>NC_050102.1:112528391-113778391 GCF_902167145.1 Zea mays
ATGGAAGTCAGGAAGCTGCCAGAAGGGCCGAAGGAAACTGGACTGACTCAAAAGCAATCCATAACATAGATGGAGCCGAAGCTTGTGAACAGTACAAATTCAGAAGGGAGAAAGCAGCTTCAGCAGATCAGCCGAAGCCCATGCTCTTATGTGAGGACATAGCAGAGCAGAAGGTGTTGTTGGGCTCTCAATTATCCGAAGAACAGGAGAAAACCTTGATAAGGTTTTTGTTCAACAACAAAGATGTTTTTGCATGGTCAGCCAATGATCTCTGCGGAGTAAATAGAGATGTTATTGAACACTCGCTCAATGTTGACCCATCCTTCAGACCTAGAAAGCAGAGGCTTCGGAAAATGTCTGATGATAAGGCCGAAGGTGCTCGTAATGAAGTCAAAAGACTCCTCAGTGCAGGAGTTATCAGAGAAGTAAAATACCCAGAATGGCTAGCTAACACTGTTATGGTAAAAAAGGCCAATGGCAAGTGGCGAATGTGTATCGATTTTACAGATCTTAACAAGGCTTGTCCGAAGGATGAATTCTCATTGCCAAGGATAGACTCTTTGGTTGATGCAGCAGCTTCTTCAGAGCTCATGAGTCTGCTAGACTGTTACTCAGGCTACCACCAAATCTGGATGAAGAAGGAAGATGAGCCGAAGACTAGCTTCATAACCCCAAGTGGCACATATTGCTATCTTCGGATGCCTGAGGGGCTAAAAAACGCTGGAGGAAGTTTCAGCAGAATGACTGCGAAGGTTCTCCACTCTCAGATAGGCAGAAATGTGCTAACTTATGTTAATGACATCATTGTAAAAAGCACGAAACAGGAAAATCATATTGCTGATTTGCAGGAGACCTTCGCCAGTTTCAGACAAAGCTGGCTTAAAATTGAACCCAGAAAAATGTGTCTTCGGAGTGAAGAAGGGAAAATTTCTTGGATGCTTGGTATCAACAAAGGGAATTGAAGCTAATCCAAGTAAAATTGAAGCTATACTTCGAATGGAGCCACCAACTACAAAAAAGGGGGCCCAAATATTAACAGGGAGGTTGGCATCTCTTAATAGATTTATAGCTAGATCAGCAGAAAGAAATTTACCATTCTTCGAAGTGCTGAAATCAGCCGAAGTCTTTCAATGGGGACCAAGCCAACAAAAAGCCTTCGAGGAACTGAAGCAATATCTGATAGATTTAACAACATTAACTCCACCAACGCCAGGGGCTCCTTTGTTATTATATGTGGCAGCTTCGCACTCAGCGGTAAGTGCAGCACTTGTTCAGGAGAAGCTTGATGGCCAAGTCAAGAAGCAGGTCCCAGTGTATTTTGTATCTGAAGTTCTTAGTATATCAAAGAAAAACTACACAGAATTAGAGAAGGTATTATATGCTGTTTTGATGGCATCCAGGAAGCTTCGGCACTACTTTCAAGCATACAATATTGTTGTTCCTTCTTCGCAGCCGTTGAAGGATATTATGAGAAATAGAGAAGCTACTGGGCGGATTGGAAAATGGGCTGCAGAGCTCAATGAATTTTGCATTGATTATGTGCATAGATCTTCGATCCAGTCCCAGGCGTTAGCAGACTTCATTGCTGACTGGACGCCAGGGGCTCAGGATGAAGAAACAAATAAAGATGCCGAAGTATGGACAGTGTTTTGCGATGGGTCTTGGGGAACCTTCGGGGCAGGAGCAGCTGCTGTGTTGGTCTCGCCATCCAAAGTTAAAACTTGTTATGCGGCAAGACTCGATTTCAGTTGTACAAACAATATTACCGAGTACGAAGCCCTGCTTTTGGGTCTTCGGAAGCTAAAAGCAATGGGAATCAGAAGGGCCATTCTTAAAACTGATTCCCAGGTTGTTTCGGGTCATATCGACAAGAGTTGCAAGGCTAAAGATCCGAAGCTTGAAAGATATCTAGACATGGTTCGAAGAATTGAAGCTTCCTTCGAAGGATTTTCTGTCAAGAATATCCCTCGAGGACAAAATGAACATGCTGATTTGCTAGCTAAGTCAGCAGCATAGGGGCTGCCTTTACCTTCGGATGTGTTCTTCGAAACAGTAAAGGCACCTTCAGTGGAACTCCTTGAAAGAGCAGTCCTCAATATATCTCCTGTTTATAGCGAAGATTGGAGAACTGAAATCATCTCTTACCTTCAGGGTAAATTCCTTTCAGATGACGAAACTTATAACAGGAGGATAGAGGCAAGAGCTCGTCCATATGTCATGATAGAAGGGGAGTTGTACAAGCATGGAGTTTGTGCTCCATTGCTCAAGTGTTTATCTAGAACCGAAGGCATAGAGTTGATGAAAGAAATACATGCAGGCCTGTGTGGATCTCACATTGGATCTAGGCCGTTACTTGGAAAAGTTTTCCGTCAAGGGTTTTATTGGCCGAAGGCAGCTTCGGATGCAGCGGAATTAGTTCAAAAGTGCGAAGGTTGTCAGAAATGTGCAAGAGATCAAAAACAACCTTCGTCCTTAACACAGCTCATACAACCCATCTGGCCATTGCAAAGGTGGGGCCTTGACTTGTTGGGTCCATTACCACCGGCCCAAGGGAACTTAAGATATGTTGTAGTGGCTGTGGAATATTTTTCCAAATGGATTGAGGCAAAGCCTTTAGCCACAATAACTTCGGCCACCATTCAAAAGTTTTTCTGGCAGAATATTGTTTGTCGTTTCGGGGTACCAAAGGCCATGACTGTGGATAATGGAACACAGTTCGACTCCGAAGCTTTTAGGGATTTCTGTGATCAAATTGGTACGAAGATCCATTTTGCATCAGTCAGGCATCCGGAGTCAAATAGGCTCGTTGAAAGAGCCAATGGCATTATAATGACAGGAATAATGAAGTTAATCTTCAATCAACCCAGGGGAAAGTGGCCAGATCAGTTAACCAAAGTGGTGTGGAGCCACAACACAACAACATCAAGGTCTACAGGCTTTACTCCATTCAAGTTATTATTCGGTGACGAAGCAATAACTCCGGAGGAAGCTAAAACTGGATCAATAAGAGTAGTAGCTTCGGCAGAATCAGGTTCTGAAGATGCTTATTCTGTGGAAAAAGATGCTTTAGAAGGGATTAGGCTTCAAGCTGTGGAAAATATCAATAAATATCAAGCCGAAACAATCAAATGGCGAGATAGAAAGGTTCGGCTAAAGAATATTGAGCCAGGACATTTGGTGCTTCGGAGAGTGGCCAACCCAGACACAGTGGGCAAGTTGCAGTTGAAATGGGAGGGACCTTTCTTAGTAGTATCTTCATCAAGACCCGGTTCATACAGATTGAAGGATATGGACGGCAACGACATTCCTAGATCTTGGAATGCGGATGAGCTTCGGCGATATTATGTGTAACTTGATGTAACTTTTTTATGTTTTTTCTTTTTCATGGCACCCTTTTCCTTTCTAAAGGGGGAGAAAGGTTTTTAATGGGGCCATCATATGTAACTTTTTTATGTTTTTTAGTTCTATAAGAGCAAAATCCCCCAAAGAATGTAAATGTAAAAGCTGAGAACGCACCATCGAGTGCCAAAAAGTAAAAGGCGAAGAAGCTCCAAAGTCGTTCCTAAGGGAATGCAGAGCTTACAGCGAAAAGTCAACGCTGATTCCGCCGAAAGTAAAAGGCGAAGAAGCTCCAAAGTCGTTCCTAAGGGAATGCAGAGCTTACAGCGAAAAGTCAACGCTGATTACACCGAAAGTAAAAGGCGAAGAAGCTCCAAAGTCGTTCCTAAGGGAATGCAGAGCTGATGTGTGATTGTTTCTAAGAAAATAATGGCTGAGAGTATAGCTTCAGATATGTGTTTGGACATTCATTCGCACATCACATTACATCATAGCATTTGCATTCATAAACATTCATCCAGGCATATGTAGGGCAATCATCATCATGGCATAAGTAATTGCTTCGGCACAAGAGAAGAGATTCTTCGCGTGCAAAAAGGAGAGCTTCGGAAGAAAGGGAAATGTTGTTTTCTATGCTTCGCTGTGTACGAAAAGAAGGGGAGGTGTTTTTTCGCCTTCGGCTCAAAAAAGATAATTTCGTCCACAACAAAGCACTTCACATACATTAATGGAAGGGTAAGAGCATGATACAAGGTATGAATAGAATTCATTAAAGACAAGTTTAGTTACATTTACAAAAGTTATCTCAAAAGTTTCCTAAGTCTGTCTACAGTCTACTCCTACTTAATCTTCGGGGGATCTTAGCTTCGGCGTCATTCTTTTCAATCATCGGCTTCGGCTTCGTCATTCTATATGAATTAAGTTGTTGTAAGTCAAAATTGAGCTTGAAGGAAGAGGTAAACACAAGGTATGATTTCTTACTGGTTCAAGATGACTCCGAGCTTCGTCTCCAGCCTTTTCTTGCCCGCCTTTTGTCCATATCATTTTCACAAATCTATTGGAAATGCTTCGGGCGAGATCAGGAGTGTCATCTAGGATTGATGGTGATAAAGTGAAATTGGGCCTATTGACAATCTTTCCGTGATCGCAGCCAGCTTTCAGGAAGGCTGCAGCAGTGCCCCGAGAAGCTACCCAGGCACAGAAGTCACCGTGCCCAGCTATAACTTCGTCGAGCTCGTCAATTTCACCCTCAATATGTTCGAAGGTCTTCGATAAATCTTCAGCTGAGGGGGTGAATTTCTCACTGCTGGCTCCAACTGAGTGAAAAATTTTTCTTAGTCGTTGAATGCATTTGTTGCTAAATTCCAAACATTTTTCTTGAAGGCCCGCCAATAGTTTTTTCAAATCTGAATTTTGTTGAGCTTCGGCTTCAAGTTTTGTATTAAGTTCTTACTTTTCTTGGTCAAACTGCTCAGATTGGCGGAGAAGCTTCATGTTCAGTTCTGTTATTTTTGCTTCGGCTTCCGCCAATAAACCTTCGGTTGCCTGGAGCTCAAAATTCTTTTTCTCGATAGCATCTGATTGCTCCTTTATTTTGCTTTCTAAATTTTCAATTATAGCTTCGTGTTTCTTGTCTTCAAAATCTTGCTGCATTTTCAAGGCTTTGCTCAACAGCATACTCTGCACAAAAATAACCTTTGTTAGACATGTTTTTATTATTAAAAACAATAAAAGTTAAGGGAAAAGTAGTTTACCTTGAAATTGGAATAAAATAAACTACCAACGATATGTTGTCGTCGGTAGTGGCTAATGTCCGTTTCTAGCTTCGGAAAACCGATACTCTTTGACAGAGTGCCGATAACTTTGGCTCCAGTTTGGTTTCGGATACAATCTAATTTCTCATCATCAATACCTCCGAAGAGGAGTGCTCCTGGCTTGTACCCGCAAGATTTGGCATACTCTTTAAGCTCTTCTATTTCGGGTTCTGACAATTTTTCTCCAACTAAATTTTGAAACATGAAGGCTTCGTTTTCTGAAGCTTCATCAGCAATTTCCTTCCCTTTCCCCGACGCTGCAGCCGCGGCCTCTTCGGCGGCGGGGGTAGCTTCTTCTGCAGCCATGTCTAGCAGTATTTTGTCAATGTGTTCGATTGTGCTCTCCAGGTTCAAATCTTCAGCTGAGGCAGCTTCGGCAGCCGCGACCTCCGAAGGTGTGATTTCAATATCTGTCCCTTCCTTAGCCGCTGGTGTCTTCTGAGCTGAAGCTCTTGGCGATGTCTTGTCAATTACCTCTGTCACACCGATGATTCTCTATCTCTTTACTTTAGTCGTTTTCTTCATTTTTTCGGGCTCCTTTTCCTTCTAAAAAAACTTTGTCAGTTGAGGCCCCAATGGACTTAGCTTTGCAGGCAGGGATTCAGTCATTACCTTCAAAATTGTCTCCACATCAGTGGCAGAGGGTGATGCGGGGATTTCTTCTTCGTCGGATATTTTTCGCTTCGGAGAAGACGCTTTCCTCTTCTTCGGAATTTTCTTCTTTGGTGGTTCTTTTTCATCTTCATTTAAGGCTTCAGTTATCCTTTTCCTTTTCTGGCCTCCGGCACCTTTGTTCAGATTTTCATAGTCAGGGTATTCAAAACTCAAGGCGTCCAGCACTCGATTCAGTCTTCGCTTCGGACGGGTGCCGAAGGCCGCAGTCATCAATTGATCTTCTTTTTTGGAGTAGTTGCCAAGTATTTCATTACACATTACTTCAATTGTATCTAGCCACTCTTGGCAAGGTGTTTTAAAGTATTTCTTAAACTTGAAATAGTAAGGTAAACGCACAAGTTCACCTTCTTTCTTTTCCCCCTTTAACTAGGAAAAACCTTGAAAGCCAAAAACTCCTGAACCAGGTCTCTTGTACTGATATGCTCTGCAATAATTCTGAATTCATTCATTGCTTTTTGAGTTGGACCTTCCGGTGTCATGTTGCAATGGGGGCGGGTTTCTCCGAAGATTAGTTCAAGTGGACTTTGCACAAGCTTCTCCTTGTCGTCATCAACCTTGACATAGAACCACTCCGACTTCCAGCCTGCTGCCCATTTGCTTCGGTAGCTGATTACAGGAAACTTTGTGGTTTTCCGGTAAGCAAAATTATAGCAACCAAAATTGTCATGCAATCCATCTTTTCTAGCCTTCGTCTGATAGTGCAGTTCGTGAACTCGACAAAAGCTGTCCGCAAACGGCTCCACCGCTTGGCTTCGGAGGGCCCAGATATAAACGCTAAGCCTAACAATAGCGTTAGGAGTCAGCTAATGAAAGTAGATACCAAACCTCTTCAGTACCTCTGCAATAATCCCATGTAGGGGGAATCTTAATCCAGCCTTTAAAAAGCTCTTGAAAATGACAATTTCATCCTTCTCTGGCTTTGGGGTAGTCTCTTCTCCCCCGAAGCGTAATAGCTTCTTCTGATTCTCATTGAAAAAGCCCGACTTTACCATTTTGGAAAGATCAGCCTTCGAAACAGTAGACTTTCCGAAGTCCAAGTGGCTGGGCTTGCTTGGCATGGCAATTCGATAGTCGTCTTCGGGATCAGTTTCCTCAATATCTTCTTCTTCTGCTTCGGCAACTGCTTGTTCTGCCTGTTCTGCATCATCACTGGGGATCTTTTCCGAAGTTACCAGTCCGGACCTCTGCATCGCTTCGGAGATGGGAACAGTCTCCGAACCTTCAGCTTCGCCCCCCTCACGCTCAACCCTAGCGGTAGAACGCACTCTGGCCATTTAATTCTGAATTTGTAAAAATTTAATACTTTTTTCTTCCCAAGTTTTTTCTTCTGACGAAGCAGGCTTCAAACTGGAGCTTCGTTCGATTCTGAGAGTTAAGCTTCGGCGATGGTTAAAAATTTTGGCAGCAAAACAGTGCAAATAGCAATGAATGTTGTGGTAACTTCACACCTACTCGTCTGTTTATATAGTACTGCAGGTAAGAAGGCGAAGCGCCAGGATTTTTACACCAGGCGGGCACGCGCTCGCACTCACTGCAAGGTGGACCGCAGAGACCAAACAGTAACTCTGCAAGGTGGGACCGTTACGCGCTGGGAAACTGAATCGTTTCTCGACAACGAGCTCAGGGGAGGTGTTTTTTGGACCTTCGGCTTCCCGAAGCTTAAGAGACTTTTTTCACGGATCAAGCTCGTTACGAAAAATGATCTAGCACCGCGAAAGGGGCTACTGTTGGGTCTATGCTTCGGCGCCGAAGGTCTTCTAGGAAGAAGCGGCTTTTGGCTGAAGTTGCTTGTGTGAGATGGCCGAAGGTTCTTCTTCATGCAGCTTCGGTATTACAAACCGACTTAAGGATAGAATGACCTTTTAGTCCATAAAGGTCTGGGTCAATGTTGTAAACTTTTATGAGGGGCATAATTGTAATTCCTCACAGGCTGTGTCCTGTGCCTATAAATAGTGAACAATATTCCTTTACTGTTCACGCGTTCTGGCAATTGTAATCACATCTTTCGGGAACCAATCTTTGTCAAGGCAGAGGTATAATTGTATTCAATAATTCAATATATTAAATAAATATAATTTAATTCGTTTGTGGTTCATTTATCTCGTCATACCCTTTATTTTATGTTATCTTATGTCATCTATTAGAATTTAATTACGAAGACTTAACCTTCGTAATTATATTCTAATAAACCTTCGTCCATGGTTCATTATTCTCAAGGGAATATTGTTTCACGGGCGAAGGGCGTTAACATTTAACATTTTATGTTGCCTTGTTCTTAATTCATAGCATTTGAGAACAAGTCCCCAACATTTTGTTAGCTAGGTTGCTAATTAGTTAGTAGTAGTTAGTTATCTAGATAGTTATTATTTATTAGTTAATAATATTAGTTATTAAGGGCCTATTTGGAAGCACCTAGTTTTTAAGAAATCAGTTTTTATCTCTAGTTTCTAGAAACTGGTTTATGAAAAAACTTGATGAGGGTGTTTGGAACCTGGTAGTTTTTTTTGGATACACGATGACTACCTTACCCATTCTCTATTTAAAAATGGTTTTTAAGGTGGTATCCTTAGTTTTGCTGGTGTCCTTATTTTTATTCTTAGTCGTGTTTTTTGCTTAGTTTTGCCCTTTCAGTACTATAGAGCAGAAGGGCAAAACTGAGCAAAAATCACGATTAAGGGTAAAAATGAGGAAGGTGGCGAAACTAAGGGTATGAATTTAAATATCCCTAAAAAGCGATGACAGTACATGTAAATTCCATGAAATCAATAAGGACACAACGTAATTAAACGGACAAAAATTGGTTTGAGCTAGGGGAGACCATCATCTTGGTTTTTAAGAAACTGGGAATCCAGTTTCTATAAACTGAGACATAAACTGACATGTTTGGAACCACTCCAGTTTTTATAAACCAAAATTTTAAACCAAGAGCTTCCAAACAGGCCCTAAGTTAGTAACTTTAGTAGTTTTTAGTTTGGTAAATTGTTAGAGTTAGTATTATTTAGTTATTTATATATTGTTTGGTAACTTAGTGTCGTTGTTTCATACCTCGCTCTGACAAGTAAATTTATTGTGCGTGTTCCAGGCTTCGGAGGGCGTGCACAGAGGGTGCAAGATTTATACTGGTTCGGGCAGAACGTCCCTATTTCTAGTCATTTGTGGCTTGCGCTACCAGCACCATAGATGATCAAACTCGTAGTAAGGGTTACAAGCAACCAAGAGAGGGAGGAGAGGCTCCCAAATCTCTTATCGGGGTGGAAGTGGAGCTTAGAAGCTACAAGGGGTTCGACCGGGGGCAGATCCTTCCGGGGTTGGCGAGGCTACCTCTTCCGACTGACTAATTAGCCCCAACGATCAGAGGCTCTTTCTTCAGTGCGCTCACTGACCAGAGGGTCCCAGGGACCAGGGATCATTTCCCCGACACTTAGTTAGGTAAAATTTAGTTAGTTAGAGAGTATTTATATAGTAATTAGATAGTATTTGATCTTCATTTATTTATTTATTAACTAATAATTGGTATTTAGTTAGTTCTTACATGCTAATTTATAGTAGTTATTAGTCATTTGTACCAAATTCATTTGAAGGTACTTTGGTTTTCTATATGAATTAGATGGATAATATGTTAACCTTATATCATAGAGACAATGTGGATAGAGATGATATGCAAATGTTAGCTTTGTTGGAATGCAAACTGTGCTTATATTATTCAATAACGATCGTCGTTTATTGAGTTGGTTGCTAGGCTTCTAGAGGAGGTACGTGGTCATGCAAATGAGGATGACATCATAGTTGAGGGGGTGATTCACATTCCTCATGATTGGTATCCTGTGCATATCCATACGGGTTGAGCGTGTGCGTTGACTAAGAAGCAGTCGTTGTTTGGTTAACCGCATAGAGAGAGGCTGAGACTGCACCCACAGATGCAACGTAGGCCAAAAACAAATCTCCTCGTTGCATGAGCAGATACACCCAAAAATTACGTTCCTCATGGGCCATACTCATCTGATCCAGACCCGGCTGGTCCGCCTAACCAATCAGCCGGATTGGTTCTAAAGACTATTATAAGTTGGCTCGATCTCAATTGGTTGAGGATGAGTGGGATAAATATATGAAATCATAATGAATTAGTTCTAATGTTTGGACGCGGTTGTGTGGAATGTGTTAATTGATGCCATCCCTCATGGGTATTCACTAGAAATTTGTATTCTATCCAATTACACTTTGCCTATAATCTATTTAGGACGTGTTTGGATGTATATGTATCTATTTTATCTATATGTTTTGAAGTAGATTGATATAAAATTTAAAGTAAATTTTATATCAATCCACCTCAACACATAAATTGAGATGGACATAAATACATCGAATAAGGAGAAATATGGAAAGGTAGGAAAAACCAAGGCCATGGTTCGTGGGCGTAAGGTTTGGTAGCTTGGAAATTAAAAAAACAGCTTTTAGAATACGTCAATTCATGATGATCTCCTCCATGTAGTTCCAGGCCTGCCTCCTTTGTCTGCTTATTTTGTTCTCTAGCTCTTTATGTTAAGGTCAGCCACCTCAAGTTTTAGTCATCAAAAGCTGCAGATAGTCATGAGGCGTGTGGTTGCCACGCTCCCCTACCCGATATTGATGTTTTCAGCCTCTTTTCTGCGCCTTTATCTTGAATTTGATTTCTCCTTTTTTTTACTATTTCTCCATTTTTTAAACTAATATGTCAATTTAATATATGCTAGGGAGTTCCTTAATATTTTTTATAAGAGTAGAGGTCAATAATTTAGAAAACAATATGTTCTTAGACATGAGTGTACGGAGTGTCTGCTTTTGTACTGCGATTTTTATATTAGCAACGATGATTTAGAGCCCATATCAAGTTACAGGCCGTATCTTTCTGTTTTATGAGACAATTTATATATTTTTTTCTTGTAGCATGACTTATCTTTAATATATTAAATCACCAGTTTTAATGGTCGTTCTGCGCCATCTTTTTACAAATAACTCCTCACATCTATTTTAAATTAACCCGCTTCCTGTCCCACGGCCCGGCACAGGCCCGCTAGACCTACACCGGCTTGCTGACCATGCAGGGCCAGCCCGTTAGCAAGTCGGACCATTTGGTTAAATCAATGTAAAATGTTGCACGACATACATACCATGCTTATAGAGTAGTAGAAATTTATTATAAAAACATATTTCATGGATTATTAATCTAATGGTGTATATCACACATCATAAATATTAATGCTTACTAATCTTGTGCATTCGTTGCGATGTTGCAAATGGTAATATCCTAGCCCAATTAAGTAGCTTGTTTGTTAGATTTAATTGGGCTTAGCTCAACCTTGAATAATCAAACATGCTCCAAGGCCGATAATAGATATTAGTGCAATAGATATTAGGCTGGTAATAAATGTTAGATTTAAGGTAACGATATATCGTCGCGTGTCATATTTTTATAAATAACCCCTCACATCTATTTTAAATTAACACGCTGCACGCATGTCCCCTCCGTGCAGACAACATCAACGTACACGGGCCCGCTAGGCCCAACGCCCGTGGGCCGCAGTTCCGGCCCAGGCACGGCACGCCAGCCTGCTGACCGTACCAGCCTGACCCGTTAGCCCGTTGGGCCATATGGTTAAATCAGCGTAAAATGTTAAAAACGGTGCAGGAGGTGGGGTTCGAACCCACGCCCTGATGGAAGAAGAGCAGGAGATACTGGGTGAAGCTGTCTAACCAGTAGAACATCATGCTAAAAAGGATCAACATCGTCTGTCTACATGGTATTATTTCCCTTGTCACGGTGTCGACTCGTTATTCTTCTACACTTCTATGTACCTGTCACCCATCCTTCTGTCATTGCAAAAATTATTGTGTTTTTTCTCCGTTGTTTTAGGTGTTAGTTTTTTGTTGTGCTAAGGACTGAACATAATTTGGGTGTGTTAAAACTTTATTTATTGTTTGCACGTGGTTTGTGTTATTCTGATGATGGCTCATAGATCCTGCAAAATATGTGTTAGGATTTGAAGATCCATGTAGGCACTACCACAGGGTGCTCGTTCCTTGTGTTCTTGACTCTTGCATGCATTAGATCATTTATGAGACCAGCGCAATGGACTCCATGGTATTTGAGGTTGCTGAATTGGATGGAGCAACAATGATTTATCACGCTAACAGTAAATGGAAAGGTTATTTGTTGATTTCAAACGTTAGTAATTGCTATGAAGTACCATAATTTGTATGGAGTACATCTAGTTTTTATTGATGACTGACTTTAGCAACAACTCCATATTTTAATCTATCTTTTCTATAAGTTTGAGTTCATGTCACTTATTTTAGAAACTTGAGCTCACAAACTTCCTTTTATTTGGTCTTTATATGGTGGAATTATGTCATTGTATAATTTCTATTCGTTCAGTCAGTCGTTATGAACTCTCTTCTAATCACTTCCTTCATTGGACGTGTTATATCAAGACATATTAGATGAAGTAAACAACAACATCAGTTAGTCAAATAAAAAAATATTATGCGGAGAACGAAGACAATCAATAAAAAAATTTGAGATCTTTTTGGTGGATAGTTTATGTGAGTATTGTTGTGAACTGTCGCAATGCACGGGCAACCGACTAGTGAGAATTAACACGGAACATCCATTTACTGCTAGTAAGAATAGTCCACCAACATGTGTTCACGAGCACGGAACAAGAATTTTATAACACATATGCATTAGTTAATAATTAATGTACTTTTAACTAATAAAAGTACTAAAGTTAAATTGCAATATTGTTAATTCTCTAACGCAATAGATACTATGATGACTTTACCCAATTGTGATAAATGTATCAGTTATAAATATTTGCTTAAACTATAGTGGCTCTTGTTGCGTAGCCCATATATCTTCTGATACCATGAATCTAAAATAAATTACTAATATTAAATTGCATGTTTTTTCACTTTGTTCATTTTCTAACAAAATATACACAATAGATACAATGTTGTCTCTATCTAGCTGTGATTAGAGATGTCAATGGGGCCCCGAAACCCGATTACACGTGGGGAATTCTTCTATTAGGGTTAGGGTATGGGTTAAAACAAATCCCCATGGGTATAGATTTGGAATAAATTCCTTACCCATCGGGTATGACGGGTTCGGGTTTGGGAGGGCTAAACCCAAACCCGATTACCCATGGGGAAAAATACCCAGAACCGGAACAATCTAGCATCTAGGATTTTTAGTCCACCATCCAGCAATCCAGTGAGCAGTTACTTGTGGCCTGGACGCCTGGTGGGCTACCGACCAAGTATGGCCGTATGGGCCTGTGGAAAAGAAGCACCAAGCTACCGAGGCAACAGCCAACAAAGTAAAAAAAACCTAAACTTCTGAATTTTTGAATAATCGGGTCGGGTATAGATACCCATGGGTATTTAGTACCCAGTCGGGGATGGGTATGGGAGGACTTTCGTACCCGTGGTCGGGTTCGGGTTCGGGGATGGGGGCGGGTCTACGTTCATGGGTACGGGTCTGGGGAGTTAATCCCCGTTGGGGAATTCCCCATTGACATCTCTAGCTGTGATCATGTATCATTTACTTATCCATATGTTTTTCATCTATACCACAGTTTTTATCTTTGTATGTCTTATCTGTGTAACTTGAATATGCATTTAGTTAAAAAATTAGCTTAAAAATAGAAACTTAGATCATGGTGGCTCTGACTGTGACTCATATATTTTAATGTCATAAATCTATTTTTTTTATTTTTCAAATCTTGTCTTATTAATTACTACATATTTTTATTCTCACACTAAAATTTATATTATACCTCTATTAATCTCCTTTTGTACTTAAAAATAACTTAGGTCATATATTGCACTCTTAAGTATTACAATGTCATAACCATTCTTTTCAAACATGCATGACATCACTCAAAAACCATAGTAGAGCTTGAAGTGAAACCTAAAATAGTGTTAATTTAGAGAGAGTATTAATATTTAAGCCATATAATAATTGTTCACTATAAAGTAATCCCAAAGGTAATGAAGATAGAGGCACACATGTTAGATACGCCTTCACAATTAATTTCAGTCATGCAATTCTTCTTGTTTTCAGTAACGAACTCAAAGGAATGTGTTTTTCTGACGTTCGATATACAATCCTTCAAAGCATGTTTCATGGTTTGAAGTCGTTATATAAAACAAACTAATCCCATGAGAGAAACCTGTTGGAGGGAGATGGTCTTAGGCCGAAGGTTCTGAAGAGCATTATTTAGATACTTTCTTAGGATAATGATTCAAGTCAATGCAAAGGGATGAAGGAGCTTCGAACCAAGGGAGAAGTCGAAATTGGATGAGAAACCGAGTTGAAGGCGATAAGAAGCCAAAGGAAGGAGAAACGAAGTTTTGATGCCTTCAAATCGTTTTCCAATGAAGGAAGCCAAATGGTATTTCCATTAGAAAGAAAAATGTGCACCACCATGCCTAGAATGTGAAATGGTCAAATTGAATCCCTTCAATTGTGAAAGACTATTATGTAATAGGTAGGGCAGTGTTGTAAATTCATACAAAGATTTACACCAGTATGGCCCTATAAAAAGATGAACAGTGACATAGCTACAGGGATCATCCATTTTGAATTCTTGAACCTGTAATAGCCTCTTCCGAGAGAGCCTCTAAAGGTATACTAACAACAAAGCTTTGTTGTGTACATATTTCTTATTTGATCTGTTATGTGTAAAAAGTCATAATACATTAAGGAATAAGCATAGACTAGTGAAATGTCAAGTGAATAATTATTGTGACTTATATCATACCTGTACTTAACCATATAACATATTATATGTTATTGTTCTAAGCAGTAAAGCTTTGTATTTTTTGTCCATCCTTCTCTGCAATATCATCTTCGAAGGGAAGAAAGATATAACTCGCTAATCATGCTATCCTATTGTTTTTTTCTAGAATCTCGACAAGAGTCCCTACATTTGTGCTGATATTTTATTAACCAACTGGCTGTGTAGCCAGAGTTTGGTTTTTTTCTATGGGCAATTAGAATTTAGACATTTACTCCATTTGTCCTAAATTAAAATTCGTTTTGGGTTTTAATAGATTCATACAATACTTGATGTATGTGTTTTATATATATGTCTAGATTTGTCATCGTCCATTTAAATATAGACATAAAAACCAAAAACTAAAACGAATATTTATTTAAGATAGAGGAAGTATTTATCTATCTACAAGAATGGTGGTAACTATTTAAAAAAAGCAAAGCACATCTAATGGTTACAGGTAGTTCGAGCCTTTCTTTTAATGGGCAAATGTTTTTGAGTAATGTGAAAATTTCTAGCATTCACCTTTTTTTTTTCTAGTGACACTATCTGTCGGGTACCGTAATTAGGGGTACCCTCAACACTCATAAACACGACTGGTAACCACCATCAGCACAAGCTGCAGAGACTGATGGGCACGGTTCAGGTCAAGACTTCGCCAACCAAGGGACGCAATCTCGCCTCGCCCGACCCCGGCCTCGGGCGGGAACAGTAGTCCCTAACAAATTCACACCTTGCCCGAGGGTATCCTCAGGCAGCGGGCGCACCCTCGGCTCGCCCGAGGCTCAGCTCGGGCAGGCTTCGTCGAGAAGCAACCTTGGCCAAAGCGCCTCACCAACCGACCGTATCGCAGGCGCATTCAATGCGAGGATAGCCTGACACCTTATCCTGACACGCGCGACTCAGTCGGCAAGGTCGAAGTGACCGCAGTCACTTCGCCCTTCCACTGATCGATCTGACAGGAAAACAGCGTCGCTCACCCCGCTCCGACTGCTGTGCCAGCCACCCGGGCAAGGCTGACAACAGCAAGTTCAGCCTCGGGCGCGACAGGAAGCTCTGCCTCGCCCGACCTTGGGCCTCGGCCTCGGGAGGAGGTCTCCGCCTCGCCCGACCCCAAGACTCGGCCTCAGCCTCGACCTCGGGAGGAATCACGTCCTCGCCCGAACCCGGCCTCGGCCTCAGGAGAAGTCTCCGCCTCGCCCGACCTTGGGCTCGGACCGACCGCGCCACAGGGGATACATCATTACCCTACCCCTAGCTAGCTCAGGCTACAGGGGAACAAGACCAGCGTCCCATCTGGCTCATCCCAGTAACAGGCAATGATGGCTCCCCGCGTGCATCCGTGACGACGGTGGTTCTCAGCTCCCTACGGAAGCAAGGAGACGTCAGCAAGATCCCAGCAGCACCGCCAGCTGTGCTTCTACGGGGCTCAGGCACTTCTCCAACGGCCACGTTATCGCATACACAGGGCTCTAGCACCTCTCTGACAACCACGTTGGCATGTACACAGGGCTCAGGCACCTCTCTGCCAGACACGTTAGCGCATAAGCTACACCCCCCATTGTACACCTGGACCCTCTCCTTGCATCTATAAAAGGGAGGTCCAGGCCCTTTCCTGCGGGAGGGTCGAAAAGAGGGTCGCACGGAGGGACGAGCAAACGAACAGGCTCACTCTCTCTCCCTCGCGAACGCTTGTAACCCCTACTACGAGCACACCCCCTGGTGCGAGATAATACGAGCCGCGTTTTCCCCTTGTGTTCCATCTCGCGCCAACCCATCTGGGCAGGGGCACGCAGCGACAAATTTACTGGTTGGCTTGCGGACCCCCTGGGTCCGAAACGCCGACAGTTGGCGCGCCAGGTAGGGGCCTGCTGCGTGTTAACGAACAACTTCCCGTTGAGTTCCAGATGGGTAGTCTTCAGCAACCTCTTCAGCCCGGGACGGTGCTATGCTTCGGGAGTCTCGAGTTCATGTCCCTCGACGGTAGCTACGACATGCTACTCCTCCCCCCGCAGCGCGACAGCAACAACGACGGTCGTCAGCTCGCCCGGCGACGGCGACCTCGACGACGTCTTCCCCCTGTGGCGGAAGAGCAGCATCCGGGTTTGCCTCGCCACCCTCCTCGCTGCAGAAGGAGGAGACGGGGCAACCGTGGCCATGCAGGAGGCGGCGCCTCGTCGGCTGTCGAGCGAGTCGACGACGCCGGCACCCCAGTGGGGGACGTGTCGGGCGTTGTCCTCGTGCCTGAGACAACGACGGATGTCGTTTCCCCGCAACGTGCCAACCCCAAGCGGTCTGATGACGCCAGCACTCTCGTGAAGGACTTGCTGGGCGTTAGCCTCGTACCTGAGATGACGGTGCAGTCCATCCCTGACGCGACTTCCTCACCGTCCATCGACCAAGAGGTACCGTCCGTTTTCCACCCTGTGCCTTTTAGATTCAGCTTCGATCCACCAAGCGACCCCGCTTCGGTGAGCGCTTTCGTAAAGGCATACCCTAACCTTCCGGGGTACCATATGTGGTCATCTTGGGACCGACTGACGACCGTCTCAACCTACGGCCCCCCGGGTTCCGAGGAAGAAGACGAGCCCGACTCTGGTTGGGATTTCTCCGGGCTCTGTGATCCTAGTGCCATGCGAGACCTCATGACCGCATGTGACTACTGCCTCTCCGGTTGCTCTGATGACGGCCACAACCTTGACGACGAGGGTTGTGGCCCAAGTCGCGAATGTTTCCACGTAGATCTAGGGAGTCACGACGAAAGCAACCACCTCGGTATGCCGGAGGATGACGATCCCCCTATGCCTGCTTCTCGCGTTGACATCCCGCGGGAGCTAGCTGTGGTCCCAGTCTCTGCGCGGGGTCAGGACACACAGCTCGAGCAAATCCACGAGATGCAGGCCAAGCTCGACGAGGAAGCAGGGCAATTTGTGCAGCTCCGGCAAAACATCGAGCAGGAGTGGGCAGACCGAGCACTCGCCGGAGAAGCGTGTCATCGGGCCCGGGACGTCTAACGTCGTATCGTTGACGATGCCAGGGCAAGGCTGCCCCCAGCCTCCAGCGGGGTCGGCCAGAATCTGGCTGCAGCGGCGATACTACTCCGAGCAATGTCGGAGCCATCCACCACCAAGGGGCGGCATATCCAAGGAGAACTCAAGAATCTCCTGGAGGATGTTGCGGTCCGACGGGCTGAAAGCTCTGCCTCCCGAAGGCATGGGTGCCCCCCGGAGCATCGCGCAACGACTTCCCTACTCATGCGGGAGGCCTCGGTCCACACCGGGCGCACGCGGGACAGGACGCCTGCAGCCCCGAGTCGCCTCGGTGACGAGCCACACCATCGCAACTGTCGAGCCCGCCTCTACGAGAGGGTGCACCGAGGCTACCACCCCAGGCACGGAGGACGCTACGACAGCGAGGAGGATCGGAGTCCCTCGCCCGAACCACCAGGTCCGCAAGCCTTCAGTCGGGCCATACGACGGGCGCCGTTCCCGGCTCGGTTCCGGGCCCCGACTACCCTCACCAAGTACTCGGGGGAGACGAGGCCGGAGTTGTGGCTTGCGGACTACCGGCTGGCATGCCAGCTGGGAGGGACGGACAACGACAACCTCATCATCCGCAACCTCCCCCTGTTCCTCTCCGACGCTGCCCGGGCCTGGCTGGAGCATCTGCCTCCAGCGCAGATCTCCAACTGGGACAACCTAGTCAGGGCCTTCGCTGGAAACTTCTAGGGCACGTACATGCGCCCTAGGAACTCGTGGGATCTCTGAAGCTGCCGCCAGCAGCTAGGGGAATCCCTGCGAGAGTACATCCGACGATTTTCAAAGCAGCGCACCGAGCTGCCCAACATCACCGACTCGGATGTCATCGGGGCGTTCCTCGCCGGCACCACCTGCCGAGAACTGGTGAGCAAACTGGGGCGCAAGACTCCCACCAAGGCGAGCGAGTTGATGGACATCGCCACCAAGTTGGCCTCTAGCCAGGAGGCGGTCGAAGCCATCTTCTGGAAGGACAAGCAGCCTTAGAGACGGCAGCAGGAAGACGTCCCCGAGGCGTCCGCCCAGCGTGGCACAAAGAAGAAGGCGCAAGCAAAGCGCGACGCTGCTGACGCAGATCTCGTCGCTGCTGTCGAACACAGGAACCCTCGGAAGCCTTCTGGAGGGGCCAACCTGTTCGACAAGATGCTCAAGGAGTCGTGCCCCTATCACCAGGGTCCCGTCAAGCACACCCTTGAGGAGTGCGTCATGCTCCGGCGCTACTTCCATAAGGTCGGGCCCCCGGTGGGAGATGGCAAAGGCCGAGACAACGACAAGAAAGAGGGCGATAAGGAAGAGGAGTTCCCCGAGGTCCATGGCTGCTTCATGATCTATGGTGGGCAAGTGGCGAACGCCTCGGCTCGGCAGCGCAAGCAGGAGCGCCGGGAAGTCTGCTCGGTGAAGGTGGTGGCGCCAGTCTACCTAGACTGGTCCGACAAGCCCATCACCTTCGACCAGGGCGACCACCCCGACTGCGTGCCAAGCCTAGGAAGGTACCCGCTCGTTGTCGATCCTGTCATCGGCAACGCCAGGCCCACCAAGGTCCTCATGGATGGAGGCAGCAGCCTCAACATCATCTACGCCGAGACCCTCGGGCTCTTGGGAATCGATGTCCACAATCCGGGCCGGTGCGGCGCCCTTTCACGGGATCGTCCCCAGAAAGCGCGTCCTCCCCCTTGGACAACTCGATTTGCCCGTCTGCTTCGAAACTCCCTCCAACTTCCACAGGGAAACCCTCACGTTCGAGGTGGTAGGGTTCCGAGGGACCTACCACGCGGTGCTGGGGAGACCGTGCTACGCCAAGTTCATGGCCGTCCCCAACTACACTTACCTCAAACTCAAGATGCCAGGCCCCAACGGGGTCATCACCATCGGATCCACATACCGACACGTGTACGAATGCGACATGGAGTGCGTGGAGTACGCTGAGGCCCTCACCGAGTCCGAGGCCCTCATCGCCGACTTGGAGTGCCTCTCCAAGGAGGTGCCTGATGCGAAGCGCCATGCCGGCAACTTCGAACCGGCTGAGGCTGTTAAGTCCGTCGCCCTTGACCCCAGCAACGACGCCTGCAAGCAAGTCCTGACCGGCTCCGAGCTCGACCCCAAATAGGAAGCAGTTCTCGTCGACTTTCTCCGTGCAAACGACGAAGTTTTTGCGTGGAGTCCCTTGGACATGCCCGGCATACCGAGGGATGTCGCCGAGCACTCACTAGATATCCGAGCCGGTGCCCGACCCATGAGGCAGCCTCTGCACCGTTTTGACGAAGAAAAGCGCAGAGCCATAGGCGAGGAGATCCACAAGCTGATGGCTGCAGGGTTCATCAAAGAGGTATTCCATCCCAAATGGTTAGCTAACCCTTTGCTTGTAAAAAAGAAAGGTGGGAAATGGAGGATGTGCATAGACTACACTGGTCTAAACAAAGCATGTCCAAAGGTTCCCTACCCTCTGCCTCGCATCGATAAAATTGTAGACTCCACTGCTGGGTGCGAAATCCTGTCATTCCTCGACGCCTATTCAGGTTATCACCAAATCAAGATGAAAGAGTCCGACCAGCTCGTGACTTCTTTCATCACACCTTTTGGCATGTACTGTTATACTACTATGCCATTTGGCTTGAGGAATGCAGGTGCAACATACCAAAGGTGCATGAACCACGTGTTTGGAGAGCACATCGGCCAAACGGTCGAGGCTTACGTTAATGACATCGTTGTCAAGACGAGGAAAGCCTCCGACTTCCTCTCCGACCTTGAAACGACATTCAAGTGTCTGAGAGCGAAAGGCGTGAAACACAATCCCGAGAAGTGTGTCTTCGGAGTCCCCCGAGGCATGCTCCTGGGGTTCATCGTCTCCAAGCGGGCCATCGAGGCCAACCCGGAGAAAATCGCGGCCATCACCAACATGGGGCCTATCAAAGATTTGAAAGGAGTACAAAGGGTCATGGGATGCCTTGCGGCTCTGAGCCGCTTCATCTCACGCCTCAGCGAAAAAGGCCTGCCCTTGTACCGCCTCTTAAGGAAGGTCGAGCGCTTCACTTGGACCCCCGAGGCCGAGGAAGCCCTCGGAAACTTAAAGGCGCTACTTACAAATGCGCCCATCTTGGTGCCCCCGCTGCGGGAGAAGCCCTCTTGATCTACGTAGCCGCAACCACTCAGGTAGTCAACGCCACGATCGTAGTCGAGAGAGGAGAAGAAGGGCATGCACTGCTCGTCTAGAGGCCGGTCTACTTCATTAGTGAGGTGCTATCCGAGACCAAGATCCGCTACCCACAAATCCAGAAGCTACTATACGCAGTAATTCTGACGCGACGAAAATTGCGACACTACTTCGAGTCTCATCCAGTGACTGTGGTGTCATCCTTCCCCCTGGGGGAGATCATCTAGTGCCGAGAGGCCTCGGGTAGGATAGCAAAGTGGGCGGTGGAACTCATGGGCGAGACAATCTCGTTCGCTCCTCAGAAGGCCATAAAATCCCAAGTCTTGGTGGACTTCGTGGCTGAATGGGTCGACACCCAATTGCCTACAGCTCCGATCCAACCCGAGCTTTGGACCATGTACTTCGATGGGTCGCTGATGAAAACAGGAGCCGGTGCAGGCCTGCTCTTCATCTCACCCCTTGGGAAACATGTGCGCTACGTGCTGCGCCTCCATTTTCCGACATCAAACAACGTGGCCGAGTACGAGGCTTTGGTTAACGGGCTGCACATCACCGTCGAGCTAGGGGTTCGGCGCCTCGACGCTCGTGGCGACTCGTAGCTTGTCATCGACCAAGTCATGAAGAACTCCCACTGCCGCGACCCGAAGAAGGAGGCCTACTGCGACGAAGTTCGGCGCCTGGAAGATAAGTTCTACGGGCTGGAGCTCAACCACATCGCTCGACGGTACAACGAGACTGCGGACGAGCTGGCGAAAATAGCCTCGGGGCGGACAACGGTTCCCCCGGACGTCTTCTCCAGAGACATACATCAACCCTCCGTCAAGATCGACGACACGCCCGAGGAGGCCTCGGCCCAGCCCGAGGTACCGTCGGCCGCCGAAGGTGAGGCCCTGCGTGTTAAGGGGGAGCGGAATGGGGTCACGCCAAACCCGAACTGGCAGACCCCATACCTGCAATATCTCCACCGAGGAGAGCTACCCCTCGACAAGGCCAAAGCTCGGCGACTGGCGCGGCGCGCCAAGTTGTTCGTCTTACTAGGGGATGAAAAGGAGCTCTACCGCCGCAGCCCCTCGGGCATTCTCCAACGATGCATATCCGTCGCCGAAGGACAAGAGCTGTTGCAAGAGATACACTCGGGGGCTTGCGGTCACCACGCAGCACCTCGAGCCCTCGTGGGAAACGCTTTCCGACAAGATTTCTACTGGCCGACCGCGGTGGCCGACGCCACTAGGATTGTATGCTCTTGCCAAGTGTGTCAATTCTACGCAAGACAGACGCACCTACCCGCTCAGGCCCTACATACAATACCCATCACCTGGCCATTTGCTGTGTGGGGTCTGGACCACGTCGGTCCCTTGCAGAAGGAACCCGGGGGCTTCTCGCACCTACTGGTCGCCATCGACAAATTCTCCAAGTGGATCGAGGTCCGACCCCTAACCAGCATCAGGTCCGAGCAGGCGGTGGCGTTCTTCACAAACATCATCCATCGCTTTGGGGCCCCGAACTCCATCATCACCGACAACGACACGCAGTTCACTGGGAAGAAGTTCCTGGACTTCCGTGAGGACCACCACATCCGTGTGGACTGGGCCGTCGTAGCTCACCCCATGACGAATGGGCAGGTGGAGCGTGCCAACGGTATGATTCTGCAGGGACTTAAACCGAGGATCTACAACGACCTCAACAAGTTCGGCAAGCGGTGGATGAAAGAGCTACCCTCGGTGGTCTGGAGTCTGAGGACGACGCCAAGCCGAGCCACGGGTTTCTCGCCGTTCTTTCTAGTCTATGGGGCCGAGGCTATCTTACCCACAGACTTAGAATATGGTTCCCCGAGGACAAAGGCGTACGATGACCGAAGCAACCAGACCAGCCGAGAAGACTCACTGGACTAGCTCGAAGAAGCTCGGGACGTGGCCTTACTACACTCAGCAAGGTATCAGCAGTCTCTGCGACGCTACCGCGCCCGAAGGGTCCGATCCCGAGACTTCCAGGTGGGAGACCTGGTACTTCGGCTGCGTCAAGACGCCCGAGGGCACCACAAGCTTACCCCTCCCTAGGAAGGGCCGTTCATCATCGCCAAGATTTTGAAGCCCGAAACATACAAGCTGGCCAACGATCAAGGCGAGGTCTACAGCAACGCCTGGAACATCCAACAGCTACGTCGCTTGTACCCTTAAGATATTTTCGAGTCATTCATATACCTCGCTTTCTTTACATACATAAATAAAGTCTAACCATCAAGGAAGGATCAACCTTGCCTCGGCAAAGCCCGACCCTCCCTCGGGGGCTAGAAGGGGGGAGTCCCCCACCGCGTCAAAATTTTCCTCGAAAAAGTCTTTTGCCAGAACGTCTTTCGTGCTTTTCGACTGCTAAGATAGTGGGGTCCTAAAAACGATGAGATTACACGTAAGCGGCAAGGCTGACCGAGCCGAGGGACTCCTACTCCTTCAGGATACGGATACCTCACTCATCACCTTCCGCGATAAGTAACTCATGCTCGGATAAGCGATTCTACTACCGAAGAAGTCCTAACGCTTGAAAACTTTTCTGCCAAAACGACTTTCGTGCCTTTTTGACTGCTTCGATAGCGGGGTTCTAAAAACGACGAGAGTACACGTAAGCGGCAAGGCCGACCGAGCCGAGGGACTCCTACGCCTCCGGGATACGGATACCTCACTCATCACCTTCCGCGATAAGTAACTCACGCTCGAACGAGGAATTCTGCTATCAAGCAAGTCCTAACACACGAAACGAGAGGAAAGAAAACACAGCTTTATAATCCGGCGTTAAAATGTTTAGGCCTCAGCGGCCGCGAAAAACATATGCATGCTACAGACAGACTGTTCCTGCAGGTTCCAACATCGGTAGGGGAGCAGAAGTACCCTCAACGACGTTTCCACCCTCGGCGGAACCTGGCCCTGCCTCGGACGGCGACACGGGCGGAGGGATCTCCACCCCGAAGGAGGACGCCAACACAGAGCTTGGGCCCTCATGGTCAGGTTCTCCGCAAGGGTTCCGGCCCGAGCGGACGCCTCGGCTGGCCGCTCTGTAGCCTCAGCCAGCTGTCCCCCGAGGACCTCAGCCCGGCTCACGGCCTCGGCAGCATGACTCCGGGGTTGGTCCCGCTAGCGGACGACCTGGCCAAGCTCCAGCCGCCGCTGCCGCACCTCTTCGGCCAGGGAAGCCACGTGCCCTCGGGCCGACGAAGCCTCTTTTCGAGCCGACTCCGCCTCTATCCACGCCGACACCGCTGCCTCCGGCTTCAGCTCATCGCAGAGCGGCCGAAGGTTCTAAAACTGAGCAAGAGAAGCCTTGAGCGGCAAGGCCGACCGAGCCGAGGGACTCCTACGCCTCCGGGATACGGATACCTCACTCATCACCTTCCGCACAAGGCAACTCACGCTCGGTTAAGTGGTTCCACTAGCTGACAGGCAAGTCCTAGTGCTCGAAATGAGGAAGAAACACGACACTACGCTAAAATGCCCAAATGTTCAGGCTTCAGCGGCCACAATGAACAAACACCCATACTCAGGGTACCATTACAAATGGGACTCCGGTTCCACTCCCGCAGGTATGAACAACCTCTACACCAGAGGGCCTGCGGGATAACAAACTCTGGGTAGCTTGCCGGCGACCGCTCCATCAGCAGCGACAACGACCTCCGCCTTGGGTGGCTAAACAACAGCAGCGATGACCTCAGGGCAAACGCTGCTGTAAGAAGGCCCTCGCCCACGTCCCCACTCGAGGGGCGAGGACAAGCCATCAAAGACAAAGAGCCGGAGGTCTGCCCGCGGGTGGCGCCAACGGTCTCGTCGGCGGAGAAACCTCCTCTGGCGACCACCACCTCAGCACCGACGACAGCGACCACCTGCGCGCCAGCGCTACCCCGACGAATGGCGGCCGCCCCAACCTGCAATGGCAGATCCCCACTCAAGTCCTCGCGGACGGGCATGCACCGACCTCCGCGCGAAGGCGTCGTGCCGGAGTGAGGACAAGACAATCCAAGAACACGAACGCCGCCCATGCGGCGTACGACGTCTTGGACGATCCTCTGGTGCGCACGGCGCAACAGTCGCCCGTGTGGTGGACGGACGGCCACGCCCGGATCAAGCGGCAGGAGGCAGCGTCGGAGGCCGCGACAGAGCCAGCTGAGCCAGCGAGCCAGGCACGCTGGAGCTGACGATGCTTGCAGCTGACCGGTCCCGCGTTGTCGAAGTTCGCCCCCTCCGCAAGGCCGGTGAGCGCCCTATCCCCTGAAAGCTGAAGGAAGAGGCGGCCTGCCGGCCCATGCGGGAGGTAGAACCCCGACTCGGTGCGCCCCCCTCCCCAGCCTGGATGATGAACATCCTTGAAGCTGAGGGCGGGGCAGAGGCCGCAGCCCAGCTTGCTTCTCCCCACCACAAAGCTGGTGGTCATCATCTTGGATGACCATTGGTGAGGGAATGCAGCCGGGCTGCGTGATAAAAATCCTTGAAGCCGAGCGATGACTGAAGAGCACCAACCCCCGCGGGGTCGCGCTCCTCCAATAGCAACAAGACGAAGGCAACATGGGTGCACCCCATCCGGGGCTCAGAAGGTGGAAGGGCGCAATGCATAAGGGGAGTGCGGAGGCATGCCCGCTGCCCAGGGGATCGACCCCTTTTTAAAGGCGGCTCTCCCCACTCGCATTCCAAGCATCACGAGCAAAGTCTCCACCGACGAGCTCAAGGGTTCCCACCCTCCGGCGCGGGGGCTGGGTCCCACGCGTCATGCAGGCTGACCAGAAACGGAGGAAGCCAAACCACTGCACGCGAAGCAGGTAACCACCCCGCGGTTATAAGCGTTCCCCCATTCTCGCCGAAACCAGCGAGCGAAAGGGCAGACCGCCATGCAGGAGGCGTGCAACCGCACCACGGTTGTTCACCCTTTCGGCTTCATCGCATCCGGTGGGTCAGCGTGAAGGCCCAGGCCCGCATGTCATGCAACCGGCGCAACGGTTACTGCGTGCAAGGAAACCACACCGCCACTCGCGCCAATGCCGCGTCTTCTCGACTGCGGAACCAGTGTCGTGACTCGAGGCAGCCCTGCGCATGACCCAACAGTGCCAATCGGGCACAACGATCATGGGTCAGTCAGCCGCGAGGGGAGGCACGACGGTCGATATGGCCAAAAGTGGGCCGGCAGTAATTGCAGCAGCAGGTGAGCAGAAGCAGCGGTCAAATCGCCCGCAGGCTCGCGTCCCCTCCTGAAGCGACAGGAGAGCCCTCTCCCACGGCACGAAGACGACGCGCCCGTGTTCCGTTCCTCGAACGACTCGAGCACGCGCAACGGCCGCCCCGCAAATCGCTCGTCCCATTGCATTAACTCCTCGGCAGGGCAAGCGACACCTTTGGCAGGCGAAGCGGGCGTCGTTTCGCCTCTGCTATGATGACCGCGTCAAAAAAAGGTGCGCCACGCCATTTAAATTCATATTTTTTCCTCTTCCCCTTTCTCTCTCTTGCCAACAGGGACCGGGAAAGGGGATACCTCAAAAGGGATCCTTCTCCGCGAAGGAAGCGGGCCCCAAGCCCTCCTACTGATCAGGGGTTCGAAGGCTGGCCCCTCTAAAGGGTTCGACAGCCGCCCCAGAGCACTCGGGCTCTGCGCCCATTACTGATCAGGGGTTCGAAGGCTGGCCCCTCGGAAGGGTTCGACAGCCGCCCCAGAGCACTCGGGCTCCGAGCCCATTACTGATCAGGGGTTCGAAGGTTGGCCCCTCAGAAGGGTTTGATAGCCGCCCCAAAGCACGCAGAGTGAGGGATGACTCTGGGTACGTCCGTTACATGGCCGAGGCTCGGGCTACGCTCCCGTGGTACCCTAGGACATTTTCGAGACCAGCAGGAGCGATTTTGTAACAGAATCCCACCAGAGGGAGGCATCGAGCCCTCGGACCCTATCGAATGGGTCCGGGTCCGGCAAATCACCTGCAGGTACTTTTGGAGCGCGCCTCTGGGCCACTAGTCGACCCTTATCGAACGGGGCACGGGCGTCCGCTCGGATCACCCGTTAGCAACTCACTGGAGACACCATGTTCGGCGCCCTCCGAGGGCAACATGGCGCTTTCCCCCCCTTCCTCCTTGCGGAAAGGCGACGAAGGGGCGTATAATAAAAGTCGAGACAGTCCTTGATCGTCCTCTCGCTCCGTGTAGAGGCTCGGGGGCTGCTCTCGCAAACCGGCTACGGGCAAACCGTTGACAGCGTCAACAAACCAGCCTAAAAACTCGGAACCTGACCATGCACCCGGGCTACGACCAGGCCGCATGAGGGAACAACAAGGCCGACCGAAGCATCACGAAAAGCATTAAGACCTCAAAGGAGTCAAACCACTCCTCCGAGGCCTCGGGGGCTTCACCCGGCGGGTGCGCTCGCGCGCACCCATCGAAACAAAGTATAATCGAGGAAGGCCGGTCCCCTCGCAAAAACGTGCGGCAAAGCCTCCAAGCGAGTACCAACACACCCTTTGAGGCTCGGGGGCTACTGTCGGGTACCGTAATTAGGGGTACCCCCAACACTCCTAAACACAGCTGGTAACCACCATCAGCACAAGCTGCAGAGACTGATGGGCACGGTTCAGGTCAAGACCTCGCCAACCAAGGGACGCAATCTCGCCTCGCCCGACCCCGGCCTCGGGCGGGAACAGTAGTCCTTGACGAATTCACGCCTCGCCCGAGGGTCTCCTCAGGCAGCGGGCGCACCCTAGGCTCGCCCGAGGCCCAGCTCGGGCAGGCTTCATCGAGAAGCAACCTTGGCCAAATCGCCTCACCAACCGACCGTATCGCAGGCGCATTCAATGCGAGGATAGCCTGACACCTTATCCTGACACGCGCGCCTCAGTCGGCAAGGTCAAAGTGACCGCAGTCACTTCGCCCTTCCACTAACCGATCTGACAGGAAAACAACGCCGCTCACCCCGCTCCGACTGCTGTGCCAGCCACCCGGGCAAGGCTGACAACAGCAAGTTCAGCCTCGAGCGCGACAGGAAGCTCCGCCTCGCCCGACCTTGGGCCTCGGCGTCGGGAGGAGGTCTCCGCCTCGCCCGACCCTAAGACTCGGCCTCAGCCTCGGCCTCGGGAGGAATCACGTCCTCGCCCGAACCCGGCCTCGGCCTTAGGAGAAGTCTCCGCCTCGCCCGACCTTGGGCTCGGGCCGACCGCGCCACAGGGGATACATCATTACCCTACCCCTAGCTAGCTCAGGCTACAAGGGAACAAGACCGGCGTCCCATCTGGCTCGTCCCGGTAACAGGCAATGATGGCTCCCCGCGTGCATCCGTGATGACGGTGGTTCTCAGCCCTCTACGGAAGCAAGGAGACGTCAGCAGGATCCCAGCAGCACCGCCAGCTGTGCTTCTACGGGGCTCAGGCACTTCTCCGACGGCCATGTTATCGCATACACAGGGCTCTAGCACCTCTCCGACAGCCACGTTGGCATGTACACAGGGCTCAGACACCTCTGTACCAGACACGTTAGCGCATAAGCTACACCCCCATTGTACACTTGGACCCTCTTCTTTGCATCTATAAAAGGGAGGTCCAGGCCCTTCCTGCGGGAGGGTCGAAAAGAGGGTCGCGCGGAGGGACGAGCAAACGAACAGGCTCACTCTCTCTCCCTCGCGAACGCTTGTAACCCCTACTACGAGTACACCCCCTGGTGCGAGATAATACGAGCCGCGTTTTTCCCTTGTGTTCTATCTCGCGCCAACCCATCTAGGCAGGGCACGCAGCGACAAATTTACTGGTTGGCTTGCGGACCCCCGGGTCCGAAACGCCGACACTATCAGAATCCGGCTTTTTGCCGAGTGCTCGGCACAGTGAAAACTATCATGAAGGCTTTATTGGAGTCACCAATCAGTAATAGTAAGATAGGGTTGCAGTCCTATGCATTATTCCATATATATTAATAAAAATGTGCACGGTCAGATATAGTTCGTTTAAAAAGTATTTCCACTTTTCGTGGTGACACAGTCGCAGATCCAAATTTAATTGGAAACAAACACGTCATATTATATCCAAATGAGAACGATACAATCACGACATGACAACCACGTGGTGACACTCATTAAACCTAATGAGGCTCTACAACTACTGACGATATTCTTGAAACAACACGGTCGCGTGGCTGACACACTCGTTCTTAGCTAGCCTACTGAGTCTACATCTCCTAACCGGCTAACCCAAGCCAATTAACCACTCCACGGACACCAGGAATCTGCATGCCTGGACGTACTGCGGCAGCAGGAAACCGACAGCTGATCGAGTCATCTTGCCGGCCAGCTTGTGCCAGGCACACGCTAGAGGTATTGAAAAGATCGTAATAGTATTCATGTGGAGGATGTAATCCCTGAAGCATGTTTAGATCAATGTCAATGTGATATGCATGGTAACAGTATTTGCTTCTTCGCTCACGGAAAAAGTACTTTCTCTATTCCAAAATAGTATTAGTTAGCTCTTTATTTTTATGTCTATATTTAACGTCACTAGATGATGATAAACACCAATATAGACACATATATAGAACACATACATCAAGTATTATATGAATCTACTAAAAAACTAAAATAAATTTTATTTAGGGACGGATGGAGTAACAATAATAAATCATTGTACCGGTACCACAGATGAGAAACCGAGAAATAAGAGCACTGGGCTTGTTGAAGCATTGCAGATAAAGGTCATTCTTGCATATTAAATTTTACTCTAAAAAATTGCTTGTACCTTAAATCCCTGTATTTGCTTGTACCTTAATACTATTTGGTAAAAAAAAGCACAAAAAAAAAAGTCTCACCCAAATTGAAGTTGCAGATCACCAATCGTCCAATCGATATGATCACCAGATTTGTTGGAATATAACCTTGGTGGAGACAGCGGCTAGTGGGCGTCAACGTTCGTGCGAGAAAGGAATAGAAAGCCGCTTTGAACATCTCGATGCAATCCTGTTCCAGGTCAGCCTCGCTTGTCTGCTTGTTTTGGTCTCTAGCGCTTTTATCTAAAGAAAGAAGAAAAATCAGTGGAAAGGGTAGACGACAAGGGCATGCGGCGTGTGGCCGCCACACTCCCCTCCCCCCCCCTAACGCCTAGCTCGGCCATGGTGGCCCGCCGCCAGCTCAATCCAATAGTGCACTTGATTTTGATCTTTTCCTCTCCCTTGATTTGCACCTTGATTTCGATACCACCTTTTTTCCCCCCTCTTTCGTTGGACTTCCTCATTTGAACTTTGAACTTTGTTGTCCCTAATAGCTGCTACACCAACATAGATTGTTAGGTCATGTTTAAATGTACTAGAGTTAATAGTTAGCTGCTAAAATTAGCTGAATATATTCAAACAATCTAGCTCAAAAGTTCAGCTATTAAACACTAGTTGATAGTTAGCTAGCTATTTGTTAACTTAGCTAATTCCACTAGCAATATTCTAGACAATTAACTATTAGTTGTATTGTATTCAAGCACCCCTTAATTAGACATACAGATGATCTATAATACATAGTGTCTATATATCCTTTTGTGGACATCACTGCAGGGAGCAGACGTAGAATGTGTTTGTTTTATATTGTAATCTATCTAGATTATATTATCTAATTTATTTTGAAGTAAGTATTAGTTCATAATAAGTTAGATTATATAATAATCTCGAAAGATTATAATCCAAAACAAACATGTCCTTACTTATTGTGGGTGCCCTTAAATATCATCCTACTATCTATTTGAGGAGATGGAAGCTACATAACGACCCTCCGTGCCATCAAAAGGGTAGCGCTAGTAGCTAGCCTCTGAATAATACCGTACTTCGACATGGCTCCGTTCACCAAATGCTAATCCCGATCACCTAAACATTCGTCTCGACCCCCAGTGACCTGCACAGACGACCACGCATCGTGATCGTGTCGTGTGCAGGTGGAACCCACCAGTGGCTCGTGGCAGGCACACGCAAACAACGGGGGCGGCGGCGGCCAGCATGCATATGCATCTCGATCGAAAGCTTGTGGGGGAAGTTGGAGCTTGCTTTTTAATTTAGCACAATTAGCTTTGCCCGCAGGTTGTCTGCTCTGCTTGTCTCTCTGTGCATATATGGCTGTCATTTTCCTGGCGCCCCGATCACTGATTGATTGCCTAGATAGGTGCGCTTAGGCGTATAGCCATGCATGTCCTCTTCCGTTCCGTCATGGGCATATACTACAGTGAGTGCATCATGGCTTGGGAGAAATAACTTGATGGTTCAGATGTGATGTGAGTCATGTATAGCAAGCAACTAATAAATGGTGGATGTGCAAAGTTTATTAAGCACGGAAATTAGCTGCATGCTAGCTAGCATGTGTATCCACACAGCAGCTGGTTCAGGCTATTCAACGGTAGTGGAAGAACACCGTACTTACTATATATGCTGCAGTCTTTACGCCTGCACCAAAGACAGCAGGCACATCATATTTATGGAACTCAAAGTTCAAATTCAATTTGGTAACGTACACAAATCCAGCGGTTCAGCCTCTCTCATATCTTTGCGTCCTGGCCCCTACGACTACGACGGACTGCATGCCATGCGAGCGGTAGCGTGGCGTCCTCCTTCCCAACCTAAAGCTTGGGTGGTTTTGGCAAGTTGCTGCTGGAGGAGTGTGATGCTGCTACAGTGCCCAGCACGGCCAACGCTCGCGGCTGCTGGCTGGGCAGCGGTGGCGGCAGCAGGCTAGCAGCGCCGGCTACACGACATGGGCCAGCGCGCCCACGTGTTCCCATTCCTCCCCTCCACGCACCGCACTGGGCAGGAGCGCGCGAGAGATCCGAGAGCTCATCTTGCGCCGGCCGGGCCGATGACCACACGACGAGAGGCGACACTGGTCTGCGTGGCTTACTACAAATATGTGTTATAATACACTTGTACAACATCTACGGTCCCCCACACGGCCACACCATGTCCGGTGGCTTTTGGGGTGATAATCTTCTCAAACACACTATGGACGAGAGAGGCGGCTCCGCTCTATACTAGGCCTCTAAATCTCCCACACACTTTAATTTTTTTATATTAACCTTCTATGTATCGTAACCTGATAACAATATATATTATATTAGTACAAATGGTCTTTGATCTTTTAAACTTCAAAATTTTATGAAAGAAAATGTCAAATAACTAAACTATAGTGTATAGAGGGAGCTATATAGAGCGAATGGTTGGAGACTAACTAGATGTAGGGGTATCTTTTGGAGTGATATAGTAAAATATAATAGAAAGTACAGATAGAAGGAGAAACGTGGAGAACCATAGTGTCGGTACCCTGAATCAGGGGTACCCTCTTCTACAGTATGAAGACGCTGCACACGTACGAGACCTCCAGGTCACACGGAGGGTGGCACCCGACCCCACCACATGAGCAGGCCTAAGAGCACCACGTGGCGAGGAAGGATAATACATCCCGGGAAGCACCGTTGGGTCCGGACCTCCGCAGAGGAACACCGGACCCCTGTGAAGTACGAGTCTGGAGCTCCCGAGGAGACATGTCGGGCCCCCTGGGTGGGTCCCAGGTCCCCCCGAGTGAGGTCCGGGCCTTAGCGAGGTCTCGGGACGGGGAGGACCCCGGCACAGGCAAGGGTCCGGTGCCGACACGTGTCCAGACCTTGCCCTACGCTCCCCGCTCAGGCGGAGACCCGCAGCAACCGCGACGCTTGAGGCTTGAGACATAAGCCAACGGGCCGAGCCTGACGTAAGGCCCATACAGCTGTGCAGCCTTTGCATTTATTGCAGAGAGGACGCGCCGCCTGCCACCACGCTGACGGGCGACATGCCCTCTCAGCATTTAATGCGTCCTATCCAATCCGCCGGCAGACGGCGTCAGGGTCACCCAGCAGACGGCGCGCCTGACCAGTCTATTGGTGAACAGTGCGCCCGTGCCAAGCGGCGCACAGTACTCATCATCCTTTCTACAAGAAGCTTCCCCTGCACGCCGGGGATACAGAGATCTCGGGCATCAGGGCACAAGAAGATTGCCCTAAGCAGCAAACATTTGTGGCTCCAAGCGCTATATTCTTTATGTCTCTGGGCCCACCTGTCGGGGCCCAGTACCTTTGTGCATGCCCCCTTCAGCTATAAAAGGGGAGGCATGCGACGTTACACACAAGCTCAATCTTTCAGACCCAACCTCAGACACTCACAAGTTCATACAAGCTCTCAAGCAATACATCACATAGTGGAGTAGGGTGTTACGCTCCGGCGGCCCGAACCACTCTAAATCTTTATGTGTTCTTGTGTTCTTCCCACTTTCCAACTAACAAGCAAAACGCTTAGGCCCCTCCTCATCTTAGGATTTAGGGCGGGTGCACTCCGCCGCCCGGCCGGAGACTTGCTCTCCGACACATAGGTATAGCTAAGTCCTATTATATAAAAAAGAGTTGTATTTTGTTAAGATTTTATACCTTGGTAGAGTAGTTGGGTTTTGGTTCTGTTTTCTTGTACACGGGGATATATAAGTAAAGAGCCTTTTTATATTTGATCAGACAATCAATAAGTATTTACTAAGGAGTCTGAGTTTAGCACATGTCCTTCTTCATATAACACCTTTGATTTCATTTAGAGCCTATTTGGATCCCATAAATTAAAACCAATATCTAGAAAGTGATTCATATTTTATTATTGGATTTGTCTATTACCTAAGAACATGGTACCTAAAGGTAGGCCTGCAACTTCTTCTGGCCCATTTGTCGACCAAGTCACTGCCAAGCAACCCAGCGAGGCAGAGCGACCGACCAAGTCCCTGTCGAATGACCAAGCGAGGCGGAGCGACCGACCCAGAACTATCGACTCACGTCAGTAGGACAAGACACATCATCACCTAACCACGTCCGGACCATGAGTACGACGTACCAAAAGGGGGCGTCGAGGAGCCCCCGTTAACGTGACGGTATGCCAGCATGTACGATTAGGTATGAAAACGGACGGAAATGGACGAAATACCCTCCCGTTTTCGTATCTGCATTTTATCATCGGAAACGGGATCGGGTCCGGAATAGTCGGGAACAGAAACAGGAGCGAGGATAAACGGAATTGCGAAAACAAACGAAAATAGGAATACTAACGAAATGTGATATCCTAGCCCTTGGGATGGTGATATCCTGGCTCAAGGCTTAATATAATTAATAGTGTACTCATATCAATAAGGTGCATTTTCTTTTTCGGAAGCCTATCTCGAAAGAACCTCCAAGTTAAGTGTGTTGGGCTTGGAGTAATTTGGTATGGGTGACCGACCGGGATGTTTTCTCGGGTGCGCATGAGTGAGGACAAAATGCGCACAAAAGACTCGTGTTAGTCTGTGGGGATAATATATGATCCTAGATAGCTGCCAGGAGTAAGTACCGCATGTCCAGGATTGGACGGGGTGTTACAAGTGATATCAGAACCGACCCTCGCGATTTCACGGGCGTGTGTGGGTTAGGGGGTTCGGGTATATGGCGCATGTGGGCCCGGAGTGGTCACATGGCATGGCATATGACGACACTAGACACACAGACGTGGCTAAGAGGGGAGGTTCCTGTATTGGGGTTGACCGACGAGGACGTCGGTCTTCTAAGGGAATGGATTGTGATAATCTGGCCCCTGGGATGGTGATTTCCTTGTCCAAGACTTAATAGAATTAATAAATTATCCATACCAACAAGGTGAATCTTCTTTTTCGGAAGCCTATCTCGAAAAAACCTCCAAGCTAAGCGTGCTTGGCTTGGAGCAATTTGGGATGGGTGACCGACCGGAAAGTTTTCTCTGGTGCGCATGAGTGAGGACAAAATGCACACAAAAGACTCGTGTTGGTCTGTGGGGACGATATATGACCCTAAAGAGCTGCCAGGAGTAAGTACCATCGGTCCAGGGATTGGACGAGGTGTTACATGAAAACTCATAATTTAATGTAAACAGAAATGATATTGATGTTTGACTAGTGATTGATTGGCAGTACAATAACATCAAACAAATAGATACAGAGAGGCAACATTCTATTGTTGTTCGGTTGCTAATGGTGTACATTTAGCTACATCCGGTGTTGTTTAAGATTTTAGACCACTTGTCATTGAAAAGAGCCGATGGTTACAATGACCACTTGTGCTATAATTTGTCACCTAAAGACACGAGGCTTTAGTTTATATACTAATGTATATTAGGCTTGTCCCATATTTATCAAATAAGAAATAAATACGGGTTCAATGCAAATAAAAATAGGATCATGCAAAAACGGATAGAATAAACCCTCTACTGTTTCCGTCCTGTTTCCATATTTTTCCATAAATGCGAAAATGGTCGGGTCAAATGTAGAAAACGGTATGGGCCAGGACGGGATTTTACTCGTCCGTTTTCAACCCTATGTACGATCCCTAGCACATCATGTCTGCCTTGTGGGGCCAGTCAACCTCGGTCATGGGGGACTTCAGCACCGGAGTCACTATAGTGATCCACGCACCAGGAAAGACGGGGCAACACATCATGCCACTACGACACCATCAAACTCGCTACAGGGACCTACATACCGGACAGATGACGCAGTGCGCCACGCCGGAAGTACAGCTACCCACACTCGACCCTACGGACCCCGAGGATACGCTTCAGTACCCAAGGAAGCAGACCTCTCTCTCTAGAGGAAAACATACCACCTATGTAAAGTTCCCTTGAACTATAAAAGGGACGCCCCTCTTTCTTCATACACATGCACAATTTGTGACACTGTCCAGCCAATACTACGATCAACACTACACTGGACTAGGGCGTAAGCCTAAACCAGTATAATTCATCGTATCCCGACGATTCACCATTCAGAGTGATTATTTTTACCAAATTAATTTTTATAGAAGTCGCCTGAAAAGCTGAGCGTTTGTTAGTCCGCAACAGTTTTTGGTGGCGAGAAGCTGAAACAAACATGGCAAAAATCTCTCAAATCATTGGTGTCTAAAAACTGGTGTGGTCATTCTTAAGCTTTCGTTAGTGACTCAGTGAAAACAGGTGGAATCGGTTGAGAAAACATGATATGTTTTTTTGTAGAAGTTTGGTCCCTACACTAAACTTTTTGGATTCTTTTTGTTGTGAAGAAAAAAATGAGTAGAAGCTTGGTCCCTGCACTAAACTTATTTTAAGGCGGAATGTCAAAATTAAAATGACATCTAGAATGGATTTTTTAGGGATCTGAAACATGTTTTTATAAAAAAAATTCTAAAAAATATGAAGTCAGGTGCGAAAGAGAAACCAGACATTCACACTGGTTTGAATCTTTGTGAAGCCACAGCCACCCACTCCAAAACCACAAAAGCAACATCGACTACCACCCCATGTCCAAGTTGGTCATTTCCGCCCGAGCTAGCTAACCCCTATAAATGCCCCTCCCAGCTCAGCGTTCGCCTCACCAACAGAAAACCTCGCAGCTAGCAGCAAGATCTTAGCACAAACACCACAGCCCACAGGCTGATTAATCACTCCAAGACTAATCAAACGAACGCTTAGCTAATAGCGCGCGATCTTTTTTCCCCCTCCCCCTCTTGAGTCTTGAGCGTGCGAGAAGAGATGGCGCTGAACGGCGGCAAGACGACGTTGGTGCAGGACGAGGAGAAGCAGCAGCTTCTGCTGGAGAAGCACACCGAGAAGCACTTCACAGCGGGCGAGGTGGTCCGGGACATCATCATCGGCGTCTCCGACGGCCTCACCGTGCCCTTCGCGCTCGCCGCGGGGCTGTCCGGCGCCAACGCCTCCTCCGCGCTCGTGCTCACCGCGGGGCTCGCCGAGGTCGCCGCCGGCGCCATCTCCATGGGGCTCGGAGGGTAAGCTTCGCATGGATCCCCATTCTCTTCCGCGCATGCATGCTCCATCCGAGACCGCATCTCTCTCTCTCTCGATTTGCTTCTTCAGTTCACTGGTGCCGCGGTGCGGTCAGCAACCCGACATGCGTATTAGCATAACTGATGGCTGGTGCTGAGCTCATCTTGGCTTCACATGCCCTTGTTTCTTCCCAACGTTACAGATCGTGCATGCAGCTGTTGGTTTCAGTTTCGTATTCTTCTGCGCATTACAGCGCGTTTATGCAAACGTAATCAGTTGCTAATTAAAACTCCTGATCGCCAGTTAATTAATTTATAAAAGGGCGTTTCTCATGCTCGGAAACATTTTCCGATGGATACTCGTTACATGCATAACACACTCTCTGAAATTTGAAGTACTTTTGGGCCTCCGGACACGTCTGAAAGTGTGTGTTTTTGGTATCGAAATGTATATATGACGACTCAGTACAAACATGACTAAACATAGCTAGACGTTTGTAAATACAATACTTCTCTTCCAGAAGCATAAGTTCTATAAGGCAAACTAGCGTCATATTTCTTCCACAGGAAGAAAAAAAATCCACAGATGCAATTACTGCTCTCTGCAGTGCAGCACTCTGGTCACTGGTCAGGAAAGAGACAAGAATTCAGAAAAATTGCGATCCAAAATTGCGAACTGCTATTTTATTCATTTGTTTGTTTGTGTTTCCAACAGCTTGTGGGCCTGCACTCACGCAATTCGGCCCGCACGAATCTGACCCAAATAAATGACGTTTGAGCCCAGCTACCCACCCACCAAAACTAACCTCTTCAGTTGCTGTGCTGTGCGTGCGTTCAGGTACCTGGCGGCGAAGAGCGAGGCTGACCACTACAACCGGGAGCTGCAGCGCGAGCAGGACGAGATCGACACCGTCCCCGACGTCGGTAAGCAAACGCAACCGCCCGCGACGAGCTCACCTTCTTCTCTTCAGACGGCTAATGCATATGTAGTAAGGTCGTCTGACCATCGCCTCGTCCGTCCTGTACATTTCGCATGCAAATAATGCAGAGGCCGCCGAGATCGCCGACATCCTGTCGCAGTACGGGCTGGGCCCGGAGGAGTACGGCCCCGTGGTGACCTCCCTCCGCAACAACCCCAAGGCGTGGCTGGAGTTCATGATGAAGTTCGAGCTCGGGCTGGAGAGGCCTGAGCCCCGGCGCGCGCTGGTGAGCGCCGCCACCATCGCGCTGTCCTACGTCGCGGGCGGGCTGGTGCCGCTGCTCCCCTACATGTTCGTGCCGGAGGCCGCGCGCGCCATGGCCGTGTCCGTCGCCGTGACGCTCGCGGCGCTGCTCTTCTTCGGCTTCGTCAAGGGCCGCTTCACGGGCGACCGCCCCTTCTTCAGCGCCGTCCAGACCACCGTCGTCGGCGCGCTCGCCTCCGCCGCCGCCTTCGCCATGGCCAGGGCCGTGCAGTCCATATGAAGACTGGTGTGATGCAGCAAAAATAGTGAAGCAGGCCGGTCGCCGCATGCCCCATATCAATCATCACCGGCCGGCTAGGTTGGCGAGGGAAAATAAGTGCAGCTCTATATGCATACGTGGCTACGGTCACTGCTTCTTTGTTTGATGGCTGCGTGGTGTACTATTGTCAGATGTGGATTATTATTTAGGTCAAGTCGATTCCAAACTGTGACCCGCTGGGCTTTGGATCCATTTGTTTTTATCTATCTACTGGTAAATTAAATGACTGATGTTGGGCTGTGTAATTCGGCAACCGGAGGCCCAAACTGGGTTCCGCTTTGGGCTTTGCCTCTATTTTCTCCTCAACTACTACTACTACCTAGTAGTACACCTAGCAAGGATTTCTAGAAGCGTGTTCCTAACTGCCCTGTAAATCCTTCTCGAAAGAAAAAACTTCCCCGCAAATCTGCTGATAATAAGATAATGTAATAGGACATCTGATTCTGTCTTCTCAAGTTCACCGAGAGGCAACGCCGAGTAAAAAAAAAGAAAAAAGGGGATCGAAACCTCGTGCTGATTGAGTGGGCAACTGGCCGGCCATTGCAAAGGTGGAAGTAAAGAAAATAAAAGTTGGGAGGTAAAATCTGCTGATGCAACAGAAACAAAAGGACCAGTAGGCCAATTGTTGGCAGCAGCCTTTTTTCATCAGGTTGTAAATTTGTAATTAGTTGGTATAAAGTGTGGGATCAGTATAACTTTACACTATACCGCCAAATTCGCCTTTTCATATCTGTGTGAGGTAAAAGGAAAACTCTGATGGTGCAGTATAGCTCATGATACGCACTCTCAATTCTCACCAATCAACATCCCAAAACCCAATCAGCAGGACTCAAAGGAGCAGCTAGAGCGTTTCCTCAGTGACAGTGAGCGAGCAACGAGTCGCCTTTCTTCTACAGCTCCCCCCGCCCATGCATGGTACCACCGCTGTACGTGTGACACAAAGAAGTGACATCGCAAGTAGGCCGAGTACGTAGGGTAGGATGCGGTTGTGGACTTGTGTGGAGCGTACGTCCAGGTAGACCTCCATTAGGAAGAAAGATAGAGAGGGGCAGCTGGGGTTTGGAAGATGCGAGACGAACAAGGGTGGTGGCCGAGGCCGTGGGTGGTGAATCATACATGTACCTGACTTTAGCACATGTGATGGGCAGCATGCATTGGCGGCGAGGCAGCACTGCACTGGATGTCTGGATGGAGAGATAGGGTGCCGGCCTTCCTCCTCCAAGTTGCTGGATTTTGGCAATCATGGGCTCGGATTCTTGTGGACTCCATGGTATATCATCCTGATCTGAATCAGATCCGGCCGGTATGTTCCTCCACAGTTGCACACCGATCGATGAGTCTGCGCTACAAGATGTCACTCTGTTAGGAAAGGATACATACTGGAGCCTCCATTTACATTCAGAATTAGATATGCATCGATCCAGGACCAAATGCCTTTGAAAAATATGGCACTAGAATATACCATGTCTTTGAGGTTGAGAGAATATTTATTTATACCATCATCGTCCTCGGAGAAGCATTTCTTCCCGCAGGAATTAAATCAGGCGATGTCTGCCTGGTACGTTCAAGCAATGCAAGCGGCTGGTCCGGTCATGGGGCGCGTCGTGCTTATCCAAGCCAAGCCGCAGGGAAGCAGGCGACCCATAGAGCAGCATCCCATCGCACTTAGCTACTGTCGCCTTCAGTTCGCCTGCGCGCATGAAGGCAGACCGGGCCGGCGGCCACCCAATCCCAGAACCCGGCCGGCCGTTCCGGCGGACGGCGGCGGATGCATGCTCATGCATGTGCCTAATCCTGGATCTCTCTCTCTCTATCTCGTCTTGTTCATTGAACCTGTACGTGGTTGCTGCTTGCTTGCTAGTTGCCCGAGTTCATTGGATCTGCGTAGTAGGTTCCACGGCCGGACTCCGACATCTACCCATGTCCTTCTCAACAACAAGACCGCACCACGCACCGAATTCTTTTGCATGGATCGACTTGCTTTCGCCGCAAATGAACCCAGCTTTCGGTCCCGTCACGAATTGTAGATCGACGTGGCTGCATCGTGCGCTGCTGTTGCGTGGAAAGAAATCGAGTGGGTGTGAATGTGGGAGGCAGGCAGCAGGGTATATGGTGAGCATTGGTTCTCAACGTTTCCAACGAATCTTGCCAACCGGTGCTTATATCTCTGCTCCTTTACGAGCACACGAGCATGGTGCCTCACGCACGAATCATGTTGTCTCGTTGTTATAGATAAGTATTGCCACCGATCTATGCACTAAATACTGGAACAAACCACCTGACGGTTCTCTCTACGAAGACGTGAACGATCCACGGTCCAGGCGCAGGAGCGGTGCGTACGTTCGGACGGTCCACGTCTAGGGCTCGAATGATTCGTGATAGCGCAAAGAGTCTTCTTCGTAGCAGACTTATATCTCGCCTCCTGGAAGAGACCCCGTCAAGGAGGAGAGATCCTAGAGTGTGTCTTGACGTCATCAGACCACCCAAGACATCTCTAGCCAACATAGAGCCGAAGAGAGGTAAAGATTCAAGGTGGAAGAAGGCTAAACTAGGACTACTCCTAATGCATAAGGTAAAAACGAGAAGTAAAGTTTATTGGATCGATTGTGGGGTTCAATTGGCCGTAAACCTTCTTCTATATAAAGGGGAGGTCTGAACCCGTTACAAGTCAGTTCTCGAGCTAATCTCACAGGTTTAGCTAACAAATCCCGCAGAAATCCAGAGCTCTAAGTGATTCTGCGCACGCGCGACTGTTATTTTTTGTTCTCAACATATGCTCGGTGCCTTTTGGCGATATTAAGCATGTCTCTTTAATTATGCCACTTGCAGTAAGCAGGTCTCTTTAACTCATCTAGAGGAGGAAGAATATCAGTTACTTTAATGTTGTCATTTTTTAATAGTTCAGCAAATATTTTATCACACTTGGCGATATTAAAAGTAAATTTAACTTGTTGCCGATTCTTTTGAAACAGTTGTAAAGAAGAACAAGGTGAAGGTTTGGGCTTTGTTGACCAAACAAGTTCGGCGGTACATATATCTGTGGACTTGTCGCGCTCCACTAGATGCATAGTACGGCCGACCGATTTTGATGTTTATCTACGTCGGCTTTCATAGGCCAAAGCCCGTCGATGTAGCTGAGCTACTGAAAAGAACCAAGTACCATCCAGTTTATCTTTTAAGCAGTATAGCAACCTATTAAAAGTCAACCCTGCTAGCTGTTTGTCCGCGATATAGATTTGGAAGCGTTGGTTTTCGGTGTCCCGGAACCTTTGAATATAGTCATTAACCAATTCCCCGTCCCCGCAAGAAATTCGTTCCCCTGTCGAGTATGAGTTTGCAAAGCAATCATCCGAACCCGATTACTCATGAGTATTATTCACCCAGTAAAATTAGGTGTGCATTCTAATAGGCAATAAGAGCAACAACTAACCCAACCTCTTCCAACCCTTTTAAGCACTCATCCACCCAACCTAGGTGACCAGCCGCCTCGCCCACCAGTCCGTGTGCCATTTTATGTTTTGCTATTTTGTATGGTTAAACAATATTTTTTCTTGTTACATATCAGATTTATTAGTGATGTATTGTTGTTGGGTGTCGTGTGATTATTAATGTCATATAAAATATAATGTGATAATGCTTTTTGTGTCGAGGATGGGAACCTGATACTCGAATGGGATGGGTAAGGGATGAGTACGAGGTGTCCAAACCCGATGGGGAATGGGAATGAGTATAGCTTCATGGGGATGGGTATGGGGTGTCTAAACTCGATGGGGAATTCCCATTGACATCTCTTGTCAAGTCGGTCTCTAAACTCTCAAAACAACCTATTAGGTTCTTAAACATTGTTCTAATGTCATTTTAGGGTTAGCTGATGTGCCCTTGTCACCATATCGTCCACGTGGCACGGCCTTGCCACATGGCCTCCTCTTGTTTAGGTCTTATTCATAGCCGGTCGTACTAAAATAACACCGAAACAATGTCTAGGGACCTAATCGACTATTCTAAGAGTTTAGGACCAGCTTGACACACCTAAACAATATATATATTTGTACGTCATAGAAGGGAGTTAGAGATGTGTTTATGGGTGATAATAGACTCTAAATTTTACACTATAAAATCTAAGGATCGAATCAGATTATGATAGATCTCTATTGTTATTTATTTTAATTAAAATTTATTAAGTGCCCTGATTTATTATGAAGGAACATTTAGATCGTGATCCATTATTTCTAGATGTGTTTGGTCGGCTAGCAACCTCGCTAGTTTAACGTGTAGGGGACAAATAGGGGTGGTAATGGATCCCGATCCAAATGCTATGATAGACTCAAAATAAATTTTAGTTTAAAAATGAATATAAATAAGACCTGATCCTAATTTGATCCGATCATTAAATCTTACAGTGTAAAATTGAGCCATTGTCACCCATAGGGACAAGCAGTTCTAATCTTAGTGATGACAAGAAATACCGAACAACTTTTGGTTCGGTGCGTTGTTTGTTTAATAGATTAAGTTGATCCCATTGGTAATGCTAGTCCATCTCATCAATGCTTTTGTTTGAACCGGCGTGCATGGATTGCTCATCTTTCCACTGATAGCCTGTTTTGGTGTGTTTTTTTCTTGTTACAAAAAAGAGTAAATAAACCTTTTAACTTCTTGGTAATTACCACCCGGACCATAACCGACAGACACGTATGCTGGACTGAAATGTTGGGATTAGCTAGTGTAGAAAATCCAAGAAAATAGGCTGTGGCCAGTGGCGGACTCACCACCCAGGCACCACAGGCGGTGGCCTGGGCTGTTTGCCTACGGCAATGGAGAGAAGCAAGCAAGCACCATATGCTTAATCCTACGGTAATGGAGAGAAGCAAGCAAGCACAGGCATAGAGGATAGCAACTTAATCTTGTCTAGGCTGTCCTCAAATCCTGGGTCCGCCACTGGCTGTGGCTAACATGTTTAGACATAATTTGTTCTCACCTGTCACACCTGTAACGACCTGTTTAATTTGACTACGCAAACCTGCAGTACTGCTTAAACGTGGAATCATCTGCCTAGCTTAAATGCGTAATACATATCCCCTGTTTGTTTCAGCTTTTTACAGCTTCTGGCCACCAAAAGCTGCTACGGACTGCCAAACGCGTCAGCTTTTCAGCCAGCTTCTATAAAATTCGTTTAGGTAAAAACTATTCAAAATCAACATAAACATATAATCGGTTGAGTTGTTGCAATAGTAGGAATCCGTCACTTTCTAGATCCTGAGCCCTATGAACATCTTTATCTTCCTCTGCACGTAATCCTAATAATACTCAGATTCTCTCCACAGCCAGATTCTCCTCACAGCAAGATTTTCAGAAAAGCTGGTCAGAAAAAAGCTGAACCAAACATGCCCATAATTACCCTGTGGGTCCCTTTGATAGCCATCAAAAACAGAATCTGACGCATGGAGTGGTAAATTCTCTAATTGCTAAGATGCAGGAGTCGGTGGTTTTGTTAGGCCCGAACAGGCCCTTTTTTTTTCTACGACCTGTCTGTGATGCGCGGTGCGCCTAGGATACAGAATTGCAATCAGTACAATCCAAGATCTGATGAGTGCTTATCATACCAAGGCATATATATAGAAGAATATCCAAAATTCCCCAGGTTGGTCAAGGCTCTTTCATAGCTTTTTCCATCAAGAATCTAAGCAAATCCACCACGTAGACAACCTCGATTGGTGGTTAGTTCCAAAATTTCTTCACGCCTACTGTTTAGTAATTAAAGTTGGTTACACGTGTTTGGAAACTAGTAAGAAGACAGAAATTCACTAGACATTATTTAGAAAATATAAAACTATATAAAAAAATAAGAATCTTACTGTTCTAAAATAACAATAACGGCATGTTTGGATCTATGAGCTAAAGTAAATTGACTAAAATTTTAGCTAAAATGATTACAATGATTCATTTTTATTATTTTAGTCACTTTTAGTTCTCCGTTTTTATTTTTAGCTCCTAAAGTGACTAAACTTTAGTTATTTTTTGCTTTAGCTCCTGTGATCCAAACAAACCCTAAATTAAAGGAGTGTATCCCCTACCTAAGGTTGGAATACTAGGCCTCTTTGGATATATTTTGATTCAGAAAAATGATATACAAGTAGTATAATGCATGTGCATTGTGACTGCACATAAATATTCCATAAAATATTATGGCACAACGATTATAGGAAAATGAGCAATCATCGACCTTAGTATCTCACAAATTCTTTGCCAACAACCAATACAAAACTAAAATTGGGATATGAAGCGTTGCCTCCTCTTTCTCGGCTGTTTAGCCACGCTGCCTGTAGAGACGCAATGGCGATGGAAAGTAATGACAGCGGTTTGAGGCGCTTGCCGATGGGGGAGGTAAAGGCAGTGTTGCGAGTGGGTCACGACGGCGGCGGCTGGCGAGTGAGAGGGTAGCAGGATGGACTGCTCGATGTTTTCTATGGTGGTGTGGAAGAATCTGTGTGAGAGAGGCGGAGATGGGGTAAGAGGGAGGCGCTTGCCGATGGGGAAGCCAAAGGTGATGGTGGCTAGCGAGTCGGAGGGCATCATGATGGACTGCTCGATGTTCTCTATGGTGGCGCGAAAGAATCTGGATGAGGGAGGCTAAGACAAGGTAAGAGGAAAGTTGAGGGTTAATTTACGGTGGCAACAGTAAGGAGGAGGAGGAGGAGGAAGTGCTCACAGTAAGAGGTAAGGCTTATATTATCTAGTTGTTAGACGAGACATGAGGAAAATAGATCTACTCGCTTCGCACGTGATGCAAGACACACGACACACGACACACAAAACTCGTGCTTTAAAGGAGTAGAGATAAGGCTTATGTTATCTGGTTGTTAGGCGAGATGTGGGAGAAAATAGATCTACGCGTTTCTCGCGTGACGCACGACACACGACGATGCACGAAACTCGTGCTTTAAAGGAGTAGATAAGGTCGGTGACAGTACAAAGAAACATGTGTGAACTTAGGATATTGAACATTAACAAAGTAATCAATAATACAACAGTAGATGATTGAAAAGAAAACCATACCTAGGGACAAACATATTACCAATTAGAGTAGTTGTCCTACTTGTTACAGTGCAGGAATGAAGCAGTGCCAATTAGCAACTGAACATCAATGCTTAGTACCGAAAAGGAGATGAAGCGAGCATTCATGTCACTGACATTCCCCAAAAATGTGATTGACGTCCTTCACCCAAGCGGGTAAATATTTTAACACCAATCATTTTGGAGACCTGCTCTTCCCAAGTCTATGCGCGGAGGCGTGGCAATGTAGATGCAAAAGATGAAGCAAACAACAAAACACTGAGGGAGAAGAGAGAGGTCTTCTAAGCAAGAGTACATATGAGTTGCGACTTAGTGAATAAAGATAAAGGTGTGTTTGTATCTTATATAGGTTTAGGAGAAGTTCGGTTCACTAAACCTAGACGTCCTCTGGTGTGCGTTGATGGTCATCAAATCATCAACAATTATAGGTAATGGTTAGACAACAACTCGTAACATATCAGTTATTAGTTACTCTCATTGATGACCCGATTAAACTCTATCACGACAGATGCCATTGTATTTTATACCAATCTCTTGTGTGCCACTAGGGCCACATGTCATACACACACAAAATATCCCCTAAATGACATTCAATGGCACACAAGGGATGGGTATAAAATCCAATGGCATCTAGCAGATTTTTCCAACATTCATTTCATTACAACACATCACGTCCGACTGTAATGTCCATTCGCCCGTCCATCTTGACATGACATGACATGCCCATGACCGTTGCTATAGCCAGTCTCGATGAGGCAACCAAGCGCGCGCATGTGACATGGCAATCTCCTTTTCTAACTTCACAGAAGTTATGCATTAAGTGCATCTTTTATGTTATCAAAGTTTTCTTCCACTTCTAATGTAGGATTAAACTCTCTTAATTCCCTAGCACTATTATGGGTCATGGAATATTAATTGATTTAAATAGGATATCCCAATTAAATTCAACGATCCCCTCCAAATATTTTAAGGCACATAAAGAATGCTCTTAAGTGTTCTACTGCTTTGATATATTTACATCCACCTAGAACTAAAGCTACACTTATTCACAACTGAACAATGGATTATGCCCTAAATTGATAGTATTGTGCAAACATGCTTGACCGAAGCTCTTAACTCATACTAGGCTACAATATCATCATTGCGGATTGAAGCATATAAGTCACCCTTCGAGGCCTTTCACGAGTATCTAGATATTAACCACATCATATATACTTTGACTAGGAGTCGAACTCATATAGGTGTATTCCTTCTAAGATGTCCTATAGGACAACATCCCTACTTAATTAAACTACTCAGATCATATTAAGATTTTAATCATCCTTCCATACTGGAAAGGAGAAATGTGCATCTCAAATGATATGGACTTTATTTTAAGGTGTCTGTCCCTAAGTCAACCACTAGCTTATTTCACCCTTTCACTTCACATAGAACAGGTTACCACTATTGAGTGACTTCAAGTGGGTCTCAAGCCCATCTCCCTTGATGTATCTTCTATCACATTAAAGTTTTTAAAGGTATACCAACATAATTGGTTGTCTAGCGCATTGGTAAATAAGATTTGTTTCTTGGTTTAGGTCCTAGGTTTAATGCCCACATATGAAAAGTTCTTTGGAAATCTAACTCCTGTAGGACAAGGTTAAAAGTGGTCTCCATGCAAGCCATTAGGTTCCACATATAGTTGTTAGAATGAGGAAGGATAGAGACTTATGATGAAGTGGAATTCATTACATGTATACAATCGAGCGTCACATGTGAGTAATTACATGTCCTAAAGGTACATGTCACATGTACATATGACTTACGCGTATGTCCGTAAGAAGGTGAAAGGACTGCATTGATACTTTTGACAAAGTAACATTTGTTATAATTCCAAAATATGACATCACAATGAGTAATTGGTTCAATGATGAAATGGTGTTCGTCATAGTTCTAAAACAAAATGTCATAGATGAGTAGGGATAGTGGCACACCAGGTATATAATTATCATAAATGTTGGTTACAACCCAGACACATCTTTGAAGGGCAAAATGATAGTTTTATGGAAGATACAACCATAAACAAGGGACCGCTGAAATGTCTAAGCGAGGAAGAGATTGCTAATAATTTAAATAAACTGATCATAAATGAAGAAGCGACTTGGTACATAAGATTTAGGGTAGAGCACAACTAGACTCACATAGATGGAATATGGGAACTTCCAAATGCTAAAGCCTAAGGCTTTGATTCTAATGCACAACATTAATGTTATGCATCAGGATCATAATGTTTCTGAAAGCATCATAAGCTTGTGCATGGATATGGAGAATACAAAGGACAATGATAAGTCCCAAATAGATTTAACTGATATTTGTAATCGTCCAACACTTGAACTCACCAATAGTGGTCGTAAACCACATGTTCCATTATGTATTAAACCTAAAGATAGAAAGGAAGTGCTTAAATAGATAAAAATTTGAAATTCCCTGATTGTTACGTTGTAGGATTGAAATGAGTTGTCAACATAAAGGCACAAAGGCACAGAAACTTCATGGGTTAAAGACCCATGATTACTAAATCATATTGGAAAGACTCTTGCCCATAATGTTTCATGGGTACCTTTATGATGATGTGGAAAGCGCTAGATGAGATGAGTTTTTCTACATACGGATTTGTGCAAAAGAAATTAAAAAGATGTGATGGAGAAGTTGGACAAAGAGATATCAACGCTTATATGCAAATTTGATACGTTTTTCCTTTAGATTTTTAATTCGATGGAACATCTTCTTGTTCATCTTCCTTATACAGTTAAGGGTGACAACCATGTGCCGTATAGTTGGATGTATCATATTTAAGGACCCTCAAATTTGTTAGAACAATGGTTAACAATGAGGCAAGAGTTGATGGTGGTATCACCGAAACATTTTCGATTAAGGAGATATCATACTTCTTGTTGGGGGCCTTCGGCTTCCGAAGGTCCTCAAAAACATGATTTGACAATGTTTTCCGAGTGAAATATGTGAACAGGTATCTTCGGAATCGGGTCATGAGTATACAAGAGCATGATCAGGACGAAGCCTGAGCGAGACGAAAGGTGATTATGACGAAGGATAAGGTGATCACGAAGCTGTGCGCAGAAAAGCTTCAGCATGACAGCAGAGAAGGGGAACCGACTTAAAGATGAAAAGACAAATTAGACCTCGAAGAATTACTATAGAGTTATTGATAAATGTAAAGGGCATGAATGTAATTCTACATGGGCTGCGTCCCTTGCCTATAAATAGATGAACAGTACTCCCGTACTGTTCACGCTGACTTGGCATTCGCTTTTTGCGTCACACTTGTACTATCATCTCCTTCCAGTTAAAGGTACACTTGTAATTCAACGATATTTTTGTCTATGCCTGATAATAATACATAATTGTTTATGTTGACTTTTTACATTTCATCCTTCGTAATTGTATAATAAAGTTTTGAAGGTATGCCTTTCATAACCTTCGTCCAAGGATCATTAAATCCTAAGGGAAATAATGCTTCGAAGGACGGAGGACTTTAACGATTAACGTTTTCTATGTTGCCTTGTTCTTAACTCATAGCATTTGAGAACAAGTCCCCAACATTGGCGCCCACCTCCGGTGAACTCACTTCCACTCTTTGAGTTTCTTGAACACCTTCGGCGATCATAAACCTTCGTTATGGCGCCGAAGAAAGCTTCAGCAACTGGCACTACAGCCCTTCAACCGCTGGACCACAATCAGGAGACTGTCTCTCTTCGGGAGGCCCGAAGCCAGAAAAGGAAGGCTGTCAGTCCGTCACCACCAGAGGACGAGATAGATCAAGAAATCAGAGATATGGAGATGCTTCACCAACAAGTACAGAGGAAGAAAGAAAAGATGGCCAGGCTAGCTGAACTGCAGAGGCAGATAGACGAAGCCTCTGAAGAAGTTCGTCATCTTGCCCAGGATGAGCAACACCGAAGGCCTCAGTACCAAGATCTTCATCAGGAGGGTTTTCCCAACGAAGATGACTGGTATGACAATTTCCATCATGGGAATTTTGTTTTTGATGATGCTTCTCCTCTGTCCGCTGAGCTGCAGGCTACACCTTGGCCTCCGTCCTACAAGCCGCCCCAGCTTCCCGTATTCGATGGCCACTCAGATCCGAAGCAGTTTTTGATGAGCTACGAAGCAACAGTATCTTCGTATGGTGGCAATGCTTCAGTCATGGCCAAATCTTTCGTTATGGCTGTCAGGAGTGTTGCTCAAACCTGGTATTCCTCCCTTCGACCAGGAACGATCACTTCATGGCAGAAGCTGAAGGACTTGTTGTTAACTAGCTTCCAAGGATTTCAGACGAAGCCGGTCACCGCTCAGGCTCTGTTCCAGTGCACCCAGGATCACGAAGAATACCTTCAGGCGTATGTCCGAAGGTTCTTGCGTTTGAGGGCACAGGCACCAACAGTGCCCAATGAAATTGTCATTGAGGCTATGATCAAGGGGCTTCGGCCAGGACCGTCAGCTCAGTACTTTGCTAGGAAGCCTCCTCAAACTTTGGAGAAGCTGCTCCAAAAGATGGACGAGTACATTCGGGCCGATAATGATTTTCGCCAAAGAAGGGAGGAGGCTTTCAGGTTTTCTGAAATGACCAGGGGCTTCGGAGGGAGGTTCTACCCGAGGCACGTGAGATCAATTCATAGCTCTACACAAAATGATGATAGAGGAAGCCAACAGCAAAGGCCACAATGTTCCTCACAGGCTTCGGGGCAACAGCAAAGCTCCTTCCGGCCACCAGCTCCAAGAGGCAGAGGCGCCAGGGGCTTCGGAGGAAGATTTGGCGATCAACCGAGAAGAATCTTTTGCTTATTCTGCGGTGAGAACAAAGGCCATACCACCAGGATGTGCCATGTTACTATTCAGAAGCAAAAGGAAATAGCCGAAGCCGCAGCACAACAAGCTCAGCCGAAGCAGGTCATGCATACAGCTTCGTATCATTCGCCCTACATCCCAGAATATGTGGGCAATCACCCTGCAGTTTCTGTTGCTTCGGCGAGTCAGCCTCAAGCCTCCTGGCAACATCCTCCGCCTCCACCTCCGTTGCAACAAGGTCAGCAGCCAGAAGGGAGCCAGTATGCTCCGCACCAGAGGGACTTCAGAGAGCAGTCCGAAGCTCGTACAGTCAATAGCACTGTGCCAGAGTCAAAGCACATCTATTGACAAATATCCTACCTTAATAGCAATCTTTTTCATTCAGTTTTATTTTCTATAATAAAGGACATTGTTTAGGTTTCATGTAAATAGTTTCGTTGATTCCTACAAGGAAAATATATTTTCTTCACAGGCTTAAATTGATTGAAGTTCAAAGACTTGTGATAACAAAGAGGACCTTCGATTTATCGAAAATTCTTCGAAGCAACAAAAAGTCGTTCTAAGGAACACAGAGTAAGTTTGCCGAAGTCACAAAAAAGTCGTTCCAAAGGGAGCGCAGTGTAAGTTTTCTGCTCCAAAGTCGTTCCAAAAGGAATGCAGAGCATACAGCGAAAAGTCAACGCTGATACCGCCTAAGTAAAAGGCGAAGCGCGAAAAGTCAACGCGAATACCACTGAAAGTAAAAGGCGAAGAAGCTCCTAAGGGAGGCTTACAGCGAAAAATAAACGCTGATTCCGCTGAAGTAAAAAGCGAAGAAGCTCCTAAGGGAGGCTTATAAAAGATTGTGTTTTATTGCAGGGATGTGTATGTATCTTCGGAATAAACATCATCTCACATAACATAACATCATCGCATCATTTCGCATAGCATACGCATCATACATCATTTTGCATATGGCACAAGAGGTGGACACATTACCAATCTACAGAAGAATGCTTTGAAAAAAGGGAGAAATCATAATGTCACAAAAAGATACATCATTAATCTTCGGAAGTGTAGCTTCGGAAAATATCTTCACGAAGCCTGGATATTATTCATCAGAACACTGGATATTGTTGTGACAAAGAGAAATTCTTCTTCACGAAGCATGAAAAGAAGGGAAGGTGTTTTTTCGTCAAAGACTCAAAAGCGGTACGTGTAAAGTTTCATGCATCGTAAAGAATTGAGTAACAAAAATAGTTATATTACATTTGGGGTTACAAAATGTTACAGTATATTACATTTCAGAAGTTTTTACAAAAATACTTAATCTTCTCTCAAAACGACTTCTGCAGCCTCGTTCAGGAGCCGATTAACGACTTCGTCCATAATATCTTCAGCCATCTTTTTAATTTCGTCGTCTCCTTTCGGCTGAGGGCCCGAAGACGCTTTAGCAGGATCTGAAGTAGGACAGGATACGGCTACATTGCTATTACAAATCGCAAACAAATTTTAAAGCTTAAAGATTATAACACAATAAAAACTATTAGTTAATACCTAATTGACCTTCGGCCTCTGCGCTCTTTTCAGCAGCCTCAGCTACTTCTCTAGCATCGTGTATGCCCTTTTCACTTTTTCGAATAATTTCTCCGGCCATTTCTCGGCCACCATTATCCCATATATCAGTAAAAAAATTTCCACCAATTATACTAGCTTCGGCCGAAGGATCTCTTGCATCTTCAAAAGACAAAGCAGCTTCGGATTCTGCTAAAATTTTTATATGTTCGCAGCCCTTCTTCTCTAGAATGGTGGCAATTCCTCTGGCACCAGAGAAAGCACATATATCTCCACGGCTATTTAAAATTTCTTCGAAGGCCTCAGCTTCGTGGTCGATCCATTCGATGGGACCTTCGGGATTGCCTCTTGTAAAGTTTTCTTCGCTTGAGAAGGCGCCTACCCTGGCGAAGCTAGCTTTTAACTTCTTAACACACTCTATGGATTTGCTATAGCATCTCTTTTTGGATGAACGAAGCTCTTCAACAGTTACTTCTAGGTGATCTGCCCATTGGTCGCTGAGTTCTCGCTTTGTTTCTTCAAGTATGCGTTCTTCCTTGGCTCTGGCCAGTTGTTTCCGAAGATCTTCAATTTCGCGCTTCTGAGCTTCAGCTTGACCTTTAGAAGCAGCTTCGTCTTCCTTTATTTTATTTATCAATGAGTGTAGTATTTTATCTTTTTCAAGACCTTCGTTCCTCAGTTCAATAACTTCGGAACGAAGGTTGCTCAGGGCTATAGAACATCCTTCGTCTTCAGCATCTTTTTGTGCCCTGAGGGCATTGCTAAGTATCAGGCCCTGCAAAGATAAATATGTGTGTGTCAATAGGTTTAAACAAACGAAAAATTTTGGACTCAACAAAAAATAGAAGGATCTCATTTGTCGCACCTTTAAGCTATTGTAAGCCAGGCTGTCGGCCAGATCGTTCTTCGACAGCACCGAGAGCCCGTCTTCTAAGGTTGGGAATCCGAAGCTCTTGCTCATCTCCCGACAGACAGAAATCTCCTTGCTGTCAGGGAGACAATACAAGAAGTCTTCTTCTCCACTGCCATTGAATATTAACGCCCCCTTTGGATACTTCAGTTTTTGGGCGTAGCGCTGGGCCTCTTGCTCTTCTTTTTCTGATAGTTTTTTCCCCGAAGCATGACGAACAATATAATCACGAACTTTGGGGGATGCTTCGGGGGCAATGACACCGATTTCTTCAACGAAAGTTGGCTTTGTTATTTTTTCTGCCTCACTTTCCAAGGATTTTATCTTTGCGGGCTCTGAGGGCCCAGCTTCGGCTTCAGTTTCTTGCTCTGGAACTTTAGTACCAGAAATTTCAGCTGTTGTTTCAGGAATAACAGCAGCCTTCTTCGGAGGTGTGCTTGAAGATTTGATCGTTTCTAGTACATCTAGCACATTAGCCATTCTCTTTCTTTTCGGAGTCACTGCTGGCACTTTTTGATTTTTTACTGTCTCAATGTTTGCTGCAGGACTCAAAACTTCTGATGTTTTTGATCCCTCAGTTGCTTCTTTTACCTCTTCCATTTTTTCTGTGGACGGCGCTTCGGCCTTCTCTTTCGTTTCTGATAACAAAATCTTCGATTGTTCCAATTCTATCTTTGTTGGCACTTCGGCCGTTTCTGCGACTTCTGGCAGCAAGGTTGGCTCGGTTGGTTTTTCGGCTTCGGTAGCCGAAGAAGTTTCTCCGGTAAACTCAGGCACCGAAGCTGGTTCAATATAGCGCGGCCGATGTGTGAGGACCTTTATCTTCTTTCTTTTCGGTTCTGGCTCGCTAGGAGCAGTTGCAGCTTCTTCTTTTGCAGAGGATGTGTTTTTTCTCTTCTGCCTTCGAATGGGATAGCAATAGTCAGGGTAGACAAACCCGATTGCATCAAATACCCGATTCAGCCTCTTCTTTTTTCGGCCTCCGAAGGCTGCTGACATTGCAGTGTCTTCGGCCTTCGAATAAGCCCCAAGCAATTCATCACTTAAATTTTCAATGCTTTTTAACCAGTCATCATCTGGCTCAACGAATTTATCTCCAAATTTAAAAGTGTACTTCAATCTGATAAGTCCACCTTCGTCGGCCTCTTTTACGGTTTCTTGTGGCATTTCCCATTTCTCCGCAAGCGGCCATACCGTGAAGGCAATATGTTCTTGTACTAAGTCTCTCGTTCCAATGAAAGAACAGATAACGCCAAAGGCCCTTTGGCATTCTTCGGCAGCTTCATTCATTTCAACTTTCGGCCTCCGAAGGCCGAAGCTTTGCCAAATAGGGCGCATAATTATACCTTTGATATCTTCTCGTACTGTTAGATCATTCTTCACATAAAACCATTCTGTCATCCAGTCGCCGGGCCATCTCTTCCGAAAGGTTGGCACGGGGCAGCTTGACCCGGACCGGGAAACGAAACTGTAGCAGCCAAAATTATTGTGATATTGTTCCTTACCCCAAGGTTTTGTCTCGTATGATAATTCGTGTATATTGCAGAAGCTTTTTGCATCAGGCTTCAGACCTTGGCTTCTCACGGCCCACACGAAGATATTCAGCCTTATAACTGCCTCGGGGGTGAGTTGATGGAGATAGATTTCGAATATTTTCAGCACCTCTACAACGAAGCTGCTCAAGGGAAATCGCAGTCCAGCTTTCAAAAAGCTTCGGTACACTACGACTTCATTCTCTTCAGGATGTGGGCAAGTTTTTTCCCCTTCGTCCGCCCTCACAATGGACAAATCCCGGAAATACCTTCCTCTCATATTGACAAGATGATTTTCTTTGATAGTTGATTTACCATAAACTGAATGGCTTGGTCGCCAGTCCCCAACACCCTCATACTGGCAAGATGACTTTGTTTAATGCTTGATTTCCCAAAAACTGCATGGCTTGGTCGCCAAGGTCGATCTTCGGAATCTTCACCACCGCTTTCCACATCATAGCTGTCACTATCACCAGTGTCTTCAGAAAGGCCCTCTAAAATCTCCTTAGTAATTTTCTCTGTGTTTGTCTTTGCAATTGATTCAAGGAAGCCGAGATTCATCTCTTCGGAAAGGCTTAGCTTCGACTCAGCGACAGCTTTCTTGTCTTCAGACATCTTCGAAAATGCCAAGAAAGTGCTCTCAAAGACGAAGCTTAAAAATTCAGAAAAGCCAGGCAAGCGATGGTGTGCAGAGAGCTAAAAATTAGGAAGGGAAGAGCAAACGGCAAGAAATCATGATAAATGTGCTCGCGGTGCGTTCTTATTTATACGCCCAATGCGTTGCAAGTGGCAGGGTCCCACTTGTCATTGACTGTTGCTATTCTAGCAAAGGAAAGGTGTTTTTTTGGACCTTCGGCTTAAGGCCTTCGTCCATATCGCAATCTGAATTTATTATTCTAGCAAATTAATATTGCGAGGGGCTACTGTTGGGGGCCTTCGGCTTCCGAAGGTCCTCAAAAACATGATTTGACAATGTTTTCCGAGTGAAATATGTGAACAGGTATCTTCGGAATCGGATCATGAGTATACAAGAGCATGATCAGGACGAAGCCTGAGCGAGACGAAAGGTGATTATGACGAAGGATAAGGTGATCACGAAGCTGTGCGCAGAAAAGCTTCAGCATGACAGCAGAGAAGGGGAACCGACTTAAAGATGAAAAGACAAATTAGACCTCGAAGAATTACTATAGAGTTATTGATAAATGTAAAGGGCATGAATGTAATTCTACATGGGTTGCGTCCCTTGCCTATAAATAGATGAACAGTACTCCCGTACTGTTCACGCTGACTTGGCATTCGCTTTTTGCGTCACACTTGTACTATCATCTCCTTCCAGTTAAAGGTACACTTGTAATTCAACGATATTTTTGTCTATGTCTGATAATAATACATAATTGTTTATGTTGACTTTTTACATTTCATCCTTCGTAATTGTATAATAAAGTTTTGAAGGTATGCCTTTCATAACCTTCGTCCAAGGATCATTATATCCTAAGGGAAATAATGCTTCGAAGGACGGAGAACTTTAACGATTAACGTTTTCTATGTTGCCTTGTTCTTAACTCATAGCATTTGAGAACAAGTCCCCAACACTTCTCTAGTGTATATTTTGTGGATGAACATAATGTCAATGCTCCTATAATATAATACAATAAGTATGGTGATCCTCCTATCGGTAACCTCAGAATTTTTCAATGGAGCGGCACAACTGTCATCAATAGTAGCATGGCCTACTATATCATACATTAGAAGAGAGAACTTCTGCCTTATTGTACATGTACACCAATATAGAAGAGATGTAATCATATTTCCTGTAAGTGTCTCTTTTATTGATCGACTCCATAGTCATGTTGGTCTAGTCTTTATCCTATTTTAGGAGGCTAGGCCTAGCCACAAAAACAACTATTTCTAGGATTACTTTCGACGGTTTACCTTTAGTTGCCGAAAATCAGTAGTTTTTACGACGGACATCGAAAATAATACTTACTTCGACGTCCATCTTCTGACATCGATATTGCCACCGAAAATAACACTAAAGCCACCGACACTAGGTTACTTTTGGTGGCCTCCAACAACTGAAAATTGTCTATTTTTCCTATAGAGATATTTGTTTTAGCATATTTTATGCAGATTGATGTTAGTACTTGGCGACGAGATCAACGTCCTTGCTCCCCTAAAAAAGCATCCTTTGTACTAGGCTGGCAATGGTATACAGCTTAATCGTTATCTAAGTTATGTTCTTGTAATCATAGGTATTGATTTATTTCGATTGCTTAACGAAAGGTTGCATGATGATATGGTTCTCTTACATAGCTATATAAATTACTAGTGCAAGCAGATAAGAACTGAGTTTGTAATCTACGTCGTTACTGGGCAATCATATCAACTCGGGTATTAAGATATGTGCGTGCATAGGGAACAAACCCATCTGCTAGCTAGCTCATGTCAATACGATGTGCCAACCTCACCAATCGCCGCATAAGAAATCTTAACAGTTGGATAATACAGTAATGGTTATGAATCAATACGACACAAATTAGATCAAACACAGAGAAAACACAGATTTAACGTTAAAACATCTTCAAAGCGAAGGGCAAAAAACCATAGGCGCCGACCAGCAACAATATCACTATTTTCAGGTGGTTATAGATCGCAGGAGATTTACAATGAGGCGACGATCTCCTGCGGATTACAAGTATATTTATAGAGGCGAAACTCTAAGGTGAGTAGGGAACGATCTGTACCGTGGGGGGCGAAGCATCTCGCACCCCCAAGCGTCCCTGGGCTGTGGGCCCAAGACTAGTTGGCATCGCTATGCTCTAGCCCAAGACTTCCGACGACGGGTCTCCGCTTCGCTCGTCAACTTAGCTACCTGCTTTGAAATTTTAAATCACAAACTCAACAGTAACACCCACTCCTCAGTCTAAAATTAATAGTTATTTTAATTCTTAATGTTTATGTCTATATTCAAACGGATTATATATATATATATATATATATATATATATATATATATATATATATATATATATATATATAATTTGGGACAGAGGGAGTTACACTATAGAAGCTAAACGTTGAAGACGATGCCATGGAAAATACAATCATTGTGTCGCCTAGCTAACTAAAATAAAGAGTTTAATATAGATGGAACAGCTCATGATCCAAACAAAGCAATGCAAGAAGCTAAGAACCGGCGGCGTCAACATTGAGATGGATGATGCTCGATTATTCCCCCGATTAATTAATCGCGAGGAACTAAAATCCAAAAAACTGCGATTTTACTCACACACATACACCATAGGTTGCATAGCCCCGTCCACACTCTGCTACCTATGATTGTTATCCAGTATCCACATGACCGACGTGTGTTAGTAATTTACTATGCGTCAACCTATCCTGCGAGCAAAGATAAAAGAGTGAATATATATAACTAGAAGATACAATATTATTGCTCCTACGGTCCTACCTTTTTATTGTAAGTTATATATAACAAGAAGATACCGCACGTGTTGTGGTGGGAACTGTATAAATTTTGGAATGAAATTTAAGCGACAATTATGCAAATAGTTTGCATTAAGAAATTTGAAGTCAGTGAAATAACATGACTATTAACAGAAGATGATGTAAATAATTAATAAAGATTATATGACTAACTTGCATATTAAGACAGAATTTATATTAAGGATTGGCTTTATAAAAAAAGATATGGATAAATCAAACTTCTCCTTACAGCCGGATAAAGGACCAACCGGTATCGATCCCGACAGTCTTGTTTAATTTACACAAGTTGTATGTCTTTTTCCATAGTATGTACCAGTAATTAATGTTAACCCTAGTAACTGATGCTTATCCTGCTTGCGATTAACCTTGGGAGTAACCATCGGAAGATAAGGCAGGTCTATATCATAATCAATCGTACTGTATTATTTTAGATAATGGGAATATGATTCCCGGCTTTTGTCTCCGTGAGAGTTGAGACTACAACCGTTTTATTGCAAACTCAAACAACAACACAACTATTGTAATCTCAGAAAAAACATCACATATTTTGGAGAACCAAACTAAAAACAAAGCCTATATACAGATCCTCATCCATGATATCGAAAAATCTGCATCACTAACACCTCCATGTTGCGACAAGCCTTGTAGATTAATTCTTGATCTTCTTCTCTATGTTGTAGTTGAGCCAAAAAATGAAACCAATGTGTAGCCCGAAAAATCACCTACAATAAAGTTTTTTACTAGAGCATTATCAAACATTACGTCATTCCTACTCAACCAGATTGCCTGATATATTGCCGAAGCTGCTAGAATAAAGTGTCTTCTCGTTCTAGTATCCAATCTGGTTAACCAAGAACCAAATGTGAACGAACTCCACATCTAATCCAAACCAAGTGCCAAATAAATTTAACAAGTTGACAATGAAAAAAAGGTGATAAATTGTCTCGTTTTGAATAAAAAAGAACATTTTGCATTTCCTCTTTAATTACGCTTAAGTAAATTATCTTTAGTGAGTGTAATTTCATAATGTAAATACCACATAAAGATATTAATATTCGATGGCATCTTAGCCTTCCAAATATCTTTGTGCCAAGCAACATTGTCATTAGTTATTAACCCCTTGTACATCGAATGAACACTAAAGAAGTTGTTTGCAGTCAAATCCCAACGGAACATGTCTCTGGAAGTGTTTAACCGGACATAAACAAGGTATGCCAGTAATTCCATCCGTTGTTCCCGAAGCTGACCCACTAGACCCCAACGAAAGGAAATATTTAGTGGAATGGTTCAAAAACACCAATACAATACATGTGCGTTGCGACAGCATACATTTATATTTGATAGCGATAAAATGAAAAATAAATGTAATATCAGAGTAAACATATGGTCCACATCAAATTTTAAACTGATAAGAATAAATATTACATCTTATTTTAGCCAAAAGGCTGAGAAAGGTATGAGTTGAAAAGGAGTCTGACCCTTTTTATGATCACTCGATAGCTCGTCCTACTTCAGCTAGCAAGGTGTTACTATATGGGAGCTACGCTACGTGTGGTTTCCTGACATGTTGGGTTTGGGTGGTTTCTGAAGGCCATGTCGTGTAACGACCCATTATTAGATGAGAAACGGGAAAGGAACATACCTATACGCTTCACACGTGACACACAACGTACGAAACTGGTGCTTTAAAGTAGTAGAGCTTTGCAACCACCATATTGTTTTGTCGCACCAAGGCATATAGTTGTAAATATACATCTTTTAGGATGCCTTTTCTCGACCATTTATCCTCCTGAAACCTAATTCGTGTGCCATTTTTAAGTTGAAAGGTTCCAAAGTTGAGGAAGCTATCTCTAACTTTCAAAAGCCCCTTCCAAAAATGTGAATCAGAGGGTCAATGCTGAACTTGTGTTAATGTATGTCACCGCAAGTATTTCCTCCACAAGATGGTTTGCCATAATCCCTCCTCATTCAGGAGATTAAACAACCATTTTCTTAAGAGGCATTTATTTTGGATATTAATATTGTGCACCCCTAAACCTCCCACATCTCTTGGTTGACAGATGATATTGCACTTGGTGAGTATGTAGTTTTTCTTATTATCACCCCTTGTAAAAAAACACAATCTGAAATGGTCTATTTTTTCTAGAACTCCTCTTGGGATCTCAAAAAAATATAGCATGAAGATCACTAGGTTTGTAAGGGTAGAGTTCATAAGAATTAGCCTTCCACTGAAAACTCCTAGAAGGGGGTGAATAGGTGCGCCTATAAAAATCAAGTCTAAACAATAAGAACTTGGTTTATAAATGTTAGTGAAATGAAAACCAAGTTGCTATGAATAGAGAGACATAGAACTCTTCACTTGATTGTTCCTTTGAGATATGTATTAAACTTTGGAACAATAGAACAAGTGAATATATGAGAACTTTATGGAAGAAATGCAAAAGAGACACGATGATTTTATCCCGTGGTTCGACCAATGCCTACGCCACGTTGTGGTGACCTCCTTCGGTCAAGGATTGCATTCAATCCCTCTCAAGTGATCCAAAGATCTAACTTGAGTACCACGACTTTCTTCCTTTTCTCAAGTATTCCCTTCGTGAGGAATCTCCACAAGTTGGAGTCTCTCACCCTTACAAGATTGATCACAATTAAACCACATGAGTAAGGGAGGGAATAGAAACACACACAAGAACTAGAGTCGCAGCAACGACACGCACACAAGTCAAGAAACGAGCACACGAAACAACGTAGGGGAGTCACAGCTCAAAGAAGTGCTCAAATCTCAATCACAATGAATCGAATGCGTGCTTGCGAAGTCTAGGCGTCGTAGGATGTTCAATGGAGGCTTGGTTGTTTTCTCCATGCGACTAGGGGTCCCTTTTATAGGCCCAAGGGAGCTAGGAGCCGTTGGAGCTCCATTTGGAAGGCTCTGGTTGCCTTCTGTCCGCTGGCGCACCGGACTGTCCGGTGCACACCGGATTGTGAACAGTAGCCACGCTGAACGCGGCAGAGAATCACCTAATTGGTTGGTTTCCGCTTCTGTGGGGCATCGGACCGTCCGATGTGGCATACCAGACTATCAAGTGCGCCACATGACCGTTGGCCCGAGACCGACGTGGCAAGTAGCCATTGCACGGCTGGTGTAGCGCCTTGTGCGGACTGTCCGGTGAATTTTAGCCGACGTAGGCTAAAAACCCCGAGAGCAGAGAATTGGGCTGGACCGTGCACCGGACTGTCTGGCGGGTGGCACCGAACCGTCTAGTGTTGCGCAGTCCAGCACCTTTTCCCTGTTTCTTCCTTTGTTTTCTTTTGCTTCTTTTGGACTTGACTTTACTAAGTCCCTGGCACTTAGACAAAAATTATTAGCACACAAAACAATTGACTAAGTGATCAGAGCTTACCTTTTCACTTAGTCCATCTAGATTTTCATTATGACCTCTTGGAGCTCAATTTGCTTTGCACACCTTTGCTCATTCATCATGTTAGTTAAACATAATGTGTTGTGCATCTAATCACCAAAACAATATCGAAATGACCCAAGGGCACATTTCCCTTTCCATCTCCCCCTTTTTGGTGATTTATGCCAACATATAAAAAAGGAACTCAAATTGAACTAACATATCCAAAAGAGCTAAGAAGAGCAAATTGGTGTCAATTTGAAGACCAATATAGTTATCAAAGGATTTGGCATATTTGGATCATTTTTGCCACCACTTGGTTTATTTTCACAAAACAAATTTGTTTTCGTATCTCTATGTCAAAGACACTTGTTTTGGCAAATCAAAAGATCTTTCAAGAATAGTTTTGATCAAATACCAAAAACTCCCCCTTTCCCATAATCAAATTTTGCCCCCACAAGAGAACTGTTTTTACCATAAGGGGGTTTTGATCAAACACCAAGAATTGTAACACTAAAATTTTGAAATTCACAAGTGGTTGGCTGATTCAGTTGCTTTGGCCTTAATTTCTACCCCTTTGGCAGTAAGCACCAAAACAGGAGAACTATTAGGCCCATTAACCCATTGCCTCACAAAAACTCACAAGTGAAAACCAAGGGCAATAAGAAAACATAGATAGGGACTTGGAACAAGATACAATGATACCAGAATGCAGTGGAAGCCTCTTCTTTGTCCAAGTCCACCTATGACCTTTCAATTCCATCTTTGAGACTAGATCAAGATTACTCAAGCAAACACATTAGTATCAAAGGATCAAGTTGTAGTACATCCTCCCCCTAAACATGTGCATCATGTGCATAAGGACTTGTGAGGTATGGGGATGACTTGTACAACCTGAGCACCAAAAATAAGCAAGTAAAGACAGTAATGCTTAAAGTAACATGATCAAAGGCATAAAACACATGCATGATATAGAGCAATCCAAGTTCCATGAATCTAAGACATTTATCTCACTACGCAACCTGCAAAACCTTTTCTCATCTAAAGGCTTGGTGAAGATATCGGCTAGCTGGTTCTCGGTGCTAATATGATAAATATCGATATCTCCCCTTTGTTGGTGGTCTCTCAGAAAGTGATGTCAGATGTCTATGTGCTTAGTGCAACTATGCTCAACAGGATTATCCGCCGAGCGGATTGCACTCTCATTATCACACAGGAGTGGGACTTTGCTCAGATTGTAGCCAAAGTCCTAGAGGGTTTGCCTTATCCAAAGTAGTTGCACGCAACACTGTCCTGTGGCAACATACTTGGCCTCAGCTATAGATAGGGCAACAGATGTTTGTTTCTTAGAGCTCCAGGACACCAGGGATCTTCCCAGAAACTGACAAGTCCCTGATGTGCTCTTCCTATCAACCTTGCACCCGGCATAGTCGGAATTGGAATATCCAATTAAGTCAAAGGTAGACCCCTTTGGATACCAGATCCCAAAGCAAGTCGTAGAAACTAAATATCCAAGAATTCGCTTCACGACCATAAGATGACATTCCTTGGGGTCGGATTGAAATCTAGCACACATGCATACGCTAAGCATAATATTCGGTCTACTTGCACAAAGATAAAGTAAAGAACCTATCATAGACCGATATGCCTTTTGATCAATAGACTTAACTCCTTTGTTGAGGTCCAAGTGTCCGTCCGTTCCCATCGGTGTTTTAGCGGGCTTTGCATCCTTCATCCCAAACCTCTTGAGTAAGTCTTGAGTGTACTTTGTTTGAGAGATGAAGGTTCCTTCCTTGAGTTGCTTCACTTAGAATTCAAGGAAGTAGTTTAACTCGCCCATCATAGACATCTCAAATTCTACATCATTACCCTGCTAAACTCCTCACAAGACTTTTGATTAGTAGAACCAAATATTATGTCATCGACATATATTTTGCATACAAACAAATCACCATTACAAGTCTTAGTAAAGAGAGTAGGACCAACTTTCCCAACCTTGAAAGCATTAGAAATAAGAAAATCTCTAAGACATTCATACCATGCACTTGGAGCTTGCTTAAGTCCATAGAGCGCCTTAGAGAGCTTATAGACATGGTCGGGATACCTGTCATCCTCGAAGCCAGGGGTTGTTCCATGTACACTTCCTCCTTGATTGGTCCATTGATGAAGGCCCTCTTTACGTCCATTTGAAATAACTTAAGCGAGTGGTGAGCAGCATAGGCTAATAATATGCGTATTGACTCGAGCCTAGCTACAGGAGCAAAAGTCTCCTCAAAATCCAAACCTGTGACTTGGGCATAACCTTTTGCCTCAAGTCGAGTCTTGTTCATTGTCACCACCCCGTGTTCATCTTGCTTATTGCGAATACCCACTTGGTTCCTCAACATTTTGCTTTGGACGTGGCATCAGGCTTCATACTTCATTTCTCATGAAGTTATTAAGCTCTTCCTGCATGGCCAACATCCAGTCCGGATCCTGCAAGGCTTCTTCTACCCTAAAAGGCTCAATAGAAGAAACAAACGAGTAATGCTCACAAAAGTTAGCTAAACGTGAGCGAGTAGTTACTCCCTTGCTGATGCCACCCAGAGTCTGATCCACTAGATGATTCCTTTGGATAGTAGCCCGGACTTGAGTTGGAGGTGTTTGTTGCGATTCTTCCTCTTTATCCTTTTCTTCATGTGCTCCCCTTGATCCATGCCTTCATCTTGAGGTACCCGTTCCTCATCTTGAGTTGGGGGATGCACTAGCGTTGAGGAAGATGGTTGATCTTGATCTTGTTGTTCCTACGATCGCACATCACCTATTGCCATAGTTCGCATTGCGGCCATCAGAACCTCATCTTCATCTACATCATCAAGATCAACTTGCTCTCTTGGAGAGCCATTAGTCTCATCAAATACAATGTCACTAGAGACTTCAACTAAACCCAATGATTTTTTGAAGACTCTATATGCCTTTGTATTTGAATCATAACCTAGTAAAAACCCTTCTATAGCTTTGGGAGCAAATTTTGAATGTCTACCTTTCTTTACCAAGATGTAGCATGTGCTCCTAAATACACGAAAGTATGAAACATTGGGTTTGTTACCAGTTAGGAGTTCATAAGATGTCTTCTTGAGGAGGCAATGAAGATAGAACGGGTTTATGGCATGGCAAGCTGTATTTACAGCTTCCGACCAAAACCACTCAGGCGTCTTGTATTCCCCAAGCATTGTTCTCACCATGTCGATGAGCTTCCTGTTCTTCCTTTATACTACACCATTTTGCTGTAGCGTGTAAGGAGCGGAGAACTCATGGTTGATGCCTTCCTCCTCAAGATATTCTTCCACTTGAAGATTCTTGAACTTAGATCCATTATCGCTCCTGGTCTTTTTCACCTTGAACTCAAACTCATTTTGAGCTCTCCTTAGGAAGCGCTTTAGAGTACCTTGGGTTTTTGTCTTATCCTCCAAAAAGAATACCCAAGTGAAGCGAGAGAAGTCATAAACAACTTACTTCCCCCGATGCTAAGATAAGCAACGGGCTCGAAGAGATCCATGTGGAGGAGTTCCAGTGGTCTTGACGTTGTCATTACGTTCTTGCTTTGATGGGTAGTTCCTACCTGCTGCCCTGCCTGGCACGCTGCATAAGGTCTGTCCTTCTCAAAACAGACATCGGTTAGTCCTAACACATGTTCTGCCTTTAGAATCTTATGAAGATTCTTAATTCTAACATGTGCTAGAAGGCGGTGCTAGAGCTAGCCCATATTAGTGTTAGCTATTAAACATGCATCTAGATCGACATTCACTTTTAAGAAATCAACTAAATAGAGCTTGTCGTCTAATACACCTTTAAAAGCTAATGAACCATCACTTCTTCTAAAGACAGATACATCAATATTTCTAAATAAACAATTATAGCCCATATGACATAATTGACTAATAGAAAGTAAATTGTAACCAAGCGATTCTACTAAGAACACATTAGAAATTGAATGCTCGGTAGTTGAAAGTCGCCTAGAGGGGGGTGAATAGGCGGAATCTGAAATTTACAAACTTAAGCACACACTACAAGCTGGGGTTAGCGTTAGAATTAAATTCGAGTCCGAAAGTGAAAGTCGCCTAGAGGGGGGGTGAATAGGGTGAATCTGAAATTTATAAACTTAAGCACAACTACAAGCCGGGTTAGCGTTAGAAATATGAACGAGTCCGAGAGAGAGGGTGAAAAACAAATCGCAAGCAAATAAAGAGTGAGACACAAGGATTTGTTTTACCGAGGTTCGGTTCTCGCAAACCTACTCCCCGTTGAGGTGGTCACAAAGACCGGGTCTCTTTCAACCCTTTCCCTCTCTCAAACGGTCACTTAGACCGAGTGAGCTTCTCTTCTCAATCAAACGGAACACAAAGTTCCCGCAAGGACCACCACACAATTGGTGTCTCTTGTCTCGGTTACAATTGAGTTTGATCACAAGAAAGAAAGAGAAAAAGAAGCAGTCCAAGCGCAAGAGCTCAAATGAACACAAGTCACTCTCTCACTAGTCACTATTTGATTTGGAATGAACTATGGACTTGGGAGAGAATTTGATCTCTTTGGTGTGTCTTGTATTGAATGCTAAAGCTCTTGTAAGGTGTAGGAAGTTGGAAAACTTGGATGCAATGAATGGTGGGGTGGTTGGGGTATTTATAGCCCCAACCACCAAAAGTGGTCGTTGGGAGGCTGTTTGTCGCATGGCGCACCGGACAGTCCGGTGCGCCACCGAACACTGTCCGGTGCGCCAGCCATGTCAGCCGGCCGTTGGGTTCTGACCGTTGGAGCTCTAACAGGTGGGGCCTCTGGGCTGTCCGGTGGTGCACCAGACAGGTCCTGTAGACTGTCTGGTGTGCCTTCTGCGCGTGCTCTGTCCTCTGCGCGCGCAGGCGCGCATTAAATGCGTTGCAGTCGACCGTTGCGTGCGAAGTAGTCGTTGCTCCGTTGGCACACCGGACAGTCCGGTGTGACACCGGAGATTGTCCGGTGCTTCACCGGACAGTCCGGTGAATTATAGCGGAGCGGCCTCTTATTTTCCCGAAGGTAGCGAGTTCAGCGTCGAGTTCCCTGATGCACCGGACACAGTCCGGTGGCACATCGGACAGTCCGGTGGCACACCGGACAGTCCGGTGCGCCAGACCAGGGTGCCTTTTGGGATGTCTTTAGCTCTCTTTATTTGAACCCATCTTTGGTCCTTTTATTGGCTTGTTGTGAACCTTTGGCACCTGTAAAACTTATAGACTAGAGCAAACTAGTTAGTCTAATTATTTGTGTTGGGCAATTCAACCACCAAAATCAATTTAGGAAAAGGTGTAAGCCTATTTCCCTTTCAATCTCCCCCTTTTTGGTGATTGATGCCAACACAAACCAAAGCAAATATAGAAGTGCATAATTGAACTAGTTTGCATAATGTAAGTGCAAAGGTTGCTTGGAATGAAACCAATGTATTCTCATAAGATGTGCATGGATTGATTTCTTTTTCATTTTCAACATTTTGGACCACGCTTGCACCACATGTTTTGTTTTTTGCAAATTCTTATGTAAATTCTTTTCAAAGTTCTTTTGCAAATAGTCAAAGAATAAATGAGTAAGATTTTGAGAAGCATTTTCAAGATTTGAAATTTTCTCCCCCTGTTTCAAATGCTTTTCCTTTGACTAAACAAAACTCCCCCTCAATAAAATCCTCCTCTTAGTGTTCAAGAGAGTTTTAGATATTAGTTTTTGAAGAGGGTGTTCCAATTTGAAATTCTATCAAAAATAAGATACCAATTGAAAAATTTATCATTTCAAAATCTTTTCTTAACTCAAATTTTTGAAAATTGGTGGTGGTGCGGTCCTTTTGCTTTGGGCTAATACTTTCTCCCTCTTTGGCATGAATCGCCAAAAACGGATACTTGAGTGGAATATAAGCCCTTATAACTACTTTCTCCCCTTTGGCAAACAAAATATGAGTGAAGATTATACCAAAGACGGAGAGCTTGCGGAGCGACGGCGAAGGATGAATAATTTGACGGAGTGGAGTGGAAGCCTTTGTCTTCGCCGAAGACTCAAATTCCCTTTCAATCTATGACTTGGTTTGAAATACACTTGAAAACACATTAGTCATAGCATATAAAAGAGACATGATCAAAGGTATATTAATGAGCTATGTATGCAAGACATCAAAAGAAATTCCGAGAATCAAGAATATTTAGCTCATGCCTAAGTTTGTTAAAAGTTTGTTCATCTAGTGGCTTGGTAAAGATATCGGCTAATTGATCCTTAGTGTTAATATATGCAATCTCGATATCCCCATTTTGTTGGTGATCCCTTAGAAAATGATACCGAATGGCTATGTGTTTAGTGCGGCTATGCTCAACGAGATTATCCGCCATGCGGATTGCACTCTTATTATCACATAGAAGAGGAACTTTGGTTAATTTGTAACCATAGTCCCTAAGGGTTTGCCTCATCCAAAGCAATTGCACACAACAATGACCTGCGGCAATATACTCGGCTTCAGCGGTAGAAAGAGCTACGGAATTATGCTTTTTTGAATCCCAAGACACCAGAGACCTTCCCAAGAACTGGCAAGTCCCCAATGTGCTCTTTCTATTAATTTTACACCCCGCCCAATCGGCATCCGAATAACCAATTAAATCAAATGTGGATCCCCGAGGGTACCAAAGCCCAAACTTAGGAGTATAAACTAAATATCTCAAGATTCGTTTTACGGTCGTAAGGTGAGCTTCCTTAGGGTCGGCTAGGAATCTTGCCACATGCATACGGAAAGCATAATATCCGGTCGAGATACACATGAGTAGAGTAAAGAACCTATCATCGACCGGTATACCTTTTGATCTACGGATTTACCTCCCGTGTCGAGGTCGAGATGCCCATTGGTTCCCATGGGTGTCTTGATGGGCTTGGCATCCTTCATCCCAAACTTGTTTAGAATGTCTTGAATGTACTTCGTTTGGCTAATGAAGGTGCCCTCTTGGAGTTGCTTCACTTGAAATCCTAAGAAGTACTTCAACTCCCCCATCATAGACATCTCGAATTTTTGTGTCATGATCCTACTAAATTCCTCACATGTAGATTCGTTAGTAGACCCAAATATAATATCATCAACATAAATTTGGCATACAAACAAATCATTGTCAAGAGTTTTAGTAAATAAAGTAGGATCGGCCTTTCTGACTTTGAAGCCATTAGTGATAAGAAAATCTCTTAGGCATTCATACCATGCTCTTGGGGCTTGCTTGAGCCCATAAAGCGCCTTAGAGAGTTTGTAAACATGGTTAGGGTACTCACTATCTTCGAAGCCAGGAGGTTGCTCAACATAGACCTCTTCCTTGATTGGTCCGTTGAGGAAGGCACTTTTCACGTCCATTTGATAAAGCTTGAAGCCATGGTAAGTAGCATAGGCAAGTAAAATGCGAATTAATTCTAGCCTAGCTACGGGTGCATAGGTTTCACTAAAATCCAAACCTTCAACTTGTGAATATCCCTTGGCCACAAGTCGGGCTTTATTCCTTGTCACCACACCATGCTCATCTTGTTTGTTGCGGAAAACCCACTTGGTTCCTACAACATTTTGGTTAGGACGTGGAACTAAATGCCATACCTCGTTCCTAGTGAAGTTGTTGAGCTCCTCTTGCATTGCCACCACCCAATCCGAATCTTGTAGTGCTTCCTCTACCCTGTGTGGCTCAATAGAGAAAACAAAAGAGTAATGTTCACAAAAGTGAGCAACACGAGATCGAGTAGTTACCCCCTTTTGAATATCGCTGAGGATGGTGTTCACGGGGTGATCTCGTTGGATTGCTTGATGGATTCTTGGGTGTGGCGGCCTTGGAACTTGTTTATCTTCCTCATCTTGATCATGGGCATCTCCCCCTTGATCATTGCTCTCCTTTTGAGGTGGCTCAACTTCTTGATCTTCTCCTTCATCATTTTGAGCCTCATCCTCATCTTGAGTTGGTGGAGATGCTTGCGTGGAGGAAGATGGTTGATCTTGTGCTTGTGGAGGCTCTTCGGATTCCTTAGGACACACATCCCCAATGGACATGTTCCTTATCACGACGCACGGAGCCTCTTCATCATCTAGCTCATCAAGATCAACTTGCTCTACTTGAGAGCCGTTAGTCTCATCAAACACAATGTCACAAGAAACTTCAACTAGTCTAGTGGACTTGTTAAAGACTCTATATGACCTTGTGTTTTAATCATAACCAAGTAAAAAGCCTTCTACAGCTTTAGGAGCAAATTTGGATTTTCTACCTCTTTTAACAAGAATAAAGCATTTGCTACCAAAGACTCTAAAATATGAAACATTGGGCTTTTTACCAGTGAGGAGTTCATATTGTGTCTTCTTGAGGATTCTATGTAGATATAACCGGTTGATGGCGTAGCAGGCGGTGTTGACTGCCTCGGCCCAAAACCGATCCGAAGTCTTGTATTCATCAAGCATGGTCCTTGCCATGTCCAATAGAGTTCTATTCTTCCTCTCCACTACACCATTTTGTTGTGGCGTGTAGGGAGAAGAGAACTCATGCTTGATGCCCTCCTCCTCAAGGAAGCCTTCGATTTGAGAGTTCTTGAACTCCGTCCCGTTATCGCTTCTAATCTTTTTGATCCTCAAGCCGAACTCATTTTGAGCCCATCTCAAGAATCCCTTTAAGGTTTCTTGGGTATGAGATTTTTCCTGCAAAAAGAACACCCAAGTGAAGCGAGAATAGTCATCCACAATAACTAGACAGTACTTACTCCCGCCGATGCTTATGTAAGCTATCGAGCCGAATAGGTCCATGTGTAGGAGCTCGAGTGGCCTGTCAGTCGTCATGATGTTCTTGTGTGGATGATGAACACCAACTTGCTTCCCTGCCTGACATGCGCTACAAATCCTGTCTTTCTCAAAATGGACATTTGTTAGTCCCAAAATGTGTTCTCCCTTTAGAAGTTTGTGAAGATTCTTTATTCCAACATGTGCTAGTCGGCGATGCCAGAGCCAGCCCATGTTAGTCTTAGCAATTAAGCAAGTGTCGAGTTCAGCTCTATCAAAATCTACTAGATATAGCTGACCCTCTAACACTCCCTTAAATGCTATTGAATCATCACTTCTTCTAAAGACAGTAACACCTACATCCGTAAAAAGACAGTTGTAGCCCATTTTACACAATTACGAAACTGAAAGCAAGTTATAATCTAAAGAATCTACAAGAAAAACATTGGAAATGGAATGGTCAGGTGATATAGCTATTTTACCCAATCCTTTGACCAAACCTTGATTCCCATCCCCGAATGTGATAGCTCATTGGGGATTTTGGTTTTTCTCGTAGGAGGAGAACATCTTCTTCTCCCATGTCATATGGTTTGTGCATCCGCTATCGATGATCCAACTTGAGCCCCCGGATGCATAAACCCACAAAACAAATTTAGTTCTTGATTTTAGGTACCCAAACAGTTTTGGGTCCTTTGACATTAGATACAAGAACTTTGGGTACCCAAACACAAATCTTTGACCCCTTGTGCTTGCCCCCAACATACTTGGCAACTACCTTGCCGGATTTGTTAGTTAAAACATAGGATGCATCAAAAGTTTTAGAATCATTTGATGCAATAGGAGTTTTCTTCTTAGGCAATTTAGCACGAGTTGATTGCCTAGAGCTAGATGTCTCACCCTTATACATGCATGATTAGGGCCAGAGTGAGACTTCCTAGAGTGAATTCTCCTAATTTTGTGCTCGGGATAACCTGCAGGGTACAAAATGTAACCCTCGTTATCCTGAGGCATGGGAGCCTTGCCCTTAACAAAGTTAGATAGTCTTTTAGGAGGGGCATTAAGTTTGACATTGTCCCCCTTTTGGAAGCCAATGCCATCCTTGATGCCAGGGCGTCTCCCACTATAGAGCATGCTTCTAGCAAATTTAAAATTTTCATTTTCTAAGTCATGCTCATTAATTTTGGCATTAAGTTGAGATATGTGATCATTTTGTTTCTTAATTAAAGCTAGGTGATCATGAATAGCATCAACATTAATATCTCTACATCTAGTGCAAATGGAAACATGCTCAATGGTAGATGTAGAGGGTTTGCAAGAATTAAGTTCAACAATCTTAGCACGTAAAATGTCATTCTTATCTCTAAGATCGGATATGGAAGCATTGCAAACATCTAATTCTTTAGCCTTAGCAATTAATTTTTCATTTTCATTTCTAAGGCTAGCAAGAGAGACATTCAATTCTTCAATCTTAGCAAGTAAACTAACATTATCATCTCTAAGATTGGAAATTGAATCATCACTAACATTTGAATCAACCTTAGCAATTTATTTAGCATTCTCATTTCTAAGGTTGGCAATAATATCATGGCACGTGCTTAGCTCACTAGATAATTTTTCACATTTCCCACTTCTAGAGCATAAGCATTCTTAACCTTAACATGCTTCTTATTTTCCTTAATTAGGAAGTCCTCTTGAGAGCCCAAGAGTTCATCCTTCTCATGAATAGCACTAATTAATTCATTTAATTTTTCTTTTTGTTGCATGTTTAGGTTGGCAAAAAGGGTGCGCAAATTGTCCTCCTCATCACAAGAGTTATCCTCATCGCTAGAGGTTTCATATTTAGTGGAGGATTTTGATTTTACCTTCTTCCTTTTGCCGTCCTTTGCCATGAGGCACTTGTGGCCGACGTTGGGGAAGAGGAGCCCTTTGGTGACGGCGATGTTGGCAGCGTCCTCGTCGGAGGAGGAGTCGGTGGAGCTCTCGTCGGAGTCCCATTCGTGGCACACATGGGCATCGCCGCCCTTCTTCTTGTAGTATCTCTTCTTTTCTCTCTTCTTTCCCTTTTTTGTCGTCGCCCTTGTCACTATCACTAGATAATGGACATTTAGCAATGAAATGACCGGGCTTACCACACTTGTAGCACACCTTCTTGGAACGGGGCTTGTAATCTTTCCCCTTCCTTTGTTTGAGGATTTGACGGAAGCTCTTGATGATGAGCGCCATCTCCTCATTGTCGAGCTTGGAGGCGTCGATGGGGATTCTACTTGGAGTAGAATCTTCTTTCTTCTCCTCCGTTGCTTTGAATGCAACGGGTTGTGCTTCGAGCGTGGAGGAGTCATCTTCCTCGATGATCTTTTTGGAGCCTTTGATCATTAGCTCAAAGCTCACAAATTTACCTATGACCTCCTCAGGAGACATTAGCGTGTATCTAGGATGTCACACCCGGTTTTAGAAGGCAAACCGAATGCGAACCATGTACGTGCCAGGATCAGTTATTCACGTACACAGCAGTTACATAACATGGACATCATCACACAGTGCTCAAAATAGTATTAAAAGGGAAATAATAGTCGATTACATCATACGTCTGAGACGTCCATATAGTCCTTACAATAAATCAAAGTGCGGAAAAGAAACGTAGATAAACGCGGCCTTCACAGGCAGCCGACTGGGGGTTGCCGCTAACCCACGCCTAGAACTCGTCGTAGTCTTGGAACTCCTGGAAGTCTCCTTCCACAGCTTCATCTTCGCCTGAGCAGTGGTTGCAATGCTGACAACCTGGGGATGGGGGGGGGGTTGGTGTGTAGAGCAAGGGTGAGTACACATCAACATACTCAGCAAGCATCCTGTTTGGCTGTAGTGGACTAGCTTTATGTGGGGGGGGGTAAGTCAAGCAGTTGCTTTTAGTTGGGCAGATTATTATTTACTAATAGAAAGCCAAGTTTTAGCATTAACCCAAGTTATTAGCCCGATGTACCCTTTCCAAACGGAAAGAATACCACTTACCAGTACCATAGTCATAACCAAAACCATCGATCTCATAGCCACCTGTACCATAATGTCTCTGATCAAGTACCACTAATCACTGGAGCTCCCTTGGCCGCTCATAACCGCGAGCACGGCTGATATATCAGTTTTCAAACACTCTGCAGAGGTTGTGCACTTTACCCACAAGCCGTGATTCCCATTCTGCCCGGAGAGAGCTACTCCCCATTAACCACTACCTATGTGGCCTAGCAGGGCATCACTACGTAGCCTTTACAAAGATTCCCCGGGGCTGTAGCCACCCGTTAGGTTTCCTAAATACACCGCACTCCTCCCCAAGGGGCGAACCCAAACTTGGCAGAGCGAGCCGCATACACCGAGCCCCATTGACGGCACGATGACTAAGTGAACCACACCCCGGATCCTCCAATTATTTAGCTAAGGGCATCCCATTCCACCCTCATGGTTGCACTGTTTTCCCGGGCGGTCATCCATAGAACAGGTCCTTACGGGGAGGCACTCGAGAAACCACTCGAGCCCCCTTGAAGACCACAAGTACAACATTATAATAAGAGAAGGGAAAACAGCGTATCATAGATAATCTCATCATGTTCATTGATTAGAGTTTGAGCAATAGCATAAAGCTAGACAATAATAATCCAACCCAAATAGGTAAACAAGGACATGGATAACAAAAGCTAGTCAATCCTTAGGCACAAATGTGTAAAGCGGGAGGTGAATTAAAGAATGAATAGGACAGAGATAGGTCAAGGGACACTTGCCTCCACCAACCGACTGCTGCTCAGGGGCTTCTCCTGCTAGTTCCTCGGGCTCTTCGACCGGATCGTTCTCTATGCGAGCGCAAACACACATACATCCACATATTTAATACAAAAGAACAGTACACCATACAATAGAATGCAGTAAGTAAACAGACGTTCCACGTGGGCTCGCAGTTACAGTTAAGAGAGAAAGGGAACAAGACAGTCGAGAAACGGTCACGTTACATGATTATAAATTAACCACTCGCTTAATGGAAGGAAATCCAATGTAGACACTATGTTTAGCGTAAAGTAAAGTCATGTTTCATGTCTAATCATTATAAGCAGGTGAAGATAAATGAAAAAGGATTGTCGCGCGGTGAGACGCACGACATAGCACTCTAAAACGAATTAAGAAGTTAACGACTCGTCGTGCGACCGAGCACGCAACGAGACACTTCGCATTAGCTATGAGGAGACGTTAAGCGTCGCGCGACGAAACGCACGACGGCATACGTCGACTAAACTGAGTCCAAAGTGGAACGTCGCGTGAATACGCGTGCGGCGTTACACCTTAAACAACCTGAAATTAAAATGGATCGTCGCGCGACGAAGCGCACGGCGCAACACATAAATAGAACCTGAAATTAGACAAATCCGTCGCGCGGCGAAGCGCGCGACGCAGCAAGCTAACTAACGGAGTTTGACATTAACTACCAACCAAAAATAATCACCGCGAGCGCGGGTTGCGCACGCGGGAACGCGCTAGCGGCAAACGGGAAGCGCGAGGCCACGTCGAGGGCCAGGACGACGCGCGCAGGGGGTCGAGGCCGCGCCGGGGCCGGAGGCCGCGCCGGGGGCCGCGCCGGGCGAGCAGGGGGCGGGCGGGATCGCCGCCGCGGACGGGGGCGGGGGCGGGGTCGCCGGTCGGGGGAGGGGCGGGGGCGCCGGCGGCGAGCAGGGGAGCGGGGCGGGGGCAGCCGCCACAGGCAGGGGGAGGCGGGCGCCGCCGCGGGACGGGCAGGGGGCGGACGAGCGCCGCCGCGGGGCCGGGCAGGGGCGGGCGAGCGCCGCCACGGGGCCGGGCAGGGGCGGGCGAGCGCCGCCGCGCGGGCCGGGCAGGGGCGGGGGGCGCCGCCGCGCGCGGGAGGGAGGGGTGGGGCCGGCCGTGGACGGGGGCGGGGGCGGGGTCGCCGCCGCGGCAGGGGGCGGGCGGGGCCGGCCGCGCCGCCGGCGAGCGGGGAAGGGCAGGGGCGCGCGCGAGCAGGGAAAAAAAGGGGGCGCGCGCGGGGGAGGAAGAAGAGGAGGGAGAGGGAGAGAGAGAGGAGAAGGGGAGGGGAGCTCACCTCGGGGTCCAAAATCCAGTGATCGTCGTCTCCAAATCCTAGGGCACCACGGGGAGAGAGAGGTGGAAGAGGGAGAGGGGAGGTTGTTGCGCGGGAGATCCAAATGAGAGAGAGAGAGAGAAGGGGGCACATGGGGGGGGGTCTGGGCGCCAGGGGCGCGTAGGGCCGGGCCGGACCGGGCCGGGCTGGGCTGGGCTGGGCCGGGCCACTTCGCGGATCGAAAACCCACGACGTGCACGACCACTAAACGAAATTAAATCGCGAATCGAAATCCGGAACGTAACGAGACGAACACTCAACATCAGACAAAGAAATGTGCCTCGGCATGATGCAACACCCATGATACTTAGGTTTATACATGACACGGACACCTGTCGCTATACTGGTTTGAAATTGGGAAGAAAGAGCGAAACGGGGAAAGAGAAAAGAGATTAACGTCCGAATTTGTTGAGAGAAAAGAAGAAAAAAATTCTACCCCCAAATTCAGGGTGTTACAAACCTATCCCCCTTAAAAGAATCTCGCCCTCGAGATTCAGGGTTGGCTAGCAAAGAGCTCAGGGTATTTAGCCATCAGATCATCTTCACGCTCCCAGGTTGCCTCTTCTTCGGAGTGGTGATTCCATTTGACTTTGCACATTCTGATGGTCTTCCTTCGAGTGACTCGGTCTGCAACCTCAAGGATTTGCACTGGCTTCTCAACGTAGGTCAAGTCCTCCTGGACTTCAAGACCTTCCACTAGCAACTGCTCTTCTGGCACACGCAAGCACTTCTTCAACTGAGACACATGAAAGACATCATGCACAGCAGACAAATTCTCTGGCAAACTAAGCTGATAGGCCACTTCTCCGCGCCTTGAGAGAATTTGGTACGGACCAATGTAGCGGGGTGCTAGCTTGCCTTTGACTCCGAACCTTCTGACTCCTCTGATCGGTGACACTTTCAGATAGACAAAGTCTCCAACTTCGAAACTCAGCTCTCTTCTTGTGTCTGCATAGCTTCACTATCTTGATTGCGCTATCTTCAGATTCTCTCGGACCATCTTGATGTTCTCTTCGGCTTCAAGCAAAATGTCTGGCCCAAACACCTGCTTTTCTCCAGGCTGATCCCATTGCAACGGAGTTCTGCAACTCCTTCCATAGAGCGCCTGAAATGGTGACATCTTCAAACTGGCCTGGTAACTGTTGTTATAGGAAAACTCTGCATAAGGCAATCTCTTGTCCCATCCGGACTGATCTTGCAACGCACAGGCTCTCAACATATCTTCAAGAATTTGATTGGTCCTTTCGGTCTGGCCATCTATCTGCGGATGATAAGCTGAACTGAAATTCAGATGTGTGCCCAAAGCTTCATGCAACTGCTGCAAGAAATGAGAGGTGAACTGCGTTCCTCTATCTGACACTATCTTCTTTGGCACACCATGAAGACAAACGATCCGAGACATATACAATTCTGCCAATACTGCACTGCTGTAGTTGGTCTTGACAGGTATGAAGTGGGCTGACTTGGTCAAGCGGTCCACTACTACCCAAATGGAATCGTAGCCGGCTCGAGTGCGAGGCAATCCGACTATGAAATCCATACCAATTTCATCCCATTTTCACTGAGGGATCTGCAACGGTTGCAACAATCCAGCTGGTCTCGGGTGCTCTGCCTTAATTCTTCGGCAACTATCGCACATAGCCACATGCTCTGCGATTTCCCTCTTCATTCCGTACCACCAGAATTTCTTCTTCAGATCCTGATACATCTTCTCACTGCCGGGGTGAATCGAATAAGCTGTCTCATGAGCTTCCTTAAGAATCAACTCCCGAATAGACTGGACATTAGGAACACACAAGCGGTCTTTGAACCATATCACGCCTTCTGCATCTTCTCGAAAATCTTTGCCTTTGCCATCTAGAATCAGTCGCCGGATCTCACTGATCTTCTCATCATTCTTCTGCGCTTCTTTGATTTCGCGCTCTAAGGTAGGTTCCAACTCAACTGTGACTCCTCGCGAATTGTTCAGAAATCCGAGACTCAACCTGTCGAACTCCTTGGCCAACTTATAAGGCATCGGACGAGCGACCATCAGATTGACTTGACTCTTTCTGCTCAAAGCATCTGCCACTACGTTTGCTTTGCCTGGATGGTAATGAATCTCCAACTCATAATCTTTGATCAACTCTAACCATCTTCGTTGCCTCATGTTCAACTCTGACTCAGTGAATATGTACTTCAGACTCTTGTGGTCTGTGTAAACATCACATTTCCGTCCATACAGATAGTGCCTCCATGTCTTCAGTGCGTGAACCACTGCTGCCAACTCTAAATCATGGATTGGGTAGTTCTTCTCATGAACCTTCAACTATCGGGACGAGTAGGCCACAACTCTTCCCTCTTGCATCAACACGCATCCCAAACCTGTGTAACAAGCATCACAATACACCGAGAAGGGCTTGTGCACCTCAGGCAAAACTAGGACAGGCGCTGTAGTCAACTTTTCTTTCAGCGCTTCAAAGGCCTCTTGACATTTCTGGGTCCACTTGAACTCAACTTTGTTGCCTAGCAACGCTGTCATTGGTTTCGCAATCTTCGAAAACCCTTCAATGAATCGCCGATAGTATCCGGCCATTCCAATGAAGCTCTTGATTCCTCGAGCATCTGTTGGCGCTTTCTAGTTCAGAATGTCTGCCACTTTCTTCGGATCTACAGCCAATCCTTCTTTATTGATTATGTGACCCAAGAACAGGACTTCACTGATCCAGAATTCACACTTGCTCAACTTTGCATACAACTGGTGCTCTCGCAATCTCTGCAATACCATCTTCAAATGACTTGCATGCTCTTCTTCGCTTTGAGAATAAATCAGAATGTCGTCAATAAATACCACCACAAACTTATCGAGATAATCCATGAATACACTATTCATCAAGTTCATGAAGAACGCTGGCGCATTGGTCAAACCAAAAAACATCACTGTGAACTCATACAAACCATACTTGGTAATGAATGCCATCTTCGGAATGTCCAAAGGTCGGATCCTGAGCTGATGATAACCTGACCTCAGATCAATCTTGGAGAACACACTGGCTCCTCTCAACTGGTTGAACAGATCTTCTATTCTGGGCAAAGGGTACTTGTTCTTGATCGTGACCTCATTCAAAGCTCGATAATCAATACACATCCTTTTGGTGCCATCTTTCTTCTCCACAAATAGGACAGGGGCGGCCCAAGGCGAGGTGCTTGGCCGGATGTAACCTTTCTCTGACAGCTCATCAATTTGCTTCTTAAGTTCAACCAACTCTAGTCCAGATATTCTGTAAGCTCTCTTAAAGATAGGGGAGGTTCCAGGAAGAAGCTCTATAGCAAACTCAACTTTCCGCTCTGGTGGCATACCCGGTAAGTCCTTTGGAAACACATCTGGAAATTTGGACACAACCTTGATACTCTCAATTGGGTCTGCTTCACTGCTATCAACAGGTATCTGATAACAACTTCCTTTCTTTGGCTCAGGCGGGACTAACTCGGTCACCACTTCCTCTCCTAGTGGGGACACCAACTTGATGGCCCTTTTATCACAACTGATAACTGCCTGGTACTTATCTAGCCAATTCATCCCTAGGATGACATCTATTCCCTGAGTACCCATTACTATAAGGTTGGCGGGAAAAGCTATCCCCCTTATTTCCACACTTATATTCAAACAAATGCTATCGGCTCGAATTCTACCACCGGCTGAGTCAATTTGAATGGGGGTTGACATGGTAGTAATTGGAAGATTATGTGCTTCTACCCATGATGCAGTAATGAAAGAATGTGTTGCTCCAGTATCAAATAACACTTCTGCAATGTGGGAGTCGACTGGGAACATACCTACTATCATGCCGGGGGTCTCCTGAACTGCTTCAGCCTCCAAGTGGTTCAGTCTTCCATGATTATAGCGCGGCTGAGAGCGGTTGCCTGCTCCAGGCTGAGGCACATTCTGCTTTGCTGGGGCATTGGGGCCTGACTGCTGTTGGGCTGCCTTCTTCGGACATTGCATCACCCAGTGGCCTTGCTCTCCACAGTGGAAACATGCCCTGTTTCCAACCTGAGCTGGTGCTGCCTGATTGTTCTGCTGGTTTGCTGGGGCAGGAAGACGAGGTGCTTGCTGATTCTGCCTCTGAAACTGACCTCCTGACTGATTGCTCTGACGGTTCTGGTACTAATGCTGAGGATACTGCCTTTGGAATTGTTGCTGCTGCTGAGGTGGACGCTGGTTCTGCCTAAACTGCTGAGGTTGATTGCCTGAGAAACGAGGACGGTTGCTGCTTCCAGGCTGGGGTCCACTGATCTTGCGCTTATGATCCTCCATCTCCTTACGCTTCCTCTCTGTCATGATTGCTCTGTAAATCAGGTGCTGGAATGTTGGGAAGGTGTGATTCATCAGTTGGTACTGCAGAGGGTCAACCAAGCCTCTCAGGAAACGGTACTGCCGCTTGGCGTCGGTGTTGACATCTTCAGGAGTATAGCGAGACAACTGCAGAAACCTGTCCTGGTACTCACTGACAGACAATGGCCCTTGCTTGAGGGCCAGGAACTCCTCCTTATTCACTGTCATCAGACCTGCAGGAACATGGTACTGACGGAAGCTTCCTCTGAACTCTTCCCAAGTGATGGCGTCAGGGTGGGCATGGGTGGCGAGGTAAGACTCCCACCATGACTGGGCTGCTCCTCTCAACAGACGGGGACCATACAGGACTTTCTCCCTGTCATCGCACTGAGCGGTATGCAACTCCCGCTCCACAGTGCGTAGCCAGTCTTCAGCATCCATGGGGTCAGAAGAATGAGCGAACGTTGGTGGATGACCTCTCATGAATTCAGCACGCTTGTCTCTGAGCATCTGAGGCATCTGAGGCTGAGGTGGGGCCTGCTGCTGTTGCTGCTGCTGCTGAATGGCGGCCAGAGTCTGACCGATGGCTTGAACTGCCTGAGTCTGCATCAGAAACATCTGCTCGATGGACATCGGGGGCGGGGGCGGCAGGTGCTGCTGCTGGGGCACCTCTTCCTGCTGAGCGGCTCGCTCCTGCTGAGCACGCCTTCCTCCTCTGCGCCTGTTCTCTGACATCTGCAGAATGCAACCACACATCAAAACTGATCTGGCAAATCTTGCAACATAAGAAAAGAGCATTGAATTCTTCAACAACACTGAATAGATGAGCATCTTCACTGATCTCCAACACAGACCACACAGCTTCTCAGATAAAGAGGAAAGTGGAATAAAAGGTTTCCCAACTATATAACTAACTCCATTAACATAATAGGTAAACCAAAATGCAGGGGATACCCACACTCTGGTGACAATCATTACAAAGATCCAAACCAAACATAGTTCATCATGACAAACATAAATGCACAGGATATAACAAACTACCCTGTCTAACTAAGGCTAACTAAGACCGAGACTAACGCTAAGACTGTAGCTTCTACGTATATATTTCGTATTAATTACAAGATCCAACTCTAACGAGCTATGGTTCTAGAGTTATCTTGGTCTTGCAGTCGGGATTGCCATAAGACTGGTGTCCACGCCGAGGTGAGCGGTACGGGTGCTGAGTCCCGACGGGAGCGGGGGAACCACCATCCAGGTGACGACGTTCCGCGCGCTCAGCCCGCAGCAGGGCGATCTCAGCACGAGCCCTACTCAGCTCGTCTAGTGCATGGTCCAGCTCCGTGTTTAGCACGGCGGCTAGGTTGACTGTGCTGCTCAACCTAGGATTGCCCTCACCGACAGGTGAGACAATCACGCCTCCTGTGCTGCCAGATGGACGGCGGGGGTAATACTTCAGGTCAAGACCGTCAGCTACCCCACCGAAAACCGAGCAGTAGTGCGAAAGCGCACGCCGTGCAGCATCTTGCATGGCTGCCTCAGCTGAGTCCCGCTCAGAGATAGAATAGTGCTCTGAGCAGGCCTCCGCACCCTGGAGACTGTTCTCCGGACGGCGCACCAAGCAGGTTGCCTCCCAGCGGTCCGGGTAGACCCCGCGACTGTGCTGGTAGACCACACAGCGATACTCGATGGACCAAGTATGCCGGTTAAGTGCCCGACGTAGCAGGGTATCAAGCGCATCGTGGAAGTGACACCCGCGAACAGCGTCGCGAGTGATGGGTCGAGCAACCCATCCTTCCGGCTCATGGTTAGCAGAGAAGTCGATGTCGTGGCTCGAGCTGTCGTCGCCACCTCCGTCGTCTGGGTCTCCTCCAGCAGCTACTCCAGAAGCTGGGGCGCCCAATGATGGTGCAGGGGGCGCCTCCAGGGGAAGCACGGGGGAGTAGCTCCTCACGGACTCTACCTTCTGCTGGAGCGAGAAGGAAGAGCCCTGCTGCTCCTGTCGTCGACGTTCCTGCTCCTCATGCAGGCGGTGGTGCAGTCTCTCCAAGTGGCTGGACTGTCCGGCCACGGGACGGCGAAGCGGACGCTCAGCAAGACAGGAGGGTAAGAAGGGGATGACGGACTTTCGTGCAGTGTGTCTAAGTCGAGCCATCTACAAAAGACATCGCAAGCAAAAGGGTGAGAACAGAATCAATATGACCAGCAAGTAATGAATCATAAATACATGAAGGATTAGAATAAAACATGATTTTCAGCAACGTATAATATATAGTAGAACATAGGTTTGGTCGGTATGACCAACTTTTGAAGGGATATCAAAGTCAAGGCAATGACATAGGTCTATAGTCCTTAGAACGACAATTCTACTCTAGGTTAGCGGTCCTACAGTCAGCACGGCTTTGATACCACTTATGTCACACCCGGTTTTAGAAGGCAAACCGAATGCGAACCATGTACGTGCCAGGATCAGTTATTCACGTACACAGCAGTTACATAACATGGACATCATCACACAGTGCTCAAAATAGTATTAAAAGAGAAATAATAGTCGATTACATCATACGTCTGAGACGTCCATATAGTCCTTACAATAAATCAAAGTGCGGAAAAGAAACGTAGATAAACGCGGCCTTCACAGGCAGCCGACTGGGGGTTGCCGCTAACCCACGCCTAGAACTCGTCGTAGTCTTGGAACTCCTGGAAGTCTCCTTCCACAGCTTCATCTTCGCCTGAGCAGTGGTTGCAATGCTGACAACCTGGGGATGGGGGGGGGGGGTTTGGTGTGTAGAGCAAGGGTGAGTACACATCAACATACTCAGCAAGCATCCTGTTTGGCTGTAGTGGACTAGCTTTATGTGGGGGGGGGTAAGTCAAGCAGTTGCTTTTAGTTGGTCAGATTATTATTTACTAATAGAAAGCCAAGTTTTAGCATTAACCCAAGTTATTAGCCCGATGTACCCTTTCCAAACGGAAAGAATACCACTTACCAGTACCATAGTCATAACCAAAACCATCGATCTCATAGCCACCTGTACCATAATGTCTCTGATCAAGTACCACTAATCACTGGAGCTCCCTTGGCCGCTCATAACCGCGAGCACGGCTGATATATCAGTTTTCAAACACTCTGCAGAGGTTGTGCACTTTACCCACAAGCCATGATTCCCATTCTGTCCGGAGAGAGCTACTCCCCATTAACCACTACCTAGGTGGCCTAGCAGGGCATCACTACGTAGCCTTTACAAAGATTCCCCGGGGCTGTAGCCACCCGTTAGGTTTCCTAAATGCACTGCACTCCTCCCCAAGGGGCGAACCCAAACTTGGCAGAGCGAGCCGCATACACCGAGCCCCATTGACGGCACGATGGCTAAGTGAACTACACCTCGGATCCTCCAATTATTTAGCTAAGGGCATCCCATTCCACCCTCATGGTTGCACTGTTTTCTCGGGCGGTCATCCATAGAACAGGTCCTTACGGGGAGGCACTCGAGAAACCACTCGAGCCCCCTTGAAGACCACAAGGACAACATCATAATAAGAGAAGGGAAAACAGCGTATCATAGATAATCTCATCATGTTCATTGATTAGAGTTTGAGCAATAGCATAAAGCTAGACAATAATAATCCAACCCAAATAGGTAAACAAGGACATGGATAACAAAAGCTAGTCAATCCTTAGGCACAAATGTGTAAAGCGGGAGGTGAATTAAAGAATGAATAGGACAGAGATAGGTCAAGTGACACTTGCCTCCACCAACCGACTGCTGCTCAGGGGCTTCTCCTGCTAGTTCCTCGGGCTCTTCGACCGGATCGTTCTCTATGCGAGCGCAAACACACATACATCCACATATTTAATACAAAAGAACAGTACACCATACAATAGAATGCAGTAAGTAAACAAACGTTCCACGCGGGCTCGCAGTTACAGTTAAGAGAGAAAGGGAACAAGACAGTCGAGAAACGGTCACGTTACATGATTATAAATTAACCACTCGCTTAATGGAAGGAAATCTAATGTAGACACTATGTTTAGCGTAAAGTAAAGTCATGTTTCATGTTTAATCATTATAAGCAGGTGAAGATAAATGAAAAAGGATTGTCGCGCGGCGAGACGCGCGACATAGCACTCTAAAACGAATTAAGAAGTTAACGACTCGTCGCGCGACCGAGCACGCAACGAGACACTTCGCATTAGCTATGAGGAGACGTTAAGCGTCGCGCGACGAAACGCACGACGGCATACGTCGACTAAACTGAGTCCAAAGTGGAACGTCGCGTGAATACGCGCGCGGCGTTACACCTTAAACAACCTGAAATTAAAATGGATCGTCGCGCGACGAAGCGCACGGCGCAACACATAAATAGAACCTGAAATTAGACAAATCTGTCGTGCGGCGAAGCGCACGACGCAGCACGCTAACTAACAGAGTTTGACATTAACTACCAACCAAAAATAATCACCGCGAGCGCGGGTTGCGCACGCGGGAACGCGCTAGCGGCAAACGGGAAGCGCGAGGCCACGTCGAGGGCCAGGACGACGCGCGCAGGGGGTCGAGGCCGCGCCGGGGCCGAGCCGCCGGGGGCCGCGCCGGGCGAGCAGGGGGCGGGCGGGATCACCGCCGCGGACGGGGGCGGGGGCGGGGGCGGGGTCGCCGGTCGGGGGAGGGGCGGGGGCGCCGCCGGCGAGCAGGGGAGCGGGGCGGGGCGGGGGAAGCCGCCATGGGCAGGGGGAGGCGGGCGCCGCCGCGCGGGGCCGGGTAGGGGCGGGCGGGGCGCCGCCGCGGGACGAGCAGGGGGCGGGCGAGCGCCGCCGCGGGGCCGGGCAGGGGCGGGCGAGCGCCGCCACGGGGCCGGGCAGGGGCGGGCGAGCGCCGCCGCGCGGGCCGTGCAGGGGCGGGGGGCGCCGCCGCGCGCGGGAGGGAGGGGCGGGGCCGGCCGCGGACAGGGGCGGGGGCGGGGTCGCCGCCGCGGCAGGGGGCGGGCGGGGCCGACCGCGCCGCCGGCGAGCGGGGAAGGGCAGAGGCGCGCGCGAGCAGGGAAAAAAAAAGGGGGCGCGCGGGGGGGAGGAAGAAGAGGAGGGAGAGGGAGAGAGAGAGGAGAAGGGGAGGGGAGCTCACCTCGGGGTCCAAAATCCGGTGATCGCCGTCTCCAAATCCTAGGGCACCACGGGGAGAGAGAGGTGGAAGAGGGAGAGGGGAGGTTGTTGCGCGGGAGATCCAAATGAGAGAGAGAGAAGGGGGCGCATGGGGGGGTCTAGGCGCCAGGGGCGCGCAGGGCCCGGCCGGACCGGGCCGGGCTGGGCTGGGCTGGACTGGGCCGGGCCACTTCGCGGATCGAAAACCCACGACGTGCACGACCACTAAACGGAATTAAATCGCGAATCGAAATCTGGAACGGAACGAGACGAACACTCAACATCAGACAAAGAAATGTGCCTCGGCAATGATGCAACACCCATGATACTTAGGTTTATACATGACACGGACACCTGTCGCTATACTGGTTTGAAATTGGGAAGAAAGAGCGAAACGGGGAAAGAGAAAAGAGAGTAACGCCCGAATTTGGTGAGAGAAAAGAAGAAAAAAAATTCTACCCCCAAATTCAGGGCGTTACATAGGATCACCTCGAATTAATTGAACTTGCGTAGGGTTAAGGAAAACGAGGGATCTTAGAATAACCTTGACCATCTCATGGTCATCCCATTTGGCGCTCCCGAGGTTGCGCACTTGATTCACCAAGGTCTTCAAGTGGTTGTACATGGCTTGTGGGTCCTCGCCTTGGTTAAGTCGGAACCGACCGAGCTCCCCCTCGATCGTCTCCCGCTTGGTGATTTTAGTCACCTCATCTCCTTCGTGCGCGGTCTTGAGCACGTCCCAAAACTCCTTGGCGCTCTTTAATCCTTGCACCTTGTTATACTCCTCTCGACTTAGAGAGGCGAGGAGTATTTTGGTGGCTTGAGAGTTGAAGTGTTGGATTTGGGCAACCTCGTCCAAATCATAGTCTTCATCCCCCGGTGATGGTACCTGTACTCCAATCTCAACAACATCCCAAATGCTAGTGTGGAGTGAGGTTAGATGATGCCTCATTTTATCACTCCACATATTATAATCTTCACCATCAAACATAGGTGGTTTGCCTAATGGGACGGAAAGTAATGGAGTACGTTTGGAAATGCGAGGGTAGTGTAGGGGATCTTACTAAACTTCTTGCTCTTAGAAGTTACGGACGGCGTGTCGGAGCCGGAGGTGGATGGCGACGAAGAGTCGGTCTCGTAGTAGACCACCTTCTTCATCTTCTTTTTCTTGTCACCGCTCCGACGCGACTTGTTGTGTGAAGGGGATCCCTTCACCTTGTTGGCGGACTCGCCGGATGGAGCCTTCCCATGGCTTGTGGTGGGCTTTTCGCCGGTCCCGATCTCCCTCTTGGCGGATGCTCCCGACATCACTTCGAGCGGTTAGGCTCTAATGAAGCACCGGGCTCTGATACCAATTGAAAGTCGCCTAGAGGGGGGGTGAATAGGGCGAATCTGAAATTTATAAACTTAAGCACAACTACAAGCCGGGTTAGCATTAGAAATATGAACGAGTCCGAGAGAGAGGGTGAAAAACAAATCGCAAGCAAATAAAGAGTGAGACACAAGGATTTGTTTTACCGAGGTTCGGTTCTCGCAAACCTACTCCCCGTTGAGGTGATCACAAAGACCGGGTCTCTTTCAACCCTTTCCCTCTCTCAAACGGTCACTTAGACCGAGTGAGCTTCTCTTCTCAATCAAACGGAACACAAAGTTCCCGCAAGGACCACCACACAATTGGTGTCTCTTGCCTCGGTTACAATTGAGTTTGATCACAAGAAAGAAAGAGAAAAAGAAGCAGTCCAAGCGCAAGAGCTCAAATGAACACAAGTCACTCTCTCACTAGTCACTATTTGATTTGGAATGAACTATGGACTTGGGAGAGAATTTGATCTCTTTGGTGTGTCTTGTATTGAATGCTAAAGCTCTTGTAAGGTGTAGGAAGTTGGAAAACTTGGATGCAATGAATGGTGGGGTGGTTGGGGTATTTATAGCCCCAACCACCAAAAGTGGTCGTTGGGAGGCTGTCTGTCACATGGCGCACCGGACAGTCCGGTGCGCCACCGGACATTGTCCGGTGCGCCAGTCACGTCAGCCGGCCATTGGGTTCTGACCGTTGGAGCTCTGACAGGTGGGGCCTCTGGGCTGTCCGGTGGTGCACCGGACAGGTCCTGTAGACTGTCTGGTGCGCCTTCTGCGCGTGCTCTGTCCTCTGCGCGCGCAGGCGCGCATTAAATGCGTTGCAGTCGACCGTTGCGTGCGAAGTAGTCGTTGCTCCGTTGGCACACCGGACAGTCCGGTGTGACATCGGACACTGTCCGGTGCTTCACCGGACAGTCCGGTGAATTATAGCGGAGCGGCCTCCCATTTTCCCGAAGGTAGCGAGTTCAGTGTCAAGTTCCCTGGTGCACCGGACACTGTCCGGTGGTGCACCGGACAGTCCGGTGCGCCAGACCAGGGTGCCTTTTGGGATGTCTTTAGCTCTCTTTATTTGAACCCATCTTTGGTCCTTTTATTGGCTTGTTGTGAACCTTTGGCACCTGTAAAACCTATAGACTAGAGCAAACTAGTTAGTCTAATTATTTGTGTTGGGCAATTCAACCACCAAAATCAATTTAGGAAAAGGTGTAAGCCTATTTCCCTTTCAATCTCCCCCTTTTTGGTGATTGATGCCAACACAAACCAAAGCAAATATAGAAGTGCATAATTGAACTAGTTTGCATAATGTAAGTGCAAAGGTTGTTTGGAATGAAACCAATGTATTCTCATAAGATGTGCATGGATTGATTTCTTTTTCATTTTCAACATTTTGGACAAAGCTTGCACCACATGTTTTGTTTTTTGCAAATTCTTTTGTAAATTCTTTTCAAAGTTCTTTTGCAAATAGTCAAAGAATAAATGAGTAAGATTTTGAGAAGCATTTTCAAGATTTGAAATTTTCTCCCCCTGTTTCAAATGCTTTTCCTTTGACAGTCCGGTGTGCCAGACCAGGGTGCCTTTTGGGATGTCTTTAGCTCTCTTTATTTGAACCCATCTTTGGTCGTTTTATTGGCTTGTTGTGAACCTTTGGCACCTGTAAAACTTATAGACTAGAGCAAACTAGTTAGTCCAATTATTTGTGTTGGGCAATTCAACCACCAAAATCAATTTAGGAAAAGGTGTAAGCCTATTTCCCTTTCAGAAAGAGAGGGAAAACAAATCAACAAAGAAATAAGCGGATGAACACGGTGATTTATTTTACCGAGGTTCAGTTCTTGCAAACCTACTCCCCGTTGAGGTGGTCACAAAGACCGGGTCTATTTCAACCCTTTCCCTCTCTCAAACGATCACCTAGACCGAGTGAGCTTCTCTTCTCAATCAAACGGGACACTAAGTCCACTACAAGGACCACCACAACTTGGTGTCTCTTACTTTGATTACAAGTGAGTTGGAAACAAGAACAGAGGAAGAAGAAAAGTGATCCAAGCGCAAGAGCTCAAAAGAACACAAATGTCTCTCTCTCTAGTCACTAATTTTTTTGGAGTGATTCCAGACTTGGGAGAGGATTTGATCTCTTTGATTGTGTCTTGGAATGAAGTCTATAGCTCTTGTATGAGGTTTGATGGCTGAAAACTTGGATGCATTAAAGTGTGGTGGTTGGGGGGTATTTATAGCCCCAACCACCAAAATGGTCGTTGGTGAGGGCTTCTGTCGTATGGCGCACTGGACAGTCCGGTGCGCCAGCCATGTCACCCAGCCGTTGGGTTCCGACCGTTGGAGCTCTGACATGCGGGGCCACCGGACAGTCCGGTGGTGCACCGGACAGTCACTATTCACTGTCCGGTGCGCCTTCTGGCGCTGCTATGACTCTGCGCGCGCAGTCGCGCACTGTTCACTGTTCCTGTAGCTTTTGTAGACGACCGTTGGCGCAGTTAGCCGTTGCTCCGCTTGGCACACCGGACAGTCCGGTGCTACACCGGACAGTCCGGTGAATTATAGCGGAGGGGCTCCCCGAATTCCCGAAGCTGAGAAGTTCAGAGGGATTCTCCCTGGTGCACCAGACACTGTCCGGTGGCACACCGGACAGTCCGGTGCGCCAGACCAGGGCAGCCTTCGGTTGCTTTGCTCCTTTCTTTGAACTTTGTATTGGTTTATTATGAACCTTTGGCACCTGTAGAACTTATAATCTAGAGCAAACTAGTTAGTCAAATTATTTGTGTTGGGCAATTCAACCACCAAAATCATTTAGGAAAAGGTGTAAGCCTATTTCCCTTTCAGTAGTGATGGCTATTTTACCCAAACCTTTGACCTTGCCTTGATTCCCATCTCCAAATATGATCATGTCTTGGGAATCCTTATTCTTGACGTAGGAGATGAACAATTTCTTCTCCCTCGTCATGTGGTTTGTGCATCCGCTATTAATAATCCAGCTTGTGCCCCCGGATGCATAAACCTGAAAGATGATTTAAGCTTGGGTTTTAGGTATCCAACTCTTGTTGGGTCCTACAAGGTTAATCACATAAGACTTTGGAACCCAGATGCAAGTTTTGTCTCTCTTGCACTTAGGTCCCAAATTTCTAGCAACTACTTTATCATTTTTGCACATAAGAACAAATGAAGCATCATAAGTATGATAAAGCATGGTTGGACCACTTGATGCATTTCTAGGTGCATGAGAAACAACATGGTGAACATGGTGCCTAGATCTATTCCTACCTTGAACATACGAAGAGCTAGATGATGCAATCATGACAAGTAGGAAAACAACATGATTATGATGAGCAACATTAGAAACATTCTTAACATGAGTATAAAGATAGGCATGGTTCTTTTTGTCATGTGAAGAATGAGAGCTACTAGCCATAGGAGCCTTCCCTTTCTCCTTGATGAGATTGGAGGCCCATTGGCTTGTTAAGTTCTTGATTCCCTTTTGGAAACCAAGTCTATCCTTAATGGAGGGGTGTCTACCAATGGTGTAGGCATCCTTGGCAAATTTTATCTTTTCATAATCATTCTTGTAAGTTTTAAGTTGAGCATTAAGGTTTGCAACATCATTATTCAACTTAAGAATAGTAGAAGCATGAACATTGCAAACATCAATATCAAAAATCTTTACACCTATTACAAATAGACACATGCTCCACAGATGAACTAGTGATATTCACTTTTCTAGCTTAGCATTTAAATTAGCATTTAAACTCTTAAGACTAGAAATAGAATCATTACAAGAAGATACTTCAGAAGAAAGAAGTTCATTTCTCTTAACTTCTAAAGCAAAATATTTTTCATCATTAATAAATTTATCATGTTCTTCATAAAGAATATCTTCTTGTTTTTCTAACAACCAATCTTTCTCATTAAGGGCATCAATTAATTCATTGATTTTATCTACTTTAGATCTATCTAAACCCTTAAAGAGATTACTATAGTCTACATCATCATTAGATTCCTCATCACTAGAAGAAGTATACTAGGGGGTATCTCGTGTACGTATCTTCTTCTCCTTAGCCATGAGGCACATGTGATGTTCGTTGGGGAAGAGGGAGGACTTGTCGAAGGCGGAGGCAGCTAATCCTTCATCGTCGGAGTCGGATGAAGAACAGTAGGAGTCCCATTCCTTGCCAATGTGTGCCTCGCCCTTCGCTTTCCTATAGTTCTTCTTCTTCTTCCATTTCTTTTCTTGTCCCTGATCATTTTCATTATCGGGGCATTGTGCAATAAAATGACCGAACTTACCACATTTGAAGCAGCAGCGCTTTCCCTTTGATTTGTTCTTGTTGGGATACTCCTTGTGTTCCTTCAAAGCAGTCTTGAAGCGCTTGATTACAAGCACCATTTCCTCCTCGTTGAGCCCGACAGCCTCAACTTGTGCCACCTTGTTAGGTAGTGCCTCCTTACTGCTTGTTGCCTTGAGAGCAATGAGCTGCGGCTCGTAGAGTGGGAGTGGTCCGTTGGCGATGTCATCAACGTACCTTGCTTCTTTTACCATCATGCACCCGCTTACAAATTTCCAAGAATTTCCTCGGGCTTCATCTTGGTGTACCAGGGATTCTCACGAATAAGGCTTACAAGATGAGGATCAATAACAGTAAACGGCCTTAGCATGAGACAAACGATGTCATGACCCGTCCATCTTGTGCTCCCATAACTTCAGATTTTGTTCAGCAGGGTCTTGAGCCTGTTGTACATTTCGGTTGGCTCCTCTCCCCTTTTCATGGACAATCTTCCAAGATCACCTTCCACCAATTCCATTTTGGTAATCATAGTGACATCGTTTCCCTCATGAGAAATCTTGAGGGTGTCCTAAATTTGTTTGGCATTGTCCAAGCCGTTGACTTTGTTATACTCATCCCTGCATAGAGATGCTAGCAAAACAGTAGTAGCTTGGACATTTTTATGAATTTGTTCATTAATTAATACAGGATTGTCACTACTGTCAAATTGCATTCCATTTTTCACAATTTCCCAAATACTAGGATGGAGAGAAAATAAATGACTACGAATTTTATGGCTCCAAAAAGAAGTCTTCTCTATCAAAGTGAGGGGTTTACCGAGTGGAATAGATAATAAATGAGCATTTTAATTATAAGGAATGCGAGAATAATCAAAAGAGTAGTTCTGATTAACAGTTTTCTTTTTCGACGAAGAGTCTTCGTCATCGTCATCCCTTGGTGAAGAAGAGGAGGTGTCGCTTTCATAGTAGATGATCTTCTTGATGCGCCTCTTCTTTCCATCGTTTCTCTTATTGTTTGAGCCTGAGTCAGTGGGCTTTTCACCTTTTGGCTCATCAACATAGAGGGTCTCCTTGTCGTTGATTACCATCCCCTTGCCTTTAGAATCCATCTCTTCGGGCGGTTAGTTCTAGAATGAAGAGTACAGCTTTAATACCAATTGAGAGCACCTAGAGGGGGGTGAATAGGTGATCCTATAAAAATCAAGTCTAAACAATACAAACTTGGTTTATAAATGTTAGTGAAATGAAAACCAAGTTGCTATGAATATATAGAGAGAGAACTCTTCACTTGATTGTTCCTATGAGATATGTATTAAACTTTGGAACAATAGAACAAGTGAATATATGAGAACTCTATGGAAGAAAAACAATCACACTAAAGAAATGCACAAGAGACATGGTGATTTTATCTGCTGGTTTGGCCAATGCCTACTCCATGTTGTGGTGCCTCCTTCGGTCAAGGATTGCATTCAATCCCTTTCAAGTGATCCAAAGATCAAACTTGAGTACCACGACTTTCCTCCTTTTCTCAAGTATTCCCTTTGTGAGGAATCTCCACAAGTTGGAGTTTCTCACCCTTACAAGATTGATCACAATTAAACCACAAGGTAAGGGAGGGAATAGAAACACACAAGAACTAGAGTTGCAGCAACGACACGCAGACAAGTCAAGAAACAAGCAAATGAAACAACGTAGCAGAGTCACAGCTCAAAGAAGTGCTCAAATCTCAATCGCAATGAACCGAATGTGTGCTTGCAGAGTCTAGGCATCGTAGGATGTTCAATGGATGCTTGATCGTTTGCTCCATGTGCCTAGGGGTCCCTTTTATAGGCCCAAGGGAGCTAGGAGCCGTTCGAGCTCCATTTGGAAGGCCATGGTTGCCTTCTGTCCGCTGGCGCACCGGACTGTCCGGTGCACACCGGACAGTGAACACAACACACGCTGGGCGTGACAGAGAATCACCTGATTGGTTGGTTTCCGCTTCTGTGGGGGCACCGGACCGTCCGGTGCACCACATGACCGTTGGACCGAGGCCGATGTGGCAGGTAGCCGTTGCACGGCTGGTACACCGGACTGTCCGGCGTCTCGCGCGGACTGTTCGGTGAATTTTAGCCGACGTAGGCTGAAAACCTGAGAGCAGAGAGTTAGGCTGGACCGTGCACCGGACTGTCTGGTGCACACCGGACTGTCCGGTGCTGCGCAGTTCAGCACATTTTCCCTGTTTCTTCCTTTGTTTTCTTTTGCTTCTTTTGGACTTGACTTTACTAAGTCCCTCGTAGTTAGACAAACATTATTAGCACACAAAACAACTGACTAAGTGATCAGAGCTTACCTTTTAACTTAGTCCATCTAGATTTTCATTATGACCTCTTGGAGCTCAATTTGCTTTGCACACCTTTGCTCATTCATCATGTTAGTTAAACATAATGTGTTGTGCATCTAATCACCAAAACAATATAGAAATGGCTCAAGGGCACATCTCCCTTTCATCCACCCACCGACATATACTTCCCTTTCTAGCTAGTTAATTTAAACAAATTTGTTCTCAATTACCTTCCAATCCACCTTACTTAGTTTTCTAACATGCATTGGTATACCTAATTATCTAAATGGGTACTCCCATTTCGGCAACCAAAGAGTTATGTGTATTGTTGTTCTTGATTTTTTTTCTTCACCAAAGCAGTGAACCTCATTTTTATGGAAATTAATTTTGAGCCCTAATAGCTGCTCAAAAGCACATAAAAGCAATTTCATGTTTACTGCTTTCTCAAAATTGTGTTCCATCAACAGTATGGTGTCATCTGCATATTGAAGGATTGACTAACCACCATCCACCAATTGTGGTACCACTCTAGATATTTCACACTCTTGTTTAGCTCTATTGGTTAAAATAGCTAACATGTCTTCTAAGAAGAGAAGGTGAGAAAAACAAGCAGGGGGAGTTAACAAGTGGAGTTTCCTCTTCACTGCTATCATAGAACGAAACAGTCTTGTGGAGCTTGATCTGACCGGCAGGCTGTACACCTGGTCCAACAATAGGAATGATCTAACCTTTGAAAAGCTAGACATATTTCTTGTCAGCCTAGAATGGACCTTAAGTATCATAATGTTTTAGTTAAAGGGCTTAACAAATCCTTTTCTGACCATGTCCATTTGTGTCTCAGCACTGAGGTGTCTCAGTAGAGGGGGGATTTTAGATATGAACTCTGCTGGAGTAAAAGACATGACTTCAGAAAAATTGTTGAAGTCAGCAAGTTTAGACCTGTGAGAAGCAGAAGAAGTATTTAGGTGTGGGAAGAAAAAGTGAAAAGAGTTAAACATGCTCTGAAAGGTTGGAACATCAATGTGGATGGTTAATACAAGAGTATAAAAATATATTATTAATATAATCAATGAAATTGACATAAAAAGTGAGTATTCGGGCCTGCTTGCTCGAGAGAGACAGAAAAAGCTTGAATGTGATATTAGTATAAAGAACATTATCATTGAATAAGAAATGAAAATTCGTTAAAGAGCTAGAGAGAGGCATATCAAGGTCATTTGTCACGTAAGCTTTAGAATGAAAGGATTTAGCCATACTTGGTGCCAGTGGATTGAATCCATAACACAAAAGGGTCAGGTGGGGATCAAAATCAACGACCAAATTGGAAACACATTTGAAACTAAGAAAGGATTGCGGCAGGGTGACCCATTGTCCCCTATCTTGTTTAATATATTGGCTGATATATTAGCCATTTTAGTAAACATGGCAAAACGCGAAGGGTTAATTGCTAGGATCGTTCCCCATTTGATAGATGACGGGTTGTCAATTTTGCAGTAGGCTGATTATACAATATTATTCATGGACCATGAGTTGGAGAAAGCGGAGAACCTTAAAATGATTCTATACGCTTTTGAACAAGTTTCAGGGTTAACAATTAACTTTCACAAGAGTGAAATCTTCTGCTTTGGACGAGCAAAGGACGCGGAGCATCAGTACTCTACCTTGTTTAGCTACAAAGTAGGCGAATGCCCATTCAAATATCTTGGCATCCCGATGCACTTTTGAAAACTATCGAGTGTGGATTGGAGTATGATTGAACAACGTATGAGAAGAAGCTATGTAATTGGAAAGCAAGCATTTGTCTATAGGTGTCCGCCTGGTACTAATTGATTCGGTACTGACTAACATAGCTATGTTCATGTTATCCTTCTTTGATATACCTAGAATTATTCTTCAAAAGTTGGATTACTTTCGGTCCCATTTCTTTTGGCAGTCACATGAGCATAAGAAAAAAATATCGTCTTACTAGATGGAGTGTTATTTGCCAGCCTAGGGATCTCGGGGGGCTGGGAGTGAAGGACCTATATGCGCAAAACCAATGATTGCTAAGAAAGTGGCTATTTAAATTACCAATTGAAGATGGCATGTGGTAGAGGATGCTGCAGAGGAAATATTTGAAACACAAACATATAGGCCAGGTCCAGAAGAAACAAGGGGATTCCTAATTCTGGTCTAGTCTTATGAAGGTGAAAGAATTTTTTTGAGTCTGGGGACGTTACGGGTGAATAACAGACTTAATGTGCGATTCTAGGAGGATAAATGGTTAAGCAATTTTAAGCAGGAACATAGATATCCTTGGCTGTACAATATAGTTCAACGGAAAAATACGTCCGTAGCATCGGTGTTAAGCACTATCCCACTTGTATCCTTTAGAAGAGGAGTGGTGAATGCAAACCTATAGGCTTGGTATCGTGTTGCGACGCTGGTTATGTAGATCCAATTAAATGAACCGGATGACGTGTTTGAGTGGTCTCTCCATCAGAGTAAAACCTTTTCAGTTTGTTAGATGTATGATGTGCTATTAATCAGAGATATTGTTAGGCGGAAAAATCCAATCCGGAAGCTCAAAATTCCATTGAAAATAAAGATTTTCCTCTGGTACCTCTTGAAGGATGTAGTCCTAACTAAAGACAATTTTAGCCCGTAGGAGCTAGGAAGGGAGTAAGAGATGTGTCTTTTGTGCTAAGGATGAGTCTATTAATCATTTGTTTTTTCGAATGCCATTATGCGCGGTTTATGTGGAGGGCAGTCCAATTTACGTTTGGTTTGGAGATTCCACATAGTTTTACTCACACTTTTGGTGAGTGGCTATGTGGATTCTCTAGGAAACTTAAGGCATTAATTTTGACTAGGGTTGCCTCATTATGTTGGGCATTATGGTTAAGACAGAATGATTTAGTGTTTGGCACTTGTACTAAAAAAACTTATATGCAGGTAATTGGTGCCTGTCGTAGGGTGGAGTCAGTGGTTATGGAGATCTTTGCTTAATTTGGTGGCGGTTTACAAACCGTATTACGTATTACATTATGTTTTGTGGTTGTCTTTTATGTAGTCTTTTCAGCCCTGTGTGGCGTCGTGATCTGTAGCGTCGAGTCTAAAACTGTAGCTCGGACCATATAAGTAGGGGTGGAAACGGATCGAATACGAATGTCACAGTTTACCATATTTTTGTCCGAATTCGGATACGAATTCGAATATCTTCGGATACGAATACAAAACGGATAGTCGAATCCGAATTCTTATTCAGGTATTTACTCAATTCAACTCAAACATCATACCCTAAAATTTAACATATGTATATGTGGATTTTTATTTAAGTACAAGTTTATAGATAGTTAAAATAAATTTAAATTAAAATAGATTTCTCGTGATCCTTCATATCCAAGTCAACAAAACTATATAAATAATATTTTTAAATTATCGAAGTATGTAACAAAAGATAAACAAAACATGTAATATTTAATAAGTGACATTTGTACAAATACAAGTAAATTAGAATTGATATAAAATATTACGTATCAATAAAAACAAATTTTCCGTTCTAAAATGAATGTCCTATATAAATATGTGTACCAAAACTTAAATGAAAACATGAAGAAATTTATCTTTATATTGTAAAGTGGAGAGTTATAGTTGAATGTTTATGAAACTTTGTTGAGATGTGTTCAGTGTATAGATAAAATGGAGAGTTATAATTGAATGTTTATGAAACCTATTGAATTTTATTATTGAATATCACTAGAAATATAAGGTTCATATATTTATTTATTTATCATATAAATATTTTTAATATTTTAAATGATTTATATATCATTTTTAGTATATTATCAAACTTAAAATTATTTTTAATTAGTAATTAGTGATAAAGTTAAGTTTTAAATGGTTTCATTAAACATACTTTTTTCACGGATACGAATATTATCGAATGTTTCATGTTTTTTTTCAATACGAATATAGAATCAGATAGAGAAAAGTATTATAAATCAAATTCAAATACATCCATTTGACATCCATATTAAAATCGAATACAAATATGGATATCTATATTAGTAGTTTTAGCGAATACAGATAATTCGAATCTCCATACATCTATTTCCAGCCCTATATATAGGCTTGTTCGGTTAGCTGTCAATATATATGGATTGAGTGTGATTAGATGAATTTAAATCCTAAACAAGTAAAACTTTTTTTATTTTTTTATCCAATCTAATCTATGTGTAACAAAAAGAACCGAACAAGATTTAATCCTAAATAAGATTTTTTTCCGGTGTCTACAACAAGGTAGGAAGGTCCCCAGCGTGGCATTCACATGCGTGCTTGCTCCCCGTCCTCGTCCTCGGCACTGCCGCTGCCAGCGGCCTCTCCTTAGACCAACTCCAGCAAGACTCCATATCCGACTCCGCATCCCCATTTTGCGCGGTCTGAGGCATTGTTGCGCGCTCCAGCAGACTCCGCATCCCTCTCCGCAAAATGGACGCCGTGTCCCTGCGCTCCCCATTTCCACACTTTCTCTCTCCTCTCCGCAACTCTCTGCGTGCGCGCGCGCCTGCTGGCGGGGCCCATGTGTCATAGACTGCATGCGGAGTGGGATGGGGAGTGTTGCTGGAAACGGAGCCGGATACGGAGAGGAGAGAGAATGTGTCGGCCGCGCGTTTTAGGGATACGGAGTCGCACACTGCTGGAGTTGGTCTTAGGCTGTGCGCAGCAGTAAACGCTAGCCATCCCCTTGCATGCCGGCTGTAGGGGTATCCCACGGTCGCAGCGGTGCCCCCTACGTGTCGACTTCCTTCTTTCTCCCCCAAATCTAGCGTGCCACTGTTCATCACCCTAAACACTGTGCTGTGAGTCCACGAGTAATTGTTAGTAGATAAAAAATTGATAGTTATATAGAAAATGATATTTTATAGTTGTAGTGAGGTATAGAGAGTATTTAGAGGGAACCGCTGCCGGAGATAAAAAATAAGGAGAAACATAGATGAAAAAATTTAGAGGTAACGGTTGTGGATATCCTTAGACCAACTCCAGCAGACTCTCTCTCCGTATCCCTATTTAGCACGGCCAACAGTTTCTCTCTCCTCTCCGTATCCGTCCCCGTTTCCAGCAGACTCCGTATTTGCACTCCGCATGCAGTCTATGACAGCTGGGGCCCGCGAGCAGGAGGTGGCGCATGCAGTCTTCTGGGGAGAGGAGAGAGAAACCGTGGAAAAGGGGAGTGCAGGTACACGGCGTCTGTTTTGCGGAAACAGATGCGAAGCCTGCTGGAGAGCGAAATAGTGACTCAGAGCATGTATAATACGGATGCGGAGTGTTGCTGGAGTTGGTCTTAGCCGTCCAGGCCGGCTAAACCCAAGCTCCCGACGGGCCCCTGCCACAGGGAAGAAAAAAAACCCTCTCTTTCTTCCTGCCCGGGGGGAGCGACAGCTGGGCCGCGGCACGTGCCGCGGCGCCCTTCCCGGGCGACACGTAGGCGGCCGCACGTGCGCGGGAGCGGCGATCTCACACGGCCGACGCGGGCGGATATTTTCCCACGCGGGCTGCCCCGGCCGCCCGATGGGGATCGGACGGCGCGAGAGGGTCCGGAAGTGGATAGGGCTCAGCGCGGCGTGGTCCCCTTTTTCGCTCGCCTTGGCACTGGCAGGCAGATGCAGATCGTGGGAACTCACGCTTCCAGCTAGCTCCCCCTGTACTGCGCTGTCTCTGCGTGTGAACAACCCAACTTTTTTTTTCACGGTGGTCCCTCGGCCTCCTGTTATTCACATGCCGATCGAGGCGGATCGGGGGGCAAAAAAAATAAAAAAATAAAAAAATAAAAACTCCTGCGCTGCAGGCACAGGATTTGTTTAGGAGCGATTGATTCCTTGTCCAGTTTTTAGCAGTGCGCGGATGGGGCGGCGGCGGACGGGCTTAAGAGTTGCTGGCTGGCAGGAGAAAAAACAACGCGTCATTATCCAGTCCTTTCTTGGAAAAACAATTGAAGTCAAAAGATCGCATGTATGTGCAGGCGTGCAGCTACGAACGGAAATAAATAAATAAATAAATAAATAAATTGGAGACGGAGCAGGCGGGCGACAGATAAGACTCCAGGTTTCGCAAGGAACGCTTCCGTCCCGTTCCTGCTTGCCTTGGTAGAGAGTCCGGAGGAACAAATCCCCACCTCCCCCAACACGCTCTTTGAGCGACCAAAACGTGTGCTCGCTATCTAAAAACCAGCAAACAGGATAACGCTTTCGTTCGAGGCAGCAGCATACCATAATCGTGATCCGAACAGCTGCTGGGCGGGTGGGTGGGCGTGGGCAGCAGGACAGGACGGCAGGCAGAGGGCAAGCGGCCACCCAAGCGATAAACAACAAGAACACAGGGTTGTTTCCAGCAAATCGCCCGAGTTGTATTACTAGTATTTTATTCGGCGCGTCTCCATCGCGAGGCCACTCGGCTCGGCTGCTCGGCTCCGGATCGGCGTCTCTGCTACTAAACTAAAATAAAATAAAACGCTAAAGCTTATCGCAACTCGTTCTCTCGGCTGCTGCTCCTGCTGCTTGCTACTTAAACAAACACATCTCAGCGTCTCTTGCGATCGCTCAAGAGCCACCACCACCAGTCCACCACGCCCCCTGCACGCGACCCGAGGCCAAGAATCGCTTCCGTTCCGCGCCGCCTCCTATATCCAGCGAGCGGCGCTGCCAGCCCACGCCTCGCTCGAATCCCTCCTCCTTCCTGGAAACGGGGTTTGCTTTCCCTGCCCCGCCAAATCCTTTCTTCTCCATCCAGCCGGTTCCTACCCATCCTGCCGGCTGCGGCTGCGGCAGCGGCTGCCTGGCGCTGCCGTGCGTTGCAGAGCGAGGGCGAGGCGGAGGTGGCCAAATGCCGGTCCAGGACCGGGTCGTCGTCGTCGGCGAGCGCGCGAGACTCTGTCTCCCCCCTGCCGCCGGTCTGTCGAGGTGTGGTAGTGGTAGTGGCCGTCCCAGCTGGAGCACCTGAGACGTCGTTGCTCGGTCGTCCGGATTGATTTCGGCCGAAAGCTGCTTGTGGGTTTTTTTTTCCGGAAAGGGAGGGAGGGAGGGAGGGCAGCCTTTTCGGTTTTCTGATTGTTACTAGTTGCTCTGCGGATTCGATTCCCTTGCCGAGATTTATCTCTTCGCCGCCGGAGACTGGTGGACAGCAGATCCTCTTCCATCTCCGCCGGCCGTTCATTCTTAAGCTGCCTGCGAAGCTTTTTCTTGAGACCCTCTCCAGAGTACTGTTCGCCGGATCTTGGTTTGGAGGGCGAGCGGTGAAAGATCGAATCCTTGTTTGGAGGTTCAGCGGCAGGCAGCTCGCTGTGACGTCGCCCGTGCGGGCATGGTGTCCAGATCCTACTCGAACCTCCTGGAGCTCGCCGCCGGCGGCAGCGGCGGCGAGCCGCTGCCGTCGCTGGGGCGCCGCCGGATACCGCGCGTCGTGACGGCCTCCGGCATTGTGCCGGACCTCGACGTCTCCGACGCCGCCTCCGCCGCCGACCAGTCCTCCCACGCGCCGCGGGAGCGCGTCATCATCGTCGCCAACCAGCTCCCCGTCCGCGCCTCCCGCCGCGCCGCCGCCGGCGCCGGCGGCGGCGGGTGGGACTTCGCGTGGGACCAGGACAGCCTCCTCCTGCAGGTCAAGGACAGCCTCCGCGCGCACCACGGCCGCGCGGACGTGGAGTTCGTCTACGTCGGCGGCCTCCGCGACGACGTGCCCCCAGCCGAGCACGACCAGGTCGCGCACGACCTCCTCGAGGGCTTCCGCTGCGTTCCCACCTTCCTGCCCGCCGACCTCCGCTCCCGCTTCTACCACGGCTTCTGCAAGCAGCAGCTCTGGCCACTGTTCCATTACATGCTGCCACTGTCGCCGGAGCTAGGCGGCCGCTTCGACCGCCTCCTCTGGCAGGCCTACGTGTCGGTCAACAAGATCTTCGCCGACAAGATCCTGGAGGTGATCAGCCCCGACGAAGACTTCGTCTGGGTGCACGATTACCATCTCATGGTGCTCCCCACATTCCTGCGGAAGCGCTTCAACCGGGTCAAGCTCGGGTTCTTCCTCCATAGCCCCTTCCCGTCGTCGGAGATCTACAAGACCCTGCCTGTGCGTGAGGAGCTGCTCCGGTCGCTGCTGAACGCCGATCTGATTGGCTTCCACACTTTTGATTATGCCAGACACTTCTTGTCGTGCTGCAGCAGGATGCTCGGGCTCAAGTATGAGTCGCAGAGGGGCTACATTGCTCTGGAGTACTATGGCCGGACAGTTACTATCAAGATCTTGCCTGTGGGAGTACACTTGGAGCAGCTACGGTCAGTCCTCAACCTCCCGGAGCTTGGGGTCAAGGTGGCCGAGCTTCTGAAACAGTTCTGTCATCGGAACCGTCTGCTGTTGCTTGGTGTTGATGACATGGATATCTTCAAAGGAATTAGCTTGAAGCTTTTGGCGTTTGAGCAGCTCCTAATGCAGCATCCGGAGTGGCGGGGAAGGGTGGTGCTTGTTCAGATCGCCAATCCAGCAAGGGGGCGGGGAAAGGATGTGAGGGAGGTACAGGAAGAGAGCGATGCAATGGTGAGGCGCATCAACGACGCGTTCGGGCAGCCAGGTTACCAGCCGGTGATACTGATCGACCAGCCTCTGCAGTTCTATGAGAGGATGGCTTACTATGTCGTCGCGGAGTGCTGTTTGGTCACTGCAGTGAGGGACGGGATGAACCTGATCCCATACGAGTACGTAATTGCTCGACAAGGGAATGAGAGGATAGATAGTATTCTAGGCCTTGGTCCGGCTTCAAGGAAGAAGAGCATGCTTGTCGTGTCAGAGTTCATCGGCTGCTCGCCCTCCCTGAGCGGCGCTATCCGTGTGAACCCTTGGAACATCGATTCAGTAGCCGACGCAATGGACTACGCGCTGGAGATGCCGGAAGGGGAGAAGGTGTTGAGACATGAGAAACACCACAGATACGTGAGCACGCACGACGTCGGGTACTGGGCGAACAGCTTCCTGCAAGATCTTGAGCGGATTTGCCTCGACCATAACAGGAGGCGTTGCTGGGGCATAGGGTTTGGGCTGAAGTTCAGGGTTGTGGCCCTCGACCCAAACTTCAAGAAGCTTGCGGTGGAGCACTTGGTCTTGGCCTACCGGAGGACGAAGAAGCGTGTCATTCTCTTAGACTACGATGGGACGCTGATGCCGCAGACTTCGCTCGGTAAGAGTCCTACCTCAAGGACGATAGACATGTTGAACAGCCTTTGCCGCGACAGGAACAACATGGTCTTCCTTGTGAGCGCAAAGAGCCGGATGACTCTGAACGAATGGTTCTTACCATGTGAGAGCCTTGGACTAGCAGCTGAACACGGCTGCTTCCTCAGGTAAAATAATAACTTCCTGCTGTCTCCCAAGCAGTTCGTGATCTGCTACTGCTGGAGAGCACACACACTAATCGCTGATGCTGTCGACGGTTGTGTAGGCTGAGAAGAGACGCAGAATGGGAGACATGCGTTCCGGTGATAGACTGCAGCTGGAAGCAGATCGCAGAGCCTGTGATGAAGACCTATACCGAGACTACGGACGGGTCGACTATTGAGGACAAGGAGACTGCCATCGTGTGGTGCTACGAGGACGCCGATCCAGATTTCGGATCCTGCCAGGCCAAGGAGCTCCACGACCATCTGGAGAGCGTGCTTGCAAACGAGCCGGTCTCAGTGAAAGCTGGACCCAACCTCGTCGAGGTGAAGCCACAGGTAGTATAAAAAGCCTGCCTGCCGCTGCTCACAACAGCAACTGCTACTGTTGATTCAGTTAGCGACGTGTCTGTCTGTCTGTCTGTCGTGCTAAGGAAAATGCTGGCCCTTCCCCCCGGTTTCGCAGGGCGTAAGCAAGGGCCTGGTGGCGAAGCGGATCCTGTCGACGACGCAGGAGCGGGGCGACGCCGACGACGACCTGCCGGACTTCGTGCTGTGCGTGGGCGACGACCGGTCCGACGAGGACATGTTCGAGGTGATCGCGGCGGCGGCGGCCGCGAGGGGCGTGTCCTCCCTGCAGGCGGAGGCGGAGGTGTTCGCGTGCACGGTGGGGCGCAAGCCCAGCAAGGCCAAGTACTACCTGGACGACCCCGCGGACATCGTGCGCCTCGTCCAGGGCCTCGCCAGCGTCTCCGACGACGACCAGACGCACGCCCCACCGCCGCCGCCTCCCTCGGCGGCGACGACGGCGGCGGACACCGTGCCGAGGTGAACCGTGTCGGCGTGCGGGGGTGCGGTGCAGTTAGCTCTAGGCGGCATGAGACCTTGTGGTTGTGGTGGAACTAGTGGAAGGGACCGTCGCTCGCGACTGTTCGCAGGTGGTGTACAAAATGCTCTAGGAATGTTGTGGTCTGGGAATGTCCTTGTTCGTGCTGCCTCGTCCTCGTCGCGTGGCCACCGCACTGTGTACATAAACATAAGGCACTCGTCGAGGTCGCCGGTCACGTCGATCTGCCGCCCTGAAGCTCCAAAGGTCGCCGAGACGCTGCGGGTCGCGTTGCATTCCTTCTGTCTGTGGGTCGGGTGGGGTGGTGACCCTCGTAGCCCTCGCTGCAGCTAATGATGGCGAGCAACAGTGCAGTGGAGGGGAGGGGAGTGGAGGTGGTGGTTGCACTTGCTGACCCGCCGCACAGCAACAGTCGCGGGCGGTAGCCTTATCCTGTTGCCTATCGGGGCAAAGGTTCTTCTGCCGGTCTAATCATGTTTGGTCGGGATAAGGCTCTCGTGCCGTGTTTAGCAACGAGAATACAAGAGCGAGATTCCTGCCCTCGATCGCCGATGGATGGTTGGTCTCCAGTGGATTTAGCAGCGCGTTTCGTCTTGGGCCCTGGGTGGTCCGGCTGCCGACCTGGTCCGGGCACTTGTGTGCTCTGGAACTGGAAGGCGAATAGATAGATAAGGCTGGAGTAGGGTGTAACTGTAAGTCACCTCGTAGCTGAATATGGTTCTCAGTTGTAACATGTATCTACCGGTTCGTTTTGGTCGACTCCTTTTGAATGCATACATGCCCGGATTGCGTTGAGCTGGAGCCCGACAAACATGCCACCGAACAAGCTGCAATTTATACTGAACAAGCTGTAAGATCAGAGGCGTGGTCCGGCATCGCGCTGGCGGTGGCGTCTTGTCTCGCTGTCTCATCCCACCGCTACGACTATAAAGATCCCGACGCCGGCCGAAGATTAGGGTGTTGTGGGCGATGACGTCCGCCGTGGCGTCAACACGCACGGCTGAGGTGCGGGCGGCCCCGCTGCCCGGGTCGTTGCGCCGACGTCCGGCCTCCGGTGAGCCTCCTCCTCAGGATAATCGGTCGCGACGATAAGATAAGGCTCCGCAGCGGAACTGGTCAAGTTGGCTGGGGCCGGCAGGGCAGCGTCGCGTCGCAGTGAGCCAGCCGGTGATGAGACAAATCGGCTCCGATCCTCTCGATGATGATTGATGGATAAGATCAGAGTATTATTTATACAGCCCAACTTTGCCTTGGGACGTACGGCATCTCACTAGTAAAATAAATCTTCAGCAATGTGAAATCTTCAGAAGCGATCCAGAAAATACCTTGTTTTGGACTTTGGAGTGATTTTCGCTCATATACCAGTAACAATAATAAAATACTACATCTATCTTTTTTATTTTGACGCCAAACTGTATAAAAATAAACTACAAAATATGGAGGGAGTAGGAAGAACCATGGGTTTCATGGCTTCCGAATCTTATGCGCTGTTTGGTTTCTTTAGTTACTAGATTAAATTTTAGTGACTAAAGTTTAGTCACTAAAGTAACCCGTTTGGTTCCAGTGACTAAACCGAACTAAAGAACATCAATTGCTGTGAATAATGACTGTTTTACCTCTATTAATTAATGGATGTTTGCTATAAGAAAAAAGTAGAGAGGGTAAATAAGGTAAAAATACTACTTTAGTTCCTTTTAGTCACCCATTTGGTGACTAAAGAACTAAAGTTTAGTCACCTACTTTAGTCACCATGTTTACTTCTTTAGGGACTAAAAGTAACTAAACTTTAGTCACCCCCAAACCAAACGGGGCCTTAGCTTGAGTCACAGCTTTTGCTTATACAACAGTTGGCGTGTTTTGATGGACCAATTGTTGCATGTTTTAATCGGACGTATCTCTTCACACACACATATATGTATATACACACACTATGAAGAAGGTAAGGGGTAGGCTGTCTCTCTTTGTTCTGCTTCTCCCTATTCTGCATCCCTTCAATTTGTACTATCCATGTCAATCTGCACCGTTCGCTGCCCGAGCAACGAGAGCCTCCTCACTCCGTAGCAGTCGCCCCGCCTCCCATTCCCATGGCAACCACCTCCGATTGCCACATCTCCAAGATCCACCCCACCCCATCCCCGGCGTCTAGATCCTTCCTCCGCAGCCGCCACTCGCCTCTCGTCCCCCTAGCAGTAGCACGACGCCCAGCCCACACCCGCCCACCTCCGCCCAGCCCACACCCGCCCACCCCCGAACCCCACGGCTCCCCCATGTGTATGCCGTTATGCCCACACCCCACACCACCAACCACCGTCTCTGCGGTGGCCCCCGCCCCACGGTCGACCAGCGCCATGCGCATCTGCCACTACGTCGCGCACCTCCTCTCCTCTACCACTGTCGCCCCCTCCTCGCCGCCATGACCGCCCGCCGCGTCTTGGCTCCACACCGACGACTACTGCACCTTATGCAAGCTCAGCTGCCTAGCCCCGTAGGTAACTCGATCGATCCCCTTCTCGCTTTTACTTCTTCAGGGTGAGGGTGTGCTGGATCCAGTCCTCGAGCGAAACCTTGCTGGCGGCGGTGGTGAACAACGCGCAGTCACAGTCGTGGGGCGGAGATGCCACCAGCTCTGAAGTCCGTCGAAGAGGAGAGAGCCTCATCCGACCTCGAGACGGTGCGATGAGGTTAGACCCGGAGCACAGAGGTATCGTCGGTCACCGCCATCATGGGCGAGTTGTTGCTACCATTGCACCAGGAACAAGGCTCATATTGTAATACCCACTTTATAAGCAAAGTCTAAAAAGAGAAATTATGTTCCTGTATACATATATGTGTTACCTATATGCATCATCACATGTGAACACCCTATGTAAAAAAACAAATAATTAATAACATAAAAGCCACTACAATATGTATCATGCTGGTTTTCATTTTTTGTGCATTTGTGGATAATAAAATAAATGTGTCATTAAAAATATATTAATATGTTAATGGACACATTGGATATAACCTCTAAATTGAAAACAAAATGACATAGAAAAAAGAAAGAAAGAGAAGAAACATCATAAAATATAAAACAAAATCGATAAAAATATAAACCCAACCATAAATGGTATGATTAAAGTCTACCTTTTGAGTACTAAACTCACATTCATATTTGAAGTTCAAATTTGGGACTTAAATTTGAAATTAAAAGGAGAAAAGGAAAGGGAAAGTAAAAATATATAAAAAAAGAAATAAATGTGGGAGAACAGCCATTGGGCCGAAATCCTTGCGCACGGCCCAATTAACCATTTCACTCGGTCGGCCCAGCCACTCACTACCGCGCTCGCCCACTGGCACACTGGCATGTGGGGCCCCTGGCGCAGCCGCTTTCCCCTTCCGAAGCGTGGACCAGGCACTGTCTATCTCCTACCCGCGTGCCTCAGCCGCCCACCTCCGCAACGACTGGGTCTCCATGGCCGACTTCTGCGCGGGTGGCGCGGATAGCGCGGTGGTGAAGCATTTTTCTCTCCGCTGCTTGGGCCCGAGTCGTCCGGTCCCCCTCCCTAACGGAATCGCGCACCCACCGTAGGAACCATGCTGCAAAACTCGTCTGCGCGCTCCGTTAAACGATTCTCCCCAAGAATCGGACTCAGTCTTGGTATAAGAACCCTGGGTGCCGCCATCGTGTGCTCTCCAAGAGGGATAGTATCCGCCGTGATCCATATTGCTGAGCGAATCCATGGGAGAGAGATGGAACAGAGAGGATGCCGCCATGGGGATAAATCACCTACTGCGGCAATGGAGCCTTAAATGTTGATCTGGGACATCTGTGGAGCACTCCGGTGTTGCACCGTGACTCCTAGACGCTTTGGCAGCTGCTAATTTCTCCGTGGTGTCACTGCGCTAGCAGAATTTCTCGTCGTACCTCATCGCCGCCGCTAGGGCCGCTCTGCACCATGGACTGGCTTCAACTCGCGATATGAGCCGGTAATAGCCCTTCCCTGCTGTTCATAGTACCCCGCACTTCATCTAGCATGGTTCGGGTTGGGTCCTGGGCGTCGGGATGACCATTGGGACGTTGCTCCGACGATGCGCCGCCGTGCGGGTCGTGGTCTCCGTCGTGGGCTACCGGCAGTGTCTGTGGGCGGGACCGTAACCGTTGATCTCGGTGGCAACGGTCAGGATTGGGACCGCATAAGCGGTTCACGTTAGGTTGATCTGGGGCGTAGATCATGGATCGGATGGATCTGGGCTGATCTCCGGGGATCGATGATCTCAACCGTTAGTATTAGATCTGGCGGGTGTTGTGCGATCCGTGCGATGCAAAACCTGGGTCGTTGGATCTAGATCCAAAGGCCCATATAGCGTACCGATTCGTTATAAGTGAGATAAGATCCTGGCGCTTGATGTGTGATCGGGCGGCCGAGATCGGCGCGTACCCCTTCGCGACGCCAGATTTACTAAAGAGTCCCCCAGAAATTATAAAATAAACCCGCGGTCCAGTCTAGGATTTTCTGTGTCTTGGGAATCTTTCCCCGAGACCCCATGTGTTCTCTGTAAATAGTGCGCGCAGCCCAGGCAGGGAAGAAAAACCTATAAAATCATTTAGAAATTGATTTGTAGTGTAAAAATAAATGCAAGAACTTGTTTAATGCATAGAAAATGCATACCTAGTCCAAATCAACCCATTCCAGTTCCTATAATTTTATAATAATATTGTTTATCACATAGTACCACTGTTTTGACATGAAAGTCACATTAAAATTTATATCCTATTTAATCTTGCATAAAACACATAAAACCTTTAGAAATTCATAACGTAAAATATATAACTCCAAATTGATTCATTCCAGTGGAATTAATTTTGTTTAAGTATTGTCTATCACCTAGTACCTTTACCTAACCATGAAACTTGATTTAAAATTATTCACATGAATTACTCTATTCCAGGTACTTGATAACAACATAAAATCATAACTCTTTAACCGTAACTCCGATTTTAGTGGTTCTCGTTCCCACGATCTCGTAGCAACGCGTAGATCATTATTTTGTAGTATGTTCTTATGTTTGGTGTGATGTTAATTTTGTCTATACCATGTATGTTTGTATGGCTACGACTAGCAGTGCGGTTGTGAGTCACCTGAAGTTCATCCTGTCACCTGGATTTTCAAGTGCCAGGCAAGTTGTGCCCTTGATTCACTTTTGTTACCCAATAATGTTCTTTATAATCATTTACCATGCATAGGTTTAATTTTGATGGGACCCAATAGGTCACCCTAGATTGTTTATCTCATTACCTTGTTTACCCCTGAATCACTTGGGTAGTTTGCTATTGCTTTATATGGTTTTGGGATAATCATTTATTATATTCATGTTCCAGTTATTATGTTATTTTATTTTCATGTCAAGATCATTATATTATTGTTAATTGGAACATGGAGCTTAACTTGAGAAACACGTGCCACCACAAGGGAGGAATGGGACCCCTTGGCTAACTAATTAGGAAAGCTAGTGGAAGACTACCTTACCCGAAAGGGGCAAGGGCAGTAGGGGAGTTGCATGCGAGGAGGTTCTCGGGTTGATTTTGCTGCGATGGCGGTCAGACGGGGGATTCTTGCAAGTGCTCTTCCCATAAACTGTAGCGGGTTTTCGGAAGCTAGTGGAACTTTATAAAGGCCTCGTAGTGGATCCCTAGCCATTCACCTTGGTAGTGTCTAAGGGCCTAGCTAACCCTGGCGACATGGGAAACACGACTTGTGGGTAAAAGGTACAACCTCTGCAGAGTGTAAAACTGGTATACTAGCCGAGCTCACGGTCATGAGCGGCTCAGGACTCTCCGATGATTAAATTATGGAACCTAAACTCAATTTGTCATTTGCATTTGCATGGGATTTGTTATTAATTTTGTTCTATTATTTTACTATGGTTTGGTATTCACTTACACTTAGTAACTGCTAATAAAATTTTGACCAACTTATAAAAGCAATGCTTAGCTTTAACCTCTATTGTTGACCAGCCTTACACTTCATGAACTCCCACCTTTGGCGAGTTCATGTCACATTATTCCCCACAACTTGTTGAGCTATGATCATGTGTGAGATCACCCTTGCTGTCTCACCCCCCACAGGAGAAGAACAGGTGGCTCAGGAGGAGCCACAAGGCGAGGAGTTTGATCTGATCTAGGTGGCGTTTCTCAGTTGACATTGGCGCCGACGATCCTTAGTTCGTTTTATATTTATTCTTTTATTTTGTAATAAGTCTTCCGCTATGTAATAAATACTCTGATGTTATTGTGACATTTATCTCTATACACTCTGTTATATATACGTTGTCTTTTTGGCGCATGTATGAGATGCACCTGGCTTTGTTCCTTAAAGCCAGGTGTGACAGAAGTGGTATCAGAGGAAATGTTGACTGTAGGACGAAACCTAGATAGAAACGGACAAATCCTTACCTACTTATCTTACTCTGATTCATTCTATACTTACCTTATCTTGATCTTGTCTCACCTTCTACTGTTCTACTCTGATCATTCTTACCTTCTCTACTCTGAGACAAGATGGATTTCACACCTTGGAATCCTACAACTATGAACTTTTTCAGAGATAGGGAACCCAAGACAAAATTAAAACTATTTTCTCTATTAAAAAAAATTTGTTGGTTGATTGTTCTGATGATGAATGCTTGATTTGCTTCTTTGATTGATTGAAACATTATAGTTGGGCATCTTAGCATGTACTACTATAAGGTAATGTATTAGCTTTAGTTGGTGACACACTAAGCTACTTAGCTAATAAATCACCCGCAATAACTTTTCTCGTAATTACATGCCTTGTCTATAATCCTTTCTTTCTTACCCTGTATTTCTAACCCAGATGGGCTACCCCTATAGTGTTAGAAGAGAGCACTATAGACGTGGTACTTGGTATGTCATGGTTAAGAAGGGCAAAGACAGTTTATACACTGGGCTAAGGGAACCGTACAACTCACTAGTTCCAAAGAAGAAATATTTGAAGTTGAAATTGCAGTAACTACCACCACCAGATTAGCGGCATTCTTAGAAGATGAGAAGTTTGTGGGTGACAACATCCGTGCAGTTAGAGATTTTTCGGATGTCTTTCCAGAGGAGTTATTAGGGATGCCACCATATAGGGAAGTTGAGTTTGTCATTGATCCCTTACCTGGGCTATCCCTACTTTCAAACAGCCATGCAGGATGTCTGTAGAAGAGTTAAAGGGACTGAAGAAGCAATTAACAGAATTATAAGAGGCTAGGTACATTCGTTCGAATTCTTCACCTTGTGGAGCACCAGTTCTAATTGTACAGAAGAAAGAAGGATCACAAGGGATGTGCGTGGATTATAGGTCCCTTAACGATGTCACTATGAAGAACAAGTATCCATTACCCCACATTGAAGATTTATTTGATCAGATGAGAGATGCTAGAGTATTCTCGAAGATTGATCTCCAATCGGGTTACCATCAAATGAAGATTAGGCCATCGGATATTCCCAAGACGGATTTCTCGACCCGATATGGTTTATATGAGTTCACCCCGTTATGTCATTTGGACTAACTAATGCACTAACCTATTTTATGGATCTAAAGAATAAAGTGTTCATGATCTGAACAGATTCGTCATGGTTCTCATCGACGATATTCTTATTTATTCTAAGAGTGATAGTGATCATGAGGAACATCTGATATTGGAGCTATAAGAAGCTACGAGATAATCAATTCTACGCCAAGTACAACAAATGCGAGTTTTGGATTGGCAAGGTGCCATTTCATGGACATATCATTTCTAACGAAGGAATATCAATGGATCCTGCTAAAGTCAAGGAGATAGTGGCGTGGAGCATACCCACTATAGTTATGGAGATTCAGAGTTTCTTGGGAATTGCAGGATATTATCAGAGACTTATTGAAGGATTTTCTAAGATTGCTAAGCCTATGACCTTGCTTCTGGAGAAGGGAAGAGAATTTAAGTGGGACGAGAAGTGCCAAGATAGCTTTGGTCAACTAAAGAAGAGGTTAATGTCACCACCAGTGTTGGTTATGCCAGATCTACATAAGGGATTTGATATTTGTTGTGATGCGTGTGGCCAAGGCTTAGGATGTGTGCTCATGCAAGAAAGACATGTGATTGCCTACGCGTCTCGTCAGTTGCGGAAACATGAATTGAACTACCCCACTCATGACTTAGAACTGGCAGCCGTTGTGCATGCGCTTAAGATTTGGAGACATTATATTATGGGAACCAAGTGTCAAGTGTACACGGATCATAAGAGTTTGAAGTATATATTCACTTAGAAGGATCTCAACCTTAGGCAACGCCATTGGTTGGAACTTATTAAGGATTACGATTTAGAGATTCACTATCACCCGGGCAAGGCAAATTTGGTTGCAGATGCCTTGAGTCAAAAGGAGCATGTTCATTCAGCTGTTGTTGCCCAGCTACCCGATGAGGTTGTTGAGGATTTCAGGAGACTTAACCTGGGGATAGTTGCTCACACTAAAGGAGTTACTATTGATGTGGAACCTATCTTGGAACAAGAAATCCGCAAAGGACAGATTGGTGATGCTAAGATACAAGAGATTAAGGATCTGATTACTGAAGGTCGAGGTCCGGAATTTACGGAAGGTGAGCAAGGCACCGTATGGTTCAAGGACAGGATATGTGTTCCTGATATTGAAAGCCTTCGTGAGACTATTTTAAAGGAGGCCCATGACTCGGATTATTCTATTCATCCTGGTAGTACTAAGATGTATCAAGGTTTGAAGCATAAATATTGGTGGTATGGATTAAAGAGAGATGTGGCTGCACATGTGGCTATGTGCAATGCGTGTCAAAGAGTTAAGGCTGAACACCAGAGACCAGCTGGACTACTGTACCCATTAAAGATACCCGAATGGAAGTGGGAAGAGATTGGCATGGATTTCATTACTGGATTGCCTCGCACCTCGAAAGGATATGGTTCTATATGAGTTATTGTGGATAGACCAACCAAAGTGGCTCATTTCATTCCGGTCAAGACGACTTATAAGGTACCTCAATTGGTAGAGTTATATATGGTTTGGATTATGTCTCTACACGGTGTACCTAAGAAGATCATTTTGGATAGAGGATCACAGTTTACCCCCAGATTTTGGAAAAGTTTTCATGAGAATACGGATGCGAAGTTGAATTTTAGTTCGGCCTACCTCAGACTGACAGATGGACTAAAAGGACTAATCAAGTATTGGAGCACATGTTGAGAGCTTGTGCCCTTCAGCATGGTAGTAGTTGGGACAAGAGTCTACCTTGTGCTGAGTTCTCATATAATAATAGTTACCAGGCCAGTCTGGAGATGTCACCGTTCGAGACTCTGTATGACAGGAAATGCAGGACTCCTCTATTTTGGACCAGATTAGAGGAAGACAATTCTTTGGACCTGAACTTATTCAAGAGGCAGAAGAACAAGTCCGTATAATTCGGGAGAATTTAAGGGTAGCTCAGACCAGATAAAGGAGCTATGCTGATAATAGAGGGAGACCACTGGAATTTGAGGAAGGTGATCATGTGTACCTCAAGATGTCACCACTTCGTGGAATGAGGAGATTCAAGGTTAAGGGCAAATTGTTCCCTCGCTTTATTGGACCCTTTGGAGTTTTTTAGGCAAGTTGGAGAGATGGCCTATCAACTCGAGCTACCTAATAATCTATCTGATGTGCACAATGTATTTCATGTGTCTCAACTTAAAAAAGTGTCTCCGTGTCCCTAAGGAACAATTACCAATGGAAGAGTTCAGTGTTTGGAGTGATTTGACTTACACGGAGTATCCTGTCAAGATTTCTGATACATTGTCTCGAGTTACAAGGAATAAAGTGATAAAGATGTGCAAAGTTCAATGGAGCCATCATGGCGAAGATGAAGCAACATGAGAAAGAGAAGAAGAGCTTCGCATAGATTTTCCCACATCTTTTCTCTAGTCCTTCCTAAATCTCGAGGACGAGATTCTTTTTAAGGGGGGTAGGATTTGTAATACCCACTTTATAAGCAAAGTCTAAAAAGAGAAATTATGTTCCTGTATACATATATGTGTTACCTATATGCATCATCACATGTGAACACCCTATGTAAAAAAACAAATAATTAATAACATAAAAGCCACTACAATATGTATCATGCTGGTTTTCATTTTTGTGTGCATTTGTGGATAATAAAATAAATGTGTCATTAAAAATATATTAATATGTTAATGGACACATTGGATATAACCTCTAAATTGAAAACAAAATGACATAGAAAAAAGAAAGAAAGAGAAGAAACATCATAAAATATAAAACAAAATCGATAAAAATATAAACCCAACCATAAATGGTATGATTAAAGTCTACCTTTTGAGTACTAAACTCGCATTCATATTTGAAGTTCAAATTTGGGACTTAAATTTGAAATTAAAAGGAGAAAAGAAAAGGGAAAGTAAAAATATATATAAAAAAGAAATAAATGTGGGAGAACAGCCATTGGGCCGAAATCCTTGTGCGTGGCCCAATTAACCATTTCACTCGGTCGGCCCAGCCACTCACTACCGCGCTCGCCCACTGGCACACTGGCATGTGGGGCCCCTGGCGCAGCCGCTTTCCCCTTCCGAAGCGTGGACCAGGCACTGTCTATCTCCTACCCGCGTGCCTCAGCCGCCCACCTCCGCAACTACCGGGTCTCCATGGCCGACTTCTGCGCGGGTGGCGCGGATAGCGCGGTGGTGAAGCATTTTTCTCTCCGCTGCTTGGGCCCGAGTCGTCCGGTCCCCCTCCCTAATGGAATCGCGCACCCACCGTAGGAACCGTGCCGCAAAACTCGTCTGCGCGCTCCGTTAAACGATTCTCCCCAAGAATCGGACTCAGTCTTGGTATAAGAACCCTAGGCGCTGCCATCGTGTGCTCGCCAAGAGGGTTAGTAGCCGTCGTGATCCATATTGCTGAGCGAATCCATGGGAGAGATATGGAATAGAGAGGATGCCGCCATGGGGATAAATCACCTACTGCGGCAATGGAGCCTTAAATGTTGATCTGGGACATCTGTGGAGCACTCCGGTGCTGCGCCATGACTCCTAGACGCTTTGGCAGCTGCTAATTTCTCCGTGGTGTTGCAGCGCTAGCGGAATTTCTCGTTGTACCTCATCACCGCCGCTGGGGCAGCTCTGCACCATGGACTGGCTTCAACTCGCGATATGAGCCGGTAATAGCCCTTCCCTGCTGTTCATAGTACCCCGCACTTCGTCTAGCACGGTTCGGGTTGGGTTCTAGGCGTCGGGATGACCATTGGGACACTGCTCCGACAATGCGCCGCCGTGCGTGTCGTGGTCTCCGTCGTGGGCTACCGGCGGTGTCTGTGGGCGGGACCGTAACCGTTGATCTCGGCGGCAACGGTCAGGATTGGGACCGCGTAAGCGGTTCGCGTTAGGTTGATCTGGGGCGTAGATCATGGATCGGATGGATCTGGGCTGATCTCCGGGGATCGATGATCTCAACCGTTAGTATTAGATCTGGCGGGTGTTGTGCGATCCGTGCGATGCAAAACCTGGGTCGTTGGATATAGATCCAAAGGCCCATATAGCGTACCGATTCGTTACAAGTGAGATAAGATCCTGGTGCTTGATGTGTGATCGGGCGGCCGAGATCGGCGCGTACCCCTTCGCGACACCAGATTTACTAAAGAGTCCCCCAGAAATTATAAAATAAACCCGCGGTCCAGTCTAGGATTTTCTGTGTCTTGGGAATCTTTCCCCGAGACCCCTGTGTTCTCTGTAAATAGTGCGCGCAACCCAGACAGGGAAGAAAAACCTATAAAATCATTTAGAAATTGATTTTTAGTGTAAAAATAAATGCAAGAACTTGTTTAATGTATAGAAAATGCATACCTAGTCCAAATCAACCCATTCCAGTTCCTATAATTTTATAATAATATTGTTTATCACATAGTACCACTGTTTTGACATGAAAGTCACATTAAAATTTATATCCTATTTAATCTTGCATAAAACACATAAAACCTTTATAAATTCATAACTTAAAATATATAACTCCAAATTGATTCATTCCAGTGGAATTAATTTTGTTTAAGTATTGTTTATCACCTAGTACCTTTACCTAACCATGAAACTTGATTTAAAATTATTCACATGAATTACTCTATTCCAGGTACTTGATAACAACATAAAATCATAACTCTTTAACCGTAACTCCGATTTTAGTGGTTCTCGTTCCCATGATCTCGTAGCAACGCGTAGATTATTATTTTGCAGTATGTTCTTATGTTTGGTGTGATGTTAATTTTGTCTATACCATGTATGTTTGTATGGCTACGACTAGCAGTGCGGTTGCGAGTCACCTGAAGTTCATCCTGTCACCTGGATTCTCAAGTGCCAGGCAAGTTGTGCCCTTGATTCACTTTTGTTACCCAATAATGTTCTTTATAATCATTTACCATGCATAGGTTTAATTTTGATGGGACCCAATAGGTCACCCTAGATTGTTTATCTCATTACCTTGTTTACCCCTGAATCACTTGGGTAGTTTGCTATTGCTTTATATGGTTTTGGGATAATCATTTATTATATCCATGTTCCAGTTATTATGTTATTTTATTTTCATGTCAAGATCATTATATTATTGTTAATTGGAACATGGAGCTTAACTTGAGAAACACGTGCCACCACAAGGGAGGAATGGGACCCCTTGGCTAACTAATTAGGAAAGCTAGTGGAAGACTACCTTACCCGAAAGGGGCAAGGGCAGTAGGGGAGTTGCATGCGAGGAGGTTCTCGGGTTGATTTTGCTGCGATGGCGGTCAGACGGGGGATTCTTGCAAGTGCTCTTCCCATAAACTGTAGCGGGTTTTCGGAAGCTAGTGGAACTTTGTAAAGGCCTCGTAGTGGATCCCTAGCCATTCACCTTGGTAGTGTCTAAGGGCCTAGCTAACCCTGGCGACATGGGAAACACGACTTGTGGGTAAAGGGTACAACCTCTGCAGAGTGTAAAACTGGTATACTAGCCGAGCTCACGGTCATGAGCGGCTCAGGACTCTCTGATGATTAAATTATGGAACCTAAACTCAATTTGTTATTTGCATTTGCATGGGATTTGTTATTAATTTTGTTCTATTATTTTACTATGGTTTGGTATTCACTTACACTTAGTAACTGCTAATAAAATTTTGACCAACTTATAAAAGCAATGCTCAGCTTTAACCTCTATTGTTGACCAGCCTTACACTTCATGAACTCCCACCTTTGGCGAGTTTATGTCACATTATTCCCCACAACTTGTTGAGCTATGATCATGTGTGAGCTCACCCTTGCTGTCTCACACCCCCCACACGAGAAGAACAGGTGGCTCAGGAGGAGCCACAAGGCGAGGAGTTTGATCTGATCTAGGTGGCGTTTCTCAGTTGACATTGGCGCCGACGATCCTTAGTTCGTTTTATATTTATTCTTTTATTTTGTAATAAGTCTTCCGCTATGTAATAAATACTCTGATGTTATTGTGACATTTATCTCTATACACTCTGTTATATATATGTTGTCTTTTTGGCGCATGTATGAGATACACCTGGCTTTGTTCCTTAAAGCCGGGTGTGACACATATCGTCGAAAGGTACCTCGAGGGCTTGAAATCTTTGTTCCCCTTTTCTAGATTCGTGACGTGCTTTGCTCAAATGAGTGAATCTGTCCACTAAGCTGTTGCATCTTCTCTAAATTACTTAATGAATGTAGCTTCCAGGATCCTCAACAAAACAAGGATGCAACATGAATCTGGCCACTAAACAAGGAGAGTCGTATTTTTAAATGTTCACAGTTAAGACTAATGTTTAGTTCCTAAAAAGTGTATCTTTCTGTCTCATGTTGTTTTTTCTTGTATATTTTGGGGGGGGGCAAAACATGTATTCATGATGGCATTTTTATTTGGCAGGAGCTAGATGTGATGATGAGAAATCACTTCATATGTCTCAAATGAGCTTGGAGAAGAGATTTGGCTAATCCAGATCTTTTGTTGCCTCCACTCTGATGGAATATGGTGGTGCTCCTCAGTCTACAACTCCAGAATCTATTCTTTCGGTTTGATATTTATTGTTGTTATTGCTCAGTTTTGGTTACACAAGTTTGTGTTCCTGCAGGTTCTGGATCCTGAAGGAGGAAGCGGGTCCTAAGGGAGGAAGCATAGCAATTGGAGCTCGAACTGGAGATGCGTAGAGTTAAGGGAGTAGATGTTGCAACTCTTGTTGCCTACGCTCGAGCTGTAGCCAGATTAGTGGTTAATGCTATGAATTACTTTAACAATAGCGGAATTCTCTTTGAATTCTTGGTCTTGACAAATTTTAGCATGTTTCTATTTTTTGGCAGATGAGGGGGGCAGTTGTCCTTGCTGCTAAGCATGTAGAAACAATGGCCGGGAAGCCATTGTTGTATGGAATAAGTACCCTGTTGGTCATGCCACTGAGGACACTATATGGATTGGGTTGTGTTTTTGGCGCAGGGTGGTTCCTCTATAACATGACCAGCGTATCTCCATCGCTGCAAATTGAGTTTGTAAGTGGTCCGAAACACCTAGGTAGCTACTAGCTATTGAATATTTAGGAGTCAAAGCTTAATGATATTTACTTAATGCTTAATTGCTTATCGAAGTAAGAACCCTATTTCTGTATTGACATGGTGGTGCTCTTTAGGAGAGAAGCCAAGTGTTGGAACTTGCTCTCTTGGGCAAGTTGATCCAACGGGGGAGTGGAAAGGATGCAAACAAGGTTTAACGCGGCATGGCAATTGCTCTGTTAATCTCTCCTCTGAAGGGCACTGTACGGGGGTATTTATAGGTACCTGAGCGTCGAACGTCCCGAGACAAGGACGGTAATGTCCTCGGGTACCCGGATTATCCCCAGAATGTTCCCATAAAGGAGGGTTGCAGACTGTCATTACAGAAAAGCTATTACAGATAAGGCCCGTAACCCGCCTGTCCACGCAGGGCCCGTTGCAGTGGGCCGAATTCCATGTGGGCCTCTGGGCGCGATGAGGGCCGCAGGACAAGCAGACTTCGTCGGGGTCTAGCCTTTGTCTTGCAGTGGAGAGGATGAAGGGCAACCGTGCCAGTCGTCACGCGTTCGTTGATGTAGCGACGCGACGAAGGCTTCGAGCGATGGGTAGTGTCTTCACCTTCGCCCCAACATTTGCCCTCCGAAGGACCAGTTCGACTGAGTCATCTGGCACGGAAGACGTCGCTAGATGGTGGAGACGCTGCCCTCGCTCGAAGTGGTCCCGTGGGGGTTTTTGAGTTGACCGTTGATGGGACGTGGCACTGTTGGACTGTGGGTTTCTCGAAGTATCGCGCCGTGTGTATAAAAAGGGGGCGGCGCGGTGGGCTAACTCTCACCCTTGCGTGCGTTGGAAAACCCTAGTTTTTGAAAACCGCTCGCCCGCTCGCCTGCCCTCCTGGTTCTTTCTACATCAGAGATTTGGCCCGCGTCAAGCAAACCGCACGCCGCCACCGATGGTACGTAGCGATGTTGCCTTCTTCCTCATCTGCTGCAAACATGCCACCGACCGATTTGTCATCCGAAGATACCTTGAGCGATTTGGCGGTGGCGGAGTTATAGCTGGGTCACACAGTGGAGTTCGGCGTTTCGAGGATTTCCTCGGTTCACGTGCAGGATATGCAGTAGTTGGGATATTTTGGGAACGGCGTTGGGCGTGTCTCGGGGGCGGAAGAGGTTCCCGAGCCCGAGGGCGAGTTAGTCGTGTTTGAGGCATTCTCTACCGCCGGCCTTCGCCAACCTGCACATCGTTTCGTGGCGGAGGTCCTGCAGAGATTTGAGGTCCAGGTCCACCAGTTGACACCAAACGCCGTGGTGGCCCTGGCGAAGTATGTCTGGGCGGCGACTTTGTACGGTGGACAGCCTTCCGTAGAGGTCTTCGCCAAGAATTACTGTCTGCATTGGCAAAAAAGAAAGATTGGAAACAAGGTTGCACATTTTGGATCGTGCACCTTCACGCTGAGGACCGGAAAGACTTTGGCGGAAGTCGTGGAGTTAGTTCCCTATGCTCGCAATAAGTGGGGCAATTGGTGGGACTACTGGTTTTATGTTTCGGGAAGCGAAGTCGAAGACCTCCTAGGGCTCCCTGCGGCCGTGATGTGCTCCCATTGTTATGTGGCATTCCCACAATTTGAGGTGGTGGAGGATGATGAGGACGAGGGGGCCCTCAGGTGCGCTGCCCGTATGAGCAGTGGGCGTGATTTGGTTGAAGAGTTCATTGGTTATGGAGTGTGGCCCCTAGCGCATGGCTGGGTGTTGGGCGAAGTATGCCCTCTCCAGATGCCTACTTTGGCCAACAGTTGGTGCGAAGTCTGGCCTTCTCTTTGGATTTGCGCGGCCGAGACCCGGCCGCGTTCGTTCGTGAAGTGGAGGACGGGGCGGTGAGGATTGTGGGGCGGTATGCGCCGAGGACAGAGAGTCTGCGGAGTTGGGATATCCAAGGGTCCAATGTTCGCTTGAATCGGGTTTTTGAATTAAACCGTTTGCCATACGGTGGTTATCCTAGAGATGACGCTGCTGCGGCTGCTGACCGCTGCGGGAAAAAACCAGTGGCCGTGGTTGAAGAAGGCCCTTCACGGGAGGCTGCCCCAGCCATGAAGAAGAGAAAAATAGGTACTGCAGTGGGGGGTTTGGGGGTCTCTGATCATTTTGTTGTGGAGTTGATGGGGACTTGCGTGGCCCTCGGGGGGAGGATGTCTTCGCCTGAGCTCCGGGAGTCTTCGGCGCGAATGCTGAAGGTTACCGAGGGTCGATGGCCAAGGAACGTTCCGATCCCCCGCGCGGCCGGCGAATACATGTTTACGTCTCGTATGGCTCGTGAGTTGAAGATTTTTCCTTATGGATGGAATATTGCTGATGTTGTACCGGCAGTGATGGAGAAGGATCGACAAGATGCGGCGCGGAAGCACCGGGCGGTCACTAGGGTTGGGGACCCTTTCCGCGAGGCAAAGAAGGCGCGGGGAGGCGTGAAGACTGCCGCCCCTGGCAGTGGCAAACCACTATCGGCTGCGAAGCCGGCCGTGCCCGAGCCCAGCAAGTCTTTGGTGGGTGTGAGGGCGGCTGCTTCTGGCGCGGGCAAGCCGCCCTCAGCCAAGCCCGCGAAGGAGCGGAGGCTGCCGTCGCCGGCGCACACTGACGTGGCGGCGGCGCGTGTTACCGATTTTGACATGGATATCTGCATGGGGGATTATCTCGTTGGTAAGTTTTTTTTTTGAATGGGGACTAAGTCTTGAACAAGATCATGGTGCAGGGTCGGATGCGGGGCAGCTGGCTGTTGTCCCGACTCCAGTGGTGTCCACTTCGCCAACGACGGTGGTTGGAACGAAGGGTGCTTCGCAGGACCCGTGGTCCGACTTCTACGCGAGGGCGATTTCGTCGGCCGCGCTGCTAAGGATTTGGCGGGCTCTGTGTCCCAGCAGCTGAGGCATGCGTCGCAGCAGCTGAAGCATGTAAGTCGTGTTAGACTTCGCTAGTTCATTGTTTGTATGTGGTTGCGAATCTCATGGGGTTTTTTTGTGGCAGGCGGCCGCCTTCGCCGACCATGTTGCGTCGGGTGCCTTGACTTCGGAGTTGGCTGCCGAAGTCGAGCATCTCCGGGCGCAGCATACGGATGCTGTTCGGGAGAAGTCGGCTGCGGAAAAAAGAGCCGCAGGCTGATGGAGAGGTTGGCTGCTACGGAGGCCGAGAAGGGGGATCTCTGGCGTTAGCTGGCGGAGGAGAGGAGGGACGTGAACAAGGCCATTGCCGATTGAAAGTCGCTTAGGGGGGGGGGTGAATAGGGCGAATCTGAAATTTACAAAGTTCGAGCACAACTACAAGCCGGGGTTAGCGTTAGAATTAAAATCGAGTCCGAGAGAGAGGGTGAAAAACAAATCGCAAGCAAATAAAGGGTGAGACACAAGGATTTGTTTTACCGAGGTTCGGTTCTTGCAAACCTACTCCCCGTTGAGGTGGTCACAAAGACCGAGTCTCTTTCAACCCTTTCCCTCTCTCAAACGGTCACTTTGACCAAGTGAGCTTCTCTTCTCAATCACACGGGACACAAAGTCCCCGCAAGGACCACCACACAATTGGTGTCTCTTGCCTTGGTTACAATTGAGATGTTCACAAGAAAGAATGAGAAAGAAAAGAAGCAATCCAAGCACAAGAGCTCAAATGAACACAAATGTCACTCTCTCTAGTCACTATTTGATTTGGAGTGATTCCGGACTTGGGAGAGGATTTGATCTCTTTGGTTGTGTCTAGAATTGAATGCTATAGCTCTTGTATGAGGTGTGAATGCTGAAAACTTGGATGCAATAAATGGTGGGGTGGTTGGGGTATTTATAGCCCCAACCACCAAACTAGCCGTTTGGTGGAGGCTGCTGTCGTATGGTGCACCGGATAGTCTGGTGCGCCAGCCACATCACCCGGCCGTTAGGGTTCGACCGTTGGAGCTCTGACTGGTGGGGCCTCTGGGCTGTCCGGTGGTGCACCGGACAAGTACTGTAGACTGTCCGGTGCGCCTTCTGACGCTGCTCTGACTCTGGCGCGCACTGTAGCGCATTGAATGCGGTTGCAGTCGACCGTTGGCGCTGAAGTAGCCGTTGCTCCGCTGGCACACCGGACAGTCCGGTGTGCCACCGGACACTGTCCGGTGCCTCACTGGATAGTCCGGCGAATTATAGCGGAGCGCCCTCTGATTTTCTCGAAGGTGACGAGTTTGGAGGTGATTTCCCTGGTACACCGGACACTGTCCGGTGGTGCACCGGACATGGTCCAGTGGCACACCGGACAGTCCGGTGCGCTAGACCAGGGCACACTTCGGTTGTCTTTTGCTCTCTTTGTTTGAACCCATCTTTGGTCTTTTTATTGGCTTGTTGTAAACCTTTGGCACCTGTAAAACTTATAGACTAGAGCAAACTAGTTAGTCCAAATATTTGTGTTGGGCAATTCAACCACCAAAATCAATTAGGAAAACCGTGTAAGCCTATTTCCCTTTCAATCTCCCCCTTTTTGGTGATTGATGCCAACACAAACCAAAGCAAATATAGAAATGCATAATTGAACTAGTTTGCAGAAATTAAGTGCAAAGATTACTTAGAATTGAACGAATAACCATTATCATAAGATATGCATGGATTGTTTCTTTTTCATTTTCAACATTTTGGACCACGCTTGCACCACATGTTTTGTTTTTGCAAATTCTTTTGTAAATTCTTTTCAAAGTCCTTTTGCAAATAGTCAAAGGTAAATGAATAAGATTTTGAGAAGCATTTTCATGTTGTGGAAATTTTCTCCCCCTGTTTCAAATGCTTTTCCTTTGACAAAACAAAACTCTCCCTTAATGAAATCCTCCTCTTAGTGTTCAAGAGGATTTTAGATATTAATTTTGAAGAGGGTATACCAATTTGAAATTATATCAAAATAAGATATCAATTGAAAAACTTCTTTTTAATACCAAATAAAAGATTACATTTTTGAAATTGGTGGTGGTGCGGTCCTTTTGCTTTGGGCTAATACTCTCTCCCTCTTTGGCATGAATCGCCAAAAACGGATGCTTGAGTGAAATATAAGCCCTTTTAAACTACTCTCTCCCCCTTTGGACGGAAGTAAAGGAGTGAAGATTATACCAAAGTTGGAGAGTTAGTGCGGAGCGTCGGCAAAGGATGAATGATTCGATGGAGCGGAGTGGAAGCCTTGTCTTCGCCAAAGACTCCTTTTCCCTTTCAATCTATGACTTAGCATGAAATGGACTTGAGAGAACACATTAGTCATAGCATAAGAAAGAGATGATCAAAGGTATATATATGAGCTATGTGTGCAAAACATCAATAAAAATTCCTAGAATCAAGAATATTTAGCTCATGCCTAAGTTTGGTAAAAGTTTGTTCATCCAATGGTTTGGTAAAGATATCGGCTAATTGTTCTTTGGTGCTAACATATGCAATCTCGATATCCCCCTTTTGTTGGTGATCCCTTAGAAAATGATACCGAATGGCTATGTGTTTAGTGTGGCTATGCTCAACGGGATTATCCGCCATGCGGATTGCACTCTCATTATCACATAGAAGAGGAACTTTGGTTAATTTGTAACCATAGTCCCTAAGGGTTTGCCTCATCCAAAGCAATTGCGCGCAATAATGGCCTGCGACAATATACTTGGCTTCGGCGGTTGAAAGAGCCACATAATTTTGCTTCTTTGAAGCCCAAGACACCAGAGATCTTCCCAATAACTGGCAAGTCTCTGATGTGCTCTTTCTATTAATTTTGCACCCTGCCCAATCGGCATCGGAATAACCAATTAAATCAAATGTGGCTCCCCTGGGGTACCAAAGACCAAACTTAGGAGTATAAACTAAATATCTCAAGATTCGTTTTACGACCCTAAGGTGAGCTTCCTTAGGATCGGCTTGGAATCTTGCACACATGCTTACGGAAAGCATAATATCCGGTCGTGAAGCACATAAATAGAGTAAGGAACCTATCATCGACCGGTATACCTTTTGATCTACGGATTTACCTCCCATGTCGAGGTCGAGATGCCCATTTGTTCCCATGGGTGTCTTGATGGGCTTGGCGTGCTTCATCCCAAACTTGGTTAGAATGTCTTGAATGTACTTCGTTTGGCTAATGAAGGTGCCCTCTTGGAGTTGCTTCACTTGAAATCCTAAGAAATACTTCAACTCCCCCATCATAGACATCTCGAATTTTTGTGTCATGATCCTACTAAACTCTTCACATGTAGATTCGTTAGTAGACCCAAATATGATATCATCAACATAAATTTGGCATACAAACAAATCATTTGCAAGTGTTTTAGTAAAGAGAGTAGGATCGGCTTTTCCGACTTTGAAGCCATTAGCAATAAGAAAATCTCTTAGGCATTCATACCATGCTCTTGGGGCTTGCTTGAGCCCATAAAGCGCCTTAGAGAGTCTATAAACATGATTAGGATACTCACTGTCTTCAAAGCTGGGAGGTTGCTCAACATAGACCTCTTCCTTGATTGGTCCATTGAGGAAGGCACTTTTCACGTCCATTTGATAAAGCTTGAAGCCATGGTAAGTAGCATAGGCAAGTAATATGCGAATTGATTCAAGCCTAGCTACGGGTGCATAGGTTTCACCAAAATCCAAACCTTCGACTTGTGAATATCCCTTGGCCACAAGTCGGGATTTGTTCCTTGTCACCACACCATGCTCATCTTGTTTATTGCGGAAGACCCACTTGGTTCCTACAACATTTTGGTTAGTCCGTGGAACTAAATGCCATACCTCATTCCTCGTGAAGTTGTTGAGCTCCTCTTGCATCGCCATCACCCAATCCGAATCTTGAAGTGCTTCCTCTATCCTATGTGGCTCAATAGAGGAAACAAAAGAGTAATGCTCACAAAAATGTGCAACACGAGATCTAGTGGTTACCCCCTTATGAATGTCGCCGAGGATGGTGTTCACGGGGTGATCTCGTTGGATTGCTTGGTAGACTCTTGGGTGTGGCGGCCTTGGAACTTGCTCATCCTCCTTGTCTTGATCAATTGCATCTCCCCCTTGATCATTGCCGTCGTCTTGAGGTGGCTCATCTTCTTGATCTTCCTCTTCATCATCTTGAGCCTCATCCTCATCTTGAGTTGGTGGAGATGCTTGTATGGAGGAGGATGGTTGATCTTGTGCTTGAATGGGCTCTTCGGATTCCTTAGGATACACATCCCCAATGGACATGTTCCTTAGCGCGATGTACGGAGCCTCTTCATCATCTAATTCATCAAGATCAACTTGCTCTACTTGAGAGCCGTTGTCTCATCAAACACAATGTCACAAGAAACTTCAACTAGTCCAGTGGACTTGTTAAAGACTCTATATGCCCTTGTGTTTGAATCATATCCTAGTAAAAAGCCTTCTACAGCCTTAGGAGCAAATTTGGACTTTCTACCTCTTTTAACAAGTATAAAACATTTGCTACCAAAGACTCTAAAATATGAAACATTTGGCTTTTTACCGGTGAGGAGTTCGTAAGATGTCTTCTTGAGGATTCGGTGTAGATACAACCGGTTGATAGCGTAGCAAGCGGTATTGACCGCCTCGGCCCAAAACCGATCCAAAGTCTTGTACTCATCAAGCATGGTCTTCGCCATGTCCAATAGAGTTCTATTCTTCCTCTCCACTACACCATTTTGTTGTGGCGTGTAGGGAGAAGAGAACTCATGCTTGATCCCTTCCTCCTCAAGAAATCCTTCTATTTGAGAGTTCTTGAACTCCGTCCCATTGTCGCTTCTAATTTTCTTGATCCTCAAGCCGAACTCATATTGAGCCCGTCTCAAGAATCCCTTCAAAGTTTCTTGGGTTTGAGATTTTTCCTGTAAAAAGAATACCCAAGTGAAGCGAGAATAGTCATTCACAATAACTAGACAGTACTTACTCCCGCCGATGCTTATGTAAGCGATCGGGCCGAATAGGTCCATGTGGAGGAGCTCGAGTGGCCTGTTAGTCGTTAAGATGTTCTTATGTGGATGATGAGCACCAACTTGCTTCCCTGCTTGCCATGCGCTATAGATCCTGTCTTTCTCAAAATGCACATTTGTTAGTTCCAAAATGTGCTCTCCCTTTAGAAGCTTGTGAAGGTTCTTCATTCCAACATGGGCTAGTCGGTGATGACAGAACCAACCCATGTTAGTCTTAGTGATTAAGCAAGTATCGAGTTCAACTCTATTGAAATCAACTAAGTATAGCTGACCCTCTAATACTCCCTTAAAAGCTACTGAATCATCACTTCTTCTAAAGACAGTAACACCTGTATCCGTAAAAAGACAGTTGTAGCCCATTTTACACAATTGAGAAACGGAAAGCAAGTTGTAATCTAAAGAATCTACAAGAAAAACATTGGAAATAGAATGGCCAGGTGATATAGCAATTTTACCCAATCCTTTGACCAAACCTTGATTTCCATCCCCGAATGTGATAGCTCATTGGGGATCTTGGTTTTTCTCATAGGAGGAGAACATCTTTTTCTCCCCTGTCATGTGGTTTGTGCACCCGCTATCGATGATCCAACTTGAGCCCCCGGATGCATAAACCTATAAAACAAATTTAGTTCTTGATTTTAGGTACCCAAACAGTTTTGGGTCCTTTGACATTAGATACAAGAACTTTGGGTACTCAAACACAAGTCTTTGATCCCTTGTGTTTGTCCCCAACATACTTGGCAACTACTTTGCCGGATTTGTTAGTCAAAACATAAGATGCATCAAAAGTTTTAAATGAAATGCTAGGTTCATTTGATGCACTAGGAGTTTTCTTCTTAGGCAATTTAGCACGAGTTGATTGCCTAGAACTAGATGTCTCACCCTTATACATAAAAGCATGATTAGGGCCAGAGTGAGACTTCCTAGAATGAATTCTCCTAATCTTATGCTCGGGATAACCGGTAGGGTACAAAATGTAACCCTCGTTATCCTGAGGCATGGGAGCCTTGCCCTTAACAAAGTTAGATAATCTTTTAGGAGGGGCATTAAGTTTGACATTGTCTCCCCTTTGGAAGCCAATGCCATCCTTGATGCCAGGGCGTCTCCCACTATAAAGCATACTACGAGCAAATTTAAAATTTTCATTATCTAGCTCATGCTCGGCAATTTTAGCATCTAATTTTGCTATATGATCATTTTGTTGTTTAATTAAAGCCATATGATCATGAATAGCATTAATGTCAACATCTCTGTATCTAGTGCAAATAGAAACATGCTCAACGGTAGATGTAGAAGGTTTGCAAGAATTTAATTCAACAATATTAGCATGTAATATGGCATTTTCATCTCTAAGACTGGAAATGGAAGCATTGCAAACATTTAATTCATTAGCCTTAGTAATCAATTTTTCATTTACATTTCTAAGGCTAGCAAGAGAGACATTTAATTTTTCAATCTTAGCAATAGAAATAGCATGATCATTTCTAAGATTGGCATATGCATCATCACATATATTTGAATCAACCTTAGCAATTAATCTAGCATTCTCATTTCTAAGGTTGGCAATCAAATCATGGCAAGTGCTTAGCTCACTAGATAATTTTTCACATTTTTCTACTTCTAGAGCATAAGCATTTTTAACCTTAACATGCTTCTTATTTTCCTTAATTAGGAAGTCCTCTTGGCTATCCAAGAGTTCATCCTTATCATGAATGGTGCTAATCAATTCATTTAACTTCTCTTTTTGTTGCATGTTAAGATTGGCAAAAAGAGTAAACAAATTATCCTCATCATCACTAGAATTAGCCTCATCACTAGAGGTGGCATATTTAGTGGAGGATTTAGATTTAACCTTCTTCTTTTTGCCGTCCTTTGCCATGAGGCACTTGTGGTCGACGTTGGGGAAGAGGAGTCCCTTGTTGACGGCGATGTTGGCGGTGTCCTCGTCGGAGGAGGAGTCGGTGGAGCTCTCGTCGGAGTCCCACTCCTGGCAAACATGGGCAACACCGCCCTTCTTCTTGTAGTATCTCTTCTTCTCCTTTCTTCTCCCCTTCTTGTCGTTGCCCCTGTCACTGTCACTAGAAATAGGACATTTTGCTATAAAGTGACCGGGCTTACCACACTTGTAGCAAACCTTCTTGGAGCAGGGCTTGTAGTCCTTCCCCCTCCTTTGCTTGAGGATTTGTCGAAAGCTTTTAATGATTAAAGTCATCTCCTCATTGTTGAGCTTTGAGGCGTCGATGGGGAGCCTACTTGATGTAGACTCTTCCTTTTTCTCCTCCGTTGCCTTGAATGCGACGGGTTGTGCCTCGGGCGTGGAGGAGGTGCCTTGCTCGATGATTTTCTTTGAGCCTTTAATCATTAGCTCAAAGCTCACAAGCTTTCCTATAACCTCCTCCGGAGACATTAGCGTGTATCTAGGATCACCTCGAATTAATTGAACTTGCGTAGGGTTAAGAAAAACGAGGGATCTAAGAATAACCTTGACCATCTCATGGTCATCCCATTTGGTGCTCCCGAGGTTGCGCACTTGGTTCACCAAGGTCTTCAAGCGGTTGTACATGGCTTGCGGATCCTCTCCTTGGTGAAGCATGAAGCGACCGAGCTCCCCCTCGATCGTCTCCCGCTTGGTGATCTTGGTCACCTCGTCTCCTTCGTGCGTGGTCTTGAGCACGTCCCAAATTTCCTTTGCACTCTTCAACCCTTGCACCTTATTATACTCCTCTCGACTTAGAGATGCGAGGATTATAGTAGTGGCTTGGGAGTTGAAGTGTTGAATTTGGGCCACTTCGTCCGAATCATAGTCCTCATCCCCTACGGATGGTACCTGTACACCAAACTCAACAACGTTCCAAATGCTAATGTGGAGTGAGGTTAGATGATGCCTCATTTTGTCACTCCGCATATTATAATCTTCACCGTCAAAAACCGGTGGTTTGCCTAGTGGAACAGAAAGTAAAGGAGTACGCTTTGAAATACAAGGGTAGCGTAGGGGAATCTTACTATACTTCTTGCGCTCATGGCGCTTAGAAGTTATGGACAGCGCGTCGGAGCCGGAGGTGGATGGTGATGAAGAATCGGTCTCGTAGTAGACCACTTTCCTCATCTTCTTTTTCTTGTCGCCACTCCGATGCGACTTGAGGGAAGAGGATTCCTTCTCCTTCCCTTTGTTGCGGGACTCTCCCGATGGAGCCTTCCCGTGGCTTGTGGCGGGCTTGTCGCCGGTCACCATCTCCTTCTTGGCGTGATCTCCCGACATCACTTCGAGCGGTTAGGCTCTAATGAAGCACCGGGCTTTGATACCAATTGAAAGTCGCCTAGAGGGGGGGGGTGAATAGGGCGAATATGAAATTTACAAAGTTTGAGCACAACTACAAGTCGGGGTTAGCGTTAGAATTAAAATCGAGTCCGAGAGAGAGGCTGAAAAACAAATCGCAAGCAAATAAAGGGTGAGACACAAGGATTTGTTTTACCGAGGTTCGGTTCTTGCAAACCTACTCCCCGTTGAGGTGGTCACAAAGACCGGGTCTCTTTCAACCCTTTCCCTCTCTCAAACGGTCACTTAGACCGAGTGAGCTTCTCTTCTCAATCACACGGGACACAAAGTCCCCGCAAGGACCACCACACAATTGGTGTCTCTTGCCTTGGTTACAATTGAGATGTTCACAAGAAAGAATGAGAAAGAAAAGAAGCAATCCAAGCGCAAGAGCTCAAATGAACACAAATGTCACTCTCTCTAGTCACTATTTGATTTGGAGTGATTCCGGACTTGGGAGAGGATTTGATCTCTTTGGTTGTGTCTAGAATTGAATGCTATAGCTCTTGTATGAGGTGTGAATGCTGAAAACTTGGATGCAATGAATGGTGGGGTGGTTGGGGTATTTATAGCCCCAACCACCAAACTAGCCGTTTGGTGGAGGCTACTGTCGCATGGCGCACCGGACAGTCCGGTGCGCCAGCCACGTTACCCGGCCGTTAGGGCTCGATCGTTGGAGCTCTGACTGGTGGGGCCTCTGGGCTGTCCGGTGGTGCACCAGACAAGTACTGTAGACTGTCCGGTGTGCCTTCTGACGCTGCTCTGACTCTGGCGCGCACTGTAGCGCATTGAATGCGGTTGCAGTAGACCGTTGGCGCTGAAGTAGCCGTTGCTCCGCTGGCACACCGGACAGTCCGGTGCGCGGCGCCACCGGACACTGTCCGGTGCCTCACCGGACAGTCCGGTGAATTATAGCGGAGCGCCCTCTGATTTTCCCGAAGGTGACGAGTTTGGAGCTGAGTTCCCTGGTACACCGGACACTGTCCGGTGGCACACCGGACAGTCCGGTGCGCCAGACCAGGGCACACTTCGGTTGTCTTTTGCTCTCTTTGTTTGAACCCATCTTTGGTCTTTTTATTGGCTTGTTGTAAACCTTTGGCACCTGTAAAACTTATAGACTAGAGCAAACTAGTTAGTCCAAATATTTGTGTTGGGCAATTCAACCACCAAAATCAATTAGGAAAAGGGTGTAAGCCTATTTCCCTTTCACCGATACGCAGGCTGCTTAAGCCGATGCCAAACTTGTGCGGGCGGAGGCCAGTCTCGCCCGCCAACGTGCCAAGGAGCTGGAGGCGAGGCTCAGCGCCCTGCGCAACCGCGTGGACAAAACCGAGGCCTCAACGCGCGCGGAGGTCGAGCGGATGCATGCGCAGCTCGTGGACGCGTACCGGGAGCTAGGTGCGCGGACCGCCGCCTTCGAAGTGCTCGGCCAAGAGGTGGGCCTCCGCTTCCTTGAGTGGTTGCAGGAGGAGCTGGGGGTGCTCCCGACAATCGTGACGGGCCTCATGTCCTTTGCCTCCTTTGTCACTTGCGAGGGGGCCGTGAATGCTTTGTCCCGCGAGGGGTGCGGGCACTTCGAGGTCTTTGACCAGTCGGACGAAGGCTTCGAACGCGAAATCTTCCAGGTCGAGGACCCAGTTCTGAAGTGATCGGCGGGGGCGCTCTTTGACAGGATGTGGGGCCCTCACGGCCGAGAGACGGTCCGGGAGAGGTCCGACCGGGCGATTGATCAGGTAAAGGCTCATCTTGTGTGATTATATGTGTGGGTATGTTTGGGTATGTGTGGTTTGCTGAATGAATGTGCTATTGTTGTAGATGGCGCATGACGAAGAGGTTGAGGACCTTGGCGATCTGGATGGCACGCTTCCTGATAGCACGTTGCCTGAGGCATCGGGGGTGGAGTTGGTGCCGCCATCCGATGCGGGCGAGGGCCCCTCGGTGACCCCCGCGCCGACTGGAGCTGGCGAAGACCCCGCACCAGCCCCTGCACTAACGGGTGAGGATGCTTCAAAGGCAATGGGCGAACCAGCTGCCGAAGACCCCACGGTGGCGGCGGCCTGGCCTTCGCAGGTGGCGGAATAGGGTTTAGGGATTTTAAGTGTAAACTTTTGTCTCTATGATACTGAACCCCGGTTGCTGCGCAGGTTCCGACGTTTGGGCCTGCGCAAGCAACCGCTGCTGACAATACTGATTTTGTGGCGGCCTCAACCATAGTGCCTGCCGATGATAATTTGTTTGGTTCTGGGTCTGAGTGTTTTGAGTCTGATGGTGAATCTGGGAGTTCGTTTCCTTGGACAGAGGAGTCCTCGGATGAAGGCTTGGATTATTTTGTTGCGTTGGATGTGGCTGCGGCGGAGACTTCGCCGCGTGTGGAGGGTGCTGGGGATCTTCCTAGTGTGAGTACTGGGTATAGGCGGTGAAGGGTGGTGGGAAAACATAGTGTGGGTGAACTTTCGCGAAGTGGTAGGCGCCATCGTATGGGGATGGAGCGTGGCCGTCTCCGAGTAGACCGGGTTGGTAAATGAGAATTGTTGTCCTCGTCGATTGGGGCGAGCATAGTCGAGGGGGATCTTCGGAAGCTTTTTGAGGGTGAGGAGTTGAGGATAATGCTGTTCAATTACAGGGAGATGGGTATTACCCCGAAGGTTGAGCCAATGTAATATGTGATGCCCTCGCCGTGTGTATGTAATTGTAATATGTAAAGCACTTGTTGTGCTGTTCCGGCTGCACCCTTAGGCGAATTTTGCGTGGAGTGTCTTTTAGATAAAAGACTTCGATTAATGCACTTATTGTGCTATTCCGGCTGCACCCTTAGGCGACTTTTGCGTGGAGTGTCTTGTAAATAAAAGACTTCGATTAACACACTTGTTGTGCTATTCCGGCTGCACCCTTAGGCGACTTTTGTGCGGAGTGTCTTTTAGATAAAAGACTTCGATTAACGCACTTGTTGTGCTATTCTGGCTGCACCCTTAGGCGACTTTTGCGCGGAGTGTCTTGTAAATAAAAGACTTCGATTAACGCACTTGTTGTGCTATTCTGGCTGCACCCTTAGGCAACTTTTGAGCGGAGTGTCTTTTAGATAAAAGACTTCGATTAACGCACTTGTTGTGCTATTCCGGCTGCACCCTTAGGCGACTTTTGCGCGGAGTGTCGCACGCGAGGGCAGTCTGTGCTGCCTCTCGCGGTGACTTCGGTGTGGTCGAATGCCGAAGACCGTCGATGCGGTCTTTTTTGACATGTTGCGTCTGAGTTTTTGCGGGGGATTTTTGCAGGTGTATTACATGGCTCCGCCTCGTTAAAAACCTCACCCCCAGGAGGAAAAGAGTGCGGGCCGGAATAGTACAGTTTGGTGGATTATAAGGACGCGTGGGCCCTGAGGGTTTAAACAAAAAATTTGCGGAGATTGTCAATATTCCAGGAATGCTCTAGGTCTTCGCCGGATGGCGTTGTTAGCCTGTACGCGTTGGGGGACGCCTTTGACTTGACGATGAATGGACCCTCCCACTTCGGCTCCAGTTTGCCTCGTGACTCTGTCCGGGTGGTTCGGACGAGTACGAGGTCTCTTTCGTTGAACTCTCTTGGGACGACCGCGTGGTCGCGCCAGGCCTTGGTTTGAGCTTGGTATTTGTTGAGGGCCTGCAGGGCGAAGACGCGGTCTCAGTCGATGAGGTCTTTGGACGTTGGTTCGTCTACGTCGGGGACTGCTGATGTGCTTGTTCGGGGCGACCCATGCTTTATCTTCAGCGGCGTCATGGCCTCCGATCCATATAGTAGACGAAAAGGTGTGAATCCGGTCGCCCAGCATTCGGTCGTGTTTAAGGCCCAGACTACTTTAGGTAGCTGGTCGGCCCATTTACCCTTCTTGTCGTCGAGAAGCCTTTTCTTGATGGCAGTGAAAATCTTGCCGTTGGCGCGCTCGACGACGCCGTTGGATTGCGGGTGATATACCGAGGCAAAGGCAAGCTTGGTGCCGATGGAGAAGCAGAAGTCCCTGAAGTCCTGACTGTCAAACTGTTTGCCATTGTCGATTGTGAGCTCGGACGGGACTCCGAATCGGCAAACAATGTTTTGCCAGAAGAACTTCTGGGCAGTCTTCAACGTTATTGTGGAGCCTCGATCCACTTGGTAAAATATTCGATGGCGACAAAGGTGAACTTGAGGTTCCCTTGCGCCGTAGGTAGTGGCCCGACAATATCCAGCCCCCAGCGTTGAAGTGGCCATGTGTGGGCAATCAGCTTGGTGAACTGTGAAGGGTTGCCCGAGCGGGGAGAAAACTTCTGGCAAGCTTTGCACGACCTCGTGACTCGATTCGTGGCGCAGATTATAGCGGGCCAGTAAAATCCTTGACGGATTACCTTGGCAGCGAGGGCCTTGAGTGAGAGCCGCAAGTTCCGCTGTGGACTTCGTGTAGGATCTGAATGCCTTCGGTTTCGGTGACGCATTTTAGCATGGGTTGACTGATCCCCTTCTTGTATAGCTGGCCACCGACTAGTACGAAGTCCCGGCTTCGGTGCTTGAGGCGCTTGGCCTCATTGATGTCACTCGGGTGGTAGTATCCTTGCAAAAATAGTGTTATTGGGGCCCACCAATCTTCAGTCATGATGAGGTTGACAATGCGATGGCCTTCGACGTCATTGGTTACTTGTAATCCCTCTGTGTTGCGGACGGCTGATGTGCTAATGACGTGGTAGAACACGTCGGAGGGCAAGGTCTTGCCTTTGGCCGCTGCCTTAGCCAACGCGTCGGCCTCCTCGTTTCTGGCGTGGTCCACATGTTGTAAGGTGAAGCCCTTGAATTGCCTCTCGAGACTGCGAACAGCCGTGAGAAACTGCCTGAGTGCGGGGTCTTTTGCTGAATATTCTTTTTCGACCTAGCCGGCAACGACTTTGGAGTCTGTCTTGACTATGCAGGTGGTGACGCCGAGCGCTTTCAGCTTGAGAAGGCCTAGGATGATGGCTTCGTACGCTGCTATGTTGTTGGTGCATCTGTCGGACTCCAGAGCGAAGCTAAGGCGTGCTGCGTGATGTGGACATCCTCCACTATTACCCATTGGCAAAGACGCAATTGGCCCAATTGGCCCAATTGTAATCGAACGGCGACCGTGTGAGCCTCAGAATTATCCCACCTCGCTTAACTTGGGAGGAGGAAGCCACTTTAAAAGGGAGAGCCACCCTTCCCCATTGGACTAGTCTTTTGGGGCGATTGGGCCTTTACCTGAGTTGGGTGTGCTTAATGAACTGTTGGGCTCCGGGCAACCCTAATTTGTTGGGCCTCGACCAACCCCACCTGGGCTGGGTATATCATCTGGTATCAGAACTAGGACCCATTTTAAGAAGGTGGGAATGATGAGGCCATCCTCCACTATTACCCGTTGGCAAAGACGCAATTGGCCCAATTGGCCCAATTGTAGTCGGACGACGACCGTGTGAGCCTCAGAATTATCCCACCTCGCTTAACTTGGGAGGAGGAAGCCACTTTAAAAGGGAGAGCCACCCTTCCCCAATGGACTAGTCTTTTGGGGCGATTGGGCCTTTCCCTGAGTTGGGTGTGCTTAATGAACTGTTGGTCTCCGGGCAACCCTAATTTGTTGGGCCTCGGCCAACCCCACCTGGGCTGGGTATATCACTGCGTATCTATGCTTGACGCCTATGGGTGACATGATAATTGCAGCCACGCCTGCCCCCGCATGGCACCATGCGCCGTCACAGTGGATGGTCCACACCTTCTCTGAGGGCTCTTCTTGCTGCCGTGTCGGCCCTGTCCAGTCGACGATGAAGTCTGCCAGGACTTGCGACTTGATTGCTGTCCTAAGCTCGAAGGTGATATGGTACCTGGAGAGTTCGGCTACCCATTTGTCAATTCGGACGGACGCCTCCAGGTTTCTGAATAGTTCGCCCAGTCCCCTGTCCGAGGTGACCCGTACCTTAAACGCCTCGAAATAGTGGCGCAATTTGCGCGATGCCATGACAACTGCGTAGGAATTTTTTTCTAACTCTGTCATGTTGCATTTGGAAGTCGTGAGGACTTCGGAGACATAGTAGACTGGATACTGCCGGGTCGTGCCCTCTCTGTCTTGCTCTTGGACCAACGCTGCGCTGACTGCATGTGGCGAGGCTGCGACGTAGAGCAGCAGAGGCAGCGAGGGGTCGGGACTGGTAAGAATTGCCAATTCTGATAGGTGCTGCTTGAGTGATGCGAAGGCTGCCGCTTGTTCTAGTTCCCATGCAAAGTCTTTTGCACCGCGCAGTGTCTTGAAGAAAGGTATACTCCGCTCTGCAGACTTGGAAATGAATCTGTTAAGGGCGCACTACCGAAATCGCGTTCTTTGCCGACACTCGGCAAAGGCTATTTTACACTCGGCAAAGCCTTTGCCGAGTGTAACACTCGGCAATGAAAAACACTCGGCAAATTAAGAATCGAAAAAATTAAAAAAAACAGCAAAACATTTTTTTAAATTCTAGGAACAACTCTCCAACCCTACCTATTACCTTACCCATTGCCCTATCATTTTCACTATTATTTTGAATCAAACTTGTATATTTTGTAAATGGTGAGATTCAAACTAGCAACCTCTCTCTCGCGCATACCCTCCTATACCACTACACTACTACACCAATTATGTCTATATTACGTTTTCATTCTCCATATACTATAACAAATCGAGTGTAATTTGATTATTTAAGGCACTAAATGAGTTCATTTAAAATGTGATCAACTATAAAGTTGCATAACTTTTTGAGATCTACAAGTTTTATGTTAATAGTTTCTACATCCGAGATCGTTTACAAAATTTGAATTTTAAATTTGAAAACTTCACACGAAATTTTCAATGATAAGATGATTTCAAATCAAAAAATTGTCAACTACAAAGTTTAATTACATTTCAAGACCTACTACTTTTATTTTGGTGGTTTTTCCATCCGAGATAGTTTGAAAAATTCAAATTTTCAAAATTCAAACATAGTTTTGCATCACAAGATGATTTCAAACCAAAACATTATCAACTACAAAGTTTCATAACTCCTCAATACCTACAACTTTCATGTTGGTGGTTTTTTCTTTCGAAGTCATTTTCAAAATTCAAATTTTAAATTTTTTAAATTCAGACGTAGTTTTCGTTGACAATATGACTTCAAATGAAAAAGTTGTCAACTATAAACTTCTATAACTTATCAAGATCTATAAAGTTTATTTTGGTTGTTTGGTCATTTGTTTATCTCACATGATGAATCTAACAATATGCACAAATTCTACGAGAGAGATATAGGTTTTATGAAGAAATGTTCAACATATAAATTGTACATCATGATGAGTTATACAAATTTGTAGTTGAAAACTTTTCATTTGAATTAATTTACTACTTTAAAATGTGATTTTTAAATTGTCTTTGCCTAGTGTTGGAGAAAAAACACTCGGCAAAGAGCTCTTTGCCGAGTGTTGTATTTGTGACACTCGACAAAGAGCCCTTTGCCGAGTGTCAAAAAAAGACACTCGACAAAGAAACTCTTTGCCGAGTGTCAAAAATAAAACACTCGGCAAAGAGCTTATTTGCCGAGTGTTTTCTTTTACCGAGGGTTTTTTGCGTGGCACTCGGCAAAGAGCTACTTTGCCGAGTGCCCGAAAAAACCCTCGGTAAAGAATATGGCACTCGGCAAAGAGCCAAATTCCGGTAGTGGTGGCTAATCTGCCTGTCACACGCTGGACGTCCCTGGCTTACTGCGGAGGTGTCATGTTGATGATTGCTTGAATCTTGGTCGGGTTTGCCTCGATCCCGCGGTGCGACACCAAGTAGCCAGTATCTTCCCTTGGTGAACACCGAAGACGCACTTCTCGGGGTTGAGGCGAAGTCATGCGTCTCGCATGTTTGCAAATGTCTCTGCGAGGTCAGCCAGGTGGTCTTCTTTATTTCTGCTTGCGACGACGATGTCGTCCACGTACGTGAAAATGTTGCGGCCCACTTGGCTCTCGAGCACCGTCTTGGTGAGGCGAGAGAAGGTTGAGCCAGCGTTCTTGAGTCCCTCCGGCATTCTGATGAAGCAGTACGTGCCGAAGGGTGTGATGAAACTGGTGCTGGCCTTGTCTTCATATATATATCTGGTGGTAGCCGGAGAAGCAGTCAAGAAGTGACATGACTTCGCATCCGACTGCACTATCGACTATCTTGTCGATCCGTGGTAGCGGGAAATTGTCCTTGGGACATGCCTTGTTGAGGCTGGTGAAGTCAATGCACATGCGCCACTTGCCGCTCTTCTTTTGTACCATGACTACGTTGGCGAGCCACGTGGGGTAGGCGATTGTTTCAATGAAATTGGCCTCCAACAGGCGGTGCACTTCGGCTTTGGCGGCTTCCATCTTTTCATCGGACATTTTGCGCAGCCGCTGCTTTTTTGGGCGCACTGAAGGGTTGATGCCCAGACTGTTCTTGATGACTGTGCGGCTGACTCCGACCAGGTCGTGGGCGGACCAGGCGAAGACGTCCTTGTTTCTGGAGAGACAGGAGATGAGTTTCTCCTCGTCCTGCGAAGTCAGGTCTTCGCTTATTACAACCGTCTACTTGGGCATTGCCGGGTCGAGGGGGACTGTCTTCGTACCGTCGTTGCTCTGCAGCTGTGCCTTGACTTTTTCGTCGGTGGTTGGACGGGTCGCCTCGGAGACTTCGCACTGTGTTGTGAGGCAGTGTACCTTCCGCTGGCCTGGAACAAAGTCTCTCTCAATGTTGCGCGCAGTCTGCTGGTTACCATAAACTGTTATCACACCCTGCGGGCCTAGGATTTTCATGCAGAGGTACAGGCCGTGAATGACCGCTTCAAATTTGTTGATGGAGCCCTGACCCATTATGGCATTGTAGGGGTAGACCATGTCGACGATGTCAAAGGTGACCTGTTCGCTGCGTGCATTGGGTGCTACGTCGAATGACAGGGGTAGCTCTATCTTGCCCATAGGGAAAGTGCCCTTGCCGCCGAAGCCATATAGGGGGTTGTCCGAAGGCTTGAGTAAGCTGTGGCTGATTCCCATGCGGTCGAAGGCGTGCAGGAAGATGATGTCCGCCTGGCTGCCGTTGTCAACTAGGACTTTGTGCAGGTCCCAGCCTGCCACACTGCATTTGATTACCATGGCGTCGACATGGGGTGTGCTGTGCAGATCAATATCTCTGGCGTCGAAGGTTAGTGGCACATGTGACCACTTCGTCTGCACAACTGGGCCGGTGAGGGCGACGTGGTTGATGCTTCAGTAGTGATCCCTCTTTTGCCGCTTTGTCTCGAAGTCAACGCTGGACCCTCCGGTGATCATGTGGATGACTCCGCAATATGGCTGATCGGCGAAGTCTTCCTGCTTTGGCGCTGGTGGGTGATTTTGGTGGTGTGGGTTTGGGTGATGCGGAGGCGGAGGCGGGGGTGGGAGGACTTGTACTTCCTGATGATGCTGATATGCGTGGTTGGGTGGGTGCTGGATATGGACGTTGTTGTATGGTTGATGGTGGTGATAAGTGTGCGCGACAACTCTTTGATTGTCGACTGGTTGCGCCCGAGACATCCTGTCCCTGGTGGCCTTTGTTTCCGGGCAATCCCTTGTTGGGGTGCGTGCAGTCTTCGCCATAGAACAGGCAGTAATATCTGCGCGGCTGTTGCGCCCGTCCGCGGCCACGTGTGCTATTGCCGCGGCCCTGGGGGGATAGTCTTGACGGTGAGTGGCTTCGCCGGCGGGGTGCTGGTTGGCTATGTTATGCACTTGTTGCTGACTGCGGTTGTCCCATCCGGAGTCTGACTGCGAAGGCCTTGTCCAGGTTTGGCTGGACTGCGCAGGGTCCTTGGGATTTCTCTGAGACTCGACCTTGCGCTGATGGAGCTCTTCGGATCTGGCGCATTTCTCGAACAACTGATAGAGCTATTGGAGATTTTTGGGTGGGTCCCTGATGCAGTGACTGTATAGGACGGCAGCCCGAAGGCCACTGATGGCGTAGTGTATGGCAATTTGGTCGTCGACGGAAGGCAGTTGTGACTTAAGAGTCAGGAACTTGCGGTAGTACTCCCGTAGGGTTTCCTTCTCTTGCTATTTGCAGAGTGATAGCTCGGCCAAGGCATCAGTGTCTGGGCGGTACCCTTGGAAGTTGAGCAGAAACTTGTCTCGGAGACTTCTCCCGGAGTCAATGGACAATGGGGGCAACCTGGTGTACCAGGTCAAGGCCGGACCCTCGAGGGCGATGATGAAGGACTTGGCCATTGTGGTGTTGTCCCCTCCGGATGATGCAACATCGATTTGATAGGTCATGATGTATTGTGCTGGGTCGGTGCTACCGTTGTACTTGGGGTAGGTCCCTGCCCTAAAGTTGGCGGGCCATGGTGACACTTGGAGTTGCGGCGCCAGGGGGCTTCGCTCATCAAGGTAGTTGATGCCTTGGAAAGCTGCGGCGTGCGGGATGAAGGGTCCACGCTGGGGAATGAATAAGTCCCTGGCTGGCGCGCGCTGTTGGAGGGGTGGGCCGTGCTGCAGATCGTGCTGGCCTTCGCTCTGCATGAGCAAAATCTCTTGCTCGAGTTCCCGGGCTTTCTGCTCCTCATCTCGTATCATCTGGCGCACTTTGGCTTGCATGGTGACACGTTGGCGCTTGGCCTCGAGGATGTCTTTCTGCTTTTGGAGGTTGCGGTTCTTGATGCGCAGGACCCGTAGCTGTAGCTGTTCTTCGGCTGAGATGCCGATGACTTCGCCGTCCTCTGTTGCGTCTGTGCCCTCTGGTGGAGCGAAGCCTTGGGGCGGTGCTTGTGGTTGCCCTTTGGAGCTGCAGGTGCATGCGGTGCCTTTGGGAGTGGGGTGTTCGTGTCGCTGTCTCTTGATGAGGGCTTCATTGTCGCAGGCTTCTTGGGGTGTGTTGTCTGCGATGGCCTTGCCCTTTTTCTCGGCTAGCAGCGCTGCCTTCGCTGCTTCATCAACGGATGGGGCTGCCTTCGAACTAGCTCTTTTGGGTGCCATCGCGAGTGGTTTGTTCGTAGCACGAACGGTGGGCGCCAAATGTTGGAACTTGCTCTCTTGGGCAAGTTGATCCAACGGGGGAGTGGAAAGGACGCAAACAAGGTTTAACGCGGCATGGCCATTGCTCTGTTAATCTCTCCTCTCAAGGGCACTATACGGGGGTATTTATAGGTAACCGAGCGTCGAACGTCCCGAGACAAGGACAATAATGTCCTCGGGTACCCGAATTATCCCCAGAATATTCCCATAAAGGAGGGTTACAGACTGTCATTACAGAAAAGCTATTACAGATAAGGCTCGTAACCCGCCTGTCCACGCGGGGCCTGTTGCAGTGGGCCGAATTCCATGTGGGCCTCTGGGCGCGATGAGGGCCGCGGGACAAGCAGACTTCGTCGGGGTCTGGCCTTCGTCTTGTAGTGGAGAGGACGAAGGGCAACCGTGCCAGTCGTCACGTGTTCATTGATGTAGCGACACGACGAAGGCTTCGAGCGAAGGGTAGTGTCTTCGCCTTCGCCCCAACACCAGAGGTAAAAAATAATTAGTTCTGCGGATTTTATTTTATTTTGATCAGTTGTGAGAGTTTCTTACAACTGGATGACATTGCTTTGTAGAATGAAAATACAAGGTATTTTTTAGTAGGAAATAGTTGCATTTTCTGTGCTCATATACAGCTTTGTCGTTCGTTTTCTAAAATGCTGAAAAGGATCATGTCATTGGTGTAACACTCCTGTTTGTCTTAATTGAAGAAGTGGTACCAATGAGATGTCATTTCCTATCAGAATTTTATCTGATGCATATGTTGTAGTAGAGCTCTCAGCAATTGATTCCTCTCATGTTCTTGTATCAAGGTAGGCAAAGAAAACCTAAACAATAAATTCCTAACTTCTGAGTCTTTTCCATTATTCTTGCTAAATGTTGGTCTCACTTTAGAACAATTGGAAAAGCATCATTCGAGATAATGCTGTATTTTACAGCCCAAATATACATGTTGTTCCTGATATATAAAAACATGCGTTTGATTCTCATGGAGATGGTGACATCAACTAGCAAGTAAATAAGCGAGCTTCCTATATTTGTGGACAAACAATTTATGGAGATGTGCTCTTGGCAAATAAGATACACAAGGAGGGATCCAGAACTCCAAAGTCGAAATGACATGGTAACAAAGTCAACGTCGTATGCTTCTTCCTTCCTTTTCAGAAAAGGGTTTTCCTTACCGCTTATAACTTGTTCACACTTTTCAGAAAGGATGCACATAGCCAGATTAGGATGAGAAGCCACCCTGATCCTTGTCTACTACTATTAAACTAGATATTGTAGGGTTTCCTTGGTCAATTTAAGCACAAATTAATGGAGAAAAAGGTTTATTAATGGCTTCTAGAAAAACTTGTAGTGTTTATATTGCCTGAAAATTGTGATTTGTAGTATGTGTAATGTCCCCTGGGCCTTTTCAATATGCAATATTGAAACTTAACTGTATCTTTATTTCTGTACGTTACTTGCAACCTGCAACATTAACTAGATGGGTGCTTTATAAATGGAGAACATGATAGATTGGATGCATGGTGGAGGTCAGGTAAGCTGGTGTTGCATAACCTGCATGAAATAATGAAATGTTGCACTCAATCTGACCAGATCAACTTGTCCCTAGGTTGGTATATTTGACGCAACAAACAGCACAAGAAAGCGAATATATATGCTAATGAAAATGGCTTAAGGTAACTGTAAGGTAATTGATAGCATTCATATTTACATTAGATATGATTCGCTTATATTTTGCATATTTAAGCATCTTCAGCTATATTTTATTTGACGCATATGGAAGTCAGCACTAAGCAGAATACACTGCGGTACTTGATGTTTATCTAATAATTTAGAGGGTCGTAACCGTGCTTGGGAGGAACCATTGGTTCCTCCACACATGATTATTATGACCCTCTGTCACCATTGGTTTTTTTCCTAACTATATCTTTTAGGATATGTAAATATTCACTTTTAGTGATGCTAACAAAAGTATAGAATAACAATTAGTGTTTTTGCATATCAATGTATTTTATCATATTGATTCTGTAGCAACGCACGGGCACATACCTATTACATCTGAAAGGATTAGTAGTTGTCACATGTACTGAACCCTTATGCTTTGCTTGATTGATTTTCCTATCTTCAATTTGCCTCTACCTACTTTTCTGGCTCCATACCACCAAAGGAGGCAGCCATGTCTAAAATAAGAGTGTTTGTAGTAATAAAACCAGATGTACAATTCCCGACACCTTTATTAGCTACAACTTTCCTCCTCTGTCGAATTCATCCTATGTTGAGTTTATTTGTGGTGAACTATACTAGGCGTTGAAGACTTATATCTGACTACAGTGCTTTGATTGATGTAAATTTCATTTTCTATTTTTCCAAGAGTGGGTAATTGTTTTCTGTGTGCCAGGCTCAATATTTTGAAAGCATCCATTTCATCTGGGTCATCTGATATAATGGTTAGTGTCCCCACAGATCATGTGTAGTATGTTGTTCACACCATGCTTTATCAAAATGCTTGATGCCCCAAAACTGGAACAACATAACACTTTCTTCTATTTTATTCATGTTTCCATTGAAGCCCAAACTTGGGGATAATCAGATTGTTTTGTGAATTTACTTTGCCAGCCATTAGTAGGATTGCTTGGATCTGTATTGATTTCTAATGTCAGTTGTTAGCAAAAGGAAAATAAACCTCTTTTTCAAATTACAATCAGGTGTCTATACATCCTTTAGTTGTTTTAAGAAGTAATCACTATTTATTCTTTTTCTAGTTCGGTTATTACTCTTGACATGGGGCTCCTTGTTGCTGCAACTAAATACCGTGGAGAGTTTGAAGAGAGACTAAAGAAACTTATGGAGCAAATTAAGCGAAATGAAGACATTATTCTCTTTAGGTGAATAGTGCTTAGAAGGTAAAACATGTCATGTTAAATGCTCACGGGTATCGCAACACTGGAAAGTCATATACACATGCATATCTTGTTGCTCTTCTATTTATAGGTCATAACTTTTCATAGGCATTATCCTTTTCTTTGCCTTTTAGTAAAAGCTCATATCTATATTACAATGACTTTGTAGGTGAGGAACAGCCCTTATCAGCATTCTATATAATTATTGTGTCCACACTATTATGACTTGGATGAGAAAAAGCAGAAAGCAGAGAGCAATATACTACTTGCATCTATTGAGAATGTGCAATATGTTGTTACAATAGATGTGCTTCATGAGGTAATCTGTTAAAAGTAAACAATGTTGATAGTTAATAGATGTGGTTTTCACCAACTTTTTTGTATCTTGTAACTGTCAGGTCTTTTCAACTTTTGGATTTGTACAGAAGATTGTTATTTTTTAGAAGAATGACATTTAAGCATTGATCCAGTATCTAGGTAAAAACCAACTTGTTAAGACACAATTTAATTGTCCATGCATGGTATGTGAATCATGTATCTCAAGATTTTTATGCTTTTTGGTAGACATTCAAACTTCATTTGCAACAAAAGAAACACTAGAAGGGCATATCATCTTTGAAGGTGGTTACTACAAACTGCACTCACATTTTCACGCCATATTGAGCTTAATGTTAAGGTAATGTTGTAGCAGTTCCTTCATATGATTAAATTTACTATAGTCTGTGATGCTAGAAAATAAATATGAATAAAATATTTTGAATGAACAATGTTACACAGATTTTAGGATCACTTGGTTCGACCCTTTAGGCCAATGTCAATAGGCCTAGCACCTATTGCATATTTTGGTAGTATGATTAGGGATAGGCTAGGATATGCGGCTCTTCTTCTCAATGGTTGTGGTTAACTTTATATAATAGAAACCAACATTTGTATCCTCCGCCTTTTATGTGGTGTAGTTTTTGGCTTAGATTTTGAATCCATAGCTAACATGCTTTAGTGGTTACAACCATTATGTTTTTGATGGGTATTTTCTCTTTTCATTCTGGACTAATAAGTCGTATTGTCTTTTGCTAGGACGTGAACAATGTAAATAATATTATTGGACCAGCAATTGTTGGAAAGGTTTTTCCATTTCATTAATTCGACTCTAAAGGCTTGGTCTTTCTTTAGTGCCTCTGCCTCGAATGGTGTTAGGAATCAGTGCCTTTATGGTTTTTTAATGTTATCCAAAGCTTTGCAATATTTTCACTGGCATGGGGTGATTCCTCTTTCTAAGATTCTCGCAATACTCTATGTGATTTTGGGACGTTGATTGTGCAGGGTTCTGCTTGTTTCTGATGTGCTTTCAGGTGGAGGCATCGACCAACCATCTTTTCGAGAAGCAGGGCACAACCTCTACAACATGCCCATCAAGTAAGCCTTAGAAGTTGAATGCCCACAAAACACTCAAGTATTAACAATCTGTACAGTTGAACTCTCGCTTTTTTTAGATATGACATGCTCAGAAATGTAGAGCTCTTACAAGTTTCCTATGCCTGACTGTTTGAATACTGAAAAACTCTAGAGCTATCTTCAACAAGGACGCCTTAATATTTTTCTTGCTTTTCACTATAATACAATTGAACTGATACCACTGTCAACTAAAAAATTGGTGGAGTACAGCAGTTTGGAATGATCATTTAGGTTTTGACCTAGCTTCAACATGGTATTAGCCCTGCAACCACCCTAGGCCTAGACCATGTTTCAATAGGCAGAGCTGGACTGGAACTGGCCCTTGGTTTGTTGCTTTAATTTCTTAGCATTTGAACAACATCTCTTGCCATTTTTTTTTACTAAAATCAAGTACTTGAGGACTGACTACATCACTAAGTGACCAACCAGGTGAATGGTTGGTTCAAAATGTTTGGGCCCATATAAATAAAATCATGTCTAGCTGTAACAAGTTATCTCTTTGCAGGTTGTTGTGAAACATTATCTACTGCATAAGCTATTTTGTTGTTTTTTTGGCTTTGCAGGTGGCTATGAAACATTATCTGCATAAGTTGATCTTATTGGTACGACAAAGCTAGCAGCCTTCCTACCATCTGCATTTGTAAGACTACATGCACAAGCTACTCTACCTGTTGAAACAGATTCATTAGCCAAACCAGTTGTAAGAGAAAGACTCAGTTCAGGGAAAGAGCTTCTGGACAAAGGATTATCCGCATACTAAAAAAAGTAGATGACATATGCGGAAGATGACTTTGCGCCATACTCAAAAAAGCAAATGACATATGTGGAAGATGACTTTGTTCCAGGTACCTGGTAGGGTTGGCGAATAGATAGAACTAGGATCATTGTAAGACAACAATGTGGAATTCTGATATTTTTCCTTCATGTATGCATTTAGCAATGATTTTGGAACCGGGGAAGATTGGTTCGCTGCTAGACCCACAAAACATGTTCATCCTTTGATAACTTGGCATGTCTTTTTTCTTGTGTTTTTAGGTGATGATAGATAGCAAAAGCTGAACTTCTAGATGACTAGCTTTTGGTAGCTCTAGGACACGAGATTCTTAAACGGATGGATAAATTTGAAGACTTTGATTTGATATTGCTTCCTAGCTTTGAACTAGAGAGGTGCTTGCGGTTGGCTAAAGAAGATAACATCAGATATCTATCTCCCTTTAAGGATGGTGCCTATCGATTTGTCGTGAGGAGAAACTAGGTTCTCAGATGATGAAGACAGGTTGTTCTCACACATATTGCTATTAATGCATTGTTCAATACTAATTATTGTGGGTTACCTGTTTCTTCAAATACAATCCATCAAGAGCCTCTCGTATCACACTTTTTTAGTGAGCTGTTACTATCAAGTTTCAAATTATATTTTAATGACACATGTTATAGTCAGCTGCTTCACATCCAATGTGCATATAACAATTACTGTATTAAATTTAGATTGCTTCTTGTGCGATGCTGCAATATTAGTTGTTTCATACAAAGGCAGGGCTAATTTTTTAGGGAAATTCACATTAATATAATTTAGATTACTTCATGTGCATAAGTAGAGATCACCTAACTTATAAGAAGCTTCTTGAGATATTTATTGTTCAGGTAAGAAGAACGTATTTTGCACTATTCTTTGCGAACACGAAGCATGAACTTGGTGCAGCTACTGCAAGCCATTAGTCATGGTCTGGACACATGGATAGTTTGTCTAGAATATATCATATATAATTGAAAACAAATAGGATAGACTCAATGTCGGAGGCTCTCACACGAGTAAGGTCTAAAGAAGGGGACTGATTAATACTAATTACAACGTTCTAATTCTACTGTTTGTATTTTCAGAAAAACTTGACATTTTAAATTAAAATTCTGGCCCTTAGTCTAGAGCCAGTGGATTAGATTTTGCAGCTTGCGGTGTGGGAATAACTGGATAGTAAGCATTTTGCTAAATTGGTGATGTTTTTATGTTTTATATTAATTTTTAACTTCCGTAGCAACGCACGGGCACACACCTAGTATATATATACAGGGAGGATGTCTAGACTCATTTCTAGGTAGTTTCTAATAGTTTTTCGTGAGATTTATTAGGATGATCACACAAGTGATAAAGATTTCAACCTAAATTAATCTAATCGTGGACCGCCTAGGTGTACAGGTTCTAAATTTGGTGCTCAACATATGTCCCCTGCCTTTTGATGAAGCTTAGCAAGCCAAAAGCATGTCGTACAGGCTTTCTAATCAATACAACTCGATGAGAGAACATCAGTCTTCTAAGCATCCTGTCATACGCCAGGATGATATTGCTTTAGAAAACGACCATTTAATGTTTTAGGTAACTTCTCGCCTTGCAATGTTTTCAGCATGTGTGCATTACCAGAAATTATATAGAGGCATTTATAGTCCTCAACCACCCAAATAGCGTTGGAGGATGATCCCCGAAATCTGCCCTTTCTCGGGTGTACCGTACCTCAAAAAGTATAGGTATGGTGCCTGTAATACCCAACTTGTAATTTGTAAGGAATGATATAAAAGAAAAAATATATTTCCTCTATATATGGGTATGTTGCATCTATTCACCATCACATGTGAATGCCACATTTTAAATAACAAAAGACATTCAAATAACTTGTGCATCCTGTTGGAGTTTTTGTTTGCTTGTGCATTGAAATAATAACAACAATAATACTAGTAGAAATAAAATGATGGCTTGAGATGAAGCTTGACCCCTAAATTGAGAATTAGGGTTTGAACAAAAGAAATGAGAAAAATACTACATAAAATAAAATAAAAATAAGAATAAATATCTTTCACACTGATATTATCAAAATTTACATTTCAAACTGAGGACAATTTATCATAAAGTTTAAATTTAAATTTGATTCAAGATTGAATTTGAGATGGGGAAAGGAAAATAGAAAATAAAAAGGGTGTAGGAAATGGGTGACGCCTAAGAGGGGGTGAATTAGGACTTCTAAAACTTTTACTAAACTAGGCCACAGTTAAATCCCTAGAGCAAAACCTATGCAAATAATCAAACTAGAGAGTGCAAACTAGGTTTTGTCTAAGTGTTGCTATCTCTACCGCAATGGCTAAGTTTCAATCTACACAATATAAGTATGAATACAAGATTGAAACTTAAATGCTTAACATAAATGCAGAAAGTAAAGAGTAAGGTAGAGATGCAAACTCTCGTGTATGACGCCGTTATTTTTACTGAGGTATCCGGAACCACGCACGGTCCCGACTAATCCTCGTTGGTGCCCCTACGCAAAGGGAAGCCCACGCGAGGGCCAAGCATCTCGGTCGAGTAACTCTGGCTGGGCCGAATCTACCCATGGCGGCCCAACTCCCTCTACCCCCGTGCAGCCACAATGCCGTCTACGCTGACATGCTGGGGCCACTGGCCAATCCCTAAGCGAGTGCGCCGACAACCTGGGCCCGCTTGCAAGCCTGCCACCGCTGCATGTGCTCATTGCGTCTCGCATACAGGTGGGGCCCCCACATCATCCCTAACAGACCGCCCGCACCGGCTGGGATCGTTGCTCGTGGGCGCGGCAACCTCCGCAACGGCCTCATCCCGGGTCCGTGGCCTTGACCGGGGTATAAGGAGCTACACACCGCACTTCCCTGCCCTATCCCATCATCCTCTCCTAATGCCGTGCAAGTTGTTCGCCATCACTGGACGCGTCTCGCGGATCCGCCGGTCATCGGTGCTGGAGCATCTGCGCGCCTATCTCTGGTGAGAATATGTCCTACGTATGCACTTCCATCCCACGAGTATGTTTCTTCCGGTGCGATTCGTGTACATCCGGTCCGTGGCTCGGAGTTGGTTGTCGGACACGGGCTTCCGCCGTGCGCCATAGGCCGGGCTCTACACTCGACATCGGCCGAAATTAGTGGTAGCAGTGAGTTTGGAGAGTCTTCAATTGCGCATGGGACGAGTGAATCGGGTTATGGCGTTCGTATGTGCCGGGTTCACGATCTCCAGCGCGCGCGCCGCCGTGCAGTGTCCTGCCCTCCGTGTGCCAGCGCCGGAGGAAGGCGAAGGTCCTCTTATCATCGATTGGGGAGAGGACGGCGCCGATTAGATTTAGGATACCGTTTTGGGGTGTGGAATCCCGACCGTTGAGATGTAATCCAAGGGCCAGTAGCGGATCGTGGATCATAAAACCGTAGCCGTCGATCTCAGATCCTGTGATCCTGGTTGCGTACCGGTTCGGTATAGGGTTCATCTAATCTGAACCGTGGACTTCTGATCGAACGGCTGAAACTCCACGGTACCCTTTCGCTCTGGCGCTTTAGCATAAGAGACCCTGGGTTATTGATGAATAAACCCGCCATCCGTAGTAGGGTTTGTCTGAGTCTGGGGTTTTATTGCGCCGTAGTGCCTGCGTTTTCCAGAAAATGAGGCCCAGTCCCGAGATCAGAAAAACCAGAGAAACTAATTTAAAAATATATTTTTAGTATTAAATTAATTGCAGAAACTTGTTTAGTTTGTAGAAAATGCATATGAACTCCAAATTGGTCCATTCCAATTCCTAAATTTTTGTAAAATTATTGTCTAACCATTAGTGCCACTGTTTTGACATGAAAGACAATTTAAAATTTATCTATCACTCAATCTTGTATTAAATACATAAAACCTTCAGAAATTCATATCTTAAAATCTATAACTCCAAAATTAATAATTCTAGTTCCTATGATCTTATTTTAATGTCTAGATTATTAATGTGTATTTTATTTACGTGTTTGGTGTAATGTTAATTTTGCTATACTATGTATGTATTGTGTTGATGCGAGTAGACGAGAAAGCTACAGAGGATTCTGAGGTTCAGCTGGTAGAGACTGCTGAGCAGGAGCTCGTTGAAGGCAAGTTGTGCCCTTGATCACTTATTTTACCCATTCATGTTCTTATTAATCATAATGATCTGCATAGATTAATTTTGATGGGACCCAATAGGTTACCCTAGATTTTGACTATCTTTATACCTTGTTTCACCACTGGTTTTACTACTAAATTTTTGGGTAGTACATGCTATTGCTTTATGTGGCTTTGGGTATAGAGATATTCATCACTCATTGTTATACTTTTTATTATCTATTTATTCTTTAATGTTCATGATAAGATCATCATGTTAATGGGAACATGGAGAAACACCCGGGAAAACAGTGCTACCACAAGGGTTTAATGGGATGCCCTTGGTTGATTAACTAGGAAAGCTAGTGGATGACTATCTTACCCGAAAGGGGCAAGGGCATTAGGGGAGTGGTCAGTGTAGGGAGGTCCTTGGGTTGATTTTGCTACGATGGCGGTCAGGCGAGGGATTCCTTCATTGGAGCTTCCTATAAACTGTAGCGGGTTTTCTGAAGCTAGTGGAACTTTGTAAAGGCCTCATAGTGGTACCCTGCCTCACTTCCTTGGTAGAGGTGTATGGGGTCTGATCAACTCCGTGGAAAATGGGTAACACGATTTATGGGTAAAGATGTGCAACCTCTGCAGAGTGTAAAACTGGTATACTAGCCGTGCTCACGGTCATGAGCGGCTCGGACACTCACATGATTAATTTATGGAACTTAAACTTAATTTGTCATTTAATTGCATCTGGGATTATTTTATTATCACTTTTACTTAATATTACTATGGTTTGGTATTTACTTACACTTAGTAACTGCTAATAAAATTTTGACCACCTTATAAAAGCAATGCTCAGCTTCAGCCTTTATTCTATTGATCAGCCTTACACTTCACATGAACTCCCACCTTTGGTGAGTTCATGCACATTATTCCCCATGACTTGTTGAGCTATGAACGTATGTGAGCTCACCCTTGCTATCTCACACCCCCCACAGGAGAAGAACAGGTGGTCGAAGAGGAGCCGCCTAACACTGAGGCTTTCGACATGATCTAGGTGGTGTCTCCCAGTCAGGTTTGTGGCGCCAGGGAATAATATATAGTTCACTTTATTGTATCATTTATTTTTGTAAGACTTCCGCTATGTAATAAGTACCTTTAAAACATTTATCTCTATGCACTCTGTTATTATATGTGTTGTCTTCTATGGCGCATATATGAGATGCACTCGACTTTGTTCCTTAAAGCCCGGGTGTGACAGAAGTGGTATCAGAGCAAATGTTGACTGTAGGACGAAACCTAGATAGAAATGGACAAAGCCTTACCTACTTATCTTACTCTGATTCATTCTATACTTACCTTACTATGATTCTTTCTATACTTATCTTGATCCTGTCTCACCTTCTACTGTTCCACTCTGATCATTCTTACCTTTTCTACTCTGAGACAAGACAGATTTCACACCTTGGAATCCTACACTTATGATCTCTGTAAGAGATAGGGAACCTAAGACAAAATTAAAACTATTTTTATCTATTTAAAAATGTTGTTTGATTGTGCTGATGATAAATGTCTGATTTGCTTCTTTGATTGATTGAAATATTATATATGGACATCTTAGTATGTACCACCATAAGGTAATGAATTAGCTATGGTAGGTAAAACATTAATCTGCTTAGCTAATAAATCCCCCAAAGTAACATGATTCGTAATTACTTGCCTTGTCTACTATTCTCTCTTACCATATGTATCTGTCGGAGAGGAAAATTCTCCGGCCGGGTGGCGGAATGCACCCGCCCTAAATCCTAAGATGAGGAGGGCCTTAGCGGTTTGCCTGTTGAGTGGATACGGGAAGAACACGAGAGGACACGAGGGTTTAGAGTGGTTTAGGCCGCCGAAGCGTAAAACCCTACTCCACTGTGTGTTGTATTGAGTGTCTGAGCACTTGAGCTTGAGCCTAGAGAACTTGTGTGTGAGTCTGAGGGTGTTGTGAACCTATCTTGTAACGTTGTGTGCCTTACCTTTTATAGCTCAAGGGAGGCACATACAAGGATGCTGAGCCACGACATGTGGGCCCAGGAGCATAATGGAAGGAAAACTTTCTAGGAGTAACTAATGCAGGTGACGCCTGAGCAATCTCCAGGCGCCTTGATGTCCGTAGCCCGCATAGTATTGATATGCGGTGGCTGCTTCCTTGGTACGTGCGAGCAATGATGGGTGTAGTGCATGCGGCAGTATGGGTGTGCCGCCTGCCAGTGGAATGGACATGCACACCGCATGCGGAATGGACAGGTCGCCACCTGCCAACGGAATGGATAGGTCGCCGCCCGTCAGCGGAATGGATAGGTCTCAATAAATGCGGAGGCGGCACACCACCTATCAGTGGAATGGACAAGCGGTGCGTCTTATCCTCAATAAATGTAGAGGCCGCGTAACCCGGAGGCCTTACGTCAGGCTCTGCCCGTTGGCTTACGTCACGTGCAGTAGGCCACGTGGTAGCATCGGGTCTCCGCCTAGGCGGGGAGCAGAAGTGTATGCGGACAGGTCCGCACCAGACTAGGTCTAGACACGTGTCGGTACCGGACCCCCTCCTGGGTCCTGTTCAAGGCCCGTATATATTCTGTCCTAGGACCTCGGGACCCCATTGTGGGTGGCCTAGACCCATACTGGGGGGTCTGGATCCCATTCCAGGGGTCCGGCTTGCACACGTGGAGGTCCTGGACCAACCTTGGAGGTCCCGACTGTATATCCAAGGGGTCCGGCGCTCTTCCGTGGGGGTCCGGACTTACTGTTGATGCTTTGGAGTATATCACCTTCTATGGACACGTGGTGGCTTTGAACCTGCCCATGTGGTGGAGTCGGGCGCTGCTGTGGACCCAGAGTAGTCGCCTGAGACTGGGGCGAGTCAGGGCCTGGTCCCACACACAACACCTTTTCCCACGCGACTAAGTGATAGCCACGTGGGCGCTACGTCTTTATACAGTAGTAAGGGGTACCCTAGTTTTAGGGTACCGACGGTGGCCCCCGGGCCCACCTCAGGGGAGGATGCGAGCCTGCAGGTGGGGCCAAAGCTTGTTCCATGCCTTAATATGGCCTGAGCGGTGATTGGGGCGCCATCTTAGCACACCTGCTGACGTGCCGCATTAACTCAGCTCATCTGTTGACGCACGCGCTGTCAAACCGCCTTCGGTCACGTCAACTGCCACATCTGTCCCCGCGGCTGACTGACCCACGGCCCCACATCTAGCGGTTCCATCAGGCCACACGCGGGGCGCCTCGTTGTCGCCGCCTTGGTTAAAAAATAACCCTCTATAGCAGCCCCGAAGCGGCGCACATTCGTGCGTGGCAGTTCGCTTTTTCCGCACTCGAAGACCAGCAGACCAGATGTATGACTTGTGGACCCGGGCCCCCGTGTCAGAGACTGGGCCGCCTGGGCGCTAGGTGCGCGTTGGACGGGATTTCCTGTAGCATCTCGGGGCGCGAGCGGGAGAGTCTTCCTTGAAAAGGGATTCACCTCACGCGCAGCAGTTACACTTTCGCATTCTCTCCCAATCGCAGTGCCCTTTCGCCTTCGAGCTCTCTGTGCCCCTTTGCATCCGCGCTCTCCTGCTGTACACCCACGCTGCCACCGACGCCATGACTTCGCTTGGCCATCCCGACCGCTTCCAGTCTGAGGCGGCACTCAACCTAGTGTGCAACCTGCTTAGATGGAGCGCGCCGGCGCTCGCCGGAAGGATCCGCGCCGACGCCACTCCCCTCAGCGATCTTGCCGCCGGGGAGTTCGTGATGTTCGTCTCCTACCTCTCCTACGGGTTGGCGCTGCCGATCTCGCCTTTCTTCCAGCTACTGTTGGAGGAGCTTGGGCTCCAGCTTCAGCACCTCACGCCCCACTCCATCCTCCATGCAGCCATCTTTGTCCACCTCTGCGAGATGTTCGTGGGGGTGGTCCCCTGCACCTCCCTCTTCCGCCATTTCTTCGTGTTGGTGAAGTCTAGGAAGGCTAAGGACCACCTCGGCGCCTACTACTTCCAGACAAGGTCAGATTCAGTCGTGGCCTACATCCCCACTCTCGGCGGCGCAAGGTGGGAAAACTGGCACAACGACTGGGTGATCGCCATCGCCGAGGCCAACGACCGCCTCGTCCTGCCGAGCGACGGGCCAACACTTGACCGGAAGCAATGGAGGGCCAAGCCATCGCTGGCGCCAAAGTTCCTGCCCGTACTGGACAGGATCAAGACCTTGGCAACCGGTGGTCTGACGTCGATGCACGTGGTCGGCGACTTCTTGAAGCGTCGGATTGCGCCGCTGCAGAGGAGGGCGCGCCTGTGCTGCTGGTTCACCGGCCCGAACGACATCGGCCGGATCCAGCGCGGGCCAGGTACCGACCTATCCTAGGTGGAGTTGGAACTCCTGGTGAGGGGGATTACTGGTGAGTCCTTCGTCCCTGAGTTCCTAATCCTCCCCCAGGGTGTCCCTACACTCTGCGACGACCTAGGGTTGAGGACGGAGATCTTGGCCACGATGCCGACCCTCGACGAGAGCGACATGGCGGTTCGCCAGACCGGTGGCCGGGACCCCCACCACGGGATCCAGATTTTTGATGCACCGGCTGGAGGCCCCCAACCAGCCGGCGTGGCTCCTAGTGCCCCCGTCGTGGCTCCCAGTGCCCCCGCCGCGGCCCCCCACCCCTTGGACGAGGGCAAAGGGGCTGCAAGCAGTTCCTTCGCCCAAGGTGGCACTGGGGGGTCGGAGGAAGAGAGGCGACGCCGGCTGCGCCGCACCGACGGGTCATTTGTTTCGGACCCCCCAGAAGCGTCAGAGGACTGCTGGTGGGGCTGAGGAGACCGGCTCCTAGGCCCAGGGCGCGCAGAGGCACGTCAGTCCTCCGCCACCACCACCATCGGGTCCGCCGCCACCACAACCTCCATCACCATCGGTCCTGCCGCCGCCACCACCACCTGGGGGTGATCTCCCCCAGGGGCACCAGCGGCAGCAGCAACAACAATAGCAACAACAGCAGTAGCAGCAACAGCAACGGCAGCAACAGCAGGGGACGTCCCGCTTCTAGGGTCACTGGAAGGTCTAGGGCCCCAAGTAAGTGTAGCCCCTTTTTTCCACGAGTGTAGTTATCATGCCGATGGGTCTTAACCCATCCTTTGCTTGCCAGGGCTTCCTCCCCATCTGCTCCCAAGGTCGCGCCTCCTTCGCTGGATAGCATGCCCGCCGGCGGGTCTGGCTCTCAGCAGGAAGCATCTGCTGGGAGTGGCACCGGCGAACCGCCAACAGCTACCGCAGCCTCAACGATGGCGATGCCGTCGAGTACACCGTCGGTAGCAGCAGAGGAGGTCCCAGCTACGCCCACCCCCGCCATGGAGGGTGATGCGGGGGGCGCGTCCAGCTCTATCCCGCCGCCCACTCCGAAGGAGACGGAGGTGGTTTTTGGGCGGCGGCTCCAGTCCGGCGCCGAGCCAGAGGCAGCTCCAGTTCCCCTCCTCCAGGTGCTGTCTCGTGCCCATCAGGCTCTTCACGAGACCGAGGCGGCGATCCAACAGGAATGGGAGGCGCTAGAATCTGAGCACCAGCGCCTCAGCGACTGGCGCACCCAGCTGGAGGAGCGCACCAAGGCGGCGTCCCACCAGTTTGCCTTTGAGCGGTCCGAACTTGCACGGGACCGCAAAGACTACAAAAAGGACCTCCAGAAGGTGTATGCCCTGGAGCTGGAGGTGAGCCGCAAGGAGAAGATGTTGGCCAAGAGGGAGGAGGCCTTGAACCAGAGGGAGGCTCTTATGACAGAGCTCCGGGCCAAGCTGAAAGCCTTGGACCAGACCCTAGAGGCCCAGCGAACCCAGCAGGTGGAGGCCATAGAGAAGATAAAAAAATGGGAGCAGGAGCTGGAGGACAAGGCCAGCGACATCGCCCTCGCCGAGGAGAACCTCAAGGCGAAGGATGCGTCCCTGGACAGGCGGGTGACGGATCTCGCCAGGCGAGAGGCAGACCTCGCCTTCTAGGAGGAAATGCTTGAAAGGCGGGGCAAGTTGCTAGCCGAGCATGAGCTCGAGGCGGAGGAGAAGGAGCGAAAGCTGGAGGAGCGGATCCGGTAATTCTAGACGACGCAGGCGGCATCGGGCCCCCAGGTGGTGGAGGCCACCAGGAAGGCTCTTGAAGATCTTTAGGCGGAGCATCGCGCCGGGGTCTAGCGCATCGCCGCATGGGCCAGCGAGGTGAGCACGGCACTGGTGCCGCTAGGGATGAGTCCCATCCCGGTGTCAGAGCTGCCGACGTCCATCTCCGACGCGCTCCCGGTGCTAGACTCCGCTGCCGATCGCCTCTGACGCCTAGACCAAATTCTTGGCGCCCGCCTAGAGGCCGAGGGTGAAAGTCGCCTAGAGGGGGGTGAATAGGGCGAAAGTGAAATTCTCAAAAATAATCACAACTTCAAGCCGGGTTAGCATTAGAAATATAATCGAGTCCGCGAGAGAGGGCGCAAAACAAATTGCAAGCGAATAAGGAGTGTGACACGTAGATTTGTTTTACCGAGGTTCGGTTCTCGCAAACCTACTCCCCGTTGAGGAGGCCACAAAGGCCGGGTCTCTTTCAACCCTTCCCTCTCTCAAACGGTCCCTCGGACCGAGTGAGCTTCTCTTTCTCAAATCACTTGGGAATCAAACTTCCCACAAGGACCACCACACGATTGGTGTCTCTTGCCTCAATTACAAGTGAGTGTTTGATCACAAGAAAGAATGCCAAAGAAAAAGAAGCGATCCAAGCGCAAGAGCTCAAATGAACACTACAAATCACTCTCTCTAGTCACTAAGGCTTTGTGTGGAGTTGGGAGAGGATTTGATCTCTTTTGGTGTGCTTTGTAATGAATGCTAGCTCTTGTATAGTGGTTGGAAGCTGGAAAACTTGGATGCAATGAATGGTGGGTGGTTGGGGGTATTTATAGCCCCAACCACCAAACTAGCCGTTTGGTGAGGCTGTCTGTTCGATGGTGCACCGGACAGTCCGGTGCGACAGCCACGTCACCAAAGCCGTTGGATTCTGACCGTTGGAGCTCTGTCTTCTGGGCCTGCCTCGATGTCCGGTGGCGCACCGGACATGAACTGTAGAGTGTCCGGTGCGATAGCATGGGCGTGCCTGACCTCTGCGCGCGCAGCGCGCGCATTTAATGCGTCGCAGGTAGCCGTTGGCGCCGAAATAGTCGTTGCCCCGCTGTTACACCGGACAGTCCGGTGTACACCGGACAGTCCGGTGAATTATAGCGGAGCAGCTTCAATGAATTCCCGAGGCTGACGAGTTCCGGAGGCCGCTCTTCCTTGGAGCACCGGACATGTCCGGTGGCACACCGGACAGTCCGGTGCGCCAGACCAGAGGTGCCTTCGGTTGTCCCTTGCTCCTTTGTTTGAACCCAATACTTGGTCTTTTTATTGGCTAAGTGTGAACCTTTTGCACCTGTATAACTTATACACTAGAGCAAACTGGTTAGTCCATTTATTTGTGTTGGGCAATTCAACCACCAAAATTAATTAGGGACTAGGTGTAAGCCTAATTCCCTTTCAATCTCCCCCTTTTTGGTGATTGATGCCAACACAAACCAAAGCAAATATAAAAGTGCATAATTGAACTAGTTTGCATAATGTAAGTGCAAAGGTTGCTTGGAATTGAGCCAATATAAATACTTACATGATGTGCATGGATTGTTTCTTTGTTTTTAACATATTGGACCACATTTGCACCACATGTTTTGTTTTGCAAATTCTTTTGTAAATTCTTTTCAAAGACTTTATGCAAGACAGTCAAAGGTAAATGAGTAAGATTTTTGCGAAGCATTTTCAAGATTGAAAGTTTCTCCCTTTGTTTCAAATGCTTTTCCTTTGACTAAACAAAACTCCCCCTAAATGAGATCCTCCTCTTAGTGTTCAAGAGGGTTTTGATATATCATTTTTGAAATACTACTTCCTCCCCCTTTAGAACATAATAAGATACCAATTTGAAATTGACAAATTTAAAAATCATTAATTTTAAAATTAGGGTGGTGGTGCGGTCCTTTTGCTTTGGGCTCATATTTTCTCCCCCTTTGGCATGAATCGCCAAAAACGGAATCATTAGAGCCCAACGAAGTACTTTCTCCTCCTTTGGTCATAAAATAAATGAGTGAAGATTATACCAAAGTTGGAGAGATGCTCGGAGTGACGGCGAAGGATGAGTAGTAGAGTGGAGTGGAAGCCTTTGTCTTCGCCGAAGACTCCAATTCCCTTTCAATATACCTATGACTTGGTTTGAAATGCACTTGAAAACACATTAGTCATAGCATATATAAAAGAGACATGATCAAAGGTATACTTGTGTGCTATGTGTGCAAATTAGCAAAAGAAGTTCCTGGAATCAAGAATATTGAGCTCATGCCTAAGTCTGGTAAAAGATTGTTCATCAAGTGGCTTGGTAAAGATATCGGCTAATTGATCTTTAGTGTTAATGTATGAAATCTTGATATCCTCCTTTTGTTGGTGATCCCGAAGAAAATGATACCGAATGGCTATGTGTTTAGTGCGGCTATGCTCAACGGGATTATCCGCCATGCGGATTGCACTCTCATTATCACATAGAAGAGGAACTTTGGTTAATTTGTAACTGTAGTCCCGCAGGGTTTGCCTCATCCAAAGCAATTGCGCGCAACAATGGCCTGCGGCAATATACTCGGCTTCGGCGGTAGAAAGAGCGACCGAATTTTGCTTCTTTGAAGCCCAAGACACCAAGGATCTTCCCAAGAACTGGCAAGTCCCCGATGTGCTCTTTCTATTAATCTTACACCCCGCCCAATCGGCATCCGACTAACCAATCAAATCAAATCTGGATCCCCGAGGGTACCAAAGCCCAAACTTAGGAGTATAAGCCAAATATCTCAAGATTCGTTTTACGGCTGTAAGGTGGGATTCCTTAGGGTCGGATTGGAATCTTGCACACATGCATACGGAAAGCATGATGTCCGGTCGAGATGCACATAAATAAAGCAATGAACCAATCATCGACCGGTATACCTTTTGATCCACGGACTTACCTCCCGTGTCGAGGTCGAGATGCCCATTTGTTCCCATGGGTGTCTTGATGGGCTTGGCATCCTTCATTCCAAATTTGCTTAGAATGTCTTGAGTATACTTCGTTTGGCTAATGAAGGTGCCCTCTTGGAGTTGCTTGACTTGGAATCCTAGAAAATACTTCAACTCCCCCATCATAGACATCTCGAATTTCTGTGTCATGATCCTACTAAATTCTTCACGAGTAGATTCGTTAGTAGACCCAAATATGATATCATCAACATAAATTTGGCATACAAACAAATCATTGTCAAGAGTTTTAGTGAATAAAGTAGGATCGGCCTTGCCGACTTTGAAGCCATTAGCAATAAGGAAATCTCTAAGGCATTCATACCATGCTCTTGGGGCTTGCTTGAGCCCATAAAGCGCCTTAGAGAGCCTATAAACATGGTTAGGGTACTCACTTTCTTCAAAGCCGGGAGGTTGCTCAACATAGACCTCTTCCTTGATTGGTCCATTGAGGAAAGCACTCTTCACGTCCATTTGGTAAAGCTTGAAGCCATGGTAAGTAGCATAGGCTAATAATATACGAATTGACTCAAGCCTAGCTACGGGTGCATAGGTTTCACCAAAATCCAAACCTTCGACTTGTGAATACCCCTTGGCCACGAGTCGAGCTTTGTTCCTTGTCACCACACCATGCTCGTCTTGTTTGTTGCGGAAGACCCACTTGGTTCCTACAACATTTTGGTTAGGACGTGGAACCAAATGCCATACCTCGTTCCTTGTGAAATTGTTGAGCTCCTCTTGCATCGCCATCACCCAATCCGAATCTTGGAGCGCTTCCTCTACCCTGTGTGGCTCAATAGAGGAAACAAAAGAGTAATGCTCACAGAAATGTGCAACACGAGACCGAGTAGTTACCCCCTTATGAATGTCGCCGAGGATGGTGTCGACGGGGTGATCTCGTTGGATTGCTTGGTGGACTCTTGGGTGTGGCGGCGTTGGTTCTTCATCCTCCTTATCTTGATCGTTTGCATCTCCCCCTTGATCATTGCTGTCATCTTGAGGTGGCTCATCATTTTGATCTTCTCCTTCATCAACTTGAGCTTCGTCCTCATTTTGGGTTGGTGGAGATGCTTGCGTGGAGGAGGATGGTTGATCTTGTGCATGTGGAGGCTCTTCGGATTCCTTAGGACACACATCCCCAATGGACATGTTCCCTAACGCGATGCATGGAGCCTGTTCTTCACCTATCTCATCAAGATCAACTTGCTCTACTTGAGAGCCGTTAGTTTCATCAAACACAACGTCACAAGAAACTTCAACAAGTCCTGAGGACTTGTTAAAGACTCTATACGCCCTTGTGTTTGAGTCATATCCTAGTAAAAAGCCTTCTACAGTTTTAGGAGCAAATTTAGATTTTCTACCTCTTTTAACAAGAATAAAGCATTTGCTACCAAAAACTCTAAAATATGAAATATTGGGCTTTTTACCAGTTAGGAGTTCATAGGATGTCTTCTTGAGGATTCGGTGTAGATATAACCGGTTGATGGCGTAGCAGGCGGTGTTGACCGCCTTGGCCCAAAACCGATCCGGTGTCTTGTACTCATCAAGCATGGTTCTTGCCATGTCCAATAGAGTTTGATTCTTCCTCTCCACTACACCATTTTGTTGTGGGGTGTAGGGAGAAGAGAACTCATGCTTGATGCCCTCCTCCTCAAGAAAGCCTTCAATTTGAGAGTTCTTGAACTCCGTTCCATTGTCGCTTCTGATTTTCTTGATCCTTAAGTCGAACTCATTTTGAGCTCTTCTCAAGAATCCCTTTAAGGTTTCTTGGGTATGGGATTTTTCCTGCAAAAAGAACATCCAAGTGAAGCGAGAATAATCATCCACAATAACTAGACAGTACTTACTCCCGCCGATGCTTATGTAAGCGATCGGGCCGAATAAATCCATGTGTAGGAGCTCCAGTGGCCTGTCACTTGTCATAATGTTCTTGTGTGGATGATGAGACCCAACTTGCTTTCCTGCTTGGCATGCGCTACAAATCCTGTCTTTCTCAAAATGAACATTTGTTAGTCCCAAAATGTGCTCTCCCTTTAGAAGCTTATGAAGATTCTTCATCCCAACGTGGGCTAGTCGGCGATGCCAGAGCCAACCCATGTTAGTCTTAGCAATTAAGCATGTGTCGAGTTCAGCTCTATCAAAATCTACCAAGTATAGCTGACCTTCTAACACACCCTTAAATGCTATTGAATCATCACTTCTTCTAAAGACAGTGACACCTACATCAGTAAAGAGACAGTTGTAGCCCATTTGACATAATTGGGATACGGAAAGCAAATTGTAATCTAAAGAATCTACAAGAAAAACATTGGAAATAGTATGGTCAGGTGATATAGCAATTTTACCCAATCCTTTGACCAAACCTTGATTTCCATCCCTGAATGTGATAGCTCGTTGGGAATCTTGGTTTTTCTCATATGAGGAGAACATCTTCTTCTCCCCTGTCATGTGGTTTGTGCACCCGCTGTCGAGTATCCAACTTGAGCCCCCGGATGCATAAACCTACAACACAATTTTAGTTCTTGATTTTAGGTACCCAAACGGTTTTGGGTCCTTTGGCATTAGAAACAAGAACTTTGGGTACCCAAACACAAGTCTTGGAGCCCTTGTGTTTGCCCCCAACAAACTTGGCAACTACTTTGCCGGATTTGTTAGTCAAAACATAAGATGCATCAAAAGTCTTAAATGAAATGCTATGATCATTTGATGCAATAGGAGTTTTCTTTCTAGGCAACTTAGCACGGGTTGGTTGCCTAGAGCTAGATGTCTCACCCTTATATATAAAAGCATGGTTAGGGCCAGAGTGAGACTTCCTAGAATGAATTTTCTTAATTTTGCTCTCGGGATAACCAGCAGGGTACAAAATGTAACCCTCGTTATCCTGAGGCATGGGAGCCTTGCCCTTAACAAAGTTAGACAAGTTTTTAGGAGGGGGATTAAGTTTGACATTGTTTCCCCTTTGGAAGCCAATGCCATCCTTGATGCCAGGGCGTCTCCCATTATAGAGCATACTTCTAGCAAATTTAAACTTTTCATTTTCTAAGTTATGCTCGGCAATTTTAGCATCTAATTTTGCTATATGATCATTTTGTTGTTTAATTAAAACCATGTGATCATGAATAACATTGATATCAACATCTCTACATCTATTACAAATAGACACATGCTCCATAGTAGATGTAGAGGGTTTGCAAGAATTAAGTTCTACAATCTTAGCACGTAAAATATCATTGTTATCTCTAAGATTGGAAATTGTAATATTGCAAACATCTAATTCTTTAGCCTTAGCAAACAATTTCTCATTCTCATCTCTAAGGCTAGCAAGAGAAGCATTCAACTCATCAATCCTAGCAAGCAAATCAACATTATCATTTCTAGGATAGGAAGTTGAATCAATACAAACATGAGAATCAACCTTAGCAATTAATTTAGCATTTTCATTTCTAAGGTTGGCAATAGTGTCATGGCAAGTGCTTAGCTCACTAGACAATTTTTCACATTTTTCAACTTGTAGAGCATAAGCATTTTTAACCTTAACATGCTTTTTATTTTCCTTGATTAGGAAGTCCTCTTGGGAGTCCAAGAGATCATCCTTCTCATGGATGGCAGTAATTAATTCATTTAATTTTTCTTTTTGTTGCATGTTTAGGTCGGCAAAAAGGGTACGCAAATTATTTTCCTCATCACTATCATTATCATCACTAGAGGATTCATATTTAGTGGAGGATTTAGATTTAACCTTCTTCCTTTTGCCGTCCTTTGCCATGAGGCACTTGTGGCCGATGTTGGGGAAGAGGAGTCCCTTGGTGACGGCGACGTTGGCGGCGTCCTCGTCGGAGGAGGACTCGGTGGAGCTCTCGTCGGAGTCCCACTCTCGGCAAACATGGGCATCGCCGCCCTTCTTCTTGTAGTACTTCTTCTTTTCTCTCCTCTTTCCCTTCTTGTCGTCGCCCCTGTCACTGTCACTAGATATAGGACATTTTGCAATAAAATGACCGGGCTTACCACATTTGTAGCACACTTTCTTGGAGCGGGGTTTGTAGTCCTTCCCCCTCCGTTGCTTGAGGATTTGGCGAAAGCTTTTGATGATTAAAGCCATCTCCTCATTGTCGAGCTTGGAGGCGTCAATGGGTTGTCTACTCGATGTAGACTCCTCCTTCTTCTCCTCCGTCGCCTTGAATGCCACCGGTTGTGCTTCGGACGTGGAGGGTTCATCAAGCTCGTTGATCTTCTTTGAGCCCTTGATCATTGTTGGGGCGAAGACAAAGGCGCCACCCTTCGCTCAAAGCCTTCGCTGCAGCAGCTGAGCTAACAGAAACAAAACAGGCAGGGACACCCTTCGCTTGTTCTGCACCAGACGAAGACCGGTGACGAAGGGCATCCCACAGTGCGGCCTCGTCCAGCTCAGAGGCCCACGTGCGATCCGGCCCATCATAACGGGCCCCGCGTGGCCGTCGTGCGTTACAGGCCTAATTTGTAAAGGCATCCCTGTAATTACGGTCTGCAACCCCGCTTTATGGGAATATTCTGGGGATAACCTAGGTAGCTGAGGGCACATGCGTCCTTAGCTTAAGGCGCTGCGCTCTCAGGTACCTATAAATACCCCTGCACAGTGCCCGTGAGAGGCCAGATTAACAGAGCTTTTGCCATCTAGCACGAGTGCCCTGTTGACGTCACTGTTCACCCTTGTTGGATCCCCTTGCAACTGAGAGCAAGTTCCAACATTTGGCGCCCACCGTTCGTGCTACGAGAAAACCACCCGCGATGGCACCCAAGAGAGCTAACCCGAAGGCTGACGAGGCTGCGAAGGCAGCACTGCTCGCCGCAAGAAAGGGCAAGGCCCTCGCCCTCACCCAATCCACCCACCAAGAGGCCACTGAAGACGATGTCCCTCGCGCCTGCGAAGACGACACCCTCCGCACCTGCGACCCTGAGGGACAACCACAGCCACCCTCAGGCTTCGCACCACCGGAGGGCGCGGACCTCACCAAGGACGGTGAAGTCCTCGGCGTCTCAGCAGAAGAACAGCTACAGCTGCGCGCCCTGCGCCTCAAGAACCGCAATCTCCAGAGGCAGAAGGAGATACTGGAGGCCAAGCGCCAGCGTGTGTCCGCACTAGCCAAAGTGCGGCAAATGATACGCGACGAAGAGCAGAAGGCCCAGGAACTCGAGCGGGAGATTGCACTGATGCAGCGCGAAGGCCACCTCGGCCTGCAGCACGAGTCACCCCTCCAGCAGCGCGCTCAACTCGAAGACACGCGCGAAGGCCACCTCGGCCTACAGCATGGGCCACCCCTGCAACACCGCGCGCAACCGGAGGACCCGCGTTTCCCCCAACGCGACCACACCTTCCCGCACGCCGCGCCATTCCAAGGGGTCAACTATCTCGATGAGCGAAGTCCCCTGGCGCCACACCTGCAAGTGACGCCTTGGCCAGCTAACTTCTGGGCAGGGACCTATCCCAAGTACAACGGCAGCACCGACCCGGCTCAATACATAATGAGTTATCAGGTCGCCGTTGCATCTTCTGGAGGGGACGACGCCACAATGGCGAAGTCTTTCATCATCGCCCTCGAGGGCCCAGCACTCACCTGGTTCACCAGGTTGCCTCCGCTGTCCATTGATTCCTGGAGAAGTCTCTGGGACAAGTTCCTGCTCAACTTCCAAGGGTACCGCCCAGACACTGACGCCCTGGCCGAACTCTCGCTCTGCAAGCAGCTGGAAAAGGAGACTCTGAGGGAGTATTACCGCAAATTTTTAACACTCAAATCATAGCTGCCCTCAGTCGATGACCAGATTGCCATCCACTATGCTATCAGTGGCCTTCGCGCCGGCGTCCTTTACAGCCACTGCATCAGAGATCCGCCAAAGAACCTCCAGGAGTTATATCAGCTGTTTGAAAAGTACGCCAGATCCGAAGAGCTCCACCAGCGCAAGATTGAGTCCCAAAGGAAGCCAAAAGATGCTCCACAGTCCAGCCGCACGTGGACAAGGACTCCGCAGCCAGACTCCGGTCGAGACGGCCGCAATCAGCAGCAAGTGCACAACATCGCCAACCAGCATCCCGCTGCTGACCCCCCTCGTCGCCAGGAATATCCCCCCCAGGGCCACGGAAATGGCACTCGTGGTAGGGGCCAAGGGCGTGCGCAGCCGCCGCGCCGATTCTACTGCCTCTTCCATGGCGAAGATTGCGCCCACCAAACCAAAGACTGCCCCGAAACGAAGGCTACCAGAGACAGAATAGCACGGGCGCAGCCAGCCGACAACCCCAGAATTGTCGAGCACAATTACCAGCAACCCCCTCCACCATATATCCACGCTCCCGCCCCGCATCCACCGCACCACGCTTACCAACACCATCAGGAAGTACAAATCGTACCTCCTCCACCCCCACCACCACACCAGCAACATCCAAACATCCCCCATGCCCCAAAGCAGGAAGACTTCGCCGATCAACCATATCGCGGAGTCATCCACATGATAACTGGGGGGTCCAGCACTGACTTCGACACCAAGCGGCAGAAGCGGGACTGCTACCGCAGCATCAACCATGTCGCCGTCACGGGCCCAGTCGTGCAGACAAAGTGGTCCCACATACCGCTAACCTTCGACGCACGGGACGTCGACCTGCGCAGCGCCCCCCCCCCCCACTGCGACGCCATGGTTATCAATTGCAGCGTGGCAGACTGGGACCTGCACAAAGTCCTAGTTGACAACGGCAGTCAGGCGGACATCATCTTCCTCCACGCCTTCGATCGCATGGGCATAAGCCACAACCTGCTTAAGCCTTCGGACAACCCGTTGTATGGCTTCGGCGGCAAGGGCACCTTCCCCGTCGGCAAAATAGAGCTGCCTCTCTCCTTCGGTGTAGCACCCAATGCCCGAAGCGAGCGAATAACCTTTGACATTGTGGACATGGTATATCCTTACAATGCCATCATGGGCCAGGGCTCCATCAATAAGTTCGAAGCAGCCATTCACGGACTGTACCTATGTATGAAGATACCAGGTCCGTTAGGCGTCATCACAGTCTTCGGCAATCAACAGACTGCGCGCAACATAGAGCGGGACTTCGTGCCCGGTCAAAGAAACGTGCACTGCCTCACGGCCCAATGAGAGGTCCCCGCGCCTGCCAGCCCAACCAATAAGCAGCACGACAAGGCACAGCTGCAGAGCAACGACAGGACCAAGACTGTCCCCCTCGACCAGGCCACGCCCAGGCAGACAGTCATTATCAGCGAAGACCTTACTTCGCATGAAGAAGAGAAGCTCCTCTGCTGCCTGTCCAAGAACAAAGATGTCTTCGCCTGGTCGGCCCTCGATCTGGTCGGGGTTAGCCGTTCAATAATTGAGCACAGTCTGGGAATCGACCCTTCGGTACGGCCGAAAAAGCAGCGGCTTTGCAAGATGTCCGACGAGAAGACGGAGGCCGCCAAGACAGAAGTGCACCGCCTCCTGGAAGCCAAATTCATCGAGCCGGTGGCTTACCCCACATGGCTCTCCAATGTCGTGATGGTGCAGAAAAAGAGCGGGAAGTGGCGAATGTGCATCGACTTCACCAGTCTTAATAAAGCCTGCCCAAAGGACAATTTCCTGTTGCCGCGAATCGACAAAATAGTCGACAGCGCGGCCGGATGCGAGGTCATGTCCCTCCTCGATTGCTTCTCCGGTTACCACCAGATATACATGAAGGAAGAAGACAAGGCTAGCACCAGCTTTATAACACCCTTCGGCACATATTGCTTCATCAGAATGCCGGAGGGACTCAAGAACGCCGGGTCCACCTTCTCCAGGCTTACCAAAATAGTGCTCGAAGGGCAAGTTGGCAGAAACATATTCACATATGTAGACGACATTGTCGTCGCCAGCAAGAGCAAGGAGGACCACCTCGCCGACCTCGCCGAAACATTCGCGAACATGCGAGACGCACAACTCCGCCTAAACCCGGAAAAGTGCGTCTTCGGCGTTCGCCAAGGCAAAATATTGGGCTACCTAGTATCACACCGCGGCATCGAGGCCAACCCAACCAAGATTCAGGCCATCTTAGACATGATGCCTCCGCAGTCCGTCAGGGACGTCCAGCGCCTGACAGGCAGATTGGCCGCTCTCAATAGATTCATCTCCAGGTCCGCCGAGCGAAGTCTCCCCTTCCTCAAGACACTCCGTGGTGCAAAAGACTTCGCCTGGGGACCAGAGCAGGCGGCGGCCTTCGCCTCATTAAAATAGTACCTGACAGAGTTGGCCGTCCTTACCAGCCCCGACCCCTCGCTCCCCCTGCTGCTCTACGTCGCGGCTTCGCCACATGCGGTCAGCGCGGCACTAGTGCAGGAGCAGACTGTCGAGGGCGTGGTCCGGCAGTGCCCCGTGTACTATGTCTCCGAAGTGCTGACACCGTCCAAGTGCAACATGACAGAGCTGGAGAAGATTGCCTACGCAGTCGTCATGTCGTCGCGCAAACTGCGCCATTACTTTGAAGCATTCAAGGTCCGAGTCACCTCAAACAGGGGACTCGGCGAATTATTCAGAAACCCGGAGGCATCGGTGAGGATTGCCAAGTGGGCGGCCGAACTCTCCGGCTTCCACATCTGCTTCGAGCCCAGGACAGCTATCAAGTCTCAAGTCCTGGCAGACTTCATCGTCGACTGGACTGGGCCAACAACACAGCCAGACCCGTCCGCAGAGAAGATTTGGACGATCCACTGCGACGGCGCATGGTGCCATGCGGGGGCAGGCGTCGCTGCAGTCATCACCTCACCAGTCGGGGTCAAGCACAGATATGCAGCACGACTCAGCTTCAATCTGGAATCCGACAGATGCACAAATAATATAGCAGAATACGAAGCAGTCATCCTTGGTCTCCGCAAGCTAAGGGCCCTCGGAGTCACCACGTGCATCATCAAAACAGACTCCAAGGTAGTTGCCGGCCAAGTCGAGAAAGACTATGCAGCAAAGGACCCCGCGCTCATGCAGTACCTCGCGGCCATCCGAAGTCTCGAGAGGCAATTCAAGGGGTTCACCTTGCAGCATGTGGATCGGGCCAAGAATGAAGAGGCCGACGCATTGGCCAAGGCTGCCGCCAGGGGCGAAACTCTGCCCTCCGACGTGTTCTTTCATGTCATCGGCACGCCAGCCGTCCGGAGCCCCGAAGGGCTCCAAATAACCAATGACAGCGAGGGGCACCGCATAGTCAACCTTATCATGACCGAAGACTGGCGGGCACCAATAACCCTGTTCCTACAGGGGTTTTATCATCCAGCCGACATCAGTGAGGCCAAGTGCCTCAGACATCGAAGCCGAGACTTCGCACTGATTGAAGGCCAACTCTACAAAAAAGGGGTCAGTCAGCCAATGCTCAAGTGCGTCACCGAAGCCGAAGGCATGCAGATCCTACGTGAAGTCCACAGTGGCACGTGCGGCTCACACGCAGGGCCAAGGGCCCTAGCTGCTAAGGTGATCCGCCAGGGCTTTTACTGGCCCGCAATGATCTGCGCCGCAAATCGGGTCACACGGTCCTGCGAAGCCTGCCAGAAGTTTTCTCCTCGGTCAGGCTGCCCCTCGCAGTATACAAAGCTGATCGCCCATACATGGCCTCTCCAGCGCTGGGGCCTGGACATTGTCGGGCCCCTGCCCACCGCTCAGGGGAACTTTAAGTTCGCCTTCGTCGCTGTCGAGTACTTCACCAAATGGATCGAGGCGCGGGCTGTTTCTACAATAACATCAAAGACTGCCCAAAAATTCTTCTGGCAGAACATTGTTTGCCGCTTCGGAGTACCGTCCGAACTAACAGTTGACAACGGCAAGCAGTTTGACAACCAAGACTTCAAGGATTTTTGTTTCTCCATTGGCACCAAGCTTGCCTTCGCCTCAGTCTATCATCCGCAGTCCAACGGGGTCGTGGAACGCGCCAACGGGAAAATCTTCACAGCTGTCAAGAAAATGCTCCTTGATGAAAAAAGGGCAGATGGACCGATTTGTTACCTGAGGCAGTCTGAGCACTAAACACAACTGAGTGCAGGGCGACCGGGTTTACTCCCTTCCGCCTTCTATATGGATCGGAGGCCATGACCCCACAAGAAATAAAGCATGGGTCCCCGCGAACAGTTCCGTCAGCCGTCCCCGACGTGGACGAGCCAACTTCAAAGGATCTCATTGACGGAGACCGAGTCCTCGCCCTACAGGCCCTAAACAAATACCAAGCCCAGACCAAAGCATGGCGCGACCACTCAGTCATCCCGAGGGAGTTCAGCGAGGGGGACCTCGTACTCGTCCGTACAGCTCGGACGGAGTCCAAGGGCAAGCTAGAGCCCAGGTGGGAGGGCCCCTTTATAGTCAAGACAAAAGCTTCCCCCAGCGCTTACAGGCTCACAACGCCAAACGACGAGGACCTGGAGCACTCCTGGAACATCGACAACCTCCGCAAATTTTTTGTTTGACTCCTCAGGGCTGATTTCGCCCTTGTAATTCGCCAAAACAATCTTGTACCGGCCCGCACTCTTTTCCTCCCGGGGGGTGAGGTTTTTAACGAGGCGGAGCCATGTAATATATGTGTGAAAAATCCCCCGCAAAAACATGCGTCGAAAAAAGACCGCGACGACGGTCTTCGACATTCGACCAACATGAGGTCACCGCGAGGCTAAGCGCTAGCCACCCTCGCGTGCGACAAATCCACGCAGAAGTCGCCTAAGGGTGCAGCCGGACTAGCACAACAAGTGCGAAAAAATCGAAGTCTATCACGAAGACTATCCGCGCAGAAGTTGCCTAAGGGTGCAGCTGGACTAAGCACAACAAGTGCGAAAAAACCAAAGTCTATTGCGAAGACTATCCGCGCAGAAGTCGCCTAAGGGTGCAGCCGGACTAAGCACAACAAGTGCGAAAAAACCAAAGTCTATCGCGAAGACTATCCGCGCAGAAGTCGCCTAAGGGTGCAGCCGGACTAGCACAACAAGTGCGAAAAAATCGAAGTCTATCGCGAAGACTATCCGCGCAGAAGTCGCCTAAGGGTGCAGCCGGACTAAGCACAACAAGTGTGAAAAAACCAAAGTCTATTGCGAAGACTATCCGCGCAGAAGTCGCCTAAGGGTGCAGCCGGACTAGCACAACAAGTGCGAAAAAACCGAAGCCTACCGCAAAGACTGTCCGTGCAGAAGACACCTAAGGGTACAACCGGACTAACACAACAAAGGCAGAAACGACAACATCAAACCGTCCGCGCCAAGACCAAATATAATCACACCAGCACAGCACAACAAAACAAACCAGACAAAGTCCACAACGCCTTCGCACACATATACAAGCGAGGGCACACAACTTCATCATACAAGCATCTACATATATAAGCGAGGGCACCACACTCTACATCGGCTCAACCTTAGGAATAATTCCCATCTCCCTATAATTAAATAACATTATCCTAAGCTCCTCACCCGCAAAAAGACTTCGTAGTTCCCCTTCACCTGTATTCACGGCGGCCGGCAAAGACAACAGTTCATGCCGGCCAGCCCCACTCACACGAAGCCGAGCCCCCTCCGCCCCACTAACTCTATGTTTCGCAACCGCCCTTCGTCGTCGTCGCCCGGTGCTAGGACCTGGCACATCTCCTGCGTCCGCGACGTGCGGCGAAGCCTCCGCCGCAGCCACATCCAAGGCCGCAAAGTAGTCCAAGTCCTCCTCCGACGACTCCTCAGTCCACTCAACCGAGCTCCCAGAGTCAGCACAATCAAAAAACTCAGATGCAGATCCACCACATTCATTACCATCTTCCGCGGTCGAAGCCGCCAAAAATTTAGTAGTAGCGGTTGTGTGCGCAGGCCCAAAATCTTGAACCTGCGCAGCAACCAAAATTCAGCAACATATACAAATTTCCCCAACCCTCTACACCCACTACGCCACCTGCGACGGCCCTGACGTTGCGGGAGCCTCCGCCGTTGGCTCCGCCGTTGTTTCCGCTGTTGTCTCCGCCGCCACCGCTGCGGGATCTTCAGCACTCGACGCAGCAGCTGCGGAGGCATCAGGCACGCCTTCGGCGACCTCTGGGGGCAGGTCTTCGCCGGCCGCAGCAGATGCGGGGGCACCCGACGCGTCTCCCGCAGTCTCCGGGGTCGGCTCTGGGGCGACCCCAGACACGGCCTCCGCCGGAGTCGGCTCCGGGTCAGACAGCATGCTGTTCAACGCCCCGAAGTCGTCGACCCTCTCGCCGCGTGCCGCCTAAGACAAAACACACAAAATTCATCAAACACACACACAGCCTACATCCAACAAACACCAAACAAACGAAAACGTTACCTGAGCCCTCGCCGTCTCGGCCCGCTCCCTGACCACCTCGCGACCGTGCGGACCCCACATCCGGTCGTAGATGGCTCCGGCGGATTCCTTCACTACGGGGTCCTCAACCTTAAAGATATCTTGCTCAAAATCTTCATCGACTTGGTTGAAGACCTCGAAGTGTCGGCACCCTTCGCGGGAGAGCGCGTTCATCGCCCCCTCGCAGGTGACCAGGGAGGCATACGCCATAAACCCCTCCACGACAGTGGGGAGTGCCTGCAACTCCTCCTGCACCCACTCCAGGCAGCGGAGTCCGGGCTCTCGGTCCGGCACTTCGAAATCACCGGTCCCCACGCCCAGCCCGCGGTATGTATCTATAAGCAGTTGGCGCGTCCGCTCTGCCTCCGCGCGTGACGCGGCCTCGGCCCTGTCCACGCGGCTCTCCAGGGCGGTGAGCCACTCCTGCAGCTGCTCGGCGCGCTCCCTGGCAAGATTGCCCTCCGCCCGTGCCAGGTTGGCCTCCGCCTGCGCAGCTTGCGCCTTGACAAGGGCCTCGTTGGTCTCCCTACTTTCCCCCGCCAGCTGGCGCCAGAGGGCAGCCTTCTCTTCCTCCAGGGTGGCCACCTTGTTCGCCAGCTTGCGACACTTGCTGTCGACGGCCGATTTTTCACGGACGGCGTCAGCATGTTGTGTCCGAAGTCTCTCGACTTCGGCAACCACAGCTGCCGTGAGGGCCCCCGACGCAGTACGGCTGGCGAAGTCAGCCACCTGCAGAGCAATCGTAAGACCGCGGCCCTAGCAAGCCGATAAAAAAAAGGGACAAAGTCCAGCTCAGCGGACCTGACTTAGCGCCTCCGTCACCTCCTTCAGCCGGCGGGACGCAGCGCCCGCCTCATCCATGACAACCGCGAGGGCCGACACCTCGCCTCCGGCGCTAAGAGCCCCGCCCTTCGCCTTCGGCACTGCGGCAGCCGCCGTGGTCGCCGCGGCAGGCGCAACCATAGCAAGTTGGCCTTCGCCCGACCCTGCGACGTATCAACGAATAAATTTAAAAAAATAATTAATAAATAAATAGAGCCAACGACTTACCACCGAGATAGTCGTCCACACTAATGTCGGTGGCGAAGTCGGCGACACGTTTGCTCGACAACGGCAACGCTCGGGCCGCCTTCGCGACCTCCGCCACTCCGCTGGACGGCGGCACCGCCTTCGCCGATTTCGAGCCTCCGGCGCCTGCCGTTGCCTCTGGCGCCTTGCTAGATGCAGGGACGCCCGACTTCGCCGCCAGCGGTGGCCGGCCTCCGCCGGGGGCCGCAGCCTTCGCAGCCCCCCGCTGCCTCTTCGGCCTGGCTTCAACGAGCCTGACAGCCGCCTGGCGCTTCTGCGCAGCTCCCTGGCGATCCTTGTCCATCACTGCTGACACAACAGCAGCAACATTCCGCCCGTAAGGAAAAACCCTCCATTCACGAACCATGCGAGATGTAAAAAAGTCCTCGCCAGCCGCGCGGGGGATAGGAACATTCCTAGGCCAACAACCCCCGGTAACCCTCAGCATCCGAGCCGAAGACTCCCGGAGCTCGGGCGAAGACATCCTTTCCCCCGGGGCCGCGCACGTCCTCATCAACTCTCTAGCAAAACCATCAGAAACCCCAAGTCCTCCCATAGCAGTACCTAATTTTCTCTTTTTAGAGGATGGGGCGGCCGCCGGCGCAGGGTCGTCTCTTGTCCCCACCGCCGGTTTCTTCCCACGGCGGTCCGCATCGTCTTGACCAGGGTAGCCGTCATATGGCAATTGATTTAATTCAAAAACCCTGTTCAAACGGTCATTCGACCCGCGGATATCCCAGCTGCGCTGGCCCTCTGTCCTCGGCACGTAACGTCCAACGAGCCGCACTGCCCCATCCTCCGCCTCACGCACAAAGGCGGCCGGATCGCGGTTTTGCAGATTCAGGGCGAAGGCGGGACTCCGCACCACCCTTCCGCCATGGAAAGGCATCTGGCGAGGGCACACTTCGCCCAACGCCCAGCCATGCGCCAAGGGCCATACCCCGTACGCCACAAATTCTTCAACCAAGTCGCGCCCACTGCTCAGGCCGGCGGCGCACCGAAGGGCCCCTTCGTCCACATCATCCTCCGCCACTTCAAAGGGCGGGTACGCTGAGTAAAAATGAGAACACATCTCGGACACGGGGAGTCCTTCATGGCCTTCGACAGCACCCTCAGCAACGTAAAACCAAAATTCATTCCAGTTGCCCCACTTGTTGCGGGCGCAAGGAACCAACTCGACTACCTGCATCGTGGTTTTGCCGGTCTTCGGCGTGAATGTGCAGGACCCAAACTGAGCAACTTCGTCTCCAATCATCCTCTTCTGCCAGTGCAAGCAATAATACTTCGCAAAAACTTCAACCGATGGCTGTCCGCCGTACGAAGTCGTCGCCCAGACATACTTCGACAGAGCCACTATGGCATTCGGTGTCAGCTGATGTATTTGAACGTTGAACCTGCGCAGGACTTCGCCAACAAAACGGTGCGCAGGCAAGCGGAGTCCGGCGGCGAAGAACGCCTCGAAAACAACCAACTCGCCCTCCGGCTCGGGGACTTCCTCCATCCCCGGGACTCGAGCAACTCCGCCGCCGAAGTAACCCAACCTCTGCATATCTTGCACGCAGACCGACGACATCCGCGATACGCTGAAATCAACAGAATCGCCGGCGCGCAACTCCTCCGCCATTAAACTACTCAGCGTCTCCTCAGACGAGGCGGCGGCTGGTGGCGAGGGAACGACCGGCGGTGTAGCGGCAGCGGAAGAAGACGAGGACGACATCGCTACGTACCGTCGGCGGCGGCGGGCGGTCTGCTTCACTCGAGCCAGATCTCCGGCGAACAAGAGCACGACGGGCAGACTCGCAGCAAGACGGCAGAAAGGGCGGCTAGGGTTTTCGCGGAGCGCAGAAGGTGAAGTTCAAAAAGCGCCGACCCCCGCCCCCTTTTATAGGCAGGGCGCGGCTCTTCGGGAAACCCGCAATCCAACAGGGCGCGGCGCTTCGGGAAACCCACAATCCAACAGTACGCCGTCAATCAACGGTCATATCAAAAACCCCCGTGGAACCACTTCGAGCGAGGGCAGCGTCTCCGCCATCTAGCGACGTCTGCGGCACCAGGTGACTTTGTCGAACTGGTCCCTCGGAGGGCAAATGTTGGGGCGAAGGCAAAGGCGCCACCCTTCGCTCGAAGCCTTCGCTGCAGCAGCTGAGCTAATAGAAACAAAACAGGCAGGGACACCCTTCGCTTGTTCCGCACCAGACGAAGACCGGCGACGAAGGGCATCCCACAGTGCGGCCTCGTCCAACTCAGAGGCCCACGTGCGATCCGGCCCATCATAACGGGCCCCGCGTGGCCGTCGTGCGTTATGGGCCTAATTTGTAAAGGCATCCCTGTAATTACGGTCTGTAACCCTGCTTTATGGGAATATTCTGGGGATAACCTAGGTAGCTGAGGGCACATGCGTCCTTAGCTTAAGGCGCTGCGCTCTCAGGTACCTATAAATACCCCTGCACAGTGCCCGTGAGAGGCCAGATTAACAGAGCTTTTGCCATCTAGCACGAGTGCCCTGTTGACGTCACTGTTCACCCTTGTTGGATCCCCTTGCAACTGAGAGCAAGTTCCAACAATCATACATTCAAAGCTCACAAAATTCCCGGTTACTTCCTCGGGAGTCATTAGTGTGTATCTTGGATTACCACGAATTAATTGTACTTGAGTAGGGTTAAGGAAAATAAGTGATCTTAAAATAACCTTAACCACCTCGTGGTCATCCCATTTCTTGCTCCCGAGGATGCACACTTGGTTCACCAAGGTTTTGAGCCGGTTGTACATATCTTGTGGCTCCTCCCCTTGGCGAAGACGAAAGCGACCGAGCTCCCCCTCGATCGTTTCCCGCTTGGTGATCTTAGTGAGTTCATCACCCTCGTGCGCGGTCTTGAGAAGGTCCCAAATTTCCTTTGCATTCTTCAACCCTTGCACCTTGTTGTATTCCTCCTTGCTTAGAGAGGCGAGGAGTATGGTTGTAGCTTGGGAGTTGAAGTACTCGATTTGGGCCACTTCGTCCGTATCATAGTCTTCATCCCCTATAGATGGTACCTGTGCTCCAAACTCAACAGCATTCCATATACTTTTGTGGAGTGAGGTTAGATGAAATTTCATTAAATCACTCCACCTAGCATAATCTTCGCCATCAAAGGTTGGCGGTTTGCCTAATGGAACGGAAAGTAATGGAGTATGTCTAGATGTATGAGGATAGTGTAAGGGGATCTTACTAAACTTCTTGCGCTCTTGGCGCTTAGAAGTTACGGACGGCGCATCAGAGTCGGAGGTAGATGTTGATGAAGTGTCGGTCTCGTAGTAGACCACTTTCCTCATCCTCTTGTGCTTGTCGCCTTTCCGATGCGACTTGTGGGAAGAAGATTTTTCCTTCTTCTCTTTGTGGTGAGAAGAAGAGGATCTTTTCTCCTTCCGTTTGGAGGAGTCCTTCTTCTTCCTCTTGGTGCGGGACTCTTCCGATGAAGTGCTCCCTTGGCTCGTAGTGGGCTTGTCGCCAGTTTCCATCTCCCTCTTGGTGTGATCTCCCGACATCACTTCGAGCGGTTAGGCTCTAATGAAGCACCGGGCTCTGATACCAATTGAAAGTCGCCTAGAGGGGGGGTGAATAGGGCGAAACTAAAATTCTCAAAAATAATCACAACTACAAGCCGGGTTAGCGTTAGAAATATAATCGAGTCCGCGAGAGAGGGCGCAAAACAAATTGCAAGCGAATAAGGAGTGTGACACGTAGATTTGTTTTACCGAGGTTCGGTTCTCGCAAACCTACTCCCCGTTGAGGAGGCCACAAAGGCCGGGTCTCTTTCAACCCTTCCCTCTCTCAAACGGTCCCTCGGACCGAGTGAGCTTCTCTTTCTCAAATCACTTGGGAATCAAACTTCCCACAAGGACCACCACACGATTGGTGTCTCTTGCCTCAATTACAAGTGAGTGTTTGATCACAAGAAAGAATGCCAAAGAAAAAGAAGCGATCCAAGCGCAAGAGCTCAAATGAACACTACAAATCACTCTCTCTAGTCACTAAGGCTTTGTGTGGAGTTGGGAGAGGATTTGATCTCTTTTGGTGTGCTTTGTAATGAATGCTAGCTCTTGTATAGTGGTTGGAAGCTGGAAAACTTGGATGCAATGAATGGTGGGTGGTTGGGGGTATTTATAGCCCCAACCACCAAACTAGCCGTTTGGTGAGGCTGTCTGTTCGATGGCGCACCGGACAGTCCGGTGCACACCGGACAGTCCGGTGCGACAGCCACGTCACCAAAGCCGTTGGATTCTGACCGTTGGAGCTCTGTCTTCTGGGCCCGCCTCGATGTCCGTTGGCGCACTGGACATGAACTGTAGAGTGTCCGGTGCGCCAGCATGGGCGTGCCTGACCTCTACGCGCGCAGCGCGCGCATTTAATGCGTCGCAGGTAGCCGTTGGCGCCGAAATAGCTGTTGCCCCGCTGTTACACCGGACAGTCCGGTGTACACCGGACAGTCCGGTGAATTATAGCGGAGCAGCTTCAATGAATTCCCGAGGCTGACGAGTTCCGGAGGCCCTCTTCCTTGGAGCACCGGACATGTCCGGTGGCACACCGGACAGTCCGGTGCGCCAGACCAGAGGTGCCTTCAGTTGTCCCTTGCTCCTTTGTTTGAACCCAATACTTGGTCTTTTTATTGGCTAAGTGTGAACCTTTTGCACCTGTATAACTTATACACTAGAGCAAACTGGTTAGTCCATTTATTTGTGTTGGGCAATTCAACCACCAAAATTAATTAGGGACTAGGTGTAAGCCTAATTCCCTTTCAGAGGGCAGCAGGCTCTGCCGGGCGATGATCGAGTATATCCTGACGTGCTTCCGGAGCCATGACCCGACCATTTCCTTGGAGCCGGTGATTGCTGGTCCAGTGGCCAACACTGAAGACGCCGCCCAGGAGGGCATACAAGATGTCATGGAACTGGTGGCCGAACGCTTACAGCGGGATCCTACTGATGATGAGTAGCTAGATCTGCAGAAACAGGGCAAAGGTTTCGTTGGGTAGTGGCTTGTAATAATTTTTTGTTTTTGTGAGATACTTTTGAGAAGTATTAATCTAACAGTGACAGAACTTATCTGTATACTATTTGTCTTCGCCGTGTGTAGCGTTACCAACTTCTCCCTGGTACTTGGCCCCCCTGGGATGTAGGCTCGACGTGTCGAGGCTGGATACCAGTATACCTGAGAAAGAATTGGTGACCCGGCCCCCAGGAGATAGTGTCTACTAGGACTTGGACCTGTACATAGCTTTGGCTAGGAAGTTTTAGTAGCACACCCATAGGACCCACCAACTGGTATCTTCTATCCTTTGATTCATGCAATAGGACCTGCAGGACTTAGCCTAGGAAGCCAAGCCATATGCCCAGACCCCCTTGGATCGCAGCTCCAAATACTAGGACACCCATCGCAGAGTGGTGGAGCGTGTAGGCTTAGGGTATAGGACCAGGCTAAGTGGCTACACAGCTCCGGACCACCCCAGGAGACAAGTGTCCATTCTTTAGAACCGGACCCCAAGTTGTCAGACCCACATGACTATAGTTCCAAATACTAGGATACCCGTCACAGAGTGGTGGAGCGTGCAGGCTTAGGGTACCGAACCAAGCTAAGCGGCTACACGGCTCCGGACCACCCTAGGAGACAAGTACCTGTTCTCTAGAACTGGCCTCTAGGCTGCTGGACCCCCCTGCCGAAGGGTCCTAAACTGCAAGCCTAGCTATTCAATTCGGACGTCATTATACCAGCAAGGGTGGGAACTGTATGGGTGGTTTAGATAAAAAATAATGTTCGTAAATTGAAGCAGAACGAAACCAACACAAAAACAAATCTGGGGGTGAATCTTTTCTTTATAACTTGATATACATGAGTGTAGGCTAACAGACCGGGTTTATGAGGGTGGACCTCACTGGGTTGATGTACATATATGTGCAACCTAGTTACAAAGAAGAAAACTAAATCCCCAGGTTTGTTTTTATGGGTAAAACTTACGGAGGTGCTCTATGTTCCAGGGATTGGGAAGAGGCTCTCCTTCAGTTGTAGCAAGGTGGACACACCCGGGTCAGCATATTTCCATCACCTTGAAGGGTCCTTCGCAGCTGGGGGAGAGTTTGTGGAGCCCTTCTCGGTTCAGTACTCGCCTTAGGACCAGATCCCTGACCCTGAGCTCCCTACTATGCACGAACCGTTGGTGGTAGCGCCTGAGCGCTTGGTTGTACCGTGCATTTTAGATCGCCGCTCGCCATCTGCGCTCGTCGATGAAGTCCACGTCCTCCCAACATAGCTGTTCCTACATAGACTCATCGAAAGCCTGGACCCGTGGGGAGCCCATAATGATTTCTAGGGGAAGGCAGGCTTCGGTCCCGTAGACCAGGAAGAAAGGGGTCTCCTCGGTAGCTCGGCTGGGTGTGGTCCGGTTCCCCCATAGCACGGACGGAAGCTCGTTGACCCAATTTGCTCCATGCTTTTTCAAGCAGTCATAGGTGCATGTCTTGAGTCCCTTGAGGGTTTCTGTGTTTGCCCTCTCCGCCTGGTCGTTGCTCCTGGGATGAGCCACAGACGCAAAGCAGAGCTAGGTGCCGATGCCCTCGCAATACTCCTGGAAGAGCCGACTTGTAAACTGGGTCCCATTGTCCGTAATGACACGGCTTGGGACCCCAAATCTACACACAATCAACCTGAGGAAAGCAATAGCAGCACCCTGGGTGATGTTGACAACAGGGGTGGCCTCTGACCACTTTATGAACTTGTCGATGACGACGAAGAGGAATCGGTACCCACCAATGGCCCTAGGGAACGGTCCTAGGATATCCACCCCCCATACGGCGAATGGCCAGGAGGGCGGAATCATCTGTAGAGCCTGAGCTGGTGTTTGATCTGCTTTGCGTGGAATTGACACGCCTTGCAGGACTTTACCATCTCAGCTGCATCCTGGAGGGCGGTTGGCCAGTAAAAGCCATGCCAGAAAGCCTTACCGACCAATGTGCAGGATAAGGAATGACTTCCGCACTCTCCTCCATGGATCTCCATGAGCAACTCACGGCCCTCTTCCTGGGTAATGCACCGCATGAGAATGCCGGTGGCGCTACGGCGGTAGAGATCCCCTTCCACCACCACGTATCGCTTAGCCAACCACACTATGCGCTCTGCGGATACATGATCTTCAGGAAGGATGTTTTCCTTCAGGTAGTCCCGGATCTTAGAGATCCATGCATCGGGACCACTCTGAGATACTGGCTATGGCACTAAGGGGTAGGCAGGACCCCCTGTTGCACACACAACCTTTGGTGGGTTCTGCAGATGTAACGCCACCGGGACCGCTAGCTTCGAGGTGCTAGTCTTGCCCCCTTCACCCAGTTCGGCAGGCTGGGCGGTGGGTCTCAGCAGCCATCTTTTGAAGACGCCCTCGGGCACGGGTGCCTAAGTTGATGCCCTCGTGGAGAGTTCATCTGCCGCCGAGTTGTCAGCCCGAGGAACATGTTGCAGTTCCAGGGCCGTGAAGTCCTTCTCCAGCTTCCTTACGTGGAGGAGGTAAGCTGCGAGCCTGGGCTCGTTGTAGCTACATTCCCCACGGACTTGCTTGATGATCAGCTGGGAGTCCCCCTTCACGAGGAGCTGGCGAATCCCCAGGGATAGGGCAGCCAACAAGCCGAAGATCAATGCTTTGTACTCTGCCATATTGTTGGTGGCCTTGAACTCAAGGTGCAGCATGTACTTCACTTGATCTCCACTTGGGTCGATGAGGACCACCCCAGCCCCGCCAACTTGCTGATGGGAGGATCCGTCGAAGAAGAGCGTCTAATGGCGCTCAGTGAAGACCTGACTCCTGGGCTCCACAGGTGTGGGGTCCGAATCGGGACCCAGACCCCCAGGAGCGCTCGGGGGAGGTGTCCACTCCATAATGAAGTCAGCCAGGACCTGGCTCTTGATGGTGTGGCGAGGCTAGAAGTCTAGCTGGAACTCAGCGAGCTCTGCGGCCCACTTGGCGATGTTGCCTGTGGCGTTAGGTTTGTGGAGGATGGCCCTTAACGAAAAGGAGGTCACCACCACGACCCTGTGTGCTTGGAAATAGTGGCGCAGCTTCCTGGACACGACAAGTACAGTATAAAGAAGCTTGTGTGTCTCAAGGTACCTGGCCTTTGCTTCATGGAGGACCTCGCTGACGTAGTAGATCGGCCTTTGAATGGTCCGGACCCGTATAGCTGGTCCCGAGCCCTCTGGCTCCATGGTGGTCGGGCCACCACCTTCTCCTAGGGAACCTCTTGGCTCGCCTGGGAATGTTGCTCCGTCCTTTTGACGACCAGCACCATGCTCACCACCTTTGCAGCCGCTGCAATATACAAGTACAGCGGCTCCCCTGGCTCCGGAGCTACCAGTATCGGTTGGGACACAAGGTGCTGCTTCAACTCTTGGAAGGCTCGTTCTGCCTCCTCGGTCCAAGAGAAAGGGCCGGACTTCCGCAACAGCTTGAAGAAGGGTAGCGCCCTCTTAGCCAGCCTTGAAATGAAGCGGCTAAGGGCGACTAATGACCCCATAAGCTTTTAGATGTCCTTGATTCGGGCTGGAGGCCTCATCGCCTCAATTGCCCTGATCTTCTCCGGGTTTGCTTCAATGCCCTGGTGCGAAACCAGGAATCCCAGCAACTTCTCAGCGGAGACACCAAAGACACACTTGTCCGGGTTCAGCTTCGTGCGCGTCGCCCACAGCTTATCAAAAACCAGGGTTAGGTCTTCCACTAGAGTCGACCCCCTCTTAGTCTTGACTACAATGTCATCGACATATATCTCTATCTTGTCCCTAATCAGGTCCCCGAAGGTCTTACTCATCGCCCATACAAATGTTGGCAAGGCGTTTCTCAGACCGTAGGGCATTACAACATAGCAGTAAAGCCCATCCACTGTTACAAAAGAGGTATGCTCCCTATCTTCCCTAGCCATCTGGATCTGATGGAACCTAGACTAAGCATCAAGAAATGACAAGAGGTTGCACCCGGAGGTAGAGTCCATGATTTGATCTATGCGTGGAAGTGGATACAGGTCCTTGGGACAAGCCTTATTCAGGCTGGTGTAGTCGATGCACATCCAAAGCTTCCCGTTTGCCTTTGGAACGATGACTAGGTTGGCCAGCCACACTGGGTGATGAACCTCTTCGATAAAGCTAGCGTCAAGCAACTTCTGGACCTCCTGGCGAATGAAGTCCTGCCGCTCAACGGACTGTCTCCGAGGCTTCTGACTCACTGGTTTGGCGTCAGGGTGGATCTTCAGATGGTGCTCAATCACCTCCCTAGGGATCCCGGGCATCTGTGACGGTTCCCATGCGAAAACGTCGACATTTGCCCGGAGGAAGGCAACGAGCGCGAGTTCCTATTTCTCTCCTAGATTGCTCGCGATGTGGGTGGTCTGGGAGGAGTCCACGCCGACCTGGATGGTCTTTACGGGTCCGCCGTCTGCTCCAGATGGATACACCTTTAGCACCTTGGCAGGCGCCTTGGTACCGGAGGTCGAGGGGTCCTTCCCTCCGTCGTCCGGGCGAGTAGCTTCTACCGCCAGGGAGTGCAGCTTCTCGACAGCCATCACCGCAGTGGCATGGTCGCCCCGCACGGTGAGGACCCCAGCAAGGGACGGCATCGTGAGGACCAAATACCCGTAATGGGCAATGGCCATGAACCAGTACAGGGCCGGCCTGCCAATGATGGCATTGAAGGGGAGGTTAACCTCCGCAACATTGAACTGGACGTTCTTGGTGCAGAAGTTTTCCTCTGTCCCGAATTTAACCGGGAGCGTGATGCTCCCAAGGGGATACACCAGTTGAGCGCCCACTTCGGAGAATGGACGAGAGGGTCCCAGTCAGGACCCTAGGATCTGTAGCTGCTTAAATGCAATGTGGCTGATGATGTTGAGCGCTGCCTCGCTGTCAATTAGCACATGGTGCAGCCGCATGTTGGCGATGACAGGGGCGGTGATGAGCGATAGTATACCGGCCCCTGCCATGTTGTTGGGGCAGTCGGATGCCCCGAAGGAGATAGTGGTGCTCCTCCATCGCTGATGTGGAGCAGCCTTCAGGACCCCCGGACCGCCGAAAGAACCTCTTGGTGTAGGGACTTGACGTTCTTGCAAGAGGTGAGCTCCCAGCTCCCGCCGTACATGACGTACAGCTTCTTGTGATGGTTGCTCTCGCCACCGAAGTCGGAGTCTCTAGTGAAAATGTCCTTCAGGACCCCCTCAGGTGACTGATACCCGAGGTCCCGTTCTCCCATAGCCACATCACTATCGTTGACCCTCTCCTTGCCGGGCCGGCAACGAGGTGGGAAGCCGTCCTTGGAAGTCTACTCGTGCCGCTCGCTGACGCGCTTCACGAGTTTGATGATCTCGCAGCACTCCGAGGCGCTGTGGCAATTGTTGGGGTGCACAGGGCATGTGCCGTTGTTGCCTCCCTGCGGCCGTGGGCGCTTGTTGCGCTCGCTCTGGCCCCTAGTCGCAGTTGCAACAACCGGAGCAGCAGACTGTGGCCTCTCGTGATCGTGGTTCTTCTTCTTTTTCTTTTTGCCGTCCTGGGTGACGGCACCAGGCCACCCGTCTGGGCAACCCCGGTCTATGGTGTGGAGTGCCATGCACGGCCCTCGGCAGCCCTGGCACACTTGTCAACTAGAGCGAAGAGTGTGGTGACAGTTTCCACGTCATGCGTGGCCAACTTCTCCAGCATCTTCTCATCATGTACCCCCTGGCGGAAAGCAGTGATGATGGAAGCATCAAAGATACGAGGTATAGTCCCCCATACTTTAGTGAAGCGGGAGATGAAAGCTCGGAGAGTTTCGCCGGGTTCCTACCTCACTGCATGGAGGTGAGCCTCCATGCCATGCTGCTGATAAGCACTGGCGAAGTTTACTGTGAACCGCGCAAAGAGCTCTTCCTAGGAGTAGATCGATCCCGAGGCGAGGTTCATGAGCCAGGTCCGGTCCGGCCCGGACAAGGCTACATGGAAGTAAGTTGCCATTACAGCAGTGTCTCCACCAGTTGCCGTAATGGCGGTGACGTATACCTGCAAGAATTCTGACAGGTTTGATGTACCGTCATACTTTTCTGGCAGGTGTGGCCGGAACTTGGATGGCCAAGTCGCCGCGTGGAGATGATCCGCTAGTGCGGCATAGCCCACGCCGGCCAATGGGACACCCGCCTGAATTCGGGCACCCCTTGGGGTTTGTGGCGCTACCGCAGTGAAGTCTAGGTCGAGGTTGCGACCCTCGATGTTCTGCCGGTGCTCATGCACCCTCTCCAAAGAGACACGGGCATCCTCGCCCGCACGCCTATGGTTGAGTTCTACCCGTAGGTCATCAGGCCTCTCTAGAGAGACTAGAGCGTCCTCTCTCGCTCGCCTGCGGTTGAGTTCCGCCCGCAGGTCCTCAGTCAGTGCGGCCTTCACCGAGGGTGAGCGCACTGACGCTGACGCCTTATGTTGGCACCAGGATGACTGAGGCCTGGGCCTAGCCGAGCCAGAATGCGCCATGCTGAGCAGATGATTGACATTGTCACGCCAGTGCTTCAAGGCCCCCGGTGAGGCCGTAGAGCTAGGAGGGTGGTGTAGCAACTCTCTGGCTGCAGACAAGGCCCCAGGCACAGCCCTTGACGCTCTGGATGTCTGCGCAGGAGTGTGCTGCCGCGCAGAGCGCACAACAGCAGCACCAGGCGTAGGGCGGCTGGAGGCTCGTGGCGTGGAAGACGCAACCTCTTCCTCCATCGAGAAGTCCTCAGGAATAAAGTCATGGTGCTCAACGATCTGGACCATGGTGTCGAGCAGAAAAACAGGCAAAAAACCTAAAGCCAAGGCCCCTACCTAGCGCGCCAAATGTCGAAGAGGAAAATTCTCCGGCCGGGTGGCGGAATGCACCCGCCCTAAATCCTAAGATGAGGAGGGGCCTTAGCGGTTTGCCTGTTGAGTGGATACGGGAAGAACACGAGAGGACACGAGGGTTTAGAGTGGTTCAGGCTACAGAAGCGTAAAACCCTACTCCACTGTTTGTTGTATTGAGTGTCTGAGCACTTGAGCTTGAGCCTAGAGAACTTGTGTGTGAGTCTGAGGGTGTTGTGAACCTGATGTTGCGTGCCTTCACTTTTATAGCTCAAGGGAGGCACATACAAGGATGCTGAGCCCTGACATGTGGGCCCAGGAGCATAATGGAAGGAAAACATTCTAGGAGTAACTAATGCAGGTGACGCCTGAGCAATCTCCAGGTGCCCTGATGTCCGCAGCCCGCATAGTTTTGATATGCGGCGGCTGCTTCCTTGGTACGTGCGAGCAATGATGGGCGTAGTGCACGCGGCAGTATGGGCGTGCCGCCTGCCAGTGGAATGGACAGGCACGCCGCCTGCGGAATGGACAGGTCGCCGCCTGCCAGTGGAATGGACAGGTCACCGCCCGTCAGCGGAATGGACAGGTCTCAATAAATGTGGAGGCGGCACACCGCCTGTTAGTGGAATGGACAGATGACACGCCTTATCCTCAATAAATGCAGAGGCCGCGTAACCCGTAGGCCTTACGTCAGGCTTCGCCCGTTGGCTTACGTCACGTGCAGTAGGCCACGTGGCAGCATTGGGTCTCCGCCTGGGCGGGGAGCAGAAGTGTATGCGGACAGGTTCACATCAGACTAGGTCCGAACACGTGTCGGTACCGGACCCCCGTCTGGGTCCTGTTCAAGGCACGTATATGTCCTGTCCTGGGACCACGAAACCCCATTGCGGGCGGCCCAGACCCCATACTGGGGGGGGGGGTCCGGATCCCATTCCAGGGGTCCGGCTTGCACACGTGGAGGTCCTGGACCAACCTTGGAGGTCCGGCTTGCACACGTGGAGGGCCTATTGAGGCAAATCAAATGACACGTAGATTGACATTAACAATTATGGGAAGAGAATTTGGAGCTACTGCTATAATATTAGAGGCCAGCAGTATAGATCTGATCCTTGGTATGTCATGGTTAAGGAAGGCGAAGGCCATTATAGCATGTGGTAGGGGTACTATAGAACTCACTAGCCCTAAAGGAGAAACGTTTCAAGTTCAAATTGCAGTAACCACCTCTTCCAAATGGGCTATATACTTTATACCTGAGGAGTTTGTTGGTGACAACATCCGTGTGGTTAGAGATTTTCCGGATGTCTTTCTAGAGGAGTTACCAGGGATGCCACCAGATAGGGAAGTTGAGTTTGTCATTGATCTCTTACCTGGGACTGCTCCTATTTCTAAGCAACCATACAGGATGTCTGTAGAAGAGTTAAAGGAACTAAAGAAGCAGTTAACTGAGTTACAGGAGGCTAGGTACATTTGTCCGAGTTCCTCACCTTGGGGAGCATCGGTACTATTTGTACAGAAGAAGGTTGGTTCACAACGGATGTGTGTGGATTATAGATCTCTTAATGATGTTACTATGAAGAACAAGTTTCTGTTACCCCGTATTAAAGATTTATTTGATCAGATGAGAGGTGCTAGGGTATTCTCAAAGATTGATCTCCGGTCGGGTTATCATCAAATGAAGATTAGACCATCGGATATTCTCAAGACGACTTTCTCGACTCGATATGGATTATATGAGTTTACTGTTATGTCATTTGAATTAACCAATGTACCAGCTTATTTTATGAATTTGATGAATAAGGTGTTTATGGAGTATCTGGACAGATTTGTCGTGGTGTTCATTGATGATATTCTTATCTATTCTAAGAGTGACAGTGATCATGAAGAACATCTGAGATTGGTGCTACAGAAGCTAAGAGATAATCAACTCTACGCCAAGTTTAGCAAATGCGAGTTTTGGATTGACAAGGTGCCATTTCTTGGACATATCATTTCTAATGGAGGAATATCAGTGGATTCTGCTAAAGTCAAGGAGATTATGGCGTGGAGCGTGCCTACTACAGTTACTGAGATTCGAAGTTTCTTGGGACTTGCAGGATATTATCGGAGATTTATTGAAGGATTTTCTAAGATTGCTAAGCCTATGACCTCGCTTCTGGAGAAAGGAAGAGAGTTTAAGTGGGACGAGAAGTGCCAAGAAAGCTTTGATCAATTGAAGAAGAGATTGATGTCACCACCAGTGTTGGTTATGCCAGATCTACAGAAGGGATTTGACATTTATTGTGATGCATGTGGCCAAGGATTGGGATGTGTGCTCATGCAAGAAGGACATGTGGTCGCCTATGCGTCTCGTCAGTTACGGAAACATGAATTGAACTACCCCACTCATGACTTAGAACTGGCAGCTGTTATGCACGCACTTAAGATATGGAGACATTACATTATTGGAACCAAGTGTCAAGTATACACGGATCATAAGAGTTTGAAGTATATATTCACTCAGAAGGATCTCAACCTTAGGCAACGCCGTTGGTTGGAGCTTATTAAGGATTATGATTTGGAGATCCATTATCACCCGGGCAAGGCAAATTTGGTTGCAGATGCCTTGAGTCGGAAGGAGCACGTTCATTCCGCTATTGTTGTCCAGCTACCCGATGAATTAGCAAAAGATTTTGAGAGGCTCAACCTGGGAATTGTTACACATATGGAAGGAGTTACCATTGAATTGGAACCTACCTTGGAGCAAGAAATTCATAAGGGTCAGGTTGGTGATGCTAAAATTCAAGAGATTAAGGATCTGATTACGGAAGGAAGAGGTCTAGAATTCATGGAGGATGAGCAAGGCACTATATGGTTCAAAGATTGGATATGTGTTCCGGAGATTGATAGCCTTCGTGAGACTATATTGAAGGAAGCCCATGATTCTGATTACTATATACACCCTGGTAGCACTAAGATGTATCAGGATTTGAAGCAGAAGTATTGGTGGTATGGGCTGAAGAGAGATGTTGCTGCACACGTGGCTAAGTGTGATGTGTGCCAAAGAGTCAAGGCCGAACATCAAAGACCAGCTAGACTATTGCACCCATTGAACATACCCAAGTGGAAATGGGAAGAAATTGGTATGAATTTCATTGTTGGACTACCCCGCACTCCTGCTGGGTATGACTCTATTTGGGTAATTGTGGACAGATTGACAAAAGTGGCTCATTTCATACCAGTGAGGACTAATTACACGGAAGCCAAGCTAGCAGAATTGTATATGACTCAGATAGTTTGTCTACATGGAGTGCCTAAGAAGATCGTGTCTAACCAAGGATCACAGTTTACCTCTCGGTTTTGGAAGAAGTTGCATGAGAGCTTGGATACACAGTTAAATTTCAGTTTGGCCTACCATCCTCAGACTGATGGGCAGACAGAGAGGACTAACCAAGTGCTGGAGGATATGTTAAGAGCTTGTGCTCTTAAACATGGTGGAAGTTGGGATAAGAGCTTACCATATGCGGAGTTCTCTTATAATAATAGTTACCAGGCCAGTTTGAAGATGTCACCGTTTGAGGCTCTATATGGCAGAAAATGCAGGACTCCTTTATATTGGGATCAGACTGGAGAAAGACAGTTCTTTGGGCCTAAACTTATACAAGAGGCAGAAGAACAAGTTCGAATGATAAGAGAAAATTTGAGAATTGCACAATCAAGGCAGAAGAGCTATGCTGATACCCGGAGAAGACTACTGGAGTTTAAGGTGGGTGATCACGTGTATCTGAAGGTGTCACCAATCCGGGGTATGAGGAGATTTAAAGTTAAAGGAAAGTTGTCCCCTCGCTTTATCGGACCTTTCTTGATCTTAAAGCGAGTGGGAGAAGTTGCATATCAACTAGAACTACCCGACCACCTGGCAAATGTACATGATGTTTTCCACGTGTCACAACTAAAGAAGTGCCTCAGGGTTCCTGAGGAGCAGCTACCAATGGGGGACCTTAGTGTTCAAGATGACCTGACTTATGCAGAGTACCCTATCAAGATTCTGGACACTTTGACTCGAGTTACAAGAAATAAGGTGATAAAAATGTGCAAAGTACAATGGAGTCACCATAGAGAAGATGAAGCTACTTGGGAGAGAGAAGAAGAGCTTCGCATAGATTTTCCTCATCTTTTCCCTAGTCCTTCCTAAATCTCGAGGACGAGATTCTTGTTAAGGGGGGTAGGATTTGTAATACCCAACTTGTAATTTGTAAGGAATGATATAAAAGAAAAAATATATTTCCTCTATATATGGGTGTGTTGCATCTATTCACCATCACATGTGAATGCCACATTTTAAATAACAAAAGACATTCAAATAACTTGTGCATCATGTTGGAGTTTTGTTTGCTTGTGCATTGAAATAATAACAACAATAATACTAGTAGAAATAAAACGATGGCTTGAGATGAAGCTTGACCCCTAAATTGAGAATTAGGGTTTGAACAAAAGAAATGAGAAAAATACTACATAAAATAAAATAAAAATAAGAATAAATATCTTTCACACTGATATTATCAAATTTTACATTTCAAACTGAGGACAATTTATCATAAAGTTTAAATTTAAATTTGATTCAAGATTGAATTTGAGATGGGGAAAGGAAAATAGAAAATAAAAAGGGTGTAGGAAATGGGTGACGCCTAAGGGGGGGGAGTGAATTAGGACTTCTAAAACTTTTACTAAACTAGGCCACAGTTAAATCCCTAGAGCAAAACCTATGCAAATAATCAAACTAGAGAGTGCAAACTAGGTTTTGTCTAAGTGTTGCTATCTCTACTGCAATGGCTAAGTTTCAATCTACACAATATAAGTATGAATACAAGATTAAAACTTAAATGCTTAACATAAATGCAGAAAGTAAAGAGCAATGTAGAGATGCAAACTCTCGTGGATGACGCCGGTATTTTTACCGAGGTGTCCGGAACCACGCACGGTCCCGACTAATCCTCGTTGGTGCCCCTACGCAAAGGGAAGCCCACGCGAGGGCCAAGCACCTCGGTCGAGTAACTCCGTAGAGAGCCATGGGCCTTCTCCATGTGCAAGTGGTGCTCCGCTTCCGGCTCCTCTCGGACGCTCCCCACCATCTCCACTATCGAGCTTCCGGCCGAAACGCCGCGGGCCTCGTTCCCTCCGGTACACGGTGGCGGCTGTGACACAAACGCGGTTGTCATGGTCTCGCAAGACTCTTGCCCCACTCGGTACAATTACAACGACTCGCGCAAGAGCCGAGGGGTTGTGTGGTTTTACAAAACTCACTCAACTAACTAGGGTTCACCTAGAGCAAGCGCTAAAGCGGTCTAACTAACCTAAGCACTTCGCAAAGCACCTACGCTAATCACCGAGTGATTCTATTAAGCACTTGGGTGTTTGAGCACTTGGAAATATCTACAATATGCCGTGGTATGTTGCTTGGGCTCCCACACCTTCAAATGGTCGGTTGGGTGTAGTATATATAGGCCCCAACTCCAAAATAACCGTTGGAGAAAAGCTGTTGCTCTCTGCGGCACACCGGACAGTCTGGTTGTGCACCGGACAGCACACTGTTCACAATCCGGTGCGCCTAGCCGTTGCTCTGCCCGAGCAGGTGACCGTTGGCGCCGCAGGCTTTTACACTAGACAGTCCAGTCCACACACCGGACAGTCCGGTGGTCTTTTCTCCGGGTGCCACCTAGAACTAGCCGTTGGGCTGAGGTTCCCTGGTGCACCGAACAGTCCAGCGTGTGGGCACCGGACAGCGTGTGGGCACTGGACAGTCCGGTGTGCCACCGGACAGTCCGGTGCTCCACGCACAGGCAGTCCGCAGGCAATACACATCTTCATTCTTGGACTTTTTTTGGATCTTCTTAATGTCTTCTTTTGAGGTGTTGCTTTCCTCAATTCCTTAGTCCAAGTGACTCCAGCATCCTATGAACTATAAACACAAACACTAGGAAACTTATTAGTCCACATATTGTGTTAATCATCAAACACCAAAACTCAATTAGCCAAATGGCTCGGGTCCATTTTCCTTACAAAGGGAAAAAGAGACCAAAACCCTAGCTGGGCCGAATCTGCCCCTGGCGGCCCAACTCCCTCTACCCCCGCGTAGCCACAATGCTGCCTACGCTGACATGCCGGGGCCACTGGCCAGTCCCTAAGCGAGTGCGCCGACAACCTAGGCCCGCTTGCAAGCCGGCCACCGCTGCATGTGCTCATCGCGTCTCGCGTATAGGTGGGGCCCCCATGTCATCCCTAACAGACCGCCCGCACCGGCCGAGATCGTTGCTCGTGGGCGCGGCAACCTCGGCAACGGCCTCATCCCGGGTCCATGGCCTTGACCGGGGTATAAGGAGCTACACGCCGCACTTCCCTGCCCTATCCCAGCATCCTCTACCAACGTCGTGCAAGTTGTTCGCCGTCACTGGACGTGTCTCGCGGATCCGCCGGTCACCGGTGCTGGAGCATCTGCGCGCCTATCTCTGGTGAGAATATGTCCTACGTGTGCACTTCCATCCCACGAGTATGTTTCTTCCGGTGTGATTCGTGTACATCCGGTCCGCGGCCTGGAGTTGGTCGTCGGACACGGGCTTCCGCCGTGCGCCGTAGGCCAGGCTCTACACTCGACATCGGCCGAAATTAGTTGTAGCAGTGAGTTCGGAGAGTCTTCAATTGCGCGTGGGACGAGTGAATCGGGTTATGGTGTTCGTATGGGCCGGGTTCACGATCTCCGGCGCGCGCGCTGCCATGCGGTGTCCTGCCCTCCGTGTGCCAGCGCCAGAGGAAGGCGAAGGTCCTCTGACCGTCGATTGGGGAGAGGATGGTGTAGATTAGATTTAGGATACCGTTTCGGGGTGTGGAATCTCGACCGTTGAGATGTAATCCAAGGGCCAGTAGCGGATCGTGGATCATAAAACCATAGCCGTCGATCTCAGATCCTGCAATCCTGGTTGCATACCGGTGCATTATAGGGTTCATCTAATCTGAACCGCGGACTTCTGATCGAACGGCTGAAACTCCACGGTACCCTTTCGCTCTGGCGCTTTTGCATAAGAGACCCTGGGTTATTGATGATTAAACCCGCCGTCCGTAATGGGGTTTGTCTGAGTCTAGGGTTTTATTGCGCCGTAGTCCCTGCGTTTTCCAGAAAATGAGGCCCAGTCCCGAGATCAGAAAAACAAGAGAAACTAATTTAAAAATAGATTTTCAATATTAAATTAATTGTAGAAACTTGTTTAGTTTGTAGAAAATGCATATGAACTCCAAATTGGTCCATTCCAGTTCCTAAATTTTTGTAAAATTATTGCCTAACCATTAGTGCCACTGTTTTGACATGAAAGACAATTTAAAATTTATCTATCACTTAATCTTGTATTATATACATAAAACCTTCAGAAATTCATATCTTAAAATCTGTAACTCCAAAATTAATAATTCCAGTTCCTATGATCTTATTTTAATGTCTAGATTATTACTGTGTATTTTATTTACGTGTTTGGGGTAATATTAATTTTGATATACTATGTATGTATTGTGTTGATGCGAGTAGACGAGCAAGCTACAGAGTATTCCGAGGTTTAGCTAGTAGAGACTGCTGAGCAGGAGCTCGTTGAAGGCAAGTTGTGCCCTTGATCACTTTTTTTACCCATTCATGTTCTTATTAATTATAATGATCTGCATAGGTTAATTTTGATGGGACCCAATAGGTTACCCTAGATTTTGACTATCTTTATACCTTGTTTCACCACTGGTTTTACTACTAAATTTTTGGGTAGTACATGCTATTGCTTTATGTGGCTTTGAGTATAGAGATATTCATCACTCATTGTTATACTTATTATTATCTGTTTATTCTTTACTGTTCATGATAAGATCATTATGTTAATGGGAACATGGAGAACCACCCAGGAAAACAGTGCTACCACAAGGGTTTAATGGGACACCCTTGGCTGATTAACTAGGAAAGCTAGTGGATGACTACATTACCCAAAAGGAACAAGGGCAGTAGGGGAGTGGTCAATGTAGGGAGGTCCTTGGGTTGATTTTGCTGCGATGGCGGTCAGGCGAGGGATTCCTGCACTGGAGCTTCCTATAAACTGTAGCGGGTTTTCTGAAGCTAGTGGAACTTTGTAAAGGCCTCGTAGTGGTACCCTCCCTCGCTTCCTTGGTAGAGGTGTATGGGGTCTGATCAACTCCATGGAAAATGGGTAACACGACTTGTGGGTAAAGATGCACAACCTCTGCAGAGTGTAAAACTGGTATATTAGCCGTGCTCACGGTCATGAGCGGCTCGGACACTCACATGATTAATTTATGGAACTTAAACTTAATTTGTCATTTCATTGCATCTGGGATTATTTTATTATCACTTTTACTTAATATTACTATGGTTTGGTATTTACTTACACTTAGTAACTGCTAATAAAATTTTGACCAACTTATAAAAGCAATGCACAGCTTCAGCCTTTAGGGTCTGTTTGGTTGGGCTGTGGCTGTGAAAAAAGTTGATGTGGGCTGTGAGCTGTGGAAAAAGCTGCTATGGGCTGTGAGCTATTAAAAAACTAAAAATTGTTTGGTGGAAACCACTAAAAGTCGTTAAAAGTTCTTTGATATATGTTTTTACAGTTCATCCGAAAGCCACTAAAAGCAGGTCCAGGGGTGCTTTCAGTTTTACACTGCGAGAAAGTCGGCTTTTAGAAAAAGCTGCTTCCTGGATCTAGCCCTTTGGTTTGGCTTTTGGCTTTTAGGGGGCAAAAGCCAAACCAAACACACCCTTATTCTATTGATCAGCCTTACACTTCACATGAACTCCCACCTTTGGTGAGTTCATGCACATTATTCCCCACGACTTGTTGAGCTATGAACGTATATGAGCTCACCCTTGCTGTCTCACACCCCCCACAGGAGAAGAACAGGTGGTCGAAGAGGAGCCGCCTAACACTGAGGCTTTCGACTTGATCTAGGTGGCGTCTCCCAGTCAGCTTTGTGGCGCCAGGGAATAATATATAGTTCGCTTTATTTTATCATTTATTTTTGTAAGACTTCTGCTATGTAATAAGTACCTTTAAGACATTTATCTCTATGCACTCTATTATTATATGTGTTGTCTTCTCTGGCGCATATATGAGATGCACCCGGCTTTGTTCCTTAAAGCCCGGGTGTGATAGTGCCCCACCGGACCTTTATTAGACTACAAAATCAGTGGTCATTCTGATGAAAACATACCATGTTAGTGGTCAAGTTCACTACCGTACCCCGCCACATATGCTGCCACATCAGGTAGTTGCTGAAGTAGCTGTTGGACCTTGAACAAGCCATTAAGTCTGGCTGGTCTGGTACTCCACCAAACTGGTCTGGTTGTGAGGATCTTCGGCTCTACAAAAATAACCATTCTGCATTAAGTGGTCTGTCACACTACAAACTGGTTTGGTACCCCCAAACCCCATCTACCTAGAAATAGACGTCTATGTGAAGTGGGCTCAACGTACCGCTGGATTGGTCTAGTGCACCGACCCATGCAAGACCAGACTTAACCCTCTCTACATACTCAGTCCGGCACACACTAGACTGGTCCAATGCGCCGCATGCTAGTATACTTAAGTCCAAATTGGGCTTTTTCTCTTTTGTCTTTATTTGGTTATCTTTGAGAGTATTTTTATGACTTAGATAAACATATATAGAATCTGTCCAATTAGTCTAAGTTATAGGTCTTTTTGATTCATCCAACTTAAAATCCGAATCTAGCTCAAACTTGGTTGATTGGCTCCAATTGCATATTTTTCAAAATCTAAACTTTCAATCCTTCTAAAGTGGTCAATTATGTTTCTAAGGGCATTTAAGCTATTGTTGCATTGAGTACGTCAATTTTACACTTATGAACCTACGTTCATAGATTTAGCAAACTAGTTAGATAACATCGTTGTCTTGGTCATTAATCATCAAAACCAATATAGAAATGTTATATAGCCCATTTACCTTTCAACTTAGTTCAACACAAGACCATAAAAGTACTATGTTCATCATAAACAATCATAAACAATAATGCTTACCACATATTCAAATGAATATGCCAACATGCATAGTTCACCTACAACCTTCCCCCTAATTCAAAGCTTTCTTGTCTTAATCTCTTCATAGTCAACTTCTCCATTTGTTCACTCCTCTTTTGGCACCAAGTACCAAAAAGAGAAAACCACTCAATCACCATAAGGTGGAGGAGGATAAAATGGAGGATGAGGATAAAAAGTTGTTGGAGGGACAAAGAGTACAATAGTATGCATGCAAATGCTCAGTAAAACTATTGAACATGTTGGTGAAGGAGTTAAAATTATTTTCAAGGGTTTGTTGTTTAGCTGAAACCTATTCATATTGCTCATGAGTAGACAACCGTTGAAACTGATCATTTAAACCACTCGTATCTGGCTAGAGGCTCCTCTAGTACTGGGAATTGGTTCGGGTTAAGTCGACCCGGCCCGAGCTCATCGTGCTTCGTGCCAAACAGATTTAGGCCAAAAAAGCCTAAAAATTTTTTGGGTCGTGTCGTGCCAGCCTAAAGTGTAAAATAGTGGTCCAGCTTGGCCCTAAAACCACGTCGTGCCTTCATTGGGTCGTGTAGGCCCATCTGTGCGGGCTGTGTCGGGGGCTCGATGGGCCAGAATTTGAGGCCCACCTTCGGGCCGTGCCAGTCCGGCCCAAATTATTTTCTGTCACGTCGTATTTTAGGCTTCTATTTTTAGACTGTGCTCGTGCTGCCCAAAACGCGCGGCTCATATTTCCGGCACTAGGCTCCTCTACACATTATCCATTCGATTCATTGTGAGATCAGCCTATTTGTGAATTACCCCAGTTTCCGGTTTTAATATCCAAACTGAAAGCATATAATATTTTGCTCTCTATCTATACTTGTATGCAATTAGTGGTAGTATTATGGCCTTTAACAGTCCTAAGTGAATAACTATTGTTTTTTTAAGGTTTACATCATTTACTTGGGCTCCACATGCAAATACGGTTTAAAGTAAAGAAACAAACTCTTCAACATCCAAAGCTATTTGTCGGTAGCTGTTCCAGAAAAAGAGAAAAACTGTATATTCAGTCGAATTGACTCATCAACTGACACTATCAAGATAGTTAACCCTTTCTTTTCGGAATAGATGGCGTTGCCTTTCAGAAGGGGAGCGTTTGTTGTGACAATAATAATTGCTTAGTATACATCAACATCAAAGTGCACTAGAGGAACATGATTTATGCAATTTCGCCCAACCCTTGCCTAATCCTTATCAGGTTCATGATTGTTTGTTTTCTTCATAATGTTTATATGACTGTTTTCACCCATATAGTTTTTTTGCTGTTGACTAAAAAAAGTAACCCAAAATACAGTTTTTTGCTGTAGACTACACTGTTCACAGAATAGAATTTGAATATAGGTACGAGGATGAATAAGCTGCTGGAGATATCCTTATATCAGTTTAACCAACTGATCGCTGAGAAAACAAATATACAGATCTTTTAAAAGCTTATTCTTCTGGCACATACTAGTGTTCATTTCTTCTAGAACAGGGCATACATATTAAACCCCTTCGGTTGATTTTATAATGTCCATAAAATTGATAAGTCAAACTTTGCATATTGAGCCTTTGATGACATGGAATTGATCGGTGACAAAATTATGCATATTTAAAATATTGTGATATGCTCATGCTGTTGTACTTATAAATCTTAGAAAAATAGATGAAAAATTGTGAGCACCAAATGAAAGACAACATTCTTTAAAAACAAGTGTGTTCCAGTTGCCATGATAACGTCACATTGCAAGTGTTTCATTTAGACAACACAAAATTAGATCTAGATACTGTTTAGTATATTGCAATAAATCTAGATATTATATACTATCTCCGTTTTTACTTATTTGGTGTCACCTAGGTGCCGTTTAGTTCACATATTAATAACCAAATGGGTAATCGATAACGTTAAATTATATTTATTTAAGTCTAACTATAATCGATACCACACTACAAATAGGTATCGTTTTATTCAAATTTGTTACCATCGATATTCGAGTGTAAATAGTTACCATTATCATTTACGTTATATTTCGCAAACCAAACGCCACCCTATTCAGCTCTGTGCTAACAGACAACAAATAAAAAACGAACCGAGGGAGTCTATTGTAATAACTATACTTATGTTACAAACACATTCGAAATGTTTCAGCAAATTTTGATGCATGTTGCAAATGTATCATCTAGATATATTAGGTACTTGTAAATAACTCGAATAACGAATCAGTCGTCGCGGTAAGCTGGCAGCACTGGCCTCCTTTCACATGCCATGCGCCCATGCGGTCCCCCATTTCGCACGGGCTACATCCAGACGAGGTCGTCCGTCCGGGCCCTAGGTGTGTCATATAGGTATAAGATGCATGGTATATCAGGTCATCTATCACTGAAAATGTTACACAGACAAGAGTGAAGCCTTTGAGCTCACACAAATGACAAATCAATCGGATGTTGAAGTTTTAATTTCATCTGAATGAACAAATATAATTACGACCAACAGGTATGAACATTTTTCTGAAGGATATATGCTGCACATGGTAAACCGTGGTAGGGTTTTACAGTAAGGTAAAAGTAGAAACAAAGTTCAACGTGCCTGAAGAATACTCGATAGTCAGATTGGGCTGGGCAACACCTCCATCTACTCTGCTCCGAAAGGAAGTTGGAATAATCTGTTCCACACTGTAAATTTCGTACTTCATAGAAATCAATAGTATCATCTTGTGAACACCTCCATATGGGCGACCCAAAATTCCATAAACTTTACTTCTATGCTATGAACAGCGGAGATCCTTGGGGCTCTGAAAAAGATCTGCCTAACCAGAGGGTGATACTAAATCTGTACAAAGAGAAGCTCATTCCACATGTCTGGTATACCAGGTAAGCACCAGTGCAAGCAATCATTAATTCCGGTGGAAGCCTTTTTGAAACTAGAGTTTGAGATATGCCCCTCATCCCGTAGTTTTGAGATAGCAGTGATATCCAAAAGCTTAACCCGAGTTCCCTTCACAGCATTTTCTGCGGGTATATCAATTGAATGATCCTGCAACACTTCACTTCCATTAGTAAAGGGGACAGTATTTCCACATGTTCCACCTGTGTTCCAGTCACCATTTACAAAGTGCCTTGGTGAAATTGTCCTGAGGAAAACTTTCATCTTAGGATGCCGTGTGAGTTCTGAATCCATCCATCTAGCAATGCTATACAATGTAAGATTTTTTGCACGGTTTAGGTCTGCGAGTCTACTACCATTGCCTACAGGCTTCCCGTCAGCATGCAATTCCCAGTGATTTCCATTGAATTTCCCTCTGTTCCAGTGATGGCCAGTGTTAAGTACTAGGACATCAAAGTCATTAAGATACTCCTTCAAAAATGTAACTGGTCGATCAAGATGCAATGCATATCTGGTAACTGTGTGTTCTGTATTCAGAGGTTCCAATTCAGACAGAGTAGCAGACCAGTAGAAAAGGATAGTTGTGTTGGTGGACGAAAATCTATAAGCCCACCCGTCAGGTCTTAGAGCACCTGGGGCTTTGACAAGGCCATATTTCCAACCAACATCTTCAACCTCTGGACTGTATTTGCCACCAGTTGCTATACACATCATTGACTGAAATTGTTGTCTGCCAAGTGAATCACCAACAAAAGCAAGAGTTCGGTTTCTCATCCTGAAATCCCAAAAATATGTTAGCATAATCCAGATCTCATTAAGGTATGCAGAAAAATGAAGTAAGATACCTTTTTAAGAACTTAGGCCCTGTAAACTCAGGCATCTCACAGTCATGTGGTTGCCACCGGTAATTCTCATAAGAGAAATGTGTGCGCCGCATCATTCGACAAGCCCACATTTTTGACAGCCATTGTTTGCACTCATTACCAGAGTACAGCGGCCGCTTATCATCTTCTATCCACTTCCCCTTTGCGTAGTTGCAATCTACGAAGTAATAGAATCATTATATGAGGCAAAGAAATTTGATATCAGCAAATTACATGTTTGCGAAAACACCTTATCATCAGCATAAAATTGTGATTTCCAATGGTTGAGATGAATAAACAATAATAAAATGGCATCGCTCTGCATAGTTACATTCTAGGATGTAACAACAACCTTCAATTATGCAAAAGCAGATAAATGGGGCTTTAATGTGTAAACATGACTCAACCACAGAATCACAGATCGTTTGATTTGAAAATAAGCACTACGAGAAGTATGCTTTCCAAGGCTTCAGGTAAGTCAGCAAGCACGAACCAGAAGAGGGGCACACAACAAAACCAATAAGTATTTAGTCACACTGCACAAAAGAAATTACTTTTCATCACTTTGCCCCTACTTTTTTGCGAGCGGCTCCTGGAAGCTGGACCTGGAGATCCAGCTAGGGTTGCTCCATCATCTCCAAGATGTTCCTGCTCCTGCTGATGTAGAAAACCTGATGCCAAGAAGAATCAGAGTGTAAATTCTGAAAACAACAAGTCCCCAACAATCAGAGTGTAAATTATGAATTGGTAGATAAGGCGACAAGCCAAAAATATACAGATGTCAGACTACCTTGAGAGAGAACTTTTAATTGCCCTGGTGTTGGGCTGAAGATAGTGAGTACTGGGGCTCCTTCCAGTAACAGAACAATAATCGGCACAGTGAGAATACTCAGGCCAAAGCATAGCTTGTGGACAAGGAGCCTATGCAGACAGCCACCTTTCATCCCAGTAAGGCAGCATAGGATCTGTCTGGCACCTCGAAGTTGATCAGATGCTTACTGAGCTAAACTGAACTCACTGGAAGTCGACGGGGCCAAGAAACCTGCACAGTTCAGGTCCAAATCCAGAAAATGCCCAGTCACTATTGAGGTTATGTCACAGGTTAAACTGGCATCAAAACTCAAGATGCCCAACTTAAGAACTTAAGCAGTGCATTGCTCATCTCAATTCTAACAAGAGCACATCAGATGCGACATTCATCTACGAAACCAGCAAACAGTAACGTCTAGCAATACGCAATATACATGGAAACATGGGGAACACAGAGGCCACTAGCAAGCATTGAGCTGAAAAGGGAAATATCCTTCCATTCCGAGCGATAGTGACACCAAAACCTGGAGCACTAAGCAAGCAGACAGGCCGTTCCTCTGCTGACCGATTCACGAAGTCTGCCAACGATGGTGACACTGGCCTCTTCCGGGACCAGTCAGAACCTCGAATCGACAAACACCCCCCGATTGCAGGAGTCAGCACTCGCATCGCTGCAGAATTTCGCTATCAAATCCCCGCCGCAACAGGCAAGGCTAATAGTCGTTCCACACCTAATGATCCAACATCCAGACAAAGGCGCCCAATCGAAATGTATTCAGCATCTACGTGGGGAGTGCGTCGCGGGCGAGATCCACCGCGAAAAACAACACAGCACGAAAATTAAAGAGACAGATAACTCTCCGCGGCGCGACGACGCAAAATGAGATCCGAGGCTACAAATTAATCGCTGGAACGAGGAATTCAGCGTGCGGGTTGGTGAGGCAGAGCGTTGGACGGGCTCACCTGCTCGTGGGGCGCAGTTGAACGCCGCTGCCGGTCGACGCCACCGCTGGTGAGGAGAGGGGCGGAGAAGGCGGGCACGTGTGAGAAAGGCGGAAAGAGGGCGAGAAAGGCGAGGCGCAGGGGAGCGGGCAGCAAGGGGTAACCGGCGAGGAGAGACGGCGGCCGCAGGGGGGCAGGTGAGGTGTCGCGATGCCCACGATCTATGCGCGGTGTAGAGTCCAAAGCTCCCAAGCGTTTGGTACTTTGGTGTCGTGCGCGGTGCGCCAGGTCCGGTGGGCGGTGGCTTCAATTCTCCGCTAAGAAATGTCTCTTCCCTTCAAAACATGCAAGAACGTGGGCCGTCGTGGGCTCGTGGCACGCCGGCCAATGGGCATTCCACTTCTACCTATTTCTACTGTTTAAAATAAATAAAATCTGATGGCACTTTTTAGGCGCAGCTCATTTTACATAGTATTTTTTTATATCACTTTAGCATTCTGCTTTCAACATTTAACCTCTTTGAATTAATTGAAATGTAGAGATATTTTAGTTGTTTTAAGAAAGATATAGAGAGGATTGTGTGTTTTATAATTGTTTTGGCTAAATAAGCTATACTTTTTTTATGACATATAGTTTATAGAAGCATTTTTTTCGATTCACATATTATAATATTTTTTTCACAACTCACAACGATATAAAAAGAACTCTTTTATCTAAAAGAATATAATAGTTTTTTTGTTAAGCACACTTTTATTGTATCAAACACATTCATATATTATACTACTTATTACGTAAATATTTAGATGATTTTGAAGGTTTATTAGCAATCACATCATGTGTTTAAATTTATCTAGCAACCGAACTATGTGCGCATGCTACTCGCCTACTCATGTGGAGACCATACCAAATGTTTAGAGATATATAAATTATTGTTTAGAGATATATAAACTATTGTGTCGTGCATTTCAGTTTGTTCTATGATTCTATGATCAGACTCCAAATCATGCATGAGCACTTAACTCGTATAGGCATGAGAGAGAGGCGGCTCCTTAGCTCTTTTTTCATGCTGCCGCGCACACGACGCCTCAATAATGTTGCTCCACACGTCTCGATGATTGTTGATGAGGTAGGGCATGTCATCCTCTGGATGGGCCAACGAAAGAAGGTGATTTGCTGCCCGAGTGAGGATCTATCGGCAACCCTACATGTCGGGCATGTGAGGTAAGTCATTGGCAGTCCAAGCTAGTACTCCACTAATCTAGATTGGAGTCTGCAAGGCCCAAGAGAACTTGAGCTACAGGTTTTGTGGGAGAGGCAGATGATCGCACGAGAGTCTGACATTGCATTCATCCATCTCGCGCTTGTGCTCTTGAGCGATGCAGCGGTTCAGGAGGTAGGCATTCCTTTGCATGCAGAATCTACGCTCGTCTAGGTATTCCGGACCTCGGATGCCTCGTCCCGGGAATAGGCTAGGTTGGGTCCTATTCTCGGCAGCTTGGAGACGATGGACGTTGTGGCATCGATTCCGACGGAGACATGCCTCGCGCTGCAGAGGCTCCTCCCACTATACAGTGGGCTTGTCATTGGAGATGGGATCGTCGTCTAACCCCCGCCCCATTGATGAAGAAGATGTTGATGTAGTAGAGGGGAGGCTTCGCCTTCGCTGGCTTGATGATCGAACCCACGGGACAAGTGACTATGGCGTCAGTCCGCCGCATTTTGAGGCTCTTGAAGATGGCAGGGTCCTCGACCCTTTTCCTCCTACTGATATGAGTTTTGAACCGGGTCGGGTAAGTAGATAACGAAGTTCGCTGTGTTGAAATTGTTGTGGCCTACGACTAAGACGGAGGGGCCGATGCGACCCTGCGTCTAGCCAGCGCGGCGTGAGGATGAATCAGGGCCCCTGAGCCTAGGCTTGAGTCGGCGTAGCTCGCGTCGTGACCACCTGAGTCCTAACCACGATCAACGATGGTGTGGGAACCCCTAACTCTAATCCTAGGTTGGGTGAATATTATATATGTGAGTTAGGTGGCCAAAGCACATTACAAGAGGGGTAGATAGGTAAATACAGAGATATACTACCCTAACTCTAACAGCAGCCCTTCAGTCTCAACTCTATCTTGTATAGGTGTTGAGAATGGATCGAAACATAGTGAATACACTCGACGATAGCCCCTTGGTGAAGATATCAGCGAACTGCGACGTGGCTGGGATGCTGAGAATGCAATAGACGAGGGTGGAGCGCTCGAGGGGGTTGTGGAGCTCGATAGAGAAGCCGACGGAGCCAGAAGGCCTTGGTGGCCGTAGCGTGGTACTCGCCCTCGGCGCTAGAGCAGGAGATGATGGGCTGCCGCTTCGTGGCCTAGGAAACAAGGTTGGCGCCCAGGAACACGATGTAAACAGAGGTGGACTGACGTGTGTCGGGGCAACCAGTCTAATCAGCATCGGTGTAGACCACGAGCTCTAATGTTGGTGAGGGTCGAAGGAGAAGGACATAGTCGATGGAGCCACGTAGGTAGCGAAGGATCCACGTAGGTTGCGAAGGATCCACTTGAGAGTGGTGAGGTGGGGCTTTCGTGGGGTGTGCATGTGAAGGCACACCTTCTAGATACCGTAAGCAATATTGGGCCAGGAGAAAGTCAGGCACTAGAGAGCGCCGGTGAGGCTTCGATCTGCTGTTGCATCAATGACCGGGGGCATTGTCCTTAGAGAGCTTTGTATGAATGTCAACAGGCATGGAGCAGGGCTTGTAGTAAGACATGCCAGCCTGCTCCAGGATGTCTAGTACATACAGGTGCTGGTGGAGGAAGAGACCCTGAGGCCGCCGCTCGGCGGTGATCCCGAGGAAGTGGTGGAGAGGCCCTAGGTCCTTCATCGCGAACTCACACTGAAGAGCGACAATCATGCGCTGAAGAAGAGTGGCACTGGACGCAGTGAGCACGATGTCGTCGATATAGAGCAGGAGGTAGACGGTGTCGTCGCCCTACCGATGGACGAACAAGGACATGTTAAAGGAAAATAGGGTTTAACCTTTTCCTATAAATGATTTTGGTGGTTGAATGCCCAACACAAATATTGGACTAACTAGTTTGCTCTAGATTATATATTCTACAGGTGCATAAAGGTTCAACACAAACCAATAAGTAGATTGAAGAAAGGGTTCTGATTCAAAGGAGCAAAGAAACCGAGTATGCCCTGGTCTGGCGCACCGGACAGTGTCCGGTGCACCAGGACCGTACAACGTCCAACTCTCTACTCTCGGGTTTCTCAGGGCATGCTTCGCTATAATTCACCGGACTGTCCGGTGCACCAGCGGAGCAACGGCTACTTCGCGCAACGGTCACCTACAAAAGCTGAAGAATCATAGGAACAGTGCGCAACCGTGCGCGGCAGAGCAGAGCCGCCCGTTAGAGGCGCACCGGACAGTGAATAGTGTTTGTCCGGTGCGGCACCGGACTGTCCGGTGCCACTAGAAGACAAAGCCTCCCGCGGTCAGAAGCTCCCAAACCCTAACGGTTGGGTGACATGGTTGGCGCACCAGACAGTGTCCGGTGGCGCACCGGACTGTCCGGTGCGTCCATCAACAGCAGCCATCCCCAACGGCTATTTGGTGGTTGAGGGCTATAAATACCCCCCAACCACCACCACTCCAAGCATCCAAGTTTCTAGCACTTGACATTCAATACAAGAGCTAGTGAATTCACTCCTAGACACAAATCAAAAGATCAAAGCCTCTCCAAGTGCCAAAATTCATTTCAACCACCTAGTGACTTGAGAGAGTGTTTTTTCGTGTTCTTTGTGCTCTTGTTGCTTGGATCGCTTTCTTCCTTCCTCATTCTAGTTCTCAAGTGACTTGTAATCAAGGCAAGAGACACCAAGTGTGTGGTGGTCCTTACGGGGTCTAAGTGACCCGTTTGATTAAGGAGAAAGCTCACTCGGTCTAGGTGACCGTTTGAGAGAGGGAAAGGGTTGAAAGAGACACGGTCTTTGTGACACCTCAAAGGGGACTAGGTTCTTTGGAACCGAACCTCGGTAAAACAAATCATCGTGTTCATCCGCCTTATTTGTTGGTTGATTTGTTTTCCCCTCTCTTTCAGACTCGGATTTAATTCTAACGCTAATCCTGGCTTGTAGTTTGTGGTTTAAGTTATAAATTTCAGATTCTGCCTAGCCACCCCCCCCCCTCTAGGTGACTTTCAATCGGTATCAGAGCCTGGTGCTTCCTTAGAGTCTAACAACTCAAAGTGATGTCGGAAGATCACGCCAAGAGGGAGATGGAAACCGGCGAGAAGGCCACAAGCCACAGGAAGGCTCCATCAAGAGAGTCCGGAACCAAAGCCAAAGAGGGATCCCCTCTCCACGTCAAGTCGCATCGGAGTGGCGACAAGAAGAAGAAAATGAAGAAAGTGGTCTACTACGAGACCGACTCTTCATCGCCCTCCACATCCGGCTCCGACGCGACGTCCGTCACTTCTAAGCGTCATGAGCGCAAGAAGTATAGTAAGATGCCACTTCGTTATCCCTGTATTTCTAAGTGCACTCCATTACTTTTCGTTCCATTAGGCAAGCCACCATGTTTTGTTGGCGAAGATTATTGTACGTGGAGTGATAAAATGAGGCATCACCTAACCTCACTCCACGCAAGTATTTGGGACATTGTTGAGTTTGGAGCACATGTACCTAATGTGGGGGATGATGATTACGATTCGGACGAGGTTGCCCAAATACGGCACTTTAACTCCCAAGCAACTACTATACTCCTCGCCTCCTTGTGTCGAGAGGAGTATATTAAGGTGCAAGGGTTAAAAAGTGTCAAAGAAATTTGGGACGTCCTAAAGACCGCACACGAAGGAGATGAGGTGGCCAAGATCACCAAGCGGGAGACGATCGAGGGGGAGCTCGGTCGATTCATCCTCCACCAAGGAGAGGAGCCACAAGCAATGTACAACCGGCTCAAAACCTTGGTGAATCAAGTGTGCAACCTCGGGAGCACCAAGTGGGATGACCATGAAATGGTCAAGGTTATTATAAGATCTCTCATATTTCGTAATCCCACTCAAGTTCAATTAATACGTGGTGATCCTAGATACAAGCTAATGTCTCCCGAGGAAGTGATAGGAAAGTTTGTGAGCTTTGAACTAATGATCAAAGGCTCCAAACACATCGTTGACTTGGAGCAAGGAGGCACCTCCACACCCGAGGTGCAACCCGTTGCATTCAAAGCGACAGAAGAAAAGAAAGAAGAGTCTACATCAAGTAGGCTCCCCATCGACGCCTCCAAGCTCGACAATGAGGAGATGGCGCTCATCATCAAGAGCTTCCGTCAAATCCTCAAGCAAAGGAGGGGAAGGATTACAAACCCCGCTCCAAGAGAGTGTGCTACAAGTGTGGTAAGCCCGGTAATTTTATTGCAAAATGTCTAATATCTAGTGATAGCGACAGGGGCGACGACAAGAAGGGGAAGAAGAGAGAAAAGAAGAGGTACTACAAGAAGAAGGGTGGCGATGCCCATGTATGTCGGGAATGAGACTCCGACGAGAGCTCCATCGACTCCTCCTCCGACGAGGATGCCGCCAACATCGCCGTCAACAAAGGCCTTCTCTTCCCCAACGTCGGCCACAAGTGCTTCATGGCAAAGGACGACAAAAAGAAGAAGGTACAATCTAGAACCATCCCCAAGTATACTACATCTAGTGATGAGGGTAGTTCTAGTGATGATGAAGATGATTTGCTTACTCTTTTTGCCAACCTTAACATGCAACAAAAGGAAAAATTAAATGAATTGATAGGAGCCATTCATGAGAAGGATGAACTTTTGGATAGCCAAGAGGAATTCCTTATTAAAGAAAATAAAGAGCATGTTATAGTAAAAAATGCTTATACTCAGGAAGTAGAGAAAAATGAAAATTTATCTGAGGAGCTTAGCATGTGCCATGATTCAATTACCAATCTTAGAAATGAAAATGCTAGTTTAAATGCTAAGATTGATAAATTGAATGAATCAATTTCTAGCCTTAGGACCGAAAATGCTAGTTTAATTTCCAAGGCTAAAGATCTAAATGTTTGCAATGATTCTATATCATGTCTTAGAGATGAAAATGACATGCTAAAATCTAAGATAGATGAATTACATGTTTGCAAACCCTCTACATCTACTATTGATCATGTTACCGTTTGTACTAGATGTAGAGATGTTAATGTAGAAGCTATTCATGGTCACCTTGCTTTAATTAAACAACAAAATGATCATATAGCTCAATTAACCGCTAAAATTAATGATCATGAAATTGAAAATGAAAAGTTTAAATTTGCTAGAAGCATGCTCAATAATGGGAGACGCCCTGCATTAAGGATGGCATTGGTTTCCAACAGGGAAGCAATGTCAAACTCAATACCCCTAAACGATTATCTAATTTTGTAAAGGACAAGACACCCATGGTTCAGGACAATGAGGGCTATATTGTATATCCTGCTAATTATCCTAAGCACAAAATTAGGAGAATTCATGCTAAGAAATCTCATTATGTTTCTCACCATGCTTTTATGTATAAGAATGAGGCTTCTAGCTCTAGGCAATCAACCCATGTTAAATTGCCTAAAAGGAAAACTCCTACTGCATCAAATGAGCCTAATATTTCATTTAAGACTTTTGATGCATCATATGTTTTAACTAACAAATCAGACAAATTAGTTGCCAAATATGTTGGGGGCAAACACAAGGGCTCCAAGACTTGTGTTTGGGTACCCAAGGTGCTTGTTTCTAACGTGAAAGGACCCAAGACTGTTTGGGTACCTAAGAACAAGACCTAAACTTGTTTTGTAGGTTTATACATCCAGGGGCTCAAGTTGGATAATTGATAGCGGGTGCACAAACCACATGACAGGGGAGAAAAGGATGTTCTCCTCCTATGAGAAAAACGAAGATCCCCAAAGAGCTATCATATTCGGGGATGGAAATCAAGGTTTGGTCAAAGGACTTGGTAAAATTGCTATATCACCTGACCATCCTATTTCCAATATTTTTCTTGTAGATTCTTTAGATAATAATTTGCTTTCCATTTTTCAATTATGCAAAATGGGCTACAACTGTCTTTTTATAGATGAAGGTGTTACTGTCTTTAGAAGAAGTGATGATTCAGTAGCATTTAAGGGAGCATTAGAAGGTCAGCTATACTTAGTTGATTTTAACAAAGCTGAACTCGATACTTGCTTAATTGCTAAGACTAATATGGGTTGGCTCTGACATCGCCGACTAGCCCATGTTGGGATGAAGAATCTTCACAAACTTCTAAAGGGAGAGCACATTTTGGGACTAACAAATGTTCAGTTTGAGAAAGACAGGGTTTGTAGCGCATGTCAAGCAGGAAAGCAAGTTGGCGCCCACCATTCACACAAGAACATAATGACAACAGACATGCCACTAGAACTACTCCACATGGATCTATTCGGCCCGATAGCTTACATAAGCATCAACAGGAGTAAGTATTGTCTAGTAATTGTGGATGACTATTCTCGCTTCACTTGGGTATTGTTTTTACAGGAAAAATCTCAAACCCAAGAGACCTTAAAGGGATTCTTAAGATGGGCTCAAAACGAGTTCGGATTGAGGATGAAGAAAATAAGAAGCGATAATGGGACGGAGTTCAAGAACTCACAAATTGAAGGCTTTCTTGAGGAAGAGGGCATCAAGCATGAGTTCTCTTCTCCCTACACACCTCAACAAAATGGTGTAGTGGAGAGGAAGAATAGAACTCTACTGGACATGGCAAGAACCATACTTGATGAATACAAGACAAAGGACCGGTTTTGGGCTAAGGCGATTAACACCGCCTGCTACTCCATCAACCGGCTCTACCTTCACCGAATCCTCAAGAAGACATCATATGAACTCCTCACCGGTAAAAAGCCAAATGTTTCATATTTTAGAGTCTTTGGTAGCAAATGTTTTAGTCTTATTAAAAGAGGTAGAAAATCTAAATTTGCTCCCAAGGCTGTAGAAGGCTTTTTACTAGGATATGACTCAAACACAAGGGTATATAGAGTCTTCAACAAATCCACTGGATTAGTTGAGGTTTCTTGTGACATTGTGTTTGATGAGAGTAATGGCTCCCAAGTGGAGCAAGTTGATCTTGATGAATTAGATGATGAAGAGGCTCCGTGTGTCGCGCTAAGGAACATGTCAATTGGGGATGTGTGTCCTAAGGAATTCGAAGAGCCTTCACAAGCACAATACCAACCATCATCTTCCATGTAAGCATCTCCACCAACTTAAGATGAGGAACATGCTCAAGATGATATCTATGAAGATCAAGAGGATGAGCCACCTCAAGAGGAGGATAATGGTTAAGGGGGAGATGAAGACAAGGAAGATGAGCAAGAGATACAGGGCCAAAGACCGCCACACCCAAGAGTCCACCAAGCAATTCAAAGAGATCACCCTGTGAACTCCATCCTCGGTGACATTCATAAGGGAGTAACCACTAGATCTCGAGTTGCACATTTTTGTGAATATTACTCTTTTGTGTCCTCTATTGAGCCATACAAGGGTGGAGGATGCACTAAGAGATTCGGATTGGGTGCTGGCAATGCAAGAGGAGCTCAACAAATTCACGAGGAATGAGGTATGACATTTAGTTCCACGTCCTAACCAAAATGTTGTAGGTACCAAATGGGTATTCCGCAACAAGCAAGATGAGCATGGTGTGGTGATAAGGAACAAAGCTCGACTTGTGGCCAAGGGATATTCACAAGTCAAAGGTTTGGATTTCGGTGAAACTTATGCACCCGTAGCTAGGCTTGAGTCAATTCGCATATTACTTGCCTATGCTACTTACCATGGCTTTAAGCTTTACTAAATGGACGTGAAAAGTTCCTTCCTCAATGGACCAATCAAGGAAGAGGTCTATGTTGAGCAACCTCCCGGCTTTGAAGATAGTGAGTACCCTAACCATGTTTATAAACTCTCTAAGGCGCTTTTTGGGCTCAAGCAAGCCCCAAGAGCATGGTATGAATGCCTAAGAGATTTTCTTATAACTAATGGCTTCAAAGTCGGAAAAGCTGATCCTACACTCTTTACTACAACTATCGCAAAAGATTTGTTTGTATGCCAAATTTATGTTGATGATATCATATTTGGGTCTACTAACAAATCTACTTGTGAATAGTTGAAAGTCGCCTAGAGGGGGGTGGATAGGCGAAACCTGAAAATTAAAACTTTATCCCCCAACTAGATCCCTTGATTAGTGGTTAGAACAAGATAAACAATTATCAGAGTATAAAAGCTAAGTCCTTTGCTTGTAAAGAATGTTGCTTTGAAATAATGCGGAATTGATAATCAATACAACTACTAGATGAATGGATAGTAAAGCAAGAAGGCTTAGATGAGAAGAGCAATAAGTCAAGTTTCTTTCTTGCGAAGTGTTGCTTCACTAAATGAGAATTTAACTTGAAGCAACACCAAATGATATTAACAAAGAATAGCACAAGAAAACTTAGAGAAGGAAAAACAAACAAATCACAAGCAATAAACACAAATGACACAGGGTGATTTGTTTTACCGAGGTTCGGCCCTCGAAGGCCTAGTCCCCGTTGAGGAGTCCACTCAAGGACGGGTCTTTTTCAACCCTTTCCCTCTCTCCACCGATCACACAAGGATCGGTGAGCTCTTCTTCTTCTCAAGGATCACTCTCGATCCCACAAGGACCACCACACTCTTTGGTGTCTCTTGCTAGCTTTTACAAGCCTCCAACACTTTGGAGGAAGTTTGAATGGGAGTCAAAACTCCACGCGCAAATGAACACAAAGATGAAGCACACACTATCTCTCAATGGATCTCACAAGGCACTAGGGCTAAACTCAATTGAGTAGCTCTCAATTGCTCGCTCTCTCTTTTGTGACACTTGTGTTGGTTGTAGTGGGCTAGATCTTGTGTATAGGATGTATCAATGAATATATGTGGTTGGGAGGGCTTGAGTATGTCAACTAGATGACTTGGAATGTTGCTTGGACTCCCACACTTTGAAGTGGCCGGTTGGGGTGGTATTTATAGCCCACAACCACCCATATAGCCGTTGGGGCGCATCTGCCAGAAATTGCACTTGCGGACGGTCCGCGGCTAGGGCCCGGACGGTCCGCGACCCTCCAACGGTCGATTCTGACATCTTCAACGGATACTTCTGACAGATCAACGGTTAGATCAACGGCTATCTGCCTCGGTGACACCACGCGGACGGTCCGCCCTTGGTCCCGGACGGTCCGCGCCAGCTATATAATTCCTTTTGCTCAACTTGTCACCTTCGGGCTGAACCAGGTCTTCACCTGCGGACTGTCCGTGAATTATAGCCGGACGGTCCGCGCGTTGTAGCTGGACGGTCCGTGGTTTATTCGGACTGTCCCTGATTTATAGTTCCTGGTCAAAGTCAAAGCGGTGTCGCGGACGGTCCGCCGCAAGGGCCCGGACGGTCCGCGCGAGGCCTGATTTTCCAAAAAGCTTCTCCTGTCCGGAATAATCTACGGTATTCCGGACAGTCGACTTAGTATAGTTGTAGATGAACCTTTGGCACCTGTAGAGCATATAATCTAGAGCAAACTAGTTAGTCCAATTATTTGTGTTGGGCAATTCAATCACCAAAATCATTTAGGAAAAGGTTTGAGCCTATTTCCCTTTCAATCTCCCCCTTTTTGGTGATTGATGCCAACACAAACCAAAGCAAATATATAAGTGCAGAATTGAACTAGTTTGCATAAGGTAAGTGCAAAGGTTACTTGGAATTAGACCAATTTACATTTAATGTTTTAGACCATGCTTGCACCAATTGTTTTGTTTTTGCAAACTCTTTTGGAAATTCTTTTCAAAGTGTTTTGCAAAATAGTCAAAGGATAAATAAGATTTTGAGAAGCATTTTCAAGATTTGAAATTTTCTCCCCCTGTTTCAAATGCTTTTCCTTTGACTAAACAAAACTCCCCCTTAATGAAATCCTCCTCTTAATGTTCAAGAGGGTTTTGATATTAATTTTATATCAATTTGAAATTATATCACAAGTAAGATACTAATTTGAAAATACTTCTTTAAAACCAACTTGAAAGACTATACTAATTGAAAATTCATCATTTCAAGACCTTTTAAATTTTGAAAATTGGTGGTGGTGCGGTCCTTTTGCTTTGGGCTAATACTTTCTCCCCCTTTGGCATGAATCGCCAAAAACGGATACTTTGAGTGAAATATAAGCCCATGAATAACTACTTTCTCTCCTTTGGCAAATAAAACATGAGTGAAGATTATACCAAATACGGAGAGACGGCGGGATACCGGCAAAGAGTGGATAATACCAATGGAGTTGAGTGGAAGCGATGTCTTTGCCGAATACTCTATTTCCCTTTCAATCTAAGACTTAATACATGAGATGCTCATGAAAACATATTAGTCTTAGCCTTGGCACACAATGAAGATAAGAAATATGCAAATGTACCAAAGGAAAGAGACATGATAAAAAAAGGATATGTCAATTAAGCTTAAACAATTCTATACAATATAGATTGCTCCCCCTAAATATGTGCATAGAGAGGAAAACAAATTTTTGGTCTAAAATGCCAAGTGCACATAATTAGGTTAATGAGACCATGTCTATATCATAAAGAGTGTAAAGTGCATTGTGTCATAGTATAAGTGTGATGTTCATGACATTTTATGCACTTATGAAAGCATGTTATAAATATCTCAAGCATTTACCCTTAAGGATTTCAAGGAGACTTAAGGACCATCCACCTTTTGGAACAAAAGGCAGCTTATCCTCGTTACAAGGTTAAGCTTTAAGCTCCTTGACAATAAAATTACTTCACCCAGTTTAAACAAAGATGTAAAAAAAATGAATGTTTGAGAAGTTAAACTAGGTATGAAGTAGGTATAACACAAAGGACATGCTTTCTCTTCCTTCTATCTAAGATATGCAAAGAATGCTTATAAGAGGAAGATTTGGGTACATGTTTGAATGAAAGGAAGTAGTTTTACCGTTTTGTTCCTTCGCATAGAGACGCTCTCTTCATTGTGCTTTGTCCTTAGTCTTAGATGCTTAAGACCTATTCTTAATGACAATATATGGAAATATTTTGCACAAGAGAGAGTTCTACAACTAGTGATCTTTTCAAGTTATTGTTAGCATATATCAAACGGATCACACGTTGCATAAATGTATCATGAATTCTCCTTTTAACTTAGTGCATATCAAGATAGATGTCGATTGAAATTACCAATTGAAATCAAATTGAAATTACATGAGACACTAAGAAGCACAAGTGATAATTGAAGTTATTCAATGATCAAACAACAAATGCGATCAAAAGAACAACATAGGCATTAGATTTGCAATCAAGCTCAAAAATAGGAGAATCCAATAAATATGCTACTTTAGCAATGAAAACTACAATCCTTGATAAAGATGACATCACTTTAACAAGATGGATTAATTTGAAGTAGCATACTTTATGAGAAACTTAATCTCATGCAAGAGGCTCTATGAAATTACTAAGATAAAGTGACAGTCTCATTGCAATCAAGATGTAGATAGAGGCTCCCCCTAGAGATATGCATCAAGTATTTGAATGAATGGATGCATTTACTTTAAGGACAAATAGAGAGAAGCATTATACATCTTGATCAAGGCTCATTAAATTTGCAATAAACAACTTGAGCCTAGTATTCTCATTATGAAAGGATTTAGAATACTCACAACCACACCATTGATTGTTTCGTAGAAGTAGGTGGTGTTGTTCTTGATGTTCTCCTCTTTCATTTGAGAGTCCTCCCTTTGCAGTGTTTTTTTTTTTCAAACTTATTGAAAATACTCAAGAAGGATGTTAGTAACACAAGGGAGTATATAATGAAGGATGATTTCTTTTAGATAGGAAATAACACAGTTCATCATCCATAAGTCACACAGACATGAAGTAAAATCCTTAACATTAGTGCACTTTTACTTGAAAAGAGGAACATGCACTATTTAACAATTTGATCAATCATAGGAATTTAATTCTTCATATTGAACTTTAATAATTATTACATAAAACAATTCAATATGAGAACATTTATTGCAAAGGTATGAATAGATTCTAATGGATAAGTGCATTAATGAGAATGAGATTGAATGCACAACTTAGCCAATTTAAATTTAATAAAGAATCTATTTCTTCACAAAGACATAATTTAGAGTAAACAAGTATTGATGGGAACTATATTAAAGAGATGAGTTCCCATACCTTTGCTTTTTACCTTTCTTCCTTTGGGTGAAGAGCAACCCATGAGGCTTGTGCACTTTCTTTTGTAGATATTCAAAAGTAAGCTCAAGAGATGCTTTGTTAGTAATACAAGCACTAGTTTCCCTTTTTGTAATCATTTTTTATAAGGAATGAAAAGTGAATTACTAAAGCATGGAAACTTTACAATATGAACTAGATTATTCCATGAAGTATGCCTAGTTTTAACTCATAAAACAGGCATGGTTAATTTCTTGAGACTTAAGTGAATAAATCTAATTCATAACATGGAGAGCGATAAATGTAGAAGAATCACATCCAATTTAAGCAATAAAACATAAATTATTGGATTGATTTTCCTTGCCAGGATGGATTACGCATTTCCATAGAGAATTTTATCTCTACAAGTGAGACTGCTTAAATTGCTTAGATAAAAACATCAGTCTCACTTTTCTAGCTATAGAGAGAATTTTCCTTTTATAAGTGTCCTAAGTATTTGAATTCCTTACATGACACCTTATTCTTTTAGGAACATGAAGTATCTCTCTATATCTAGAACATGGCAATAATAGAATAATTAATGTAAAAACATGCCATGAGAACTTGCAATAATTTAAAGCATGTAGATTGTCATAATATAGAATTTGATAAATTCACAATCTACCATATGAGAGGAATTTCTTCAAAGAATGATGACATAAATTTTAAAACATCCTTAAGTGCTTTCTATTTCTATGTGACTACACAAGACACACGACAATTTAAGATAATTGTACTTAAGAATATAAATGTTACCATCCTTTGACTTTCCTCCATGTTGTAGGCTTTGATATTTCGCACATGATGATTCTTTATTTCCTACAACATTAATATCTTTCCGAGATGATATGAGTTTTGAATACAATAAATTGAAGTAACCTTGGGTCAATCTTGAATACGTAGTCATTTGAAGATTGATAGCTTGAGTTGATTGAATTAACTCCCTCAAGCACCCCAAAGGTTCATATCATCTCCTTCTCCTACAAAGCTTGTCAAGCACATTTTGGTACCCATCGCTTGATGGGTCCATTAAGGTTAGTGAACAAAGATTTAGGAACCCAAGTGTCCTTTGTGCTAGCGCTGGGTAAACTCATTACCTTTCTAGCACAAGTTGCAATTTTGGGTTGCCTAGTTACATAAAAATCAATTGACAAGTTAGGAGTGGATTTGTTACCAATGGGACAATCCTTGCATTGATGTCCCTTCTTCCGGCATGTGTAGCATAAGCGTTTTCCAAGTTTTGAAGATTTCTTCTTTCCTTGTTTGTTGCTTGCTATTTGGTTAGTAAAAACTTTCTTTTCTAACCCTATGCCTCTTTGTTTTAAATGGGGACAAGATCTAAGCAAGTGTCCCTTCTTGGAGCATTTAAAACAAAGTCTATCATCCTTGTTAATAATCAAGCCATTTTTAATGTAGGGACATGACCTAATCAAGTGCCCCTTTTCAAAGCATTCACTACACCTCTTAATGTGAATTGTGGCTTGATCATTACCTTGGATGTTACCTTTTGTGGAGGCGTGATTGAGGCTTTTGGAGGAGGTGTTGAATTTCTTCTTTTGTTTCTTCCTCTTGGCAATCCTCAAATCCTTGACATTTTCTTCAAGGGATGTAGTGCATGCCACGGTTGTTCCCGTCTCAAGCTTCTTCACCATGAGATCACGGTTATCTTGAGAAGGTTGGGCAATGCATTTCCCTTTTAGTTGTGTCAAGCTCATCTTTAGCCTCTCATTTTCTTCCTTGAGCTTTTGATATGAATCATCGTTTGTTCCTGCAAATTCTAGCTCAAAGGAGGATTTGCTTGTCGACGGACAACAAGCATTAGCACATGGTAATATAGTATCAATTTGAATACATGTGCATGAGTGAGGTTGTTGGGATTTTAAATTTTCTATCACAACCTCATGAGCAATGTTTAATATGATATGATCATCCATAAGATTTTCATGAGAGCATAGGAGCATATCATACTTTCCTTGAAAAGCTAGATTTTCAACTTTTAGCTTTTCTACTTGGTCCTTAAGCAAGGTATTCCTATTTACTAATTGAGCGATACAATATAAAGCGTTATCTTGCTCAATTGAAATAGTTTCATACCTTTGAACCAAATCAACATGAGAGCACTTTAGCTCCTCATGTTCTTTAGTCAACTCGTCAAAGTGTAGCATTTTCATGGAGAGAATATCTTCTAGCCTTTGACGAGCTTCGCTTTGCTCTCTCGCTCTTTCTAGAAGTTTGAGCATGACCGCCTTATCTTCTTGGCTTAGGCGAGCGTAGAGTTGCACAAAGCTCCTTTCTTCCTCCTCATCCTCATTTGTGCTTCCGCTATCATTTTCATTAGCCACACAACACATGTGGGAATCAAAATGGGAAGACAAACCTTTTGGAGAGGTGGATTCATCGTTTGGTCTCCATCGTTCATTTTCTTCTTCTTCCTTGCAAGGGTTAGTATCACAAATACCAAAGGAAGTAGAAGCACAAAATGAACTATCATGTTTGGATTTATCAAATTTAGTTTTAATTCTAGTCCAAATATCATGCACATCACAAATAGGTTTATCATATTTTATTATGAAGGCATGGTAATCTTCTTTGCTAAGGGATTTACTTAAGATGTCATAAGCTAGATAATTTAAGCGTATACATCTTAAATCTTCTTCGGAGGCATTTTCCCTAGCATAGTTAAGAGGAATAATACTCTTGTCTAAAATTTGTTCTAATTGTGGATCTATGGTTCTAAAAGCATTTATCACTCTAGTGGACCAAGAAACATAATTAGAACAATCGGAAAGTAATATCTCAAGAGTTACCTCCTTGTTCTCCTTGGACTTCTTGTTCTTTTGGGATCTTCTACGAGCCATCACTTCGAGTTGTTAGACTCAAGATGAAGTGCCTAGCTCTGATACCAATTGAAAGTCGCCTAGAGGGGGGGTGGATAGGCGAAACCTGAAAATTAAAACTTTATCCCCCAACTAGATCCCTTGATTAGTGGTTAGAACAAGATAAACAATTATCAGAGTATAAAAGCTAAGTCCTTTGCTTGTAAAGAATGTTGCTTTGAAATAATGCGGAATTGATAATCAATACAACTACTAGATGAATGGATAGTAAAGCAAGAAGGCTTAGATGAGAAGAGCAATAAGTCAAGTTTCTTTCTTGCGAAGTGTTGCTTCACTAAATGAGAATTTAACTTGAAGCAACACCAAATGATATTAACAAAGAATAGCACAAGAAAACTTAGAGAAGGAAAAACAAACAAATCACAAGCAATAAACACAAATGACACAGGGTGATTTGTTTTACCGAGGTTCGGCCCTCGAAGGCCTAGTCCCCGTTGAGGAGTCCACTCAAGGACGGGTCTTTTTCAACCCTTTCCCTCTCTCCACCGATCACACAAGGATCGGTGAGCTCTTCTTCTTCTCAAGGATCACTCTCGATCCCACAAGGACCACCACACTCTTTGGTGTCTCTTGCTAGCTTTTACAAGCCTCCAACACTTTGGAGGAAGTTTGAATGGGAGTCAAAACTCCACGCGCAAATGAACACAAAGATGAAGCACACACTATCTCTCAATGGATCTCACAAGGCACTAGGGCTAAACTCAATTGAGTAGCTCTCAATTGCTCGCTCTCTCTTTTGTGACACTTGTGTTGGTTGTAGTGGGCTAGATCTTGTGTATAGGATGTATCAATGAATATATGTGGTTGGGAGGGCTTGAGTATGTCAACTAGATGACTTGGAATGTTGCTTGGACTCCCACACTTTGAAGTGGCCGGTTGGGGTGGTATTTATAGCCCACAACCACCCATATAGCCGTTGGGGCGCATCTGCCAGAAATTGCACTGGCGGACGGTCCGCGGCTAGGGCCCGGACGGTCCGCGACCCTCCAACGGTCGATTCTGACATCTTCAACGGATACTTCTGACAGATCAACGGTTAGATCAACGGCTATCTGCCTCGGTGACACCACGCGGACGGTCCGCCCTTGGTCCCGGACGGTCCGCGCCAGCTATATAATTCCTTTTGCTCAACTTGTCACCTTCGGGCTGAACCAGGTCTTCACCTGCGGACTGTCCGTGAATTATAGCCGGACGGTCCGCGCGTTGTAGCTGGACGGTCCGTGGTTTATTCGGACTGTCCCTGATTTATAGTTCCTGGTCAAAGTCAAAGCGGTGTCGCGGACGGTCCGCCGCAAGGGCCCGGACGGTCCGCGCGAGGCCTGATTTTCCAAAAAGCTTCTCCTGTCCGGAATAATCTACGGTATTCCGGACAGTCGACTTAGTATAGTTGTAGATGAACCTTTGGCACCTGTAGAGCATATAATCTAGAGCAAACTAGTTAGTCCAATTATTTGTGTTGGGCAATTCAATCACCAAAATCATTTAGGAAAAGGTTTGAGCCTATTTCCCTTTCAATAGTTTAGTAGGATCATGATTCAAAAATTTGAGATGTCTATGATGGGGGAGTTGAAGTATTTCCTAGGATTTCAAGTCAAGCAACTACAAGACGGCACCTTCATCAGCCAAATAAAGTACATTCAAGACATACTTAACAAGTTTGGAATGAAGGATGCCAAGCCCATCAAGACACCCATGGGAACTGTAACACCCTGAATTCGGGGGTATATAATTTCATTTCTAATATCTACCAAATTCAGGTGCTACCCCCTCTTTTTCTATGCTTTTCTTTTCTTTTGCCTAAAGAGTGAAGAATTAATTTGTTTTATATCTATATGTAAGCCTAGTAAATTAAAACCCTAGGGGGTTTTGATTGTTGCATCAAGCTGAAGTATACATTTTTTCGGATGATGATTGTGTTTTGAGGTGCATTCAAATAACCTACAACTAAATTCAAATAGAGAATAATAATAATAATAATAATAATAATAATAATAATAATAATAATAATAATAATAATAATAATAATAATAAGAAAAATCAGCTCAACAGCACCCTCCTTTTTTCCCGTGGACGGCCCGCCCAGTCACTCCTGCGGCCCAACCGTCCCCTTCCCCGCTCGCAGCACACCTAGCCTATTCCCCCAATGCTCTCACGCCGGCCTGCCTCGCCCGCGGCCCAGCTCGACCCCAGTAGCGCGTCCAGTAGCTAGCGGCTCGCCCGGCCTCGCGCGTAGCAGGCGCGCGCCCACTAGTGGCCCAGCACCAACCGCGCAGCATGTGCTCGGCGGCCCAGCCTCAGCCGCGTGCTCAATGGCCAGGCGTGCCCCATGCACCGCTGCGGATCAGTTCCAGCCTCCGCGTCGTCTGTGTGCGTGGGCAGTTGCGCGCAGCCGCCAGCAGCGCATCCGCACCCGGCTGCCCCTGGCCGATGGCCCGCACGTCGAGGGTTTCGCCCACGTCGCAAGCAGAGTGGAGACAGCTTTCCTAACCTCCTTCGTTCAAAACCCACAGCCCACATTTACCTTTCCCGATCTCCCTGAACGGCATCCTCTCCTCTCCATGCCTTAGTGCATTGTGCCGCAGCCTCGCCCGCACAGCCACCGTGCTCGCCGTCGCGCGATGGAGCTTGGTTGGTCGCTGTCGTTCCGTGCCGAGGTGAGAACTCCAGTCTACCTTTTTTTCCCGTCCCTCTCTCCGTCCCCGTTGGTCGAGCGACCCCCTGGCCAACCCAGCCAGTCCCAGCGTCCAGTGCCCCGGCGAGCTCCACTCCCGGCTAACCATGGCGCTCCCTGCCCAGCCCTTCCCTTGCCGAGCGAGCCACTGCAGTCGTGCCTCCCTGCATGTCCTGTGTGTGCGGGCCGCCGCCGTTCTAAGCCGCACGCACGAGCCAGCTCCGGCAAGCCTTTCTTCCTCTCCCTTGACCGCGCTACCCTGGCCAGCTCCCCAGCGACAACCAGTCGAGTCCCCTGCGCATGGCCAGCGTGGCCCATCCCCAACCTTCGGCCATCGCCCAAGTGCTCCCTGCGCATGCGTCCGTCAAAAACAGCAGAGAGGAAATCGCCTAGCCCCCACTTGCATGCCGTTTTTCCATGATTCTTGTGATTGAAGAAACCGCATGAGAGCCCCACTCACATACACATGCACGCATGTCACCAGCCACCACACTAGAGAAATAAAAACCGTCTTATCCTCCCTCGCAGAAATCTCGTGGCCGCATGCAAGCATAAAAGGAGAAGATTTGTGGTCCCACCTGCATGTGCCAAAAAAAAAACAAACTCTGTGACCCTTTGTATTGCTCTTTTTTAATAAAATCGTGCCATGTGGCTTATATTCCACAAGTTATTTAACTTTGTCTTAAACTTGCTTCGAACCCGTATCAGTTATGTTAACTTTGCAATAACGTCGCGTACGTGTAGTAACATAGTTTGTCGTGACACGTCTTTTAATTTATTAATTAGATAAATAGTAATTAAAACTAATTTATAGTTTTAATTTGTGTTTTTATAAAAACATGTTAATGTGATTTTGTACACTCTATTGTTTAGAATTAATACTTGTTTAGTATAAACCTCATATCTGTTAGTGATTTCCGTATGTCACACGTGTCGCGCAATGTCGTGCGCGTTGTTTCACACGTCGTGGTGCTGTTTCACACGTGTCGTTCGCACTCGTTGTCGCGCGCTGTTCGCGTGTGTCACGCACCTTGCCGCGCGTATCGCACCCTGTTCGCGTACGATATTAAATTGTTCGCTTATAATCACTCATGTCAATTAATTAGGTATTTATTTAATCATCCAAGTTTAAAATAGTGAGTTAATCAAAACTAAGTAGTTTTATTTTATATTTCATAAATAGCAATTAATATAGTTACATCGAATTAAATATTCTAACTAATAATTGTTTAGTGTAAACACGATAACTTCTCGACCGTAGCTTCGACCGTCGCGTTTCTTATCCTCGTCTAACCGTAGAGGCGCTCTCTATTTTATATTGCTCGCTTTTATAACATTTTATCTTGTATGGTGTAATGTTCTTATACATATGTATATGTTTGTTTGCTTGTGCCTGTTCGTCTTCGCTTCGCGTCGCGATTAGATCGCGATTCGTTTCTGAGCTACGGGGAATCGACGGTCAAGCTTCGGCGACCAAATGATCCAGTTCTTCGAGTTCTACGAGATCGAAGACCCTGAGCATCTGTTTGGTGAAGGCAAGTGTCCTCTGTCCCATTATGTCCCATTTACTTTATAATACACTGTCCCGCATACTATGAACAACCTAAGGATTTACTAGCTTTCTATTTACCTTATCCTTGTTTACCTTTCGGGTTACTATGGTTAGCTTCATGCTAGCGCTTTACTTTAATCAATGAACATGATGAGATACAATGATGATACTATGGTTTTATTCTGGATATGATGATATACTTGTGGCATTTAAGGGGACTCGGGCTGTTTCCCGAGTACCTCTCCGTAAGGACCTGTTCGTTGAGAGACCACCCGGGATAACAGTGCAACCATGAGGGTGAAATGGGATGCCCTTAGCTAATTAATTAGAGGAACTAGAGGTGTAGTTGCTTCGCCGTCGTGCCATTAATGGGGTCCAGGCACAGTGCTTGCTCTGCCGAGGTTGAGTGTCGATGTTCTTTCGTTTTGCTTTTGTTAGTCACCCTCCTGCGGGGAGAGGTACTGTGTTTATCAAACTGGAGAAACCTAACGGGCGGCTATGACCTCTAGGGAATCTTTGTAAAAGCTACGTAGTGATACCCTGCCGGACCACCTAGGTAGTGGTCAATGGGGATTAGCTCTCCCCGGGCAGAAAGGGAATCATGACTCATGGGTAAAGTGTGCGACCTCTGCAGAGGGTAGTGAAACTGATATATCAGCCGTGCTCACGGTTATGAGCGGCCTTGGGATCCTCTTTGATTAGAGATACAGATGGTTCGAGATACAATGATTCTTTTTATTATTTCGGTTCGATCATGATAATGAGGTTTCCTCGATGAGGAAATGGTTCACGGGTTGGTTATATGATAAAACTTGGCTTCCACTAATAATAAATACCTGACCAACTAAAAGCAATCTGCTTTGACCTTCACCCCACATAAAGCTAGTCCACTTCAGCCAAACAGGACATTTGCTGAGTACGTTGATGTGTACTCACCCTTGCTTTCACAAAACACCAGGTTGCCTTTGGTGCAATCTATGCTCAAGTAAAGAAGAAGGCGTCGAGGCGGATCTCCAGGAGTTCCAGGACTTCGACGAGTTTGAGGATTAGGCTAGCGATCACCCCTAGTCAGCCGCCTGTGGTGGGTTTATTTACGTTGGCTACGTTTCTATTCTGTGTACTTTGATTATATTATGTAAATGACTCTAGTCTTTATATTATTACTTACTCTTTATTGTTATTCGAAGCATTGTGCTATGATGAGTCATGTTGGGACTATGCTTCGTCGCCGAAGGTCTTGTAGGAAGAAGCAGCTTTCGGCTGAAGCTGTTCGTATGAGATGGCCGAAGGTTCCTCTTCATGAAGCTTCGGTATTACAAACCGACTTAAAAGTAGAATGACCCTCTAGTCCATAAGTGCCTAGGTCGCTGTTGTAATCCTTTGTGAGGGGCATAATTGTAATTTCTCATAGGCTGTGTCCTGTGCCTATAAATAGTGAACAGTATTCCCTTACTGTTCACAGATTCTGGTTTTTGCAATCGCATCATTCGGGAACCAATCTTTGCCAAGGCAGAGGTATAATTGTATTCAATAATTCAATATACTAAGAAAAATATAATATGGTTCGTTTATGATTCATTTACCTTTGATACTCTTTATTTTATGTTATCTTATACAATCTATTAAAATTCAATTATGAAGACTTGACCTTCGTAATCGTATTGTAATCAACCTTCGTCCAAGGTTCATTATCCTCAAGGGAATAATGCTTCATGGACGAAGGACGTTAACATTTAAAATTTTATGTTGCCTTGTTCTTAATTCATAGCATTTGAGAACAAGTCCCCAACATTGGCGCCCACCTCCGGTGAACTCACTTCCACTTTTTTGAGCTGATGGCTTCGTTCAACGATTGAGCTGGAGCTGCTTCGGACCCGAAGCTGGTGCTCCCGATAACAGGTGGATCGTGCTCAGAACCAGCCAACAAAAAGCAGAAGAAAGAGGCGCAGAGAAGGGTACAACATGTTGGAGTGCAGGGACCCTTTATCAAGTCAAGGTGGTCCCACATTCCAATCACCTTCTCCCAGGAGGACCTTCAGCTCAAGGATTTTCCTCATAACGATGCTATGGTTATTTCTTGCGTTATCAAAGGGTTTCTGGTCCACAATGTCTTGGTTGATACAGGCAGTGCAGCTGATATCATATTTGCTAAGGCCTTCAGACAAATGTAAGAGCCAGAAGATAAGATTCATGATGCTACACACCCTCTTTGTGGCTTCGGAGGAAGACAGATTGTAGCACTGGGCAAGATCACCATGCCAGTGACCTTCGGATTCATCAACAACACTAGAACTGAGCAAGTTGTGTTTGACATTGTTGACATGGAATACCCTTACAATGCAATTATTGGTCGTGGCACCCTCAATGCTTTCGAAGCAATTCTTCATCCTGCTTACCTTTGCATGAAGATACCTTCGGATCAAGGACCCATCACTATTCATGGAAGTCAGGAAGCTGCCAGAAGGGCCGAAGGAAACTGGACTGACTCAAAAGCAATCCATAACATAGATGGAGCTGAAGCTTGTGAACAGTACAAATTCAGAAGGGAGAAAGCAGCTTCAGCAGATCAGCCGAAGCCCATGCTCTTATGTGAGGACATAGCAGAGCAGAGGGTGCTGTTGGGCTCTCAATTATCCGAAGAACAGGAGAAAACCTTGATAAGGTTTTTGTTCAACAACAAAGATGTTTTTGCATGGTCAGCCAATGATCTTTGCGGAGTTAACAGAGATGTTATTGAACACTCGCTCAATGTTGACCCATCCTTCAGACCCAGAAAGCAGAGGCTTCGGAAAATGTCTGATGATAAGGCCGAAGGTGCTCGTAATGAAGTCAAAAGACTCCTCAGTGCAGGAGTTATCAGAGAAGTAAAGTACCAGAATGGCTAGCTAACACTGTTACGGTAAAAAAGGCCAATGGCAAATGGCGAATGTGTATCGATTTTACAGATCTCAACAAGGCTTGTCCGAAGGACGAATTCCCATTGCCAAGGATAGACTCCTTAGTTGATGCAGCAGCTTCGTCAGAGCTCATGAGTCTTCTCGATTGTTATTCAGGCTATCATCAAATTTGGATGAAGAAGGAGGATGAGCCAAAGACCAGTTTCATAACCCCTAGTGGAACATATTGTTACCTTCGGATGCCTGAGGGGCTCAAGAACGCTGGAGGAAGTTTCAGCAGAATGACTGCGAGGGTTCTCCAATCTCAGATAGGCAGAAATGTGCTAACTTATGTTGATGATATCATTGTAAAAAGCACGAAACAGGAAAATCACATTGCTGATTTGCAGGAGACCTTCGCCAGTTTTAGACAAGCTGGCCTAAAGTTGAATCCAGAAAAATGTGTCTTCGGAGTAAAGAAGGGGAAATTTCTTGGATGCTTGGTTTCAACAAAGGGAATTGAAGCTAATCCAAGTAAAATTGAAGCTATACTTCAAATGGAGCCACCAACTACAAAAAAGGGGGCCCAAAGATTGACAGGAAGGCTGGCATCTCTTAATAGATTTGTATCCAAATCAGCAGAAAGAAATTTACCATTCTTCGAAGTCCTGAAATCAGCCGAAGTCTTTCAATGGGGACCAAGCCAACAAAAAGCCTTCGAGGAACTGAAGCAATATTTGATAGATTTAACAACATTAACCCCACCAGCGCCAGGGGCTCCTTTGTTATTATATGTGGCAGCTTCGCACTCAGCGGTAAGTGCAGCACTTGTCCAGGAGAAGCTTGATGGCCAAGTCAAGAAGCAGGTCCCAGTGTATTTTGTATCTGAAGTTCTTAGTATATCAAAGAAAAACTATACAGAATTAGAGAAGGTGTTATATGCTGTTTTGATGGCATCCAGGAAGCTTCGGCATTACTTTCAAGCATACAATATTGTTGTTCCTTCTTCGCAGCCGTTGAAGGATATTATGAGAAATAGAGAAGCTACTGGGCGGATTGGAAAATGGGCTGCAGAGCTCAATGAATTTTGCATTGATTATGTGCATAGATCTTCGATCCAGTCCCAAGCGTTGGCAGATTTTATCGCCGATTGGACGCCAGGGGCTCAGGATGAAGAAACAAATAAAGATGCCGAAGTATGGACAGTGTTTTGCGATGGGTCTTGGGGAACCTTCGGGGCAGGAGCAGCTACTGTGTTGGTCTCACCATCCAAAGTTAAAACTTGTTATGCGGCAAGACTCGATTTCAGTTGTACAAACAATATTACTGAGTACGAAGCCCTGCTTTTGGGTCTTCGGAAGCTAAAAGCAATGGGAATCAGAAGGGCCATTCTTAAAACTGATTCCCAGGTTGTTTCGGGTCATATCGACAAGAGTTGCAAGGCTAAAGATCCGAAGCTTGAAAAATATCTAGACACGGTCCGAAGAGTCGAAGCTTCCTTCGAAGGATTTTCTGTCAAAAATATCCCTCGAGGACAAAATGAGCATGCTGATTTGCTAGCTAAGTCAGCAGCACAGGGGCTGCCCTTACCTTCGGATGTGTTCTTCGAAACAATAAAAGCACCTTCAGTGGAACTTCTTGAAAGAGCAGTCCTCAATATATCTCCTGTTTATAGCGAAGATTGGAGAACTGAGATCATCTCTTATCTTCAGGGTAAATTCCTTTCAGATGACGAAACTTATAACAGAAGGATAGAGGCAAGAGCTCGTCCATATGTCATGATAGAAGGAGAGTTGTACAAGCATGGAGTTTGTGCTCCACTACTCAAGTGTTTATCTAGAACCGAAGGCATAGAATTGATGAAAGAAATACATGCAGGCCTGTGTGGATCTCACATTGGATCTAGGCCGTTACTTGGAAAAGTTTTCCGTCAAGGGTTTTATTGGCCGAAGGCAGCTTCGGATGCAGCGGAATTAGTTCAAAAGTGCGAAGGTTGTCAGAAATGTGCAAGAGATCAAAAACAACCTTCGTCCTTAACCCAGCTCATACAACCCATCTGGCCATTGCAAAGGTGGGGCCTTGACTTGTTAGGTTAGTTACCACCGGCCCAAGGAAACTTAAGATATGTTGTAGTGGCTGTGGAATATTTTTCCAAATGGATTGAGGCAAAGCCTTTAGCCACAATAACTTCGGCCACCATTCAAAAGTTTTTCTGGCAGAATATTGTTTGTCGTTTCGGGGTACCAAAGGCCATCACTGTAGATAATGGAACACAGTTCGACTCCGAAGCTTTCAGAGATTTCTGTGATCAAATTGGTACGAAGATCTATTTTGCATCAGTCAGGCATCCGGAGTCAAACGGACTCGTTGAAAGAGCCAATGGAATTATAATGACAGGAATAATGAAGTTAATCTTCAATCAACCCAGGGGAAAGTGGCCAGATCAATTAATCAAAGTGGTGTGGAGCCACAACACAACAACATCAAGGTCAACAGGCTTTACTCCATTCAAGTTATTGTTCGGTGACGAAGCAATAACTCCGGAGGAAGCTAAAACCGGATCAATAAGAGTAGTAGCTTCGACAGAATCAGGTTCTGCAGCTGCTTATTCTGTGGAAAAAGATGCTTTAGAAGGGATCAGGCTTCAAGCTGTGGAGAACATCAATAAATATCAAGCCGAAACAATCAAATGGCGTGATAGAAAGGTTCGGCTAAAGAATATTGAGCCAGGACATTTGGTGCTTCGAAGAGTGGCCAACCCAGATACAGTGGGCAAGTTGCAGTTGAAATGGGAAGGACCTTTTTTGGTAGTATCTTCGTCAAGACCCGGTTCATACAGATTGAAGGATATGGATGGCAACGACATTCCTAGATCTTGGAATGCGGATGAGCTTCGACGATATTATGTATAACTTGATGTAATTTTTTATATTTTTTCATTTTTTCTTTCATGGCACCCTTTTCCTTTCTGAAGGGGGAGAAAGGTTTTTAATGGGGCCATCGTATGTAATTTCCTTTTTTAGTTCTATAAGAGCAAAATCCCCCAAGGATGTAAATGTAAAAGCTGAGAACGCACCATCGAGTGCCGAAAAGTAAAAGACGAAGAAGCTCCAAAGTCGTTCCTAAGGGAATGCAGAGCTTACAGCAAAAAATCAACGCTGATTCCGCCGAAAGTAAAAGGCGAAGAAGCTCCAAAGTCGTTCCTAAGGGAATGCAGAGCTTACAGCGAAAAGTCAACGCTGATTCCGCCGAAAGTAAAAGGCGAAGAAGCTCCAAAGTCGTTCCTAAGGGAATGCCGAGCTGATATGTGATTGTTTCTAAGGAAATAACGGCTGTGATTATGGCTTCGGGTATGTGTTTGGACATTCATTTGCACATCACATTACATCATAGCATTTGCATTCATAAACATTCATCCATGCATATGTAGGATAACCATCATAATAGCATAAGTAGTTGCTTCGGCAAAAAGAAGAAACTGTCTTTTGTGCTTCTTCGTGTACGAAAAGAAGAGCTTCGGAAGAAAGGGAAATGTTGTTTTTTATGCTTCGCTGTGTACGAAAAGAAGGGAAGGTGTTTTTTTCGCTTTCGGCTCAAAAAGATAATTTCGTCCACATCAAAGCACCTCTCATACATTAATGGAAGGGTAAGAACATATTACAAGGTATGGACAGAATTCATTAAGAACAAGTTTAGTCACATTTACAAAAGTTATCTCAAAACCTTCTTGAGTCTGTCTACAATTTACTTCTATTTAATCTTCAAGGGACCTCAGCTTCGGCGTCATTCTCTTTAAGCATCGGCCTCGGCTTCGTCATTCTACAAGAATTAAGTTGTTGTAAGTCAAAATCGAGCATGAAGAAAGAGGTAAGCACAAGGTATGATTTCTTACTGGTTCAAGATGACTCCGAGCTTCGTCTCCAGCCTTTTCTCGCCCGCCTTTTGTCCATATCATCTTTACAAATCTATTAGATATGCTTCGGGCGAGATCAGGAATGTCATCTAGAATTGATGGTGATAGAGTGAAATTGGGCCTATTGACAATTTTTCCATGATCGCAGCCAGCTTTTAGGAAAGCTGCAGCAGTGCCCCGAGAAGCTACCCAGGCGCAGAAGTCACCATGCCCGGCTATAACTTCGTCAAGCTCATCAATTTCACCTTCAATATGGTCGAAGGTCTTTGGTAAATCTTTAGCTGACGGGGTGAATTTCTCACTGCTAGCTCCAACTGAGTGGAAAATTTTTCTTAGTCGTTGAATACATTTGTTGCTAAATTCCAAACATTTGTCTTGAAGGCCCGCCAATAGTTTTTTCAAATCTGAATTTTGTTGGACTTCGGCTTCAAGTTTTGCATTAAGTTCTTGCTTTTCTTGTTCAAACTGTCCAGATTGGCAGAGAAGCTTCGTGTTCAGTTCTGTTATTTTAGCTTCGGCTTCCGCCAATAAGCCTTCGGTTGCTTGAAGCTCGAAGTTCTTCTTTTCAATAGCAGCTGATTGCTCTTTTATTTTGCTTTCTAAATTTTCAATTATAACCTCGTGTTTCTTGTCTTCCAAATCTTGCTGCATTTTCAAAGCTTTGCTTAACAGCATACTCTGCACGAAAACAACCTTCGTTAGACATGTTTTCATTATTAAAAACAATATAAGTCAAGGGAAAAGTAGTTCACCTTGAAATTGGAATAAAATAAACTACCAACGATATGTTGTCGTCGGTAGCGGCTAATGTCCGTTTCTAGCTTCGGAAAACCGATACTCTTTGACAGAGTACCGATAACCTTAGCTCCAGTTTGATCTCGGATACAATCTAATTTTTCATCATCAATACCTCCGAAGAGGAGTGCTCCTGGTTTGTACCCGCAAGATTTGGCATACTCTTTAAGCTCTTCTATTTCGGGTTTTGACAATTTTTCTCCAACTAAATTTTGAAACATGAAGGCCTCGTCCTCTGAAGCTTCGTCAGCAATTTCCTTTTCTTTCCCCGGCACTGCGGCCATGGCCTCTTCGGCGGCAGTAGTAGCTTCTTCTGTGGCCATGTCTAGCAGCATTTTGTCGATGTGTTCGATTGTGCTTTCCAAGTTCAAATCTTCAATTGAGGTAGCTTCGGCAGCCGCGACCTCCGAAGGTGTGATTTCAATATTTGTTCTTTCCTCAGCCGCTGGTGTCTTCTGAGCTGAAGTTCTCGGTGGTGTCTTGTCAATGACCTCTGTCACAGTGATGATTCTTTGTCTCTTTGCTTTAGTCGTTTTCTTCGTTTTTTCGGGCTCCTTTTCCTTCTGAAAAAACTTTGTCAGTTGAGGCCCCAATGGACTTAGCTTCGCAGGCAGGGATTCAGTCATTACCTTCAAAATTTCCTCCACGTCAGTGGCAGGGCATGATGCGGGAGTTTCTTCTTCGTCGGATACTTTTTGCTTCGGAGAAGACACTTTCCTCTTCTTCGGAATTTTCTTCTTTGATGGTTCTTTCTCATCTTCATTTAAGGCTTCGGTTATCCTTTTCCTTTTCTGGCCTCCGACACCTTTATTCAGATTTTCATAGTCAGGGTATTCAAAACCCAAGGCGTCCAGCACTCGATTCAGTCTTCGCTTCGGACGGGTGCCGAAGGCCGCAGTCATCAACTGATCTTCTTTTTTGGAGTAATTGCCAAGTATTTCATTGAACATTATTTCAACTGTTTCCAACCACTCTTGGCAAGGCGTTTTAAAGTATTTCTTAAACTTGTAATAGTAAGGTAACCGCACAAGTTCACCTTCTTTCTTCTCCCCCTTTAGCTTCGGCATTGTTGGGACTTGCTCTCAGCAGCAAGGAGGCCAACAAGGGTGAACAGTGATGGCAACAGGGTTACGTGCTCGGGGGCAATAGCTCTGTTAATCTAGCCTCTCACGGGCACTGTGCGGGGGTATTTATAGGTATCTGAGTGCCCAACGCCTTGTGTTAAGGACGCATGTGCCCTCAGACACCTAGTTTATCCCCAGAATATTCCCATAAAGCAGGGTTACAAGCTGTAATTACAAGTATGCCTTTACAAGTTAGGCCCGTAACACAAAGGCGGCCACGCAGGGCCCGTTACAATGGGCCGGATCACACGTGGGCCTTAGGACTGAACGAGGCCGCGCCGCGGGAAGACGTCGCCGCAGGCCTTCGTCAAAGTGCCGAATGGAGCGAAGGGTGTCCCTGCCCGCTTTGTCTCTGTTAGACCAGCGACTGCGGCGGAGGCCTCGAGCGAAGGGTGGCGTCTTTGCCTTCGCCCCAACAGGCATTTCCCATTCTTTTAAACTAGGAAAAACCTTGAAAGCCAAAAACTCCTGAACCAGGTCTCTTGTACTGATATGCTCTGCAATAATTCTGAATTCATCCAACGCTTGTTGGGTTGGACCTTCTGGTGTCATGTTGCAACGAGGTCGGGTTTCTCCGAAGATTAGTTCAAGTGGACTTTGCACAAGCTTCTCCTTATCGTCATCAACCTTAACATAGAACCACTCCGACTTCCAGCCTGCTGCCCATTTGCTTCGGTAGCTGATTACAGGAAACTTTGTGGTTTTCCGATAAGCAAAATTATAGCAACCAAAATTGTCATGCAATCCATCTTTTCTAGCCTTCGTCTGATAGTGCAGCTCGTGAACTCGACAAAAGCTGTCCGCAAACGGCTCCACCGCTTGGCTTCGGAGGGCCCAGATATAAACGCTAAGCCTAACGATAGCGTTAGGAGTCAACTGATGAAAGTAGATACCAAACCTCTTCAATACCTCTGCAATAATCCCATGCAGGGGGAATCTTAATCCAGCCTTTAGAAAGCTCTTGAAAATGACTATTTCATCCTTCTCCGGCTTTGGGGTAGTTTCTTCCCCGCCGAAGCGTAGTAGCTTCTTCTGATTTTCATTAAAATAACCCGACTTTACCATCTTGGAGAGATCAGCCTTTGAAACAGTAGACTTTCCAAAGTCCAAGTGGCTGGGCTTGCTCGGCATGGCAATACGATAATCATCTTCGGGATCAGTTTCCTCAATATTTTCTTCTTCTGCTTCGGCAGTTGCTTGTTCTGCTTGTTCTGCATCATCACTGGGGATCTTTTCCGAAGTTACCAGCCCGGATCGTTGCATCGCTTCGGAGATGGGAACAGTCTCCGAACCTTCAGATTCGCCCCCCTCACGCTCAACCCTAGCGGTAGAACGCACTCTGGCCATTTAATTCTGAATTTGTGGCAATTAAATACTTTTTCTTCCGAAGTTTTTTCTTCTGACGAAGCAGGCTTCAAGCTGGAGCTTCGTTCGATTCCGAGAGTCAAGCTTCGGCTATGGTTAAAAATTTTGGCAGCAAAACAGTGCAAATAGCAATGAATGTTGTGGTAACTTCACACCTACTCGTCTGTTTATATAGTACTGCAGGTAAGAAGGCGAAGCGCCAGGATTTTTACACCAGGCGGACACCCGCTTGCACTCGTTGCGTGGTGGACCGCAGAGACCAAACAGTAACTCTGCAAGGTGGGACCGCTATGCGCTGGGAAACTGAATCGTTTCTCGACAACGAGCTCAGGGAAGGTGTTTTTTGGACCTTCGGCTTCCCGAAGCTTAAGAGACTTTTTTCACGGATCAAGCTCGTTACGAAAAACGATCTAGCACCGCGAAAGGGGCTACTGTTGGGACTATGCTTCGTCGCCGAAGGTCTTGTAGGAAGAAGCAGCTTTCGGCTGAAGCTGTTCGTATGAGATGGCCGAAGGTTCCTCTTCATGAAGCTTCGGTATTACAAACCGACTTAAAAGTAGAATGACCCTCTAGTCCATAAGTGCCTAGGTCGCTGTTGTAATCCTTTGTGAGGGGCATAATTGTAATTTCTCACAGGTTGTGTCCTGTGCCTATAAATAGTGAACAGTATTCCCTTACTGTTCACGGATTCTGGTTTTTGCAATCGCATCATTCGGGAACCAATCTTTGCCAAGGCAGAGGTATAACTGTATTCAATAATTCAATATACTAAGAAAAATATAATATGGTTCGTTTATGATTCATTTACCTTTGATACTCTTTATTTTATGTTATCTTATACAATCTATTAAAATTCAATTACGAAGACTTGACCTTCGTAATCGTATTGTAATCAACCTTCGTCCAAGGTTCATTATCCTCAAGGGAATAATGCTTCATGGACGAAGGACGTTAACATTTAACATTTTATGTTGCCTTGTTCTTAATTCATAGCATTTGAGAACAAGTCCCCAACAAGTCATTTATGTAATCGCCGTGTACGTGAATTTCTGATCCTGGCACGTACATGGTTCGCATTCGGTTTACCTTCCAAAACCGGGTGTGACATAAGTGGTATCAAAGCCGTGCTGACTGTAGGACCGCTAGCCTAGAGTAGCATCGGCCGTTTTAAGAACTTATTGACTATTACTTCACCTCATCCTTGATTCTGCTTCAAAATATTAGTCACCTCGACTAATTCTATGTTTGCTCCTATATGCCTCCTTGCGAAAAGTATTTTATTCTAGTATGGTTTATACTTCTCTCAATCTATTAGATCTGATCTCACTCTTATGCTTGCGACATCTTTGTAGATGCCCCCTGGCCATAACCTTTAGTATTTTGAGACTCTTTCCTCTTCTATTATTAAATTGCTACCATTTGACCTCTATTCCATTTTGTTATTGACATGCTCATATCCTTACATTTTTAATACCCTTATCCCTTGATCTAAAGTACTTACCCTTGTACCTCTGTTGCCTATTTAAACAGTTCAGTTTATGTGTCCATGACCTTCTTGTCTTCTGAGATCCTTTCTTATTTTGTTGTTAAGTCGTTATCTTTCGGCAATTTCTATGCCCTTGGTCTTAGTATGCTCGTATCCTTGGAATCTTGCATACTCTTATATTCTTATGTATGCTTATTTTCATACCCTAATGTCTGTTTAAGACATTTCAGTTAATGTGCCATTGACCACCCTTGTTTCTAAATGATCCATGAGCGGTCATTTTATTTTGCATATCCTTGGTAATCTCGTTGTCTCCTTGTAACTCCACTTGGTAATTAATTTTCTTTACTTCAACCATTTTGTTGGAACCTTACCTATCTTACCCTTGCTTGTTTTCTCCACTTTGTCAGTCTTGCCTTAACTCTGTCCATGGTTATGCTTTTCATCATTACCACCTTTACCCTTATCACCTCTATATCTTACCTTGATGTTTATCTTATATCAGCCTTTAAAATATCCTATTTTCCATCTCAATCTGAGCATTGTACTGTACCTATTTTTCCCTTGGTCATATCCTCTTCTTTGTCACCTGCAAGTTTTTTAACTCTATCATTTGTTGTGTTTTGTTTGTCATCTCCTTTACCCTTCTCATCACTCTATCCTACCTTGTGATTACATTATGTCTATTATCTAAAATCTCTAATCTCCCATCTCAGTTCGAGAGTGGTGTTTTACTTATTCCGCCCTTGTTCGTAACCTCATCTTTGCCATGTGCAAGTCTTGTCGTGATCCCATTCTTGGTTGTACTTGTACCGCTGGCTCTTCAATGCCTTTATCTTTTTCTCTCATACCCTTGTCTGTTATCACCTTTGACCCTTGCAATATTGATGTCTTCTTCCTAAATGCTTACCTTGAACTTATCCTTTAAAAGCCTCCCCTTTCTTTCAACCCAGTTTGTGAGTTGTGAGCTACCTATCTCTCCCTTAATTTCGTTTCACTCCTTGTCACCTTACAGGTTTTGTCCTAACTCCATCCTTTGATGTGTTTTTATTTGTTATCACCATTCCTTTGTCATATCGATCTTACCTTGACATTTATATCTATTCCTGCTCTTTAAAAATCCCCTCTCTTCCACCTCAATTTGAGAGCGATGATTTACCCACCTGGCCCTTGGGCGTATCCTCTCCTTTTCCATTTGAAGGTCCGATCTTAACTCCATCCTTTATGGTACTTATATCCTTTGTCGTATGACCTAATTATCTCCTCTCATACACCCTTGTCCATTATTATCTTTAAAACCCTCGTGATATCTATGCCCTTGCCTTCCTGCTTACATTAAACCTATCCTTGGAAGACTCCTCTTTTCCATCCCTGTTTGGGGATGATGCCTAATCTAGTTCATCATTGACTGCTCCCCATTCTTTGACACCTTGCAAGTTCTGTCTAAAATATATCCTTTGTTGTGTGGTTGTCCGTTATCACCTTAACCCTTGTCATCCATCGATCTTTACCTTGATGTTTATCATGTACTCATATTCTAAAGCTTCCTCTCCCATTTTAGTTCAAGAGTGTTGTCTTACCCCTCCCTGCTCTTGTTCGTTCCCTATTCCTCTATCGCTTTGCAAATCTTGTCTTAACTCGATCTTTTGGTGTGCTTTTGTCTGTTACCTCCTTTACCTTTGTCATCACTAGATCTTTCCATGATGCTTATCCTATGCCTACCATTTGAAATATCATCTTTCTCATCTCGATTAGAGAATGATGTTTTACCTACCCTGTCCTTGGTTGCATTTTCTCCCTTGTTGATTACAATTCTTGATTTAACTCCACCCCTTATTGTGCTCGTGTCCCTATCCTACCCGTCTTGTTTTTCTCCTTGTCCTCCAACAACTTAGAGAGTAGTTATTCCCCTTTCAGGAAAGACCACCATTTAATTAAAAGGAACATATAGCAACGAGATGTTTGTTATTGTATGCTTGTGCTGGTTGTCCTTGTGTTATGACTGATTTGCTTCTTTGTGATGAGTGTTGAAGTGTTGTGGCCCTTGGTCCATAATGGCATCTGTTTACTAGCTGAGTACCATAGAGTTAAGTAGTTGGGTTCTCTCCCTGCTCTCTCTAATCCATCTTTACTTACCTTTTCTCGCTATTCTTTCCTCTTGCACCTATCCATTTGGCAACCTCCAACTCCTCCAAATCAGTCAAGATCAGAGTCGGCAGTATCTTCATCAAGTGTGTATCAATGCTCCTGTTAAGGGGGTTAGCCGCTAACCCCAATGAAGACAATGCGATCAACATCAACCTACAAGATCAGAGTAGCACAGCGGAAGCGTGTGTGGGCCCTAACCCACAGGTCCAGAAGATCCTCAAGAATTGCATCGGTGGGTCATGAACATCTGAAGGTCAAACCAACCAGTCCACAAGTTAAGCTTGTAGATTCAAAGTGAACTCAAGAAAGTCGTGAACAGCCTATGAACCAACCTTGTTTTCTTGCTATCTTCTTCTTGAATCTCGGGGGCGAGATTCCTGTTAAGGGGGTTAGGTTTGTAACACCCTGAATTCGGGGGTATATAATTTCATTTCTAATATCTACCAAATTCAGGTGCTACCCCCTCTTTTTCTATGCTTTTCTTTTCTTTTGCCTAAAGAGTGAAGAATTAATTTGTTTTATATCTATATGTAAGCCTAGTAAATTAAAACCCTAGGGGGTTTTGATTGTTGCATCAAGCTGAAGTATACATTTTTTCGGATGATGATTGTGTTTTGAGGTGCATTCAAATAACCTACAACTAAATTCAAATAGAGAATAATAATAATAATAATAATAATAATAATAATAATAATAATAATAATAATAATAATAATAATAAGAAAAATCAGCTCAACAGCACCCTCCTTTTTTCCCGTGGACGGCCCGCCCAGTCACTCCTGCGGCCCAACCGTCCCCTTCCCCGCTCGCAGCACACCTAGCCTATTCCCCCAATGCTCTCACGCCGGCCTGCCTCGCCCGCGGCCCAGCTCGACCCCAGTAGCGCGTCCAGTAGCTAGCGGCTCGCCCGGCCTCGCGCGTAGCAGGCGCGCGCCCACTAGTGGCCCAGCACCAACCGCGCAGCATGTGCTCGGCGGCCCAGCCTCAGCCGCGTGCTCAATGGCCAGGCGTGCCCCATGCACCGCTGCGGATCAGTTCCAGCCTCCGCGTCGTCTGTGTGCGTGGGCAGTTGCGCGCAGCCGCCAGCAGCGCATCCGCACCCGGCTGCCCCTGGCCGATGGCCCGCACGTCGAGGGTTTCGCCCACGTCGCAAGCAGAGTGGAGACAGCTTTCCTAACCTCCTTCGTTCAAAACCCACAGCCCACATTTACCTTTCCCGATCTCCCTGAACGGCATCCTCTCCTCTCCATGCCTTAGTGCATTGTGCCGCAGCCTCGCCCGCACAGCCACCGTGCTCGCCGTCGCGCGATGGAGCTTGGTTGGTCGCTGTCGTTCCGTGCCGAGGTGAGAACTCCAGTCTACCTTTTTTTCCCGTCCCTCTCTCCGTCCCCGTTGGTCGAGCGACCCCCTGGCCAACCCAGCCAGTCCCAGCGTCCAGTGCCCCGGCGAGCTCCACTCCCGGCTAACCATGGCGCTCCCTGCCCAGCCCTTCCCTTGCCGAGCGAGCCACTGCAGTCGTGCCTCCCTGCATGTCCTGTGTGTGCGGGCCGCCGCCGTTCTAAGCCGCACGCACGAGCCAGCTCCGGCAAGCCTTTCTTCCTCTCCCTTGACCGCGCTACCCTGGCCAGCTCCCCAGCGACAACCAGTCGAGTCCCCTGCGCATGGCCAGCGTGGCCCATCCCCAACCTTCGGCCATCGCCCAAGTGCTCCCTGCGCATGCGTCCGTCAAAAACAGCAGAGAGGAAATCGCCTAGCCCCCACTTGCATGCCGTTTTTCCATGATTCTTGTGATTGAAGAAACCGCATGAGAGCCCCACTCACATACACATGCACGCATGTCACCAGCCACCACACTAGAGAAATAAAAACCGTCTTATCCTCCCTCGCAGAAATCTCGTGGCCGCATGCAAGCATAAAAGGAGAAGATTTGTGGTCCCACCTGCATGTGCCAAAAAAAAACAAACTCTGTGACCCTTTGTATTGCTCTTTTTTAATAAAATCGTGCCATGTGGCTTATATTCCACAAGTTATTTAACTTTGTCTTAAACTTGCTTCGAACCCGTATCAGTTATGTTAACTTTGCAATAACGTCGCGTACGTGTAGTAACATAGTTTGTCGTGACACGTCTTTTAATTTATTAATTAGATAAATAGTAATTAAAACTAATTTATAGTTTTAATTTGTGTTTTTATAAAAACATGTTAATGTGATTTTGTACACTCTATTGTTTAGAATTAATACTTGTTTAGTATAAACCTCATATCTGTTAGTGATTTCCGTATGTCACACGTGTCGCGCAATGTCGTGCGCGTTGTTTCACACGTCGTGGTGCTGTTTCACACGTGTCGTTCGCACTCGTTGTCGCGCGCTGTTCGCGTGTGTCACGCACCTTGCCGCGCGTATCGCACCCTGTTCGCGTACGATATTAAATTGTTCGCTTATAATCACTCATGTCAATTAATTAGGTATTTATTTAATCATCCAAGTTTAAAATAGTGAGTTAATCAAAACTAAGTAGTTTTATTTTATATTTCATAAATAGCAATTAATATAGTTACATCGAATTAAATATTCTAACTAATATAGTTTTAATTTAGCTCTCCCCGGGCAGAAAGGGAATCATGACTCATGGGTAAAGTGTGCGACCTCTGCAGAGGGTAGTGAAACTGATATATCAGCCGTGCTCACGGTTATGAGCGGCCTTGGGATCCTCTTTGATTAGAGATACAGATGGTTCGAGATACAATGATTCTTTTTATTATTTCGGTTCGATCATGATAATGAGGTTTCCTCGATGAGGAAATGGTTCACGGGTTGGTTATATGATAAAACTTGGCTTCCACTAATAATAAATACCTGACCAACTAAAAGCAATCTGCTTTGACCTTCACCCCACATAAAGCTAGTCCACTTCAGCCAAACAGGACATTTGCTGAGTACGTTGATGTGTACTCACCCTTGCTTTCACAAAACACCAGGTTGCCTTTGGTGCAATCTATGCTCAAGTAAAGAAGAAGGCGTCGAGGCGGATCTCCAGGAGTTCCAGGACTTCGACGAGTTCGAGGATTAGGCTAGCGATCACCCCCAGTCAGCTGCCTGTGGTGGGTTTATTTACGTTGGCTACGTTTCTATTCTGTGTACTTTGATTATATTATGTAAATGACTCTAGTCTTTATATTATTACTTACTCTTTATTGTTATTCAAAGCATTGTGCTATGATGAGTCATTTATGTAATCGCCGTGTACGTGAATTTCTGATCCTGGCACGTACATGGTTCGCATTCGGTTTACCTTCCAAAACCGGGTGTGACAGGAACCAAGGGGCATCTCGACCTCGACACGAGAGGTAAATCCATAGATCAAAAGGTATACCAGTCGATGATAGTATCTTTACTCTACTTATGTGCATCTCGACCGGATATTATGCTTTCCGTATGCATGTGTGCAAGGTTCCAAGTCGATCCTAAGGAAGTTCACCTTAGGGCCGTGAAAAGAATCATGAGATATTTAGTTTATACTCCTAAGTTTGGACTTTGGTACCCCAAGGGATCCACTTTTGATTTAATAGGATATTCAGATGCTGATTCGGCAGGATGTAAAATTGATAGGAAGAGCACATCAGGGACTTGTCAGTTTCTGGGAAGATCCCTGGTGTCTTGGGCTTCAAAGAAACAAAACTCAGTAGCTCTTTCTACCGTCGAAGCCGAGTACATTGCCGCAGGCCATTGTTGTGCGCAATTGCTTTGGATGAGGCAAACCCTCAGGGGCTAGGGCTACAAATTGAGCAAAGTCCCTCTCCTATGTGATAATGAGAGTGCAATCCGCATGGCGGATAATCTCGTTGAACACAGCCGCACTAAGCACATAGACATTCGGTATCACTTTTTGAGGGATCACCAACAAAGGGGGGATATCGAGATAGCTTATGTTAGCACCAAATAACAATTAGCCGATATCTTACCAAGCCCTTAGATGAGAAAACCTTTAGCAAACTTAGGAATGAGCTAAATATACTTGATTTTTAGAATTTTGATTGAAACAATGCACACATAGCTCATTTTTATACGTTTGATCATATCTCTTTCATTTTGGTACAAATGCATAATTCTTACTATTTATGTACCAAGGCTACGACTGATGTGTTTTCAAGTGTATTTCTATGCTAAGTTGTAGATTGAAAGGGAAATGGAGTATTCGACGAAAACAAGGCTTCCACTCCACTCTACCGGTATCTTTTATCCTTCGTTGTTACTCCACATCACTCTCAATTGGTATAATCTTCACTCATATTTCGTTTACCAATGGGAGAAAGTAATGAGGGCTCTCAAAAGCCTTCATTTTTGGCGATTAATGCCAAATGGGGAGAAAAGTATTAGCCCAAAGCAAAAGGACCGCACCACCACCTAATTTTAAATTATGTGTTGAAATTTTAATTGGTACATTTCAAATTGGTATGATTATTCTCAATTGGTATATTTAAAGATAGATATTCAAAATATTTCCAATTAGTATCTCCTAAAACCCTCTTGAAAACTAAGAGGAGAATTTCATTCAGGGGGGTTTATTTAGTCAAAGGAAAAGCATTTAAAACAGGGGGAGAAATTTCAAATATTAAAAATGTTTCTTGCAATCATATTCATATACCTTTGCTATTTGTAAAAAACTTTGAAAAGATTTTTCAAAAGAATTTGCAAAAACAAAACAAGTGGTGCAAGCGTAGTCCAAAATGTTAAATAAATAGAAAGCAATCCATGCATATCTAGTGTAACTATAAATTGGTTTAATTCCAAGTAACATATGTGCTTAAATTATGCAAACTAGTTCAATTCTGCACTTATGTATTTGCTTTGGTTTGTGTTGGCATCAATCACCAAAAAGGGGGAGATTGAAAGGGAAATAGGGTTTAACCTTTTCCTATAAATAATTTTGGTGGTTGAATGCCCAACAAAAATATTGGACTAACTAGTTTGCTCTAGATTATATATTCTACAGGTGCATAAAGGTTCAACACAAACCAATAAATAGATTGAAGAAAGGGTTCTGATTCAAAGGACCAAAGAAACCGAGTATGCCCTGGTCTGGATAGTGTGCCACCAGACAGTGTCCGGTGCACCAGGACCGTACAACGTCCAACTCTCTACTCTTGGGTTTCTCAGGGCACGCTCCGCTATAATTCACCGGACTGTCCGGTGCACCAGCGGAGCAACGGTTACTTCGCGCAACGGTCGCCTACAAAAGCTGAAGAATCAGAGGAACAACGTGCAACAGTGCGTGGCAGAGCAGAGCCGCCAGTCAGAGGCGCACCGCACAGTGAACAGTGCTTGTCCGGTGCGGCACCAGACTGTCCGGTGCCACTAGAAGACAAAGCCTCCAACGGTCAGAAGCTCCCGAACCCTAACGGTTGGGTGACGTGGCTGGCGCACCGGACAGTGTCCGGTGCACCCATTGATAGCAGGCATCCCCAATGGCTATTTGGTGGTTGAGGGCTATAAATACCCCCCAACCACCACCACTCCAAGCATCCAAGTTTCCAGCACTTCACATTCACTACAAGAGCTAGTGAATTCACTCCTATACACAAATCAAAAGATCAAAGCCTCTCCAAGTGCCAAAATTCATTCCAACCACCTAGTGACTAGAGAGAGTGTTTTTTCGTGTTCTTTGTGCTCTTGTTGCTTGGATCGCTTTCTTCCTTCCTCATTCTAGTTCTCAAGTGACTTGTAATCAAGGCAAGAGACACCAAGTGTGTGGTGGTCCTTGCGGGGTCTAAGTGACCTGTTTGATTAAGGAGAAAGCTCACTCGGTCTAGGTGATCGTTTGAGAGAGGGAAAGGGTTGAAAGAGACACGGTCTTTGTGACCACCTCAACGGGGACTAGGTTCTTTGGAACCGAATCTCGGTAAAACAAATTATCGTGTTCATCCGCATTTGTTTTCCCCTCTCTTTCGGACTCGGATTTAATTCTAATGCTAATCCCGGCTTATAGTTTGTGGTTTAAGTTATAAATTTCAGATTCCGCCTATCCACCCCCTCCTCTAGGCGACTTTCAACATGTCGGACTTAGCCTAAATGAAGCCGAGGGAGACCAAGAGGTGAAGCGACTGTACCAGGCCATCGTCGCCTACTTGAAGTCGTATAGGGAGTGATTCGGCTAGCAGACTAGAAGGTGGTCATAGGTGGGGGTTGTGCCATATAGGGCAAAGTGGGGGTGGGGTGACTCATCACCTATGAGGGAAGGCGGATGAGGAGATGGGTAGCGGTGTTCAGGGCCTCTGCCCAGTAGCTAGTAGGAAGAGATGCTTGAAAAGAGAGAGAGGATCATGTTAGTGGTGGTGCGAATGACTTGTTTGACTCGACCATTCTGAGGAGAAGTGTAAGGGTACAAAAGTCGCAACTAAACGACGTGGGAGAGAAAGATATATCTAGAGGCAGAGTTGTTGAACTCACGATCGTTATCACAATATGGGACATGAATCGGGCGACAAAACTGCATGGAGACCCAAGCGAAGAACTGTGTATGGGTGGTAAAGATTTTGGACTTAAATTACAGCGGAAAAGTTGAAAGAAAATGATAGAAATCATCCAAAATCACCTAGTAGTATTTATATCAAGAAAGACTGTGTACAGGAGATGTCCATAGATCACAATGAATAAGATCAAAAACTTTCTCTGCCCTAGAAGAAGTGGTGACAAAAGGGAGACGAGTATGGTGGCCTAGCTAACAAGCATGACACATACCCTCAAAATGTCCCAACTACAAGAAATGACTGAACTACTTGTGATCTTGATCATGACGTCAGGTTCTAGATGGGCAAGACGACGATGCCAAGTGGTAGTGGAGGAGGTGGAGGCTAGGAGAGAGGGGGAGGATGTCCAAAGCATGTAGAGGGGCCTCAAGCTATCACATCGGAGGAGAAGGGTACTGGTGGACAGATCCTTCATAGACAAACCAAATGGGTCAAAGTCAATAGAGCAAGAATTATTGATGGTAAACCAAAGAACAGAAAGGAGGTTATGAATAATTTGTGGAGCTACAAGAACATAGTTGATATAGAACGGCCCCGGAAGAACCGAGGCACATACAGAGGTGTCCTGGTGAGTGAAACCGTTCCCAATGATGACGGAGGAGGGGGTGGGACGGATGTGGGGAATGGGAGCCAGATAACATGCCCACAATAGAGGTGGTGTGATAGGAGGCACCAGAGTCAACCACCCAATTAGCGAGGGGTGGTTTCATCACCATGGTGCTGAAGGCGATGACGAGGGAGGCCTGGTCACACCCTCCAGCCATCACAAACTAGGGTGTCAAGATAGTGGTCCCCGGAGGTGAGAGTATGGGCGGAGCCAGAGGCAGCGAAGGCACGCCATAGGGTGGCATCGCTAGAAGAGCCAGCTAAGGAGGACATGATAGGGAGGCACCTGTGGCCAAGCGGGGCCACATGAAGATGGTCCCGAACCAGGGGTATAGAACGATAGCCACGCCGAGCCACCGCCGCGATCGTAGGGCCCATCCCAGGTGGAGTCTCTGCTTCTGCGGCCTCCCTTGCGAGCATGACAACCCCCGTCTATGGTGGGAGGGCAAACAAGGAGCCCTAGTGGTGGGGGCGATGGGAGGGCGCCTAGGGGCTCCCATCGGCAGAGGGCGGGGTGACTGGACACCAGAAAATGCCTAACCATCAGGAGTCACACCGTAGAGGGCTGTGGCAGGGAATGGACTCAACCTCCATGGTGAGCTCCTCGAGGACAATATCGTTGTGGACATCGTCGAACAAGGGGAAGGGCATAATCTATTTCATGAGGGCCTTTAGGTGGTCGTAGCGGGGTCTCAGACCATGCAAGAGGTTCAGGACGACAGTGCGATCGACAACGGGCTTGCTAAGATCACAAAGGGAGTCAACCATCCCTTTCATTTGTTGGCAGTACTCGCTAATGGAGAGATCCCCTAGGAGAGAAGGCAGAATGCATCATCGAGGTGGAGAGCCTGGGCCTCCCTATTGCCGAGGAACTGATCCTTAAGGGAAACATTAGCCTAGCGACCTAGGACAACAATATGATGTCCTGAAGCTTGATGGTTAGGGTGCCGATGATCCACAAGAGAACAATGATGTCCATCTAAAACCAGGAGGGAGCCACTAGCGGGACAATGTCATCAAGGACATGGTCGGTAAGGGAGTAGCGCTAAAGCATCAGGAGCACCTGATCGAGTTAGCAAGCAAAGTGGGGTGACAACGAATCTAGCCTGATTGAGACTAGGGACCCGATGTTGTGAACTCTAGCCACCTGAGCGTGAAGAGCGGTGATGGTGTCGGCGTTGTCCCTAGAGGCATGGGGAGCCTCAAGAGCCACTGGGGGTGCTGCACTACGACCGAGGAGGAGGCGCGGAGTGATGACCATTTGATAGGTCAAGGCAGTGCCCACGACATGCTCATGCTCCCAAGCGAGGGATGCAAGACACATTCTTGCGAGGCGGTCATGACAGCCTAGATGGTGGCGAGGGCAGCAACAAGAGTGGAGGAGTCTTCAATCGATGGTGGAGGTGCCGACAGGGAGGCGACAGAGCCGGTCAGAGCGAGAAGGAAACCATAGGGCACGCGCCGAGCATGTTGCACGCGTAGGTACCAGCACGAGCGACTATTGGGGGGCGTCAGAAATGGAGGCCGATTAGAGGTGGGAGGGACATGGGCGGCCTAGACAAAGAGCCAACAGCTATGGGGGAGAGAGACAAGAGAGAGAGAGAGAAAACTAGAAACCTAGCTCTATACCATGTGGGAAACCCTGACCCTAATCTTGATTGGGTGAATATTATATATGTGATTAAGTGGGCCAAAGCCCATTACAAGAGTGGTAGACATGTAAATACAGAGATATACTACCATAACTCTAGCAACAATCTAACAATTGGAGTCACCATAGGCCTCGGCGATGGCTCCTTCTTGGTCAAGGTGGTGGCACGAGATCTCTGGCCCTCCTTCCCCGCGTCCGCCACACGGTATAGGGTGCCATTCTGGTCCACGATGTAGGAGATGGAAATAGAAAACCTCCCCTGTGGTGAAGCTAGTGATGATGTTGAAGACGATGGCCATGGAGTTGTCCTAGATTGACGTCACAGCCCCTACATGGCGTGCCAGCTGTCAAAGTTTGGTACCAACAACGCACTATGAGATATACCATGCAAAGCTTTTGGGTGGATGGTGGAGTCCATTGTAGCTCGATGGTTCGTGCAGGGCACGACGGAACACAGAGAATTATACAAGTTCGGGCCACTAAAACACGTAACACCCTACGTCATGTGTGCTTGCGAGATTGTATTGCTCGGTGTTGTTGGTTATAGAGAGTTCTGGATCTAGAAGATGACTATGCCTACTGAGATGTGTCGTGTTTTCGTAGGGGTGGTTCTTCTACCTTATGGCGATAGAAAACTAAGTTACACGCACCACGCCCATGCCTGTTGCTAGTCCGAAACGGGCTCCAACCTATACGGAAGTCAGCGAGTCCTTAGGGACACGTCACACCCTCTACATGCATAGGATCTGGTCCACATGCCTTCACACCCATGCAACCATTCTTCTCGCCTGTTTCTGGTCGTGCCCGGCCCACCAAGGCCTCTTCATCGGCCCATGGGTCATAACCGAGTCATGGCCACCAGGGGGATAGTCACCCCCACACATACAATACCTTCTCTATCTCTGAGTAGATTCTTTTAGATGGCCCAAGTACCTCTGAGATGAAGTATATTGGAATTTTTTTGCATCTATCTTCTAGCTTCTCCTATACTAGGGTTGCGCTTATTATAGAATGAGAGGAAAGACATATAGTAGCAAAGGAGCCCCTATCGAAGGTGGAGATAAATTTGTTAACTAAATTAGATATTGTTTAAGCTCTTCAAAAGCTTGTTGCTAAGTTGTCCCCCATTGGAATACTTTAGCTAACTTCAATACTTCAAAGAATGGTAGGCTTCATTCTGCAGATCTTGAGATGAATCTGTTCAAGGATGAAAGCCTGCCAGCCAGGCACTAAGCTCTATTTCTTGACTTTGGTGGGTCCATCTAAAGTATGGCTTATATCTTGTGAGGATTTGCTTCAATTCTCTTTGTTGAAACCAGGCACCCAAGAAATTTTTCCTTCTTTATTCCAAATACACATATCTTAGGGTTAAGCTTCAGTCTAGCCTTTCTGAAGTTTGCAAATGTTTCTTGTAAATCTAAAATATGACCTTCATGTTTATTGCTCCTTACAATAATGTCATCCACATATGTTAACACATTTTTGCCAATTTGGCTGCTTAACACTTTGTTTGTCACTCTACTGAAGCTTCCTCCAGCATTCTTTAGCCCCTCTGGCATCCGAAGATAACAATAGGTACCACTTGGTGTAATGAAGCTAGTCTTCGGCTCACCTTCCTTTTTAATCCATATCTAATGATACCCTGAGTAGCAGTCTAGCAAACTCATGAGCTCCAAAGTAGCAGCTGGATTGACAAGGGAGTTAACTCTCGGTAGAGGGAATTCATCCTTCAGGCATGCTTTATTGATATATGTGAAATCGATGTATATTCTCCATTTACCATTTGATTTCTTCACCATGACTATATTGCTAAAGCCACTATGGGTAAGCAACTTCTCTAATTACTCTAGCACTGAGAAGTTGTTTAACTTCTGCTTTTGCACCTTTAACCTTGTCTTCAGATATTTTCTGAAGCTTTTGCTTTCTTGGTTTGATGTTGGGGTCGACACTGAGATCATGCTCTATAATGTTTCTGTTAATGCCACACAAGTCATTGGCTGACCAGACGTAGATGTCCTTGTTATGAAACATGAATCTTTTAAGGTTCTCTTTCTGCTCTAAGTTTAGTTGTGATCCAAAGAAAATCCTTTGATCAACTATATCTTCACAAAGAACTGGCTTCAGTTGGTCTGCTGAGACAGCCTTCTCCTTGATCTATTTCCCCTGATGCTGAGCTTTGATTCCATAAATATTGTAAATGGACTTTTAATCTATCCAGCTTCCTTTGGCCCTTCTTGCAACTTCTCTGCTTCCACAGACTGAGTTTGGACCTTGATTAGATGGTATTTTCATGCATAGATAAGCTATGTGTAATATTGCCTCAAAGGCATTCAGAGTTTCTTTGTCAATGTTTGCATTGTAAGGATATTCCATGCCAACTATATCAAATGTAATATCTTCAGTTCTAGCATTATGGACACAACAAAAGGTTACTAGCATGATTTTCTTTCCCAGTGCTGCTATCTGTTTTCCTCCGAAGCCACACAATGGGTGCATGGATTTTTGCAATCAGTCTTCTGGATCTTGCATCTACCTAAAAACTTTTGCAAATATGATATCATCTACACAACTTGTGTCTACTAGGACATTGTGCACCACGAAGCCCTTGATGACACAAGACATAACCATGGGATCATTATGTGGATAATCTTTGAGCTAAGGATCTTCTTGGGAGAATGTAATTGGCACATGTGACTATTTTGATCTAATGTAGGGTCCTTGTACCCAACATGTTGCACCCTTCTTTGAGCTTCTCTTTTTTGTTGTTGGGATCGAAGCTGGATACTCCCATGATGGGGAGGATAAGCTGCTTTGAAGTTGATGACGAAGTGCCAAAGGTTGCCATGATCTTCGTCGAGGTCGTGAATTCACAAGAGGTGAGTGCCAATGTTGGTTACGTGCTTTCATTCCTGATGGATATCAAAGCAAGACAACACAATTAAAAATGTGAGAGCATCATCCCTTCTACTTATATCCAATCAAAAGACAAATTGAAGGGAGAAGGTCATTACAATTATAAATCTACGAGAAATAGAATGGACAAATGTAGTCTAGGAAAATCTTTACTATAATGTTCTTTGTATTGACATTTTCTTATTATAGATGAATATAGATGTTGGGGCGAAGGCAAAGACGCCACCCTTCGCTCGAGGCCTTCGCTGCAGCCGCTGGTCCGACGGAGGCAAAGCGGGCAGGGACACCCTTCGCAGGACTCGGCACTTTGACGAAGGCCTGCGGCGACGTCCTCACACGGCGCGGCCTCGTTCAGCCCCAAGGCCCACGTGTGATCTGGCCCATTGTAACGGGCCCCGCGTGGCCGCCTCTGTATTACGGGCCCAACTTGTAAAGGCATACTTGTAATTACAGCTTGTAACCCTGCTTTATGGGAATATTCCGGGGATAAACTAGGCGTCTGAGGGCACATGCGTCCTTAACACAAGACGCTGGGCACTCAGACACCTATAAATACCCCCGCACAGTGCCCGTGAGAGGCTGGATCAACAGAGCTATTGCCCCCGTGCACGTAACCCTGTTGTCGCCATTGTTCATCCTCGTTGGCCCACTTGCAGCAGAGAGCAAGTTCCAACATTTGGCGCCCACCGTTCGTGCTACGACAAAACCACCCGCGATGGCACCCAAGAGAGCTAACCCCAAGGCTGACGAGGCTGCGAAGGCAGCACTGCTGGCCGCAAGAAAGGGCAAGGCCCTCGCCCTCACCCAATCCACCCACCAAGAGCCCATTGAAGACAATGTTCCCCACACCGGCGAAGACGACACCTTCCGCACCTGCGGAACCGAAGGACAGTCGCAGTCGCCCCCAGGCTTCGCCCCACTGGAAGGCGCCGACCTCACCGAGGACGGTGAGGCCCTCGGCGTCTCAACAGAAGAACAGCTGCAGCTGCGCGCCCTGCGCCTCAGGAACCGCAATCTCCAGAGGCAGAAAGAGATACTGGAGGCCAAGCGCCAGCGTGTTTCCGCATTAGCCAAAGTGCGGCAAATGATACGCGACGAGGAGCAGAAAGCCCAAGACCTCGAGCGCGAGATCGCGCTGATGCAGCGCGAAGGCCACCTCGGTTTACAGCAAGAGCCACCCCTCCAACAACGCGCTCAGCCGGAGGACATGCGCGAAGGCTACCTCGGCCGGCAGCATGGCCAACCCCTGCAGCACCGGGCGCAGCCGGAGAACCCGCGTTTCCCCCAGCATGACTACGCCCCCCAGCACGGCGCGCCATTCCAAGGGGTCAACTACCTCGATGAGCGAAGTCCCCTGGCGCCACACCTGCAAGTGACGCCTTGGCCAGCCAACTTTCGAGCGGGGGCATACCCCAAGTACAACGGCAGCACCGACCCGGCGCAATACATCATGAGTTACCAAGTCGCCGTTGCATCAGCCGGAGGGGACGACGCCACAATGGCAAAGTCTTTCATCATCGCCCTAGAGGGCCCAGCACTCACCTGGTTCACCAGATTGCCCCCGCTGTCCATTGATTCGTGGCGAAGTCTCAGGGACAAGTTCCTCCTCAACTTTCAAGGGTACCGTCCAGACACCGACGCTTTGGCCGAGCTCTCGCTTTGCAAACAGCTGGAAAAGGAGACTCTGCGGGAGTATTACCGCAAGTTCTTAACACTCAAGTCACAGCTGCCCTCTGTCGACGATCAGATCGCTATCCACTACGCCATCAATGGCCTTCGGGCCGGCGTCCTCTACAGCCATTGTATCAGAGATCCACCCAAGAGCTTGCAGGAGCTATATCAGCTCTTCGAAAAATATGCCAAATCCGAAGAGCTCCACCAGCGCAAGGTCGAGTCGCAACGGAAACCCAACAGTCAGACTCCGCAGTCCAGCCGCACGTGGACAAGGACTTCGCAGCCAGACTCCAGTCGAGACGGCCGCAGTCAGCAGCAAGTCCACAACATCGTCAACCAACAGCCTGCTGCTGACCCCCCTCGCCGCCAGGAATATCCCCCCCAAGGCCGCGGAAATGGAACTCGCGGCAGGGGTCGAGGGCGGGCGCAGCAGCCGCCGCGCCGGTTCTATTGCCTTTTCCACGGCGAAGACTGCGCCCACCAGACCAAAGACTGCCCCGAGACGAAGGCCACCAGAGACAGAATGGCGAGGGCGCAGCCAGCCGACAATCCCAGAATTGTCGCGCATAACTACCAGCCACCCCCTCCACCATACGTCCACGCCCCCGCTCCGCATCCACCGCACCACGCTTACCAACATCATCAGGAAGTACAAATCGTACCTCCTCCACCCCCACCACCACACCAGCAACACCAAAACATTCCCCATCCCCCAAAGCAAGAAGACTTCGCCGATCAACCATATCGCGGAGTCATTCACATGATAACAGGGGGGTCAAGCACCGACTTCGACACCAAGCGGCAGAAGCGGGACCACTACCGCAGCATCAACCATGTCGCCGTCACTGGCCCAGTCGTGTAGACGAAGTGGTCCCACATACCGCTAACCTTCGACGCGCGAGACGTCGACCTGCGCAGCGCCCCCCACATCGACGCAATGGTCATCAACTGCAGCGTGGCAGGTTGGGACTTACACAAAGTCCTTGTCGACAACGGCAGTCAGGCGGACATCATCTTCCTCCACGCCTTCGACCGCATGGGTATAAGCCACAGCTTGCTGAAGCCTTCGGACAACCCGTTGTATGGTTTCGGCGGCAAGGGCACCTTTCCAGTTGGCAAGATAGAGTTGCCCCTCTCCTTCGGTGTAGCACCCAATGCCCGAAGTGAGCAAATAACCTTCGACATTGTCGACATGGTATATCCATACAACGCCATCATGGGCCGAGGCTCCATCAACAAATTCGAAGCCGCCATCCACGGGTTGTACCTATGTATGAAGATACCAGGCCCGCTGGGCGCCATCACAATCTACGGCAACCAGCAGACGGCGCGCAACATAGAGCGGGACTTCGTGCCCGGTCAGAGAAATGTACACTGTCTCACGACCCAGCGCGAAGTCCCTGCGCCGGCTAGCCCAACCGACAAGCAGCACGACAAGGCACAGTTGCAGTGCCAAGACGGGACCAAGACTGTCCCCCTCGATCAGGCCACGCCCAAGCAGACTGTAACTATCAGCGAAGACCTCACCTCACTTGAAGAAGAGAAACTTCTCTGCTGCCTGGCCAAGAATAAAGATGTCTTCGCCTGGTCTGCCCTCGATCTGGTCGGAGTCAGCCGAGCCATAATTGAACACAGCTTGGGGATTGACCCTTCGGTGCGACCCAAAAAGCAGAAGCTTCGCAAGATGTCAGACGAAAAGACAGAAGCCGCCAAGGCGGAGGTGCATCGCCTCCTGGAGGCTAAATTCATCGAGCCAGTGGCTTACCCCACGTGGCTCTCCAATGTTGTGATGGTGCAGAAGAAAAGCGGAAAATGGCGCATGTGCATAGACTTCACCAGTCTCAATAAGTCCTGCCCAAAGGACAATTTCCCGTTGCCACGGATCGACAAAATAGTCGATAGCGCGGCCGGATGCGAGGTCATGTCCCTCCTCGACTGCTTCTCCGGCTATCACCAGATATACATGAAGGAGGAAGACAAGGCTAGCACCAGCTTTATAACACCCTTCGGCACTTATTGCTTTGTCAGAATGCCGGAGGGTCTCAAGAATGCCGGGTCCACCTTCTCCAGACTCACCAAAACAGTGCTCGAAGGGCAGGTCGGCAGAAATGTATTCACATATGTGGACGACATCGTCGTCGCCAGCAAAAATAAGGAGGACCACCTCGCCGACCTGGCGGAAACATTCGCGAACATGCGAGATGCACGACTCCGCCTAAACCCGGAAAAGTGCGTTTTCGGTGTTCGCCAGGGCAAGATATTGGGCTACCTGGTGTCCCGCCGAGGCATCGAGGCCAACCCAACCAAGATCCAGGCCATCGTCGATATGTCGCCTCCGCAGTCCGCCAGGGACGTCCAGCGCCTGACAGGCAGGATGGCCGCCCTCAATAGATTCATCTCCAGGTCCGCCGAGCGAAGTCTCCCCTTCCTCAAAACACTCCGCGGCGCGAAGGACTTCGCTTGGGGACCGGAGCAAGCAGCGGCCTTCGCCTCATTAAAACAGTACCTGGCGGAGCTGGCCATCCTCACAAGCCCAGACTCCTCGCTCCCCTTATTGCTCTATGTCGCGGCTTCGCCGCACGCGGTCAGCGCGGCACTAGTACAGGAGCAGACAGTCGAAGGCGCAGTCAGACAGTGCCCTGTTTATTATGTCTCCGAAGTCCTGACACCATCCAAATGCAACATGACAGAGCTGGAGAAGATTGCTTACGCAGTTGTTATGTCCTCGCGCAAGCTGCGCCACTATTTTGAAGCATTCAAGGTCCGAGTCACCTCAGACAGGGGGCTCGGCGAGCTATTCAGGAACCCGGAGGCATCAGTGAGAATTGCCAAGTGGGCAGCCGAGCTCTCCGGCTACCACATTAGCTTCGAGCCCAGGACAGCCATCAAATCGCAAGTCCTGGCAGACTTCGTCGTCGACTGGACCGGGCCAGTAACACAGCCGGACCCATCCGCAGAAAAGGTCTGGTCTATCCATTGCGACGGTGCATGGTGTCACGCGGGGGCAGGCGTCGCTGCAGTAATCACCTCACCAGCCGGAGTCAAGCACAGATATGCAGCACGCCTCAGCTTCGCTCTGGAATCCGACAAATGTACAAACAACATAGCAGAGTATGAAGCAGTCATCCTCGGCCTCCGCAAGCTAAGGGCCCTCGGAGTCACCACATGCATCATCAAAACAGACTCCAAGATAGTCGCCGGTCAGGTCGAAAAAGACTATGCAGCAAAAGACCCCGCGCTCATGCAATACCTTGCGGCTATCCGAAGTCTCGAGAGGCAGTTCAAGGGATTCACCCTACAGCATGTGGACAGGGCCAAGAATGAGGAGGCCGATGCATTAGCCAAGGCCGCCGCCAGGGGCGAGCCCTTGCCCTCCGACGTATTCTTTCACACCATCGGCACGCCAGCCGTCCGGAGCCCCGAAGGGCTCCAAATAACCAATGACAGCGAGGGCCACCGTATAGTCCACCTAATCATGACCGAAGACTGGCGGGCCCCAATAACCCTGTTTCTACAGGGATACTATCACCCAACCGACGTCAGTGAGGCGAAGCGCCTCGAACATCGAAGCCGGGACTTCGCACTAATCGAGGGCCAATTATACAAGAAGGGGGTCAGTCAGCCAATGCTTAAATGCGTCACCGAGACCGAAGGCATCCAAATCTTGCGCGAGGTCCACAGTGGCACGTGCGGCTCGCACGCGGGGCCAAGGGCCCTGGCTGCTAAGGTGATCCGACAAGGGTTTTACTGGCCTGCAATGATCTGCGCCGCAAATCGAGTCACAAGGTCCTGCGAAGCCTGCCAGAAGTTCTCTCCTCGGTCAGGCAACCCCTCGCAATACACAAAGCTGATCGCCCATACATGGCCTCTTCAGCGCTGGGGCCTGGACATTGTCGGGCCCTTGCCCACAGCTCAGGGGAACCTCAAGTTCGCCTTCGTAGCCGTCGAATACTTCACCAAGTGGATTGAAGCGAGGGCTGTGTCCACAATCACATCAAAGACTGCCCAAAAATTCTTTTGGCAGAACATTGTTTGCCGCTTCGGAGTACCGTCCGAGCTAACAGTTGACAACGGCAAGCAGTTTGACAATCAAGATTTCAAGGATTTCTGTTTTTCCATCGGCACCAAGCTTGCCTTCGCTTCAGTCTATCATCCGCAGTCCAACGGAGTCGTGGAGCGTGCCAATGGGAAAATCTTCACAGCCATCAAGAAGATGCTCCTCGACGAGAAAAAAGGCAGATGGACCGACTTGTTACCGGAGGCAGTCTGGGCGCTAAACACAACCGAGTGCAGGGCGACCGGGTTCACTCCTTTCCGCCTTCTATACGGATCAGAGGCAATGACCCCGCAAGAAATAAAACATGGGTCTCCGCGCACAGCTCCGTCAGCCACCCCTGACGTGGATGAGCCAACCTCCAAAGATCTCATTGACGGAGACCGGGTCTTCGCCCTGCAGGCCTTAAACAAATACCAAGCCCAGACCAAAGCATGGCGCGACCGCGCAGTCATCCCAAAGGAGTTCAGCGCGGGGGACCTCGTACTCATCCGAACAGCTCGGACGGAGTCCAAGGGCAAGTTGGAGCCCAAGTGGGAGGGCCCCTTCATAGTCAAAACAAAAGCTTCCCCCAGCGCTTACAGGCTCGCGACGCCAGATGGCGAGGACCTGGAGCACTCCTGGAACATTGACAACCTTCGTAAATTTTTTGTTTAAATTCCTAGGGCTGAGTTCGCCCTTGTAATTCACCGCAAACAATCTTGTACCGGCCCGCACTCTTTTCCTCCCGGGGGGTGAGGTTTTTAACGAGGCGGAGCCATGTAATATATGTGAGAAAAATCCCCCGCAAAAGCATGTGTCGAAAAAAGACCGCGACAACGGTCTTCGGCATTCGACCAATTCGAAGTCACCGCGAGGCTAAGCGCTAGCCACCCTCGCGTGCGACCAATCCGCGCAGAAGTCGCCTAAGGGTGCAGCCGGACTTAGCACAACAAGTGCGCAAAAATCGAAGTCTATCGCGAAGACTATCCGCGCAGAAGTCGCCTAAGGGTGCAGCCGGACTTAGCACAACAAGTGCGCAAAAATCAAAGTCTATCGCGAAGACTATCCGCGCAGAAGTCGCCTAAGGGTGCAGCCGGACTTAGCACAACAAGTGCGCAAAAATCAAAGTCTATCGCGAAGACTATCCGCGCAGAAGTCGCCCAAGGGTGCAGCCGGACTTAGCACAACAAGTGCGCAAAAATCAAAGTCTATCGCGAAGACTATCCGCGCAGAAGTCGCCTAAGGGTGCAGCCGGACTTAGCACCACAAGTGCGCAAAAATCAAAGTCTATCGCGAAGGCTTTTCGCGCAGAAGTCGCCTAAAAGGCGCAGCCGGAGCCTATCGCAAAAACCGCCCAAGGGCGCAGCCGACCCAGTATGGCAAAAGCAGAAACGACAGCAAGACCAGTTATAATCACACTGGCACAGCACAATCAATCACACCAGTCAAAGTACACAGCGCCCTCGCAGGCACAAGCACGCGAGGGCACACTACTCCATTTTACAAACCCTTGCACATACACAAGCGAGGGCACCACGCCCTACATCGGCTCAACCTTAGGAATAATCCCCATCTCTCTATAATTAAATAACATTATCCTAAGCTCCTCACCCGCAAAAAGGCTTCGCAGCTCCCCTTCCCCCACACCCGAGACGGCCGGCAAAGACAGCAGCTCCTGCCGACCAACCCTACTAACGCGAAGCCGAGCCCCTTCCTCCGCACTAATCCTACGCTTCGCAACCGCCCTTCGTCGTCGGTGCCCGGTGCTAGGACCGGGCATGCCTGGCGCGTCCGCAGCATGTAGCGCAGCCTCCGCCGAAGCCACGTCCAGGGCCGCAAAATAGTCCAAGTCCTCCTCCGACGACTCCTCGGTCCATTCAACCGAGCTCCCAGAGTCAGTAAAATCAAAAAACTCAGAAACAGACCCACCACATTCATTTCCACCTTCCGCGGTCGAAGCCGCCAAAAACCCAGTAGTAGCGGTTGCGTGCGCAGGCCCAAAATCTTGAACCTGCGCAGCAACCAAAATTCAGTACATCATCCAAAAATCCCTCAACCCTAAACACCACCTACGCCACCTGCGAAGGCCCTGCTGCTGCGGGAGCCTCCGCCGCCGCCTCCGCCGTTGCCTCCGCTGGATCTTCAGCGCCCGGCACAGCAGCTGCGGGGGCATCAGACGCGCCTTCGGCCACCCTTGGGAGAAGGCCTTCGCCGGCCGCAGCAGGTACAAGGGCGCCTGGTGCATCTTCCGCGGTCACCGGGGTCAGTCCCGGGGCGACTCCAGTGGCGGCCTCCGCAGGGGTGGTCTCCGGCTCAGGCGGCGCGCTGTTCAGCGCCCCAAAATCGTCCACCCGCTCGCCGCGCTCCGCCTAAGACAAAACGCACAAAAATTCAGCAAACACACGCACAAACCGCATCCAGCAAGCACCGAGTAAACGACAACGTTACCTGAGCCCTCGCAGCCTCGGCCCGCGCCCGGACCACCTCTCAACCGTATGAACCCCACATCCGGTCATAGAGGGCCCCGGCGGACTCCTTCACCACGGGGTCTTCGACCTCAAAGATATCTCGCCCAAAATCCTCATCCACCTGGTCGAGGGCCTCAAAGTGCCGGCAGCCTTCGCGAGAGAGCGCGTTCATCGCTGCCTCGCAGGTGACCAGGGAGGTGAACGACATCAACCCCGCCAAGACAGTGGGGAGCTCCTGCAGTTCCTCCTGCACCCACTCCAGACAGCGAAGTCCGGCCTCCCGCTCCGGCACCTCGAAGTCGCCCGTCCGCACACCCAGCTCGCGATATGAAGTCATGAGCTGCGTGCGCGTCCGTTCGGCCTCCGCTCGTGCCGCGGCCTCGGCCCCCTCCGCGCGGCTCTCGAAGGCAGCAAGCCGCCGCTGCAGCTCCCCGGCGAGCTCCTTGGCGATATTGCCCTCCGCCCGCGCCAGCCTGGCCTCCGCCTGCGCAGACTGCTCCTTGGCGATGGCTTCGTTGGCCTCCCTTCTCTCCTCCATCAGCTGGCGCCGGAGGTCTGCCTTCTCCTTCTCAAGGGCGGCCACCTTCTCCGCCAGCTTGCGGCACTTGCTGTCGGAGGCCGACTTCTCACGGACAGCGTCCGCATGTTGCGTCCGAAGTCTCTCGACCTCGGCAGACAACGCCGCCGTAAGGGCCCCCGACGCAGTACGGCTGGTGAAGTCAGCCACCTGCAGAACACACATAAGGCCCGTGTTAAAAAAAAAAGTATAGCTCGGCGGACCTGACTCAGCGCCTCCATCGCTCCTTTCAGCCGGCGGGTCGCCGCGTCCGCCTCGTCTCTGACCAGCGCGAGGGCAGTCACCTCGCCTCCAGCGCCAAGGGTCTCTACCCCCGCCTTCGACGCTGGCGCAGCCGTCGCGACCGCCGCGCCAGGCACAACGAGAGCAAGCGGGCCCTCGTCCAACCCTGCAACGCATCAACAGATTAAAAAAAAAATGTGTATACATACAGACTCACCCCCAAGATAATCCTCCACATCAATCTCGGTGCCGAAGTCGGCAACGCGTTTGCCGGGCGGCGGTAGCGATCGGGCCGCCTTCGCAGCCTCCGCCACTCCGCTGGCGGACGGCACCACCTTCGACAGCTTGGGGCCTCCGGCGCCCACCGTCGCCTCCGGCGCCTTGCCAGGCGCGGAGGCGCCCGCCTTCGCCGGCAATGGCGGCTTGCCCCCGCCGGAGGCCTCAGCCTTCGATGCTCCCCGCTGCCTTTTCGGCCGGGCTTCGTGAACCCTCACGGTCGCCTGGCGTTTCCGCGCCGCCGCTTGGCGATCCTTGTCCATCACTGCCCACACAACATGACCGATATTTCGCCCATAAGGAAAAACTTTCCACCGACGAGCCATACGAGATGTAAAACAGTCCTCTTCATCCCAGGGGATAGGAATGCTTTTAGGCCAACAACCCCCGGTAACCCTCAGCATCCGAGCCGAAGACTCCCGGAGCTCGGGCGAAGACATCCTCTCCCCCGGGGCCGCACACGTCCTCATTAACTCTCTAGCGAAACTATCAGACACCCCAAGCCCTCCCATCGCAGTACCTAATTTTCTCTTTTTCGAAGAGGTGGCGGCCGCCAGCGCAGGGTCGCCTCCGGCCTCCACCGCCGGTTTCTTCCCGCGGCGGTCTGCTTCGTCCTGACCAGGGTAGCCGTCGTACGGCAGTTGATTTAATTCAAAGACCCTGTTCAAGCGATCGTTTGACCCACGGATATCAAAACTGCGCTGGCCTTCCGTCTTCGGCACGTAGCGCCCCACGAGTCGCACCGCCAAGTCTTCTGCATCACGCACAAAGGCGGCCGGGTCACGGTTCCGCAAGCTCAGTGCGAAGGCAGGACTTCGCACCTCCCTTCCTCCGTGAAAGGGCATCTGGCGAGGGCACACTTCGCCCAGCGCCCAGCCGTGCGCCAAGGGCCAGACCCCGTACGCCGCAAACTCCTCAACCAAATCACGCCCGCTGCTCTGACCGGCGGCGTACCGAAGGGCCCCTTCGTCTGTATCCTCTTCTGCCACTTCGAAAGGCGGATACGCAGAGTAATAGTGAGAGCACATTTCGGACACGGGGAGCCCTTGATGGCCTTCGACAGTAGCCTCAGCAACATAAAACCAAAACTCATTCCAACTGCCCCACTTGTTGCGGGCGCACGGGACCAACTCCACTACTGGCATCGTGGTCTTGCCGGTCTTCGGCGTGAAAGTGCACGACCCGAACTGCGCAACTCCGCCCTCAACCACCCTTTTCTGCCAATGTAAGCAATAATTCTTCGCGAAAACTTCAACCGACGGCTGCCCGCCGTACGAAGTCGTCGCCCAGACGTACTTCGCCAGCGCCACTATGGCGTTCGGTGTAAGCTGATGTATTTGAACGCTGAATCTGCGCAGGACTTCGCCGACAAACCGGTGCGCAGGCAAGCGGAGTCCGGCGGCGAAGAACGCCTCGAAAACAACCAACTCGCCCTCCGGCTCGGGGACTTCCTCCGTCCCCGGAGCACGAGCGACTCCGCCGCCAAAGTAGCCCAATCGCTGCATATCTTCAATACGGCCTGACGTCATCCGTGACACACCGAATTCAACAGAGTCGCCGGCGCGCAACTCTTCCACCATCACGTTACTCAACGTCTCCTCAGACGAGGCGGCGGCCGGCGGCGTGGCGGTGGCGGAAGAAGAAGAGGATGGCATTGCTACGTACCGTCGGCGGCGGCGGGCGGTTTGCTTCACTCGAGCCAGAACGACGGCGAGCAAAGGGAGCAGCGGAGGAAAAGGAGCAGCAAGACGGCGGGCGGCTAGGGTTTTACGGAGCGCGGAAAGCAGAATTCAAACAGCGCCGCCCCCGCCCCCTTTTATAGGCAGGGCGCGGCTCCTCGGGAAACCCACAACCCGACAGGCCGCGACGCTTCGGGAAACCCGCAATCCAACAGTACGCCGTCCATCAACGGTCACATCAAAAACCCCCGCGGAACCACTTCGAGCGAGGGCAGCGTCTCCGCCATCTAGCGACGTCTTCGGCACCAGGTGACTTTGTCGAACTGGTCCCTCGGAGGGCAAATGTTGGGGCGAAGGCAAAGACGCCACCCTTCGCTCGAGGCCTTCGCTGCAGCCGCTGGTCCGACGGAGGCAAAGCGGGCAGGGACACCCTTCGCAGGACTCGGCACTTTGACGAAGGCCTGCGGCGACGTCCTCACACGGCGCGGCCTCGTTCAGCCCCAAGGCCCACGTGTGATCTGGCCCATTGTAACGGGCCCCGTGTGGCCGCCTCTGTATTACGGGCCCAACTTGTAAAGGCATACTTGTAATTACAGCTTGTAACCCTGCTTTATGGGAATATTCCGGGGATAAACTAGGCGTCTGAGGGCACATGCGTCCTTAACACAAGACGCTGGGCACTCAGACACCTATAAATACCCCCGCACAGTGCCCGTGAGAGGCTGGATCAACAGAGCTATTGCCCCCGTGCACGTAACCCTGTTGTCGCCATTGTTCATCCTCGTTGGCCCACTTGCAGCAGAGAGCAAGTTCCAACAATAGATATAACTTCGGAGGCCTAGATATCAGTTCGAAGGCAGGGATTAATACAACTTCGAATGCGGAACCGATCGTTGTTACACGAGTATGTGAGTCCTTGTGCCATGTGCATGGGCATTGTTCATGTATTTTTGTGTCGACCTAGTATACAACTCTGTAAGAAATTAGAACCATAGTCGTAGACCCTATACATGTAGCTACAAACACTATTGGGAGTAGCATAGTCATTTCTTCCCGAAGCAATAACACACACATTAGTTGGTTCTCCTTCTTCCCCTGGTCGCCTGCTTCGACTCTAGTAACGTGCTTCGTTTGAGCACCTTAGTCAAAGCTTCTTACTCTTTATATTTGACTTGTATTAATATCCTTTAGTGAGCATAAATTAGTTATTCCTAGGCCAAATCATAGTTATGGTTAGTGCTAGTCAACTTTGAGGACCTTCAGCAGAGGCATTCCCCAACATATGAGATATTAGGGAGCAACTTAAACGAATCAATCTAATAAAAATGTTAATAGATGCATGTTTTGGATTTATTTATGAGAAAATATAACATGGATTCTGTTCATGACATCTTGTCGTTGAAAGGTATATTTTTACTCTCTCCATTAATCCACCATTTAGTTTGTTTATGTCTATTCCTATTTGGTGCTCTATTTGCATGCATGTTGTATCTTTTTTGTTTAGCTCTATTTTCTATTACATCCTTTGGAATTGTTGTGTCTATGTACTTATAAATCGGAAAGCATGACCTTAACCACGCTATGTCCTCTGTGATAAATCCTTGTGCAAGCTAATTGCTTTAGATTTTGATTTGTTTTCTCTCTCTCTCGGAGCTCTTTTATTGGATTTTTGAGTGAATTCTTGAATGAGTTTGTGGGAAGTTTGGGCTGATTTAAGACACGGGAGACACTCCTATAACCATTTCCACCAGTGGGTATGGGCGATTCATCTTGTTCTCAAGATTTAAGTAGTTTGAACCTCTTTGAGAAAAATCCTAATTCAAGTTTGAAATATATGATCCATTATTGAAAGGTTGATCATTTGGAGTTCAAACTTCTAGAACACTCTTGAAACCTCTCCATCTAGTTGTCCATAAAATTTTATCTCAATTTGTGAAGTTTTGATCGAGCGACAATACCTCACAATGTGGATGACACTACCGACCCCTGGCACTGCTATCCAGAAGAGCGACATCGCTGCTCTATTTAGAGAGGTTCTAGGTGAAAGTCGCCTAGAGGGGGGGTGAATAAGGCGAAACTGAAATTCTCAAAGTTAATCACAACTACAAGCCAGGTTAGCGTTAGAAATATAATCGAGTCCGTGAGGGAGGGTGCAAAACAAATCGCAAGCGAATAAGGAGTGTGACACATGGATTTGTTTTATCGTGGTTCGGTTCTTGCAAACCTACTCCCCGTTGAGGTGGTCACAAAGACCGGGTCTCTTTCAACCCTTTCCCTCTCTCAAACGGTCCCTCGGACCGAGTGAGCTTTTCTTCTCAATCACTTGGAACACAAAGTTCCCACAAGGACCACCACAAGATTGGTGTCTCTTGCTTCAATTACAAGTGAGTTTGATCGCAATGAAGAATCAAAGAAATAAGAAAGCAATCCAAGCGCAAGAGCTTCGAAAGAACACAAGCAAATCTCTCTCACTAATCACTAGGGCGTTGTGTGGAGTTTGGAGAGGATTTGATCACTTGGGTGTGTCTAGAATTGAATGCTAGAGCTCTTGTAAGTAGTTGAAGTGGGAAAACTTTGATTACTTGAATGTGGGGTGGTTGGGGGTATTTATAGCCCCAACCACCAAACTAGCCGTTTGGTGGTGGCTGACTGTCGTATGGTGCACCGGACAGTCCGGTGCACACCGGACATGTCCGGTGCGCCAGCCACGTCACCAGGCCGTTGGGATTCGACCTTTGGAGCTTCTGACTTCTGGGCCCGCCTGGATGTCCGGTGTACACCGGACAAGTACTGTAGATTGTCCGGTGCACCGTCTCGCGCGTGCCTGACTTTTGCGTGCTTCTGGCGCGCATTAAATGCGCCTGCAGGTGACCGTTGGCGCGAAGTAGTCGTTGCTCCGCTGTCACACCGGACAGTCCGGTGAATTATAGCGGAGCGAATTCCCAAAGCTGGCGAGTTCCTGAGGCGCTCTTCCTTGGAGCACCGGACACTGTCCGGTGTACACCGGACAGTCCGGTGAATTATAGCGGAGTGCCTCTGAATTTTCCCGAAGGTGAGGAGTTCAGCGTGAAGTCCCCTGGTGCACCGGACAGTCCGGTGCGCCAGACCAGAGGTGCCTTCGGTTATCCCTTGCTCTCTTTGTTGAACCTCATACTTGGTCTTTTTAGTGGCTAAGTGTGAACCTTTGGCACCTGTATAACTTGTACACTAGAGCAAACTAGTTAGTCCAATTATTTGTGTTGGGCAATTCAACCACCAAAATCATTTAGGAAATAGGTGTAAGCCTAATTCCCTTTCAATCTCCCCCTTTTTGGTGATTGATGCCAACTCAAACCAAAGCAAATATAGAAGTGCATAATTGAACTAGTTTGCATAATGTAAGTGCAAAGGTTGCTTGGAATTGAGCCAATATAAATACTTATAAGATATGCATGGATTGTTTCTTCAATTTTTGACATTTTGGACCACGCTTGCACCACATGTTTTGTTTTTGCAAATTCTTTTGTAAATCCTCTTCAAAGTTTTTTTGCAAATAGTCAGAGGTAAATGAATAAGATTTTTGTGAAGCATTTTCAAAATTTGAAATTTTCTCCCCATGTTTCAAATGCTTTTCCTTTGACTAAACAAAACTCCCCCTAAATGAAATTCTCCTCTTAGTGTTCAAGAGGGTTTTGATATATCAATTTTGAAAAGCTACTTTCTCCCCCTTTTGAACACAATAAGATGCCAATTTTAAATTTATCAATTGAGAATCATACCAATTGAAAAAACTCTTTTTAAAATTAGGTGGTGGTGCGGTCCTTTTGCTTTGGGCTAATACTTTCTCCCCCTTTGGCATGAATCGCCAAAAACGGAGTCATTAGAGCCCTTAGAAATACTCTCTCCCCCTTTGGTCATAAATAAATGAGTGAAGATTTATACCAAGGACGGAGTCCTTCTCCCCTAAAGATGGAGAGTGGCTTGGAGCGACGACAAAGGATGAGTTACGGAGTGGAAGCCTTTGTCTTCGCCGAAGACTCCAATTCCCTTTCAATACACCTATGACTTGGTTTGAAATAGACTTGAAAACACATTAGTCATAGCATATGAAAGAGACATGATCAAAGGTATATGAATGAGCTATGTGTGCAAATTAACAAAAGAAGTTCCTAGAATCAAGAATATTTAGCTCATGCCTAAGTTTGTTAAAAGTTTGTTCATCAAGAGGCTTGGTAAAGATATCGGCTAATTTATCTTTAGTATTGATATATGAAATCTCGATATCTCCCTTTTGTTGGTGATCCCTTAAAAAGTGATACCGAATGACTATGTGTTTAGTGCGGCTATGCTCGACGGGATTATCCGCCATTTTGATTGCACTCTCATTATCACATAGGAGAGGAACTTTGGTTAATTTGTAACCATAGTCCCTAAGGGTTTGCCTCATCCAAAGCAATTGCGCGCAACAATGTCCTGCGGCAATATACTCAGCTTCGGCGGTAGAAAGAGCTACGGAATTTTGCTTCTTTGAAGCCCAAGACACCAAGGATCTTCCCAAGAACTGGCAAGTCCCTGATGTGCTCTTTCTATTAATTTTACACCCCACCCAAACGGCATCCGAATAACCAATCAAATCAAAAGTGGATCCCCTAGGATACCAAAGCCCAAACTTAGGAATATAAACTAAATATCTCAAGATTCGTTTTACGGCCGTAAGGTGAGCTTCCTTAGGGTCGGCTTGGAATCTTGCACACATGCATACGGAAAGCATAATATCCGGTCGAGATGCACATAAATATAGCAAAGAGCCTATCATCGACCAGTATACCTTTTGATCGACGGATTTACCTCCCTCGTCGAGGTCGAGATGCCCATTGGTTCCCATGGGTGTCTTAATGGGTTTGGCATCCTTCATTCCAAACTTGCTTAGCATATCTTGAGTATACTTCGTTTGGCTTAGGAAGGTGCCTTCTTGGAGTTGCTTCACTTGAAATCCTAAGAAGTACTTCAACTCCCCCATCATAGACATCTCGAATTTTTGTGTCATGATCCTACTAAACTCTTCACATGTAGATTCGTTAGTAGACCCAAATATAATATCATCAACATAAATTTGGCATACAAACAAGTCATTTTCAAGAGTTTTAGTGAATAAAGTAGGATCAGCCTTTCCAACTTTGAAGCCATTAGTGATAAGGAAATCTCTTAGTCATTCATACCATGCTCTTGGGGCTTGCTTGAGCCCATAAAGCGCCTTAGAGAGCTTATAAACATGGTTAGGGTACTCACTATCTTCAAAGCCGGGAGGTTGCTCAACATAGACCTCTTCCTTGATTGGTCCATTGAGGAAGGCACTTTTCACGTCCATTTGATAAAGCTTGAAGCCATGGTAAGTAGCATAGGCCAATAATATACGAATTGACTCAAGCCTAGCTACGGGTGCATAGGTTTCACCGAAATCCAAACCTTCGACTTGGGAGTATCCCTTGGCCACAAGTCGAGCTTTGTTCCTTGTCACCACACCATGCTCGTCTTGCTTGTTGCGGAAGACCCATTTGGTTCCTACAACATTTTGATTAGGACGTGGAACCAAATGACATACCTCATTCCTAGTGAAGTTGTTGAGCTCCTCTTGCATCGCCACCACCCAATCCGAATCTTGTAGTGCTTCCTCTACCCTGTGTGGCTCAATAGAGGAGACAAAAGAGTAATGCTCACAAAAATGTGCAACACGAGATCTAGTGGTTACCCCCTTATGAATGTCACCGAGGATGGTGTCGACGGGGTGATCTCGTTGGATTGCTTGGTGGACTCTTGGGTGTGGCGGCCTTTGCTATTCATCCTCCTTGTCTTGATCATTTGCATCTCCTCCTTAATCATTGCCGTCATCTTGAGGTGGCTCATTTGCTTGATCTTCTCCTTCATCAACTTGAGCCTCATCCTCATTTTGAGTTGGTGGAGGTGCTTGCGTGGAGGAGGATGGTTGATCTTGTGCATTTGGAGGCTCTTCGTATTCCTTAGGACACACATCCCCAATGGACATGTTCCTTAGCGCGATGCATGGAGCCTCTTCATCACCTATCTCATCAAGATCAACTTGCTCTACTTGAGAGTCGTTAGTATCATCAAACACAACGTCACAAGAAACTTCAACTTGTCCAGTGGACTTGTTAAAGACTCTATATGCCCTTGTGTTTGAATCATATCCTAGTAAAAAGCCTTCTACAGTCTTTGGAGCAAATTTAGATTTTCTACCTCTTTTAATAAGAATGAAGCATTTGCTACCAAAGACTCTAAAATATGAAATGTTGGGCTTTTTACCGGTTAGGAGTTCGTATGATGTCTTCTTGAGTATTCGGTGTAGATATAACCGGTTGATGGCGTAGCAGGCGGTGTTGACCGCCTCGGCCCAAAACCGATCCGAAGTCTTGTACTCATCAAGCATGGTTCTTGCCATGTCCAATAGAGTTATATTCTTCCTCTCCACTACACCGTTTTGTTGTGGGGTGTAGGGAGAAGAGAACTCATGCTTGATGCCCTCCTCCTCAAGAAAGCCTTCAATTTGAGAGTTCTTGAACTCCGTCCCGTTGTCGCTTCTAATTTTCTTGATTCTTAAGCCAAACTCGTTTTGAGCCCGTCTCAAGAATCCCTTTAATGTCTCTTGGGTATGAGATTTTTCCTGTAAAAAGAATACCCAAGTGAAGCGCGAATAATCATCCACAATAACTAGACAGTACTTACTCCCGCCGATGCTTATGTAAGCTATCGGGCCGAATAGATCCATGTGTAGGAGCTCCAGTGGCCTGTCAGTTGTCATGATGTTCTTATGTGGATGGTGGGCACCAACTTGCTTCCCTGCTTGGCATGCGCTACAAATCCTGTCTTTCTCAAAATGAACATTTGTTAATCCTAAAATGTGCTCTCCCTTTAGAAGCTTGTGAAGATTCTTCATCCCAACATGTGCTAGTCGGCGATGCCAGAGCCAACCCATGTTAGTCTTAGCAATTAAGCAAGTGTCGAGTTCAGCTCTATCAAAATCTACCAAGTATAGCTGACCCTCTAACACTCCCTTAAATGCTACTGAATCATCACTTCTTCTAAAGACAGTGACACCTACATCAGTAAATAGACAGTTGTAGCCCATTTGACATAATTGAGAAACGAAAAGCAAATTGTAATCTAAAGAATCTACAAGAAAAACATTGGAAATAGAATGGTCAGGAGATATAGCAATTTTACCTAATCCTTTGACCAAACCTTGATTTCCATCCCCGAATGTGATAGCTCGTTGGGGATCTTGGTTTTTCTCATAGGAGGAGAACATTTTCTTCTCCCCTGTCATGTGATTTGTGCACCCGCTGTCGATGATCCAACTTGAGCCCCGGATGCATAAACCTACAAAACATGTTTAGTTCTTGACTTTAGGTACCCAAATGGTTTTGGGTCCTTTGGCATTAGACACAAGAACTTTGGGTACCCAAACACAAGTCTTTGACCCCTTGTGCTTGCCCCCAACATATTTGGCAACTACTTTGCCGGATTTGTTAGTCAACACATATGATGCATCAAAAGTTTTAAATGAAATATCATGATCATTTGATGCACTAGGAGTTTTCCTTTTAGGCAACTTAGCACGGGTTGGTTGCCTAGAACTAGATGTCTCACCCTTATACATAAAAGCATGATTAGGGCCAGGGTGAGACTTCCTAGAATGAATTCTCCTAATTTTGTCCTCGGGATAACCGGCAGGGTACAAAATGTAACCCTCGTTATCCTGAGGCATGGGAGCCTTGCCCTTAACAAAGTTGGACAATTTCTTAGGAGGGGCATTTAGTTTGACATTGCCTCCCTGTTGGAAGCCAATGCCATCCTTAATGCCAGGGCGTCTCCCACTATAAAGCATACTACGAGCAAATTTAAATTTTTCATTTTCAATTTCATGCTAGGCAATTTTAGCATCTAGTTTTGCTATATGATCATTTTGTTGTTTAATTAAAGCCATGTGATCATGTATAGTATTAACATCAACATCTCTACATCTAGTACAAATAGAAGTGTGCTCAACGGTAGATGTAGAGGGTTTGCAAGATTTTAATTCTACAACCTTAGCATGCAATATATCATTTTTAGTTCTAAGGTCGGAAATAGTAGCATTGCAAACATCAAAATCCTTAGGCTTAGCAAGCAATTTTTCATTCTCAATCCTAAGGCTAGCAAGAGACATGTTTAATTCTTCAATCTTAGCAAGTAAATCATCATTATCATTTCTAAGATTAGGAATTGAAACATTACAAACATTTGAATCAACCTTAGCTAACAAATTAGCATTTTCATTTCTAAGGTTGTCTATTGTCTCATGGCAAGTGCTTAGCTCACTAGATAATTTTTCACATTTCTCAACTTCTAGAGCAAAAGCATTTTTAACTTTAACATGTTTTTTGTTTTCCTTGATTATGAAGTCCTCTTGGGAGTCCAAGAGATCATCCTTCTCATGGATGGCACTAATTAATTCATTTAATTTCTCCTTTTGTTGCATGTTTAAGTTGGCAAAAAGAGTGCGCAAGTTATCTTCCTCATCACTAGCATTTTCATCACTAGAAGATTCATATCTAGTGGAGGATTTAGATTTAACCTTCTTCTTTTTGCCGTCCTTTGCCATGAGGCACTTGTGGCCGACGTTGGGGAAGAGAAGTCCCTTGGTGACAGCTATGTTGGCGGCGTCCTCGTCGGAGGAGTCGCTAGAGCTTTTGTCGGAGTCCCACTCCCGACAAACATGGGCATCGCCGCCCTTCTTCTTGTAGTACCTCTTCTTCTCCTTTCTTCTCCCCTTCTTGTCATCGCCCCTGTCACTGTCACTAGAAATAGGACATTTTGCAATAAAGTGACCGGGCTTACCACACTTGTAGCAAACCTTCTTGGAGCGGGGCTTGTAATCCTTCCCCCTCCTTTGCTTGAGGATTTGGCGAAAGCTTTTGATGACAAGCGCCATCTCCTTGTTGTCGAGCTTGGAGGCGTCGATGGGTGTTCTACTCGGTGTAGGCTCCTCCTTCTTCTCTTCCGTTGCTTTGAATGCGACCGGTTGAGCTTCGGACGTAGAAGGACCGTCAAGCTCGTTGATCTTCCGTGATCCCTTGATCATAAATTCAAAGCTCACAAAATTCCCGATAACTTCCTCGGGAGTCATTAGTGTATATCTTGGATTGCCACGGATTAATTGTACTTGAGTAGGGTTAAGGAAAATAAGTGATCTTAAAATAACCTTAACCACCTCGTGGTCATCCCACTTTTTGCTCCCGAGGTTGCGCACTTGGTTCACCAAGGTTTTGAGCCGGTTGTACATGTCTTGTGGCTCCTCCCCTTGGCATAGACGGAAGCGACCGAGCTCCCCCTCGATCGTTTCCCGCTTGGTGATTTTGGTGAGTTCATCACCCTCGTGCGCGGTTTTGAGCACGTCCCAAACTTCCTTGGCGCTCTTCAATCCTTGCACCTTGTTATACTCCTCCCTACTTAGAGAGGCGAGGAGTATGGTTGTGGCTTGGGAGTTGAAGTGCTCGATTTGGGCCACCTCGTCCTCATCATAATCCTCATCCCCTACGAATGGTACCTGTGCTCCAAACTCAACAACATTCCATATACTTTTGTGGAGTGAGGTTAGATGAAATTTCATTAAATCACTCCACCTAGCATAATCTTCACCGTCAAAGGTTGGCGGTTTGCCTAATGGAATGGAAAGTAATGGAGTATGTCTAGAAGTGCGAGGATAATTTAAGGGGATCTTACTAAACTTCTTGCGCTCATGGCGCTTAGAAGTTATGGAGGGCGCGTCGGAGCCGGAGGTAGAAGGTGATGAAGTGTCGGTCTCGTAGTAGACCACCTTGTTAGAAATATGCCCTAGAGATAATCATAGAGATGAGCATATTTCTTTGTATCCATGATATATATATTGCTTAATTGAATATCCATGGAAGGCACCTTGTATTGATTAGCAATTATGTGAATTGTTTGTGAGATTCTTTACTTATATGGTTATTCTAAATGATGTCCCTGGTCAGAGTCGATGACTAGCACATGTATTAGTTGATGACTACATTTCACAAGTCATGAACATGGAGATGTTAAACTAATAATGTGGGCGCATGTATGACATGAGGCTGGACCGACCCAACGTGAGATATTGTAATATAGTTCTCTTCTTGCAACATGAATACTGTATCCTTAGACCTGAGATTGTCGCATGTTCTCAAGATGTGAATTGACTTACTTAGGGACTATCAAACGCTATCCCGTAACTGGGTAGTTATAAAGGTAGTTTTGGGTTTGTCAGGAAGCATGCTATGAGGCATGGTCAGTCAAGATGGAATTTGTCCCTCTCTTTGTGAGAGAGATATCTCTGGGCCCCTCGAGTGATTGGATCAAGAAATGCATGGCCGTGCTAGGGTTAAGAGTTAACCATTGAAAGGATTCCAATTCACAGTATCGAGAAAGAGAGGTCAGCTTAGAGCCAGACCAAATATCGTGAGACAAAGGGAACAACATGTACGTAATGTCGCAATGGTTCGTCTGATATGATCTTTACGTACACATAGGAGTTGACATGTCTTGCTAGAGGCCGCTGTCAATTATTGGGCCAAGTAAGAGTACTCGGGCTATGTCTATTTGTACGTGAACCTATAGGGTCACACACTTAAGGGGAAGGAAGCCTAATTCGGATTAGATCCGAAATTAGACTGGGCTTTAGGGTTAATGATGGGCCTCGGCGTCAGAAGCCCACCATAACGCCTATATAATGAGAGGCGGGGGCGCGGTTAAGGATAACCTAATTCGCCACCAGCGAACTAACAGCCGCCGCCCACCTCTCGCCCTCGCCAAGCCGCCGTCGCGAACCTAGCAGTTCGGTACGCGGCGCTTCCTCCCTGTACGTGTGGATACCTCGGAGGTGCTACATCTGGAGCACTTGGACGAACCACGCGAGGACGTGAAGGACGCCGGCGACTGCACGGCACTGCTCGACGCGTTCGTCTACATCGAGACGTCTTCCGCTGCTCTGCGCGTCTAGTGGTAATTCCATGACCTATAACCGCAGTAGATCTTGGTATTATGGGGTTGAAAATTTTGTTTTGCGCTAGTGTAGCCTCCCCGTAATACTACAGTGGTATCGGAGCCAGGTTGTGCGTAAGTTTTAGGTCTGGATCTAGGTTCATGTGATGGATCTACTTGATGCACGGTTTGATTAGATCAATTGGTAATAAAGGGTTGAAGTAGATTACATCGGATATGACTGGAGAGATCAGTTCGTCCTTCTCTGTTGTATGCGCGACTTGCCCCTACCGGCTGGAATCACCATCGGGGCTAACTGCGTACGCAACCAGCAGATTGACGCAACAGATCGACGTCATGAGTGTAATCTTCTTCGGGTCGAAAGTCTCGGATTTGGGTTGATTTGATCAACCGCATGAGATTTCCAGTGGAATTTCCATACATACGATGCATGGAATCCTGTGAGGTTTTCCATACATACGATACATACCGCCGTGGCTATCTTCTGTAGTGGCGAACGTATAGAAACGTGTTTGTCTAACCTGTTTTTGCAGGACATGTGATCGGTATGGCTATTATGTGTATGTGATGCATGTTAACAAATTATTCATGACCTGCGTGTCGTGACCAGGGCAATACGGCTGGAGCCACATGTATTGTCCAAATTTAATGTAATGACCTGCGTGTCAACATGTGATGATCCAAAGCGTATATGTAATTTGTTTACCAGCATACGTTAGATAGGTCTTGAAGGACTCATCACCTGGAGGATGGCATACCTATATCATGGAGATGGAGATCATCGTGATGGACAGATTATTGGAGATGGAGATCACCATGTGAAAACAAGCCATACCGAATCACAACTGTTGTGTGAATGCCATTCTTATTGTTCTACTTGTTTATATTGCATATATGTCCTTGCGTACGATGTTATAAGTAGGACGATCCCTCATAAATGTTTAAGCTTTAATGCCTCTCCAAACCTTGCACTATCATAAGTCTTGTACAATTGGTGGTGGGTCTATGAAATTAGGGTGCCACCAGTTTTCCTTGACTAGATAGGTTTGTATCGGATACGAACTGCAGAAAGGGTTGGTTAACTTAAACAAAGTCAGCTTAATGGTTAAGGACTTTGAGGCATAAGGTTGGGAGCCGAGACATAGAGATGTCACCCAACAACAGGAGTCATATATATGATATGATTAGCAAGGAGTTGCTTACCGATCTACCTTGTCTTCTAGCGGTGATGCTAAAGCTCACTAGTAGACTTGTTAGTTGTGGATTCTGAATCACTAAGTATCAATAGAGGGATATTGATTTTAGTGGGAGTAGACTATTAAATGTTTAATATGATTTACTCTGTCATGGATATTTTTGTCTTAGTATTTTGCATCATTTTGTTGTAGATAAATGGCACCTAGCACACCAACATTTACTTTGCGATCGATTCTTGAAAAGGATAAGTTAAATGGAACAAACTATACGGATTGGATCCGTAACCTGAGAATTGTTCTCAGGGCTGAAAAAAAGGAAGACGTTCTAGACACCCCACTGCCAGAGGATCCTGGTGAAAATGCAACTGCCGCAGCTAAAACCGCTTACAAGAAAGCAATGGATGCTAATCTTGAAGTAAGTTGCCTAATGCTTGCTTGCATGGAGCCTGAGCTCCAGATGCAGTTTGAGACAAACCATGAGGTGTACGATATGATCGTGGCGCTCAAGGATATGTTCCAGACTCAGGCTAGGACTGAAAGGTTCAATGTGTCCAAAGCCTTTCTGGAATGCAAGCTAGCAGAAGGCACAGCAGTTGGGCCACACGTAATCAAAATGGTTGGTTACAGTCAGAGGTTGGAGAAGCTAGGCTTCCCAATAAGCCAAGAGTTGGCCACTGACTTCATTTTGGCATCTCTTCCGCCCAGCTATGGAAACTTCATCACGAACTACCATATGCATGGGGCGGAGAGGGGCCTCAATGAACTATGTGGCATGCTGAAAACTGCAGAGGGGGACATAAAGAAAAGTGCTGGCAGCAGCGGCCATGTGATGGCGGTCCAAAACAAACCCAACTTTAAGAAGAAGGGTAAGTCTCAAAAGAAGAAGGGCAAGGGAAAGGATACAGTATCCAAGCCCAATCAAAAGCCCAAGGCTGGACCAGCTGCAGATGCAGAGTGCTTTTATTGCAAAGAACTTGGTCACTGGAAAAGGAATTGCAAGCAGTACTTGGCCTCTATTAAAGATCGCGGCGGTAAGGGTACAGCCGCAGCAGGTACACTTGCTATTCACATTACAGAAATTTTTCTTGCTGATTCTTATATTAATTCTTGGGTATTTGATACCGGATCGGTTGCCCATATTTGCAATTCGATGCAGGGAATGATAAGAAGTAGAAGCGTGAAAAGAGGAGAAGTTGATTTCCGGGTAGGCAATAATGCAAGAGTTGCTGCGTTGACCGTCGGGACGATGCAACTCCACCTCCCATCAGGATTTATTTTGGAGTTAAATAATTGTTATCTAGTTCCTAGTATGAGTCGAAACATTATGTCTCCTTCATGTTTGATGAAGGATGGTTATTCATTTGCGAGTGAAAACAATGGTTGTGTGATCTCTAAGAATGGCATGTTTGTGGCTTTTGCATCCATTATGAATGGGTTATTCATTTTAAATCTTGATGATGCACCTATCTGTAATATTAGTGCTAAAAGGCCTCGGCCTAATGATTTAAGTCCTACCTACATGTGGCACTGTCGTTTGGGTCATATAAGTGAGAATCGCATGAAGAAGCTTCATTCTGATGGGCTTTTAACTTCGTTTGATTTTGAATCATACGAGACATGTGAAGCTTGCTTACTTGGTAAGATGACCAAGGCGCCTTTCACGGGTTTACCGGAGAGGACATTAGATTTATTGGAACTCATACATACTGATGTGTGCGGACCAATGAGTACGACAGCTAGGGGAGGATTCCAATACTTCATAACCTTCACTGATGATTTTAGTAGATATGGGTATGTCTACTTAATGAAACACAAGTCTGAATCCTTAGAAAAGTTCAAAGAGTTTCAGAATGAAGTAGAAAATCAGCGTGGCAAGAAAATTAAAGCACTGCGATCAGATCGTGGTGGTGAATATTTGAGTCATGAGTTTAGCAATCATCTAAAGAGTTGTGGAATTGTTCCACAGCTTACGCCGCCTGGAACGCCTCAGAGGAATGGCGTGTCTGAGCGACGTAATCGGACTTTATTGGATATGGTTCGATCAATGATGAGCCAGTCGGACCTACCTTTGTCGTTTTGGGGATACGCTCTAGAAACAGCAGCTTTCACACTAAATAGGGTACCATCTAAGTCCGTAGTTAAGACACCATATGAGATGTGGACTGGGAAGACTCCCAGCTTGTCTTTTCTGAAGATTTGGGGTTGTGAGGTTTACGTCAAGCGACTACAGTCGGATAAACTCACTCCAAAATCGGACAAGTGCATGTTCGTGGGATATCCAAAGGAAACTTTAGGATATTACTTTTACCACCGGTCAGAGGGCAAAGTGTTTGTCGCCCGGAACGGTGTGTTCTTAGAGAAAGAGTTTCTCAAAAGAGAGAAAAGTAAACAAAAGGTGTATCTTGAAGAAGTTCAGGATGAGCCAGTGGGACAAGATTCAACAAGTGATGCTAATGTAGCAGAACAAGTTGAGACGTCTATGGCAAGAGAATCACCACCACAACCACGAAGGTCAGCAAGGCTTCGCGAGGCACGAGGAGAAGTGCTATTGTTGGGCAATGGGGAAGTGTTGTTGTTAGACAACGACGAACCTGCAACATATTCAGAAGCGATGATGGACCCAGATTCCGAGAAATGGCATGTCGCCATGAGATCCGAGATAGATTCCATGGGAGAAAATCAAGTTTGGAACTTGGTTGACCCGCCTGATGGTGTTAGACCTATAGAATGCAAATGGATCTATAAGAAGAAGAAAGACATGGATGGAAATGTTCACATCTATAAGGCTCGACTTGTTGCAAAGGGTTTTCGACAAGTTCAAGGAGTTGACTATGACGAGACATTCTCGCCAGTAGCGATGCTTAAATCTATTCGGATCATTCTAGCTATTGCCGCATATTTCGATTATGAGATTTGGCAGATGGATGTCAAAACAGCTTTCCTTAATGGAAACCTAGATGAGGACGTGTATATGATACAGCCCGAGGGTTTTGTCGATCCGATCAATGCTGGAAAGATATGCAAACTTCAGAAATCCATTTATGGGTTGAAGCAAGCATCTCGGAGTTGGAACATTCGTTTTGATGAAGTGATCAAAGGGCTTGGTTTTCATCAGAATGAAGAAGAAGCTTGTGTTTACAAGAAGGAAAGTGGGAGCGCTGTTGTATTTCTGATCTTGTATGTGGATGACATATTATTGATTGGGAATGACATTCCTATGCTGGAGTCCGTCAAGGCTTCACTGAAAAAGAGTTTTTCTATGAAGGACTTAGGGGAAGCAGCATATATTTTGGGCATAAGGATCTATAGAGATAGGTCGAAGATGCTTATAGGATTAAGTCAAGATACGTACATTGACAAGGTTTTGAAACGGTTCAACATGGAACAGTCCAAGAAAGGTTTCATACCTATGTCACATGGTAAACACCTTAGCCAGATGCAATGTCCTGCGACGGCTAATGAGCGGGAGCGCATGAGTAAGGTACCATACGCCTCAGCGATTGGATCCATCATGTATGCCATGATAAGTACACGCCCAGATGTTTCATACGCTATAAGTGCTACGAGTAGATACCAGGCTGATCTAGGTGAGGATCACTGGACAGCGGTAAAAGGCATTCTTAAGTACTTAAGAAGGACTAAAGATATGTTCCTGGTATATGGGGGTAAGGAGGAGCTCGTTGTAACTGGTTACACCGATGCTAGCTTCCAAACTGACCCAGACGAGTTAAAATCGCAATCAGGTTTTGTGTTCACAATAAATGGTGGTGCTGTTAGTTGGAAGAGTTCCAAACAGGAGACTGTGACTGATTCTACAACAGAAGCCGAGTACATTGCAGCTTCTGAATCTGCGAAGGAAGGTGTTTGGATAAGGAAGTTCCTCATCGAGCTTGGTGTGTTTCCTAATGCATCTAGCCCATTGAACCTCTACTGTGACAACAATGGGGCTATTGCGCAAGCTAAGGAGCCAAGGAACCACCAGAAAAACAAACACGTACTGCGGAAGTTTCACCTCATACGGGAATTCATTAGGCGAGGTGAGATAAAGATATGCAAAATACATACGGATTTGAATGTTGCTGATCCTTTGACAAAACCTCTTCCACAACCTAAGCATGAGGCACACGTGAGATCTATGGGTATTAGATATCTTCTAGATTAACTCTAGTGCAAGTGGGAGACTGTTAGAAATATGCCCTAGAGATAATCATAGAGATGAGCATATTTCTTTGTATCCATGATATATATATTGCTTAATTGAATATCCATGGAAGGCACCTTGTATTGATTAGCAATTATGTGAATTGTTTGTGAGATTCTTTACTTATATGGTTATTCTAAATGATGTCCCTGGTCAGAGTCGATGACTAGCACATGTATTAGTTGATGACTACATTTCACAAGTCATGAACATGGAGATGTTAAACTAATAATGTGGGCGCATGTATGACATGAGGCTGGACCGACCCAACGTGAGATATTGTAATATAGTTCTCTTCTTGCAACATGAATACTGTATCCTTAGACCTGAGATTGTCGCATGTTCTCAAGATGTGAATTGACTTACTTAGGGACTATCAAACGCTATCCCGTAACTGGGTAGTTATAAAGGTAGTTTTGGGTTTGTCAGGAAGCATGCTATGAGGCATGGTCAGTCAAGATGGAATTTGTCCCTCTCTTTGTGAGAGAGATATCTCTGGGCCCCTCGAGTGATTGGATCAAGAAATGCATGGTCGTGCTAGGGTTAAGAGTTAACCATTGAAAGGATTCCAATTCACAGTATCGAGAAAGAGAGGTCAGCTTAGAGCCAGACCAAATATCGTGAGACAAAGGGAACAGCATGTACGTAATGTCGCAATGGTTCGTCTGATATGATCTTTACGTACACATAGGAGTTGACATGTCTTGCTAGAGGCCGCTGTCAATTATTGGGCCAAGTAAGAGTACTCGGGCTATGTCTATTTGTACGTGAACCTATAGGGTCACACACTTAAGGGGAAGGAAGCCTAATTCGGATTAGATCCGAAATTAGACTGGGCTTTAGGGTTAATGATGGGCCTCGGCGTCAGAAGCCCACCATAACGCCTATATAATGAGAGGCGGGGGCGCGGTTAAGGATAACCTAATTCGCCACCAGCGAACTAACAGCCGCCGCCCACCTCTCGCCCTCGCCAAGCCGCCGTCGCGAACCTAGCAGTTCGGTACGCGGCGCTTCCTCCCTGTACGTGTGGATACTTCGGAGGTGCTACATCTGGAGCACTTGGACGAACCACGCGAGGACGTGAAGGACGCCGGCGACTGCACGGCACTGCTCGACGCGTTCGTCTACATCGAGACGTCTTCCGCTGCTCTGCGCGTCTAGTGGTAATTCCATGACCTATAACCGCAGTAGATCTTGGTATTATGGGGTTGAAAATTTTGTTTTGCGCTAGTGTAGCCTCCCCGTAATACTACACACCTTCCTCATCTTCTTTATTTTGTCGCCACTCCGATGCGATTTGTGAGAAGAAGTCTTCTTCTCCTTCTTCTTCTCCTTCTTCTTCTCCTTGTTGCGGGACTCTCCCGATGAAGCCTTCCCGTGGCTTGTAGCGGGCTTGTCGCCAGTCTCCATCTCCTTCTTGGCGAGTTCTCCCGACATCACTTCGAGTGGTTAGGCTCTAATGAAGCACCGGGCTCTAATACCAATTGAAAGTCGCCTAGAGGGGGGGTGAATAGGGCGAAACTGAAATTCTCAAAGTTAATCACAACTACAAGCTGGGTTAGCGTTAGAAATATAATCGAGTCCGTGAGAGAGGGTGCAAAACAAATCGCAAGCGAATAAGGAGTGTGACACGTGGAATTGTTTTACCGAGGTTTGGTTCTCGCAAACCTACTCCCCGTTGAGGTGGTCACAAAGATCGGGTCTCTTTCAACCCTTTCCCTCTCTCAAACGGTCCCTCGGACCGAGTGAGCTTTTCTTCTCAATCACTTGGAACACAAAGTTCCCACAAGGACCACCACAAGATTGGTGTCTCTTGCTTCAATTACAAGTGAGTTTGATCGCAATGAAGAATCAAAGAAAGAAGAAAGCAATCCAAGCGCAAGAGCCTCGAAAGAACACAAGCAAATCTCTCTCACTAATCACTAGGGCGTTGTGTGGAGTTTGGAGAGGATTTGATCACTTGGGTGTGTCTAGAATTGAATGCTAGAGCTCTTGTAAGTAGTTGAAGTGGGAAAACTTGGATTACTTGAATGTGGGGTGGTTGGGGGTATTTATAGCCCCAACCACCAAACTAGCCGTTTGGTGGTGGCTGACTGTCGTATGGTGCACCGGACAGTCCGGTGCACACCGGACATGTCCGGTGCGCCAGCCACGTCACCAGGCCGTTGTGATTCGACCGTTGGAGCTTCTGACTTCTGGGCCCGCCTGGCTGTCCGGTGTACACCGGACAAGTACTGTAGATTGTCCGGTGCACCGTCTCGCGCGTGCCTGACTTCCTCGTGCTTCTGGCACGCATTAATTGCGCCTGCAGGTGACCGTTGGCGCGAAGTAGCCGTTGCTCCGCTGTCACACCGGACAGTCCGGTGTACACCGGACAGTCCGGTGAATTATAGCGGAGCGAATTCCCGAAGCTGGCGAGTTCCTGAGGCGCTCTTCCTTGGAGCACCGGACACTGTCCGGTGTACACCGGACAGTCCGGTGAATTATAGCGGAGTGCCTCTGGATTTTCCCGAAGGTGAGGAGTTCAGCGTGAAGTCCCTGGTGCACCGGACACTGTCCGGTGGCACACCGAACAGTCCGGTGCGCCAGACCAGAGGTGCCTTCGGTTATCCTTTGCTCTCTTTGTTGAACCCCATACTTGGTCTTTTTAGTGGCTAAGTGTGAACCTTTGGCACCTGTATAACTTGTACACTAGAGCAAACTAGTTAGTCCAATTATTTGTGTTGGGCAATTCAACCACCAAAATTATTTAGGAAATAGGTGTAAGCCTAATTCCCTTTCACTAGGTTTGCCTCTTCAAGTACTTTCTACTAACCAATTTATGTTTCATTTGCTTTAATAGCTTGATACTCTTCTCATGAACTTGTTCGAGGCATGCAACTATCAATTGGTTAAGGTGTTGTTGGTTTGGAATCTTTGGTAAGGTTTTGGTGACTTAGAGGGTTGGACTGGACTATTGGGAATCAAGCAAGATTGCTTAAACACAGATGTTTTATTGGCTCTCATTCACCCCTCCAGTCACCTATTCAATACTTAAATGTTCCATATTTTAATGGTACATATTTATTGGACTCAAAAAATAATTTTAACTACCTCTACATTGTAGAGAGCCACTAACTAGATTCTTTTTATGGAAGAAGTGTGTTGCATGTCCTTCAGCAAGGCTTTAGTCTCACCGATCTTATGAGAAAAAATAAAGAAGTGTCCACATACACATTACCATTGTCCCTAGTATCCATCCACCACTCTAGTGAATGATAGATTGAATAGAACCATAGGTAAAGAGGTTCCATAACCAGATATTCTACTTCAGTGTCGCTAATAGCCATGTTTGTAGAATTTTTGTTTTGCTTAAATTCACACTCTAGACATGCTCTTACGCAATGATCATCACTCTCATAAATAATGTGTAAGTGCAATCAAGCCCTAATTATGAGTTTTGGTGATGATGAACTCATAATTAGAGACTAATGTGTGTTTATTGAGTGTCATGACAAGTCAACGAGAAAAGAAAAGATACATATGACATTGGTGGCAACCCCAAACGAATACAGATTACACATTACATTTATTTCATTATCCAATGTAGGAATTTTGGGTTTGAGTTTGTCAGTATTTCAAGTTCTTCCAATGCTCAAAAACCACCAAACACTCTTATTTAGGTCTAGGAACATTGTGTCAAAATACAATTTCATTCATGTTCCTTTGACGTATGCAGCACTATCGGACTTTAAAATACCCGTATATTATGGGGGTCTTGAATATTCTTTCTCATGTATCCCCAATAGTCACTAGTTGTGTATCCAGTCTACATAATATGGCAGAGACAGTATATCACTTCCCCTTGTCTCATTTGGACACACACCTTCTTCCACACTCCACCCAACCATCTCAAGCAAGCTTAGAAATAAAAAACAATAACTCTCTCCCTATTCTTCTCTTCTCTTGAGTATTGAAAACCTAGGGTGTGGCAATCTCAACTCCATTCTTGGAGCTTGATCATAGCTGGCAAGAAGTTCATCTACGAGCTGCATGATGCATTGTTGCAGCCTTGGAAAACTGTAAATTACCCTGAGATTTAAGAAAAAAACTTTTTATCTCAAGAGCAAGAGCTCTTTACTTACCGTTCAGGCCTAGTGGTCGAACCGTTCGCAGTCCTGACCAGTAAGGGTGTCGATTTGCACAAGTCCCTATATAGTTGTGCGGGTCGTCCGACTGGGGCCAATGGACCGTCCGCAAGTGCCTAAGATAAGTTTTGGTAGGGACTAAGTGCTCTAGGTGGATTGTATTGCGGACTGTTCGATATTTGAACTCGGACAGTATTAACTCCCAGGTCATGGGACTATTCGGCCATGTTTGGCGGACTGTTCATCTGTATTAAAGTCAGGTGGACAGAGCTCGGGGAGTTAATGTTTCCAGGTCATGGGCCATCCACACCTGCCTTTTCTAACAGCTCTAACTCATTTTCAAACGGAAAAACTAGTCGTTACTTGTACGCCGGACTGTCCGGCCATAGGTCATGGACTGTCCGCGAGTGCGCAAAAAGGGGGCAACTTGCCCATAACAACTAGTATTGAGTGGATAGGTAAATATAAGTGGTGATCGTGTGTGGGAGCTCTCTTGGCCATTCCTAGCATACATTGAGCACACTTGAGGTTTCCAAACACTCCCACTGACCCACATTGCTTGAGATTGCATTCTAGTGAGTGATTGAGTGAATCTAGTCATTGCATCATCGAAGTGATCTTGAAGCACTAGGTGGAACATCAAGTGATCATCATCGACTAGTTACTATTGGAGGTTGCTGTCTCCTAGACTGCTTAGTGGTGAATCCATCGAACTCTTCGTGAAGGTTGTGAAAAAGCCGCATATGAGATTGTGAGGGGTTTGCGCCTACCACGCTGGAGAAACAAAGGCAACGCTAGTGAAACCAAGGTATTGATTGTTTCCTTGTCCACTTGTCTCAAAGATCAAGCGGTGTCTTGATAGAGGAGCAAGTGAGATCTTGGAATCCACCTCATCGTGGATTAGGGGTGATCGGCAAATCACCGAGACCACGGAAAAAAATCGGTGTCACTCTCTTGTCCATTACTTGTTTTTATTGCAATAACTTGTTTGTTCACTCTCTTGTCATTCTGATTAAATTTCTCTAGTGTTTGGGATTTTAGTCAAAGCCGTATATTCACCCCCTCTAGCCGGTGTCTTACACATAGCGTGCCAAGTTCGAGGATCACTATTGTATTTTACTCTTCTTTTTTGGCTACAAGGTGATGTGGGATCCAACCATGTTCAGAGTAGAAAGATTCACATAACCTATAAATATCCACACAAATAATTGGCCAACATTTGTTTTATAGAATCAATATTAAAACCATTAGGACCAGAGACTTTGTTGGAAGGCAAAGTTTTGATAATTACATCAATCTTTGTCTTATTATAACTCTCCAGTAAGCTAGAGAGGTTAACTTGATCATTGAGAAATAAATTCATGTCAAAGTTTAGGCCTGAAAAGGTGTTTGTACCCAATTAATCTCTTACTGAAAGAAAGCCAAATCAACTTTGCCTTTTCATTACGTGTATCTACTGCATTTTCTTGGTCATCAAGCAATTGGATTATCAGATTTCTTCTGTATTTTGCCTGAGCATGAAAACTTTTGGTGTTGGTATCACCAAGAGTTAACCCATTTAAGTGCTCATCTTTGTTTCCAATAAATTTTGTGTTCCTGATGTAACACCCGGTTTTAAAGGACAAAGCCGGGTGCACCTCATACATGCGCCAAGAAGACAACATATATAATAACAGAGTGTATAGAGATAAATGTCATAAATCATCAGAGTATTTATTACATAGCGGAAGTCTTATTACAAAATAAAGATAAATATAAAACGAACTAAGGATCGTCGGCGCCAATGTCGACTGAGAAACGCCACCTAGATCAGATCGAACTCCTCAGTGTTAGGCGGCTCCTCTTCGACCACCTGATCTTCTCCTGTGGGGGGGTGTGAGACAGCAAGAGTGAGCTCACATACGTTCATAGCTCAACAAGTCGTGGGGAATAATGTGGCATGAACTCACCAAAGGTGGGAGTTCATGTAGTGTAAGGCTGATCAATGAAATAAAGGCTGAAGCTGAGCATTGCTTTTATAAGTTGGTCAAAATTTTATTAGCAATTACTAGGTGTAAGTAAATACCAAACCTTAATAATAATAAAGAACAGTAATAGTAAAATAATCCCAAATGCGATGCAAATGTCAAATTGAATTTAAGTTCCATATTTAATCATGTGAGGGTCCGAGCCGCTCTTGACCGTGAGCACGGCTAGTATACTAGTTTTACACTCTGCAGAGGTTGCGCATCTTTACCCACAAGTCGTGTATCCCATGTCGCCTGGGTTTGCAAGGCCCTTAGACACTACCGAGGTGAATGGCTAGGGATCCACTACGAGGCCTTTACAAAGTTCCACTAGCTTCCGAAAACCCGCTACAGTTTATGGGAAGATCCAGTAAAGGGTTCCTGGCTGATAGCCATCGCAGCAAAATCAACCAGGGACCTCCCCGCACTGACCTCTCCCCTACTGCCCTTGCCCCTTTCGGGTAAGGTAGTCTTCCACTAGCTTTCCTAATTAGTCAGCCAAGGGCGTCCCATTATACCCTTGTGGTAGCACTGTTTTCCCGGGTGGTCGCTCCATGTTCCCATTAATTTAATGATCTTAACATGAACAATAATAATAACAAGTTAATAACAGAATAATCATGAATAGTGTATCTCCATACCCAATCCACATAAAGCAATAGCAGGTACTACCCAAAAATATTTCAGGGGTGAACAAGGTATAGAGGTAATCAAAACTGGGGTAACATAAAGGCTCCCATCAAAATTATCCTATGCAGATCATTAAAATTAATAAGAACATGGCTGGGAAAGTAAGTGATCAAGGGCACAACTTGCCTTCAATGAGCTCCTGCTCAGCTACTTCTACTTGTTGAACCTCAGATTCCACAGTAGCTTGCTCGTCTACTCGCATCAACACAATACATACATAGTATAACATAAATCAACATCACACCAAACATGTAAATAAAATATACAGTAAAAATCTACACATTAAAATGGGATCATAGGAACTGGAACCATTAATTTTGGGGTTATAGATTTCAAGTTATGAATTTCCTAAGATTTAATGTGCTTGAACTAGGATCAAATGATAAATTATTTTTCTTACTATTTTCGTGACAAAACAGAGACACTAAATGATAGAGAATATTATTACAAAATTTTAGAAATTGGAATGGTTCAATTTGGAGCTAAAATGAATTAGATATGAATTTTCCAAGTTCTAGCAATTGTTTTTGTATTAAAAATGAATTTCTAATATTATTTCTCTATTTTTAATCATCTCTGGACTGGGCGTGTATTAAACAGAAATGCAGGGGTCTCGGTGTAAAGCTCTGCAGACACAGAGAACCGTGGAGGTGGTTGGCGGGTTGGTTTCACTGAAACCCGAGGGCTCTTAAGGAAAAGTGCACCACGAAGGGGTATCCAGCGATCTAGGCTGCACGATCATATCCCTACGGCTAAGATTACATCGTTCCAGCGCCTAAAGCCGCGTCACTCCGAGCCGTTGGATCCACGATCCAAGGCCGAGCACACGCCACGCGCCTGTTCAGATCCGCCCGATAGATCTACGATCAACGGCCCAGAAGACATCCATATACGACATGACCCCAACCGCATGATCCAAGATCAACGGTACCCATCTAACCACCGGACACACAAGTTGAGATCCCATCTCAACGGCCCAATCAATCACCTACGGCTCAGATCTTCTCCCCGAATCGACATGGCATGACCAAATCCCAGCCGTAAACTCCAAGATCTACGGTCGTGCACTCCTCTCTCTCACTCGCTCCTGACCACGGCGGCGACGCAAGTCCTCGCGGCGGAGCGCCATGGCCGGAATCCCCACCACAACCTACGGTGCCCGATTGCTAAGTATACCAGGTGCGAACTGAAATTGGGAAGAATGCGAACGTGGGGGAGGGACCCGTACCGTTAATCACGCAGTGCAGCGCCCTGTCCACGGAGATGCGCGGATCCGCGACGAAGACGGCGCCCCGGTGAGAAATTGCGCAGTTTCCACACAACGGTTGGTTCCGCAGCGGCGTCGATCACACTCCCTAGGGTGCGGCGAAGGTCGTTGGCCAACCGTGCGCCCTAATTGGCTTCACCGGCGAAGAACGTGTGCAGCAGCGACCGCCCCTCTTCTCGGTCCGCGGCGGCGCTCAAACAGGTGAAACAGGGCTAGGGCGCACACGCGGTCAGGTAAGGGAATGCGAGGATTTATCCTCAGGTGGCGCCATCGAGCGCAACAACCCCCACTTCCCCCGGCCGCGGTGAAATCGCGTTCGGTTCGCCCGCCATCCGCGCGAAGCTCGGACGAGCTGTTGACGACGCCCACCCTGACGTGCGGGTCCCGGAACTCAGTGGCATAGGCGAGTAAGTCGGATGCGCGTGGGAGCGGTGTGAACTGTCAAGCGGGCCCCGCATTCCAGTGAGACAATGAGCGCGAGCGCGGGGTGACCAAGGGGCTGGAAGGTGGGACCCAGGCGTAAGTGAGCGCCTGCGGTGGACGTGTGGGCTGCGGGCTGTGGAAGCGGAAGTGGGCCGAATTAGGTTACCGAGGCCCAAATAGCCTTTTATTTCCTTTTCCTTTTTCTATTTATTCTTTTCTTGTTTTCTTTTGTTCTTAACTATTTTGAATTCAAATTTGAATTTTGAATACAAATTTCAACATTGTGTCAAGTGTACAAATTCAAGCTTTGAGTGGATGACCAATATATTTTTATTTACTTATTTTTATCCCCAAAATTCTTATTTTCCTCTCTTTTTCTAGATTCTACAATTTCTTTTAGGATTTAATTTTCCCTTTTTGGTCTTTAATATTTTCTTGTTACAAAATGCACACCACAAATAAAATATTCAGCATGATGCAAGGATTTAGTAGCATACCTTTTTATTAATTGTTCTTGGACATGGTGTTCACATGTGATGATGCACACAGGTTAAACCCACATAAGGAGAAATTGTTTCCTCTATTGGCATTCTTTCTAGCAAATTACAAAGTGGGTGCTACAAATCCTACCCCCCTTAAAAAATAATCTCGTCCTCGAGATTTAAGAAGATCTAGGGAAAAGGTGGGGAAAATCTATGCGAAGCTCTTCTTCTCTTTCCCAAGTTGCTTCATCTTCACCGTGGTGGCTCCATTGCACTTTGCACATCTTTATAACTTTATTCCTCGTAACTCGAGTCAAAGTATCCAAAATCTTGATGGGATACTCAGCATAAGTCAAATCCTCTTGAACACTAAGGTCTTCCATTGGTAACTGTTCCTCAGGTACCCTGAGGCATTTCTTCAGCTGAGATACATGAAAGACATCATGAACATCCGCGAGATGATCCGGTAACTCCAATTGATATGCAACCTCTCCCACTCGCTTTAAGATTAAGAAGGGTCCAATAAAGCGAGGGGACAACTTTCCTTTGACTTTGAATCTTCTCATACCCCGGAGTGGTGACACCCTCAAATAGACATAATCTCCCTCTTTAAACTCAAGCAGTCTTCTCCGGGTATCAGCATAACTTTTCTGTCTGGATTGTGCAGTTCTCAAATTCTCCCTTATTTGCTGAACTTGTTCCTCTGCTTCTTGTATAATCTCAGGTCCAAACAACTGCCTTTCACCAGTTTGATTCCAATACAAGGGAGTCCTGCACTTTCTGCCATACAAAGCCTCAAACGGTGACATCTTCAAACTGGCCTGATAGCTATTATTATATGAGAACTCCGCATATGGTAGGCTCTTATCCCAACTCCCACCATGTTTAAGAGCACAAGCTCTTAACATATCTTCCAGTACTTGGTTAGTCCTCTCAGTCTGCCCATCAGTCTGGGGATGGTAAGCCGAACTAAAATTCAATCTCGTATCCAATGACTCGTGCAACTGCTTCCAAAATCGAGAGGTAAACTGTGATCCTCGATCTGACACAATCTTCTTTGGCACACCATGCAGGCATACAATCCGTGCCATGTACAACTCCGCCAACTTAGCTCCTGAATAAGTGGTCTTCACTGGAATAAAGTGGGCTACTTTAGTTAGCCTGTCCACAATCACCCATATAGAATCATATCCAGCAGACGTGCGGGGTAATCCAACAATGAAGTCCATGCCAATCTCTTCCCATTTCCACTCAGGTATCTTCAGTGGGTGCAATAGTCCGGCTGGCCTCTGGTGTTCAGCCTTAACTCTTTGACACACATCACACTTAGCCACATGAGCAGCCACATCTCTCTTCAATCATACCACCAATACTTTTACTTCAAATCCTGATACATCTTGGTGCTACCAGGATGAATAGAATAATCCGAATCATGGGCCTCCTTCAATATAGCCTCACGAAGGCTATCAATCTCAGGAACTCAGATCCGATTCTTGAACCATATCGTGCCTTGCTCATCCTCCGTGAATTCTGGACCTCTACCTTTAGTAATAAGATTCTTAATCGCTTATCTTTTAGCATCACTAATTTGTCCTTTGCGGATTTCTTGCTCCAAAGTAGGTTCCACATCAATAGTAACTCCTTCAGTGTGAGCAACTATCCCCAGGTTAAGTCTCATGAAATCCTCAACAATCTCATCGGGTAGCTGGCAACAACAACTGAATGAACATGCTCCTTTCGACTCAAGGCATCTGTAACCAAATTTGCCTTGCCTGGGTGATAGTGAATCTCCAAATCATATTCTTTAATAAGCTCCAACCAACGGCGTTGCCCGAGGTTAAGATCCTTTTGAGTGAATATACACTTCAAACTCTTATGATCCGTGCATACTTGACACTTGTTTCCCATAATATAATGTCTCCAAATCTTAAGCGCATGCTCAACGACGGCCAGTTCCAAGTCGTGAGTGGGGTAGTTCAATTCATGTTTGCGTAACTGACGACATGCATAGGCAATCACATGTCCATCTTGCATGAGCACGCATCCCAATCCTTGGCCACATGCATCACAATAAATGTCAAATCCCTTCTGCAGATCTGGCATAATCAATACTGGCGGTGACATCAATCTCTCCTTTAATTGATCAAAGCTCTTTTGGCATTTCTCATCCCACTTGAATTCTCTTCCTTTCTCCAAAAGCGAGGTAATAGGCTTGGCAATCTTAGAGAATCCTTCCATAAATCTCCAATAATATCCTGCAAGTCCCAAGAAACTCCGGACTTCAGTAACTGTAGTGGGTACGCTTCACACCACTATCTCCTTAACCTTAGTAGGATTCACTGAAATTCCTCCATTAGAAATGATATGATCAAGAAATGGCACCTTGCCAATCCAAAACTCGCATTTACTGTACTTGGCGTAGAGTTGATTATCTTGTAGCTTCTATAGCACCAATCTCAGATGTTCCTCATGATCACTATCACTCTTGGAATAAATAAAAATATCGTCGATCAAAACCACGACGAATCTGACCAGATCATGAACACCTTATCCTTCAGATCCATAAAATAGCTGGTGCATTAGTTAGTCCAAATGACATAACGATGAACTCATATAATCCATATCGGGTCGAGAAAGCCGTCTTGGGGATATCCGATGGTCTAATCTTCATTTGGTGATAACCCGGTCAGAGATCAATCTTCGAGAATACCCTAGCATCTCTCATCCGATCAAATAAATCCTCAATGCGGGGTAATGGATACTTGTTCTTCACAGTGACATCATTAAGGGACCTTTAATCCACACACATCCCTTGCAATCCATCTTTCTTCTGTACAAACAAAACTGATGCTCTCCAAGGTGAAGACTCGGACGAATGTACCCAGCCTCTTGCAACTCCGTTAACTGTTTCTTAAGTTCCTTTAATTCTTCTACGAACATCATGTATGGTCGTTTGAAAGTAGGGACAGCCCAGGTAAGGGATCAATGACAAACTCAACTTCCCTATATGGTGGCATCCCTGGTAACTCTTCTGGGAAGACATCCGAAAAATCTCTAACCACATGGATGTTGACACCAACAAACTTCCCATCTACTAAGAATGTCGCTAGTCTGATGGTGGTAGTTACTGCAACCTCAACTTCGAATCTTTCTCCTTTGGAACTGGTGAGTTCTACGGGTCCCTTAGCACAGTGTATATACTACCTTTGCCTTTCTTAGCCATGGCATACCAAGGATCAGGTCTATAGTGCTCTCTTCTAACACTATAGGGGTAGCCCATCTAGGTTAGAAATACAGGGTAAGAAAGGAAGAATTGTAGACAAGGCAAGTAATTACGAGAAATGTTACTGCGGGGGATTTATTAACTAAGTAGATTAGTGTGTCACCTACTAAAGTTAATTCATTACCTTATGGTGGTACATGCTAAGATGCCCAACTATAATGTTTCAATCAATCAAAGAAGCAAATCAGACATTATTCATCAGCACAATCAAACAACATTTTTAAAGAAAATAGTTTTAAATTTTGTCTTGGGTTCCTATCTCTTAAAAAGATCATAGTGGTAGGATTCCATGGTGTGAAATCCATCTTGTCTTAGGATAGAGGAGGTAAGAATGATCAGAGTAGAACAGTAGAAGGTGAAACAGGATCAAGATAAGTGTAGAAAGAATCAGAGTAAGGTAAGTGTAGAATGAATCAGAAGAAGGTAAGTAGGTAAGGGTTTTGTCCGTTTCTATCTAGGTTTCGTCCTACAGTCAACATTTCCTCTGATACCACTTCTGTAACACCCGGTTTTAAAGGACAAAGCCGGGTGCACCTCATACATGCGCCAAGAAGACAACATATATAATAACAGAGTGTATAGAGATAAATGTCATAAATCATCAGAGTATTTATTACATAGCGGAAGTCTTATTACAAAATAAAGATAAATATAAAACGAACTAAGGATCGTCGGCGCCAATGTCGACTGAGAAACGCCACCTAGATCAGATCGAACTCCTCAGTGTTAGGCGGCTCCTCTTCGACCACCTGATCTTCTCCTGTGGGGGGGTGTGAGACAGCAAGAGTGAGCTCACATACGTTCATAGCTCAACAAGTCGTGGGGAATAATGTGGCATGAACTCACCAAAGGTGGGAGTTCATGTAGTGTAAGGCTGATCAATGAAATAAAGGCTGAAGCTGAGCATTGCTTTTATAAGTTGGTCAAAATTTTATTAGCAATTACTAGGTGTAAGTAAATACCAAACCTTAATAATAATAAAGAACAGTAATAGTAAAATAATCCCAAATGCGATGCAAATGTCAAATTGAATTTAAGTTCCATATTTAATCATGTGAGGGTCCGAGCCGCTCTTGACCGTGAGCACGGCTAGTATACTAGTTTTACACTCTGCAGAGGTTGCGCATCTTTACCCACAAGTCGTGTATCCCATGTCGCCTGGGTTTGCAAGGCCCTTAGACACTACCGAGGTGAATGGCTAGGGATCCACTACGAGGCCTTTACAAAGTTCCACTAGCTTCCGAAAACCCGCTACAGTTTATGGGAAGATCCAGTAAAGGGTTCCTGGCTGATAGCCATCGCAGCAAAATCAACCAGGGACCTCCCCGCACTGACCTCTCCCCTACTGCCCTTGCCCCTTTCGGGTAAGGTAGTCTTCCACTAGCTTTCCTAATTAGTCAGCCAAGGGCGTCCCATTATACCCTTGTGGTAGCACTGTTTTCCCGGGTGGTCGCTCCATGTTCCCATTAATTTAATGATCTTAACATGAACAATAATAATAACAAGTTAATAACAGAATAATCATGAATAGTGTATCTCCATACCCAATCCACATAAAGCAATAGCAGGTACTACCCAAAAATATTTCAGGGGTGAACAAGGTATAGAGGTAATCAAAACTGGGGTAACATAAAGGCTCCCATCAAAATTATCCTATGCAGATCATTAAAATTAATAAGAACATGGCTGGGAAAGTAAGTGATCAAGGGCACAACTTGCCTTCAATGAGCTCCTGCTCAGCTACTTCTACTTGTTGAACCTCAGATTCCACAGTAGCTTGCTCGTCTACTCGCATCAACACAATACATACATAGTATAACATAAATCAACATCACACCAAACATGTAAATAAAATATACAGTAAAAATCTACACATTAAAATGGGATCATAGGAACTGGAACCATTAATTTTGGGGTTATAGATTTCAAGTTATGAATTTCCTAAGATTTAATGTGCTTGAACTAGGATCAAATGATAAATTATTTTTCTTACTATTTTCGTGACAAAACAGAGACACTAAATGATAGAGAATATTATTACAAAATTTTAGAAATTGGAATGGTTCAATTTGGAGCTAAAATGAATTAGATATGAATTTTCCAAGTTCTAGCAATTGTTTTTGTATTAAAAATGAATTTCTAATATTATTTCTCTATTTTTAATCATCTCTGGACTGGGCGTGTATTAAACAGAAATGCAGGGGTCTCGGTGTAAAGCTCTGCAGACACAGAGAACCGTGGAGGTGGTTGGCGGGTTGGTTTCACTGAAACCCGAGGGCTCTTAAGGAAAAGTGCACCACGAAGGGGTATCCAGCGATCTAGGCTGCACGATCATATCCCTACGGCTAAGATTACATCGTTCCAGCGCCTAAAGCCGCGTCACTCCGAGCCGTTGGATCCACGATCCAAGGCCGAGCACACGCCACGCGCCTGTTCAGATCCGCCCGATAGATCTACGATCAACGGCCCAGAAGACATCCATATACGACATGACCCCAACCGCATGATCCAAGATCAACGGTACCCATCTAACCACCGGACACACAAGTTGAGATCCCATCTCAACGGCCCAATCAATCACCTACGGCTCAGATCTTCTCCCCGAATCGACATGGCATGACCAAATCCCAGCCGTAAACTCCAAGATCTACGGTCGTGCACTCCTCTCTCTCACTCGCTCCTGACCACGGCGGCGACGCAAGTCCTCGCGGCGGAGCGCCATGGCCGGAATCCCCACCACAACCTACGGTGCCCGATTGCTAAGTATACCAGGTGCGAACTGAAATTGGGAAGAATGCGAACGTGGGGGAGGGACCCGTACCGTTAATCACGCAGTGCAGCGCCCTGTCCACGGAGATGCGCGGATCCGCGACGAAGACGGCGCCCCGGTGAGAAATTGCGCAGTTTCCACACAACGGTTGGTTCCGCAGCGGCGTCGATCACACTCCCTAGGGTGCGGCGAAGGTCGTTGGCCAACCGTGCGCCCTAATTGGCTTCACCGGCGAAGAACGTGTGCAGCAGCGACCGCCCCTCTTCTCGGTCCGCGGCGGCGCTCAAACAGGTGAAACAGGGCTAGGGCGCACACGCGGTCAGGTAAGGGAATGCGAGGATTTATCCTCAGGTGGCGCCATCGAGCGCAACAACCCCCACTTCCCCCGGCCGCGGTGAAATCGCGTTCGGTTCGCCCGCCATCCGCGCGAAGCTCGGACGAGCTGTTGACGACGCCCACCCTGACGTGCGGGTCCCGGAACTCAGTGGCATAGGCGAGTAAGTCGGATGCGCGTGGGAGCGGTGTGAACTGTCAAGCGGGCCCCGCATTCCAGTGAGACAATGAGCGCGAGCGCGGGGTGACCAAGGGGCTGGAAGGTGGGACCCAGGCGTAAGTGAGCGCCTGCGGTGGACGTGTGGGCTGCGGGCTGTGGAAGCGGAAGTGGGCCGAATTAGGTTACCGAGGCCCAAATAGCCTTTTATTTCCTTTTCCTTTTTCTATTTATTCTTTTCTTGTTTTCTTTTGTTCTTAACTATTTTGAATTCAAATTTGAATTTTGAATACAAATTTCAACATTGTGTCAAGTGTACAAATTCAAGCTTTGAGTGGATGACCAATATATTTTTATTTACTTATTTTTATCCCCAAAATTCTTATTTTCTTCTCTTTTTCTAGATTCTACAATTTCTTTTAGGATTTAATTTTCCCTTTTTGGTCTTTAATATTTTCTTGTTACAAAATGCACACCACAAATAAAATATTCAGCATGATGCAAGGATTTAGTAGCATACCTTTTTATTAATTGTTCTTGGACATGGTGTTCACATGTGATGATGCACACAGGTTAAACCCACATAAGGAGAAATTGTTTCCTCTATTGGCATTCTTTCTAGCAAATTACAAAGTGGGTGCTACACCTGAGGAAGTGAAACAAGCTAATTCTCCATTAAAGATCTAAAATTTCACTCAACCGGAGTGAAATCTCAGAACTCTTGTAGGAAATTCAATAGAGATAGAATGAGCTTAACATTGGCAAAATTCTCTTTCAAATTTGAAAGGGTTTTCTTCCATTCTTTCAGTACTCTTCTCAAGTTTTTAAACTTTATTTGCAGGAAGATTTTTAGTAGCATCTAGGTGTTGTCTTCCAATATGCCTGCCCAAATTGACATGTTGCATGAAGTCCTCACGTTTCAACCAATAGTTTTCAAAGATGAAAGTGTCTCTTTGAAATATGAGTAGTGATGTTACTCAGACATGGGACATGATCTGATATTTGCATCGTGAGAGTAGTGACATATGTATTAATACTTGTTAGGTGCCCCTATGTTGATATGATTTTCATTTATGCTCATTTAAGTATATAGAGCATAAAAGACAAAGACATATGTACTCTGTTTGATAAGTGGGTGTGATTGTGGATTTGGAGGCAAATGATTGTTTAATCCTTATTTGTGAATAGTTTTAGCTTTTTACCATTTAAATGTGGTGAGTAGGAAGTGGTGACACGCGACGATGGTGGGGAGTCCAACTGCCACTGGTTGAGGTAAAAAACCAATGAAGTCTCTCCAACAGAGGCGGCTACTTCTCGATTGTCCAAGTAAAACGTTTACCTTTTAAAAGGTAGCATCATTGAATATAAACATCTCTGAAAAAGTCAGCACCAGCTCTGTTTCTATCGTGTGGAGTACGGTATAGATTGAAGTCTCCAAGCACAAGCCAGTCAATGTGATCCGACATTTGAATCTTTCCCGAAGGCGTGCAGAGCGTATAAAGACAGTGTGACATGTACAATGATTTGATCAATCTCAAAAGGCTTAGATTGTCGGAAGCGCTCGTACAAACAAGTGTATACACCTACGGTGTTTCAGCATCCACTTTCTCAGTCAAATTTAAAATTCAAAGGTACATAAGGATTCAACGAATGGCAGGAAGTGCAGACCATGCATGCATACGGCCCAATTGTTCTGCCTAGTTTATTGACCCACACCCACCAACAAATAGACGGCACGAGCAAACAATTTCACACCACGCACAACGACGGCTGCTACATGACTCGATCGAACTACGCATCCAGGCTTCTAAGCAACGGTATCCATCTGGCTGCCCGCGACGTCGACGACGAAGCGGTACCTGACATCGTTCTTCTCCAGCCGCTCGATGGCGGTGTTGACGTAGTCCATCGGCACGACCTCGGTGTCAGCGGTGACGCCATGCTCCGCCGCGAAGTCCAGCATCGCCTGGCAGTCCGCGACACTCCCGACGCCGTTCCCGGCCACCCGCTTCCCGCCCGTGATGATGGCGTACGCCGGCAGCTCCAGCGGCGTGCTCGGCGCGCCGACCACCACCATCTGCCCCATGGGCTTCAGCAGCGCCAGCAGCGGCACGATCTGGTGCCCCGCCGAGACCGTGTCGATGATGCCGTCCATCGTGGCGGCTGCAGCCTGCGTCCAAACAAAGACAGTATGGCATCAGGTACCAGGTTTGGTTCACACTTCACAGGAGGATGTGGCCTTGGGCTATAGCTAGCTGTCAAGCTGTGTGTGTTTAGTTACCTTCATTTGCGAGGCGTCGTGGCTCACCAAGAACGCGTCGGCGCCAAGGCGTCCGAGCGCCTCCTCGCGCTTGGCAGGCGACGAGCTGATGACGGTGACCGTCATGCCGAACGCCTTCCCAAACTTGACGGCCAGATGGCCTAGGCCCCCGAGGCCGACGACGCCGAGGTGCTTGCCCGGCCCGTTGAGCGCGTACTGCACCATCGGGCTGTACACCGTGACTCCGGCGCAGAGCAGCGGCGCGGCGCCGTCCGGAGGCAGGCTCTCTGGCACCCGGACCACGAAGTCCTGGCTGACGACCAGCACGTCGGAGAAGCCCCCCTTGGTGGTCGCGCTCGCGCTCGCGCCGCCGTCGTGGTGGTGGTGGTCCACGCCGTTGGAGGAGAGTACGAGGTCGGGGCAGTAGTTCTCGTGCCCCGTGCTGCAGCTCTCGCAGGAGCGGCAGGAGTCGACGAAGTAGCCCACGCCCACCGTGTCCCCGGCCTTGAACTTGCTGACGCCATGGCCGACGTCCGTGACGACGCCGACGACCTCGTGCCTGCGTTGACACGTACGGCGCCGTAAGACGATTAGAAATCGATCTAGGCGTTAGATGATTAGGCTATGAGAAGTATGTGCAGTGTGGTACCCGGGGACGACAGGGTACATGGCATTGCCCCACTCGTTCTTGATGATGTGGAGGTCGGTGTGGCAGATGCCGCAGAAGAGCACCTTGATCGTCACGTCGTCGTCCCCCTGAACCCTGAAATCGATGCCAAGCAGAGCACGAATGTCATGGAATGTTTCTTTCTATATGGGGCTATGCGTTTAGGCCCTGTTCCAATCTCGCGAGATAAACTTTAGCAGCTTTTTTTAGCTACATTTAGCTATTTGTAATCTAAACGGAAGAGCTAATGGTGGTAATTGAAGCTAAACTTTAGCACTTCAATTCATATAGCTAAAGTTTAGCAGAAAGCTAAAGTTTATCCCGTGAGATTGAAACGTGGATTATTTGATGCGCATGCATGGCTATTTATCACTATCTACTTCGAGCAGTGTCGTACAATTCTCCGTACGTACACAGCAAGTTTAGTCGTGGAAAGGGACGCAACGCAAGTCTATGTGTGTGAGAGACATCTATAGACCGACCTTCTTGAGAAGCTGTAAGGGGAGAGGAGGCCGGAGGCATCCCTGGCAGCCCACCCATGGGCCATCTTGCCGCCTTGCTCCATGGACACCGTAGCTTGATCTACCTTACTTGGCTTCTCCGTTCAGAAGAATGAAGCTCTGGGTGGTGGGCTGTTGGTAACTTCGGAGCACCGATTAAATAGGCGAACTGCGAGCACGGCGACGACGTCAGACGTTACGTATGTATCATTATTTACACCCATGTGTACCCGTAGATGTTGGGCACGGCGGGCAGGTGTGTGTGTAGTAAGAAGAGAAATAATATTGGACAGATTAAGACCTTAACAGCATAATTTAATTACCATTGATTTCTTTAATGCGTTCAGTGTTCCTTCCTGAGAAGTTTCTTACCAGAACCGGTCCAAAATTTTAAACTTCATCACTACCGGAATTCGCGCCTTTGCCGAGTGCCGGTGGCTTTGCCGAGTGCTTTTTATCGGGCACTCGGCAAATCCGGCTTTGCCGAGTGCCGCACTCGACAACGTCCTGCGCTCGGTAAAGAGCTAGTTTACCGAGTGTAGGACACTCGGCACAGCCGAGCACTCGGCAAAGACTTCTTTGCCGAGGGTCAAGCACTCGGCAAACATGGCTCTCGGCAAAGGGCCGTTAGCGGCCGTCTACAACTGACGGCCGTCAGTCTTTGCCGAGTGTCAAATATCTGGCGCTCGGCAAACATAGTCTTTGCCGAGTGTCCTCTGTAGACACTCGGCAAAGCATATTTTAATTTTTTTTTATTTTGGTCACCAAAATTTTTGTGGTATGTTTCTACACTATGTAGACCTACATGTACCATTTTGGGACAATTATAACAGTTTTTTCTATAGCTAGTACATTTAGTTTGTTTATTTGAATTTCTTCGGAAAATTCAGATTTGAACTGCAGGTCACTCGAAACTTGGAAAACCGTGAATGCAAAAATGATATCCATGCTACATAGCACAAGTTACGACCGATTTCAGGAGCGAACCGGAAACTTCGAGCACCATGCTCACTCAACATGACCGTAAACTTGCCATCCAGGTGTTTAAAAATTGTATAAAACAGAAACAAAGTCAGAAAATCATGAACCCTGTCCACGTGTCATGATATCATATGTAGAGGCTGTGATAAAAATTTGAAAAAGTTTCGAGAAAGCTGTAACGCACTATGTGTACAAACCTAAGAGATCCACATTGAAACTCTATGATTTCATGTGTGGTTCTCTTAGGTTTCTACACATAGTGTCTCACAACTTTCTCCAAACATTCTAAATTTTTTATCACAGACTCTACATATGATATCATGACATGTGGACAGGTTTCATGATTTTCTAAGTTTGTTTGTGTTTTATAAATTTTTTAAACAGTTGTATGGCAAGTTCACGGCCATGTTGAGTGAGCATGGTGCTCGAAGTTTCCGGTCCGCTCCTGAAATCGGTCGTAACTTGTGCTATGTAGCATGGATATCATTTTTGCATTCACGGTTTTCCAAGTTTCGAGTGACCTGCAGTTCAAATCTGAATTTTCCGAAGAAATTCAAATAAACAAACTAAATGTACTAGCTATAGAAAACACTGTTATAATTATCCCAAAATGGTACATGTAGGTCTACATAGTGTAGGAACATACCACAAAAATTTTGGTTGGCAAAATAAAAAAAATAAAAATGTACTTTGCCGAGTGTCCAAGGAAGACACTCGGCAAAGACTTCTTTGCCGAGTGCCCCCCAGGGTGGCACTCGGCAAAGATGTGTAAGGTAATATTTGCCGAGTGTCAGATGGTAGACACTCGGCAAAGGATCCTTTACCGAGTGCCACCGATCTGGCACTCGGCAAAGTTTATTTTAAAAATTAAAAAAAACTTTGCCGAGTGCCAGATCACGGGCACTCGGCAAAGAAGGCGAATATACTCGCCCGCGGCTTCCTTCTTTCTCCTTTCTTCTTTCTTCTTTCTCCTTTCTCCTTCTTTCTCCCTGCGCGCCCGCCGCCGCTCCGCGCCATCGCCGGCTCGCCGCCCGCCGTGCCGTCGCCGGCCGCGTCCGCCCACGCCAGCGCCCGCCGCGGCCGCCGCCCGCCGTGCCCGCCGCGGCCGCCCTCGCCAGCGCCCGCGCCCGCGCCCGCCGCGGCCTCCCTCGCCGGCGCCGGCGCCCGCCCGTCCGCCCGCCCGTCCGCCCGCGCCCTAGTGAGTGTATGAATCATTTTTATTGTAGTTGTATAGCTAGTAGATTTGTTTGGTGGAGCGATTAGGATGGAATCAACTAGCTACTAGAATTGTATAGTGACCTTGCTCGAATGAACTAGAGCGAGTGCTTGTAGTGTTTTATTAGGATTTTGTATTGTATTAACCGCTTGATTGTATAGTGACCTTGCTCGAATGAACTAGAGCGAGCGCTTGATTTTGTATTGTATTAACCGCTTGATCGAGTGCCGGTGATGTGAATTTTTTGTTGACAGACATGTATTTTTTGCAGAGGTCTTCCTAGCCGTTGCGGGTCTGCCTGCACCGCGTCGCGTCGCCACTGCACCGACCCGCCACAGCCCCACTAGCCTGACTCCACCGCCACCCTAGGTATAACCTCTATTTCCGCATCATGGTCGTAGATCACGTAACCCAGTTAGGCGTCTCCCGTTCGAAAGAGATACGGTGTAGATATGCAGATCTTTGCATATCTACAAATGTATCAGTTTCGAATTGTCCACGTTTTTTGGACAGCCCGCGGTTGCGTAGATGGTGTTAGTTTCCATGCTCTACTCCGGTCCGAGAAAGAGTTTCGGCGTCACCTCCCTGTTGTTCTCCGGACAGTACACTCTCCCTGCCAGGACGTGTATCCGGAGAACAGCGGGGAGGTGCTGCCGAAATTCTATCTCGGATCGGAGTAGAGCATGGAAACTAACTCCATCTACGCAACCGCGGGTGGGATTAGGACCTATCCTCACCTATTAGAAGGTAGGAACGTAGTGTACATGCATTACATGTCTATATTAAACTATACTCGGTTATATATGTTAGAGGATGGAGGACCGTGAGTGGATGTACACGGGCCGCGTTCGACGTAATGATGTCACCCCAGAATGGATTAGGAAGACCGATGCTTTCGTGGAACGGGCATATGGCGAAGCTGCTAAAGGAGCTAGCCTAGTCCCTTGTCCGTGCAGCAAATGTGACAACCAGAAAAGAAAACCAAAGAAGGCCATGGTAGAACATATTTGGAAGAATGGATTTACGCCGGACTATACTCGGTGGATCTTCCATGGTGAAGCGCATCGCACGAGAGAGGAGGTGGTGAGACAACGCGTCGAGGATTACGATGCTGATGCCGGGGTAGGAGACATGTTGAACGACTATCACGAGGCACAGTTCGCCGAAGGACGTACGGAGGACGAGCCAGAGGCGACCGCAAAGACATTCTACGACATGTTTGACGCGGCACAGAAACCCCTTCACGGCAAGACAAAGGTTTCTCAACTGGATGCCATTGGGCGTATAATGGCGTTCAAGTCGCAGTATAGCATGAGTCGAGACGCATTCGATGGTTTGTTGACAGTTATTGGCAGCCTGCTTCCGGAGGATCACGTTCTGCCAAAGAGCATGTACGAGGCACAGAAACTCCTTCGTGCACTCAAGATGACGTATGAGCAGATACATGCTTGTCCGAAGGGCTGCGTCCTATTTAGGAAAGAACACACTGAGGCAAAGTACTGTCCGAAGTGTAAATCATCTAGGTTCATGGAGGTAGACTCTGGTGATGAACAGAAGAGGCAGCTCGACATCCCCGTGACAATCCTACGCCACCTTCCGTTCATATCGAGGATCCAGCGTCTATACATGACAGAGGAATCTGCGAAACAGATGACATGGCACAAAAAAGGCAAACGATACAATCCTGACAAGATGGTTCACGCATCCGATGGTGAAGCATGGACCCACTTTGATGTCATTCACCATGAGAAAGCTAAAGAGGCTCGTAATGTTCGTGTTGCGCTGGCCACAGATGGGTTCAATCCCTATGGAATGACCGCTGCCCCATACACATGTTGGCCTGTGTTCGTTATCCCCATCAATCTCCCCCCCGGCGTATGCTTTCAAAGACAGAACATATTCGTGTCGTTGATAATTCCTGGACACCCGGGGAATAAAATGGGCGTGTACATGGAGCCTTTGATTGATGAATTGGTCCGTGCTTGGGAGGAAGGGGTATGGACGTACGACCGAGCTACGAAGACAAACTTCAAAATGCATGTTTGGTACCAGTACTCCATGCATGACTTTCCGGCGTACGGGCTATTTTGCGCCTGGTGTGTTCACGGTAAGTTCCCATGCCCAGTTTGCAAGGAAGCTCTTAGGTTCATTTGGTTGAAGAAGGGTGGCAAATATTCGTCATTCGATAAACATCGACAATTTCTCCCTCCTGACCATGCATTCCGACTAGACATCAAGAACTTTACGAAAGGTGTCGTGGTGACAGACCGCCCACCTGCAATGATGACTGGTGCCGAAGTTCGTGAACAGATAGATGGTCTCGTGGCCAACCCAGAAGGTGGTTTTGTGGGATATGGTGAGCAACATATGTGGACACATAAGTCGGGCTTGACTCGGCTCCCCTATTATGATGACCTGCTCCTTCCACACAACATTGACGTGATGCACACTGAAAAGAATGTTGCCGAGTAACTTTGGGCGACAATTATGGAGATTCCTGATAAGTCAAAGGATAACGTAAAGGCAAGAGTGGATCTGGCAGAGTTATGTGATAGACCAAACCAAGAGATGAAGCCGCCTAGTGGTGGTAAGACATGGAGAAGGCCTAAGGCTGATTTCGTCCTGAGCAGGGCCCAGAGGAAGGAAGTACTAGAGTGGATCAAGATGTTAATGTTCCCTGATGGGTATGCAGCTAACCTTAGTAGGGGGGTGAACTTATCTACCCTGCGAGTCTTAGGGATGAAGAGTCATGACTTCCACATATGGATTGAACGAATTCTTCCGGCGATGGTTCGAGGCTATGTCCCTGAGCATGTCTGGCTAGCGCTTGCAGAGTTGAGCTATTTCTTCCGCCAGCTTTGTGCAAAAGAGTTAGCTCGGACCATGATTGCAGACTTGGAAAGGATGGCACCCGTGTTACTGTGTAAGCTGGAGAAGGTCTTTCCACCCGGCTTCTTCAATCCGATGCAGCATTTGATTATTCATCTCCCGTATGAGGCACGAATGGGGGGGCCCGTGCAGGGACGTTGGTGCTATCCAATCGAGAGATGTCTAAAGAGTATCCAAAAGAAATGTAGAAATAAATGCAAAATCGAGGCTTCCATTGCAGAGGCATACATACCGGAGGAGGTGTCAAACTTCACAACAACTTACTATGGTGACAAACTGCCGAGCGTGCATAATCCACCCCCTCGTTACAATGATGGCGGCAATGAATCGAACCTCAGCATTTTTCGAGGGCAACTCGGAAGCGCGAGTGGTTCGACCACCAAGACCCTGAGACATGAAGAGTGGCGCCATATCATGCTATATGTATTGACCAACCTTGAAGAGGTGACGCCATACATGGAGCAATTTCTTCATGAATTCTGGCGTCGATCAAGGGACCCAACTCCACAGGAATATGATACCCTTCTTCGAAAGGGTGCGGGAAATGGATTGCCCGATTTCATTTCCTGGTTTAAACGTAAGGTACGTGCTTAGTTTGTCATTTGAAGTTGCTCTTACGTGCGAATAATATAACAATCTAGCGTGTTTGAACTTGCAGGGCCAAAGAGAGCCGTCTATGAGTGCCGAGTTGAGACAAGTAGCCAATGGCTTTGCCTATAGGGTCAGGAAATTTTCTGGGTATGACGTCAATGGATACCGTTTTCGCACAACAAGCTACGACCAAAGCCGGCCCAATCGAAAAACCACGTGTTCTGGAGTCTATACGCCCGGGCTTGACGAGGTCGAGTATTATGGAAGAATTGAAGATATATATGAACTCAATTTTTATGGTTCCAAACCTCTTACTCCAGTGATATTCAAATGTCATTGGTTTGACCCTGAAGTTACGAGACGGACACATTCTAATCTTGGGCTAGTCGAAATTCGACAGGATTCCACCTTACCAGGAGACGATGTCTATATTGTGGCCCAACAGGCCACACAAGTGTATTATCTTCCATATGCGTGCCAAACGAAACAACATCTTAAGGGTTGGGATGTTGTGTATAAGGTATCACCGCACGCTAAATTATCTGTTCCAAACGATGAAGATTATAACTTAGACCCGGACACATATGACGGAGAGTTCTTCCAAGAAGATGGGCTCGAAGGGCAATTTGAGATAGACTTAACCGAAGCGATCGGAATGGAAGTAGATATTGAAATGGTTGTTGATGACGAGGATGATGAGGTGCAAAATGAGAATGACTTAGAAATACTTGAAGGCAATGCCAATGACGAAATTGCGCCTTCAGATGATGTCGACTATGAAATGGTTGATAGTGATGATGACACTTATGATCCGGCTAACCCGGACACATATGAAGATTATTTTTAATCGATGTAATGCTATATTTCATTTATTTTGCATATGTTTCTAAATACATATTTTTTATCTGTGCTTAATTGTTTACTCTTAATTGCAGGTTGTTGGACAAAGATGGTGGGCGGTGGGACGAGGACGAGGAGGGGGAGGGGGAGGAGGAGCACCCGTAGGACGGAGGAGCAGGCGCAGCAGGACGACGCCGTACAGCAGCAGGTGGAGCAGCAAGCCGCTGTCGATGAGGCACAGCAGGACGACGACGATGCGGCGCAGCAGGACGACGACGACGATGACGCCCCTCAGCAGGACGTCTCAGGTTCTGGCTCCTCAGGTTCGAGGAGTATCTACCTGCGAGGTCCCGCGAGCCTCCCTAAGCGACCCATACTTCGTGACAGACGTCCGCTGATACGACCCGATGGAGAGAGGTAGGTAACTTTAGATATTGTTGCTGCCTTTTCATATTATATGTTCAAATTAATAATAGAAACTAATACTTCATCTTAATCACTTGGACAGGTCTTGGATGGTTTTGGAGACTGCATGGGGTCACGGCCGCAACCCCAATGGCATCCTGGGCCTTCTATGCCGGGAACACTTCCCTGGACTTGTCGAGTACGCCGGAGTGACGAGCCCAGCATACACCTTCGACCACTACGCCGTCGCCCCCGATGCAGTAGATCGGGACGGCAGACAATTCAACAACAAGGCAGAGCGGGTGAAGCAAGAGCTGTGGGTAAGTCTTCCTCGCACTATATTGTTTAATAAGTCGCATTTGTTGCATATTCTTGAAATAATGTATGGATACATCGTCTTTGTATGTAGGATTTCTTCAGGTGCGATGTTGGATACGAGGCCAGGGCGGATGTGGTGTCTACGACGTGCTGTAAGAAGCTCGTCGTGGACATGCACTACGAGGCGCGCATCCAGGCCATCGTCACTTACCACGGCTCCGTCCTTGGGGAGAAGGTGAACAAGAAGGACGCCCGAACCATGTCGTTGACTCCGGACCAGTACTTGCAGGTAAATACAAAACTTTATTATTGGTACTAAATATGGTTATTTTTTTCTTCTGATATGCTGTGTACTTATATTTTTTTAGATGATTCCTCATTGGTGCGCCGCGCATCCTGAGTGCTGGGAGCAGATGGTGCAGAGGTGGTGCTCGGCTGAGTGGGATGAGGCGCACAACGCTAGCCGGGAACGGCGTTTGCTGATGCAAGGTCCCTCCCACCATCAAGGCAGCCGCAGCCTGGGCAAATACGCGGAAGCATGGGTACGCACTCTTTTTTATTTAGGTATATAACTTTCGATTAGACATGATTTCTAACCATCTCGTTGGTTTTCTCGTAGTCGGCGGCACATGGTGGCGCGCCTTGCTCCACGTTCTCGGCATATGCCATGGCCCACAAGGGGAAGGCGACGTCCGACGTCACCTACAACCCGGATGACGGGCCCGAGGCGTACACCAACCCCGCCATCCACAGCCGACTCAGTGAGTACACCGCCATGGCCAAGGAGGTCCATGGGCCAGATTACGATCCGAGGACCGAGGACATCGACGGAGATGTCCTCATGAGGGTCGGAGGAGGCAAGAGGCATGGGCGGTACTGGATTGCCGACGGGGCAATCGACTCGTCCTCCACTCCCACTCTCTCTCAGGTGCGAGCAAGGAGCACGAGCGCGAGCCCAGCCATACGACCTCGGCAGGACACCTCACAGCATCGTATCCAGCAACTCCAGGTTATTCCTTATCTATTCATCGTTCATTGATTTTTATATATCTTCTCTTTGCATTATCGTAACATTAGGGCGAAATATTACAGACTCAACTAGATGATGAGAGGAGGCAACGTGAGGAGCTAGAGAAGAGGATGGCGGAGATGTTCGCGTACATGTAGAGCCTTGGCGCCGCACAGGGTCATGCTCCACCACCTCCGTTGTTCCCTGCAGCTGACCCTACAGAGTTCACTACTCCTGTGAGTATCAAAATTTTAGTACTGCATGATATATATTCATATGTTATCACACATACAATCTGTTCTCTGTGCAGGGTCAATCGGCGGCGTCGAACAACCCTCATGCTTCGTCCAGCCCTTCGACGAACCAGTCCAGATGCCCACCTCGTTGATGATTTGTTTTGTGATGATCCAGACTTACCTTTATGAGTGTTGGTGATGTTTGTTACACTTTATCTTGTGAGATACTTGGTGATGTTAGTGATGATGCAGACTTGTATCTGTTTTGTGATGATCCTGACTTTAGTGAGACTTGTGATCTGTTTTGTGAGACTTTGTGATATATATGGTGTTGATGATAAATGTGTTCATTCTGTGATGTGCTTGATATATAATGTGATGTGAATGATATATATCTTTTGTTTGTTTGGATGGAACAACAAAAGCAAATAAAAAAGGGACATTCTGGTCACTTTGCCGAGGGTTGCTTTGCCGAGTGCTATGACCATGGCACTCGGCAAAGAAGGAAACCTGGGAACCGGTAAAGACATCTTTGCCGAGTGCTGACAGTGGCACTTGGCAAAGAAGGAAACCTGGGAACCGGCAAAGATGTCTTTGTCGAGTGCTTTTGCCAAGGCACTCGTCCAAGATACTGGCAAAGGGGCCCACTGGAGGGTTCTTTGCCGAGTGCCGGTCCACCAGACACTCGGCAAAGAAACCTCCTTTGCCGAGTGCCTACTAGGGCTCTCGGCACAGGGACTGGCTGTGGGGTCCACTGGACTAGTCTTTGCCGAGTGTCGCCGTAGGCACTCGGCAAAGGATCCGTCACCATCACTTGGCGCCGTGACGGTGACTTTTCTTTGCCGAGTGCCAAATGGTACTCGGCAAAGTCTTTGCCGAGTGCCCGACAAAAAGTACTCGGCAAAGAAGCTGTTGCCGATGTACAGTTCGCCGAGCGTTCTTTGCCGAGTGTTACACTCGGCAAAGCCTTTGCCGAGTGTAAAATAGCCTTTGCCGTGTGTTTAGAACACACGGCAAAGAAGCTGATTCCGGTAGTGCATGCAATACGAGGGGCTCCTCACATGATGAGTGGCATATAGGGAACGGATATATCGACACCGGAAATACGGAGATACATATAACTTTAAGAGCATCTCAAACATTTTGAAAGTCACTCTCAATTTTGATTTTTTTATAGGATAAAAAACTTACTCCAACAACTATTCTAACTCCGAATCTATTGGTTCTTGATAAAAAAAAGGGAGGTATCCAAACGGAGTCGCGGAAAGATAAACAAGATGCTGATTTCTTTTTTCAACACTCCATTGCTAAGACTACCGCCGCCACTACCCCACTGCTTGAGGGTTCTTCTGAATCGAATCTCCGTACACTTTTTTCAGATATCAGAATATAGAAGTAGTGCAGGCAATAGAGATTACGTTTTGTAAATTCTGGTTAGGGCGCTGCGATTTCCTACCACATGGTTGGCCATGGAAGCAGGGGCGATCGCCCTCACTTACCCTGAGATATTCACCAAAATTGGATCTCCAACCAACACTTTTCGATTTGAGAATATCGGAATATAGAGCAAGGAATTATATATTCTATTTTGAAAGTTATAGGCGTGTGTTATATGTCGGCCTCGCTGTGCCTACGGAGTCAATGACGTCGATATTAAAAATCTAGGAATTTCATGTTTACTTTAATTTAGAAATAATATTGCAAAATGCATGTATGTACTATTACTGCTCGCAACAGTAACAGATACAAATATGAATACCATATTAATCATAGCAAAAATTAAATTGATTTTCACAAATTCAGCAATAAGAAAATACCCAACTGAGGGAATACTGCTCAAGGCACTAGTGGTTCTAGTGGTTCTATTCACACGTGCTAGTATGTTCTGTTGTTTTAAGTCGTGGACCACAGTCGATACAGGTACATATCCGTAGTGCTATCCTCGAACGTCTACCATGATTAAGATCTTTAATGAGCAGTAACAAAAACACTCTAAATATTTTATTGTCCACATACCCGAGCAGGTGCCTTCAGAGATCAATGGTTCAGAGGTCTACTCTCCCAACTTTCCATGCACACGCAGAGGATCAGGACCGGAAGATTCAGACGTAACTCAACTAAGAAGTGAGACGTATCTTTATGTTGTTGTTCTTGTACCATCCTACTCATGCTATGAGAGCTACATATAATAGCATGAATTTTAGGAAGATTAAAAGATAGAGTAACCATCGTAACATAGGCATGTTACTTCATACGTTATAGGTTCATTACACTTCTATCAATTCAACCATTAACACCTTCATTAACCTGCCCAAGTGACAAAACAATCCCATCAATACAGTATGGTAATAGACTATACCATGGTATGTCTCACATTGTTTCCGTATGACTAAATGATTATGATAGCTCTAGATAGCACCAAAGAGCCTCAGAGGTCCGAATGGTCACCGACAAGAGACCTAAAGGGTCGATGTCCCAACAACCATGTGGCCCCTCAAACGTCTTAAGGCCTCGAAGGGCCTCTATCCACCCAACAGCCACATGAAACCCCTATACGTCCCAATGGTTATGCCCCCTCCCCGGCACGCCCCAAGGATCCTAGAGGGCCACCAACCTTCGAGTGGTCACAGGGGGCCCAAATGTCTTGAGGGACATGAACCCCCTAACTTACTAGGAGTCAAAGCGGGCTAACATCCCAAGAACCATGAGGGCCCTCGAACATCCAGAGATCCACACACCCCTAGATGTAATAAACATATGCTTAGGATTAATCTAATCTATTTTAATTAGATAAATTTATGAAATATATCGATATTAAATCTAACAATCCCCACTAAATACTAGGATACATATAAATGATCTCACTTCTCAGTTGTCGGAGAAATGATCACTAGGCCCTAGGGCCCTCTATTAGTAGAGGGGCTCAGAAAGGTCCACCCAGGAAGGACCCATCCCTTGATAAACCTGAGGCACCGAGCCAAGGGACGGGAGAGGCGGAGCCGCAAGTGGGTCGGACGGATGGATCGAGGGGAAACCATTCGAGTGGATTCCACACCTGACCCGGACTGACCCGCCATACCGCATTAACTACGCCTTGCGCCGAGCCACACAGAGGGAGTCGGTCCACTTTTCACTCATGACCTACGGCCTCCTAGGCTTGTGGCCCACTCATGACCTATCGAGCCTATGCCTGAGCGCGCTGGTCACCTATAGGCCCCACAACACGACGAGGCGCATCGAGACCTAGGCTTTGGTGGCTAGGGGTCGGTGTGGCACAAAGACGACAATGATGGCGTCAGGACTCTTCGCAGCCCACGTCGCTCGCCATAAAGAGCGTGACCAGGGAAGCCCAGATGACCAAGGCACAAATGAACAAACACAACTTTACTAAGGTAGAACGCCACATTTTACCACGGCATAGTAGCTCCTTCATAGGGAAGCTACTGATAGACGACCAACACCTTTGCCTATAAAATGGTGGAGGTCAGTCAGAACAAGGGGAAGATATGCATATGAGGCAACGAACATACACACTCGACGAGACCAAAAGACCCAGAAGCCGTAGCCAAGGTGCGGGCCAGCGCGATGTCCAAGCCTTAGCTTAGAACTCCAGTCGCGTAGTCTTTAGGTCCACCCATGCATAAGAGACCTGGGAGCTCCTCCCTCTCTTGCCCGCTTGTAACCCCTACTACGATCTTTGAGCAACAAAGGTGTCGGTAGCGCAAGTCGCCAAAGACTGGATGTAGGGACGTTCTGCCCGAACCAGTATAAATCTTGTGCCCATAGACCACACCATCCGAACCATGGAACGAGCACATTCAAATTTACTTGTCGGAGCATAGGTTTGAAACACCGATAGTTGGTGCACCAGGTAGGGGGCCATCGTGTTCTCAATAATCTTTCTAGGCTCCGGATGGCCGACCACGGTATAGTTTGGGCCCTTAGAATGACCATTCGTTTCGAGAGCCTCGACTTCATTGTCAACAACGAGGGAATGATGATCAGGGCCCCAAAATCCCAATCACCCTTGATGGAAGTCTTCATTGACATTGCTAGGGGCCTCGGAGGCCTCCAGCTTAGCTCCCATCAAGGGAGCGACGGACGGCGATGCGCGATAGGACTGACTCATGTCAAGTTCATGGGAATGATGGACCTCGTTAGGGATTCATTACACAACCTCCTCTTGTCGAGATCAGCAAATGGACATAGATCCCCATCGAGAGGGGCAAGTCGTGACCCGACTTAGGAGTGCATCACGGTCGGCACCCCGGAAGATCGTTCCCTACTCGCAAGAAGCCCTAAGGGAACCCCCACTGGCGTAATGATACGCGCAGTGGTATTCGCTCCACCGCGGCTCAACCTATCTTTCCAAAAGTCGTCGACTGGACCGAGTCCTTCCTAAAGCCACTAGTGCCCCCTGACTAGAAGGCGAGGAGCACCACGATAGCGATCACGATGAGAGGTTGGACAAACACATGTTGAGACGGCAAATGTCCGCCACCGCATAATCCATGATGGAAGTGGACCCCCACGATTCCACGGGCAAGCCAGAACGTTGTGGCCACCGCGACACTCCTTGATAAGCTTCCTGAAGCTGAGACTCCGAGCGAACGGAGGGCAGAGCTCAAAATCTAGGGTCCTCTTTACCTTGTCGTGCAATAGCAGGCCAAGAGTTCCATGTCATCGCGCTAGGAGCCTGGGTTTGGCTAGCATACCATGTCCACACCATCGAAAAACCACGCTTCATCGGGATAAGTGTTCGAGTATGAGGGGGAGGCACAACATATGTCCCATCTCGTCGGCGTTCGTGGACATGCAGAAACACACGGAGCGTACTCGACCCTGGGCCCTAGGAAAAAGGGCGAGAGGAGCCAGACATCGGTCATATGTACAATCAGCGTCATAGAGGATGCTTTGATCTCGACGAGGACCAAAGCTTGAGCCCCCTCCATCGGGACCGTAGGCCTTCGGTCACCACATCCTCTAGGAACCGGTGCCACAGTGGTCAGGGCACCCACCAACATCGCAAAAGTACTCGAGAGATTCAAACCCAAGCCTTTGACTAGGAGACTACCTATTGGCGTGTCAAGCAGGATGGGCAGACCATGATGATTTTTTAATCTGGAACCTCCCCCTATATTTGGTAGATTTGGCACGAGCATGGCTAGAAAACCTGAAGCACAGATGTATCTAGAGCTAGGCCAACCTCGTGGAAGTTTTTGTTGGAAATTTTCACAGCACGTACGTGCGCCTAGGCAACCCGTGGGACCTTAAGAACTGCCGACAGAAGCCAGATGAAACCTTGAGGGATTACATCCGACACATCTCATGGTAGTGCAACGAGCTAGTCAGCCTCGTCGATGCTAATGTTTTTAGCACTTTCACCTGGAACCATGAGTAAAACTCTAGTGCACAAGTTGGGACAGAAAATCCTATGAACCACAAAGGAACACCTCGACATCGTGACTAGCCATGCGTCGGGGGAAGATGCGATGGGGGCGATTTTCGATCATCACAAGCAGAAGGTTAAGCACGACAAAGAGCCCGATGGAGGCATCGGGGGACGTCTCGATAAGAGAAAGAAGAAGGGTAAGCGACGTCACGCCGATATGCTAGTTGCCGCAGCGGTTCAGAAAGGGAGGAATTTCTCGACCGAGGAGGCCATCGACCATTTCAAGAAGATGCTCGATGCCCCATGTACAAACCACCGCTACCCCGTCCCGCACGCCTACAAAGACTATGGGCTTCTGAAGAAGTTGCTAAGCAAAGATGTGTCGTCTGGGAGGAGCCCTGAGCCCGGTAGCTAGCAGGAAAGATAAGACCATGTTTTCCTAACGAAACTGGGTGTCTGTTGATCTTTTGAGGGTCTGACTACTACGTGTCATGGAGGCACCGAAAGCTCGAACGACGTGAAGTATTCTAAGTCCGATAGACGATCCCAACTTTCCTCGACTGATTCAACCATGCCATCACCTTCTATCACTCCGACCATCTCGAGCACGTCCCATGGCCTAGGTGATACCCGATTATCGTGAATCCCATCGTCGGATTGGTGCGGCTATTGATAGTTAGAAGAAGCGGACTCAATATTCTCTACTCTACCATGTTTGATGCCATGGCCGTTGGTTGGGGCTGCCTCTGACCGATGGGGGTTCCATGGTGGTGTATCAGGATGACAATCGACGCCGCTTTGGCAAGTCGACTTGCATGTTACCTTTTGGACACTGTCCAACTTTAGGGCAGAGATGCTGACAGTCGACATAGTTGGGTTCCGAGGAACCTAGCACGCCATCCTTGGAAGACCATGCTACAAAACATTCATGGTCGTACCCAATTACACCTACCTAAATCTCAAAATGCTAGGTCCCACAGGTACTATCATCGTTGGCACCACGGCGCAACACGCATACGAATGCGAAGTCGAATGCTGCGACTTGGCCGAAGGAGCCACCACCACCTAGGAGCTTTTGGAGATACTTCAGGCCATCGACGAGCATACGTCCTATGGGAAGTGGATGGGCATGACCTTCAAGCCGGCTGATGACACTAAGAAGGTACCCTTGGATCCCGCACGTGTCGACGGGCAAACACTACGCATCGGGGCCAAGCTCTCCCCGAATAGGAGATGCGCTCGTCGACTTTCTCTGAGTACAGAACAACATCTTCACAAGGAAACCTCTGACATGAGGGGCATCCCGAGGGAAGTCACCGAGCAATCTCTATGGGGTCAAACCTGGGTCCAAACCCATAAAGCAGTGACTACACCGCTTCGACAAGGAAAAGCGTAGGGCCATTGAGGAAGAGGTCGACAAGCTCCTCACGGTTAGGTTGATTGGAGACATACACCACCCTGAGTGATTGACCAACCTAGTATTGGTTCAGAAAAAGAGCAGAAAATGGAGGGTGTGTGTCAATTACACCAGCCTAAACAAAAGCCTGCTCGAAAGATTTGTTTCCCCATCCCATGCATCGACTGGGTTGTCGACTCTACCTCTAGGTGTGAGGTACTAAGCTTCCTCGACGCCTACTTAGGCTATCACCAGATCCCGATAAAGGAATCCAACCAACTGGCTACTTCGTTCATCACCCCTTTTAGCTCATATGTTACGTGACAATGTCATTCAGGCTGAAGAACGTGGAAGCAACGTACTAGTGGTGCATGATTAAATGGTTTGGCAACCTCATCGGGAGGGTCATAGAAGCATATGTCGATGACAACATGGTCAAGACCATGCGGTTTAAAGGCCTCGTATCCAATCTCAGGTTGACATTTGACAGGCTAAAGGCAAACGACATCAAATTAAATCCTGAAAAATGTGTCTTTGGTGTTCCAGGGGCATGCTGCTAGGCTTCTTGGTCTCCGAATGGGGGATCGAGGAAAACCCAGAGAAGGTCGCCACCATCTCAAACATGGGACCAATAGAAGACATTAAATGGATACATTGGATCATGGGGTGCCTGGCCTCCCTTAGTCGCTTTATTTCATGCCTTGGAGAGTGTGTACTACCACTCTGCAAGCTGTTGTGGAAGGTCTACTGTTTCAAATGGATGACAGAGGCTTATAAGGCCCTCGATAGCCTCAAAGACATCTTAGCCAGGGCCCCCATTCTCATCCCGTTGCCGGAGGATGGAGAGCCGCTCTTGCTCTACATAGCGGCGACCACCTAGGTGGTCAGTTTAGTGCTCGTCATCGAGAGACAAGGGGAAGGATGTGCACACTTACTCCAGCACCCTGTCTACTTCATAAGTGAGGTCATAACAGGCGCAAAACCCCGCTACCCCCACGTACAAAAGCTCATGTACGTTGTCCTTATTACTAAGCGAAAGTCGAGCATTACTTCAAATTTCATGCTATCACCATAGTAACGGTGTTTCCCATGGGGGAGGTGATCCATAACCCAGAGGCTACCGATAGGATCACCAAATGGGATATGGAATTTCCAATTCTCCGTGAACGGTGATGAAGTCACAAGTACTCGCTGACTTCGTTGTGGAGCTAACCGAGCCCCAAATGGAGTCAACACCCATGAGCAGCAAATATTGGTTTATGTACTTTGATGGCTCACTAATGAAAGAGGGAGCCGACGGCGACCTAGTTTTCATCTCTCCCTCGGGAGAACAATTGCGGTACATCATCTGACTCCACTTCCAAGCCTAAAACAACATGGCGGAATACGAGGCTCTCATAAACGGACTATGTATTGCCATAGATCTAGGCGTCCGATGTCTCGACGTTTGGCAAGATTCCCAGCATGTCGCGGGGCAGGTGATGAAGGACTCGGAATGCCATGACCCCAAGATGGCAGTGTACTGTTGAGAGGTATGGCAGCTCGAAGACAAATTTGATGGCCTCGATGTAAACCACATTATCCAGTGGGATAAAGAAGCAGCAGACAACCTCGTAAAGATGGCATCCGGATAGGCAACAGTTTCTCTAGGGGTTTTCTCTACCAACCTCTTTGAGCTGACCACTCATTACAATCAACCCGCTGTGAGGACGGACAGTCTTTGAACATAGACCCACCGACCCATGAACCCATCCCTATCATTGAAGGCAAAAATGACCTGGCATACCCCGCAGGTGATTGGAGGACATTGTACCACAACTACCTGACCAATGCATGCTCCTTGAGGACAAGATGGAGGCATGAAGGCTTCATTGATGGGTCAAGTCCTTTGTTCTCATTAGCAAGGACTTATACAAAAAGGGCACATAGGAATTAAGCTATGATGCATCCCCATCGAGTAGGGGATACAACTTTTGGAGGATATTCACATTGGGACCTATGCGCATCATGCCACTCCACAAGCCTCTTAAGAAATGCCTTCTAGCAAGGGTTTTATTGGCCCACCATAGTGTCTGCACACAAACTAGGTGGTGCGTACCTGTGAAGGTTGCCAATACTATGCACAACAAACCCACCTACCAGCGCAAGAACTGCAGATGATCCCAATCACTTGGTCATTCGTGGTCTTGGGGCTCGATCTGGTTGGAACTCTCAGAAAGGTGCCATGGGGCTACACGCACGTCCTAGTCGTTGTCGGCATGTTCACCAAGTGGATCGAAGCTTGGCCTATCACAATGATCACCACTGATCAAGACATCAAGTTGATCACTAACATCATCCATCGCTTTGAGGTACCAAACTCAATCATCGCAGATAATGGCATGGAGTTCACTGGAAGTATATTCCTAAAATTTTGTGACAAATACCACATTCGTGTTGACTGGGCCATCGTGGCCCATCCCCATGCGCATGGATAGGTGGAACGAGCTAACGACATGATACTGAAGGACATTAAGCCTTGTGTTTTCACCTACCTTAAGAGACTTGACCAATAAAGGCCCTAGGAGCTAACTGTTGTCCTCTAGAGCCTGAGGACTACCCAAACCATTCGACCGAGTACATGCCTATCTTCATGGCTTATGGAGCTAAGGTGATCCTCCCCACCGATCTCAAGTACGGTGCCCCAAGGGTGAAGGAGTACACCGATGAAAGGAACGAACCGAGCCTCCAAGATGCGCTAGATCAACTTGACGAAGCCTGTGATGTAGCGCTCCATGGTTGGCATGATACCAACATACACTATGAAGGTATCACATCCGACACGTACGAGAAAGGACTCTGGAGGTGGGAAACCTTGTGCTTTGATAGGTACAAAGCAACAAAGATCATCACATGTTGTCTCCAACCTTGGAGGGGCCATTCATAATTGGAGAAGTACTATGGCTGGGCACCTACAACTTGAAGGATGAGGAAGATAAGACGCTCGCCAATGAGTATAACATTGAGTAGTTGTGATGATTCTACCCTAAGCGAAGCCTCCGCATCCGTGATCGACCCGAAGAACTATCCCCAACCCTAAGACGACAGTCATAGGGGTCATGAACAGCGGGGGCTGAGGAGAAATCAATAGCTTGCCTCTTGTCAAAACATCTACATCCTTTCAGTAGGCATTACCACGCTAACATCTCTCCTCTTTTGTTTGCTCGATCAACGCAAGGCCACCCTCCCACGCTCAGAACAATCGAAAGGAACGAGAACTGTCTAAAACCAACACAACGTACTAGGCCACCCTTCGATCCACCCTTGCCCAGGAAATGGAGTGAGCACCGATGGCCACTCTTCGGTTAGACCTCCAAAACTTGATTGTTTCCATGGCAGGGACCGAAAAAATCCATGACAAACCAATTGCGAATCCTGGAGTTCAAAGGTCGATCCAAGGAGGGCTCGTGGCTGCTCCAGCGAAAAACAGAGCAAGGGGCAGCCACTGACGGGCACACTATTGGCAAGGACCCTGACACGTGAAGCATTAAGGGTGTCATAGCTCATGTTTGAGTCCTAGGAAGGTCTAACTCATGGTTTATAGTGAAGAAGGAAACGAGCTGTCGATTCTAGTCAAACAGAATTGGCAACTATATGAGTTGGTGCCTAGGAGTATGAGGACGATCCCCAGTAGAACCCATGCTTGGATCCTACAAAAGGAACCAGGGCCTCACTCGGATTACCTGTTTGTAGCTCACCGAGCGCCATTGCTAGCCTATCAAGGAAAGTGTGGTACGACTCACTTCCTCTCATCCCTGTGGAGGGGATGCACGAAGGAGAGTAAACGGAAAAGACAGGAAGACACGCCTAGATGGATCTATGCATCGAGCAGAGACTCAGTGTGGCAGACGAGTGAAAGATGCACACAAAGCGCCCCTCTCAAAGGGAACCTAGGACAAGCCAGGATACTTGTTCTCGATGGTGACTTCACTTAGAGCTCTATAGTCTATGCACATCCTCTTCATACCATCCTTCTTCTCTACAAACAACACTAGAGTGGCCCAAGGCGAGGTGCTGAGTCTGATGTAGCCCTTCTCCAACAACTCGTCTATCTGCTTCTTGAGTTCCACCAACCCTGATTTAGCCTAAATTCTCCAAACTTTTTCGACCTTTATTGAGGGGTTCCCTAGCACTTAGATAATCATTGTTAGCACATAAAAAGATTGACCAAGTGTTAGAACCATACCTCTTTCACTTCTTTGCAAAAGGATTTGCAATATGTGTGAACTTAAGCCCCAAAAGTGCTTTTCTCTACAATATAAGTTAGAGCCCGAACACAAGTACTAGAAACATTGTAATGGACGTATCAACATATTTAAATTGTAAATCTCACACTTCTACCATTTTACATCAACTTGCTCACTTGGGTCCATGTCTGCGCTCTTTTGAACTATTGATATCCTCAATTTTCTTTCTTTACACCTATGGTCATGCTCTTATCAATATAGTTAGTTCAAAGTGGTGTGTTGGGCATTTAATCACCAAAACAACTAGAAATGGCTCGAGGGTACATTTCGCTTTCAATGCTTCATCTTTTGATTTTAATAGATATATGTACCAATATTTAGCACAATCATCTATAAAAGTTATTAAGTATCTTCTACCATTTTTAGTCAATTCTCCATTCATCTTGCACAAATTAGAATGAACTAGTTCTAAAGGTGCCTAGTTTCTGCCCTCCACAGTCTTGTGAGGCTTACATGGTTTCTTTTAGATTGCACACACATGACACATAGAACCTTTGACTAAATTAAATTTGAGATTAACTTTAGATTTGTTAGCCATGTTAAATAGCAAAATTAACATGGCAAATCCATGAATGTCAAATATCTGACTCATCTAGAAAAATCACATTTTGCATAATTTTAATGTATACATTAGTATGCAAAGTTAAGCGGAACAAGGTTCCACATTCATAGCTAGAAAAACATTCCGTACTTCAACATTATACATTTATTGGTCACTAAAACTATTTTATAACCATCTCTACACAATAGAGAGCCAATAACTAGATTCTTTTTTATGAATGAAATATGTTACATGTTCTTCAATGACACTATCTTTTTGAAGTAAACTTCACAATAACATAGCAATCCAAAGACTCAAACATGAGATCTACTCCCCATCATTGAGGCTCAAGTCCCATTGACCTTATAAGAAGAAAAAAGAAGCATCCACACACACATGAATATTAGACTTATTATCCATCCACCACTCTAGTGAATGATAGACTGAAAGAATATTAGGCAAAGAGGTACCATACCCGAATGTCCTACTTTAGTCTTGCTAATTACCACGTTTGCAATTTTTTTGTCTTGCTTAAAATTTACTAGGCACTCTCTTGCCCGTTACTCATTCTCCTGTAAACAAAGAAATCAACTTATTTGTTCTTTTTTCTTAAACATAATTGATTGCTTAGGCTTTAAGTTGTTCTCCTACTTGTGCTTCTTATTTCGATTACGAGGTGCATTAGTGTTTTTCTTCTGTGCTATATTGGCACTAGAAGACTGAACCTTTTTTCCATGATTGTTTTTTTCTTTCACCCTTTTACCAACATCAAGAGACCCAATAAGGTCAGCCACATAGAACTCTTATCTCTTATACCTTAGAGAGGTAGCAAAATACCTATAAGAAGATGGCAACTCTATGAATAATACCGCCATCCATAAACTTGTCATGCCATACCGATCATAGAATAAACTATACTACATTTTACAGATTTAATGATCAGAGTGTACCTAGTAGAGGGACCAATGCTCAAGGCATTAGTGACTCTATTCACATGAGTTGACATTATACGTTGCTTGAAGTCATGGAACATAGTCAGTGCAGGTAGATATTCACAGTGGTGTGCCTCGAATGTCCATAAGGATTGAGATCTTCAACGAGCAGTCACAAAAATGCTCCCTAAAAACTTAATCACCCACACACTCGAGCATATGCATTTAGCAGCCAATGGTTCCAGAAGCATGCTCTCCCAACTCTACATGCTTCTAAAGTGTAGAGACAGGGAGATTCAAACATAACACAACTAAGAAGCGAAAGATAGCATTGTGTTATTGTTCTTATACCATCCTCATTGTGCTATGAGATATAGATATTGTAACTAGAGTTACAACAAGATTAAAAGATAGAGCAATCACTATAACACACGCCAATTACTTTATTTGTTATAGGTCCATTATACCTCTATCAATCTAGCTATTAACTCCTCCATTAACCTATCCATGCTATAAAACTAGCCCACCCACACAACCACGATCGTGGACAATAATACCACAATAGCTACATTGGCCCTAGATGACCATGATAGCTCTGGATGGCCCCTGAGGGCCCTAGAGGGTCTAGAGGTCCAAAGGGCCTTTGACGTTCCGAGAGCCCTTGTGTCTACAATGACCCAAAATGTCCGAAGGGCCCCTAACCACCCAATCGCCATAGCTCCCCCGGACGTTCCAAGGGCCTTGATATCTCAAGGGCCAAGAGGCGGGACGTCTTGAGGGGCATGGGGGTCTGGGCTTCCTGAGAGCCATGGACCCCCTCGATCGTCACAAGAGACACATGGCCCCGAACATCGTAAGAGCCATTAGGGGCCCTCAGTTGTTCGAGGAGACAGAGGATCCTAGTGGTTCCTAGAGCCACAAAGAGCCCCTGACTGTCCAAATGGACTTAGGGCGTCCCAAACTTCCTAAGAACCATGGGTCCCCGGATGTATTTAATATGTGTTTAGTCTTAATTTAATTTAGTTGGATAAAATACGAGTCATGTAGATATTAAATTTAACAGTCGGTGGTGTATGTGCAACAACTATAGCATGCTTTTTTTAATTAAATTACTAGATACTATTGGGTGGCTATTTTGAATATTTATTGAAAATAAAAAAGTACAAATAACTCACCTCACCTAAGGACAATATTCACATAACCCCATAGAGTATTTTTTTTAGTTTATTTTATCCCTCAGCTCCTTTGAGTTGGTTCAATTTACACCATAACAAAAATGACTTTTTTATTTCTTTAAGTATAAAATGAGTTTTAGCTCAAATTTTGTTGCTTAGTATCTAATTTCATAATTTAGCCTGAAAATCTATATTGTGATTTTTTAAAAAATTTTTGATAGGTTATTGATCAAATAACATAATAACTTTAATGATACAAAAATAAAAATAAAATAATGATAAAAATTCTTAACATATTTTCTAAGATAAGTTATGATGTCCTCATAGCCTGTAGAAAATATCAACTTAAAATTCAATTGTACTTGGAGAAACGAAAAAGACAAATTGTATTAGGGGAAGATTTGTCTTCTTTGTTTCTCCCCGTACAAGTTTAATTTTAAATTTATATTTTTTGAGATGATTGATGACATCATACCTTATGTTAGAAAAATATGTTAAGTATTTTTTATCATTATTTTATTTTTAGTTTTATAAAATTAAAGTTATTATCTTATCTGATTCATAACCTATCAAAATAGTTTTAAAAATCATAATATATTTTTAGGCTAAATTATGCTATTAGCTACCAACAAACAAAATTTGAACCAAAAACTCATTTTGTACATAAAAAATAAGAAAAGACAAATTTTGTTAAGGGCCAAATTAAATCAACTCAATTGAGTAGCGTAAAATGAACTAAAAATATATTTTATAGAGTTATGTGAACATTGTCCACAGGTGAGGAGAGTTATAACACTAATTTTTTGGAGGACGGTTAATCCGTTAGAGATTCTCTAATGTTATAAATTCTCTTAACTAGATTTTTAATATTTGACTATTGAATCTCGATCGTAAAACCGGCAACTAATTAATGTCGAGTGTTCTTTTCAAATCAGTTAAAAACTCCATTCGTCGTCTCAAAAGACTGACAAAAACAGAAGCTGTGCTGTGCGTAGGACCAAACATGCATACCAGTCCACACACGCATATTGTTAGTTTGATGACTGGGACCTTAATTATATAATAAAAAGAGCCAAATCAAATGCCATAACCTGCTGTAATAAATCGGGTTTGCCGAGGTCTGACTGACATTTTTGGCGTTTCTTTAACCTGTGCAGCCTGAGCCTATGCAGTGACGCGCGCGCCGATGACGCATGTGCTTAGCAACTACAGCCAAAGCTAGTACGGTAGATAATAACCTGTATTTACTTTCTCTCTCTGTCGAGCTCGTGGAGGAAGTAAGGGCATGTACAACCTAGATACAGCTGCACGGTACTCCAAGTATAAGACACAGCTAAAACACAACATAATACAGTGGTCATGTCTAAAACATGTGTCTTACCATATTCATTGTACCAATCAAAACATTCAATAAATTAAAGTGACCAATCAGATAGTCTCCTGTCTCGAATATAGAGCTAAGACACTGTGTCTTCGTCAAGATACGTGTCTTGAGATTTTTTACATTCACCCCCCTAGACACACTCTAAGACACAACTTAAGACACCCACTGTACATGCCCTAATACAAATTGATCCATTGGGCTTAAATAATCGAATTGATTGGGCACCAGAGACATGCAATGAATGGTTTAGACGCGCCTAGTTGTAGTAATAGTATATCCACTAAAAAAGTACAGTAGGTAGTAGACTGAAATTAGTGTGGCAGGTTGCCGGCTAGCACACTATTTTAGATATGTTAGTTTGGTCATATATACCCTATGAAGACTCATTTTTCTAATATGCATTTTTTGGCGTCTATATACGTATACTTACACCATATTCTATGAACAACTTGCACATGTCTAGAGCCCCCCCCTGGCCTACCAATAGACACATCTTTGGCTTTAAAAAGGCCATTAATACACATGCACACAATAACTTGGTTAACATAATGTTATGGTAAGTATAGTGTAACAAAGGACAATGCGATCCAAGTCAACTAATAAGATCATGTTTAATTATTTGAATTTCTAGGCAACTTAGCGTGAAAAGTCACAAGTTCAAACAAATAGCTAGCTTTTTGTTTAGCTTCTAGTAATCCAAAAACTCATAAAAGTTGAGATTATGTGGGAAGATAAAAAGCTTAGATTTCTAGACTTATGTACATTTCTGAGTTTAGTAAGCTAATTGTAGTAAATGGTGACCCCTAAAGGGGGTGAATTAGGACTTCTAAATAACTATCTCTAAACAAGACCACAAATAAATCTCTAGAACAAAACCTATGCAAATAACTTAATTAGATTGTGCAATGATTTGTCTATGTGTTGCTATCTCTACAGCAAAACAAGTTATGCAACCTAAGTACCAACCTTATATAATCTAAACTAAGAATAGTAAAGATTGCAACTTAAGTAGAGAGAGTAAATATGGAAGATTAAAGAGCTAGTAGAGAAAGCAAACTCTCGTGGACGACGCCGGTATTTTAACGAGGTATTCGGAACCACGCAAGATCCTGACTAATCCTCGTAGGTGCTCTTACGCAAAGAGTAGCTCATGCGAGGGCCAAGCACCACGGTCGAGTAACTCCGTAGAGAGCCGCTGACCTTCTCCACGCGCAAGTGGTGCCTTGCTTCCGGCTCCTCTCGAATGCTCCCCGTCGTCTCCACTATCGAGCTTCTGGCTGAAACGTCATGGGCTTCGTTCACTCCGGTACATGGTGACGGTCGTGTCACAAACGTGGTTGACACGGTCTTGCGAGACTTTTGCCCCACTCGATACAATATTACAACGGCTAGCACAAGAGCCGACTGGTTTTGTGGGTTTTTTCTAAAGTCACTCAACTAACTATAAACAACCTAGAGTAAGCGCTTAATTGGTCTAACTAATCTAAACACTTCACAAAGCATCTACACTAATCACCAAGTGATTCTATTAAGCACTTGGGTGTTTCAACACATGGAAATGTGTATAACATTGCTTTATATGTTGCTTGGACTCCCACACCTTCAAATGGCCGGTTGGGTAAAGTATATATAAGCTCCAACTCGACTATAGTCGTTGGAAAGTAGTTTTGCAGCTTTCTACGGCGCACCAAACATGTGCACCGGACTGTCCGGTGGTGCACCAGACATACCACGTGTACTAGCCGTTAGAGGAAGTCGTTGGAGCTTCTGAAGATGGCACATCGGACATTGCGCACATGACAATGCGGTTTGCACAGGACAGCCAACGCGGAACAAGATGCTTGTCGTATTTTGGCCATAATTTTTAGCTTCGGACTCCAATTTCAATGATCTTGTACTTTTTGGAAATATTATAAAATCATCTATAACTCAGAGTTGAAGCCATATCATTTTGAGTAAATTTGGCACACCGGATTTTCCAGTGCAAACAAAACTCATGTGCCACTGCAGTTTTTTCAGCACTTCCAACTTTGTATTGTGAGCATAAATTTTAGCTCCAAACTCTGATTTTGATGATCTTGAACTTTTTGGAAAACTTATAAAATTCTCTACATCTTAGAGTTGAAGCCATATCATCTTAATTAGATTTGAAATAGTGAAACACTTGCTCTTCAGTCATCCCTTCTGTCAACTTTGTCAACTTCACTTTTGTTTTGTGGCTTTCTATCCCACTTCTACTTCTTGGTGTGTTGGACTATTAGCATGTATAAAGTGCCTTCAATACGAGTTCGTAGTGTCTTCTCTGGGTCTTATAATGTATTCTTTGAGATGTTGGTTCCTTAGTGCCTCAGTCCAAGTCACTTTTGCATCTTGTGAACTACAAACACAAACACTAGCAAACACATTAGTCCACATGTTATGTTAATCATTAAACACCAAAATCATTTAGTTAATGGGTCGGGGTCCATTTTCATTACAATATCCACTTTTGGTGATTGATGACAACACAACCAAAGCAATCAAATATAACAAATACTTGATATAAATATGCAATATACTTTCTAGGATGCATGAATGTTCCCATAATGTGAGATTATGGACTTAAACCTCCCCCTAACTCCATAATCCAAATACTTCCTATTTTGGACGAAAACCAACATAGATAACCATTCGAAAGAATAAAAAAATTAAAATTGGTGGATTTTGATATTTGATAACATTGGTTTGAGGATATGTAGAACAAACTCAGTGAAGTTTATAGTCTTGAGGTTACTTATGGGACTGCATGGGTAGTTAGACCAAAAGCTTTGGATAAGATTTATGTAAGTCGGGATGATAATTTTTAGTCCTTATTTAATTTAGAGCATAACACCTTGCAAAGTATCATAGATCAATTATGAAGATCCATACTGTCCAATTGATATAATGTTCACTTTGACAAGTTGTTTCATGCATTGCAAATATGCATAGATAGCTTCAAAATGGGTATATGCCTTACCTTCTTATTGATTCAACTACCTTAACTAGGAGGTACAATGGATAGTTAGTAGCTCCATGTGCCTTGGATGGACACAATTGGATGTATCATGTCGCACGATGTATCATTGGCTCAGAACCTAAGGAGAACTAGACTTAGTTTACGATGCATCTTGATAAGGCAATAGGACATCCACCGCCACTAGCAATATCTTCAGATGCATGCAAGGGTCTAGAAGGTAAGATCAAGAAGATATTTCCTGACATTGAGCATAGGGTGCATGAGGCATCTTTAGGCAAATTTTAGGATGAAGTATCATGGTGAAGTTTTTGACAAGAACATGTGGTCGGTTGCTAGGGCTTATGGTGCGAGAGGTTTGGTTTCCATTTTGGTCAAATTATCAATGCTTGCCTAGATGTTGTAGGTTACTTGAATGAACATCATAATCACTTATGGAGCAGGTCTGTGTTCTCCTATGCGATAAAATGTGACTATGTGAACAATAATCTTGTTGAATGTTTCAATTCATGGATTAATAACATTAAAGACTTCCCCATTGTTGATTTAGTTGATTAGTTGAGGCAAATGACAATGGAATTATGGTAAAAGACAAGAAAGATTGCAGATAAGTTTTCTGGTAGTATTCTTCCTGCTATTATAAGTCAACTTAGTGCTAAGACTAAAGTTTTAGGACAAATTTCAGTATACAAAAATAGACACAAAATTGAGGTTTTTGGAAATTATAGGGACATGACACCTTGGCAGCATGTGGTGGATTTGCATGAACACACTAGCAGTTGTAGAGCATGAGAAGTGACTGGAAAGCCTTATCATCATTCTTTGGCTTTCATACAAATAAAGAGAAATGTTGACTTGGACTCATTTGTTCATGAATATTAGTCTGTGTGGAGGTTCAAGGTTGCATATAGTGGTATAATTCCAAGAATGAACAACAAGGCTCAATGGCCCAAGGCAAACTTGGGATTCAAGTTACTGCCACCCAAGTTAAAAATACAACCTGGAAGAAAAAGAAAAAACATGATTAAAGCAAGCCATGAATTAGGTGCAAGGAAACTTGAAAATGCCAAACACGTGGAGAAGTTGGACAACATGATTGAAATAGTGGTGTTCCAAGGAAAAATTAAGTACAAAACTTAGATGTTCATGTTTTACTAATATATTGTGGCTGTCATTTTTCGTATACCGAAAAACACCTTCCAAGAGGGCATCCAAGCCAATGAAAATATCCCTTGATAATATTTCTCCTAGAAGTATTACTCGAGAAGGATTTCATTGTTGCATGGAGGCCAAGATAATGCTAGGGCCATCCAGTGTGTCTCTACCACGGTCAAGCGCCTCCTTGTGTTGTCCTATGAAGAATGAGCCTCATCATCTATTGAGACAAGATGACTTAGGCCCTGTTTGTTTGGGATTATAATCTAGGTAGATTATATAATCCAATGTAAATAAGCTAGTGAGGAAACAAACAAGCAACTTATCTGATAAGATTATATAATCTAGCACTTGAGATTATGATAATCTATAAGCTCATCAAAAGGTGCTTATTTCAGCTTATTTTTTATGAAAGACCTATTACCCATGGCAAGTTGATTAAAATTACTTCTAATTGCCATCTACCTGTCTATAGACGTTCTCACCCACCATACAAGTAAAGTAGCTAAGGGTATTGTTGTATTTGTATGCATATGAATAATAAGCCAAGTCCAAATAATCTGAGCTAACAAACAGTAGCACCTAGCTTATTTAATCCAGAGCAAATAATCCAGATTATACAATCTAGATTATAATTTAGATTATATAATCTATAAGTGGAAACAAACAGGGCCTTAGTGTTGTGGCATGGGATTGTGTGGTATTTTGTGAACCATGTCGTTTAGTAATTCTTTTGAGATGTTTCAATGGCTAACTTAGCATCACTAGCTAGGATAAGATGGCTTAGTACTCTGACATGGAATTATGTGGTATTTTGTGAACCATGTAGTATGAAGTAGTTCTTTTGAGATGTTTGAAGGGCTAACTTGGTTATAAATATGTAATGTGCAACATGTATGGCATATGGATCGATCACGTTATATGCAATATAATTTGCTTAACTTTACTAAAATGGAACTTGTATTTGCCTATCTATTTGTGTAGTTTTGTATGGACTAAAGAGATAGAATTATAGAAAGGAGAGATTGAAATGCTATAGGGGCAATTAGGTACATGTGTATGTGAAGGAAGCAGCAGAATTCAAAGGATTGTTATTTTCTAAATCTATTTGGTGAAACAGGTGCGATTCTTTAGAGACATGGATTTTTAGTGCTATTGTCAGAACACTGTCATAGATCGGTATCGTTTCTTGACTTCCCTCCAAATCATAGTGATATATAGGTGCGCATATGAAAACGGGATTAAGATGCGGGGATCGAGAATGGGAGTTGGAGAACCAGCCCTCTCGAGGTTGTCCTTTGCCACATTTAAATTAGACCAATTCTCCACGGGGTTAAGAATTCACCTCGTTTTTTAAAGGCTAGTTTGGAAACTTAAATGTTCTTTGGTATTCTCGGGGATTGAACGAGAAATTAGTTTAATTTCTCGCTCAATTTCTAGAAATACCGGAGAAGATTCAATTTTCCAAAGTAGCCTTCCGCCATTGAGCTTTCCGCCGGACGAAGGGATGAGGGAGAAGGTTGCCATTGACGAGCTAGTCAAAGGAGAGACCGCCCTTGCGTGCCATGGAGTTTGCGAGCTCACTTCGACCACACCAAGCTTGTTTATTATCCACCGGCACCATACATCCAGAAACGACACAACCCGAAACTCTACCTTGTTTATTATCCACGCCTGCGTGTGATGGCCGCGTACGTGCTCCAACCAGAACAATAAGACACGCTCGAGGAAGAAGCAAATCACACGTCGATCGACAGAACACTAGGAATGGTGATGCCTAGCCTCCAATCTTGCTGCCCGCGACGTCGACAACGAAGCGGTACCTGACATCGTTCCTCTCTAGGCGCTGGATGGCGGTATTGACGTAGTCCATCCCGACGACCTCCACATCCGCGGTGATCCCGTGCTCGCCGGCAAAGTCGAGCATGGCCTGGCACTCCCCGACGCCGCCGCCGGCACTCCCGGCCACGCGCTTCCCGCCGGCGACGAGGCTGAAGGCAGGCACCTGGAGCGGCTTGGTGGGCAGGCCGACGACGACCATCTGGCCCATCGGCTTGAGCAGGTCCAGCAGCGGCACGACAGGGTGGTCGGCCGACACCGTGTCGATGACGCCGTCCAAGGTGCCCGCCGCCGCCCTCATCTGCTCGGGGTCGCGGCTGACCAGGAACGCGTCGGCACCGAGGCGGCCGAGGGCCTCGTCCCGCTTGCCCAGCGACGTGCTGATGACGGTGACCTTCATCCCGAACGCCTTGCCGAAGCGGACGGCCAGGTGGCCGAGGCCGCCGAGGCCGACGACGCCCAGGTGCTTCCCCGGCGCGTTCAGGCCGTACTGCACCATGGGGCTGAACACGGTGACGCCGGCGCACAGCAGCGGCGCGGCCCCGGCGGGCGGCAGGCTGGCCGGGACCCGCACCACGTAGCGCTGGTGGACGACGAGGGCGTCGGAGAAGCCGCCCTTGGTGGTGGCGCCGCCGTCATCGTCGTCCAGGCTCACGCCGTTGGACGTCTCCACGAGCTGCGGGCAGTAGCTCTCGTACCCCTTGCTGCAGCTGTCGCAGCTGCGGCAGGAGTCGACGAAGTAGCCCACGCCCACCGTGTCGCCGGGCTTGAAGCTTGTGACGCCGGAGCCGACGTCGGTGACGACGCCGACGATCTCGTGCCTGCGCCCGAAAGGATGAGCGAGCCTAGGGTGGTTAATTTGTTGCTTTGCTGCGGCCGTCTGAGTAAATCCCTGTCCTCGCTTGCAAAATGGAATGGCTTGGGTGTTGGTGAACATGTATAGTTACCCGGGAACGACGGGGTACTTGGCGTTGCCAAACTCGTTCTTGATGACGTGGAGGTCAGTGTGGCAAAGCCCGCAGAAGAGCACCTTGATGGTGACGTCGTCGTCTCTCTGAACCCTGAAATCGAAATCAGCCGGCGCAGCATTTCAGTCCACGAAGATGATGAACTAGTGCACAAGTTGTAGACTGCAGCAAGGAAAGCAATACCTCCGTGAGAAGTGGTAAGGGGAGAGGTGACCAGAGACATCCCTGGCTGCCCACCCGTGCGCTTCCTTGCCTCCCGCCATTAAACACTCCTGGAATGGATTCCTCTGCTCTTCCTCAACCTCAACCTCTCCCGCCCTCACTTGTGACTTGCTGGTCGTAATCACTAACCACGAACTTGGACATAAATAGGAGAACTGCGCTCAGCTCTCATGGACATATTACATATATATGGTGACGTGACGTCCGTCGGTTTCGGCAAGATGGCGGCGGCTAACGCTTGTAATCCCTACTGATGATTCGGTAGCGGCATGAGTCGCCATCTGTGAACTGTATGTGAAGTCACGAGATTCCATGTACATTATTGTCAAGTTTATGTGCAGCAATTTTAGACTTGACTTGAACACACCAGGTTACAGCTATATCAAAGTATGTACAACAGGTACTGATATGCATACGCTCTCAAGGCTAGTTCCGTTTAGAATGCATTTGATTGGAGAGTCAAATAAAATGTAGTGATTCCATTCCAGTATTTAAGAATGAAGTCATCCTATTCTGCGTTTGACAAGAAGAACATGGCCGTTCCATTTTTTGTTTGGTTGAATAGTAGAATACAGCGGAGCCATTCCATTCTTTGTTTGGTTGGAGAAGAGCCGTATGAGTGTAGGAGGAAGGAGAGAGGGGAGAGCGCTCGTGTCCAGGAGAGCACTCGCATCCGGTCGTTTTTATGGAGCGAGAGTGTTCCAACTATTTGTAATAAATTTACATATGGAGATTCAGAAGCCGCTCCGTTCTTATTTTGTTGGAAACCAAACATCCAAAAAATTGGAATGAAACCACTCTATCCTCCTGCACTTCTAAACCAAATACACTCTTAATTAACCATTACATCCAAAAATTAGTCAGCATCTCAGGGTATGTACAATAAGAGTCTAGAACTGTCTTCGAGTGTGTCTAAAAGGATGAATGCAAAAAAAAATAAAGATAGTGTACCTTGACGAAGACATAGTGTCTTAGCTCTATGCTTGATGCAGGAGACTAGCTGATTGGTCAATTTGATTTATTGAATGCTTTGATTGGTGTAATGAATATAGTAAGACACATGTTTTAGACATGCCCATTGTATTATGTTGTGTTTTAGTTGTGTCTTATACTTATAGTACCGTGCAACAGTGTCAGGGTTGTACATGCCATCAGTACTACCGAACTTTACAAAATAAACTTAATTTCCGAAAACTCATAGTACTGTGTACACTTGGAAGTCACTACCGGAATCAATAGCTTTGCCGAGTGCCTGAAGCACTCGGCGAAGCCTTAAAAACACTCGGCAAAGAAGGCTCGACAAACAGTGCATCGGTAAAGCCTCCTTTGCCGAGTGCTTTTTGTCGGGCACTCGGCAAAACTCTTTGCCGAGTGCCAGAGAGCACTCGGCAAAGAAAAGTGGCCGTTACGACGCCAGGTGACGGAGACGGTAGCTTTGCCGAGTGTCTCTTGTGACACTCGGCAAAGAAGTCTGCTTTGCCGAGTGCCTTCCAGGCAGCACTCGGTAAAGAATACTTCTTTGCCGAGTGTCACAAGAGACACTCGGCAAAGAAACCGCCAGGGAGGGTCCCCATGTCAGGTTCTTTGCCGAGTGTCTTAAGTGGCACTCGACAAAGACGACCTCTTTGCCGAGTGCCAGCGACATAACACTCGGCAAAGAACCTAAGCCGCTGTCCAGGTCTGTGCTCTTTGCCGAGTGTTATGACCCAGACACTCGGCAAAGAGCCTCTTTGCCGAGTGTAACACTCGGCAAAGTGACCAGTATATACCTTTTTTATTTGTTTTTTGTATTCCATCCACACAAACAGAAGATATCACATATATATCATATATATACATCACAGATATCATCACAGACATAAATAGCCAACATAAACATAAATATCCATCACAAACATAAGTGTTCAACACACGTATTAAACACAAACATAAGTCTCAAACGTCGCAAGCTCTCACATAAGTATCAAACACAGACATAAGTATTATACATAAGTTTTGAAGTCTAAAATAATGAAAACACAACACTCATGGAGGTGGGCGGTTTGACCGGGGCTGCGTTGGGCTGAACCCTTCCGGAGGGTTGTTGGATGCCGCCCCAGATTGGCCCTGCATAGAGAAGAGATTGCATGTGTTATACCAGATGCATTACAAACATGTAACTACAATTTTGATACTCATAGGAGTGTGGAAGAGAGTAGGGTCAACTGGGGGGAACAATGGAGGTGGCGGAGCGATGCCTTGTGCGGCGCCAAGGCTCTGCATGTACTGGAACATATCCGCCATCCTCTGATCAGCCGCCCGCAGGAGTGTGGAAGAGAGTAGTGCATATCAGAAGATAAAATAAAATTCATGCATGGAGTACTGGTACCAAACATGCATGACTTTACCTGCAGGTATTGCTCCCTGGTCAACGACATGGTTCGAGCTTGAGGTTTGGTCACCTTCTCCCCAAGGACGGAGCCGTGGTAGGTGATGATGGCCTGGATGCGGGCCTCATAGTGCATGTCCACGACGAGCTTCTTACAGCTCGTGGTGGCCACCACATCCGCCCTAGCCTCGTATCCAGCATCGCATCTAAAGAAATCCTGCATACAAAAACGATGTATCCATACATTATTCCAAGAATTTGCAACGAATGCGACATATTTTACATTATACTAAGACTTACCCACAGCTCTTGCTTCACCCGCTCCGCCTTGTTATTGAATTCCCTGCCGTCCCGATCTACTGCATCGGGGGCGACGGCGTAGTGGTCGAAGGTGAAGGCTGGGCCCGTCACTCCGGCGTACTCCACAAGTCCAGGGAAGTGTTCCCTGCACAGCAGGCCGAGGATGTTATTGGGGGGCGACGATGACCCCCAGCATAATCCAAAACCGTCCAAGACCTGTCCAAGTGATAAATAAAAAGTATTAGTTTATATTATGATTTTGAACACATAATATGAATAAGAATGAAGAACATAAAGTTACATACCTCTCCCCTTCCAGCCGAATCAGCGGCCGTCTGTCCCGAAGTATGGGACGTGGCGGGAGACTCGCGGGGCCTCGCAGGTAGATGCTCCTCGAACTAGAGCCGCCTGAACCTGAGGCGTCCTGCTGCTGGTCGTCGTCGTCCTGCTGCTGGTTGTCGTCGTCCTGAGGCGCCGCCTGCTGCTGCGCTGCCTGCTCTGCCTCGTCCTGCTGCGCTGCCTGCTCTGCATCGTCCGCCGTCCTACTCCTCCCCCCCTCCTCCTCCTCAGGAAACCGCCCACCATATTTGTCCAACAACCTGCAATTAAGAGTAAACAAATAAGCACATATAAAAAGATGTATTTAAAAACAGGTGCGAAATAAAAAGTCATATAGCATTACATCGATTAAAAATAATCCTCATATGTGTCGGGGTTAGCCGGATCATAACTCTCATCATCACTATCAAGCATTTCAATCTCAACACCATCGGAAGACGCAAGTTCATCATTAATGTCATTGCCTTCAAGGATTACTAAGTCATTATCATTTTGCACCTCATCATCCTCCTCATCAACAACCATTTCAATATCTACGTCCATTCCGATAGCTTCGATTAAGTCTATCTCAAATCGCCCTTCTAGCCCATCTTCTTGGAAGAACTCTCCATCATATGTGTCCGGATCTAAGTTGTAATCTTCATCGTTAGGAACAGGTAACCTCCCATGCGGCGATACCTTATACACAACATCCCAACCCTTAAGATGTTCTTTCGTTTGACACGCATATGGGAGATAATACACTTGTGTGGCCTGTTGGGCCACGATATAGACATCGTCTCCTGCTAAGGTGGAATCTTGTCGAATTTCGACTATCCCAAGATTAGAATGTGTCCGTCTCGTCACTTGAGGGTCAAACCAATGACATTTGAATATCACTGGAGTAAGAGGTTTGGAACCATAAAAATTGAGCTCATATATTTCTTCAATTCGTCCAAAATAATCGACATTGTCAAGGCCCGGCGTAAAGACTCCAGAACACGTTGTTTTCCGATTGGGCCGACTTTTGTCGTAGTGTGTTGTGCGAAAACGGTATCCATTGACGTCATACCCAGAATATTTCTTGACCCTATAAGCAAAGCCGTTGGCTACTTGTCTCAACTCGGCACTCATAGACGGATCTCTTTGGCCCTGCAAGTATTCGCAAGTTAAAAGACGCTAAATTGAGTTCAAAGACGTATCTCTTTTACAAACTAAACACGTACCTTACGTTTGAACCAGGAAATGAAATCGGGCAACCCATTTCTCGCACCCTTTCTAAGAAGAGCGTCATATTCCTGTGGAGTGGGGTCCCTTGATCGACGCCAGAATTCATGAAGAAATTGTTCCATGTATGGCGTCACCTTGCGCTTCCGGGTTGGTCAATACGTATAGCATGATATGTCGCCACTCTTCATGTGTCAGGGTCTTGGTGGTCGAGCCACTTGCGCTTCCGAGTTGGCCTCGAAATATGCTAAGGTTCGATTCATTGTCGCCATCATTGTAACGAGGGGGTGGATTATGCACGCTCGGCAGTTTGTCACCATAATAAGTTGTTGTGAAGTTTGAGACCTCCTCTAGAATGTATGCCTCTGCAATGGAAGCCTCGATTTTGCATTTATTTCTACATTTCTTTCGAATAGTCTTTAGACATCTCTCGATTGGATAGCACCAACGTCCCTGCACGGGGCCCCCCATTCGTGCCTCATAGGGGAGATGAAGAATCAAATGCTGCATTGGATTGAAGAAGCCGGGTGGAAATATCTTCTCAAGCTTACACAGTAACACGGGGCCAATCTTTCCAAGTCTGCAACCACGGTCCGAGATAACTCTTTTGCACAAAGCTGACGGAAGAAATAGCTCAACTCTGAAAGCGCTAGCCAGACATGCTCAGGGACATAGCCTCGAACCATCGCAGGAAGAATCCGTTCAATCCATATGTGGAAGTCATGACTCTTCATCCCTAAGACTCGCATAGTAGATAAGTTCACCCCCCTACTCAGGTTAGCTGCATACCCATCAGGGAACATCAACATCTTGATCCACTGAAGTACTTCCTTCCTCTGGGCCCTGCTTAGGACGAAATCGGCCTTAGGCCTTCTCCATGTCTTTCCGCCACTTGGCGGCTTCATCTCTAGTTTTGGTCTATCACATAACGCTGCCAGATCCACTCTTGCCTTCACATTATCCTTTGACTTATCAGGAATGTCCATAATTGTTGCCCACAGTGCCTCGGCAACATTCTTTTCAGTGTGCATCACGTCAATGTTGTGTGGAAGGAGCAGGTCGTCATAATAGGGGAGCCGAGTCAAGCCAGACTTATGTGTCCACATATGCTGCTCACCATATCCCACAAAACCACCTTCTGTATTGGCCATGAGCCCATCTATCTGTTGACGAATTTCGGCACCAGTCATCGTTGCAGGTGGGCGGTCTGTCACTACGACACCTTTCGTAAAGTTCTTGATGTCTAGGCGGAATGGATGGTCAGTGAAAGGGAAATGTGCCCTTGGGCCATTTCTAAGTATTTTGGTGATTTAGTGTCCAACACAAGTGCCTAAGTGTAAAATGGTGAACAAAGTACAAATCAAGGATAAAGGTATGTTTCTCAGACTTAGTACATTGTTTTAGAGACTAATGTATTGTGTCTAAGTGCTGGAAACAGGAAAAATCGAATTGGAATTGTCTTGGCTCGAGGTCTTGGCTCGAGCAGCCAAGACTCTGCTCAGTCTGGGAGCACCGGACTGTCCGGTGGTGCACCAGACAGTGTCCGGTGCGCCAGACTGGCTCGAGCGAACTGGCCGCTCTCGGGAATTCACCGGCGACGTACGGCTATAATTCACCGGACTGTCCGGTGTGCACCAGACTGTCCGGTGAGCCAACGGTCGGCCGGGCCAACGGTCGGCCGCGCGATCTGCGCGAGACACGTGGCCGAGCCAACGGCTAGAAGGGGGCACCGGACTGTCCGGTGTGCACTGGACATGTCCGGTGCGCCAACGGCTCTCTGGCTGCCAACGGTCGGCTGCGCCATTTAAGGAAAGAAATCGGGCACCGGACAGTGTCCGGTGTGCACCGGACTGTCCGGTGCGCCACGCGACAGAAGGCAAGGATTGCCTTCCCAGATTGCTCTCAACGGCTCCTAGCTGCCTTGGGGCTATAAAAGGGACCCCTAGGCGCATGGAGGAGAACACCAAGCATTCCTTGAGCAATCTTGATCACTCACACATCATTCTTGCGCACTTGTTCGACATTCTAGTGATTTGAGCCCCGTTCTAGTGTGCTTGTCTTTTGAGCTCAAGTCTGGGTCTTGTGTGTGCGTATTTGCTGTGATCTTTGTGTCTTGTGTGAGTTGCTAATCCCTCCCTTACTCCGCGCTTCTTTGTGAACATCTTTGTAAGGGCGAGAGACTCCAAGTTGTGGAGATTCCTCGCGAACGGGATTAAGAAAAGCAAAGCAAAACACCATGGTATTCAAGTGGGTCTTTGGACCGCTTGAGAGGGGTTGATTGCAACCCTCGTCCGTTGGGACACCACAACGTGGAGTAGGCAAGCGTTGGTCTTGGCCGAACCACGGGATAAACCACTGTGTCATCTCTATGATTATTCTCTTGTGGTTATTGTGTTTTGCTAAGACTTCTCTCTAGCCACTTGGCGATTACTGTGCTAACGTCTAACCAAGTTTTGTGGCTTAAGTTTAAAGTTTTATAGGATCACCTATTCACCCCCCCTCTAGGTGCTCTCAATTGGTATCGGAGCAGTTCTCTTCAAGAAGGGACTAATCGCCCGAAGAGATGGATCCTAAGGGAAAAGGGATGGTGGTCAACAACAACGAGAAGGAGTCTATCTTCAACGAGCCAAAGGATGACAAGCCTACCGACTCGGGCTCGAGCCACAAGCGCAAAGACGGGAAGAAGAAGAAGACAAGGCGCATCAAGGAGATCATCTACTACGACAGCGACGAATCTTCCTCTTCCCAAAAGGACGACGACGACTACGAGAAAAAGAAAACGGTCAATTCAAACTTTTCTTTTGATTACTCTCGTATTCCTCAAAGTACAAATGCTCATTTATTATCTATTCCACTTGGTAAACCTCCTCATTTTGATGGAGAGGACTACGGATTTTGGAGTCACAAAATGTGTAGTCACTTGTTCTCTCTCCATCCTAGTATATGGGAGATTGTAGAGAGTGGAATGCACTTTGATAGTACGGATAGTCCCATGTTCATTAATGAGCAAATTCATAAAAATGCACAAGCTACTACTGTTCTTCTAGCTTCATTGTGCAGGGATGAATACCACAAAGTGAGCGGCTTGGATAACGCCAAGCAAATTTGGGACACCCTCAAGATCTCTCATGAGGGGAATGACGTCACAATGCTCACCAAGATGGAGTTGGTGGAGGGCGAACTCGGGAGATTCGCTATGATAAGGGGAGAAGAGCCAACCCAAACGTACAACCGGCTCAAGACCCTTGTCAACAAGATAAGAAGGTATGGAAGCACGCGATGGACGGACCACGATGTCATCCGCCTAATGCTAAGGTCTTTTACTGTCCTTGATCCTCATCTTGTAAACAATATTCGTGAGAATCCTAGGTACACCAAGATGACGCCCGAGGAGATACTTGGAAAGTTCGTGAGCGGGCGAATGATGATCAAGGAAGCAAGATACGTGGACGACGCATTGAATGGTCCAATCAATGAGCCTCAACCTCTTGCTCTCAAGGCAAAAAGAAGCAAGGAGACGCTACCTAGCAAGGTGGCACAGATTGAGGCGACCGGACTTAATGATGAAGAGATGGCTCCCATCATCAAGAGATTCAAGACGGCGCTAAAAGGTCGCAAGGGGCAGCCAAGCAAGACCAAGACAAAGGGGAAGCGCTCATGCTTCAAATGTGGTAAGCTTGGTCATTTTATTGCTAACTGTCCCGACAATGATAGTGATCAGGATCAAGGGAACAAGAGGGAGAAGAAGAAAAACTATAACAAGGCAAAGGGCGAGGCGCATCTAGGCAAGGAGTGGGATTCGGATTGCTCCTCTTCCGACTCCGACAATGAAGGACTCGCCGCCACCGCCTTCAACAAGTCATCCCTCTTCCCCAACGAGCGTCACACATGCCTTATGGCAAGGGAGAAGAAGGTATGTACTCAAAACTCTACTTATGCTTCTTCAAGTGAGGACGAATCTAGTGATGAGGATGAAATAGATTATTCATGTTTATTTAAGGGCCTAGATAGAACCAAGGTAGATAAAATTAATGAATTGATTGATGCCTTGAATGATAAGAATAGGCTTTTAGAAAAGCAAGAGGATTTGTTGTATGAAGAACATGACAAATTTGTAGAAGCACAAAAATCTCATGCTCTAGAAGTTAAAAGAAATGAAATGCTTTCTTGTGAATTATCTTCTTGCCATGAGACAATTTCTAACTTAAGGAGCATTAATGATGATTTAAATGCTAAGTTAGAAATAGCTAGTAAATCAACATCTTGTGTACAAATTGTTGCAACTTGCAATAGGTGTAAAGATTTTGACATTGATGCTTGTAATGAACACCTAGTTTCAATCTCCAAACTTAATGATGAATTGGCTAGTCTTAATGCTCAACTTAAGACTAGCAAGAGCGAATTTGATAAGCTAAAATTTGCAAGGGATGCCTACACGATTGGTAGACACCCCTCAATTAAGGATGGACTTGGTTTCAAGAGGGAAGCCAAGGACTTAACAAGCCATAAGCCTTCCATCCCCGCCAAGGAGAAAGGGAAGATCCCTATGGCTAGTAGTGCTAAAAAGAACCATGCTTTTATGTATCATGATAGAAGACAGTCTCATAGGAGTTGTAATGCTTATAATGCTTTTGATTCACATGCCTATGATTCTTATGCTATGTTTGCTTCTAGTTCTTCCCATATGCATGGTAGAGATGTGCCTAGAAAGAATATTGTTCATGTTCCTAGGAAAGTTATGAATGGACCCTCTACAATTTATCATGCTTTAAATGCTTCTTTTGCTATTTGTAGAAAGGATAGGAAGATAGTTGCTAGGAAATTAGGGGCAAAATGCAAGGGTGATAAAACTTGCATTTGGGTCCCTAAGACAATTGTGACTAACCTTGTAGGACCCAACAAGAGTTGGGTACCTAAGTCCCAAGCCTAAATTTGCCTTGCAGGTTTATGCATCCGGGGGTTCAAGCTGGATTATCGACAGCGGATGCACAAACTATATGACGGGGGAGAAGAAGATGTTCACCTCCTACGTCAAGAATAAGGATTCCCAAGATTCAATCATATTTGGTGATGGGAACCAAGGCAAGGTGAAAGGTTTAGGCAAGATTGCAATTTCAAATGAGCACTCTATTTCTAATGTGTTTTTAGTTGAGTCTCTGGGATATAATTTACTATCTGTTAGTCAATTATGCAACATGGGATATAACTGTCTATTCACTAATATAGACGTGTCTGTCTTTAGAAGATGTGATGGTTCACTAGCTTTTAAGGGTGTACTAGACGGTAAACTTTACTTAGTTGATTTTGCAAAAGAAGAGGCCGGTCTAGATGCATGCTTAATTGCTAAGACTAGCATGGGTTGGCTGTGGCATCGCCGCTTAGCACATGTGGGGATGAAGAATCTTCACAAGCTTCTAAAGGGAGAACACGTGATAGGGTTGACTAACGTGCAATTCGAAAAAGATAGACCTTGTGCAGCTTGTCAAGCAGGTAAACAAGTGGGAGGAGCGCATCACAGCAAGAATGTGATGACCACATCAAGACCCCTGGAGCTGCTACATATGGACCTCTTTGGACCCGTCGCCTATCTAAGAATAGGAGGAAGTAAGTATGGTCTAGTTATTGTTGATGACTTTTCCCGCTTCACTTGGGTGTTCTTTTTGCAGGATAAGTCTGAAACCCAAGGGACCCTCAAGCGCTTCCTAAGGAGAGCTCAAAATGAGTTTGAGCTCAAGGTGAAGAAGATAAGGAGCGACAACGGGTCCGAGTTCAAGAACCTTCAAGTGGAGGAGTACCTTGAGGAGGAAGGGATCAAGCACGAGTTCTCCGCTCCCTACACACCACAGCAAAATGGTGTGGTAGAGAGGAAGAACAGGACGCTAATCGATATGGCAAGAACGATGCTTGGAGAGTTCAAGACCCCCGAGCGTTTTTGGTCGGAAGCCGTGAACACGGCTTGCCACGCCATCAACCGGGTCTACCTTCATCGCCTCCTCAAGAAGACGTCGTATGAGCTGCTAACCGGTAACAAACCCAATGTATCGTACTTTCGTGTATTTGGGAACAAATGCTACATTCTAGTAAAGAAGGGTAGGAATTCCAAATTTGCTCCCAAAGTCATAGAAGGGTTTTTGTTAGGTTATGACTCAAATACAAAGGCGTATAGAGTCTTCAACAAATCATCGGGTTTGGTTGAAGTCTCTAGCGACGTTGTATTTGATGAGACTAATGGCTCTCCAAGAGAGCAAGTTGTTGATCTTGATGATGTAGATGAAGAAGACGTTTCAACGGCCGCAATACGCACCATGGCGATTGGAGAGGTGCGGCCACAGGAACAAAAGGAGCAAGATCAACCTTCTTCCTCAACAATGGTGCATTCCCCAACTCAAGAAGATGAACAGGTTCATCAAAAGGAGGCGTATGATCAAGGGGGAGCACAAGATGATCATGTGATGGAGGAAGAAGCACAACCGGCACCTCCAACCCAAGTTCGAGCGATGATTCAAAGGGATCATCCCGTCGACCAAATTCTGGGTGATATTAGCAAGGGAGTAACTACTCGATCTCGATTAGTTAATTTCTGTGAGCATTACTCCTTTGTCTCTTCTATTGAGCCTTTCAGGGTAGAGGAGGCCTTGCTAGATCCGGACTGGGTGTTGGCCATGCAAGAGGAGCTCAACAACTTCAAGAGGGATGAAGTTTGGACGCTGGTGCCTCGTCCTAAGCAAAATGTTGTGGGAACCAAGTGGGTGTTCCGCAACAAACAAGACGAGCACGGAGTGGTGACAAGGAACAAGGCTCGACTTGTGGCAAAAGGTTATGCCCAAGTCGCAGGTTTGGACTTTGAGGAGACTTTTGCTCCTGTGGCTAGGCTAGAGTCCATTCGTATTTTGCTAGCATATGCCGCTCACCATTCTTTCAGGTTGTTCCAAATGGATGTGAAGAGCGCTTTCCTCAACGGGCCAATCAAGGAGGAGGTGTACGTGGAGCAACCCCCTGGCTTCGAGGATGAACGGTACCCCGACCACGTGTGTAAGCTCTCTAAGGCGCTCTATGGACTTAAGCAAGCCCCAAGAGCATGGTATGAATGCCTTAGAGATTTCTTAATTGCTAATGCTTTCAAGGTTGGGAAAGCCGATCCAACTCTTTTCACTAAGACATGTGATGGTGATTTGTTTGTGTGCCAAATTTATGTCGATGACATAATATTTGGTTCTACTAATAAAAAGTCTTGTGAAGAGTTTAGCAGGGTGATGACGCAGAAATTCGAGATGTCGATGATGGGCGAGTTGAACTACTTCCTTGGGTTCCAAGTGAAGCAACTCAAGGATGGCACCTTCATCTCTCAAACGAAGTACACACAAGACTTGCTGAAGCGGTTTGGGATGAAGGATGCCAAGCCTGCAAAGACTCCGATGGGGACCGACAGACACACCGACCTCAACAAAGGAGGTAAGTCCGTTGATCAAAAAGCATATCGGTCTATGATAGGGTCTTTACTTTATTTATGTGCTAGTAGACCGGATATTATGCTTAGTGTATGCATGTGTGCTAGATTTCAATCCGGTCCTAAGGAATGTCACATAGTGGCAGTGAAGCGAATCCTTAGATATTTAGTTGCTACGCCTTGCTTCGGGCTCCGGTATCCAAAGGGGTATACCTTTGATCTGATTGGATATTCAGATTCCGACTATGCTGGATGTAAGGTCGATAGGAAGAGTACATCGGGGACGTGCCAATTCTTAGGGAGGTCCCTGGTGTCATGGAACTCTAAGAAACAAACTTCTGTTGCCCTATCCACCGCTGAGGCCGAGTACGTTGCCGCAGGACAATGTTGTGCGCAACTACTTTGGATGAGGCAAACCCTCAGGGACTTTGGCTACAATCTGAGCAAAGTCCCACTCCTATGTGATAATGAGAGTGCTATCCGCATGGCGGAAAATCCTGTTGAGCACAGCCGCACAAAGCACATAGACATCCAGCATCACTTTTTGAGAGACCACCAGCAAAAGGGAGATATCGAAGTGTTTCATGTTAGCACCGAGAACCAGCTAGCCGATATCTTTACCAAACCTCTAGATGAGAAGACCTTTTGCAGGTTGCGTAGTGAGCTAAATGTCTTAGATTCGCGGAACTTGGATTGATTTATAGCATATATGTGTTTATGCCCTTGATCATGTTCCTTATGCATTTCGTTGCTTACTTATGGTGCTCAAGTTGTACAAACACTCCCCGGACCTCACAAGTCCTTTTGCAAGTGATGCACATATTTAGGGGGAGCTGTGCTACAATTTGACCCTTTGAGACTAAACATGTGCTTGAGTTTGGAAAGGGAAAAGGTGGACTTGGACCATGAAAGACTTCCACTGCACTCCGATGAGAGGGTAACTTATTCCAAGTTCATCTCATGTACTCTTATTGCCTTTGTATTCTTATTGAAGATTTTGGTGAGGCAATGGGGTTAAAGGGCCAAGATTGATCCCATTTTGGTGCTTGATGCCAAAGGGGGAGAAAATAAAGGCCAAAGCAATAAATGGATCAGCTACCACTTGAGAGATTTTGAAAATAGTAGAATAGAGCTTTTGGTTTGTCAAAATTCTTTTATTGTCTCTCTTGTCAAAAGTTGGCTTCTTGTGGGGAGAAATGTTGATTATGGGAAAAAAGGGAGTTTTTGGAATCGTGAATCAATTTCTCTTGGAATGACTCTCTTTATGTCTTAACATGTGTGTTTGACTTAGAGATAAAAATTTGAGTTTGATTTGCAAAAACAAACCAAGTGGTGGCAAAGAGTGATCCATATATGTCAAATTTGAATCAAAACAATTTGAGTTCTTATTTGAATTGACTTTGTATTTGTTCTACTTACTTTATATTGTGTTGGCATAAATCACCAAAAAGGGGGAGATTGAAAGGGAAATGTGCGCTTGGGCCATTTCTAAGTATTTTGGTGATTTAGTGTCCAACACAAGTGCCTAAGTGTAAAATGGTGAACAAAGTACAAATCAAGGATAAAGGTATGTTTCTCAGACTTAGTACATTGTTTTAGAGACTAATGTATTGTGTCTAAGTGCTGGAAACAGGAAAAATCAAAATGGAATTGTCTTGGCTCGAGGTCTTGGCTCGAGCAGCCAAGACTCTGCTCAGTCTGGGAGCACCGGACTGTCCGGTGGTGCACCGGACAGTGTCCGGTGCGCCAGACTGGCTCGAGCGAACTGGCCGCTCTCGGGAATTCACCGGCGACGTACGGCTATAATTCACCGGACTGTCCGGTGTGCACCGGACTGTCCGGTGAGCCAACGGTCGGCCGGGCCAACGGTCGGCCGCGCGATCTGCGCGGGACACGTGGCCGAGCCAACGGCTAGAAGGGGGCACCGGACTGTCCGGTGTGCACCGGACATGTCCGGTGCGCCAACGGCTCTCTGGCTGCCAACGGTCGGCTGCGCCATTTAAGGAAAGAAATCGGGCACCGGACAGTGTCCGGTGTGCACCGGACTGTCCGGTGCGCCACGCGACAGAAGGCAAGGATTGCCTTCCCAGATTGCTCTCAACGGCTCCTAGCTGCCTTGGGGCTATAAAAGGGACCCCTAGGCGCATGGAGGAGAACACCAAACATTCCTTGAGCAATCTTGATCACTCACACATCATTCTTGCGCACTTGTTTGACATTCTAGTGATTTGAGCCCCGTTCTAGTGTGCTAGTCTTTTGAGCTCAAGTCTGGGTCTTGTGTGTGCGTATTTGCTGTGATCTTTGTGTCTTGTGTGAGTTGCTAATCCCTCCCTTACTCCGCGCTTCTTTGTGAACATCTTTGTAAGGGCGAGAGACTCCAAGTTGTGGAGATTCCTCGCGAACGGGATTAAGAAAAGCAAAGCAAAACACCGTGGTATTCAAGTGGGTCTTTGGACCGCTTGAGAGGGGTTGATTGCAACCCTCGTCCGTTGGGACGCCACAACGTGGAGTAGGCAAGCGTTGGTCTTGGCCGAACCACGGGATAAACCACTGTGTCATCTCTGTGATTATTTTCTTGTGGTTATTGTGTTTTGCTAAGACTTCTCTCTAGCCACTTGGCGATTACTGTGCTAACGTCTAACCAAGTTTTGTGGCTTAAGTTTAAAGTTTTATAGGATCACCTATTCACCCCCCCTCTAGGTGCTCTTAGTCAGCAGGAAGAAATTGTCGATGTTTATTGAAGGACGAATATTTGCCACCCTTTTTCAACCAAATGAACCTAAGAGCTTCCTTGCAAACTGGGCATGGGAACTTACCGTGAACACACCAGGCACAGAATAGCCCATTCGCCGGTAAGTCATGCATGGAGTACTGGTACCAAACATGCATTCTGAAGTTTGTCTTTGTAGCTCGGTCATACGTCCATACCCCTTCCTCCCAGGCACGTACCAATTCATCGATCAAAGGCTCCATGTACATGCCCATTTTGTTGCCCGGGTGTCCTAGAATTATCAACGACACGAATATATTCTGCCTTTGAAAGCACACACCAGGGGGGAGATTGATTGGGATAACAAACACGGGCCAACATGTGTACGGGGCATCGCTCATTCCATAGGGATTGAACCCATCTATGGCCAACGCAGCACGTACATTACGAGCCTCTTCGGCTTTCTCACGGTGAATGTCATCAAAGTGTTTCCATGCTTCACCATCTGATGCGTGCACCATCTTGTCAGGATTGTATCGTTTTCCATTTTTGTGCCATGTCATCTGTTTCACAGATTCCTCTGTCATGTAAAGATGCTGGATCCTCGGTATGAACGGAAGGTGTCGTAGGATTGTCAAGGGGATGTCGAGCTGCCTCTTCTGTCCATCACCAGAGTCTACCTCCATAAACCTAGACGAATTACACTTGGGACAATACTTTGCCTCCGCGTATTCTTTCCTAAATAGCACGCAGCCCTTCGAACAAGCATGAATCTGCTCATACGTCATCTTGAGTGCACGAAGTAGTTTTTGTGCCTCGTACATGCTCTTTGGCATAACGTGATCATCCGGAACCAGACTCCCAATAACCGTCAACAAGCCATCGAATGCGTCTCTACTCATGTTGTACTGCGACTTGAACGCCATTACACGCCCAATGGCATCCAGTTGAGAAACCTTTGTCTGGCCGTGAAGGGGCTTATGTGCCGCGTCGAACATGTCGTAGAACGCCTTTGCAGTCGGCTCTGGCTCGTCATGCATACATCCTCCCGTGTACTGTGCCTCCTGATAGTCGTTCAACATATCTGCTACCCTCGCATCCGCGTCATAATCCTCGACACGTTGTCTCAACACCTCCTCTCTCGTACGATGCGCTTCACCATGAAATATCCACCGAGTATAGCCCGGCGTAAATCTATTCTTCCAAATATGTTCTACCATGGCCTTCTTTGGTTTTCTTTTCCGATTATCACATTTGCTGCACGGGCATGGGACTAGCTTCGCCCCTTTAGCAGCTTCGCCATATGCCCGTTCCACGAAATCATCGGTCTTTCTAATCCATTCAGTGGTGACATCGTTCCTTCCTCTACGGCCCGTGTACATCCACTCACGGTCCTCCATCCTCTAACAGAAGCCTAGCAACAGAAAATTTCGGCAGCACCTCCCCTGCACGGGGAGGTTTCAAAATTCTGCAAATAAAACTATCAGCACGATGGCTGACATCCACGCATAATTCAACGGCAAGATGGCCGGCAATCAACAATACTACATATTAACCTAATCATGCACGTATATAATTAACTAAATATTAAAACTAATCATTTCATATAAATCATACACGTATAACATAAATCAAGCAATCACCTTGGAGGTTTCGTCACGGGCGAGGCGACGGGGCGCGGGCGAGACGACGGGTCGCGGGCGAGGCGCCGGGCGGGCGAGGGCACGGCGGGGAAACGGCGGGGTCACGGCGAGGAGTGCGGCGGGGGTGGTGGGCGGGGGCGCGGCGGGGGCACGGGCGAGGGCGAGGGGTTAGGCGAGGGGCACGACGGGCGAGGGCGCGACAAACGAGGGGCACGGCACGGCGAGCGCGAGGGCGAGCGCGGGCACGGCACGGCGAGCGCGGACACGGCACGGCGAGCGCGGGCACGACGGGCGCGGGCACGACGGGCGCGGCTGCGGCGAGCGCGAGGGCGAGCGCGGGCACGGCACGACGAGCGCGGGCATGGCGGGCACGGCACGACGAGCGCGAGGGCACGGCGGCGCGGGAGCGCGCGCGGGCGAGGGCGCACGGCGGCGGCGCGGCGCGGGCGCGAGGAAGGGCACGGCGGCGACGGCGAGGGAGCGGCGACGGCGAGGGCGTGGCGGCGGCGGCGTTTGAGTGAGTGAGTGAGAGAGAGAGTGAGGAAGATGCGTTCGGCCGTTGTATGTAGGGCGCTTTGCCGAGTGCCCGTGATCTGGCACTCGGCAAAGTTTTTTTTTTAATTTTAAAATACGCTTTGCCGAGTGCCAGATCGCTGGCACTCGGTAAAGCCTTCTTTGCCGAGTGTCGCCCAGGGGACACTCGGCAAAGACTCTTTCCCTATTCTTTGTCGAGTGCCACGCAGCTGGCACTCGGCAAAGGAAGCTTTGCCGAGTGTCTTATTCAGACACTCGGCAAAGCATATTTTTATTTTTTTGATTTTGTCTCCCAAACTTTTTGTGGTATGTTCCTACACTATGTAGACCTACATGTATCATTGGTGGACAATTATAACAGAGTTTTCAATCGTTAGTAGATTTAGTTCGTTTTTTTGAAATTCTTCAGAAAATTCAAATTTGAACTGCAGGTCACTCGAAACTTGGAAAACCGTGCATGAAAAAATGATATTCATGTTACTTAGCATAAGTTACGGCCGATTTCAGAAGCGTACCGGAAACTTCGAGCAACATGCTCACTAAACATGGCCATCAACTTGGCATGCACATGTTTAAAAATTGTATAAAACACAAACAAAGTCAGAAAATCATGAAACTTGTCCACGTGTCATGATATCATATGTAGAGGCTGTGATAAAAATTTTAGAATGTTTAGAGAAAGTTGTGAGACACTATGTGTAGAAACCTAAGAGATTCACATTGAAACTCTATGATTTCATGTGTAGTCCTCTTAGGTTTCTACACATAGTGTCTCACAACTTTCTCCAAACATTCTAAAATTTTTATCACAGCCTCTACATATGATATCATGACACGTGGACAAGTTTCATGATTTTCTGACTTTGTTTGTGTTTTATACAATTTTTAAACATGTGCATGCCAAGTTGACGGCCATGTTTAGTGAGCATGTTGCTCGAAGTTTCCGGTACGCTTCTGAAATCGGTCGTAACTTATGCTAAGTAACATGAATATCATTTTTTCATGCACGGTTTTCCAAGTTTCGAGTGACCTGCAGTTCAAATTTGAATTTTCTGAAGAATTTCAAAAAAACGAACTAAATCTACTAACGATTGAAAACTCTGTTATAATTGTCCACAAATGATACATGTAGGTCTACATAGTGTAGGAACATACCACAAAAAGTTTGGGAGGCAAAATCAAAAAAATAAAAATATACTTTGGGCAAAGCTTCCTTTGCCGAGTGCCAGCTGCGTGGCACTCGGCAAAGAAGCCTCTTTGCCGAGAGCCAACGGTTGGCACTCGGCAAAGACTAACGGCCGTCAGCTTTGGGACGGCTGCTGACGGCTTTTTGCCGAGAGCTCCCTTTGCCGAGTGTTTGACACTCGGCAAACCTGTCTTTGCCGAGTGCTGTCCTCTGCCGAGTGTTCAGCACTGGGTAAAGAGTCTCTGTGCCGAGAGCTTGACTTTACCGAGTGCGGCTCTCGGCAAAGCCTTCTTTGCCGAGTGCTCGACAAAAGGCACTCGGCAAAGAATCCAACACTCGGCAAAGACTCGGATTCCGGTAGTGAGTAGGCTAGATATCGGCTTGGCCGAGTTCGAACTGGCTCGTTAAGCTAACAAGTTGGCTTAGCTTGGCTCGGCTCGTTAAGATAACAAGTCACGGAGTCAGCTCGATTTGACTCGTTTACGAGCTTGAGCTGACTCGTTAAACTCATGAGCCACAACACATAATAATCAATTTTTTATTAATTTCAAAGCAATTTAATAGCAATAGAAAATAGTAACTATACCCATAGTTTCACGAACCATAACAATGCAACACAAAATTAACACATCTCATCACTCATCAATTCACAATTGACATATATGTTCATCAGTTTAAGCCACAGTTATAATCGCATGGGTCAATTTAACACATAGACATAGTCTATCGATCATTAGTTTAACTCATAGGTCTAGGCACCACGTATATAAATAATATGTTCATCAATTGATACGTAAATGATATGTATATAATTTTCTTTTCGCTGAAATGTGATAGCTCGTTGAGCTCGTGATCTGGCTCATTAATAAATTGGCTCGTTAATAAACCAAACTGAGATTTTAGTTTAACTCATGAAAAAAACTAAACGAGCCAGGCCAAACCAAGTTATCCGACAGCCGACGAGCTGAGGCACGGATATTTTATTCAACCCTACTTAACACACCGAGCAAGGACTTACATACGGCCCAGACGACACGCGGGTGTATTATTGGTGTCTCGAGTGGAGACGGAGTAGTTAGCGCAACCAAAAAAAAATATTATTGAGCTACGTGGTAGCATTGGTTACACGTCGCCGCTTGGCCTACAACGTGGGTGCTATTTGTTGTGGAGGTCACAATCATCAAGAACGTTGCGCATTATTACTATTAATATTATTTATATATATCTGTATTATATATATCCGTCACCGACCGTGAATAACTAAACGTGCTCCATTATGTACCTTTGACCAAACACATATATACATATAATTGAACTGCCACAATTATTAATCTTTATCCTGAACCATATTCTTTCTGTCATAACATGAAATACAAGAAATTTAGTTTTATCCTAAGAGCCTGTTCAAAACCTTTAGAGCTAATTATTAGTTAACTAATAAGTTATTAGTTGATTTTAGATGGGTTAGACCAGTTAACAACTAATAGCTATTTGAAAAGTATAACTAACAATAAGCTAATCTATTAACTAATCCGTTCTAAATCTCTCAACTAATTTTAGGTGCTAACTATTTGTTTTAGAAGTTTAGAACATTTAAAGTCTAAGACTGTCTCCAGCAATATCCCCTAAATTTCATCCCATAAAGGAATATTCCTTGTCCTTTACAGCACACTCTAAAAAATTCTGTCCTCTATATCTTTTTTGTCTCCAGCAACGTCCCCTAAATTCGGTCCTCTAAAACTACAGTGATAACAAACTTTCTTTTCTCCATTTATTTAGTTTTAGTTTGTTTTGTTTTTATTATACGTTAACACAAAAAAATCATCCACAACATAGTATATTTAATTAATTTACAATTAATATTTTTCGAAATAAAACGTGAGTAACATAATAATAATTTCAGAATTTATTTTGAAATTATAAATATTAATTACCACTTGAAGTGCTTTTTAAACAGTCTCTTCCCTAGTGTGGTCTCTCAGACATTTCATCGAACACGTGGAGTGCATAGCTCGGGGAGGGGCTGTGAACGCACCCCAAGTTGCAAATCGGACCAAACAATTTGTGATCGAACAAAGACATCCCAAGCTGTCATTAACATTTCTCTTGACTTGCTATATACAACCGTGAGTAGTGACAGAAGCAATGTTCACATACACACATCGGATTTCACAAGTAGGAGGCTTGCACATGCCTGGAGAACTTCGGTGGCGGCGATGCGCACGTCCAGGACGTGCCTTTTCCGGCCTCCTCGCGGCGCATGTATACAGTCTGATCGCTGTCGTGGTAGCCGGACCCAATGACCACGACGCGGCCGAACCTTCCGGCGACACAGAGCCTTGCAGATTGTAGCGCTCCACCGCCATGTCTGGGACCTTCGCCCATGCCCTCCGCCGAGGACGCCCTTGTTGCACTTGTCTACGCGCTCGACTTGGTGTCCTCGAAGGTGGCGAAGCTCGCACCGGTGGTTGGATAGAGGATACACAGTGAACCTCCAAGAATAGCATGCGAAAGGACGGACCGCTACTTTATCGGATGCTTTACCGTTCTTTGTTGGACGTTTTACACGAGGTTTGGTTCTCTAAATTTAGAGTTACAGGTCCTTGTTGGAGTCGGTCTAATAACTATAGTAAAACTTACAGAAAATAAGAAATATAGAGAGAACTAAAATAGCTTTACATATATATTATAGCATATCTCTTTGACGTGGTATTTTCTATAAATTTGATTGAGGCTGCTAGGGTTTGATTTAGAACAAAACTGGAATCTTTCTAGTTCAAGCGCAAGACAGCCAAGACGGAGACAGTAGTTTTAAAAAAACGTCTTTGTGTACGCTGCCTGCTTGCACCGGTAGCTAGCTACGGGGGAACCGAGGGATGGCAGTAGCTGGAGCTTGTGCTCCTGTCGTAGTGAATTTCGGGGAGAGACCAGGATTCAGCAAGATGAATTCCCCATTGGCTCAACAGCCAAACCCTAGTCTCGGTTTCTATGGCAGCTGACATACCTGGATTTAAAGAGACAGATTCAAATACACCTTATATATATACTCACTACAGGACACAGCTCCTATGCCGAGTGCCTTAGGCACTCGGCAAAACCTAGAAAATACTTTGCAAACACTTTGCCGAGTGTAACACTCGGCGAACTGTACATCGGCAACGGCTTCTTTGCCGAGTACTTTTTGTCGGGCACTCGACAAAGAATTTGTCGAGTGCCATTTGGTACTCGGCAAAGAAAAGTCGCCGTCACGGCGCCAAGTGACGGTGACGGATCCTTTGCTGAGTGTCTTCTTTGGCACTCGGCAAAGAGGCCAATTTTGCCGAGTGTCTGCTATCATGGCCCTCGGCAAAGACGGCTCCAGTGGGCCTCACCGCCAGTCCCTGTGCCGAGAGCTCTCGTAGGCACTCGGCAAAGGAGGCTTTTTTGCCGAGTGTCTAGTGGACTGGCTCTCGGCAAAGAGTCCTCCAGTGGGCCCCTTTGCCAGTCCCTTTGCCGAGTGCGTTGCTTCTTTGCCGAGTGCCTTGACCACAGCACTCGGCAAAGAAGGCTTTACCGGTTCCCAGGTTTCCTTCTTTGCCGAGTGCCATGGTCATAGCACTCGGCAAAGATACCCTTTGTCGAGTGTTACACTCGGCAAAGTGACCAGAATGTCCCTTTTTTATTTGTTTTTGCTGTACCATCCAAACAAACAAAAGATATATATCATTCACATCACATTATATATCATTCGCATCACAGAATCAACACATTTATCATCAACACTATATATATCACAAATATCACCACATAAATCAGGTTTCACAGCACATAAGTCTCACTAAGTATCTCACAAGACCAAGTATAACTAACATCACCAACACTCACAAATATAAGTCTGGATCATCACAAAACAGGTCATCAACGAGGTGGGCATCTGGACTGGTTCGGCGAAGGGCTGGACGAAGCGTGAGGGTTGTTCGACGCCGCCGATTGACCCTGCACAGAGAAGAGATTGCATGTGTGAGAACATATGAATATATATCATGCAGTACTAAAATTTTGATACTCACAGGAGTAGTGAACTCAGCAGGGTCAGCTGCAGGGAACAACGGAGGCGGTGGAGCATATGCAAAAAATATGTCCAACAACCTGCAAAATAAGAGTAAGCAATTAAGCACAGATAAAAAAAATGTATTTAGAAACATATGCAAAATAAAGGAAATATAGCATTACATCGATTAAAAATAATCTAGGAAGACCCGCAGCGGTGGAGTCAGGCTAGTGGGGCTGTGGCCGGTCGGTGCATTGGCGATGCGACGCAGTGCAGGCAGACCCGCAGCGGCTAGGAAGACAAGTATCTTCTCTGTAAAAAAAACACAAGTATGTTAATACAAAAAAAATCGACAGCACCTCCCTTGTAAGTTGAGGTTTTTAAAACCTGCAAATAAAACTAACAGCACGATGGCTGACATGCACACAGTAAGAAGAAATTCACCTAAAGTATACACTACTAGCAGTTGTCACATTTCTTATTTCCCATTACAAGCCATCACAATGCTTCATGATGGAGATGCGAATAACTTGGTAGATCCACAACTACATGGTGAATTGACGCATAAAAAGTTTATACCTCGCGTGGGGGCGACGATGGTATGCGTGGCATGGCCGGACGGCGGTGGCGAGGGGCACGACGAGGGGCACGAAAGCGCGGGTGAGGGGCACGGCGGCGCGGGCGCGGGCACGGCGAGCGCGGCGGGCGCGGGTGAGGGGCGCGGCGGGCGCGGGCGTGGGCACGGCGAGCACGACGAGCGCGCGGGCGCGGGCGTGGGCACGGCGAGCACGGCGGTGAGGGCGCGGCGGCGCGCGTGTGAGTGGGTGGGCGCGGCGGGCGGCCGGCACGGCCAAGGCGAGGGGCGGGCGCGGGGATGGGCGACCGGACGACGCGGCGAGGGGCAGGCGCGGCGGCGGGCGGACGGCGCGGCGGCGAGCGGACGGCGGCGCGCGGATGGCGGGGTGAGAGAGAGTGAGATGAGAGAAAGAAGGAGAAAGGAGAACCCGCGGGCGGTTTATTTCTCTTCTTTGCCGAGTGCCCGATCTGGCACTCGGCAAAGATTTTTTTAAAATTTTAAAATATTCTTTGCCGAGTGCCAGATCGCTGACACTCGGCAAAGTCTCCTTTGCCGAGTGTCCCCTGGGCGGCACTCGGCAAATATACTTTTACAATTCTTTGCCGAGTGTCAACCAGCTGGCACTCGGCAAAGGCTGCTTTGCCGAGTGTCATTTCTTGACACTCGGCAAAGTACATTTTTATTTTTTTTCCAACCAAAATTTTTGTGGTATGTTCCTACTCTATATAGACCTACATGTACCATTTTGAGACAATTAGAAAATTGTTTTCTATAGCTAGTAGATTTAGTTCGTTTATTTGAATTTCTTCGAAAAAATCACATTTGAACTGCAGGTCACTCGAAACTTGGAAAACCGTGCATACAAAAATGATATCCATTCTAGTTAGCACAAGTTACGACCAATTTCAGGAGCGGACCGGAAACTTCGAGCACCATGCTCACTCAACATGGCCGTGAACTTGCCATACAGTTGTTTAAAAATTTTATAAAACACAAACAAACTTAGAAAATCATGAAACTTGTCCACGTGTCATGATATCATATGTAGAGTCTGTGATAAAAAATTTAGAATGTTTGGAGAAAGTTGTGAGACATTATGTGTAGAAACCTAAGAGAACTACACATGAAATCATAGAGTTTCAATGTGGATCTCTTAGGTTTGTACACATAGTGCGTTACAGCTGTCGGCGTTTCGAGACCGGGGGGTCCCTAAGCCGACGAGTGAATGTCGCCGCGTGCCCCAGCCCAGATGGGTCGACGCGAGGCCGAGCACGAAGGGGGGAAGTGAGGTGGCCGGAGATGGGCGCGAGAGAGGTGGAAATCCCGCGGCCTTCGTGTTCGTCCCGCGCCCAGGTCAGGTGCGCTTGCAGTAGGGGGTTACAAGCGTCCACACGGGAGAGGGAAGTGAGCGGCCCCAAGAGAGCGCCTGTCCCGTCCTCGTTCCCGCGCGGCCAACCCTCTCTAAGAGGGCCCTGGTCCTTCCTTTTATAGGCGTAAGGAGAGGATCCAGGTGTACAATGGGGGTGTAGCAGAGTGCTACGTGTCTAGCGGGGGAGAGCTAGCGCCCTAAGTACATGCCGATGTGGCAGCCGGAGAGATCTTGGCACCCAGCTGGTGTGATGTCGTGGCTGTCGGAGGAGCGATGGAGCCTGGCGGAGGGACAGCTGTCGGAGCGGTTGAGTCCTTGCTGACGTCCTCGTGCTTCCGTAAGAGAGCTGAGAGCCGCCGCCGTCACAGAGCATGCGGGGCGCCATCTTTGCCTATCTGGCGGAGCTAGCCAGATGGGACACCGGTCTTGTTCTCTGCGGCCCGAGTCAGCTCGGGGTAGGGTGATGATGGCGCTTCCTGTTGATGTGGCTGGCCTGCGCCCTAGGTTGGGCGACATGGAGGCTCCTCCGAAGCCAAGGTCGAGTCTGTCTTCCATGGCCGAGGCCGAGCCCGAGCCCCTGGGTCGGGCGAGGCGGAGGTCGTTCGGCAGAGGCCAGGGCGGAGTCCGAGCCCTGGGGTCGGGCGAAGCGGAGTTCGTCGTCTTCCGGGGCTGAGCCCGAGTTCGAGCCCTGGGTCGGGCGGAGCGGAGTTCGCCGTCTTCCGGGACTTAGCCCGAGTCCGAGCCCTGGGTCGGGCGGAGCGGAGTTCGCCGTCTTCCGGGACTTAGCCCGAGTCCGAGCCCTGGTTCGGGCGGAGCGGAGTTCGCCGTCTTCCGGGACCTAGCCCGAGTCCGAGCCCTGGGTCGGGCGGAGCGGAGTTCGCCGTCTTCCGGGACCTAGCCCGAGTCCGAGCCCTGGGTCGGGCGGAGCGGAGCTTCCTATGGTGCCTTTGGCACGGCCTGACTGTCTGTCAGTCTCATTCTGTGAAGTGGCACTGCAGTCGGAGTGGCGCAGGCGGCGCTGTCCTTCTGTCAGGCCGGTCAGTGGAGCGGTGAAGTGACGGCGGTCACTTCGGCTCTGCCGGCGTGCGTCAGGATAAAGGTGTCGGGCCACCTTTGCGTTAAATGCTCCTGTGATTCGGTCGGTCGGTGCGGCGATTTAGCCAGGGTTGCTTCTTAGCGAAGGCAGGGCCTCGGGCGAGCCGGAGATGTGTCCGCCGTTGGAGGGGGGCCTCGGGCAAGACGGAAATCCTCCGGGGTCGGCTGCCCTTGTCCGAGGCTAGGCTCGGGCGAGGCATGATCGAGTCGCTCGAATGGACTGATCCCTGACTTAATCGCACCCATCAGACCTTTGCAGCTTTATGCTGATGGGGGTTACCAGCTGAGAATTAGGCGTCTTGAGGGTACCCCTAATTATGGTCCCCGACAGTAGCCCCCGAGCCTCGAAGGGAGTGTTAGCACTCGCTTGGAGGCTTTCGTCGCACTTTTTTGCAAGGGGACCAGCCTTTCTCGGTTGCATTTTGTTCTGGTGGGTGCGCGCGAGCGCACCCGCTGGGTATAGCCCCCAAGGCCTCGGAGGAGTGGTTTCACTCCTTCGAGGTCTTAATGCCTTGCGTAATGCTTCGGCTGGTCTGGTTGTTCCCTCATGCGAACTGGCCGTAGCCCGGGTGTACGGTCGGGGCCCAAGTTCTCGGGCTGGTATGTTGACGCTGTCAACGGTTCGGCCGGAGCCGGGTTTGCGAGAGCAGCCCCCGAGCCTCCGCACAGGGCGAGAGGGCGATCAGGGACAGACTCGGCTTTTTTTACATACGCCCCTGCGTCGCCTTTCCGCAAGGAGGAGGGGGGGAAAGCGCCATGTTACCCTCGATGGGCGCCGAACATGGTGTCTCCGGTGCTGCAAGCGGGTAATCCGAGTGGACGTCCGTGCCCCGTTTGTTAGGGGTCGGCTAGGGGCCCAGAGGCACGCCCAAAAGTACCTGCGGGTGATCTGCCGGACCCGGTCCCCTGGCGACGGGGTCCGAGGGCTCGATGCCTCCCTCTGATGGGATTCCGTTACAAGATCGCTCCCGCTGGTCTCGGAAATGTCCTAGGGTACCTCGGGAGCGCAGCCCGAGCCTTGGTTATGTATCGAACGTACCCCTGGTCATCCCTCGCTCGGCGTCTGAGGCGGCTGTGAACCCTTCGGGGGCCAGCCTTCGAACCCCTGATCAGTAATGGGCGCGGAGCCCGAGTAGCCTGAGGCGGCCGTGGGACCCTTCGGGGGGCCGGCCTTCGAACCTCTGACCAGTAGTGGGTGTAGGGCCCACGCGATCTGAGGCGGCTGTTGAACCCCTCGGGGGGCCAGCCTTCGAACCCCTGATCAGTAGGGAGGCTCGGAGCCCGGTTCCTTCACAGGGAAGGATCCTTTTCGGGGTATCCCCCTTTCCCGGTCCCTGTTGCAAGAGATAGAGAAAGAGGAAAAAAGGAAAAGGATACGAAATCGAACGACGTGGCGTACCTTTTTTGGCGCGGTTATTACGGCGAAGGCGAAGCGTCGCCCGCTTCTCCTGCCAGAAGCGCCACCTGTCCCGCCGTGGAGTTAATGCGACGGGGCGAGTTGTTGGCAGGGCGGCCGTCGCGCGTGCGCGAGCCGTACGAGGAACGGATCATGGGCGCGTTGTCTTCACGCCGTGAGAGGAGGTTCTCTTGCTGCCCCCGGATGGGACGTGAGCTTGGCTGACGACGTGACCGCTGCTCCCGCCCGCCTGCCACCGTCATTACTGCCGGCCCACTTTTGGCCGCTTTGACCACCGCGTCCGGCTGGCGCTGCTGGGTCGTGTGCTGGGTCGCCTCGAGTCGCGGTATTGGTTCCGCAATCCAGGAGGCGCGGTGGTGGTGCAAGTGGCGGTGCAGTTGCTTGCATGCAGCATCCGGCGCGCCGGTTGCGTGACGCGTGGGCCTGGGCCTCCAGGCTGGGCGCGTTGGGAGTCAGAGAAGCGCGTCCACTTGGCGCGGTTGCATGCCGCCTGCATGGCTGCCCGCCTCTTTCGCCCATTGGTCTGGGCAAAAGTGGAGGGTCACTTGTAACCGCTGGGCGGTCGTGTGTGCCGTGCACGGCGGTTTGGCTTCTTCTGCTCTGAGCCGGCTTGCATGACATGCGGGACCCAACCCCCGCGCCGCGGGGGAGGGCCTTGGAGCGTGTTGGAGAAGACTCAGCCCGTGACGGCTGGGGGCGCGAGTAGGGAGAGTTGCCTTTAAAAGGAGGGCGACCCCTTTCGGAAGGCGACCATGTCTTCTCGCTCCCTTATGCATCGCGTCTTTCCACCTTCCAAGCCCCCGGATGGGGGATACCCGCCGTCTTTTCGCCTCATCGTTGCAGGAACGCAACTCCGTGGGAGTTGGTACCTTTCAGCCATCGTTCGGCTTCAAGGATTTTCATCATGCAGCCCGGCTGCACCCCTCCACCGGCGGTCACCCAAGATGGCGACCTCCAGCTTGATGGTGGGGGAAAGCGAGCCGGGCTGCGGCCTCTGCCCCTCCCTCAGCCTCAAGGATTTTCATCACCAGGGCTGGGGAGGGGAGTGTGCCGAGTTGGGGTCGGCCCCTGCGTGGGCGGCGGCTCGCTCCTTCACTCAGTGATCGGAGGGAAGGGCGGTCATCGTCCGTGGCGCTGGCAGCTGCAGCGTGCCTGGCTTTCGGACGCGAGTGGCTTCGGAGCCGCTCGCGGAGCCGGCGTCTGCCACGGCAGCTGGAAGAGGTTCCTCCGCCGACGAGATAGCCAGGGCCGCCCACGGACCGACCTCCAACTCTACGGCCTTCTGCCCGTCCTTGCCTCACAAGTTTGGGCATGGGCGGGGGCCTCCTAGCAGCAGCACCCGCCCTGAGGTCAGTGCTGCCGCTGTTCGGCCCCCCGGAGCAGAAGTCGTCGTCGTCGCTGCTGCTGGAGCAGGTGACGGCGCGCCGTTCGTCGGTCTTCCGTTGCTCCGCAGGCCCACCCCTATCGAGTGGGGTTGTTCGTACCTGCGGAGGGGGAACCGGAGTTCCGTTTGTAATGGCACTTTGAATGCCAGTGTTTTTGTTCATTATGGTTGTCGAGGCCTGAACATGTATGTAACTTTGGCACGGAGCCGTGTTTTTTCCTCATTTTCGAGCACTAAGACTCGCCTGTTGATTATCTGAACCGCTTCACCAAGCATGAGTCACCCCGTGTCAAGGTGATGAGTGAGGTATCCGTATCCCGGAGGCGTAGGAGTCCCTCGGCTCGGTCGGCCTTGTTGTCTGAGGCTCCTCTAGCTTAGTTAAAGGGACCCCTTGGCCGCTCTTCGACGAGCCGAGGCCAGGGGTAGCGATATCAGCATGAACAGAGGCGGAGTTGGCTCGAAAATGAAAACCTGGTTGGCCGGAGCCTAGCCGGGTTGTCCGTTAGCGGGACCGACGCCAGAGTTGACCATCCGAGGCCTCGGGTCGGGCTGGCGCCCTTGGAAGATGGTTGGCCGAGGCCTCAGAGGTGACCGGCCGAGCCGCCTGCTCGGGCTGGATTCCTGGAGAAGACCCTGGCGGCGATGGCCCGGGCGTGGTGATGACGTCGTCCTTCGGAGTGGAGGTCTTCGGACCGTGTCGCCGTCTGAGGCTAGGTCGAACCTCGCCGAAGTTGTCGTCGATGTCGAGGGTGCTGCTGCCCCCTTCCAGCGTCAAGACCCGAGCCTGCAGGATCAGATTGTCTTGTAGCGTGTGCCTTCTGCGGCCACCGAGGCCAGAACACACACCCTCGCTGCGTTGTAAAGCTGCGTCTCTTTTCCTCTTGTTTCGAGTATCTAGACTTTTTTGTCGGTAATAGGGATGTTTGTGCGAGCGAGAGTTGCTTCTCGTGGAAGGTGATGAGTGAGGTATCCGTATCCCGGAGGCGTGGGAGTCCCTCGGCTCGGTCGGCCTTGCCGCTTACGCGCACTTTCACCCGTCCATGAGGCCCTGTCACCGACTCAGTCGAGAAGGCTCGAAGGATCGCTTCGGCAGAAGAGCTTCCGAACGTGAAGACTTGTTCGGTCCGCGGAATCACTTTATCCGAACGCGAGTTACTTATCGCAGAAGGTGATGAGTGAGGTATCCGTATCCCGGAGGCGTAGGAGTCCCTCGGCTCGGTCAGCCTTGGCTGCTTACGTGTACTCCGTCGTTTTCAGGATCCATTTTTCGAAGTAGTCAGAAAGCACGAAAGATATTCTGGCGGAAGAGATCTTTTTTCGAGGAAAATTTCAACGCAGAGGGGGTTCCCCCCTTTTAGCCCCCGAGAGAGGGTCGGGCTTTGCCGAGGCGAGGCCGACCCTTCCTTGATGACTAAACTTTGCGTGGGTGCGAGGTATATGAACAACTTTGAAAACATCTTAAGGGTAGAAGCGACGTAGTTGTTGGATGTTCCAAGCGTTGCCGTAGACCTCGCCTTGACTGTTGGCCAGCTTGTACGTTCTGGGCTTCAGAACTTTGGCGATGACGAATGGCCCCTCCCAGGGGGGCGTGAGCTTGTGCCTCCCTCGGGCGTCTTGCCGCAGCCGAAGCACCAGGTCGCCCACCTGGAGGTCTCAGGGCCGGACCCCTCGGGCGTGGTAGCGTCGCAGGGACTGCTGGTACCGCGCCGAGTGTAGTAAGGCCTTGTCCCGAGCTTCTTCCAGCTGGTCCAGCGAGTCTTCTCGGCTAGCTTGGTTGCTTTGATCACTGTAGGCCCTCGTCCTCGGGGAGCCGTATTCCAGGTCAGTGGGCAAGACGGCCTCGGCCCCGTAGACCAGGAAGAACGGCGTGAAACCCATGGCTCGGCTCGGTGTTGTCCTCAGGCTCCAGACCACCGAGGGGAGTTCCTTCATCCATCGCTTGCCGAACTTGTTGAGGTCGTTGTAAATCCGAGGCTTGAGCCCTTGTAGAATCATGCCGTTGGCACGCTCTACTTGTCCATTCGACATGGGATGAGCCACGGCGGCCCAGTCCACCCGGATGTGGTGACCTTCGCAGAAGTCCAAGAACTTTCTGCCGGTGAACTGGGTGTCGTTGTCGGTGATGATGGAGTTCGGGACCCCGAAGCGATGGATGATGTTGGTGAAGAACGCCACCGCCTGCTCGGACCTGATGCTGTTCAGAGGTCGGACCTCGATCCACTTGGAGAATTTGTCGATGGCGACCAGCAGGTGCGTGTAGCCCCCGGGCGCCTTCTACAAGGGGCCGACGAGGTCCAGACCCCACACAGCAAAGGGCCAGGTGATGGGTATCGTCTGCAGAGCCTGAGCGGGCAGGTGGGTCTGCTTCGCATAGAATTGGCACCCTTCGCAGGTGCGGACAATTCTAGTGGCGTCAGCCACCGCCGTTGGCCAGTAGAAGCCTTGCCGGAAAGCATTCCCGACAAGGGCTCGAGGCGCTGCGTGATGGCCGCAAGCCCCCGAGTGTATCTCTTGCAGGAGTTCCTGACCTTCAGCGATGGAGATGCATCGCTGGAGGATGCCCGAGGGGCTGCGGTGGTAGAGCTCCTTCTCATCGCCCAGCAAGACGAACGACTTGGCGCGTCGCGCTACCCGCTGAGCCTCGGCTCGGTCGAGGGGTAGCTCTCCTTGGCGGAGATATTGTAGGTACGGGGTCTGCCAATTCCGATCAGGTGTGGCCCCGCTCCGCTCCTCCTCGATGCGCAATGCCTCGCCCTCGGAGGCCGAGGGTACCTCGGGCTGAACCGAGGGCGCCTCGGGCCGAGCTGAGGGTGCCTCGGGCTGTGCCGAGGGTACCTCGGGCTGGACCGAGGGCGCCTCAGGCTCGGGCGCGTCGTCGATCTTGACGGAGGGTTGATGCAGATCCCGGGAGAAGACGTCCGAGGGAACCGTTGTTCGCCCCGAGGCTATTTTTGCCAGCTCGTCCGCAGTCTCGTTGTAGCGCTGAGCGATGTGGTTAAGCTCGAGCCCGTAGAACTTGTCTTCTAGGCGCCGAACCTCATCGCAGTAGGCCTCCATCTTCGGGTCGCGGCAGTGGGAGTTCTTCATGACTTGGTCGATGACGAGCTGCGAGTCACCGCGGGCGTCGAGGCGCCTGACCCCTAGCTCGATGGCGATTCGCAACCCGTTGATCAGAGCCTCGTACTCAGCCACATTGTTGGACGCCGGGAAGTGGAGGCGTAGCACATAGAGTAGGTGTTTCCCGAGGGGCGAGATGAAGAGTAGGCCCGCGTCGGCTCCCGTCTTCATCAGCGACCCGTCGAAAAACATGGTCCAGAGCTCCGGTTGGATCAGAGCCGTCGGTAGCTGGGTGTCGACCCATTCGGCTATGAAATCCGCCAATACCTGGGACTTGATGGCCTTCCGAGGGGCGAACGAGATTGTCTCGCCCATGATTTCCACCGCCCACTTTGCAATCCTGCCCGAGGCCTCTCGGCACTGGATGATTTCCCCCATGGGGAAGGATGACACCACAGTTACCGGGTGAGACTCGAAGTAGTGTCGCAACTTCTGCCGCGTCAGGATCACTGCATACAGCAGCTTCTGAACTTGTGGGTAGCGGATCTTGGTTTCGGACAGTACCTCGCTGACGAAGTAAACCGGCCTCTGAACGGGCAATGCATGCCCCTCTTCTTGCCTCTCGACCACAATCGCGGCGCTAACCACCTGAGTGGTCGCGGCGACGTAGACCAAGAGGGCCTCTCCGTCAGCTGGAGGCACCAAGATAGGCGCCTTTGTGAGGAGCGCCTTCAGGTTCCCGAGAGCTTCCTCGGCCTCAGGGGTCCAAGCGAAGCACTCGGCCTTCCTTAAGAGGCGGTACAGAGGCAGGCCTCTTTCGCCGAGGCGTGGGATGAAGCGGCTCAGGGCCGCGAGACATCCCATGACCCTCTGTACGCCTTTTAAGTCCTTGATGGGCCCCATGCTGGTGATGGCTGCGATCTTCTCCGGGTTGGCTTCGATGCCCCGCTCGGAGACGATGAACCCCAAGAGCATGCCCCGGGGCACTCCGAAGACACACTTATCGGGATTGAGCTTGGCGCCTTTCGCTTTGAGACATCGGAATGTCACTTCAAGGTCGGAGAGGAGGTCGGAAGCTTTCCTTGTCTTGACTACGATGTCATCGACGTAGGCCACGACCGTGCGACCGATGTGTTCGCCGAACACATGGTTCATGCACCGCTGATACGTCGCGACCGCATTCCTCAAACCGAACGGCATGGTGACATAGCAGTACATGCCGAAGGGTGTGATGAAAGAAGTCGCGAGCTGGTCGGACTTTTTCATCCTGATTTGGTGATACCCTGAGTAGGCGTCGAGGAAAGACAGGGTTTCGCACCCAGCAGTGGAATCCACGATTTGATCGATGCGAGGCAGAGGGTAGGGAACCTTCGGACATGCTTTGTTGAGACCAGTGTAGTCTACACACATCCGCCATTTCCCCCCTTTCTTTCTCACAAGCACAGGGTTGGCAAGCCATTCGGGATGGAATACCTCTTTGATGAACCCGGCTGCCATTAGCTTGTGAATCTCCTCGCCTATCACTCTGCGCTTCTCCTCGTCGAATCGGCGCAGAGGCTGCTTGACCGGTCGGGCTCCGGCCCGAATATCCAGCGAGTGCTCGACGACATCCCTCGGTATGCCGGGCATGTCCGAGGGACTCCACGCAAAGGCGTCGGCGTTTGCGCGAAGAAAGTCGACGAGCACTGCTTCCTATTTGGGGTCGAGCTCGGAACCGATCCGGATCTGCTTGGAGGTGTCGCCACTGGGGTCGAGAGGGACGGCCTTGACCGTCTCCACTGGCTCGAAGTTGCCGGCATGGCGCTTCACGTCTGGCACCTCTTTGGAGAGGCTTTCCAGGTCGGCGATGAGGGCCTCGGACTCGGCGAGGGCCTCGGCGTACTCCACGCACTCCACGTCGCATTCGAACGCGTGTTTGTACGTGGGGCCGACGGTGATGACCCCGTTGGGGCCCGGCATCTTGAGCTTCAGGTAGGTGTAGTTGGGGACGGCCATAAACTTCGTGTAGCATGGCCTCCCCAGTACCACGTGGTAGGTTCCTCGGAACCTGACCACCTCGAACGTCAGAGTCTCCCTTCGGAAGTTGGAGGGCGTTCCGAAGCAGACGGGAAGGTCGAGTCGTCCGAGGGGCTGGACGCGCTTCACGGGAATGATCCCGTGGAAGGGCGCAGCGCCTGCTCGGACGGAGGACAGATCGACGCGCAGGAGCCTGAGGGTCTCGGCGTAGATGATGTTGAGGCAGCTGCCTCCGTCCATAAGGACCTTGGTGAGCCTGACGTCGCCGACGACGAGGTCGACGACGAGCGGGTATTTCCCCGGGCTCGGCACGTGGTCGGGGTGGTCAGCTTGGCCGAAGGTGATGGGCTTGTCGGACCAGTCTAGGTAGACTGGCGCCGCCACCTTCACTGAGCAGACCTCCCGGCGCTCTTGCTTGCGATGCCGAGCCGAGGCATTCGCCGCATGCCCACCGTAGATCATGAAGCAGTCGCGGACCTCGGGGAACTCTCCTGCTTGGTGATCTTCCTTCTTGTCGTCGTCGCGGGCCCTGCCACCCTCTGCGGGTGGCCCGGCCCTGTGGAAGTGGCGCCGAAGCATGACGCACTCCTCAAGGGTGTGCTTGACGGGCCCCTGATGATAGGGGCACGGCTCCTTGAGCATCTTGTCGAAGAGGTTAGCACCTCCGGGGGGCTTCCGAGGGTTCTTGTACTCGGCGGCGGCGACAAGGTCCACGTCGGCGGCATCGCGTTTCGCTTGCGACTTCTTCTTGCCTTTCTTCTTGGCGCCGCGCGGAGTAGACGCCTCGGGAGCATCTTCCGATGGGCGGCCCTGGGGCTGCTTGTCCTTTCGGAAGATAGCCTCGACCGCCTCCTGGCCAGAGGCGAACTTGGTGGCGATGTCCATCAGCTCGCTCGCCCTGGTGGGGGTCTTGCGACCCAACTTACTCACCAGGTCGCGGCAGGTGGTGCCGGCAAGGAACGCGCCGATGACATCCGAGTCGGTGATGTTGGGCAGCTCGGTGCGCTGCTTCGAGAATCGCCGGATGTAGTCCCGAAGAGACTCTCCCGGCTGCTGCTGGCAGCTTCGGAGGTCCCAGGAATTCCCGGGGCGCACGTACGTGCCCTGGAAATTGCCGGCGAAGGCTTGGACCAGGTCATCCCAGTTGGAGATCTGCCCCGGAGGCAGGTGCTCCAACCAGGCGCGAGCGGTGTCAGAGAGGAACAGGGGGAGGTTGCGGATGATGAGGTTGCCGTCGTCCGTTCCACCCAGTTGGCAGGCCAGGCGGTAGTCCGCGAGCCACAGTTCCGGTCTCGTTTCCCCCGAGTACTTTGTGATAGTAGTCGGGGGTCGGAACCGGGTCGGGAACGGTGCCCGTCGGATGGCCCGGCTGAAGGCCTGCGGACCGGGTGGTTCGGGCGAGGGACTCCGATCCTCCCCGCTGTCGTAGCGTCCCCCACGCCTGGGGTGGTAACCTCGGCGCACCCTCTCGTCGAGGTGGGCCCGACGGTCGCGATGATGGTGCTCGTTGCCGAGGTGGCTCGGGGCCGCAGGTGCGGTGTTGCGCGTGCGCCCGGTGTAGACCGAGGCTTCCCGCATGAATCGGGAAGTCGCGGCATGAGGTTCCGAGGGGTATCCCTGCCTTCGGGAGGCAGAGCTCTCAGCCCGTCGGACCGCAGCGCCTTCCAGGAGATTCTTGAGCTCTCCCTGGATTCGCCGACCCTCGGTGGTTGATGGCTCCGGCATCGCACGGAGAAGCATCACTGCTGCAGCCAGGTTCTGACCGACCCCACTGGATGCGGGTGGTGGCCTGAGCCTGACGCCATCGGCGACGCGGTGCTGGAGACCCTGGGGCAGGTGACGTATTTCTCCGGCCGGTGGTTGGCCCGCCCATGCCTACCCGACGTCTTGGCGGATCGGCTCAAGCGCTCCTGCTCCCTCGTCGAGCCTGGCCTGCGCCCCGCGGACTTGCTCGAGCTGTGGGTCGTGACCCCCCGCCGGAACGGGGACCACAGCTAGCTCCCGTGGGATGTCAGCGCGAGGCACCGGCCTAGGGAGATCACCGTCCTCCGGCATGCCGAGATGATTGCCTTCGGAGGGATCCCCTAGCTCGACGTGGAAATCTTCGCGGCTTGGGCCGCAGTCCTCGTCGTCGAGGCTGCGGCTACCGTCGGAACAGTCGGAGAGGCAGTAGTCACATGCGGTCATGAAGTCCCGCATGGCACTGGGGTTGCCAAATCCAGAGAAATCCCAACAGATGTTGGGGTCGTCATCTTCCTCGGACCCAGAGGGCCCGTAGGTCAAGACGTCCGTCAACCGGTCCCAAGGCGACCGCATGCGAAACCCCAGAGGGTTTGAACTCGCCTCTACGAGAGCGCCCGCCAAAGCAAGGTCGCTAGGCGGGTTGAGGCTGAGTCCAAATGACGTAGGATGGGAATCGGTCGGTACCTTTTGGTCGACGAGCAGCGACATAGTCATGTCGGGGACTGATTGCACCGTCGTCTCAGGTACGAGGGCGACGTCCTGCAAGCTCTCCGCGAGCGCACTGGCGTCGTCCGCTTGCTTGGGATTGGCGTGTCGCGGGGAGACGGCGCTCGCCTTCGTCTCAAACGTGAGGTCGACGCCCGACGCGCCCCCCGTTGGAGCGCTGGGGACGTCGACTCGCTCGACAGCCGACGAGGCGCAACCTCCCGCTTGGCCTTGGTTGCCCCGCCTCCTCCTCCATTGGCGGGGGAGAGGACGGGGCGAGCTCGAATGTTGTTCTTCTGCCACGCGGGGAAGACGTCGTCGATCCCGCCGCCGGCGGGCGGGCTGTCGGCCGCCATTGTCGTTGTCGCGCGGCGGTGGAAGGAGTATCATGTCGTAGCTGCCGTCGAAGGACATGAACTCAAGACTCCCGAAACGGAGCACCGTCCTGGGTCGGAGAGGTTGCTGGAGACTGCCCATCTGGAGCTTGACGGGAAGCTGTTCGTCAACACGCAGCAGGCCCCTACCTGGCGCGCCAACTGTCGGCGTTTCGAGACCGGGGGGTCCCTAAGCCGACGAGTGAATGTCGCCGCGTGCCCCAGCCTAGATGGGTCGACGCGAGGCCAAGCGCGAAGGGGGGAAGTGAGGTGGCCGGAGATGGGCGTGAGAGAGGTGGAAATCCCGCGGCCTTCGTGTTCGTCCCGCGCCCAGGTCAGGTGCGCTTGCAGTAGGGGGTTACAAGCGTCCACGCGGGAGAGGGAAGCGAGCGGCCCCAAGAGAGCGCCTGTCCCGTCCTCGTTCCCGTGTGGCCAACCCTCTCTAAGAGGGCCCTGGTCCTTCCTTTTATAGGCGTAAGGAGAGGATCCAGGTGTACAATGGGGGTGTAGCAGAGTGCTACGTGTCTAGCGGGGGAGAGCTAGCGCCCTAAGTACATGCCGATGTGGCAGCCGGAGAGATCTTGGCACCCAGCTGGTGTGATGTCGTGGCTGTCGGAGGAGCGATGGAGCCTGGCGGAGAGACAGCTGTCGGAGCGGTTGAGTCCTTGCTGACGTCCTCCTGCTTCCGTAAGAGAGCTGAGAGCCACCGTCGTCACAGAGCATGCGGGGCGCCATCATTGCCTATCTGGCGGAGCTAGCCAGATGGGACACCGGTCTTGTTCTCTGCGGCCCGAGTCAGCTCGGGGTAGGGTGATGATGGCGCTTCCTGTTGACGTGGCTGGCCTGCGCCCTAGGTTGGGCGACGTGGAGGCTCCTCCGAAGCCGAGGTCGAGTCTGTCTTCCATGGCCGAGGCCGAGCCCGAGCCCCTGGGTCGGGCGAGGCGGAGGTCGTTCGGCAGAGGCCAGGGCGGAGTCCGAGCCCTGGGGTCAGGCGAAGCGGAGTTCGTCGTCTTCCGGGGCTGAGCCCGAGTCCGAGCCCTGGGTCGGGCGGAGCGGAGTTCGCCGTCTTCCGGGACGTAGCCCGAGTCCGAGCCCTGGGTCGGGCGGAGCGGAGTTCGCCGTCTTCCGGGACTTAGCCCGAGTCCGAGCCCTGGGTCGGGCGGAGCGGAGTTCGCTGTCTTCCGGGACCTAGCCCAAGTCCGAGCCCTGGGTCGGGCGGAGCGGAGTTCGCCGTCTTCCGGGACCTAGCCCGAGTCCGAGCCCTGGGTCGGGCGGAGCGGAGCTTCCTATGGTGCCTTTGGTAGGGCCTGACTGCCTGTCAGTCTCACTCTGTCAAGTGGCACTGCAGTCGGAGTGGCGCAGGCGGCGCTGTCCTTCTGTCAGGCCGGTCAGTGGAGCGGTGAAGTGACGGCGGTCACTTCGGCTCTGCCGGCGTGCGTCAGGATAAAGGTGTCAGGCCACCTTTGCGTTAAATGCTCCTGTGATTCGGTCGGTCGGTGCGGCGATTTAGCCAGGGTTGCTTCTTAGCGAAGGCAGGGCCTCGGGCGAGCCGGAGATGTGTCCGCCGTTGGAGGGGGCCTCGGGCGAGACGGAAATCCTCCGGGGTCGGCTGCCCTTGTCCGAGGCTAGGCTCGGGCGAGGCATGATCGAGTCGCTCGAATGGACTGATCCCTGACTTAATCGCACCCATCAGGCCTTTGCAGCTTTATGCTGATGGGGGTTACCAGCTGAGAATTAGGCGTCTTGAGGGTACCCCTAATTATGGTCCCCGACAACAGCTTTCTCAAAACTTTTTCAAATTTTTATCACAGCCTATACATATGATATCATGACACGTGGACAGGTTTCGTGATTTTCTGACTTTGTTTGTGTTTTATACAATTTTTAAACACCTGGATGGCAAGTTCACGGTCATGTTGAGTGAGCATGGTGCTCGAAGTTTCCGGCCCGCTCCTGAAATCGGTCGTAACTTGTGCTAAGTAGTATGGATATCATTTTTGCATGCACGGTTTTCCAAGTTTCGAGTGGCCTGCAGTTCAAATCTGAATTTTCCGAAAAAATTCAAATAAACAAACTAAATCTACTAGCTATAGAAAACACTGTTATAATTGTCCCAAAATGGTACATGTAGGTCTACATAGTGTAGGAACATACCACAAAAAGTTTGGTGACCAAATTAAAAAAAATAAAAATATGCTTTGACGAGTGTCTACAGAAGACACTCGGCAAAGACACTCTATGCCGAGTGCCAGATATTTGACACTCGGCAAAGACTGACGGCCGTCAGCTGTAGAGGGCCGCTAACGGCCCTTTGTCGAGAGCCATCTTTGTCGAGTGTTTGACACTCGACAAAGCAGTCTTTGCCGAGTGCTTGGCTGTGCCGAGTGTCCTGCACTCGGTAAATAAGTTTTTTGCCGAGCGCAGGACTTTGCCGAGTGCGGCGCTCGGCAAAGTCTTATTTGCCGAGTGCCCGATAAAAAGCACTCGACAAAGCCGCCGGCACTCGGCAAAGGCCCGGATTCCGGTAGTGACTAGGATCAAATTTCACATATTATGATAACTTAGTGTATATAGACAAGTGTCACAAAATTTATTGTATAGTTATAATGTACTAAGTAAAAGAAATTAAACGACGACGACAACGACCTCGATCATAAGCCACAAGCAAGTTGATCGAAGCAACGACAACCTAGAACTCATCGTAATAGTATTCCTTTTAATAACATGATTCTCATCAACAAATCCCGCAAGGGTGAGTGCATTTATGGAGGGTACTCAACAAGCGAGTAGAAAAAAGTGTAGTGTAAAGCTTACCAAGGATATGGCTAAGGTTGAGCATTATCTTCTAATTTTGTTGATCAAAATTTTATTAGCAATTACTAAGTATAAGTATATATCATCTTAATTAAATAAGTGATCAACAAATGTAATACCAACAATAAAACACATGTCTGATTTTATTTAATTCAATAATTTAATCAGGTAAGGGTTCAAGTTGCTCTTGGCCGTGAGCACGACTGATATATCAGTTTTACACTTTGCAGAGGTTGCACATCTTTACCCACAAAGTCGTGTAAAAGTTCAAAGAATTTTGCACCTAACCACGTTGTGTTGATCAGACACAATACCACACTTCAGAGGTGTGATTGCATAGGAACACTAAGAAGCCTTTACAAAGTTCCATTAGTATAAGAATACCGCTATGGTTTTAGACAGAGGTGGTATAGAAATCCCTCATCTAAAAAGCTTCCACAGAGCAGACCAGTCCGAGAACCTCCCTATACTTGAGCAACTTCTCCCCGCTTGCCCTCTAGGGTAAGGTTCTCACAAATTAGCTTCTCTAATTAATTAGTCAAGATCAAAGCCATAATAGTCTTTGTGGTTGCACCATTTTCTCGGGTGGTTCTCCATGTTCCAATTAAACAAGGCAATCTTATCATGCATATAATAATAAAACTAAAAATAACAAATCACGATCATTCTTTCATAAATAACATTATCTAAAAATCAAGTAGAGCACTAGCAAGTCTACCCAATAACCAGCTGGTGTAACAAGGTATAGGGAAAACAAATCTAGGTATAACATATTAGGTCCCGTTAGGTTAAACTAACTGTGCAATGTATAAGTGAGAATAGTAAATACTATATATGTCAAATAACATGATCAAGGACACACTTAGCAAACTCCTGCTGCTTAGATGCTTCTATAGGTTGGGCTTCAAATTCCTTGTATACGTGCCCTTCTACTCACAACAAGACAAAAAATAGGCAAACAATAACTAAAAATAACATCACACAAAACAAAGAAAATAATTGTGTAAAATAAATCTATGTGTCAAGACAAATTCACCTGGCAGAGACCCTCTGAAGCGTTCTGATCCTTTGGGACCCAAATGTGATACAATTACTAGTTCCAGGAGGCTAGTAACCACATTTATTTCATCAGATGGAACAGAGTCTAACAAAAGATATTACAATACCAAAAGCAAGCTCTAAGGATCTTAGAAATAGCGGAGCGAGAACCAGCCCTAGACACAGGCAGACTAGGTGCAAACGTAGGCCCCTTCTAGTCGAATAAAGCAGTAATGAAGTCTTCAACCACTGAAAACATATAAAGAGATGGGTGAATACTTTTGTATTTGGCAAGCCCATTCTAGCCCGTAAAGAGAAACAGATTGTCACACCCGGATTTAAGGGATAAAGTCGGGTGCATCTCATATGCGCGCCAAAGAAGAACATCACATATAATGATAAAGTGTATAGAGATAAATGTCACAAGTATCATTATTACATAGCAGAAGTCTTACAAAAATAAATGACAACAATAAAGCAAACTAAATATTATTCCTCGGCGCCAACAAGCTGACCAACAGGTGGCTCAATAAGGGAGACGCCACCTAGATGAGCTCGTACTCTTCATTGTAAAGCTCCTCCGGGACCACTTGTTCTTCTCCTGTGGGGGGGGGGGGGTATATATCGCAAGGGTGACCTCACAGAAGATCATAGCTCAACAAGTTATGGGGAATAATGTGCATGAACTCACCAAAGGTGGGAGTTCATGTGAAGTGTAAGGCTCATCAACAGATAAGGTTTAAAGCTGATCATTGCTTTTAATACGTTGGTCAAGTTTTATTAGCAGTTACTAAATGTAAGAAGATACCAAACCAGAGTAATAATGGATCAAAATTGATAAATAAATCCCAATGCGATGCAAATGACAAATTGAATTTAATTCCATAAATTAATCATGCGAGAGTCCTGAGGTGCTCATGACCGCGAGCATGGCTAGTATACCAGTTTTACACTTTGCAGAGGTTGTACCCTGTACCACAAGTCGTGTATCCCGTCTATCCTGGGTTTGCAAGGCCCTTAGACACTGCCGAGATGAATGGCTAGGGATCCACTACGAGGCCTTTACAAAGTTCCACTAGCTTTAGAAAACCCGCTACAGTTCCTAGGAAGAGCAATGCAGGAATCCCCCGTCTGACTGCCATCGCAACAAAATCAACCCGAGAACCTCCCTACATGCCTACTCCTCTACTGCCCTTGCCCCATTCAGGTAAGGTAGTCATCCACTAGCTTTCCTAGTTAGTCATCCAAGGCGTCCCATTCCACCCTTGTGGTGGCACGTGTTTCTCAAGTTAAGCTCGATGTTCCAATTAACATAGTAGTCTTATCATGAACAAAAATAGAACAATAATAAAGAATGAACTTGTATAGTAGTTATCTCAACACCCAAAACCATATATAGCAATAGCAAAGACTACCCAAAAGTTCAGGGGTAAACAAGGTGAAAAGATAACTAGACTAGGGTGGCCTATTGGGTCCCATCAAAATTAAGCCTATGCATGATAAAATGATTATAGAGAACATTATTAGGTAAATAAAAAGTGGTCAAGGGCACAACTTTCCTTCAATGAGCTCTTGCTCAGCAACTTCTACCGGCCTATTGAACACCTGGATCCTCGGTCACTGTCTCGTCTACTCGCCACAATACAAACAAACATGGTACAAGGGAGAAATTAACATCACACCAAACATGAATACATAATACATAATAAAAATCTACGCATCATAACGAGATCGTAGGAACAAGAATCACTAAATTCGGAGTTACGTATTTTAAGTTATGATTTTCCGAAGGTTTTATGTATTTGGCACAAAATTAATTGAGTGATAAATTTTAATATGGGTTTCATGTTAAAACAGTGTTAATAAGTGATAAACAATATTGAAACAAAATTATAGAAATTGAAATGGGTCAAAAAAGAGTTAAAATGAATATTCTAGGAATTAATTAAGTTCCTGCAATTATTTTTACACCAAAAAATATTTTCTAATTGAATTTATTTGGTTTTCTGTTTCTCTGTACTGCGCGCAGAATTATGCCGAAGACCAGGGGTTACTACATAAAAAGTCCTAAGACTTAGTTTACCTCTGCGACGTACTGCGGGTTAATACCTTAAACACATAGGGTCTTTTTTATAAGATTTCTGGCTGAAAGGGTTTCAGCTGACAACACCAGTTCGATCTTTCCTGAACGACCCAGATTAGAATCATAATCCAGTGATCCACGGTCCAGATTCACCGAGCCCGCGATCTAATCGCAACCACTGGATCCGAGACCCACGGTCCGGATCCTGCTGGGCGAAGGGGTACCCTACTTTCTAATCGCAGCCGTTGAGTTCTAGATCGACGGCCACACGTGCATGACCCTTTCCCCTGACGACCTCTCGACACCGGCGGACATCCGACGGTGGTGGCCTCACCGGAGAACACCTGTTTCGCACACTGAGTAGTCCTGAAAGTCTGGGCCGTGCCTAATGGGCCGGCCCGAGCACGGCCCGTGATAAATAGAATAAAGCACGGCCCGACACGGATGATTTAAAATTGGGCCAGCACGGCACGAATCGCGGGCTGGGCCGTGCTCTAAATGTCAGCCCGTCGTGCTACAAGGCCCGACACATCGCTGTGGGCCGGGTTCGTGCCGGCCCGGCACGAAAACAGCACGATGCGTGGCTCACGGCCGTCGGCCGCACACGATTAGGGTTTATCCGCCGCAGACCCAGTCACGCAGCCGGCCTTCATCTACCGCACGCGTCCCACTTCCCTCCGCCGGCCGCCGCCATCCATTAATCCAGCACGCCCAGCCGCCCAACTTCCTGGCTTCCTGCTCGTCGCGCGCAGCAGGCAGCATGGGCGCCTGGCCTTATTTCCTCCCGACTCGACCTTCTCCCTCTGCTGAACTGTTGTGCTGGAGGCTGGAGATCGATGGAGTTGGAGCGGTGCGGGTCTGTGCGGCTGCGGGTCAGCGGGTGGACCATGCGCATGCGGTGCGGGTCAGCGCAGCCGATGGAGCTGGAGCGCAGCCGCCGCGTCCGCCGGCCTGGCTTCCTTCCTGCGATCCTGCCCTCTGCGTCTCCGTCGTGAGCCCGCGATATGTGCCTACTGCCGATTGCGTGCCGTGCTTGGGCCAGCACGGCCCGACGAAAACCCGTCGTGCTTTAGGGCCGTGCTGGGCCTTACTTCTACCCACCAGGCCCAATACGGCACGGCACGATTCTATTTCGTGCTAACCAGGCCCGACTAACTGAGGCCCGAAGCACGACGGGCTCGTGTCGGGCCGGCACGGCACGGCCCAAGTTGCAGCACTAACACTGAGCCCCCAAACTCCGATTGGACACACTCCAGACGAAGCTACGACCTCACCCAACCTGGGCGACCACCATATGAGCTCAATCGTCACGAGATGGTGCCAACCAACCTCCCATGGCGGCCCCATGGCACGGACGAAGTCCGGTGAGAAATCACCGGCAACCCGCTGATCCATTTGCCCTCTTAACGGTGACACACGCTCCTATGGGTGTAACGGACTGGCTAGAGCACTTACCAGAGATTGGGATGAGGATGGAGAGATTGGTCGTGGCGCGATCGACGGCCCGCGCCCACGGTCGGCGAGATTCGCCCCGACGAAGCACGCCAAGCACCCGTCACCGAAGCAGTCACACTAACACGAACAAGTCAACTCCTTTCGCTAGGCACGAGGTCAAAGCACCGGCGAGAGACCAGGCACGACGACAACGGCTGTAATACACAAATTTGGAAACCATATGAAAGGAGATATTTCCCTTATGTGTTTGCCTCTATTTCACTACTAAAAATCACCCTAATACCACAATGAATATTGCAACAACACTATTTTTATTGCATTAGGTGTTAGTTATTGCCACAACTTTTAAAAGTGGTTGCAATATACGGACCGTTTTGCTACCATTTTTGTGCATTGCGATAACCATGACTTTCGATGCAAGAGAAAGGTGTTATTGCTACCACTAGAATAGTTGTTGCAAAATTACCCTAGTGCGACACCGGATAGTGCAACAACACTAAAGTTGTAGCATTAGGTGTTAGTTATTGCCACAACCTTTAAAAGTGGTTGTAATATACGTACATTTTTGCCACTTTTTTGTGTGTTGCGATAATCATGACTTTTGTTGCAAGAAAAAGATGTTATTGCAACCACTAGAAAAGTTCTTGCACAAGCATTATAATGGCACACCAGATATTGCGATAGCACTAAACTTGTGCATTATGTATAGTTGTTGTTACAACCTTTAAAACTAGTTGCAATATATGCACCTTTTGTTGCAATAGAATGATGGTATTGCTACCACTAAAAATGTTGATGCAATTAGTTGACGGTCATGCCATGTATTTTCTTTGTTGCGATGAAATTGAATTTCATGGCAAAGGGTTGTTGTCAATTGCAACAAAAAATGAAATGATTGCAATTAGTTCATCAATTTGCAACGAATTTACTTTGTTGTCTTAATTTTAATTTTCTTCGCAAAAGATCGACATATATTACAACAAAATTATTAGAAGTTGTAAATAAAAAGGTATATTTGACATGATTTTCCTGCATTGTAATATTTTTAAATGTTGTTGCAATGACTGATATATATTACAACAACATATTACAACAACTGATACATATTACAAGAAAATTATAAGACGTTGCTTCAAAAAGAATTTATTGCCAGGAAGTTACTATGTTGTCACAAAAATTAATAGTGTTGCATAAGGTTGATATATTTGTTGCAATAACATTATAACACATTGTATTAAAATATCTATTTTAATTTTTATTAATAAATGTTGATATACATTACCCCAAAATTATAAAGCGTTGTTTAAAAAAAAATTTGTTATCGTTGACAAAATCTTAAAATTAGTATGGTTAGTACATGTTACGATAAAATTTTCAGGTGTTGCATTAAAGCTTTTCACACATTTTCAAATTTGATATATATATATATATATATACCAAAAATAGAAATAATACTAGAAGAAGTATCACTTTTAAATCTAATTGATATATATATATATATATATATATATATATATATATATATATATCAAAAATAGAAAATAATAGAAGCAAAATTATCACGGCAGATCTCTGCCCTTTTCTCTTATTCTGCTTCTCTCTAAACAGAACCAAAATAATACACGGAAAAGTATCACTTTCAAATCTGATATATATATATATATGTATATACCAAAAATAAAAATAATCCAAGCAAAAGGGGCACATAAGTGTCATGACAATCGAGATCTCTACCCCTTCTGTCCATATTCTTAGAACCAAAATAATACAAATATCACTTCTAAATCTGATATATATCATGCACCTATCATGCTACACTTGTAGTTGGTACTGCACAAATCTAATCTAAAAGATATTGTAGATTGTTACTGCATACATGCAGTCACCGCAGTTGTAGTTGCCAAAAGTGTAGCCAATCAAGTTGATACAACAGAAACAAAAGTGTAGCCGATCAAGCTAATTACATATATTTATTCTGCTTCTATGCTCTTCTCTGGAGTTCAGATCTCTGCCGTTTTCTGCCTCCAGAGATCATCTACCTCTACCTCTAGAGATTGCCAGCCCTACCTCTATCCACTACCACGATTTCTCCCGCACTGCTCAGTATAGAGAACCTAGAAGCCTTCCACTTCAACAAAGAACAAAACAGAAGACACGATCATCGAGTGATATGTATGATCAAATCAATAAGTAACATGATAAGTATAGCAACAAATAAGAATGTCAATGTATGCATGCTCTTGATGAAAGAATTATATGGAATTAGATAGTATTACATTGCATTATAAAACAATACAGACCTTGTCACCAGTAGCAACTGAAAAAATCCTTTAAGAAACATAAAAAATATCTGAGTCCACTTGCTAGACCTAAAGCTAAAATTCCAAACAGCTTATGAAGACTAACTATAAATTTATGTGGCACATGTAGAGCACTTGGTCATATGATATAACAATGCGATTCCAATATGGTAGCAATAACAGGGAAAGCGTATTGTAGTAGGTTTACTATTAAATAGTTATCTAGAACCTTCGTGAAAGGAATTGCCAAATGTGTAGTTTATTATAGTCTGTTTCAAGCTTTTTGTAGTCTGTTTCAAACTTTTGTATTTTTGTAGTTTATTAACAGCAATACTCATTTCATGCTTTAGTAACCAAATTTCAGAGGCTACAGAGTCCTTAAGTTCTCACTTATTAGAGAGTTGCATAATGAACACAAGGACATAACGTATCAGTTTATGAAGTGCAAAAAAACAACAATACTTAAATGTCACGCCGATCAAGAAAAATGTGGATTAATTTCATATCCTGAAAATATTCGAACCAGACATACCATGATTTAACTTGTCATGTCATAAATTGGAAACAAAGACTAGACTCTAACCAATTGAATACATAGCTAAATTTATGTAGCACATGTAGAGCAGTTTATCATTCCATATAGCAATGCCATTCCAATCTAGTATTAATAACAGGGAAAGCTTTTTGAAGTAGAATGCAAATATGCTCAAAAGACTAGACTTCAACTTATCATTATATTTAAAGATGAATACTAATTATGACTGAAAATCTGTTTAACTTTGATTTTTTTGTTATAGGGCTCGACTGGTGATTTGTATTTTCGACTACAAAGTCATGTTGTCTCAGAATAATAGGAGTTGGATGCGCATGCACTTCACGACCAATGAGTGGCAAACAAATTTCAGAAAGTTCATACAAACTACATTTGGTGGCAGTGCTAGAGGAGAAACTGCACCATGCCCATGTTCAAGATGTCGATGCATGTCCTACAGAACACAATCTCAGGTTCATAGTCACTTGGTTATTAGAGGGTTTGATGAGAGCTTCATCGAAGAAGGAATCCAAGCAAATGATTCAGATGAGGGCAATGATGCAGCAATTGTCAATAATGATGAAACAAGTGACAGTGGTTCTGTGACCGAACTAGTTTGAACACTAATCAATGGTGTTATACATGTAGACATCGTCGAGTGGCATTACCTGATGTTGTATTTTGGATTTGAGAAATTCCAGGTGCGATAGCATTTCCTGTACAATGATCGACACTTGCATAATATCGATGATTCTAGCGTTTTATTTATTAATTCATTTACAATTGTTATTAATTTGTAGAAAATAAGTAGTCGAAACTCAGAAAACCGTTAGAAACAAAGAACGAAGCATATAATGGGTTCTAGAACTTTTTCCCAAATAAGCTTTGAACAGGTAATGATATGCCACTACTTTATTTTCCATGATTAATGACAAACTTGTATGATACATTCTTCACATTATAGAGAGACCCAGAAACTGGTATAGAACCAACTGATCTAACCCTTTGGATGAGTACTCATTCTAAGAATGGTGAATGGTCGGAAGAGGCTTCACGTGGTATTTATGTAAGTGAATCACAAAGTTTACTACTTAAACATACTTCAAAATACCATGTAGAAATTACTATTTGAATTGAGTAAACTTGAACTACATTGTTCATTTCAGGAGAAGGCTTCTGAAAAAATTGTTGAGAAAGTATATCAAGATGACAGATTTGTTATGACGAGAGAAGAGGAAAATGCTATTTTCCAAACATCGTTCAAGGAAACAACAGGATGCAAGGCAAACAGGCTTCATGGTCATGGGTACCTATCAAGATATCCAACAAGAAGTCAAGTGATGGATTCAAAATTCCTTGAACAAGCTCGTGCAACGGCTGCAACCAACCTAAAGAACATTGAACTCGAAAGCCAGGTCCAACTATTAAATGAAAAACTTGTGAGTGAGGTTGCAGAACGGGAAAGAATACTACAAGAAAAAATGCAAGCACTGCAAGAAGAAGAAGAAAGAAAAAGACAAGTACTTAGAGAAGAAATGAGGAAGGAAATGATTGTTGCCCTTGCTATAGCACAACAAGTATAAAATTTGATATTTGTATCTTTTACCACTATTGCTATTAGAAACTTCTTCAACATAAATTGTTTGATATAGGCCAACCGAGAAAGCATCACTCCAATCGATCCTCCTTTAGTGATCCCAACTGAAACTCCTGAACTCATCCCAGCTGATCCTCTTGCACCTACACTAAGAAATAAAAACAACGTTCATAGTGCAGACACAAACAACAAGAAAGACATTGTGCCACGAACTATATTAGCTCTTACACTCTAAGGAATGTTGTGACAAGACGTGTGCAGGCAAGGGGCAACAAAAGAAGCGAATGTGTATGGAATGCAAATGTTCATGTATTTTGGTCATTTAAACTATAATATGACAATCTTTTGACAGTTCTGTTTTTGTAACCTTGAAAATAATTATAGGTACAATCTGTAAGTGCAAGCGAGAAGCAAGGTAGATCACCTTAAGAAGTTCTATCAAAGTGTGTTTAAGGTATGTCCACAATCCAATAGAGCACTTCCTATTTTTATTTCTTTTGTAGTCGTGCATGCAATGGATCTGTTGCGTGTTGTGTGCTGCGTGTTGCTGCTTGCCGCGTGCTGATGCTTGCTGCTGCTACTTGTTGCTACTTGCTAGGAGTTGTGCTATATAAAAGGTTTAGTTCTTGCAAAGCATTTGGAATCTACTTAGAGAGCAACTATATGATTAACCAAATTATTGTAGCTGTAGCCATTGCAGTTATAGTCTTTCACTCTTGGTTAACCAAGTTATTGTAGCTTTACTAATCATTGTTTTGAACACTTCCAACAGGTTCGTTGTTGTCGCGATATCGTCGTCAGCCTAGCTAACCATCACTTGCATCAATGGAAGGGATGGAGGGGTACACGATGGCAAAAAAACTTTCAATAATTTGCTAGTCCTGAGTAGTTTATTATCTATGTTATCACAATCCAAGCTAGTATGAGGATATTGTGATTGTGAGTTGGGTTATCAAATTAATTTGTATTTGGTCACTGTTTATTTGGTGCAACCTATTTGTTACAACTTATGGTATGGATATAGTTAATATATTTCTTTTGCAAAATATAATTCTTTTGCATAACATTTTATACCTAACAGAAATGCAAAATGCATTGTCGTATAAATTGTGGGTTTGAAGATATGTAAATGCATGCAACAATTTTATTAGTTGTTGTATGGCTCAGTTGCATGATTTTGTGGTTGCGACATCATTAATTGCAATGATTTTTTTATTGCAATAAGATGTAATTACCATAGATCTATTTCGTTGGGACTTTAGAAGTCACAACCTTTTCTCCTTGTTGCAACATCATTAGTTACAACGATGTTTTTTGTTGCCATAACGGTTCTTACCACATATTAATTTTTAAAGTAAAAAGGTCATATAGCCACGAGACACAATATGTTGCAAAATGATCAAATGCAACGAAATTATTTGCATGGCAATACAACTTGTTGCCACGAGTCACTTGTGTGGCACTAGTGTTTTGTTGCCATGGAGCATCTTGTTGTAACAAAGCCATTTGCAACAGATTCAAACGTGGCATTAACACTTATTACCATGAAATATATTGTGGCAATATAGTTTTTGGCGACTATCGTAAATGTTGCAATATAACTTATTGCAACAGAATAGTCCATTCTAACAACAAATGACTGTAACACTTGAATACGTTGCAAAGAATGCAATAATTGCAACAAAACGTATAACTGTTGCTATAGCCTATTGCCACTCTATTTTCTGCAACAACAGGCAACGACAATTGTTCTATCGCAATTGGTGCCTATTGCAACGATTTATGGTCTATCGCAACGATTTTTTCCCATTGCAAGAAGGTGATTTTTTAGTAGTGTTTATTAGCACATGTGAACACCTACATTCAAAAGTGAATAATTAACCAATGATACATGAATAACCGGTGCATCATGTTGGAGTTATTGGTTGCGCATTTAATAATAATAGTAATCATAGTTATAGCAATAAATTAATGTCCAAATTGGGGATTTAATACCTAATTTGAAAAATTAGAGATGGGAAATAACAAATAAAAGAAGGGAAAGAAAATACTATATAAAGAAAATAAAAATATAAATAAATATATATTCTTCCTATACTAGTATTTGAAGTTGTGAAATTAGCCTAAATGTGAAACTCACCACGAAATTCGAAATCAAATTTGAAATTCAAAAAAATAAGAAGAAAAGAAAAGAAAAAAGAAAAAAAGGGGAAACGACCGCATGGGCCGATTATGCCTGATCTCGGCCCATGTCGCCCCTCCTCTCTGCACTCGTCTAGCTGCGTGAACTGGCACTGACATCCGGGTCCCGCATGTCATACGCAGCGGCGCACCAGTACTTCTGTTGTCCCACTGACTGATGGGCCCGCATAGTAGTTCGTTTTACACCGCGTTGTGACTGACGTGTGGGGCCACGCGGTCAGACCTCCCTTCAATAGAATCGCTCGCATCCTCGGGTCTGCCGGCCGGTGCACGACACGGGATCTTCGGCCATGACCGCCCGGATCCTGTGGCCTCGTCGCGCATGTAAAAATCGTTCGCGTCGCGTTTCATGTGACCGATTCAATCGCGTAGATGACCGGAGCCCAAACCGAGAGGGAGAGGAGAGTGGCGATCTTGCCTTGATTTGACCCGCGCCGCCGTGGATCCTTGTCCTCGCTGTCGCCCGAGGCCTTAGAAGGGGTCGGGGGCCATCGCCAAGGTGCCCCGAACACGTGGATGGGTTCTGCCGGCATCGGGAAGGGAGTACTATGGGGGAATTGCTCGTCGGAGTTCAACAACCGCGCCGAGCCACAGTTCGTCACGGACCGGGCTCCTAAGCACGCCATCCTCGGTGAGTTGAGGCTCCCCTGTTTCGGTTGGTTCAGTGTTACATGTTGCAACCGGTAGATTGGAGGTTAGTGCGGTAGAGTGGGTGATCGCGGTGGTTCACAAATGGCGCCGCCGTGCAGATGAATGGGGGGAAAGCCATCGCGCCGGTGTTTGCATTGAGGAAGATAAGTTCTGGGCCGCTGGATCCTGAATCGACGGACGCAATTAGTATCGGATACCGATTCGATCAAGTGTGCCGAGGGCCGTCCGATTCGGATCGATCAATCGAGGGTAGATTTTGGGTATTTAAATCTGGGGTGTCGGAATCAGATCGGATGTATAGTGTGGTGTATCGCTTCGGGGCATGAGCGATCTAATCCAAGGCGTCCGGTGTTGATCAGATGGCTAACCTCGGCCCATACCCCTTCGGTCGTGCGCTTTTGCGTAACTGCCCCTGTACTTTATAAAAATGAACCCGCCGTCCAACCTAGTAATAAGTAAATACCGAAGAGTCCTAGAATTTATAAAATGAACCATGAGCTTTCTGTTAATGTTGCGCGCAGCCCAGAGGAATGGAAAAGCGGTTAAATTCATTTCGAAAAGGATTTTTAATGTAAAAACAATTGCAGCAACTTGTATAATTCATAGAAAATTCATGCTAACTCCTTTTTAACCCATTCTAGTTCCTATAATTTTGTATTAATATTGTTTACCATTTAGTACCTCTGTTTTAGCGTGAAACCCATATTAAAATTGATCACTTAATTAATTTCGCACCAAACACATAAATCTTCGGAAAATCATAACTTGAAATTCGTAACTCCGAATTCAGTGATTCTTGTTCCTACGATCTTGTTTCGATGTGTAGATTATTAATATGTATTATGTATTCATGTTTGGTGTGATGTTAATATATCCCTTGTACCATGTTTGTTTGTATTGTGGCGAGTAGACGAGCCAGTGGCCGAGGATTCAGGTGTTCAGCAGGTAGAAGTTACTGAGCAGGAGCTCATTGAAGGCAAGTTGTGCCCTTGACCACATTTATTTACCCAATAATGTTCCTTATAATCAATTGATCATGCATAGGATTAATTTTGATGGGACCTAATAGGCCACCCTAGTCTGGTTATCTTTTCACCTTGTTTACCCCTGCACTTTTGGGTTGTCTTTGCTATTGCTATTGTTGGGGGCCTTCGTCTTCCGAAGGTCCTCAAAAACATAATTTAACAATGTTTTCCGAGTGTAATATGTGAACAGGCACCTTCTGTCTCGGACCAGAATCACACGGTGTGAAGAGCATGAACAATACGAAGGTTGACGCAGCGCCGAAGCTACATACAAGGGAGCTTCGGCATAACGGCAAAAAAGGGGAACCGACTTAAAAGGGAAAAGGCTATTTATACCTCGATGGATTATCTTTAAGTTATTAGCAAATGTAAAGGGCCTGGATGTAATTTTACACGGGCTGTGTCCCGTGCCTATAAATAGGTGAACAGTACCCCTGTACTGTTCACGCTGACTTGTACTTGCTCGTGCGTCACGCTTGTACTTTTACCTTCTGTCAAGCCAAAAGTACATTTGTAATTCAATATTGTTTCTATTTTTCCAAAATAATATAATAAAATTATACTGATGATGTTAAATGATCATTCATGTTATCTTTCATGTTTCATATGCTTTGTCTTTCATTAATATATACTGTGATGATGAAGGTATGTCCTTCATGACCTTCGTCCGAAGATCGTTATATCCTAAGGGAAATAATGCTTCGAAGGACGAAGGGCATTAACATTTAACATTTTATGTTGCCTTGTTCTTAACTCATAGCATTTGAGAACAAGTCCCCAACAGCTATATATGGTTTTGGGAGTTGAGATAACTATTACACATGATCATTCTTTATTAATGTTCTATTTCCGTTGATGACAAGACAATTATGTTAATTGGAAAATCGAGCTTAACTTGAGAAACACGTGCCACCACAAGGGTGGAATGGGACTCCCTTGGCTGACTAGCTAGGAAAGCTAGTGGAGGACTACCTTACCCGAAAGGGGCAAGGGTAGTAGGGGAGTAGGCATGTAGGGAGGTTCTCGGGTTGATTTTGCTGCGATGGCGGTCAGACGGGGATTCCTGCATTGCTCTTCCTAGAAACTGTAGCGAGTTTTCTGAAGCTAGTGGAACTTTGTAAAGGTCTCGTAGTGGATCCCTAGCCATTCACCTTGGCAGTGTCTAAGGGCCTTGCAAACCCAGGCTAGACGGGATACACGACTTGTGGGTACAGGGTACAACCTCTGCAGAGTGTAAAACTAGTATACTAGCTGTGGTTGCGGTCATGAGCAGTTCAGGACTCTCGCATGATTAATTTATAGAGTTAAATTCAATTTTTCATTTGCATCGCACTAGGAATTATTATTAATTTTGATCTATTATTACTCTAGTTTGGTATCTACTTACATTTATTAACTGCTAATAAAATTTGACCAACTTATTAAAAGCAATGCTCAGCTTTAACCCTCATTTGTTGATCATCCTTACACTTCACATGAACTCCCACCTTTGGCAAGTTCATGCACATTACTCCCCACAACTTGTTGAGCTATGATCTTTTGTGAGCTCACCCTTGCGATATATAAGCCCCCCCCCCACAGGAGAAGAACAGGTGGTCCAGGAGGAGCCTTACAACGAGGAGTACGAGCTCATCTAGGGGGCATCTCCCAGTCAGCATGTTGGTGCCAACGAATAATATTTAGTTTGCTTTATTATTATCATTTATTTTCGTAAGACTTCCTCTATGCAATAATGATACTTGTGACATTTATCTCTATACACTTTGTCATTATATGTGATGTTCTTCTTTGGCGCACATATGAGACGCACCCGGCTTTATCCCTTAAATCAGGGTGTGACAGAAGTGGTATCAGAGGAAATGTTGATTGTAGGACGAAACCTAGATAGAATTGGACAAAACCCTTACCTACTTATCTTACTCTGATTCTTTCTATACTTTTCTTGATCATGTCTCACCTTTTTGCTATTCTACTCTGATTACTCTTACATTTTCTATTCTAAGACAAGGGGATTTCACACCTTGGAATCTTACATTTATGACCCTCTAAAGAGATAGAAGACCTAAGACAAAATTAAAATTATTTTCTCTATCTAAAGTGTTTGGATGACTGTTCTGATGGTAAATGCTTGATTTGCTTCTTTGATTGACTGAATTAGTATAGCATGGAATTTTAGCATGTACCATCATAAGGTAATGTATTAGCCTTAGTAGGTGACACACTAATCTACTTAGCTAATAAAACCCCCAAAAGATCATGTCTCGTAATTACTCTTCTTGCCTACAATTCTTTCTTACCTTGTGTTTCTAACCCAGATGGTCAATACTAGGAAGGGAGGTGGAATCGATCTACCTGCCAACCCACACATCCGGAGGATTATTAGACAACATCAAGCAGAAATAAATCCTCTGAATCCTCCACCGGCTGGGACAGATCTAGTGGTTGCAGCTCAGATGTAGATGCTGCAACAGATGGCAAATACTATGACGGATATGCAAGCTCTGATATGGCAGGAACGTCAAGAGATGTACCAAGAGAGGCATGAGATGCGACAGGAAATGAGGCAAGAGAGGATGGTACGACAGCAACAAGCACCAATGCCTCCACCACCACCAGTTCCACCCCGGGACAAGCACCGGAATTTCATGAGTCACAAGCTGCCGTCATTCGCGAGCTCTCCAGATCCTCTGCACGCTGATGATTGGCTGAAGTCAGTGGAGAAGATGTTGAATATCGCCCAATGTTTTGATCAGGAGAAGGTGCTTTATGCTTCTGGTCGTCTTACTGGCCCTGCTACTGATTAGTGGGATTGTTACACTACTGCTCATGATGCTGCCAACAATATCACCTCGGCAAAATTCGCTACATAGTTCAGAAACTACCACATTCCTACTGGTCTGATGAAGATAAAGAAGAAGGAATTTCTGTCATTGAAGCAGGGCAACATGTTAGTCAGTGAGTATCGCGATAAGTTTATTCAGCTATCAAGATATGCTCCATATGAAGTTGCTGACGATGAAAGGAAGCAGGAACACTTCATGGAAGGACTTAATGGACCACTTCAGTATTCATTAGTTGCTCACACCTTTCCATCATTCCAGAGGCTCCTAGACAAGGCTCTAGCTATTGAATACAAGCGTGTTCAGCTGGGGGAGATGAAGAGGAAGGCTATCACCCAGGGGCAGGGGAGCAGTAGCATTCGTCCTCGCTTCTGCCCTAGGGTACACCGGCTCGTATTGGAGGAGGACAGCGACCAACTCAGTATGCACCATAGGGCACTCCATAGACTCCACATACTCGTCAGGCTACCCCCTCTGGCACCCTAGCGAGACCTGCAGGACAGAGTACTGAAAGGGAAATGTGCCCTTGGGCCATTTCTATAAGATTTTGGTGATTAAGTGCCCAACACACATTAAGGGAATGAGTATATGCCAAAGGGTGGACAAAGTGCAAATCAATACCAAGGTATGATTCTAGACTTAGTACATTGGTTTTTGTGTACTAACATATTTGTCTAAGTGCTAGAATCAGAGAAAAGACAATTGGAAAAGACTTGGCTCGAACAGCCAAGATTCTGCTCAGTCTGGTGCATCGGACTGTCCGGTGGTGCACCGGACAGTGTCCAGTGGTGCACCAGACAGTGTCCGGTGTGCCAGGCTGGCTCTGGTGAAAAAGGCCGCTCTCGGGATTTCGTCGGCAGCGTACGACTAAAATTCACCGGACTGTCCGGTGTGCACCGGACTGTTCGGTGTGCACCGGACTGTCCGGTGAGCCAACGGTCGGCCGCGCAATTCGCGCGTGACGCGTTGCCAGGCCAACGGTATGAAGGGGGCACCGGACTGTCCGGTGTGCACCGGACAGTGTCCGGTGCGCCAATGGCTCCAAACCTTCAACGGTCGGCTGCGCCAGAACAGGAAAGAAATCTGCACCGGACAGTGTCCGGTGGTGCACCGGACTGTCCGGTGCACCAGTCGACAGAAGGCAAGAATTGCCTTCCTGGAATGCTCTCAACGGCTCCTAGCTGCCTTGGGGCTATAAAAGGAACCCCTAGGCGCATGGAGGAATACACCAAGCACACTTTGAGCATTCTTGATCATTCACACTTCGTCTTTGCACACTCGTTTGACATTCTTAGTGATTTGAGCTCCGTTCTAGTGAGAACTTTGAGATATTCATTTGAGCTCAAGTCTTGGTCGTGTGTGTGTGCGTATTGCTGTGGACTTGTGTGTGTTGCTCATCCCATCCTTACTTCCGTGTTCATTTGTGATCATCTTTTGTAAGGGCGAGAGACTCCAAGTTGTGGAGATTCCTCGCAAACGGGATATAGTGAAAGGAAAAGAAACATCATGGTATTCAAGTGGATCTTTGGATCACTTGAGAGGGGTTGATTGCAACCCTCGTCCGTTGGGACGCCACAACGTGGAGTAGGCAAGTGTTGAACTTGGCCGAACCACGGGATAAACCACTGTGCCTCTCTATGTTGATATCTTTGTGGTTGTTGTGTTTCACTAGAACTCCTCTCTAGCCACTTGGCTTTATTGTTCTAACACTTAAACAAGTTTGTGGCATGAAGTTTTAAGTTTATACAGGATCACCTATTCACCCCCCCCTCTAGGTGCTCTCAATTGGTATCGGAGCAGTTCTCTTCAAGAAAGGGACTAATCGCCTGAAGAGATGGATCCTAAGGGAAAGGGGATGGTGGTCAACGACAATGAGAAGGAGTCCATCTTCAACGAGCCAAGGGACGACAAAGTCAATGACTCCGGCTCGAGTCAAAAGAAGAAAGATGGAAAGAAGAAGAGGCGCATCAGGAAGGTTGTCTACTACGACAGCGACGAATCTTCCTCTTCTCAAAAGGACGACGAATACGAGGAGAAAAAGAAAACGGTTAATTCGAACTTTTCTTTTGATTACTCTCGTTTTCCGCATAATTCCAATGCTCATTTGCTTTCTATTCCACTTGGTAAACCTCCTCACTTTGATGGAGAGAACTACGGATTTTGGAGCCACAAAATGCGTAGTCATTTGTTCTCTCTTCATCCAAGTATATGGGAGATAGTAGAAAACGGAATGCAATTTGATAGTTCGGATAATTCTATGTTTATCAATGAACAAATACATAAGAATGCACAAGCTACTACTGTTCTTCTAGGATCCTTGTGCAGGGAAGAATACAATAAGGTGGGCATCCTTGTGCAGGGAAGAATACAAGGCCAAGCAGATCTGGGACACCCTCAAGATCTCAAATGAGGGGAACGACGTCACCATGCTCACTAAGATGGAATTGGTGGAAGGCGAACTAGGAAGGTTCACAATGATTAGGGGAGAGGAGCCAACCCAAACGTACAACAGGCTAAAGACCCTCGTCAACAAAATAAGGCGCTATGGAAGCACGCGATGGACAGACCACGACGTCGTCCGACTTATGCTAAGGTCTTTCACCGTCATTGATCCTCATCTTGTTAACTCTATTCGTGAGAATCCTAGGTACACCAAGATGACGCCCGAGGAAATACTTGGAAAGTTTGTAAGCGGGCGGATGATGATCAAGGAAGCAAGAATCGTTGATGATGCGTTGAATGGCCCAATCCACGAGCCTCAACCCATTGCTCTCAAAGCAACGAGGAGCAGGGAGATGCTACCTAGCAAGGTGGCGCAAGTTGAGACGGCCGGGCTTAACGAGGAAGAAATGGCCCTCATCATTAAGCGTTTCAAGACGGCGCTCAAAGGTCGCAAGGAGCATCCCAACAAGAGCAAGACAAAGGGAAAGCGCTCCTGCTTCAAGTGTGGTAAGGTTGGTCACTTTATTGCTAATTGTCCCGATAATGATAGTGACCAGGATCAAGAAAAGAAGAGGGAAAAGAAGAAGACCTACAAGAAGGCTAAGGGCGAGGCACACCTTGGCAAGGAGTGGAACTCAAATTGTTCATCGTCTGACTCCGACGACGAAGGATTCGCCGCCTCGGCCTTCAACAAATCGTCCCTCTTCCCCAACGAGCATCACACATGCCTTATGGCAAAGGAGAAGAAGGTAAGTACTCGAAATAATACTATGTATGCTTCTTCAAGTGATGATGAATCTAGTGATGATGAAATAGACTATGCATGTTTATTCAAAGGATTAGATAGAACTAAAATTGATAAGATCAATGAGTTGATTGATGCCTTGAATGAGAAAATAGACTTTTAGAAAAGCAAGAAGATCTTTTATATGAAGAGCATGATAAATTTGTAAGTGCACAAAATTCTCTTGCTCTAGAAGTTAAAAGAAATGAAATGCTTTCTTGTGAACTATCGACTTGTCATGAGACTATTTCTAGTTTAAAGAGTATTAATGATGATTTAAATGCTAAGCTAGAAGTACTTAACAAATCTGATTCTTGTGTAGAACATGTAGTGATTTGTGATAGGTGTAAGGACTTTAATATTGATGCTTGTGTTGAGCACCTTACCTCTATTGCAAAATTAAATGGTGAAGTGGCTAGTCTTAATGCCCAACTTAAGACTAGCAAAAGTGAATTTGATAAACTAAAATTTGCAAGGGATGCCTACACTATTGGTAGACACCCCTCAATTAAGGATGGACTTGGCTTTAAGAGAGAAGCCAAAAACTTAACAAGTCATAAGGCTCCCATTCCCGCCAAGGAGAAAGGGAAGGCTCCTATGACAAATAGTGCTCAAAAAAACCATGCTTTCATGTACCATGATAGGAGATATTCTAGAAATGTTCATCATGATAGGAGTTGTAATGCTTATGATTCTAATGCCATGTTTGCTTCAAGTTCTCCCTATGTGCATAGTAGAGATATGCCTAGGAAAAATGTCATTCATCATATGCCTAGAAGAAATGTTACTCATGTGCCTAGGAAAATAGTTAATGAACCTTCTACAATCTATCATGCTTGCAATGCTTCCTTTGCAATTTGTAGAAACAATAAGAAGGTGTTTGCTAGGAAATTAGGGGAAAATGCAAAGGAGATAAAACTTGCATTTGGGCCCCTAAGACCATTGTTACTAGCCTTGTAGGACCCAACAAGAGTTGGGTACCTAAGACCCAAGCCTAAATTGCCTTGCAGGTTTATGCATCTGGGGGCTCAAGCTGGATTATCGACAGCGGATGCACAAACCACATGACGGGGGAGAAGAAGATGTTTACCTCCTACGTCAAGAACAAAGATTCTCAAGATTCAATCATATTCGGTGACGGGAATCAAGGCAAGGTTAAAGGGTTAGGAAAGATTGCTATTTCATCCGAGCACTCCATTTCTAATGTGTTTTTAGTTGAGTCGCTCGGTTATAACTTGTTATCTGTTAGTCAACTTTGTAATATGGGTTATAATTGCCTATTCACAAATGTGGACATGTCTGTCTTTAGAAGGAGTGATGGTTCATTAGCTTTTAAGGGTGTACTAGACGACAAACTTTATTTAGTTGATTTTGCAAAAGAGGAGGCCGGTCTAGATGCATGCTTAATTGCTAAGACTAGCATGGGCTGGCTGTGGCATCGCCGTTTAGCACATGTGGGGATGAAGAACCTTCACAAACTTCTAAAGGGAGAACATGTGTTAGGTCTAACAAATGTGACTTTCGAAAAAGATAGACCTTGTGCAGCTTGTCAAGCAGGTAAACAAGTGGGAAATGCTCATCACAGCAAGAACGTGATGACAACATCAAGACCCCTAGAGCTACTGCATATGGACCTCTTCGGATCCGTCGCTTACCTTAGCATCGGGGGAAGTAAGTATGGTTTAGTAATTGTTGATGATTTTCCCCGCTTCACTTGGGAATTCTTTTTGGAGGATAAATCTGAAACCCAAGGGACCCTCAAGCGCTTCCTAAGGAGAGCTCAAAATGAGTTTGAGCTCAAGGTGAAGAAGATAAGGAGCGACAACGGGTCCGAGTTCAAGAACCTTCAAGTGGAGGAGTATCTTGAGGAGGAAGGAATCAAGCATGAGTTCTCCGCTCCCTACACACCACAGCAAAACGATGTGGTAGAGAGGAAGAACAGGACGCTCATCGACATGGCGAGGACGATGCTTGGAGAGTTCAAGACGCCCGAGCGGTTTTGGTCGGAAGCCGTGAACACGGCTTGCCACGCCATAAACCGGGTCTATCTTCATCGCCTCCTCAAGAAGACTTCGTATGAGCTTCTAACCGGTAACAAACCCAGCGTTTCATACTTTCGTGTATTTGGGAGCAAATGTTATATTCTAGTGAAAAAAGGTAGAAATTCTAAGTTTGCTCCCAAAGCTGTAGAAGGGTTTTTGTTAGGTTATGACTCAAATACAAAGGCGTATAGGGTCTTCAACAAATCATCGGGTTTGGTTGAAGTCTCTAGCGACGTTGTATTTGATGAGACTAATGGCTCCCCAAAAGAGCAAGTTGTTGATCTTGATGATATAGATGAAGAAGATGTTCCGACGGTTGCCATACGCACCATGGCAATTGGAGATGTGCGACCACAGGAACAAACGGAGCAAGATCAACCTTCTTTCTCAACAATGGTGCAACCCCCAACTCAAGATGATGAACAGGTTCATCAAGAAGAGGCGTGTGATCAAGGGGGAGCACAAGATGATCATGTTATGGAGGAAGAGGCACCTCAAGTCCCTCCAACTCAAGTTCGAGCGATGATTCAAAGGAATCATCCCGTCGACCAGATATTGGGTGATATTAGCAAGGGAGTAACTACTCGCTCTAGATTAGTTGATTTTTGTGAGCATTACTCTTATGTCTCTTCTATTGAGCCTTTCAGGGTAGAAGAGGCCTTGCTAGATCCGGACTGGGTGTTGGCCATGCAGGAAGAGCTCAACAATTTCAAGAGAAATGAAGTTTGGACACTGGTGCCACGTCCCAAGCAAAACGTTGTGGGAACCAAGTGGGTGTTCCGCAACAAACAAGACGAGCATGGAGTGGTGACAAGGAACAAGACTAGACTTGTGGCAAAAGGTTATGCCCAAGTCGCAGGTTTGGACTTTGAGGAGACTTTTGCTCCTGTGGCTAGGCTAGAGTCAATTCGCATATTGTTAGCCTATGCCGCTCACCATTCTTTCAGGTTGTTCCAAATGTATGTAAAGCGCTTTCCTCAATGGGCCAATCAAGGAGGAGGTGTACGTAGAGCAACCCCCTGGCTTTGAGGATGAACGGTACCCCGACCACGTGTGTAAGCTCTCTAAGGCGCTCTATGGACTTAAGCAAGCCCCAAGAGCATAGTATGAATGCCTTAGAGACTTTTTAATTGCTAATGCTTTCAAGGTTGGGAAAGCCGATCCAACTTTATTCACTAAGACTTGTGATGATGACTTATTTGTGTGCCAAATTTATGTCGATGACATAATATTTGGTTCTACTAACCAAAAGTCTTATGAAGAGTTTAGCAGGGTGATGACGCAGAAATTCGAGATGTCGATGATGGGCGAGTTGAACTACTTCCTTGGGTTCCAAGTGAAGCAACTCAAGGACGGCACCTTCATCTCTCAAACGAAGTACACGCAAGACTTGATCAAGCGGTTTGGGATGAAGGACGCCAAGCCCGCAAAGACTCCAATGGGAACTGACGGACACGTCGACCTCAACAAAGGAGGTAAGTCCGTTGATCAAAAAGCATACCGGTCTATGATAGGTTCCTTGCTTTACTTATGTGCTAGTAGACCGGATATTATGCTAAGTATATGCATGTGTGCTAGATTTCAATCCGATCCAAGGGAGTGTCACTTAGTGGCCGTGAAGCGAATTCTTAGATATTTAGTCGCTACGCCTTGCTTCGGAATCTGGTATCCAAAGGGGTCTACCTTTGACTTGATTGGATATTCAGACTCCGATTATGATGGATATAAGGTCGATAGGAAGAGTACATCAGGGACGTGCCAATTCTTAGGAAGGTCCCTGGTGTCCTGGAGTTTTAAGAAACAAACTTCCGTTGCCCTATCCACCGCTGAGGCCGAGTATGTTGCCGCAGGACAGTGTTGCGCACAACTACTTTGGATGAGGCAAACCCTCTGGGACTTTGGCTACAATCTGAGCAAAGTCCCACTCCTATGTGATAATGAGAGTGCTATCCGCATGGCGGACAATCCTGTTGAACACAGCCGCACAAAGCACATAGACATCCGGCATCACTTTTTGAGAGACCACCAGCAAAAGGGAGATATCGAAGTGTTTTATGTTAGCACCGAAAACCAGCTAGCTGATATCTTTACCAAGCCTCTAGATGAGAAGACCTTTTGCAGGCTGCGAAGTGAGCTAAATGTCTTAGATTCGTGGAACCTGGATTGAGTTATAGCATACATGTGTCCTATGCCTTTGATCATGTCCCGTCTATGCATTTTGTTGTTTATTTATGGTGCTCAAGTTGTACAAGCACTCCCCGGACCTCACAAGTCCATTTGCAAGTGATGCACATATTTAGGGGGAGATGTGTTACAACTTGACCCATTGAGACTAACCATATGTTTGAGCTTGCTTGATTTAGTCTCAAAGGTGGATTGAAAGGGAAAAGGTGAACTTGGACCATGCAAGACTTCCACTGCACTCCGATGAGAGGGTAACTCACTCCAAGTTCATCTCCATATTCATATTGCCTTTCTGCTCTTAATTGACAATTTTAGTGAGGCAATGGGGTTTAAGGGCCAAGATTGATCCTGTTTTGGTGCTTGATGCCAAAGGGGGAGAAAATAAGGCCAAAGCAAGAAATGGATCACCTACCACTTGAGAATTTTGAAGATAGTAGAATTAGAGTTTTTGTTTTGTCAAAATCCTCTTAATGTCTCTTTTTGTCAAAAGTTGGTCTCTTGTGGGGAGATTGGTTGATTATGGGAAAAGGGGGAGTTTTTGAATCTTTGATCAAATTCTCTTGGAATACCTTTCTCTATGCCTCGACAAGTGAATTTGACTTAGAGATAGGAAATTGAGTTTGATTTGCAAAAACAAACCAAGTGGTGGCAAAGAATGATCCAAATATGCCAAATGTGAATCAAAACAAATTTGTGTTCTCATTTGCATTGATGTTGCACTTCTTTTAGTTGCTTTTTGTTGTGTTGGCATAAATCACCAAAAATGGGGAGATTGAAAGGGAAATGTGCCCTTGGGCCATTTCTATAAGATTTTGGTGATTAAGTGCCCAACACACATTAAGGGAATGAGTATATGCCAAGGGTGGACAAAGTGCAAATCAATACCAAGGTATGATTCTAGACTTAGTACATTGGTTTTTGTGTACTAACATATTTGTCTAAGTGCTAGAATTAGAGAAAAGACAATTGGAAAAGACTTGGCTCGAACAACCAAGACTCTGCTCAGTCTGGTGCACCGGACTGTCCGGTGGTGCACCGGACAGTGTCCGGTGTGCCAGGCTGGCTTTGCTGAAAAAGGCCGCTCTCGGGATTTCGTCGGCGGCGTACGGCTAAAATTCACCGGACTGTCTGGTGTGCACCGGACTGTCCGGTGAGCCAACGGTCGGCCGCGCAATCCGCGCGTGACGCGTTGCCAGGCCAACGGTATGAAGGGGGCACCGGACTGTCCGGTGTGCACCGGACAGTGCCCGGTGCGCCAACGGCTCCAAACCTTCAACGGTCGGCTGCGCCAGAACAGGAAAGAAATCCGCACCGGACTGTCCGGTGGTGCACCGGACTGTCCGGTGCACCAGTCGACAGAAGGCAAGAATTGCCTTCCTAGAATGCTCTCAACGGCTCCTAGCTGCCTTGGGGCTATAAAATTGACCCCTAGGCGCATGGAGGAATACACCAAGCACACTTTGAGCATTCTTGATCATTCACACTTCGTCTTTGCACACTCGTTTGACATTCTTAGTGATTTGAGCTCCGTTCTAGTGAGAACTTTGAGATATTCATTTGAGCTCAAGTCTTGGCCGTGTGTGTGCGTATTGCTGTGGACTTGTGTGTGTTGCTCATCCCATCCTTACTTCCGTGTTCATTTGTGATCATCTTTTGTAAGGGCGAGAGACTCCAAGTTGTGGAGATTCCTCGCAAACGGGATATAGTGAAAGGAAAAGAAACACCATGGTATTCAAGTGGATCTTTGGATCACTTGAGAGGGGTTGATTGCAACCCTCGTCCGTTGGGACGCCACAACGTGGAGTAGGCAAGTGTTGAACTTGGCCGAACCACGGGATAAACCACTGTGCCTCTCTGTGTTGATATCTTTGTGGTTGTTGTGTTTCACTAGAACTCCTCTCTAGCCACTTGGCTTTATTGTTCTAACACTTAAACAAGTTTGTGGCGTGAAGTTTTAAGTTTTTACAGGATCACCTATTCACCCCCCCTCTAGGTGCTCTCAAGTACAGGCACCAAATGCTTCAAGTGTGGACAGGTTGAGCACTATGCCAATGTTTGTCCGCAGAGGATTTCTAGCACACACATCCAAAGCAAGCAGCCAACTCCAAGTTCCAGCAAGGGATTCAGCATTGCCAGGGTCAATCAAGTCAGTGCTGATGCTACCGCTAATGGAACTAACATCGCTATTGATATGGTTTATATTAATTCAATTTCTGCAGCTATATTATTTGATTCTGGAGCTAAGCATTTGTTTATTTTTGCCCGATATGCCAACACAAATGAGTTACCACTTCAAAATATGCAAAAGCCACTGATAGTAATTACCCCTAAAGGGCCTGTTGAAACAAATTATATGACCAACAGATTAACCTTGACAATTAGGGGAAGGGAATTCTGGGCTACCCCTATAGTATTAGAGGAAAGCAGCATAGACCTGATACTTGGTATGTCGTGGTTAAGGAAGGCCAAGGAAGTTAAACATTGTGCTAGGGGAACAGTAGAACTCACCAGATCTAAAGGAGAAAGATTCGAAGTCAAAATTACCATAACCGCCTCTACCAGACCCACCGTATTTCTAGTAGATGGGAAATTTGTAGGCAACAACATCCGTGTGGTTAGAGATTTCCCCGATGTCTTTCCAGAGGAGTTACTCGGGATGTCGCCAGATAGGGAAGTTGAGTTTGTCATTGATCTCTTACCTAGAACTGCTCCTATTTCAAAATAGCCATGCAGGATGTCACTAGAAGAACTTAAGAAACAGTTAGCGGAGTTACAAGAGGTGGGGTACATTCGTCCGAGTCCCTCACCTTGGGGAGCACCGGTTCTGTTTTGTACAGAAGAAGGATGGTTCAGAAAGGATGTGCGTTGACTATAGATCACTTAACGATGTCACAATTAAGAACAAGTATCCTTTATGTCATATTGAAGATTTATTTGATCAGATGAGAGGTGCCAGGGTATTCTCTAATATTGATCTCCGATCGGGTTACCACCAAATGAGGATTAGGCCTTCTGATATTCTCAAGATGGCTTTCTCTACCCGCTATGGTCTATATGAGTTCACAGTCATGTCGTTTGGCTTAACTAATGCACCAGCCTACTTCATGAATCTGATGAACAAGGTGTTCATGGAGTATCTTGATAGATTCATCATGGTGTTCATCGACGACATTCTTATTTATTCCAAGAATGATAGTGATCATGAGGAACATCTACATACGGTGCTACAGAAGCTACGGGATAATCAACTCTATGCCAAGTATAGCAAGTGTGAATTCTGGATTGATGAAGTACCATTCCTTGGACACATCATCTATAATGGTGTAATATCAATGGACCCTGCTAAAGTGAGGGAGATAGTGGCATGGAAGATACCAAACACGGTTACTAATATCCGGAGTTTCTTGAGACTTGCAGGCTACTATCGGTGATTTATTAAAGGGTTCTCCAAGATTGCTAAGCCTATGACCTCACTGTTAGAGAAGGGAAAGGAGTTTAATTGGACCTGGGAATGCCAAGATAGTTTCAATCAACTGAAGTTAAGATTGATGTCACCCCCAGTGTTGATTATGCTAGATCTACAGAAGGGATTTGATATATATTGTGATGCGTGCCGCTAGGGCTTGAGATGTGTTCTTATGCAAGAAGGACATGTCATCGCCTACGCGTCTCGCCAGTTGCGGAAACATGAGTTGAACTACCCCACTCATGACTTAGAACTGGCAGCCGTAGTGCATGCGCTTAATATATGGAGGCATTACATTATGGGGACCAAATGCCAAGTCTACACTGATCATAAGAGCTTAAAGTATATATTCACTCCGAAAGATCTCAACCTCAGGCAATGTCGTTGGTTGGAGCTCATCAAAGACTACGACTTAGAAATTCACTATCATCCGGGCAAGGCAAACCTAGTTGCGGATGCCTTGAGTCGGAAGGAGAATGTCCATGCAGCTATTGTAGCCCAGTTACCCGATGAGTTAGTAGAAGATTTTAGAAGACTCAACTTGGGAATAGTTGGACACACCGAAGGGATCACTAATGAAGTAGAACCTACCTTGGAGCAAGAATTACGCAAGGGTCAGATCGGTGATGCTAAAATCCAAGAAATCAAAGATCTGATGGCTGAAGGTAGAGGTCCATATTTCATGGAGGATGAGCAAGGCACAATATGGTTCAAGAACCGGGTATGTGTTCCTGAGATTGACAGCCTCCGCAAGACTATACTGAAGGAAGCCCATGACTCTGATTACTCTATTCATCCTGGTAGCACTAAGATGTATCAGGATCTGAAGCAAAAGTACTGGTGGTATGGGCTAAAAAGAGATGTAGCCGCACACATGGCTGTGTGTGATGTATGTCAAAGAGTCAAAGCTGAACATCAAAGACCAGCTGGACTGCTGCACCCGTTAAAAGTACCAGAATGGAAGTGTGAAGAAATTGGTATGGATTTCATTAGCAGGTTGCCTCGCACTCCGAAGGGTTATGATTCCATATGGGTAATCGTGGATAGACTGACCAAACTGGCTCACTTCATTCCGGTCAAGTCCACTTACAAGGGTTCTCAGTTGGCAGAGTTGTATATGGCTCAAATTGTGTGCTTACATGGTGTACCAAAGAAGATTGTTTCTGATCGACGATCACAGTTTACCTCAAGGTTTTGGAAGAGCCTTCATGAGAACATGGGGTGATATCCCAATTTTCTGAAAAGAAGTTAAATTTCTTTTTCTCTTTTCTTTCATGTTCTGTGGCATTGGGGTTTGGAGTTTCAGGAGGCATTCCTCAGGGAAAACAATAGATATTTTGGCATTTTTCCGCTGGGGTGTTACAGTTAAGCTCTGATGGGAGAGCGTGTTTGGGCCTTGGATCTCGATCCGATGGACGAGAGCCCCCCCTCCTTCCCAACCATAGCCGACCCCCTCTCCTTCTCCCCTTTTGGCCGCCCCCCCCCCCCCTCTTCCTCTCCTCCCCTTGGGCAGCCGCCCTCTACCCTCTCCACGGCTTCCTCCTCCCTCTAGATCTCCCCCCACGCAGCAAGGATCAAGAAGAGGAGGAGCACGTTGAATTGACGAGGGAGAGAAGATCAAGGAGATGTTCTTCCCCATCTCTTCTTGAAGATTTTCTTGGGGAAAACCCTAGGTATGGATAAAATCCTTGTTCCTCCCTGTAATTATGTGCTTTTGGAGGTTGTGGAACATGGAGATTAAAGGATTAGAGGTTGGATTAGATGTGGGGTTAGGTTTTGATATCAAATTTAGTTTTCTGCAGAATGGCAGATTCGATAGTTTCTGTTCATGCCAGTTTTCCGTGGTCTTAGTTGCCTCAAAAAATAAAAAGTCTATACATGAGTCGTAGATAATTTGTAGATCTTTCCATGGCCGTGAAGAACACCTCAACCAGACATCAGATCAGAAAGTTATTGCAGTTTAATTACATCAGTTTTTCAGTCTCACAATTCTATTAAGAATCTGTTCTCTTAAGATTCAGGCATTTTATCAATAGCATTAAACTTTAGGTTGGTAAAAGAAGTTGTAGATAATTTCATAAGCTTTCCAGATTGTTAAAAAGTGTATTCATATGAATTTTGAAAGTCCAGTTATGTTTGTTTTACCGTGGCTGTTCCTGTTTGCCTGACAAAAATGAGCGGGTTGGTTCACTGGTAGGTTTCATCTAGTAAATTGCCGAATTGGCTCTTCCAACTATGGAGAATTTTGTAGAGGGATAAAAGTTCTTACTGCCAGCAGAATTTCATAATTTTTGGTTGAGTAGTTTGGGAGATATCGAATTTTGAATTTAACTATGCTGCTGTCTGAAACAGATTCCGTCAGTTATCTTGTCAAATGTTTTAGAACTTATAGATGGCAAAATTTAATTATCCATTGAATACCGAAGTTGTAGAGTATTTTATGTAGAAACTCCTAGAGTATTTGTTTGATATCACCACTGTTATAATTTTAAAGATACAAAATTAACAAACAGCGCTGCTGCTGTTTGGCATGTGGTTTAGGGTGAGAGTCATTCCACCGGGTCTTGGTTTCAAGTGTAGGAGCGATTTGTCGATTGTTGGCAAATGTTTGTGAAATATTTGTACTAAGTTTTATGCCCCGCAGCAGGTGTTTACACTCCGGATCATGCCTAGTACATTTTTCTACTTCGATGAAGGCAAGTGAATGTAGCGGTGGTTGGTACCGTTTTGACTTGTTGTTTCATCGCCTACACTCTAATATTCAGAATCATCGAATTCTCTCATAATTGAACTCTATGGTGATTCTTTACTTGATTATGTTATATTGATGCTTAATCATATATTGATGATGATTCGAGTATGACCCACGAGATTAATTCACACCCCTGAAGGTGAATGAAGTATTATTTGAGGTTTGTATTGTATTAGAAGGTAAACGAAGTATTGTTTGATGTTTGTATTTTATGTGAAGGAAGTGAAGTATATTGATAAATGCAACATGCCATATACATTACATGATTCACTTGCTTCTGAAGTTTTGTCGTGACCTATGGTCCGACCGTATCGGTACAACTTAGCATCGTAAGTTGCCCGAGGAGGGGTACGATGCGGCTTCATACCCTTAGAGGTATGAAGGCAGAGGACATATGCATTGCATTCATATGCATTCATTGAAGTGATATTTGCAGATGGTGTGGTTTTATACTCTAAGAGGTATGAAGGCAGAGGACTTACACATTGCATTCTTATGCATACATTGTAGTGATATTTGCAGGTATTGTTGACGCAGGGGAGTGTTATACAACCTGTTGTGGTGTTCGAGAAAATGTGATGGCATTGGTTATTTTGGGACTATTGAGTTCTATATCTACAAGTATTTCTGATCTCAATTGTGATCCCTTTAAAATGTTGATTAATTCAATTTGTTTGGTTTAAATATCTCGTCAAAACAATTTACTTGCTGAGATGTTTCATCTCACTCTTGCATTACTCAATGCAGGTACTTGATTCATGTTGGGAATGAGGGAAGTAGCAGCACGTCCACCTTCACTCTCATAATAACGCTGCCCAGGCACAACCATGATTTAATTAGAAACTTCTTGTCAAGGATGTTTGTTTTTAACTAGTCGTGCACACTAGTTAATTCAGTTTATGTCGTTATGGTTATCTTCTCATTGCTAGCAGAATATTAATGTCTAGTATGTTTTCTTATCATGATATCTGTTTATACTCTCTTGCTTCCACGTTTATGCAAATTTCCATAGGAGATCCTGTCAAAATTTTATATATGAATGTTAGTTGTGTAGTTTAGTAGCATTTCAGGGTGTTTGTGGATCCCGGGGTGTTATAGTTGGTATCAAAGCATAGGCTTTAGATTCTTGGCAATTTGAAGATAGATTTGACACACTTGCACATATAGGAAGGGTATGGGTTCAATTATCTTTGATATATGTTAATATCTTTGAAGTGTAGATGAAATAACTTCACCCTCCCTATTCCTTTACAGTGATGTGGTAAGTTGTTTATGACTTAATGCCTGATATAATTCATTTCTAAATTTTGATATTGTTTTATTAATACGATTGATATCGCTGGTCTTTTGTGACATTGAAGTCGTTATTATGCTGGTGATATACATGCATGCCTATGTTGTTTTCAACATGTTTTTCATGGTTGAGTTTTATTACAATAATATTGTTATATATGTTTGATTGAGGATGTTTCTAAGAGGAGTGTGAATTGCATGTTGTGGGTTACAAGGTAACCATCAATTTGGATTTAAGTTGTTGGGCGGTTGGTGGATAGCTCCAACTATCTTTGCAAGGAATGATTGTTTATGCCGAGAAACCAGTTCTAAAAGAAATGAATATTGGTACTTTTATATGGATTTTGGGGGGGGTCTTTACATAGCTAGCCAGAGTGGCTTACATGTCTCCCTTCTATCTTGTGTTTTAGTAGCCACAAAGCCTAGATGTGGTTTAAAGTGGTTGCATGTTAGTCATGCTAATTGTAGAATAAATCTTTGATTTTCTTGATCCATTGATTATATATTAATACGTTGAGGATCTGATGGTTATCTCCCTGATGCCTGCGTGTGGAGCCATTGTTGGACCACTTATCTATTGGTCTGAATGAAGTCATTGCCTAGCCTAGAGTTGGTTGGGTGCGGTTAGTCACCTATTCCTAAATGATGTGGTTTTTACATCAGCTTGAGATGTTTTTCAAATGTGTGAAGGATTATAGGGTTATTATTGACCCTGTATATCTGGTACTTTGAGTGCATCGTATGATAGAATGAAATGTAAGTTTCTGAACTACAGTAGATGAAGACTTATGTTATGTGTAGGTTAACCTTACTAGTTTGAATATTTTTCTTAGTTGAATTTTGGATGAAGTATAGTGACATTGATTAAGCAAGTATTGTGTTGTTGTGCTGTCAATGCTCTTTGTGGAGTTTTGGCATTTCTTCGATGAACTGTGCCGCGCAGAATGTTATTGGCTTCTTGTTGGCTTTATTGCTCCATTAGTTCTGTAGACTTTCTCCCTTTTGTGGGGTGCAAAGAATGTGAGATTACATGATTATCTTTTCATGATGGCAAGAACAAGGTTTAGGAAGATTAGGAGTTTTGTTTCAATAGAACCACTTGTTTTGTGGTGCTTTGAGGTGAGGTGTTTGATCTTCTTATACAATCATCTGGTGTGGATGTTTCACCATTGAATTAAAATGAATTATTGAAGCTGGTAAGGATTGTGCTTAGTGCGTATTACCCCTTCATAAAAGAGTGTAGTTTGAAGACATTGATGTTGATGTATAGCTGCATCCAAATTCGATGGTGCGAAATCGTAGTGTTGATTGCATCTATTACTTGCTTGAGCTTCATTGCAAGTTGATTCATGCTGGATATCAGGTTGTGTAGTTTCCTTAGACAATTAGTCCGAGGTAGAAGTTCTTGTGTTAATTAAGACCAATAATTGACCCATGTTTTGAATGGTGGTGTTATATGGGGTACCTTGGATGCTTTGCTTGGAGTGGTCGAATTCGAGGACGAATTCTTTTTAAGGGGGGTAGAGTGTGATATCCCAATTTTCTGAAAAGAGGTTAAATTTCTTTTTCTCTTTTCTTTCATGTTCTGTGGCATTGGGGTTTGGAGTTTTAGGAGGCATTCTTCAGGGAAAACAGTAGATCTTTTGGCATTTTGTTTCTGCTGGGGTGTTACAGTTAAGCTCTGATGGGAGAGCGTGTTTGGGCCTTAGATCTCGATCCGATGGATGAGAGCCCCCCTCCTTCCCAACCCTAGCCGACCCCCTCTCTTTCTCCCCTTTTGGCCGCCGCCCCCCCTCCCTCTTCCTCTCCTTCCCTTGGGCAGCCGCCCTCTACCCTCTCCACGGTTTCTCCTCCCTCTAGATCTCCCCCCACGCAGCAAGGATCAAGAAGAGGAGGAGCACGTTGAATTGAGGAGGGAGAGAGGATCAAGGAGATGTTCTTCCCCATCTCTTCTTGAAGATTTTCTTGGGGAAAACCCTAGGTATGGATAAAATCCTTGTTCCTCCCTGTAATTATGTGCTTTTGGAGGTTGTGGATCATGGGGATTAAAGGATTAGAGGTTGGATTAGATGTGGGGTTAGGTTTTGATCTCAAATTTAGTTTTCTGCAGAATGGCAGATTCGACAGTTTCTGTTCATGCCAGTTTTCCGTGGTTTTAGTGGCCTCAAAAAAATAAAAAGTCTATATATGAGTCGTAGATAATTTGTTGATCTTTTCGTTGCCGTGAAGAACACCTTAATCAGACATCAGATCAGAAAGTTATTGCAGTTTAATTATAGCCGTTTTTCAATCTCACAATTCTGTGCAGAATCTGTTCTCTTAAGATTCAGGCAATTTTATCAATAGAATTAAAATTTAGGTTGGTAAAAGAAGTTGTAGATAATTTCATAAGCTTTTCAGATTGTTAAAAGTGCATTCATATGAATTTTGAAACTCCAGTTATGTTTGTTTTACTGTGGCTGTTCCTGTTTGCCTGACAAAAATGAGCGGGTCGGTTCACTGGTAGGTTTCATCTAGTAAATAGCCGAATTGGCTCTTCCAACTATAGAGAATTTTGTAGAGGGATAAAAGTTGTTACTGCCAGTAGAATTTCATAATTTTTGGTTGAGTAGTTTGGGAGATATCGAATTTTGAAGTTAACTATGCTGCTGTCTGAAACAGATTCCGTCAGTTATCTTGTCAGATGTTTTAGAACTTATAGATGGCAAAATTTAATTATCCATTGAATACCGAAGTTGTAGAATATTTTGTGTAGAAACTCCTAGAGTATTTGTTTGATATCACCACTGTTGGGGACTTGTTCTCAAATGCTATGGGTTAAGAACAAGGCAACAAAAAAAATGTTAAACGTTAAAGCCCTTCGTCCTTCGAGGCATTATTTCCCTTAGGATATAATGATCTTCGGACGAAGATTATGAAGGACATACCTTCATCAGTGCAACATACAATAATGAAAAGAGAATCATATGAAATATATGAAATTACATGAACAATTATGTATTATTATCAGCTCATTTCTATTTTGTTATTAAGGAAAAATAGAAATGATATTAAGTTACAAATGTACCTTCGGCTCGAAAGAAAGTAAGGGTACAAGCGTGATGCAAAAGAAAATGTCAAGTCAGTGTGAACAGTACGAGAGCATTGTTCATCTATTTATAGGCACGGGACGCATCCCATGTAAAATTACATTCATGCCCTTTACATTTGCTAATGACTCTATAGTAATCCATCGAGGTCTAAATAGCCTTTTCCCTTTTAAGTCGGTTCCCCTTTTTGCTATCATGCCGAAGGTCCCCTGCACATAGCTTCGGCTCTGCGCCAACCTTCGCATTCTTTGTACTTCTTCATATTGTGGTTCTGATCCGAGTCCGAAGGTACCTGTTCATGTATTATACTCCAGAAACATTGTTAAATCATGTTTTTGAGAACCTTCGGAATACGAAGGCCCCCAACAACCACTGTTATAATTTTAAAGATACAAAATTAACAAACAGCGCTGCTGTTGTTTGGCATGTGGTTTAGGGTGAGAGTCATTCTGGTTTAGGGTGAGAGTCATTCCACCGGGTCTTAGTTTCAAGTGTAGGAGCGATTTGTTGATTGTTGGCAAATGTTTGTGAAATATTTGTACTAAGTTTTATACCCCGCAGCAGGTGTCTACACTCCGGATCATGCCTAGTACATTTTTCTACTTCGATGAAGGCAAGTGAATGTAGCGGTTGTTGCTACCGTTTTGACTTGTTGTTTCATCGCCTACACTCTAATATTCAGAATCATCGAATTCTTTCATAATTGAACTCTATGGTGATGCTTTACTTGTGTGTTATATTGATGTTTAATCATATATTGATGATGATGATGATTCGAGTATGACCCACGAGATTAATTCACACCCCTGAAGGTGAATGAAGTATTATTTGAGATTTGTATTGTATCTGAAGGTAAACAAAGTATTGTTTGAGGTTTGTATTGTATGTGAAGGAAGTGAAGTATATTGATAAATGCAGCATGCCATATACATTACATGATTCACTTGCATCTGAAGTTTTGTCGTGACCTATGGTCCGACCGTACCGGTACAACTTAGCATCGTACGTTGCCCGAGGAGGGGTACGATGCGGCTTCATACCCTTAGAGGTATGAAGGCAGAGGACATATGCATTGCATTCATATGCATTCATTGAAGTGATATTTGCAGATGGTGTGGTTTTATACTCTAAGAGGTATGAAGGCAGAGGACTTACACATTGCTTTCCTATGCATACATTGTAGTGATATTTGCAGGTATTGTTGACGCAGGGAAGTGTTATACAACCTATTGTGGTCGTTCGAGAAAATGAGATGGCATTGGTTATTTTGGGACTATTGAGTTCTATATCTACAAGTATTTCTGATCTCAATTGTGATCCCTTTAAAATGTTGATTAATTCAATTCTTTTGGTTTAAATATCTCGTCAAAACAATTTACTTGCTGAGATGTTTCATCTCACTCTTGCATTACTCAATACAGGTACTTGATTCATATTGGGAATGAGGGAAGTAGCATCACGTCCACCTTCACTCTCATAATAACGCTGCCCAGGCACAACCATGATTTAATTAGAAACTTCTTGTCAAGGATGTTTGTTTTTAACTAGTCGTGCACACTAGTTAATTCAGTTTATGTCGTTATGGTTATCTTCCCATTGCTAGCAGAATATTAATGTCTAGTATGTTTTCTTATTATGATATCTGTTTATACTCTGTTGCTTCCACGTTTATGCAAATTTCCAAAGGAGATCCTGTCGAAATTTTTTATATGAATGTTAGTTGTGTAGTTTAGTAGCATTTCGGGGTGTTTGTGGATCCCAGGGTGTTACACATGGATACGAAGTTGAACTTCAGTTCGACTTATCATCCCCAAACTGATGGCCAAACTTGGAGAACTAACCAAGTACTTGAGGATATGTTGAGAGCTTGTTCCCTTAAGCATGGAGGCAGCTAGGACAAGAGTCTACCATATGCTAAGTTCTCTTATAAAAATGGTTACCAGGCGAGTCTGAAGATGTCACCATTTGAAGCTCTATATGGCAGAAAGTGCAGAACTCCTCTATATTGGGATCAAACTAGAGAAAGGCCGTTCTTTGGGCCTGAAATTATTCAAGAGGCAGAAAACAAGTTCGCATAATCTAGGAGAACTTGAGGGTAGCACAGACTCGGCAAAAGAGCTACGCTGATAATCGAAGAAGACCACTGGAGTTTGAAGAGGGTGATCACGTGTACCTCAAGGTGTCACCAATTCATGGAATGAGAAGATTCAAAGTTAAGGGCAAGTTATCCCCTCGCTTTATTGGACCCTTCAGAATCTTTAGGCGAGTTGGGGAGATGGCCTACCAACTCGAACTACCTAATCATCTGTCTGATGTACACAATGTGTTCCACGTGTCTCAACTCAAGAAGTGTCTTCGTGTCCTCGAGGAATAGTTATCAATGGAAGAACTCAGTTTTCAAGGTGATCTAACTTACACGGAGTATCCTATCAAGATCATAGACACTTTGACTCGAGTTACAAGGAATAAATTGATCAAAATGTGCAAAGTGCAATGGAGTCACCATGGTGAAGATGAGGCTACTTGGGAGAGAGAATAAGAGCTTCAAATAGAATTTCCCCACCTCTTCCCTAATTCTTCCTAATCTCGAGGTCGAGATTCTTTTTAAGGGGGTAGGATTTGTAATACTTAAATTTGGAAACCATATGAAAGGAGATATTTCCCTTATGTGTTTACCTCTATTTATTAGCACATGTGAACACCTACATTCAAAAGTGAATAATTAACCAATGATACATGAATAACTGGTGCATCATGTTGGAGTTATTGGTTGTGCATTTAATAATAATATTAATCATAGTGATAGAAATAAATTAATATCCAAATTGGAGATTTAATACCTAATTTGAAAATTTAGAGATGGGAAATAACAAAGAAAAGAAGAGAAAGAAATACTATATAAAGAAAATAAATATATAAATAAATATATATTCTTCCTATACTATTATTTTAAGTTGTGAAATTCGCCTAAATGTGAAACTCACCACAAAATTCGAATTCAAATTTGAAATTCAAAAAAATAAGAAGAAAAGAAAAGCAAAAAAAGAAAAAGAAAAAAAGGGAAAACGACCGCATGGGCCGATTGTGTCTGATCTCGGCCCATATCGCCCCTCCTCTCTGCGCGCATATCTAGCTGCGTGAACTGGCGCTAACATCCGGGTCCCGCGTGTCATACGCAGCGACGGATTAGTGCTTCCGTTGTCCCACTGACTGATGGGCCCGCGTAGCAGTTCGTTTTACACCGCACTGTGACTGACATGTGGGGCCACGCGGTCAGACCTCCCTTCAACAGAATCGTCCGCATCCTTGGGTCGGCCGGCGCACGACGCGAGATCTTTGGCCATGACCGCCCGGATCCTATGGCGTCGTCGCGCATATAAAAATCGTTCGCGCCGTGTTTCCTGTGACCGATTCAATCGTGAAGACGACCGGAGCCCAAACCAAGAGGGAGAAGAGAGTGGCGATCTTGCCTCGATTTGACCCGTGCCGCCATGGATCCTTGTCCTCGCCGTCGCTCGAGGCCTTAGAAGGGGTCGGGGGCCATCGCCAAGGTGCCTTGAACACGCAGGTGGGTTCTGCCGACATCAGGAAGGGAGTACTACAGGGGAATTGCTCGTCGGAGTTCAACGACCACGTCGAGCCGCAGTTCACCGCGGACCAGGCTCCTATGCGTGCCATCCTCGGTGAGTTGAGGCTCCCCCGTTTCGGTTGGTTCAGTGTCACATGTTGCAACTGGTAGATTGGAGGTTAGTGCGGTAGAGCGGGTGATCGCGGTTGTTCACAAATGGCGTCGTCGTGCCGATGAACGGAGGGAAAGCCGCTGCACCGATGTTTGTGTTGGGGAAGATAAGGTCTAGGCTTCTGGATCCTGAATCGACGGACACAGCCCAGAGGAAAGGAAAACTGGTTAAATTCATTTCGAAAAGAATTTTTAAAGTAAAAATAATTGCAGAAACTTGTATAACTCATAGAAAATTCATGCTAACTCCTTTTTAACCCATTCAGTTCCTATAATTTTGTATTAATATTGTTTACCATTCAGTACCTCTGTTTTAGCATGAAACTCATATTAAATATGATCACTTAATTAATTTCGTACCAAACACATAAAACCTTCAGAAAATCATAACTTGAAATCCGTAACTCCTAACTCAGTGATTCTTGTTCCTACGATCTTGTTTCGATGCGTAGATTATTAATATGTATTCTGTATTCATGTTTGGTGTGATGTTAATTTATCTCTTGTACCATATTTGTTTGTATTGTGGCGAGTAGACGAGCCAGTGGCCGAGGATTCAGGTGTTCAGTTTGTAAAAGTTGCTGAGCAGGAGCTCATTGAAGGCAAGTTGTGCCCTTGACCACTTTTATTTACGCAATAATATTCCTTATAATCATTTGATCATGCATAGACTTAATTTAATGGGACCTAATAGGCCACCCTAGTCTGGTTATCTTTTCACCTTATTTACCCCTGCAGTTTTGGGTAGTCTTTGCTATTGCTATATATGGTTTTGGATGTTGAGATAACTATTACACATGCTCATTCATTATTACTGGTCTATTTCTGTTCATGACAAGACAATTATGTTAATTGGAACATCGAGCTTAACTTGAGAAACACGTGCGACCACAAGGGTGGAATGGGACGCCCTTGGCTGACTAACTAGGAAAGCTAGTGGAGAACTACCTTACCCGAAAGGGGCAAGGGCAGTAGGGGAGTAGGCATGTAGGGAGGTTCTCGGGTTGATTTTGCTGCGATGGTGGCCAGACGGGGGATTCCTGCATTGCTCTTCCTAGAACTGTAGCGGGTTTTCTGAAGCTAGTGAAACTTTGTAAATGCCTCGTAGTGGATCTCTAGCCATTCACCTCAGCATTGTCTAAGGGCCTTGCAAACCCAGGCTAGACGGGATACACGACTTGTGGGTACAGGGTAGAACCTCTGCATAGTGTAGAACTGGTATACTAGCCGTGCTAGCGGTCATGAGCAGCTTAGGACTCTCGCATGATTATTTTATGGAATTAAATTCAATTTGTCATTTTGCATCGCATTAGGATTTATTATTAATTTTGATCTATTATTACTCTATTTTGGTATCTACTTACATTTAGTAACTGCTAATAAAATTTGACCAACTTATTAAAAGCAATGCTCAACTTTAACCCTCATTTGTTGATCAGCCTTACACTTCACATGAACTCCCACCTTTGGCGAGTTCATGCACATTATTCCCCACAACTTATTGAACTATGATCTTTTGTGAGCTCACTCTTATGATATATAAACCCTCCCCCCATAGGAGAAGAACAGGTGGTCCAGGAGGAGCCTGTCACACCCGGTTTTAGAAGGCAAACCAAATGCGAACCATGTACGTGCCAGGATCAGAAACTCACGTACACACCGATTACATAATTGGACATCATCCCACAATGCTCGAAATAAATAGCGGAAAGGTACTTTAATTATATCAAGATGTCCAAGACATCCACAGAGTCTAATACATAACCATTGTCTCTAACATAAACATCAAAGTGCGGAGAAAAAACGAAACGTAGATGATAAGCCTACACAGGCAGCTGACTGGGGGTTTGCCACTAAGATAAACTAAAACTCGTCGTAATCCTGAAACTCCTCGAAGTCCTCCATGTTGCCAGCATCACCTCCTGAGCACTGAGTACAGTGGGGACAACCTGGGGTGGGGGTGGTGTGTAAAGCAAGGGTGAGTACACATCAACATACTCAGCAAATGTCCCGTTTGCCTAAAGTGGACTAGCTATATGTGGGGTTGAGGTTAAGCAGTTGCTTTTAGTTGGTCGAGTATTCATTATTACTAGTAGAGCCAAGTTTTTAGTAATATACCCAGTTATTTCCCAAAAGTACTCCCTCAAAGAGGAAATACTAGAGATCAGAATTATATCATCATTGTTAACCATCATCATAAAAGTAACTAGAATTCTTCTAATCAAAGAGGATCCCAAGGCTGCTCTTAACCGTGAGCTCGTCTGATATACCAGTTTCTAACACTCTGCAGAGGTTGCACACTTTACCCACGAGTCGTAATCCCTTTCCAGCCTGGGTTGTACAGACCCGATCTTCACTACCGAGGTGAATGGCCAGGGATACACTACGTAGCCTTTACAAAGACTCCCCTGGTGCATAGTTGCTCGTTAGGTTTCGCCAGTCGTACAAACGCAGTACACCTCCCCAAGGTGGGTGACTAACAAAACCAAATCGAATGAACCTCTGCACCCCCCCCCCCTGGCAGAGCGAGCACTACGCCCCTGCCCCCATTGATGGCCCTCCGGCAAAGCCAACTATACCCCTAGGTTCATCTAATTAATCAGCTAAGGGTGTCCCATTCCACCCTCATGGCTGCACTGTTATCCTGGGTGGTCACTCCACGAATAGGTCCTTACGGAGAGGTACTCAAAAAAAAGGCCTGAGCCCCCTAGAATTTCACAATATCATCATTGGATTAACATCATCGTATCATAAATAATCACATCATGTTCACATCATGTACAAACATTAGAATACATCTCAAAAAGGCACAATACTAAATATGGAATAATGAGATCAAAGTATAACATGAACTAATTTTATTTAGAAATAGATTATTCTTTAAGTGTTGTCCATAATTACACAACCTAGTTCTATTTATTTTACCGTGACCTAAAAGTTAGACCAGGGATGAATTCATGTGATACACATTATTAATCTTCACAAGATTAAATATACTTTAATGTCTAGGGTTTTCCTTTTATTTATTTTACTAAATAAATAAATCTACACATATATTAGTTCATAATTAATCACAAAAATTAGAATGTGCAGATAGTAAATGAAACTAATTTATTTAAACAGAGAATAATCCTATGAACATTTTGCAATTTGAATCACTAAATTTGGAGTTCATATGCAAAAGATATGAAATAAACAAGTTTGGGAATTCAAAATATAAAAATAGTTCTAATTCTATGAATATTTAAAAGTCCAGGGTTCAATCTGCAAGATTGCAGGGGTCTGCGCGCGAAAACCAGGGACGACGGGTTGATTCTGAACAAACTGAGGGTCTCTTTAATAAAACTACCGCGCGAAGGGGTATCGGGCGATTTAAACCGTTAGATCAGAAACCAACGACTGAGGGCGCGCGCTGGCGGGGGGGTGAACGCTGACAAGCGGGCCAGGGGGTGTCAGCGACCGAGGGGGAGGGCGCACTGACCGATTAGGCCCAGCACCAGGGGACATGGGCGCTGACAGGCGGGCTCGGACGCAGGGCGCGCGTGCTCGAATCGGTATCTCGCGATCTGGGTCGTGCGATCAAGATCGGACAGGAGAGATCAGATCGGGGGGTGAACGGCTGCGGGCAGCGCCACTCCTCACGACGGTGAAGTCGCCGGAGTTGGGGCGGGCGCGTGCTACGGCAGTTCTGGGGTCGCCGGAATTGGGCAGAGAGGGGGAGAACGACTCGGCGAACTCGGTGGTGGGGTTGTGGCCACGAGTCTGAGGTCAGAGGGGGGAATGGCGGGGAAAAGGCCTCGGGCGGGCCGGAGGAACTCCGATGAGGGATTCTGGCCGCGGGGAGAGGGCTTGAGGCGCGCTAAGGCCTGGGATAGCTTCCGCAGGGCGAGGGGAAACCCAGGGACCAATGCGGGGGCACTGGGCCGGGCTAATTTGGCCGGTCACCGTGCGGGTGTGGCGGACCGCCACGGTCGAACTCCGGTGAAGCCGAAATTGGCCGACGACAAAGCGAAATTGGGGAAACTGAGCACGAGAACAGGTGTCTCACCTCAGGGCAGAGCTCGGGGTGGCTTGGCGCGGTCTCCGGCGAGCTAGATGGCCGGGGAGGCGGACGCAGGTCTCCGGTGAGGTCTGGCGGCATGAGCAGAGCGCGAGAGAGGGCGAGACTGTGCGAAATGAAGCGGGGAGTGAGTGTGGGCGCGGGCGGGGCTCAAAAAGGGAGCTGGGGCGCGTGGGGTTCATCGTGGCCGAGGATTCCGGCGACGTGCGCGAGTGCGTGCGCGCTGGTCCACGGCGGGCGCGGGGAGGGCGGAGCTGACAGCGTAGACCCACAGCGCAGAGAGAGAGAGAGAGAGAGAGAGAGAATGGGCACGTGGGGGTAATGGCTCAGTGTCTGGCAGAGCAGGCCCGCGAGGCAGAGAGGGAAGAGGGGCGCTCGAGCGAAGGGAACCGGCACCGACATCTCGGCCCCACTCGGCAGCGAGCGAGAGAAAGAGAGAGAGGAGAGCGCGGGGCAGATTGGCGCCGACAGGCGGGGTCCGCCTCTCAGGGGTGGCAAGCGCGCGGGCGCGGGCCTCATGGGCTGGTTTGGGCCAGAATGGCTTTTTCCTTTTTCCTGAATTTCCTAATTGTTTTTCCATTTCTTTTCTCTAGGGTTTTCAATTCAAGTTTCACATTTAATCTAATTCAAACATGTGCAACAATTCAAGAATATTCAAGCTCAACATGATGCAACATGTCATGACCCATAGTGTTTTGACACAAAAATAAAAAATTAATTCCCCCCTAAATTAAGCTATTTCTATTCAAAAGGAAAAAGAGAGAGAGAATCTAGGGAGAGATAGAACCTAGGGTGAGAGAGAGAAGAGTAACACCTGAATTTGGGTGATAATTAGAAAAAAATTTGATACCCCCAAATTCAGGGTGTTACAGTGCCTTACAACGAGGAGTACGAGCTCATCTAGGTGGCGCCTCCCAATTAGCTTGTTGGCGCCAAGAAATAATATTTAGTTCTCTTTATTGTTATCATTTATTTTTGTAAGACTTCCGCTATGTAATAATGATACTTGTAACATTTATCTCTATACACTTTGTCATTATATGTGATGTTCTTCTTTGGCGCACATATGAGACGCACCTAGCTTTATCCCTTAAATCCGGGTGTGACAACGGCGCAAGCGCACCCCCGGTTTTCTTCAGCCAACACGCCCTCTCTCTCGTCGTTAGCGGTGAAAAGGGAAAGATAGGGGAATAGAGCTAGCTTCTTATCCTGCGGACGAGGCTGGCCCGCGAGGAGATCTCGCCCGAGCAGTTGTGCCGCGCGAGGTGGTGGGGTCAACAGTTGCGGTGCGCGATTTTGGTGGCATGGCGACGTTGACTCGGACCCGCAGAGTATGACGCGTGGGGCCTAGCTGACAGAGACAGCGGCAAGGAGGGATGCGGCGGTGTCTAGGCTGGCCCTCATAGACCTATGTTGTACATGCTTGATGTGGTGGGGTTGTAAGTCACTCTTTATTTTTCTTAGAAAATGCATTATCTTGGTATATCCCAAAATAGAAGAGAGAAAGCACATTTTAACTCAACCACCACTGAGCTTCTCGCTCCTGATGGTATCATTTTTATTTTCCAAAATTCCGTTGAACCTATATCCTAGAATAGAAGAGAGAATAGTCAAGTTCCATTGAACCTGCCTCGACCGACCTCGTCAGCGGATGAGTGGGATGTCATCAGCAAAGGGTCGGGCTAAGCGCCCCCTACCTGGCGCGCCCAATGTCGGAGAGAAAACTCCAACCGGGTGGTGGAGTGCACCCGCCCAATCCTGTGAACTAGGGGGAGCCTAGGGATTTGCCTAATTAGCTAGAAGAACACGAGAACACAAGGGTTAGAGTGGTTCAGGCCGTTGGAGCATAATACCCTACATCCATAATGAGTTGTATTGCATGGGAGTCTCTGTGTCTGAGGGTTTCCGTGGGAGTCTCTCTCGGTCTATCCATCTGTGTCTACCGTGTGTGTCCTTCCTTTTATAGTCCAAGGGGCACGTAATCTATTACTAGATATGGAGTAAGTGGAGCAGCGGTTCATGGTGAACAGATATGTTTTCTTAGTCTTCGTGTAGATCTCCTGGCTTGTCGTGCCCTTGCCCCTGTCTAATTGGAGCAGGGCGTAGGTGTAGGTTGTGGCATAGGCTGATGCGCTACCACATGTAGGGGTGCTCAGGCAGCGGCATCCTATCTTCTTCGCCTATTTACCTTCGCCTTGGTAACACGTGGGCTATAGTGGGAGTCGTAATGATTGCAGCCCAAGCGGCGCATGGAGTCAATGGTCTCGCCTTGGTAATGCACGAGTTACTGTGTGGTATGTGTAATGCGGACGGATCGCCTGCCACTGGGGTAGGCAGGTATACGTCCCATCCGCAGTAAATGCAGAGGCACTTTACACTTAAAGGCTGACATCATGCTTTCCCCGATGGCTTATGTCACATGTCGTAGAACATGTGGTAGCATCAGGCCTCGCCTTGTGTGGGGAGTAGTGACTGGGACCGCCCTTCCTCGTGACAGCTCCAGATCGCCCTTGGCTGGGGGTCCGGATGGTGTTCGGGGGAGGTCATGTCTCCTCCAGTGTTGACCAGCACGTGGCAGCATTGGATCCCTTTAGACCAGAGGTCCAGGTGGCCCAACATGAGGATCGGGGTCGTTCCTGGGGGTCCGGCCCCAGGCGCAGGTGCCGAGAGCCCTTGTCTTCAAGACACTTGGCAAACCGGGACCCCTCTGCTAGGGTTCTAGAGCAGTGATTATAGGTGTCGGCCTTCACCCGAGGCTAGTGGCCTTACTGGGCAGACCGAACCACTAGGCTAGGACGGACCACCATTATCATGGTGACTAAGGTTAGCCTTGGAGGGTTTGTCTTGACCTAGTAGTAGTGGGTACCCCAATCTTGAGGTACTGACAACGTTCTTATAAGAATAGTCTAGGGGTCACTCTACATGATCCATGGAAACATCAAAAAATCTTATTTCTTTGATTAAGGTAATGCACTAGGAGATTATGTGAATACTTACTTGTAGGGAGTAGTTTAGCAACATTTGAGCTTGGAATATGTCTTCTGTTGAGTTTCTTGAGGTCTTGGCTAGGGAAGTTAATTTGATTGACATGGGTTGCCCAGAGGCCTTCATAACATTATCTAGATTAAGGTGGAGAGACACTCTTTTCATTGAAGAGTGTCACACTATCACCATAACACGAGGAGAATGAAAAAGGAGAGATGTGAAAGGGAAATGGACTTAATCATTTCCTATAATCGATTTTGGTGGTTGACGTCCAACACAAACCACGTGGACTAACCAGTTTGTTTAGATATCATTTATCATAGGTGCATTAGGTTCAACACAAACCAAGAAAGAAATTCAGTTAGGGACACAATAAAAAGTGGAGCAAAGGACTTGAGTGTGCTGAATTTTGGCGCACTGAACACTGTCCGGTGCGCCAGGCCAGGCGCCCTTCGAATAAGCCACTCTCGGAAATTCAGAGGCGCGCTCCACTATAATTCACCGGACTGTCCGATGAGCCAGCGGAGCAACGGCTCCCTGCGCGCCAACGGTCGACTGCGGAGATGTTAGAGATGAACAATGCCACGACAGGAGTCAGAGCACAGAAGTCAGAGGTCATCGGACTGTCCGGTGTGGCACCGGACTGTCCGGTGCAACAAGACGACAAGACGCTCCAACGGTCAACTGCTCCAAACACTAACGGATGTGCTGACGTGGCACGCACCGGACAGTGAACGGTGGTTGTCCAGTGCGCCCATCGCCAGCAGACTTCACCAACGGATAGGAAGTGGTTTGGGGCTATAAATACCCCCAACCACCTCATTCAAAGCCATCCATGCCTTCTGAAATATTCATTCATTGCAAGAGCAAAGTGCAACACTCCAAGACACAATCAAAGCAATCAATCCACTCAAAGTTTCTAAAATCAACGCTGGTGCTTTAGGGCTTGTGAGAGGATCATTTGTGTTCTTTTGTTGCTCTTGTCGCTTGGATTGCCTTCTTTCTTTCTCATTCTATTTCTCAAGTGCTTTGTAAAGCTTCGCAAGAGACACCAAGTGTGTGGTGGTCCTTGCGAGGTCTTAGTGACCCGTGTGATTAAGGGAAGGCTCACTCGGTCTAAGTGTCCGTTTGAGAGAGAGGAAAAGGGTTGAAATAGACCCGGCCTTTGTGGCCTCCTCAACGAGGACTAGGTTCTTTGGAACCGAACCTCGGTAAAATAAATCACTGTGTCTACTCGCTTGACTCTCGCTTGATTTGTTTGCCCTCTTTCCTCTCTCTAACGTTTCCTTGCTAGTATTAATTTGAGTTTGCTCCCATACGTCATCCGCATCCTTTGAGTAACTCTTAGCAAGAGAAACAATCTTTCGGACTTGAATTTAATTCTAACGCTAACCCTCGGCCTTAGTGTGTGTTTAAGTTTATAAATTTCAGGTTTCGTCTATTCACCCCCTCTAGGCGACTTTCAAGATGTCTCGGAGCATGATCAATTTGAGTTTCATAATTTAGAGGACTTTCTAGTTATTAACGAGATTCACATTGAACACTGAGTGGTGGTGGTTATGGGTTAAGGCTTTTAAGGGGGTTTCACAAAGTTTAAAATTTGAATGACAGTCAGGTCATGACAATCAATAAATGAATGATCCGATAAAGAGAGAGAAGAAAAAGATAGACTTGGTACTCTCAAATAGGGATGACCATTTGGTTAATTCGGTTTGGTTAATATGGTTTTTGAAAAACAAGAACCGAAATACACGTAGGAAAAATAGAAATCGAACCGTACTAACCGAAATAGTTCGGTTCGGTAAATCGATTTTCGATTTTAAACCGAAATTATAGAATCGTCTCATTTCCGCAATATCATGAATGGTGAGTGGATATTATATCAACACAATTAAGCAATAAAACATATACTTTAAATGTATCATATAGTTAACTACAAAATTATAGAAGTATAACCACATATTGATTCGATTTCCATGGATTATAGAAGTAGAATTGTAGAATTTTGGTGTATTCGTCCACGGATAAAAAACCGGACCAAAACCAATTGACCAAATAGCACAGGAAATAAAACCAATCCAAAAAACCAAAATTCGAAAAAAAAGACCAAAACCAATTGATCGAATAGCGCAGGAAATAAAACCGATCCAAAAACCGAAATTCAAAAAAATCAAAATTTTCGGTTTATTCAGCTCGGTTTAGTTTTTTAAATTTGGTTTTATTTTGCCCTCCCCTACTCTCAAATTAATTAACAAATACGTACACAAACCCATTAGGTAATGGATTTCGTTTATAAGGGATAAAATCCTACCATAGATTTAATCCTGGTCTAAATTAGGTGAATTTATACCTCACACCTAATCTCATGGTGGGATTAAATTCATCATTTAATCCATAAATTCTAATATAAACTTGTGCAATATCTTCATGGATTTGTTCTATATCTAATGAGCTATGGATAGAATCCATGCCTTTCATAGTTTAAAAAATTTCTAAACCTTAGGTTATAATTCAAGATGGGTTTAATCGAATTAAAAAATTTAATTATGTTTGGATTATTTTGGAATATAGATTGTGACATAAATTTAATTTTAATTCATACTAATTTAGAGATAGATCGGTGTAAACGAACAAGTTGTCACCAAACCAAGGGAACAAGCACCTTGTCTCCCCTTTTTTTATTTGTACATCGAATTATTACATCCACAAAACCACGACAAAGCACCAACTCATCAACAAGCGTAGACCATCATTCATTCGGTAGCTAACAAATTATTGCGGCTGGGCTCTGATTGAAACCTTTGCAGCCATGCCTAGGCGGCAGAGCCGAGGCTGCCGGCGACGTCGATGACGAAGCGGTAGCGGACGTCGTTCTTCTCGAGCCGCTCCATGGCCGTGTTGACGTAGTCCATCTTGATGACCTCGACCTCGGCCCCGATGCCGTGCTTCCCCGCGAACTCGAGCATGGCCTGGCAGTCCCTGACGCTGCCGACATTGTTCCCAGCCACGCCCTTCCCGCCCGGCACGATGGCGTAGGCCGGCAGCTCGAGCGGCTTGCTCGGCGCGCCCACGACCACCATCTGCCCCAGCGGCTTCAGCAGCGCCAGCAGCGGCGTGATCGGGTGCCACGCCGACACCGTGTCGATGATGCCGTCCATGGTCCCCGTCGCCGCCTGCTCATCTCACACATAGATACGTATATATATGTCGCCGCGTTAGTTACATTACATAGCAGTGAGCGTGGAGAAGGGGGGCATCCCAGCCCAGTGCCCACACCTTCATCTGGTCCTCGTCCCGGCTGATGAGGAACTCGTCCGCGCCGAGGTTCTCGATGGCCTCCTGGCGCTTGCTGGCGGACGTGCTGATGACGGTGACCTTCATCCCGAAGGCCTTGCCGAACTTGACGGCGACGTGGCCGAGGCCGCCGAGGCCGACGACGCCGAGGTGCTTGCCGGGCTCGTTGAGGCCGTGGCGCATCATGGGGCTGTACACGGTGACGCCGGCGCAGAGCAGCGGCGCGGTGCGGTCCAGCGCCAGGCCGTCGGGGACGCGGACCACGTAGTGCTCGCTCGCGACCAGGACGTCGGAGAATCCCCCCCTGGTGGGCGCGCCGCCGTGCGCGTGGTCGACGCCGTTGGAGGTGAGCACGATCCCCGCGCAGTAGTTGTCGTCCCCCTTGCCGCAGCTGTCGCAGGAGCGGCAGGACCCCACGAAGTAGCCCACGCCGACCGTGTCGCCGGCCTTGAACCGCGTGACGCCGCCGCCGACGCCGGTCACCACGCCCACGATCTCGTGCCTGCTCGCCACGCCACGCCAGCCGACGGGGTCAGACAGACAGAGGCTGTTAGTTTTGCAACAGCATCCGGGGCGTCTAGGCTAGCGAAATTGGATCGGTTACCCCGGGACGACTGGGTACATGGCGTTTCGCCAGTCGTTCTTGATGACGTGCAGGTCGGTGTGGCAGATCCCGCAGTAGAGCACCTTGATCGTGACATCGTCGTCTTTAGGAACCCTGAAATTAGTAATGGATTCCATGAACAAGAATACTCTATATTAGGTAAGCCTCTGACCAAGGATTAACCAAAAATCTAGAGACCCCAAAACTGTGCAGACTGCAGAGAAGGTAATTAGACATCTTCCAGGAGCTGCAACAACACAATAAAATATGGCAGAGCAGAGCAGAGCAGAGCAGTGCTGGGCGACCGTGACAGATGCTACCACCTTCTGGAGAAGCTGTAGGGGGAGAGGACGCCGGAGTCGTCCCTGGCCGCCCACCCGAGCGCCGCCTGGCCGCCTTGCTCTTCCATCGCCGCCACCTGCTCCCGCTTCTCCACGGACGCCCTTGGCCGCGGCAACCGCAGAGCTCTTGAGGCCGAGGGGAAGGGTGACCCTGCACCAGCTCCGACTCGCGCACCAGCTCCGGGGGGATAATGAAATGGAACGGGGACGAGGACGCGACAATGATATGACATAACTGTTGCTGCCTCCCCGGAGAGATCTGTGGAGGGAGGATGGTTGAGGGGCCAATGTGGCAATGAGTCAGCATATAATCCATGGACGCTAACGCTAGGATATGGTCCGGAGACAGACTTCCTACAAACTTCTCCAAAATCCCGTCGTTAACGAGAAAAAAGATTTGACATGATATTAGACTGAATTTGTGCACAACCTGCTGATTTGGAATGAAGGTGAACTAAACCTAGGATAGTAAGATAAAATACCCCACTTCTAGTCACGTGGCTCCGTTGTCAAACGGGAAATTGTAGAGTGGCTGCAAAAGGAAAAGGAGCCACGTAATAAATAAAGCTCTATAAAGAGTGTGTTTGGTTTGATAAATGAAGTGATCCATTTTCTTCTCACTTCGCATATTTTTATTTAGTTTGTTGAATAAAATGAGTTGATCCATCATCACTCTATTTCTCATAAGCTAATAATTAATATATATATTAAGAGTGAGTTGATTTCAACAAAATTAATAAAATAAACTTATGATACATCACCTCATAATGCATTGGATGACTCTACAAACCAAACATACACAAAATGGATGAGTGAGGCCGGGGGTATCCTAGCAACAACGTAGGGCCCACGCACATGCCAAAGTAGCAGCAACCAAAATCACGTGTCGGCTATGATTGATGCCGCTATGTAAATATATTGCTTTGCTCGTTGTGTTGTTTTATGTTATGAACCGTGATTCACACCTTGATATTTCTGCTGCCGTGTGGCTCTCCTGCGCTGAAAGCTGCATCTGATTCTGATGGGACGGAGAGGCATTCAAGTCTCGCGGTCACTCATGACTGTGGTCGCGGGAGCAGGACCACACACCGTGGCATTATCATTATTGGACTATTTCTAGCACTATATATGTTTAATTTAATTTTTTTCCAGTTATCAAAGCGCCCGTTTCTTTGTAATTGTAATCTACTTGGGTTCTCCAATATTTGTCGCCTGTTAGAGAAATTATATTTTCAGTTTTAATTTAATCCCGAAAATCACAGTGATATATATAACAACACGTATCTGCATATATATATATATATCACTACTTACATAATCAGTAAACAACAATAAAATATGCACAAATATAAATAACAGATTCTACCCTACGGAGGGATCGATGCTCAAGGTATCAGTGACTCCATTCACACGAGACATCTCAGGTGTATGTTCGATATAGTCGTACGCAGTCATGCAGGCAAATGTTCGCAGTGCAGTCCCACGAACGGTGCCGGCGACGAGGAACGTGATCAGCGCTGGTCGAGCGAACGAAGCGAGCAGTCGCGAGTACGCTCCCAAAAACCTAATCGTCCGCACACCCGTGCAAGTGTCTCTTTACGGACGGCGATTTCGGAGGCCTGGTCTCCCACTCTCTATGCTCGCAGAAGGTGGGACGAGAATGGATGTGTGCAACGCGTCTGACACTGTATGAGCGTACTGTGCTGTCAACCCAGAAGCAGCCTCCCCTCCTCGTATATATACACGCGCAGAGGGAGGCAATCAGACAGTAATGGTCGCCATCAGAGCTACCGTTACAGCCAGCCAGAAACTGACGCCATCAGGGACGTCCGTTACTAGCCATAACACAGGAAACAACAAGTAACGTACGACAGTAATGGACGGTCATCACTCTAGGCAAAATGCGCAACCGTTAGGAAGGAATATTCGGACCAAGGTCTGATCTACACGGCCTCGGCCATGGCCCGACCGGCGGCGCGCGCGCGTGGCAGTCTTTCACCCTTTTCTCAGCTTCTCAATAGATGCACCAACGATCCACCTATTTAAGTTGAGTGAATTGTCCCTTGAACTTACAGTATGGTACTAAAGTACTAGTACACCGTAGCATTAAAGTGGGCCTATAGCATTGACTATTATTGAATATTAATATGGGTCAGGCCCACATTAATTCAACAATCTCCATCAAATGCTAAGTCACACTAAAATGCTCTCATCATCTCAAATGTTTGATATATTGGTGTTTCAATGGAGACTGTTAAGTTGAACATCCAACTAGAATCTAGACTACACTTGACCACAACTGCACAATGGGTTAGGCCTTGAATTAACAGTTTTGCGTGGAATAAGTTTCATCTAAACTCTTTACCAGTACTAGGTTGCCAAGCGCATCCCCTCTGGTTGGAGCATATAAGTCAAACTCCATAGACTTTCATGGGTATCTAGAGACCACCCAGATCTCATAAACTGTGACTAGCAGTTAACCCATATAGGTATGTTCCTCTAAAGATGTTCTGTAGGACAACATCTTTGCTTCACAAAGCCACTTGGAACATATTAAGGTGTAAACACCATCCTACCTAACAGTAAGGAAAGATGTGCATCTAAAATGAACCTTATTAAGGGTCTTTCCTCTCAGTCTACCACTAGCTTGTTTCACCATTCTAATTCACGGGATCTCCGTCACATAGAACAAGTTACCAATATGATAAACTTTAGGTGGGTATCAAGCCCATCTCACTCGATGCACTATCTATCACACTACGTGATAGCCCCTTAGTAAATTGATTTGCCAGATTTTTAGACGTATGAACATAGTCCAACGCTATTACTCCGGAGTTTCTCAATTTCCTGACAGATTTTAAACGCCTCTTTATGTGCCTTGTTGACTCCATATTATCTTTAGAACTGTTTATCTTGATTATCACAGTTCATAGAAATAGCCGATGTTGGGGGCCTTCGGCTTACGAAGGTCCTCAAAAACAGGATTTAACAGTATTTCTGGAGTATAATGTGTGAACAGGTATCTTCGGACTCGAGTCGGTATCACAGTAGGAGAAGCCCAAAATAATACGAAGGTTGATACAGCGCCGAAGATGTGAGCGGGAAAGCTTCGGCGTGGTAGCAGAAAATGAAACCGACTTAAAGATGAAAAGGCTATTCAGACCTCGTTGGATTACTATAGAATTATTACCAAATGTAAAGGGCATGAATGTAATTTTGTATGGGCTGTGTCCCGTGCCTATAAATAGGTGAACAGTACCCCCGTACTGTTCACACTGATTTGGCATTTGCTTTTGCGTCACACCTGTACTTTCATCTCCTTCCAAGCTGAAGGTACATTTGTAATCCGATGTCATTTATGTTTCTTCATAATAATAATGCAAAAATAAGTTGATAATAATATATAATTGTCTATGTTATCCTTCATATTCCTTATGATTCATTCTTCGTCATCGTATACTGTGTTTATAAAGGTACATCCTTTATAACCTACGTCCGAAAATCATTATACCCTAAGGGAAATAATGCTTCGAAGGACGAAGGACTTTACCGATTAACATTTTCTGTGTTGCCTTGTTCTTAACTCATAGCATTTGAGAACAAGTCCCCAACATTGGCGCCCACCTCCGGTGAACTCACTTCTACTCTTTGAGTTTTTGAACACCTTCGGCGATCATAAACCTTCGCTATGGCACCGAAGAAAGCTTCAGCAACTGGGGCTGCAGCTCTGCAACCGCTGGACCACAATCAGGAGACTGTCTCCCTTCGGGAGGCCCGAAGCCAGAAAAGGAAGGCTGTTAGCCCGACACCGCCAGAGGATGAGATAAACCAAGAAATCAGAGACATGGAGATGCTTCATCAACAGGTGCAGAGGAAGAAGGAAAAGATGGCCAGGCTAGCTGAACTGCAAAGGCAGATAGACGAAGCCTCTGAAGAAGTTTGTCATCTTACTCAGGATGAGCAACACCGAAGGCCTCAGCACCAAGACCTTCATCAGGAGGGTTTCCTCAACGAAGATGACTGGTATGACAATTTCCATCATGGGAATTTTGTTTTTGATGATGCTTCTCCTCTGTCCGCTGAGCTGCAGGCTACACCTTGGCCTCTGTCCTACAAGCCACCTCAGCTTCCCATATTCTATGGCCACTCAGACCCGAAGCAGTTTTTGATGAGCTACGAAGCAACAGTATCTTCGTATGGTGGCAATGCTGCAGTCATGGCCAAATCTTTTGTTATGGCTGTCAGGAGTGTTGCTCAAACCTGGTATTCCTCCCTTCGACCAGGAACGATCACTTCATGGCAAAAGCTGAAGGACTTGTTGTTAACCAGCTTCCAAGGGTTTCAGACGAAGCCGGTCACTGCTCAAGCTCTATTCTAGTGCACCCAGGATCACGAAGAATACCTTCAGGCGTACGTCCGGAGGTTCTTGCGTTTGAGGGCACAGGCACCAACAGTGCCCAACGAAATTGTCATTAAGGCCATGATCAAGGGGCTTCGGCCAGGACCTTCAGCTCAGTACTTCGCTAGGAAGCCTCCTCAAACTTTGGAGAAGCTGCTCTAGAAGATGGACGAGTATATTCGGGCCGATAATGATTTTCGTCAAAGAAGGGAGGAGGCTTTCAGGTTTTCTGAAATGACCAGGGGCTTCGGAGGAAGATTCTATCCGAGGCACGTTAGGTCAATCCATAACTCTACTCAAAATGATGATAGGGGGAGCCAGCAGCAAAGGCCACAGTGCTCCTCACAGGCTTCGGCGCAACAGCAAGGCTCCTTTCGACCACTAGCTCCAAGAGGCAGAGGCGCCAGGGGCTTCGGCGGAAGATTTGGAGATCAACCAAGAAGAATTTTTTGCTTGTTCTGTGGTGAGAACAAGGGCCATACCACCAGGATGTGCCATGTTACCATCCAGAAGCAAAAGGAAATAGCCGAAGTTGCGGCACAACAGGCTCAGCCGAAGCAGGTCATGCACACTGCTTCGTATCATTCGCCTTACATCCCAGAATATGTAGGCAACCACCCTGCAGTTTCTGTTGCTTCGGCGAGTCAACCTCAAGCTTCCTGGCAACAGCCTCCGCCTCCACCACCGCTGCAACAAGGCCAACAGCCAGAAGGGAGCCAATATGCTCCACACCAAAGGGACTTCAGAGAACAGTCCGAAGCTCGCACAGTCAACAGCACTGTGCCAGAGTCGAAGCACATCTATTGACAAATATCCTACCTTGATAGCAGCCTTTTTCATTCAGTTTTGTTTCTGTGCAATAAAGGACATTTTTCAAATTTCATGTAATAGTTTCGTTGTTTGCCACAAGGAAAATATATTTTCTTCACAGGCTTAAGTCGTTGAAGCTTAAAGATTTGCGATAACAAGGAGGACCTTCGAATTATCAAAAAATTCTTCGAAGCAACAAAAAGTCGTTCTAAGGAACGCAGAGTAAGTTTGCTGAAGTCACAAAAAGTCGTTCCAAAGGGAGCGCAGTGTAAGTTTTCTGCTCCAAAGTCGTTCCAAAGGGAATGCAGAGCTTACAGCGAAAAGTCAACGCTGGTACCGCCTAAGTAAAAGGCGAAGCGCGAAAAGTCAACGTGAATACCGCTGAAAGTAAAAGGCGAAGAAGCTCCTAAGGGAGGCTTACAGCGAAAAATAAACGCTGATTCCGCTGAAGTAAAAGGCGAAGAAGCTCCTAAGGGAGGCTTATAGCAAAAAGTCAACGCTAATTCAAAAAGATTATGTGTTTTATCACAGGGATGTGTGTGTATCTTCGGAATAAACACCATCTTACATAACATAACATCATCGCATCATTTCGCATAGCATAAGCATCATACATCATGCTGCATATGGCACAAGAGGGGGACACAATATCGATCTTCGGAAGAATGTTTTGAAAAAGGGGAAAATCATGCTAAGTCGCAAGGAGATACACTATTGATCTTCGGAAATGTAGCTTCGGAAAATATCTTCACGAAGCTTGGATATTATTCATCAGAACACTACGGATATTGTTGTGACAAATAAAAATTCTTCTTCACGAAGCATGAAAAGAAGGGAAGGTGTTTTTTCGTCAAAGACTCAAAAACGGTACGTATGTAAAATTTCATGCATCGTAAAGAATTGAACAATAAAAACAGGTATATTACATTCAGGGTTACAAGATGTTTCACATGTTACATTTCAGAAGTTTTTACAATAGTACTTAATCTTCTCTCAGAACAACTTCCGCAGCCTCGTTCAGGAGCCGATTAACAACTTCATCCATGATAGCTTCAGCCATCTTTTTAATTTCGTCGTCTCCTTTCGGGTGAGGGCCCGGAGACGCTTTAGTAGGATCTGAAGGAGGACAGGATACGGCTACATTGCTATTACAAATTGCGAACGAAGTTTAAAACCAAAAATTACAACACAATAAAAACCATTAGTTAATACCTATTTGCCCTTCGGGCTCTGCGCTCTTCTCAGCAGCCTCAGCCACTTCTCTAGCATCGTGAATTCCCTTCTCGCTTTTTTGGATAATTTCTCGAGCCATTTCTCGACCACCATTATCCCAGACATCGGTGAAAAATTTTCCACCAACCATGCTAGCTTCGGCTGAAGGATCTTTCGTATCTTCGAAGGACAAGGTAGCTTCGGATTGCGCTAAAATCTTTACATGCTCGCAGCCCTTTTTCTCCAAAATGGTGGCAATCCCCCTGGCACCCGAGAAAGCACATATGTCTCCGCGGCTATTTAAAATTTCCTCGAAGGCCTCAGCTTCGTGATTAATCCATTCGATGGGACCTTCGGGGTTGCCTCTTGTAAAGTTTTCTTCGCTCAAGAATGCGCCGACGCTGGCGAAGCTAGCTTTCAACTTCTTAACACACTCCATAGATTTGTTATAGCATCTTTTCTTGGACGAACGAAGCTCTTCAACAGTTCCCTCTAAATGATTTGCCCATTGGTCGCTAAGTTCTCGCTTCGTTTCTTCAAGTATGCGTTCCTCTTTGGCTCTGGCCAGTTGTTTTCGAAGATCTTCAATTTCACGCTTCTGAGCCTCAGCTTGACCTTTAAAAGTAGCTTCGTCTTCTTTTATTCTATTTATCAATGAATGTAATATTTTATCTTTTTCGAGACCTTCGTTCCTCAGTTCAATTACTTCGGAACGAAGGTTGCTCAGGGCTATAGCGCACCCTTCGTCTTCGGCATCTTTTTGGGCCCTGAGGGCATTGCTAAGTATAAGGCCCTGCAAAGAAAAATGTGTGTGCGTCAATAGATTTAAGCAAACGAAAAATTTTGGTCTCAACAAAAAATACAAAGATCTCATTTTTTGCACCTTTAAGCTATTGTATGCCAGGCTGTCGGCCAGTTCGTTTTTCGACAGCACTGAGAGCCGTCTTCTAGTGTTGGGAATCCGAAGCTCTTGCTCATCTCCCGACAGACAGAAATCTCCTTGCTGTCAGGGAGACAATACAAAAAGTCTTCTTCTCCACTGCCGTTGAATATTAACGCCCCCTTTGGATACTTCAGTTTTTGGGCGTAAAACTGGGCCTCTTGCTTCTCTTTTTCTGATAATTTTTTCCCCGAAGCATGACGAACAATATAATCAAGGACTTTGGGGGATGCTTCGGGGGCAACAGCACTGATTTCTTCAACAAGAATTGGCTCCGTTATTTTTTCTTCCTCGGTTTCCAAGGATTTTACCTTCGTAGGCTCTGAGGGCCCAGCTTCAGCTTCAGTTTCTTGCTCTGGGGCCTTAGTATCAGAAATTTCAGTTTTCGCTTCGGAAGTTGCAATAGTCTTCTTCGGAGTTGTGCTTGAGGACTTAATTGTTTCCAGAACATCTAACACATTAACCATTCTCTTTCTTTTCGGAGTCACCGCTGGCCCCTTTTGATTTTTTATTATCTCAACATTAGCTGAAGGACTTAAAACTTCTGATATTTTTGATCCCTCGGTTGATCCTTTTACTTCTTCCATTTTTTCTGTCGATGGCGCTTCGGCCATCTCTTTGGTTTCTGGTAACAAAATCTTTGGTTCTTCCAATTCTATTCTTGTTGGCGCTTCAGCCATTTCTGCGACTTCTGGCAGCAAGGTTGGCTTGGTTGGTTTTTCAGCTTCGGTGGCCGAAGAGGTCTCTCCGGTGAACTCAGGCACCGAGGCTGGTTCAATATAGCGTGGCCGATGTGTGAGGACCTTTATCCTTTTTCTTTTCGGTGCTGGCTCACTAGGAGCAGTTGCAGCTTCTTCTTTCGCAGAGGTTGTGCTTTTTCTTTTCTGCCCTCAAATGGGATAACGATAGTCAGGGTAGACGAACCCGATTGCGTCAAACACCCGGTTCAGTCTTTTCTTTTTTCGGCCTCCGAAGGCTGCTGACAATGCAGTATCTTCGGCCTTCGAGTAAGCCCCAAGCAGTTCATCACTTAAATTTTCAATGCTTTTTAGCCAGTCATCATCTGGCTCAACGAATTTATCTCCGAACTTGAAAGTATACTTCAGCCTGATAAGTCCACCTTCGTCAGCCTCTTTTATGGTTTCTTGCGGCATTTCCCATTTTTCCGCGAGCGGCCATACTCTGAAGGCAATATGCTCTTGTACCAAATCTCTCGTTCCAATAAAAGAACAAATAACACCGAAGGCTCTCTGGCATTCTTCGGCAGTTTCATTCATTTCAACCTTCGGCCTCCGCAGGCCGAAGCTTTGCCATATAGGGCGCATAATTATACCTTTGATATCTTCCCGTACTTTCAGGTCATTCTTCACATAAAACCATTCTGTCATCCAGTCGCTGGGCCATCTCTTCCGAAAGGTTGGCACGGGACAGCTTGACCCAGACCGAGAAACGAAGTTGTAGCAGCCAAAATTATTGTGATACTGTTCCTTACCCCAAGGTTTTGTCTCGTATGATAATTCGTGTATATTGCAGAAACTTTTCGCATCAGGTTCCAGACCTTGGCTTCTCACGGCCCACACGAAGATATTCAGCCTTATGATTGCTTCGGGGGTAAGTTGGTGAAGATAGACTTCGAATATTTTCAGCACCTCTACGACAAAGTTGCTCAGGGGAAATCTAAGTCCAGCTTTCAAAAAGCTTCGGTACACTACGACTTCATTTTCTTCAGGGTTCGGACAAGTCTTTTCTCCTTCGTCGGCCCTCACAACGGACAAGTCCCGGAAATACCTTCCTCTCATGTTGGCAAGATGATTTCTTTGATACTTGATTTGCCAAAAACCGCATGGCTTGGTCGCCAAGGGCGATCTTCGGAGTCTTCACCACCACTATCCACATCATAACTGTCGCTGTCATCAGTATCTTCAGACAAACCTTCTAAAATCTCTTTGGTAATTTTTTCTGTATTGGTCTTCGACATTGCTATAAGAAACCCCAGATTCTTCTCTTCAGAGAGACTCAGCATCATCTCGGCAGCAGCCTTCTTATCTTCAGACATCTTCGGAAACACTAAAAAACTGTTTTCAATGCCGAAGCTTCAAAACTTAAAAAGCTAAGAAAATCTTGGTGCGCAAGAGCTAAAAATTGAATGAGCGAGAGCAGATGGCAAGAGAGCGTGCCAAATGAGCTTGCGGTATGATCTTATTTATACGCCCAGTGCGTTGAAAATTGAAAGACCCCGCCTGTCAGTGAATGTTGCTATTCTAGCAAAGGGAAGGTGTTTTTTCGGACCTTCGGCTTAAAGCCTTCGTCCATGTCGCAATCTAAATTTATTATTTTAACAAATTAATATTGCGAGGGGCTACTGTTGTTGGCCTTCGGCTTACGAAGGTCCTCAAAAACAGGATTTAACAGTATTTCTGGAGTATAATGTGTGAACAGGTATCTTCGGACTCGAGTCGGTATCACAGTAGGAGAAGCCCAAAATAATACGAAGGTTGATACATCGCCGAAGATGTGAGCGGGAAAGCTTCGGCGTGGTAGCAGAAAATGAAACTGACTTAAAGATGAAAAGGCTATTCAGACCTCGGTGGATTACTATAGAATTATTACCAAATGTAAAGGGCATGAATGTAATTTTGTATGGGCTGTGTCCCGTGCCTATAAATAGGTGAACAGTACCCCCGTACTGTTCACACTGATTTGGCATTTGCTTTTGCGTCACACCTGTACTTTCATCTCCTTCCAAGCTGAAGGTACATTTGTAATCCGATGTCATTTCTGTTTCTTCATAATAATAATGCAAAAATAAGTTGATAATAATATATAATTGTCTATGTTATCCTTCATATTCCTTATGATTCATTCTTCGTCATCGTATACTGTGTTTATAAAGGTACATCCTTTATAACCTTCGTCCGAAAATCATTATACCCTAAGGGAAATAATGCTTCGAAGGACGAAGGACTTTACCGATTAACATTTTCTGTGTTGCCTTGTTCTTAACTCATAACATTTGAGAACAAGTCCCCAACAGCCGACACAGGTTTTTCAACCACCGGTAAATCCATAAGGAGTTCACGAAGCCACTCAGCTTCAACTGAAGCGGTATCTAATGTTGTGAGTTCTGCTTCCATAGTCGACCTTGTTAAGATGGTCTACTTGCAAGACTTCCATGAAACAGCACCACGTCCAAGTGAAAACACATATACACTTGTGGCATATATCTCATCAGCATCAGATATCCAATTTGCATCACAATAACCCTCCAGTACTGTTGGGTACCCGGTATAATGGATGCCTAAACTCATAGTACCTTTTAGATAGCACAAAACTCTCTCAAGAGCATGCCAGTGATCATCTCCCGGATTTGAAACAAACCGGCTAAGTTTTCTCACAGCAAACGAGATGTTAGGCCTCGTAGCGCTAGCTAAGTACATGAGTGAACCAATTATTTAGGAATATCACAATTGATCCATAGATATCCTTTGATTTTTCTTCAAAAGCTTACTAGGATCATAACGTGTTGGAGCTGGTTCACATTCGCCATAATCAAAGTGACTCAAAACCTTTTCCACATAATCGGATTACACCAGTGTGATCCCACCATTACCTTCTCTCAATAGCTTAATGTTAAGAATAACATCAGCTTCTCCCAAATCTTTCATTTCAAAATTATTGGACAGAAAGTATTTTGTCTCTTTAATCACTTCAAGACTCGTCCCCAAGATTAGAATGTCATCACCATACATGCATAAAATTACTCGCTCGCCCCCACCATACCGATAATACACACATTTGTCTGCTTCGTTCACAACAAAGTCGGCAGATGTCAAAGTTCTATCAAACTTTTCATGCCATTACTTAGGTGCTTGTTTTAAGCCATATAAAGATTTCAATAACTTACACACCATGCCTTCTTGACCGTTTGCTACAAACCCAGCCGGTTGCTCCATGTAGATTTCCTCATCTAGCTCTCCATTTAGAAATGTTGTCTTAACATCCATTTGATGGACGAGAATACCATGAGAAGAAGCCAGAGAAAGTAGCACACGAATTGTGGTCAATCGAGCCACAGGTGAATAAGTATCAAATAAATTCTCACGTTCTTTCTGTGAATAGCCTTTAATTACAAGCCTTGCCTTGTACCTTTCAATAGTACCGTCAGGCCTAAGCTTTTTTTGAACATCCATTTACTCCCAATGGGCTTACACCCATAAGGACGTTCAACGACCTCCCAAGTTGCATTAGACATAATAGAATCCATCTCACTCATTGCTTCCTTCCAAAAGTTAGCATCAGGAGAGGAATATGCCTCTTCAATGGTACTTGGGGTTTCATCCACAAGATATACAATGTAATCATCACCAAAGGACTTTGCAATCCTTGGTCTCTTACTCTTTCGAGTTGATACATTGTCATCTTCCACAGGATTATGTATATGGTATTACTCAGTGTGTTCTTCGGGAATAAAATGCTCATGGCCTCATGGGGTATCGTTGGTTCATCACTAGACGTATTATGTGTAGCTTTCATGGGAAATTCGTCCTCAAAGAACGTAGCATCACTGGACTCCATAATAGTACCTACCAACATGTCCGATACTCCAGAGTTTATAATTAAGAACCTATATCCAATGCTGTGAAAAGCATACCCAAGGAAAACACAATCAACAGTTTTCGGTCCTAATTTGCGCTTCTTGTTAATTGACACATTCACTTTAGCCAAACAACCCCAGGTGCGTAAATAGGAGATATTTAATTTCCTCTTTTCCCATTCCTCTAATGGTGTGATTTCTTTATTATTTGTGAGAACTTTATTCAGGACATGACTGAAAGTCGCCTAGAGGGGGGGTGAATAGGGCGAATCTGAATTTTATAAACTTAAGCACAACTACAAGCCAGGTTAGCGTTAGAAATATGAACGAGTCCGAGAGAGAGAATGAAAAACAAATCACGGGCAAATAAAGAGTGAGACACGATGATTTGTTTTACCGAGGTTCGGTTCTTGCAAACCTACTCCCTGTTGAGGTGGTCACAAAGACCGGGTCTCTTTCAACCCTTTCCCTCTCTCAAACGGTCACTTAGACCGAGTGAGCTTCTCTTCTCAATCAAACGGAACACAAAGTTCCCGCAAGGACCACGACACAATTGGTGTCTCTTGCCTTGGTTACAATTGAGTTTGATCACAATAATGAAGAAAGAAAAGAAGCAATCCAAGCGCAAGAGCTCAAATGAACACAAATGTCGCTCTCTCTAGTCACTATTTGATTTGGAGTGATTCGGGACTTGGGAGAGGATTCGATCTCTTTGGTTGTTTCTAGAATTGAATGCTATAGCTCTTGTAATGTGTTGATGGTGGAAAACTTGGATGCAATTGAATGTGGGGTGGTTGGGGTATTTATAGCCCTAACCACCAAATGTGGTCGTTGGAAGGCTGCTGTCGCATGGCGCACCGGACAGTCCGGTGCGCCAGCCACGTCAGCAGGCCATTGGGTTCTGACCGTTGGAGCTCTGACAGGTGGGGCCTCTGGGCTGTCCGGTGGTGCACCGGACAGGTCCTGTAGACTGTCCAGTGTGCCTCCTACGCGTGCTCTGACTCTGACGCGCACTGTAGCACATTGAATGCGTTTGCAGTCGACCATTGGCACGAAGTAGCTGTTGCTCCGCTGGCACACCGGACAGTCCGGTGAATTATAGCGGAGTGGCCTCCCATTTTCCCGAAGGTGGCAAGTTCAGCTTCGAGTTTCCTGGTGCACCGAACACTGTCCGGTGGTGCATCGGACACTGTCCGGTGCGCCAGACCAGGGTGCCTTTTGGGATGTCTTTAGCTCTCTTTATTTGAACCCATCTTTGGTCTTTTTATTGGCTTGTTGTGAACCTTTGGTACCTGTAAAACTTATAGACTAGGGCAAACTAGTTAGTCCAATTATTTGTGTTGGACAATTCAACCACCAAAATCAATTTAGGAAAAGGTGTAAGCCTATTTCCCTTTCAATCTCCCCCTTTTTGGTGATTGATGCCAACACAAACCAAAGCAAATATAGAAGTGCATAATTGAACTAGTTTGCATAATTGTAAGTGCAAAGGTTGCTTGGAATGAAACCAATATATGTTTTTACTAGATATGCATGGATAGCTTTCTTTTCATATTAAGTTTTTGGACCACGCTTGCACCACATATTTTGTTTTTGCAAATCCTTTTGTAAATTTATTTCAAAGTATTTTTGCAAATAGTTAAAGGTAAATGAATAAGATTTTGAGAAGCATTTTTGAGATTTGAAATTTTCTTCCCCTGTTTCAAATGCTTTTTCCTTTGACTAAACAAAACTCCCCCTCAATAAAATCCTCCTCTTAGTGTTCAAGAGGGTTTTAGATATTAGTTTTTGAAGAGGGTGTCCCAATTTGAAATTCTATCAAAAATAAGATACCAGATGACAAATTCATTATTTCAAAAATCTTTTCTTAACTCAAATTTTGAAAATTGGTGGTGGTGTGGTCCTTTTGCTTTGGGCTAATACTTTCTCCCCCTTTGGCATGAATCGCCAAAAAATGGATACTTGAGTGAAATATAAGCCCTTTTAACTACTTTCTCCTCTTTTGGCAAACAAAATATGAGTGAAGATTATACCAAAGACGGAGAGTGGTGCGGAGCGACGGCGAAGGATGAGTCATTTCGATGGAGTGGAGTGGAAGCCTTTGTCTTCGCCGAAGTCTCCAATTCCCTTTCAATCTATGACTTGGTTTGAAATACACTTGAAAACACATTAGTCATAGCATATAAAAGAGACATGATCAAAGGTATATTAATGAGCTATGTGTGCAAAACATCAAAAGAAATTCTGAGAATCAAGAATATTTAGCTCATGCCTAAGTTTGTTGAAAGTTTGTTCATCTAATGGCTTGGTAAAGATATCGGCTAATTGTTCCTTGGTGTTAATATATGCAATCTCGATATCCCCCTTTTGTTGGTGATCCCTTAAGAAATGATACCGAATGGCTATGTGTTTAGTGCGGCTATGCTCAACGGGATTATCTGCCATGCGGATTGCACTCTCATTATCACATAGAAGAGGAACTTTGGTTAATTTGTAACCATAGTCCCTAAGGGTTTGCCTCATCCAAAGTAATTGCGCGCAACAATGGCCTGCGGCAATATACTCGGCTTCGGCGGTAGAAAGAGCTACGAAATTTTGCTTCTTTGAAGCCCAAGACACCAGAGACCTTCCCAAGAACTGGCAAGTCCCCGATGTGCTCTTTCTATTAATTTTACACCCCGCCCAATCGGCATCCGAATAACCAATTAAATCAAATGTGGATCCCCGAGGGTACCAAATCCCAAACTTAGGAGTATAAACTAAATATCTCAAGATTCGTTTTACGACCGTAAGGTGAGCTTCCTTAGGGTCGGCTTGGAATCTTGCACACATGCATACGGAAAGCATAATATCCGGTCATGAAGCACATAAATAGAGTAAAGAACCTATCATCGACCGGTATACCTTTTGATCTACGGATTTACCTCCCGTGTCGAGGTCGAGATGCCCATTGGTTCCCATGGGTGTCTTGATGGGCTTGGCATCCTTCATCCCAAACTTGTTTAGAATGTCTTGAATATATTTCATTTGGCTAATGAAAGTGCACTCTTAGAGTTGCTTCACTTGAAATCCTAAGAAGTACTTTAACTCCCCCATCATAGACATCTCGAATTTTTGTGTCATGATCCTACTAAATTCTTCACAGGTGGGCTCGTTAGTAGACCCAAATATAATATCATCAACATAAATTTGGCATACAAACAAATCATTTTCAAGAGTTTTAGTAAATAAAGTAGGATCGGATTTTCCGACTTTGAAGCCATTAGTGATAAGAAAATCTCTTAGGCATTCATACCATGCTCTTGGGGCTTGCTTGAGCCCATAAAGCGCCTTAGAGAGTTTGTAAATGTGATTAGGATACTCACTATCTTCAAAGTCGGGAGGTTGCTCAACATAGACCTCCTTCTTGATTGGTCCATTGAGGAAGGCACTTTTCACGTCCATTTGGTAAAGCTTAAAGCCATGATAAGTAGCATAGGCAAGTAAAATGCGAATTGACTCAAGCCTAGCTACGGGTGCATAGGTTTCACCGAAATCCAAACCTTCGACTTGTGAATATCCCTTGGCCACAAGTCGGGCTTTGTTCCTTGTCACCACACCATGCTCATCTTGCTTGTTGCGGAAGACCCACTTGGTTCCTACAACATTTTGATTAGGACGTGGAACTAAATGCCATACCTCATTCCTAGTGAAGTTGTTGAGCTCCTCTTGCATCGCCACCACCCAATCCGAACCTTGAAGTGCTTCCTCTACCCTGTGTGGCTCAATAGAGGAAACAAAAGAGTAATGCTCACAAAAATGTGCAACACGAGATCGAGTAGTTACCCCCTTTTGAATATCGCCGAGGATGGTGTTCACGGGGTGATCTCGTTGAATTGCTTGGTGGACTCTTGGGTGTGGCGGCCTTGGAACTTGTTCATATTCCTCATGTTGATCATGGGCATCTCCCCCTTGATCATTGCTCTTCTCTTGAGGTGGCTCAACTTATTGATCTTCTCCTTCATCATCTTGAGCCTTATCCTCATCTTGAGTTGGTGGAGATGCTTGTGTGGAGGAAGATGGTTGATCTTGTGCTTGTGGTGGCTCTTCGGATTCCTTAGGACACACATCCCCAATGGACATGTTCCTTAGCGCGACGCACGGAGCCTCTTCATCACCTAGCTCATCAAGATCAACTTGCTCTACTCGAGAGCCGTTATACTCATCAAACACAATGTCATAAGAAACTTCAACTAGTCCGGAGGACTTGTTAAAGACTCTATATGCCCTTGTGTTTGAATCATATCCTAGTAAAAAGCCTTCTACAGCCTTAGGAGCAAATTTAGATTTTCTACCTCTTTTAACAAGAATAAAACATTTGCTACCAAAGACTCTAAAATATGAAACATTGGGATTTTTACCGGTGAGGAGTTCGTAAGATGTCTTCTTGAGGATTTGGTGTAGATATAATCGGTTGATGGCGTAGCAGGCGGTGTTGACCGCCTCGGCCCAAAACCGATCCGAAGTCTTGTACTCATCAAGCATGGTTCTTGCCATGTCTAGTAGAGTTCTATTCTTCCTCTCCACTACACATATGCTTGATGCCCTCCTCCTCAAGAAAGCCTTCGATTTGAGAGTTCTTGAACTCCGTTCCGTTGTCGCTTCTAATTTTCTTGATCCTTAAGCCAAACTCATTTTGAGCCCATCTCAAGAATCCCTTTAAGGTCTCTTGGGTATGAGATTTTCCTGCAAAAAGAACACCCAAGTGAAGCGAGAATAGTCATCCACAATAACTAGACAGTACTTACTCCCGCCGATGCTTATGTAAGCTATCGGGCCGAATAGGTCCATGTGTAGGAGCTCGAGTGGCCTGTCAGTCGTCATGATGTTCTTGTGTGGATGATGAACACCAACTTGCTTCCTTGCCTGACATGCGCTACAAATCCTGTCTTTCTCAAAATGAACATTTTTTAGTCCCAAAATGTGTTCTCCCTTTAGAAGCTTGTGAAGATTCTTCATTCCAACATGTGCTAGTCGGTGATGCCAGAGCCAGCCCATGTTAGTCTTAGCTATTAAGCAAGTGTCGAGTTCAGCTCTATCAAAATCTACTAAGTATAGCTGACCCTCTAACACTCCCTTAAATGCTATTGAGTCATCACTTCTTCTAAATACAGTAACACCTACATCCGTAAAAAGACAGTTGTAGCCCATTTTACATAATTGCAAAACTGAAAGCAAGTTGTAATCTAAAGAATCTACAAGAAAAACATTTGAAATGGAATGGTCAGGTGATATAGCAATTTTACCCAATCCTTTGACCAAACCTTGATTTCCATCCCCGAATGTGATAGCTCGTTGGGGATCTTGGTTTTTCTCATAGGAGGAGAACATCTTCTTCTCCCTGTCATATGGTTTGTGCACCCGCTGTCGATGATCCAACTTGAGCCCCCGGATGCATAAACCTACAAAACAAATTTAGTTCTTGATTTTAGGTACCCAAACGGTTTTGGGTCCTTTGACATTAGATACAAGAACTTTGGGTACCCAAACACAAGTCTTGGAGCCCTTTTGTTTGCCCCCAACATACTTGGCAACTACCTTGCCTAATTTGCTGGTTAGCACATAAGATGCATCAAAAGTCTTAAATGCAATGTTATGATCATTTGATGCAGGAGTTTTCCTTTTAGGCAATTTAGCACGGGTTGATTGCCTAGAGTTAGATGTCTCACCCTTATACATAAAAGCATGATTAGGGCCAGAGTGAGACTTCCTAGAATGAATTCTCCTAATTTTGTGCTCGGGATAAGACAGGGTACAAAATGTAACCCTCGTTATCCTGAGGCATGGGAGCCTTGCCCTTAACAAAGTTTGACAATCTTTTAGGAGGGGCATTAAGTTTGACATTGTCTCCCTTTTGGAAGCCAATGCCATCCTTGATGCCAGGGCATCTCCCACTGTAGAGCATGCTTCTAGCAAATTTAAATTTTTCATTTTCTAAGTCATGCTCGACAATTTTAGCATCTAATTTTGCTATATGATCATTTTGTTGTTTAATTAAAGCCATATGATCATGAATAGCATCAATGTTAACATCTCTACATCTAGTGCAAATAGTAACATGCTCAATGGTAGATGTAGAGGGTTTGCAAGAATTAAGTTCAACAATCTTAGCACGTAAAATATCATTGTTATCTCTAAGATTGGAAATCGTAACATTGCAAACATCTAGTTCTTTAGCCTTAGCAATTAATTTTTTATTATCATTTCTAAGGCTAGCAAGAGAGATATTCAATTATTCAATCTAAGCAAGCAAACTAACATTATCATCTCTAAGATTGGGAATTGAGGCATCACAAACATTTGAATCAACCTTAGCAATTAAACTAGCATTCTCATTTCTAAGGTTGGTAATAACATCATGGCAAGTGCTTAGCTCACTAGATAATTTTCACATTTTTCTACTTCTAGAGCGTAAGCATTTTTAACCTTAACATGCTTCTTATTTTCCTTAATTAGGAAGTCCTCTTGGGAGTCCAAGAGTTCATCCTTCTCATGAATAGCACTAATTAATTCATTTAGTTTTTCTTTTTGTTGCATGTTTAGGTTGGCAAAAAGGGTGCGCAAATTATCTTCCTCATCACTACAATTATCCTCATCACTAGAGGTTGCATATTTAGTGGAGGATTTTGATTTTACCTTCTTCCTTTTGCCATCCTTGGCCATTAGGCACTTGTGGCCGACGTTGGGGAAGAGAAGCCCTTTGGTGACGGCGATGTTGGCGGCGTCCTCGTCGGAGGAAGAGTCGGTGGAGCTCTCGTCGGAGTCCCATTCGTGGCACACATGGGCATCCGCCCCTCTTCTTGTGGTACCTTTTCTTTTCTCTCCTCTTGCCCTTCTTGTTGTCGCCCCTGTCACTGTCACTAGATAATGGACATTTTGCAATAAAGTGACCGGGCTTACCACATTTGTAGCAAACTTTCTTGGAGCGGGGCTTGTAATCCTTCCCCTCCTTTGCTTGAGGATTTGGCAGAAGCTTTTGATGATGAGCGACATCTCCTCATTGTCGAGCTTAGAGGCGTCGATGGGTTGTCTACTTGATGTAGACTCCTCCTTCTTCTCCTCCGTTGCTTTGAATGCGACCGGTTGTGCTTCGGGCGTGGAGGGGCCATCTAGCTCGATGATTTTCTTTGAGCCTTTGATCATCAATTCAAAGCTCACAAAATTTCCTATCACTTCCTCGGGAGACATTAGTGTGTATCTAGGATTACCACGAATTAATTGAACTTGCGTAGGGTTAAGAAAAACAAGTGATCTAAGAATAACCTTAACCATTTCATGGTCATCCCATTTTGTGCTCCCGAGGTTGCGCACTTGGTTCACCAAGGTCTTGAGCCGGTTGTACATCTCTTGTGGCTCCTCCCCTTGGCGAAGCCGGAAGCGACCGAGCCGGGTTAAATAGGGTGAATCTGAATTTTATAAACTTAAGCACAACTACAAGTCGGGTTAGCGTTAGAAATATGAACGAGTCCGAGAGAGAGGGTGAAAAATAAATCGCGGGCAAATAAAGAGTGAGACACGATGATTTTTTTACCGAGGTTCGATTCTTGCAAACATACTCCCCGTTGAGGTGGTCACAAAGACCGGGTCTCTTTCAACCCTTTCCCTCTCTCAAACGGTCACTTAGACCGAGTGAGCTTCTCTTCTCAATCAAACGGAACACAAAGTTCCTGCAGGGACCACCACACAATCGGTGTCTCTTGCCTTGGTTACAATTGAGTTTGATCACAAGAATGAAGAAAGAAAAGAAGCAATCCAAGCGCAAGAGCTCAAATGAACACAAATGTCGCTCTCTCTAGTCACTATTTGATTTGGAGTGATTCAGGACTTGGGAGAGGATTCTATCTCTTTGGTTGTGTCTAGAATTGAATGCTATAGCTCTTGTAATGTGTTGAAGGTGGAAAACTTGGATGCAATTGAATGTGAGGTGGTTGGGGTTTTTATAGCCCCAACCACCAAATGTGGCCGTTGGAAGGCTGCTGTCGCATGTCGCACCGGACAGTCCGGTGCGTCATCGGACACTGTCCGGTGCGCCAGCCACGTCAGCAGGCCGTTGGGTTCTGACCGTTGGAGCTCTGACAGGTGGGGCTCTGGGCTGTCCAGTGGTGCACCGGACAGGTCCTGTAGACTGTCTGGTGCGCCTCCTGCGCGTGCTCTGACTCTGGCACGCACTGTAGTGCATTGAATGTGTTTGCAGTCGACCATTTGTGTGAAGTAGCCGTTGCTCCGCTGGCACACCGGACACTGTCCGGTGCTTCACCGGACAGTCTGGTGAATTATAGTGGAGCGGCCTCCCATTTTCCCGAAGGTGGCAAGTTCAGCTTCGAGTTTCCTGGTGCACCGGACACTGTCCGGTGGTGCATCAGACACTGTCCGGTGGCACACCGGACAGTCCGGTGCGCCAGACCAGGGTGCCTTTTGGGATGTCTTTAGCTCTCTTTATTTGAACCCATCTTTGGTCTTTTTATTGGCTTGTTGTGAACCTTTGGCACCTGTAAAACTTATAGACTAGAGCAAACTAGTTAGTCCAATTATTTGTGTTGGACAATTCAACCACCAAAATCAATTTAGGAAAAGGTGTAAGCCTATTTCCCTTTCAATGACACACTGCCAAGATCTCCTCACCCCACCGTTCCTTAGATAGTCTCGAAGTATCTAACATGGCGTTAACTAAATCAGTTAGAGTATGGTTCTTTCTCTCAGCAACCCCATTGGATTGTGGTGAGTATGGCGGTGTCCTCTCATGAATAATACCATGTTCCACACAAAAATAAAAAAAATCACCTAAAAAATATTCTCCACCATGATCAGACCTTAACCGTTTAATTTTCCTCTCGAGTTAATTTTCCACTTCAGCTTTGTAGGTCTTAAAATAATGCAAAGCTTTGTCTTTTGACTTTAAGAGATACACATAACAAAATCTAGTAGAATCATCAATAAAAGCAATAAAATATTGTTTGCCTCCCTTAGTCAATATTTCGTTCATCTCACATAAATCGGAATGTATTAAGTCTAGCGGTGCCAAGTTCCTCGCCTATGCAGTCTTATGAGGCTTGCGAGGTTGCTTAGATTGCACGCACACCTGGCACTTAGAACCTTTGACTAAATCAAATTTCGGGATTAAATTTAAATTTGCTAACTGTGACACACAACCAAAATTGATGTGACAAAGTCGTGAATACCAAATATACGACTCGTTCGAAATCACATTTTTCACAGACTTTTTACTAACATCATGCAAAGATAAGCAGAACAAGCCTCCATTGTCATAGCCTTTTCCAACAAATGTCCCATACTTTGACAGTATACATTTATTGGACTCAAACACAAGTTTATAGCCATCTCGACATAGCAAGGAGCCAGTAACAAGATTCTTTTTTATGGAGGGGACATGCTGCACGTTCTTCAATAGCACCATCTTTCCCAAAGTAAAGTTCAGAATGACTGTACCAACACCAAGAACACGCGCATGTGATCCGTTCCGCATCAGCAAGGCTCCAGCCCCTTTGCACTGATAAGAAGAAAACAAAGAAATATCAGCACACACATGAATGTTAGTGAAAGGGAATTAGGCTTACACCTAGTTCCTATATAATTTTGGTGGTTGAATTGCCCAACACAAATCTTTGGACTAACTTGTTTGCCCAAGTGTATAGTATATACAGGTGTAAAAGGTTCACACTCAGCCAATAAAAAGACCAAGTTTTGGATTCATCAAAAGAGCAAAGGGGCAACCGAAGGCACCCCTGGTCTGGCGCACCGGACTGTCCGGTGTGCCACCGGACAGTGAACAGTACCTGTCCGGTGCACCAGGGGACTCAGACTCAAACTCGCCACCTTCGGGAATTTCCAAGGCGACTCGGCTATAATTCACCGGACTGTCCGGTGTACACCGGACAGTGTCCGGTGCGTCAAGGGAGGTCGGCCTCAGGAACTCGCCAGGCTCGGGTTCGCGCGGCTGCCGCTCCGCTAAAATTCACCGGACTGTCCGGTGTGCACCGGACTGTCCGGTGTGCCAGCGGAGCAACGGCTCACTGCGGCGCCAACGGCTCACTGCGGTGCATTTAATGCGCGCGCAGACGTCAGGCACGCCCATACCGGTGCACCGGACATCAAACAGTTCATGTCCGGTGTGCACCGGACACCCAGGCGGGCCCACAAGTCAGAAGCTCCAACGGCTAGAATCCAACGGCAGTGATGACGTGGCAGGGGCACCGGACTGTCCGGTGTGCACCGGACTGTCCGGTGCGCCATCAAGCAGACGCCTCCAGCCAACGGCCACATTTGGTGGTTGGGGCTATAAATACCCCAACCACCCCACCATTCATTGCATCCAAGTTTTCCACTTCCCAACTACTACAAGAGCTAGGCATTCAAATCGAGACACATACAAAGAGATCAAATCCTCTCCAATTCATCACAAAGCCCTAGTGACTAGAGAGAGTGATTTGCCGTGTTCATTTGAGCTCTTGCGCTTGGATTGCTTCTTTTCTTTCTCACTTGTTCTTGAGATCAAAACTCCATTGTAATCAAGGCAAGAGGCACCAATTGTGTGGTGGCCCTTGCGGGGAAGTTTTGTTCCCGGCTTTGATTTGAGAAGAGAAGCTCACTCGATCCGTGGATCGTTTGAGAGAGGGAAGGGTTGAAAGAGACCCGGCCTTTGTGGCCTCCTCAACGGGGAGTAGGTTTGCAAGAACCGAACCTCGGTAAAACAAATCTCCGTGTCTCACTTGCTCATTCGCTTGGAATTTGTTTTGCGCCCTCTCTTGCGGACTCGTTTCTTATTACTAACGCTAACCCCGGCTTGTAGTTGTGTTTATATTTGTAAATTTCAGTTTCGCCCTATTCACCCCCCCTCTAGGCGACTATCAATTGGTATCAGAGCCGGTGCTTCATTAGAGCCTAACCGCTCGAAGTGATGTCGGGAGATCACGCCAAGAAGGAGATGGAAACCGGCGAAAAGCCCACTACAAGCCACGGGAGCACTTCATCGGAAGAGTCCCGCACCAAAAGGAGGGAGAAGAAGAAGAGCTCCTCCATCAAAGGGAAGGAGAAGAAATCTTCTTCTCACCACAAAGAGAAGAAGGAAAAATCTTCTTCCCACAAGCCGCATCGGAAAGGCGACAAGCACAAGAGGATGAGGAAGGTGGTCTACTACGAGACCGACACTTCATCAACATCGACCTCTGACTCCGATGCGCCCTCCGTCACTTCTAAGCGCCAAGAGCGCAAGAAGTATAGTAAGATCCCCCTACGCTACCCTCGCATTTCCAAACATACACCTTTACTTTCCGTCCCATTAGGCAAACCACCAACTTTTGATGGTGAAGATTACGCTAGGTGGAGCGATTTAATGCGATTTCATCTAACCTCGCTCCACAAAAGCATATGGGATGTTGTTGAGTTTGGCGCGCAGGTACCATCCGTAGGGGATGAGGACTATGATGAGGATGAGGTGGCTCAAATCGAGCACTTCAACTCTCAAGCAACAACGATACTCCTCGCCTCTCTAAGTAAAGAAGAGTATAACAAAGTACAAGGGTTGAAGAGCGCCAAGGAGATTTGGGATGTACTCAAAACCGCGCACGAGGGAGACGAGCTCACCAAGATCACCAAGCGGGAAACGATCGAGGGGGAGCTCGGTCGGTTCCGGCTTCACAAAGGAGAGGAGCCACAACACATGTACAACCGGCTCAAGACTTTGGTGAACCAAGTGCGCAACCTCGGGAGCAAGAAGTGGGACGATCACGAAGTGGTAAATGTTATTTTAAGATCTCTCATTTTTCTTAATCCCACTCAAGTTCAATTGATTCGTGGTAATCCTAGATATACTAAAATGACCCCCGAGGAAGTTATCGGGCATTTTGTAAGTTTTGAGTGCATGATAGAAGGCTCGAGGAAAATCAACGAGCTTGGCGACTCATCCGAAGCCCAACCCGTTGCATTCAAGGCAACGGAGGAGAAGAAGGAGGAGGCTACACCATGTCGACAACCAATCGACGCCTCCAAGCTCGACAATGAGGAAATGGCGCTCGTCATCAAGAGCTTCCGCCAAATCCTCAAACAAAGGAGGGGGAAAGACTACAAGTCCCGCTCCAAGAAGGTTTGCTACAAGTGTGGTAAGCCCGGTCATTTTATTGCTAAATGTCCTATATCTAGTGACAGTGACCGAGGTGACGACAAGAAGGGGAGACGAAAGGAAAAGAAGAGGTATTACAAGAAGAAGGGCGGCGATGCCCATGTTTGTCGCGAGTGGGACTCCGACGAGAGCTCAAGCGACTCCTCCGACGACGAGGACGCCGCCAACATCGCCGTCACCAAGGGACTCCTCTTCCCCAACGTCGGCCACAAATGCCTCATGGCAAAGGACGGCAAAAAGAAGGTTAAATCTAAATCCTCCACTAAATATGAATCCTCTAGTGATGACAATGCTAGTGATGAGGAAGATAATTTGCGTTCCCTTTTTGCCAACCTTAACATAGCTCAAAAAGAAAAATTAAATGAATTGGTTAGTGCTATTCATGAAAAGGATGACCTTTTGGATTCCCAAGAGGATTGTCTAATTAAAGAAAACAAAAAACATGTTAAGGTTAAAAAGGCTTATGCTCTAGAAGTAGAAAAATGTGAAAAATTATCTAGTGAGCTAAGCACTTGTCATGAGATGATTGACAACCTTAGAAATGAAAATGCCATTTTAAATGCTAAGGTTGATTCACATGTTTGTAATGTTTCAATTCCCAATTCTAGAGATAATGATGATGATTTGCTTGCTAGAATTGAAGAATTGAACATTTCTCTTGCTAGCCTTAGAATTGAGAATGAAAAATTGATTGCTAAGGCTAAGGATTTTGATGTTTGCAAAACTACCATTTCCGACCTTAGAACTAAGAATGATATCTTGCATGCTAAGGTTGTAGAATTAAAATCTTGCAAACCCTCTACATCTACCATTGAGCATGTTTCCATTTGTACTAGATGTAGAGATATTGATATTAATGCTATTCATGATCACATGGCTTTAATTAAAAAACAAAATGATCATATAGCAATATTAGATGCTAAAATTGCCGAGCACAACTTAGAAAATGAGAAATTTAAATTTGCTCGTAGCATGCTTTATAATGGGAGACGCCCGGGCATTAAGGATGGCATTGGCTTCCAAAGGGGAGACAATGTCAAAATTAGTGCCCCTCCTAAAAGATTGTCAAATTTTGTTAAGGGTAAGGCTCCCATGCCTCAGGATAACGAGGGTTACATTTTATACCCTGCCGGTTATCCCGAGAGCAAAATTAGGAGAATTCATTCTAGGAAGTCTCACTCTGGCCCTAATCATGCTTTCATGTATAAGGGTGAGACATCTAGCTCTAGGCAACCAACCCGTGCTAAGTTGCCTAGAAAGAAAACTCCTAATGCATCAAATGATCATGATATTTCATTTAAAACTTTTGATGCTTCTTATGTGCTTACAAACAAATCCGGCAAAGTAGTTGCCAAATATGTTGGGGGCAAGCACAAGGGCTCCAAGACTTGTGTTTGGGTACCCAAAGTTCTTGTGTCTAATGCCAAAGGACCCAAAACCATTTGGGTACCTAAAGTCAAGAACTAAACTTGTTTTGTAGGTTTATGCATCCGGGGGCTCAAGTTGGATACTCGACAGCGGGTGCACAAACCACATGACAGGGGAGAAAAGGATGTTCTCCTCATATGAGAAAAACCAAGATCCCCAACGAGCTATCACATTCGGGGATGGAAATCAAGGTTTGGTCAAAGGATTGGGTAAAATTGCTATATCTCCCGACCACTCTATTTCCAATGTTTTTCTTGTAGATTCTTTAGATTACAACTTGCTTTCTGTTTCTCAATTATGTAAAATGGGCTACAACTGTCTTTTTACTGATGTAGGTGTCACTGTCTTTAGAAGAAGTGATGATTCAATAGCATTTAAGGGTGTGTTAGAGGGTCAGCTATACTTGGTAGATTTTGATAGAGCTGAACTCGACACATGCTTAATTGCTAAGACTAACTTGGGTTGGCTCTGGCACCGCCGACTAGCCCATGTTGGGATGAAGAATCTTCATAAGCTTCTAAAGGGAGAACACATTTTAGGATTAACAAATGTTCATTTTGAGAAAGACAGGATTTGTAGCGCATGTCAGGCAGGGAAGCAAGTTGGCAATCATCATCCACACAAGAACATAATGACGACTGACAGGCCACTGGAGCTCCTACACATGGACCTATTCGGCCCGATCGCTTACTTAAGCATCGGCGGGAGTAAGTACTGTCTGGTTATCGTGGATGATTATTCTCGCTTCACTTGGGTATTCTTTTTACAGGAAAAATCTCAAACCCAAGAGACCTTAAAGGGATTCTTGAGACGGGCTCAAAATGAGTTCGGCTTAAGGATCAAGAAAATAAGAAGCGACAACGGGACGGAGTTCAAGAACTCTCAAATTGAAGGCTTCCTTGAGGAGGAGGGCATCAAGCATGAGTTCTCCTCTCCCTACACGCCACAACAAAATGGTGTAGTGGAGAGGAAGAATCGAACTCTATTGGACATGGCAAGAACCATGCTTGATGAGTACAAGACACCGGACCGGTTTTGGGCCGAAGCGGTCAACACCGCCTGCTACGCCATCAACCGGTTATATCTTCACCGAATCCTCAAGAAGACATCATATGAACTCCTAACCGGTAAAAAGCCCAACATTTCATACTTTAGAGTTTTTGGTAGCAAATGCTTTATTCTTGTTAAAAGAGGTAGAAAATCTAAATTTGCTCCTAAAATTGTAGAAGGCTTTTTACTTGGTTATGACTCAAACACAAGGGCATATAGGGTCTTTAACAAGTCCACTGGACTAGTTGAAGTCTCATGTGACGTTGTGTTTGATGAGACTAACGGCTCTCAAGTAGAGCACGTTGATCTTGATGAGATAGGTGAAGAACAGGCTCCATGCATAGCACTAAGGAACATGTCCATTGGGGATGTGTGTCCTAAGGAATCCGAAGAGCCTCCACATGCACAAGATCAACCATCCTCCTCCACGCAAGCATCTTCACCAACTCAAAATGAGGATGAAGCTCAAGTTGATGAAGGACAAAATCAAGAAGATGAGCCACCTCAAGATAATGGCGATGCAAGAGGAGCTCAACAACTTCACGCGGAATGAGGTATGGCACTTGGTTCCACGTCCTAACCAAAATGTTGTAGGAACCAAATGGGTCTTCCGCAACAAGCAAGATGAGCATGGTGTGGTGACAAGGAACAAAGCTCGACTCGTGGCCAAAGGGTATTCACAAGTCGAAGGTTTGGATTTCGGTGAAACCTATGCACCCGTAGCTAGGCTTGAGTCAATTCGCATATTATTGGCCTATGCTACTTACCATGGCTTTAAGCTCTATCAAATGGACGTGAAAAGTGCCTTCCTCAACGGACCGATCAAGGAAGAGGTCTATGTTGAGCAACCTCCCGGCTTTGAAGACAGTGAGTATCCTAACCATGTTTATAGGCTCTCTAAGGCGCTTTATGGGCTAAAGCAAGCCCCAAGAGCATGGTATGAATGCCTTAGAGATTTCCTTATTGCTAATGGCTTCAAAGTCGGCAAGGCCGATCCTACACTCTTTACTAAAGCTCTTGAAAATGACTTGTTTGTATGCCAAATTTATGTTGATGATATTATATTTGGGTCTACTGGCGAGTCTACATGTGAAGAGTTTAGTAGGATCATGACACAGAAATTCGAGATGTCTATGATGGGGGAGTTGAAGTATTTTCTAGGATTTCAAGTGAAGCAACTCCAAGAGGGCACCTTCATCAGCCAAACGAAGTACACTCAAGACATCCTAAGCAAGTTTGGAATGAAGGATGCCAAGCCCATCAAAACACCCATGGGAACAAATGGGCATCTCGACCTCGACACGGGAGGTAAGTCCGTGGATCAAAAGGTATATCGGTCGATGATTGGTTCATTGCTTTATTTATGTGCATCTCGACCGGACATTATGCTTTCCGTTTGCATGTGTGCAAGATTCCAATCCGACCCTAAGGAATCCCACCTTACGGCCGTAAAACGAATCTTGAGATATTTGGCTTACACACCTAAGTTTGGGCTTTGGTACCCTCGGGGATCCACTTTTGATTTGATTGGTTATTCGGATGCCGATTGGGCGGGGTGCAAAATTAATAGGAAGAGCACATCGGGGACTTGCCAGTTCTTGGGAAGATCCTTGGTGTCTTGGGCTTCAAAGAAGCAAAACTCGGTCGCTCTTTCCACCGCCGAAGCCGAGTACATTGCCGCAGGTCATTGTTGCGCGCAATTGCTTTGGATGAGGCAAACCCTGCGGGACTACGGTTACAAATTAACCAAAGTCCCTTTGCTATGTGATAATGAGAGTGCAATCAAAATGGCCGACAATCCCGTCGAGCATAGCCGCACTAAGCACATAGCCATTCGGTATCATTTTCTTAGGGATCACCAACAAAAGGGAGATATCGAGATTTCTTATATTAACACTAAAGATCAATTAGCCGATATCTTTACCAAGCCACTTGATGAACAATCTTTTACCAGACTTAGGCATGAGCTCAATATTCTTGATTCTAGAAATTTCTTTTGCTAGCTTGCACACATAGCTCATTTGAATACCTTTGATCATATCTCTTTTATATGCTATGACTAATGTGTTTTCAAGTCTATTTCAAACCAAGTCATAGGTATATTGAAAGGGAATTGGAGTCTTCGGCGAAGACAAAGGCTTCCACTCCGTAACTCATACTTCGCCATCACTCCAAGCAACTCTCTATTCTTTGGGGAGAAATGAGCATCAAAGAAAAGGATTTTGTCCTTGGGAGGGAGTAAAAGCCCAACGCTAAAGGACCGGACTTCGCCTTTGGTATAATCTTAACTCATTTACTTTTGACCAAAGGGGAAGAAATTACTTTGGAGGGCTCTAATGATTCCGTTTTTGGCGATTCATGCCAAAAAGGGGGAGAAATGAGCCCAAAGCAAAAGGACCGCACCACCACCAATTTCAAAAATTTAGTACTTTCCAAAAGTAATTTAGTACTTTCCAAAAGTATTTATCAATTGGTATCCTATTATGTTCAAAAGGGGGAGCAAGTAGTATTTCAAAATGGTATATCAAAACCCTCTTGAAAGCTAAGAGGAGTATCTCATTTAGGGGGAGTTTTGTTAAGTCAAAGGAAAAGCATTTAAAACAAGGGGGAGAAAATTTCAAATCTTGAAAATGCTTTTGCAAACTCTTATTCATTTACCTTTGACTATTTGCAAAAGATCTTTGAAATGGATTTACAAAAGGATTTGCAAAAACAAAACATGTGGTGCAAACGTGGTCCAAAATGCTAAATAAGAAAGAAACATTCCATGCATATCTTGTAAGTAGTTATATTGGCTCAATTCCAAGCAACCTTTACACTTACAATTATGCAAACTAGTTCAATTATGCACTTCTATATTTGCTTTGGTTTGTGTTGGCATCAATCACCAAAAAGGGGGAGATTGAAAGGGAATTAGGCTTACACCTAGTTCCTATATAATTTTGGTGGTTGAATTGCCCAACACAAATCTTTGGACTAACTTGTTTGCCCAAGTGTATAGTATATACAGGTGTAAAAGGTTCACACTCAGCCAATAAAAAGACCAAGTTTTGGATTCATCAAAAGAGCAAAGGGGCAACCGAAGGCACCCCTGGTCTGGCGCACCGGACTGTCCGGTGTGCCACCGGACAGTGAACAGTACCTGTCCGGTGCACCAGGGGACTCAGACTCAAACTCGCCACCTTCGGGAATTTCCAAGGCGACTCGGCTATAATTCACCGGACTGTCCGGTGTACACCGGACAGTGTCCGGTGCGTCAAGGGAGGTCGGCCTCAGGAACTCGCCAGGCTCGGGTTCGCGCGGCTGCCGCTCCGCTAAAATTCACCGGACTGTCCGGTGTGCCAGCGGAGCAACGGCTCACTGCGGCGCCAACGGCTCCCTGCGGTGCATTTAATGCGCGCGCAGTGCGCGCAGACGTCAAGCACGCCCATACCGGTGCACCGGACATCAAACAGTTCATGTCCGGTGTGCACCGGACACCCAGGCGGGCCCACAAGTCAGAAGCTCCAACGGCTAGAATCCAACGGCAGTGATGACGTGGCAGGGGCACCGGACTGTCCGGTGTGCACCGGACTGTCCGGTGCGCCATCAAGCAGACGCCTCCAGCCAACGGCCACATTTGGTGGTTGGGGCTATAAATACCCCAACCACCCCACCATTCATTGCATCCAAGTTTTCCACTTCCCAACTACTACAAGAGCTAGGCATTCAATTCGAGACACATACAAAGAGATCAAATCCTCTCCAATTCATCACAAAGCCCTAGTGACTAGAGAGAGTGATTTGCCGTGTTCATTTGAGCTCTTGCGCTTGGATTGCTTCTTTTCTTTCTCACTTGTTCTTGAGATCAAAACTCCATTGTAATCAAGGCAAGAGGCACCAATTGTGTGGTGGCCCTTGCGGGGAAGTTTTGTTCCCGGCTTTGATTTGAGAAGAGAAGCTCACTCGATCCGTGGATCGTTTGAGAGAGGGAAGGGTTGAAAGAGACCCGGCCTTTGTGGCCTCCTCAACGGGGAGTAGGTTTGCAAGAACCGAACCTCGGTAAAACAAATCTCCGTGTCTCACTTGCTCATTCGCTTGGAATTTGTTTTGCGCCCTCTCTTGCGGACTCGTTTCTTATTACTAACGCTAACCCCGGCTTGTAGTTGTGTTTATATTTGTAAATTTCAGTTTCGCCCTATTCACCCCCCCCTCTAGGCGACTATCAGTTAGCACCAGTGTCAGCCCACCACTCAGAGGACTGGCACACTGAAAGAACAGTAGGTAAAAGATTACCATACCCCGATGTTCCTTCTGTGGTCTCTCTAACAACCATGTTTGTTGTTTTCTTCTCTTGAGCTGGTTTTTCTATTGCTTAAATTTGTGGTCTAGACACACGCCTTCCTAGTGATCAGTACTCTCGCAAACAAAGAAAACAGTTCATTTGTTCTTTTTAAACGAGGCTGCCTGCTTGGGCTTCGTGGCATTCTGTTGCTTGTTCTTCCTTTTATTATTATGTGACGCATTGGAATTCTTCCTTTGTACCATATTGGCACTAGAAGTCTCAACTTCTTTTCCACGAGTGTCTTTTTCTCTCGCCCTCTCCTCAACATCAAGAGACCCAATAAGCTCAGTCACGCTAAACTCTTGTCTCTTATGTTTTAGAGTGGTAGCAAAATTCGTCCAAGAAGGTGACAGCTTAGCGATAATACCGCCAGCCACGAACTTGTCAGGCAAGACACATGGGAAATGTTCGAGTTCCTTAGCCAGTGCCTGTATTTCATGAGCCTATTCAACTATAGGATGATTCTCAACCATCTTGTAGTCAAACAGCTGCTCCATGATGTACAGCTCGCTACCAGCATCAGAAACACCGAACTTCTCATCTAATACACTGAAAGGGAATTAGGCTTACACCTAGTTCCTAAATAATTTTGGTGGTTGAATTGCCCAACACAAATAATTGGACTAACTAGTTTGCTCAAGTGTATAGATTATACAGGTGTAAAAGGTTCACACTCAGCCAATAAAAAGACCAAAAGTTGGATTCAACAAAGGAGCAAAGGGCCAACCGAAGGCACCTCTGGTCTGGCGCACCGGACAGTGTCCGGTGCACCACCGGACACGTCCGGTGCACCAGAGGACTCCAACGCAAACTCGCCACCTTCGGGAAATTCCAGAGGCACTCGCGCTATAATTCACCGGACTGTCCGGTGTACACCGGACAGTGTCCGGTGCGCCATGGAGAAGCGGCCTCAGGAACTCGCCAGCTTCGGGAAACTCCAACGGCTAGTCCGCTAAAATTCACCGGACTGTCCGGTGTGCACCGGACTGTCCGGTGCGACTCCGGAGCAACAGCTTTCTCCACGCCAACGGCTCCCTGCGGAGCATTAAATGCGCGCGCAGCGCGCGCAGAAGTCAGGCGTGCCCATACTGGCACACCGGACAAGGAACAGTACATGTCAGGTGTGCACCGGACACCCAGGCGGGCCCACAAGTCAGGAGCTCCAACGGTCAGAATTCAACGGCAGTGATGACGTGGCAGGGGGCACCGGACTGTCCGGTGTGCACCAGACTGTCCGGTGCGCCATCGAGCAGACAGCCTCCCAACGGCCACTTTTGGTGGTTGGGGCTATAAATACCCCAACCACCCCACCATTCATTGCATCCAAGTTTTCCACTTCCCAACTACTACAAGAGCTCTAGCATTCAATTCTAGACATTCCAAAGAGATCAAATCCTCTCCAATTCCACTCAAGCCTTTAGTGACTAGCGAGAGAGATTTGCCGTGTTCTTTTGAGCTCTTGCGCTTGGATCGCTTTCTTTCTTTCTCACTTGTTCTTGTGATCAAAACTCAATTGTAACCAAGGCAAGAGGCACCAATTGTGTGGTGGCCCTTGCGGGGAAGTTTTGTTCCCGTTTGATTGAGAAGAAGAAAAGCTCACTCGGTCCGAGGGACCGTTTGAGAGAGGGAAGGGTTGAAAGAGACCCGGCCTTTGTGGCCTCCTCAACGGGGAGTAGGTTTGCGAGAACCGAACCTCGGTAAAACAAATCCGCGTATCACACTCTTCATTTTCTTGCGATTTGTTTTGCGCCCTCTCTCGCGGACTCGTTTTATATTTCTAACGCTAACCCGGCTTGTAGTTGTGTTTATATTTGTAAATTTCAGTTTCGCCCTATTCACCCCCCCTCTAGGCGACTATCAATTGGTATCAGAGCCCGGTGCTTCATTAGAGCCTAACCGCTCGAAGTGATGTCGGGAGATCACGCCAAGAAGGAGATGGAGACCGGCGAAAAGCCCACTACAAGCCACGGGAGCACTTCATCGGAAGAGTCCCGCACCAAGAGGAAGGAGAAGAAGAAGAACTCCTCCAACAAAGGGAAGGAGAAGAAATCTTCTTCTCACCACAAAGAGAAGAAGGAGAGATCTTCCTCTCACAAGCCACATCGGAGTGGGGACAAGCACAAGAGGATGAGGAAAGTGGTCTACTACGAGACCGACACTTCATCAACATCGACCTCCGGCTCCGATGCGCCCTCCGTAACTTCTAAACGCCAAGAGCGTAAGAAGTTTAGTAAGATCCCCTTGCACTATCCTCGTACATCTAGACATACTCCATTACTTTCCGTTCCATTAGGCAAACCGCCAACCTTTGACGGTGAAGATTATGCTAGGTGGAGTGATTTAATGAAATTTCATCTAACCTCACTCCACAAAAGTATATGGAATGTTGTTGAGTTTGGAGCACAGGTACCATCCGTAGGGGATGAGGATTATGATAAGGACGAGGTGGCCCAAATCGAGCACTTCAACTCCCAAGCCACAACCATACTCTTGGCCTCTCTAAATAGAGAGGAATACAACAAGGTGCAAGGGTTGAAGAATGCAAAGGAAATTTGGGACCTCCTCAAGACCGCGCACGAGGGTGATGAACTAACAAAGATCACCAAGCGGGAAACGATCGAGGGGGAGCTCGGTCGCTTTCGACTTCGCCAAGGGAAGAGCCACAAGACATGTACAACCGGCTCAAGACTTTGGTGAACCAAGTGCGCAACCTCGGGAGCAAGAAGTGGGATGACCACGAGGTGGTTAAGGTTATTCTTAGATCACTCATTTTCCTTAACCCCACTCAAGTTCAATTAATTCGTGGTAATCCTAGATATACTCAAATGACCCCCGAGGAAGTTATCGGGAATTTTGTGAGCTTTGAATGTATGATCAAGGGCTCCAAGAAGATCAACGAGCTTGATGAACCCTCCACGTCCGAAGCACAACCGGTGGCATTTAAGGCGACGGAGGAGAAGAAGGAGGAGTCTACACCGAGTAGACAACCAATTGACGCCTCCAAGCTCGACAATGAGGAGATGGCTTTAATCATCAAAAGCTTTCGCCAAATCCTCAAGCAACGGAAGGGGAAGGATTACAAATCCCGTTCCAAGAAGGTTTGCTACAAGTGTGGTAAGCCCGATCACTTTATCGCTAAATGTCCATTATCAAGTGACAGTGACAGGGATAACGACAAGAAGGGAAAGAGGAAAGAAAAGAAGAGGTACCACAAGAAGAGGGGCGGCGATGCCCACGTGTGCCGCGAGTGGGACTCCGACGAGAGCTCCACCGACTCCTCCTCCGACGAGGACGCCGCCAACATCGCCGTCACCAAAGGACTTCTCTTCCCCAACGTCGGCCACAAGTGCCTCATGGCAAAAGACGGCAAAAGGAAGAAGGTAAAATCAAGATCCTCCACTAGATATGAAACCTCTAGTGATGAAAATGCTAGTGATGAGGAGGATAACTTGCGTACCCTTTTTGCCGACCTAAACATGCAACAAAAGGAAAAATTAAATGAATTGATTAGTGCTATTCATGAGAAGGATGATCTCTTGGACTCTCAAGAGGACTTCCTTATTAAGGAAAACAAAAAGCATGTTAAGGTCAAAAATGCTTATGCTCTACAAGTTGAAAAATGTGAAAAATTGTCTAGTGAGCTAAGCACCTGCCGTGAGACTATTGACAACCTTAGAAATGAAAATGCTAGATTAATTGCTAAGGTTGATTCTCATGTTTGTGATGCTTCAATTCCCAATCTTAGAAATAATAATGATGATTTGCTTGCTAAGATTAAGGAATTGAACGATTCTCTTGCTAGCCTTAGAGTAGAAAATGAAAATTTGATTGCTAAGGCTAAAGATCTTGATGTTTGCAATGTTACAATTTCCAATCTTAGAGATAACAATGATATTTTGCGTGCTAAGATTGTTGAACTTAATTCTTGCAAATCCTTTACATCTACTGTTGAGCACACTTCTATTTGCACTAGATGTAGAGATGTTGATATCAATGCTATCCATGATCACATGGTATTAATTAAACAACAAAATGATCATATAGCAAAATTAGATGCTAGAATTGCCGAGCATAATTTAGAAAATGAAAAGTTTAAATTTGCTAGAAGTATGCTCTATAATGGGAGACGCCCGGGCATCAAGGATGGCATTGGCTTCCAAAGGGGAGACAATGTCAAAATTAGTGCCCCTCCTAAAAGATTGTCCAACTTTGTTAAGGGCAAGGCTCCCATGCCTCAGGATAACGAGGGTTACATTTTATACCCTGTCGGTTATCCCGAGGACAAAATTAGGAAAATTCATTCTAGGAAGTCTCACTCTGGTTCTAACCATGCTTTTATGTATAAGAGTGAGACATCTAGCTCTAGGCAACCAACCCGTGCTAAGTTGCCTAAGAAGAAAATTCCTAATGCATCAAATGAACATGCCATTTCATTTAAGACTTTTGATGCATCTTATGTTTTGACTAACAAATTCGGCAAGGTAGTTGCCAAATATGTTGGGGGCAAGCACAAGGGGTCAAAGACTTGTGTTTGGGTACCCAAAGTTCTTGTGTCTAATGCCAAAGGACCCAAAACCATTTGGGTACCTAAAGTCAAGAACTAAACTTGTTTTATAGGTTTATGCATCCGGGGGCTCAAGTTGGATACTCGACAGCGGGTGCACAAACCACATGACAGGGGAGAAGAAGATGTTCTCCTCATATGAGAAAAACCAAGATCCCCAAAGAGCGATCACATTCGGGGATGGAAATCAAGGTTTGGTCAAAGGTTTGGGTAAAATTGCTATTTCACCTGACCATTCCATTTCCAATGTTTTTCTTGTTGATTCATTAGATTACAATTTGCTTTCTGTATCTCAATTATGTCAAATGGGCTACAACTGTCTTTTCACTAATATAGGTGTCACTTTCTTTAGAAGAAGTGATGATTCAATAGCATTTAAGGGAGTGTTAGAGGGTCAGCTATACTTGGTAGATTTTGATAGAGCTGAACTCGACACTTGCTTAATTGCTAAGACTAACATGGGTTGGCTCTGGCACCGCCGACTAGCCCATGTTGGGATGAAGAATCTTCACAAGCTTCTAAAGGGAGAACACATTTTAGGACTAACAAATGTTCATTTTGAGAAAGACAGGGTCTGTAGCGCATGCCAAGCAGGAAAGCAGGTTGGTGCCCATCATCCACACAAGAACATCATGACGACCGACAGGCCGCTTGAGCTACTCCACATGGATCTATTCGGCCCGATTGCTTACATAAGCATCGGCGGGAGTAAGTATTGTCTGGTAATAGTGGATGATTATTCTCGCTTCACTTGGGTATTCTTTTTGCAGGAAAAATCTCAAACCCAAGAGACCTTAAAGGGATTCTTGAGACGGGCTCAAAATGAGTTCGACTTAAGGATCAAGAAAATAAGGAGCGACAACGGGACGGAGTTCAAGAACTCTCAAATTGAAGGCTTCCTTGAGGAGGAGGGCATCAAGCATGAGTTCTCTTCTCCCTACACCCCACAACAAAATGGTGTAGTGGAGAGGAAGAATCGAACTCTATTGGACATGGCAAGAACCATGCTTGATGAGTACAAGACACCGGATAGGTTTTGGGCCGAGGCGGTCAACACCGCATGCTACGCCATCAACCGGTTATATCTACACCGAATCCTCAAGAAGACATCCTATGAACTCCTAACCGGTAAAAAGCCCAATATTTCATATTTTAGAGTTTTTGGTAGCAAATGCTTTATTCTTGTTAAGAGAGGTAGAAAATCAAAATTTGCTCCTAAAACTGTAGAAGGCTTTTTACTAGGATATGACTCAAACACAAGGGCATATAGAGTCTTTAACAAGTCCTCAGGACTTGTTGAAGTTTCTTGTGACGTTGTATTTGATGAGACTAATGGCTCTCAAGTAGAGCAAGTTGATCTTGATGAGATAGGTGAAGAACAGGCTCCATGCATAGCGCTAAGGAACATGTCCATTGGGGATGTGTGTCCTAAGGAATCCGAAGAGCCTCCACATGCACAAGATCAGCCATCCTCCTCCACGCAAGCATCTCCACCAACTCAAAATGAGGACGAAGCTCAAGTTGATGAAGGAAAAGATCCAAGCGATGAGCCACCTCAAGATGACGGCAATGATCAAGGGGGAGATGCAAATGATGAAGACAAGGAGGATGAACAACCAAGGCCGCCACACCCAAGAGTCCACCAAGCAATCCAACAAGATCACCCCGTCGACACCATCCTCGGCGACATTAATAAGGGGGTAACTACTCGATCTCGGGTTGCACATTTTTGTGAGCATTACTCTTTTGTTTCCTCTATTGAGCCACACAGGGTAGAGGAAGCACTACAAGACTCGGATTGGGTGATGGCAATGCAAGAGGAGCTCAACAACTTCACGAGGAACGAGGTATGGCATTTAGTTCCACGTCCTAACCAAAATGTTGTAGGAACCAAGTGGGTCTTCCGCAACAAGCAAGACGAGCATGGTGTGGTGACAAGGAACAAAGCTCGACTCGTGGCCAAGGGGTATTCACAAGTCGAAGGTTTGGATTTTGGTGAAACCTATGCACCCGTAGCTAGGCTTGAGTCAATTCGCATATTATTAGCCTATGCTACTTACCATGGCTTCAAGCTTTATCAAATGGACGTGAAGAGTGCCTTCCTCAATGGACCAATCAAGGAGGAGGTCTATGTTGAGCAACCTCCCGGCTTTGAAGACAGTGAGTACCCTAACCATGTCTATAGGCTCTCTAAGGCGCTTTATGGGCTCAAGCAAGCCCCAAGAGCATGGTATGAATGCCTTAGAGATTTCCTTATTGCTAATGGCTTCAAAGTCGGCAAGGCCGATCCTACGTTGTTCACTAAAACTCTTGAAAATGACTTGTTTGTATGCCAAATTTATGTTGATGATATTATATTTGGGTCTACTAACGAGTCTACATGTGAAGAGTTTAGTAGGATCATGACACAGAAATTCGAGATGTCTATGATGGGGGAGTTGAAGTATTTCTTAGGATTCCAAGTAAAGCAACTCCAAGAGGGCACCTTCATTAGCCAAACGAAGTACACTCAAGACATTCTAAACAAGTTTGGGATGAAGGATGCCAAGCCCATCAAGACACCCATGGGAACCAATGGGCATCTCGACCTTGACACGGGAGGTAAGTCCGTGGATCAAAAGGTATACCGGTCAATGATAGGTTCTTTACTCTATTTATGTGCATCTCGACCGGATATTATGCTTTTTGTATGCATGTGTGCAAGATTCCAAGCCGACCCTAAGGAATCACACCTTACGACCGTAAAACGAATCTTGAGATATTTGACTTATACCCCTAAGTTTGGGCTTTGGTACCCTCGGGGATCCACATTTGATTTAATTGGTTATTCCGATGCTGATTGGGCGGGGTGTAAAATTAATAGGAAGAGCACATTGGGGACTTGCCAGTTCTTGGGAAGATCCTTGGTGTCTTGGGCTTCAAAGAAGCAAAATTCGGTCGCTCTTTCCACCGCCGAGGCCGAGTACATTGCCGCAGGTCATTGTTGCGCGCAATTGCTTTGGATGAGGCAAACCCTGCGGGACTACGGTTACAAATTAACCAAAGTCCCTTTGCTATGTGATAATGAGAGTGCAATCAAAATGGCCGACAATCCCGTCGAGCATAGCCGCACCAAGCACATAGCCATTCGGTATCATTTTCTTAGGGATCACCAACAAAAGGGAGATATCGAGATTTCATACATTAATACTAAAGATCAATTAGCCGATATCTTTACCAAGCCTCTTGATGAACAATCTTTTAACAAACTTAGGCATGAGCTCAATATTCTTGATTCTAGGAACTTCTTTTGTTAAATTGCACACATTGCTCTACTATATACCTTTGATCATGTCTCTTTCATATGCTATGACTAATGCGTTTTTCAAGTCTATTTCAAACCAAGTCATAGGTGTATTGAAAGGGAATTGGAGTCTTCGGCGAAGACAAAGGCTTCCACTCCATAACTCATCCCTCGCCGACGCTCCAAGTCACTCTCTATTCTTGGGGGAGAAAAGGAATGAGCATCAAAGAAAAGGACTTCGTCTTTGGGGGAGAGAGTAAGAGCCCAAAGCACAATGACCGGACTTCGTCTTTGGTATAATCTTAACTCATTTACTTATGACCAAAGGGGAAGATAGCACTTCGAGGGCTCTAATGATTCCGTTTTTTGGCGATTTATGCCAAAGGGGGAGAGAATAAGAGCCCAAAGCAAAAGGACCGCACCACCACCAATTTCAAACAATTTCAAAAACTTCGTGTTTCCAAGAAAATTATCAATTGGTTTTCCTATTTATGTTCAAAAAGGGGAGAAAGTAGTATTTCAAAAATGATATATCAAAACCCTCTTGAACACTAAGAGGAGGACCTCATTTAGGGGGAGTTTTGATTAGTCAAAGGAAAAGCATTTGAAACAAGGGAAGAAAATTTCAAATCTTAAGAATGCTTTGCAAATCTTACTCATTTACCTTTGACTATTTGCAAAAGAACTTTGAAAAGGATTTACAAAAGAATTTGCAAAAACAAAACATATGGTGCAAGCGTGGTCCAAAATGTTAAATAAGATAGAAACAATCCATGCATATCTTGTAAGTATTTCTATTGGCTCAAATTCCAAGCAACCTTTGCACTTACATTATGCAAACTAGTTCAATTATGCACTTCTATATTTGCTTTGGTTTGTGTTGGCATCAATCACCAAAAAGGGGGAGATTGAAAGGGAATTAGGCTTACACCTAGTTCCTAAATAATTTTGGTGGTTGAATTGCCCAACACAAATAATTGGACTAACTAGTTTGCTCAAGTGTATAGATTATACAGGTGTAAAAGGTTCACACTCAGCCAATAAAAAGACCAAAAGTTGGATTCAACAAAGGAGCAAAGGGCCAACCGAAGGCACCTCTGGTCTGGCGCACCGGACTGTCCGGTGTGCCACCGGACAGTGTCCGGTGCACCACCGGACACGTCCGGTGCACCAGAGGACTCCAACGCAAACTCGCCACCTTCGGGAAATTCCAGAGGCACTCGCGCTATAATTCACCGGACTGTCCGGTGTACACCGTACAGTGTCCGGTGCGCCATGGAGAAGCGGCCTCAGGAACTCGCCAGCTTCGGGAAACTCCAACGGCTAGTCCGCTAAAATTCACCGGACTGTCCGGTGTGCACCGGACTGTCCGGTGCGACTCCGGAGCAACGGCTTTCTCCACGCCAACGGCTCCCTGCGGAGCATTAAATGCGCGCGCAGCGCGCGCAGAAGTCAGGCGTGCCCATACTGGCACACCGGACAAGGAACAGTACATGTCCGGTGTGCACCGGACACCCAGGCGGGCCCACAAGTCAGGAGCTCCAACGGTCAGAATTCAACGGCAGTGATGACGTGGCAGGGGGCACCGGACTGTCCGGTGTGCACCGGACTGTCCGGTGCGCCATCGAGCAGACAGCCTCCCAACGGCCACTTTTGGTGGTTGGGGCTATAAATACCCCAACCACCCCACCATTCATTGCATCCAAGTTTTCCACTTCCCAACTACTACAAGAGCTCTAGCATTCAATTCTAGACATTCCAAAGAGATCAAATCCTCTCCAATTCCACTCAAGCCTTTAGTGACTAGCGAGAGAGATTTGCCGTGTTCTTTTGAGCTCTTGCGCTTGGATCGCTTTCTTTCTTTCTCACTTGTTCTTGTGATCAAAACTCAATTGTAACCAAGGCAAGAGGCACCAATTGTGTGGTGGCCCTTGCGGGGAAGTTTTGTTCCCATTTGATTGAGAAGAAGAAAAGCTCACTCGGTCCGAGGGACCGTTTGAGAGAGGGAAGGGTTGAAAGAGACCCGGCCTTTGTGTCCTCCTCAACGGGGAGTAGGTTTGCGAGAACCGAACCTCGGTAAAACAAATCTGCGTATCACACTCTTCATTTGCTTGCGATTTGTTTTGCGCCCTCTCTCGCGGACTCGTTTTATATTTCTAACGCTAACCCGGCTTGTAGTCGTGTTTATATTTGTAAATTTCAGTTTCGCCCTATTCACCCCCCCTCTAGGCGACTATCAATAACTCTTTTGCAAATGTGCATGTTAGATAAGAATCAACATACTTGTTGGCAAGAGCGCCAACTACGGCGCCTCAAAACAGGTTATCGGCAACGTCGAACATTCTCTCCTCTTCAGAAGTGAACTGTTCGGATTTCCCCTATGTGGCATGATAGCAGTTCATTGCAGTCAACCACATTATCATCTTACTGCGCCACCTCTTCTAAAATGTCCCATCAAAAGGTTCACTTGGTTTTAACGCAGCAGCAAAACCACTAACAGAAAAATGCCTAATATCAGGTTTTTGGATTGTTAGAGAAATAGGCATTTTTAGTTTTAATTTAATCCAGAAAATCACAGTGATGTAAGTGACGACATTTATGTGCATATGTGTTTCACTACTCACATAAGCAATAAACAACAACAAAATATGCACAAATACAAAGAACATATTGTACCCTGCGGAGGGACCGATGCTCAAGGCATCAGTGGCTCCATTCACACGAGACATCTCATGTGCATGTTCGATGTAGTCGTACGCAGTCGACGCAGGCAGATGTACGCAGTGCAGTCCCACGAACGGTGCCAGCGACGAGTAACTTGATCAGCGCTGGTCGAGCGGACGAAGCGAGGAGTCGCGAGTACGCTCCCCAAAAAGCTTTCGCAGGTCTGCTCTCCCACACTCCCTGTGCTCGCAGAAGGTGGAACGGGAATGGCTGTGTGCAACGCGTCTGAGACTATACGAGCGTATTGTGCTATCAACCCAGAAGTGGCCTCCCCTCCTCGTATATATACATGCGCAGAGGGAGGCCAACGGACAGTAACGGTCGCCATCTAAGCTACCGTTATGCCATCCAGAAACTGACGCCATTAGTGATGTTCGTTACTAGCTGCCAGCCATTATAGCTCGTCCGTTACTAGCCATAACACAGGAAACGAACAGTAACGTACGACAGTAATAGATGGTCATCACTCTAGGCAAAATGTGCAACCATTAGGAAGGAATATTCAGACCAAGGTTCAATCTACCATGGCCACGACCCAGTCGGCGACGTGCGCGTGTGGCAGCCTTTCACCCTTTACTCAGCTTCTCAATAGATGCACCAACGGTCCACCTGTTTAAGTTGAGTGAATTGTCCCTTGAACTTTCGATATGGTACTTAATCTTGCTCCGATACCAGTTGTGGCAGAACCTCCCAAGTTATTGGGCTCACATGCACCTGTCTTTGTCCTAAGGACCTCAGACGGCTATGCATGTGTTCCAATAACTTAAAAGAATCTGTCCGAGTGTCCCAAGGACCCCGGATAAACCACTCATAACCAAGATCACAAGATTAAGTAAACACAAATTACACACCAATAATTTGAAGCGGAATTTTTATTACAAAATTTTTAGTACATGATTGGAGTGGTTACAAAAGTGAATTAGAAGGATTACATTTTGAATGATGTAAAATTTTCATAAGTTTGAAATACATGCTAGCTTAAGTGACAATCCTCATACAGAAGATAAAGACAGGATATACTTATATAGAAGGCTGAGCCCACCGGCACTTAGCACCATCCACAACAGAACAAAACTATTACCTGGAAAACAACAGGGAATAAAACCCTGAGTACGAAATTACTTAACAAGACTTACCTGACTAAAGAAAAGACTCTCAAGGATATGCTGGCTTAATGGGATTAAAGGTAAAGCTTATCAAGTTTCAAAGACTCATTTTTTGTAGAAAAAGCATACTAGTAGTGGATCCTTATGCTAAAATTTTACTTCACAATTTAAATACTTTTCCTGAATCTAGATTTGCCTAATCTAAAGCATTCACTTGTATACACTAGCTTCATTTTAGCATCTTTAGTTTCACTTGTTATCTACGATGCAGGGCAGTGATCCAGTCTTCATATCCGAGAAGTAACGGTGATCCGAATCGATAATACCCAGCTGGGGATCTCCAACCACACGACATATGTAGCACTTAACCCTTGCACATGTCTACCATTCCCATGGGTCCTCCACTATGTGAACCGGTCCGCGCCACCCGAGAGTACGGTACTCCACCATCCAGTCACATGTCAGGTGGGTACACGTCACTCCCGCCATCTCCCCACTCCCAGTGCGCGATTATCTTTTCACATACGGAGTAACCGGGTTCAGGCTTACCCATGACGAGGTATGTGGCTAGCTAAAAGGCCTAGATCAACATGCCTACAATCGGTACGGTCCTTAATCGACACAGGCGGGCGACCTCTCCAGCTCAACGTCTGGTCTCATTTTAAACAAATCTTAAAATTTGGTACCTAGTAGAGGTACCCTGCTTGAATGATGAATTCATCCCCGTGGAGGATGCATTCATTTTCCCAACCCCATTTTCTTTTTAAAAATCATGAATCATAGACCAAAAACATTTTTCTTAATCTATAAGCATGACCAAGCATCGCTAGCTTTTATAAAACAGGTAACAAGGTATGATAATCAATCTTTCAAGGATGGTAATACATCAAGTGTTTAATCATTCAACTCCTATCACCTAATGCAGCATATAAGTGATAAAATTTTGTAATACAAGGAAGGTGGCAAATGCACCGTGGCTTGCTTAGAAACCAACAGTAGGTTAGTGTTTGTTAGACGAGACTTGCTTGTCGATCATCTCTTAGCCGAGCAGTTGCTTGATTTATCCATCTTCAGGTTGGCCCGACTGACGACATCGACTTGTGGAGATGTCCACTCTTTGCATCATCTTGGAAAATAACTTGGCTCTGGTCCTTCGCATCATGATTAATTAACGTACCTAAATGAAATGCATAATGCACATGAATGAATATGATGATGAATAATATACGACTAAGCAAGGACACATGGTAACAAACTAAACACCCAGGGTCATGATGTAGAAACACTCACAAGTAAACACAAGATAACTATAGCTCACTAAGCATAGCAATCACGATACTCTAGATTAACCGGATCTAACTCACATATCAAGCAATAAACTTTACACAAGTTATATACGCTCCTAAGCTCAAGCAACAAAATATAAAAAACGGTCTTAAGCTAAAGCATACATCAAAAGGTTAATAACTTTTAGGCGTAAACACTAGATAACTTTGACTCTACAACAATCATTTTAACACTTGCTGATTTTTTTGACAGCAGCACAATAGTCAGTTCTTTTAATCATAACTCCATAGTTTTTTATCCAAGAATAGTAAACTAGGACTTTCTAGAAAGCTTATAATGTACTCTACACCTTTGGTATTATCATCACAACAAGATTTATCATCACAACAAGCCCCGGTTTGAGTATAACACTGAACACCCGACAACCGTCGCGCGACTTGTTTCACTTCACACGTATGAGATTTCTCCTCACTTATCGCACATAATCACATACATATACACACAATTAACATCGAATAAATAGATGTTGGGTACAGATACTAGCGATGAATACATAAGGAGAACAGCGGTTCCTTACCGAGGCGAACGACGATGTGACTGAGACTGCATAGATCGAGGTGAAGCTCGCTGCGACATTTTGTCGAACACATCGAGGCACGACACGAAAGGGTTCCATGGTTGTTGCTACTCCATGGCCTAGGCGAGGACAAGCACCAGGGAAATGGCATCGACGAGGTTGAGGACGAGCAGCATAGTCTGGTGTCCAACATCGACGAACGCAGGGACGTGCTCGACCATGGGAGGGGCTTGGCGGCCATGGAAACTTGCTGGAGCAGGGAGCGCTGGGGATGTGAAAGTCACCTAGAGGGGGTGAATAGGCGAAACCTGAAATTTATAACTTTAAGCAAGCATTAAGGTCGGGGGTTAGCGTTAGAATATAATTCAAGTCAGAAACAGAGGGAAAACAAATCAACCAAGAAACAAGGCGAGTGAACACGATGATTTGTTTTACCGAGGTTCAGTTCCAAAGAACCTAGTCCCCATTGAGGAGGTCACAAAGATCGAGTCTATTTCAACCCTTTCCCTCTCTCAAACGGTCACTTAGACCGAGTGAGCCTTCTTCCTTATTCCCACGGGTCACTAAGACCCCACAAGAACCACCACACACTTGGTGTCTCTTGCCTTGCTTACAAAGCACTTGAGAATAAGAGAAAGAAAAGAAAAAGGCCAAGCCAAGCAACAAGAGCAACACAAGAACACCCTCTCACAAGTCCCTAATGGAATTGAGTTGATTTTGGAGACTAGGAGAGGATTCAATCTATTTGATGTGTCTTAGAGTGGAGTCTTTTGCTCTTGTATTGAATGCAATGTTTGGAATGCTTGGATGGTTATGAATGAGGTGGTTGGGGGGTATTTATAGCCCCCAACCACTTCCATAGCCATTGGGAAGGCTGTTGGTGATGGGCGCACCGGACAGTCCGGTGCGCCACCGGATAGGTACTGTGTGTTGTACGGTGCGCCACCACGTCACCCAACCGTTAGGGTTGTGGATCAGTTGACCGTTGGCGACTTTGTCTTCTTGTGGCACCGGACAGTCTGGTGGCGCACCGGACAGTCTGGTGCCCCTCTGACTCGCTGCTCTGACTTATGTGTTTCATTGTGCTGTTGTCAGAGTCGACCATTGCGCGCAGGTAGCCGTTACTCCGCTGGCTCACCAGACAGTCCGGTGGCACACCGGACAGTCCGGTGAATTATAGCGAAGCGCGCCTGCGTTTTCCTGAGAGTGGCTGGTTGACCCCTGTACGGTCCTAGTGCACTGGACACTGTCCGGTGGCACACCGGACAGTCCGGTGCGCCAGTCCACAGCACAATCAAGTTTCTTTTGCTCCTTTTGAATTGGGTCCCTAACTTGAATAGTTTATTGGTTTGTGTTGAACCTTGTGCACCTGTAATACATGAATTCTAGACAAACTAGTTAGTCCATGTGTTTGTGTTGACAATCAACCACCAAAATTAATTATAGGAAAAGGTTAACCCTTTTTCCCTTTCAATCTCCCCCTTTTTGGTGATTGATGCCAACACAAACCAAAGCAAATAATAAGTGTAGAAATGTAACTAGTTTGCATTTAGAATGTGCATAGGTTACTTGGAGTTAAACCAATTGGAAATCTCACTAGATATGAATGGATGGCTTTTTCTTTTATTTGATATTTTGGACCACATTTGCACCACTTGTTTTGTTTTTGCAAATCCTTTTGGAAAATATTTTCAATAACTTTTTGCAAATAGTCAAAGGTATATGAATAAGATTGCAAGAAGCATTTTCAAGATTTGAAATTTCTCCCCTGTTTCAAATGCTTTTCCTTTGACTTAATAAAAACTCCCCCTAAATGAAGTTCTCCTCTTAGCTTTCAATAGGGTTATGAAATAGATACCAATTTGAAAATTGACCTTTCAAAGATACCAATTGAAGAAATTTCCCATTTCATAGATACCAATGTGAAAGACATCAATTAAAACTTTATTTTGAAATTTTTTGAAATGGTGGTGGCGGTCCTTTTGCTTTGGGCTTAATACTTTCTCCCCTTTGGCATTAATCGCCAAAAACGGAGACTTTGAGGGCCATTTTTAATATTTTCTCTCCCATTGGTAAAGGAAATATGAGTGAAGGATTATACCAATTTGAGAGATTTGTGGATTGACGACGAAGGGTAAATGATACCGTTAGAGTTGAGTGGAAGCCTTGTCTTCGTCGAAGACTCCATTTCCCTTTCAATCTATGACTTAGTATAGAAATAAACTTGGAAACACATTAGTCGTAGTTTTGGCACAAAAATAATAAGAAATATGCATTTGTACCAAAATGAAAGAGATATGATCAAAGTTATGTAAATGAGCTATGTGTGCAATGTTTCAATAAAAAATCCGAGAATCAAGAATATTTAGCTCATTCCAAAGTTTGCTAAAGGTTTTCTCATCTAGTGCCTTGGTAAAGATAACGACCAATTGGTTTTGGGTATTAACATAAGCAATTTCGATATTTCCCTTTTGTTGGTGATCCCTCAGAAAGTGATACCGAATGTCTATGTGCTTAGTTGGGCTGTGTTCAATGGGATTATCCGCCATGCAGATTGCACTCTCATTATCACATAGGAGAGGGACTTTGCTCAATTTGTAGCCATAGTCCCTAAGGGTTTGCCTCATCCAAAGTAATTGCGCGCAACAATGGCCTACGGCAATGTACTCGGCTTCGGCGGTAGAAAGAGCTACTGAGTTTTGTTTCTTTGAAGCCCATGACACTAGGGATCTCCCCAGAAACTGGCAAGTCCCTGATGTGCTCTTCCTATCAATTTTACACCCTACCCAATCGTCATCGGAATATCCTATTAAATTAAAAGTGGATCCCTTGGGGTACCAAAGCCCAAACTTAGGAGTGTAAACTAAATACCTCATGATTCTCTTTACGGCCCTAAAGTGAACTTCCTTAGGATCGGTCTGGAACCTTGCACACATGCATACGGAAAGCATAATATCCGGTCGAGGTGCACATAAGTAGAATAAAGATCCTATCATCGACCGGTATACCTTTTGATCTATGGATTTACCTCTCATGTCGAGGTCGAGATGCCCATTGGTTCCCATGGGTGCCTTGATGGGTTTGCCATCCTTCATCCCAAACTTCTTAAGTATGTCTTGAATGTACTTTGTTTGTATGATGAAGGTGCCATCTTGGAGTTGCTTGATTTGAAATCCTAGGAAATACTTCAATTCCCCCATCATAGATCTCGAATTTTTGTATCATGATCCTACTAAACTCTTTACAAGTTGATTTGTTAGTAGACCCAAATATAATATCATCAACATAAATTTGGCATACAAAGAAATCTTTTGCAATAGTTTTAGTAAAGACAGTAGGATTGGCTTTTTCGACTTTGAAGCCATTAGTGATAAGAAAATCTCTTAAGCATTCATACTATGCTCTTGGGGCTTGCTTGAGCCCATAAAGCGCCTTTGAGAGTTTGTAAACATGGTTAGGATACACACTATCTTCAAAACCGGGAGATTGCTCAACATAGACCTCTTCCTTGATAGGTTCATTAAGGAAGGCACTTTTCACGTCCATTTGATAAAGCTTAAAGCCATGGTAAGTAGCATAGGCAAGTAATATTCGAATTGACTCAAGCCTATCTACGGGTGCGTAAGTTTCATCGAAATCCAAACCTTCAACTTGTGAATAATCTTTGGCCATAAGTCGAGCTTTGTTCCTTGTCACCACACCATGCTCATCTTGCTTGTTGCGGAATACCCATTTGGTACCTACAACGTTTTGATTAGGACGTGGAACTAAATGCCATACCTCATTTCTCATGAAGTTGTTGAGCTCCTCTTGCATTGCTAGCACCCAATCTGGATCTCTTAGTGCATCCTCTATCCTGTATGGCTCAATAGAGGAAACAAAAGAGTAATGTTCACAGAAATGAGTAACTCGAGATCTAGTAGTACCCCTTTATGAATGTCACCAAGGATGGAGTTGACGGGGTGATCTCGTTGAATTGCTTGGTGGACTCTTGGGTGTGGCAGTCTTTGACCCTGAATTTCTTGATCATCTTCCTTGTCTTGATCATCTTCATCTCCCCCTTGATCATTGTCCTCCTCTTGAGGTGGCTCATCCTCTTGATCTTCATTCCCGTCATTTTGAGCATGTTCCTCATCTTGGGTAGGTGGAGATGCTTGGTTGGAAGTTGATGGTTGATCTTGTGTTTGTGGAGGCTCTTCGGATTCCTTAGGGCACACATCCCCAATGGACATGTTCCTTAGCGCGACGCACGGAGCCTCTTCATCATCTAGTTCATCAAGATCAACTTTCTCCACTTGGGAGCCATTAGTTTCATCAAACACAATGTCACAAGAAACCTCAACTAATCCAGTGGATTTGTTGAAGACTCTATATGCCCTTGTGTTTGAGTCATAACCAAGTAAAAAGCCTCCTACAGCCTTAGGAGCAAATTTAGATTTTCTACCTCTCTTAATAAGAATAAAGCATTTACTCCCAAAGACTCTAAAATATGAAATATTGGGCTTTTTACCAGTTAGGAGTTCATATGATGTCTTCTTGATGATTTGGTGAAGATATAACCGGTTGATAGAGTAGTAGGCGATGTTAATCGCCTCGGCCCAAAACCGGTCCGGTGTCTTGTACTCATCAAGCATGGTCCTTGCCATGTCCAGTAGAGTTATATTCTTCCTCTCAACTACACCATTTTTGTTGAGGTGTGTAGGGAGAAGAGAACTCATGCTTGATGCCCTCCTCCTCAACAAAGCCTTCAATTTGAGAGTTCTCGAACTTCGTCCCATTATCGCTTCTTATCTTTTTGATCCTTAGTCCGAACTCGTTTTCAGCTCGTCTTAAGAATCCCTTTAAGGTCTCCTGGGTTTGTGATTTTTCCTGCAAAAAGAATATCTAAGTGAAGCGAGAATAATCATCCACAATAACTAGACAATACTTACTCCCATCGATGCTTATGTAAGCGATCGGGCCGAATAGGTCCATGTGGAGTAGCTCGAGCGGCCTATCAGTCGTCATGATGTTCATATGTGGATGGTGGACTCCAACTTGCTTTCTTGCTTGACATGCGCTACAAACCCTGTCTTTCTCAAAATGAACATTTGTTAGTCCTAAAATGTGCTCTCCCTTTAGAAGCTTATGGAGATTCTTCATCCCAACATGTGCTAGTCGGCGATGCCAGAGCCAACCCATGTTAGTCTTAGCAATTAAGCAAGTGTCTAGTTCAGCTTGATTAAAATCTACTAAGTATAGCTGACCCTCTAGCACTCCCTTAAAAGCTATTGAATCATCACTTCTTCTAAAGACAGTAACACATATATCAGTAAAAAGACAGTTGTAGCCTATTTTACACAATTGAGAAACATAAAGCAAATTGTAGTCTAAAGAATCTACAAGAAAAACATTGGAAATAGAATGGTCAGGTGATATAGCAATTTTACCCAAGTCTTTGACCAAACCTTGATTTCCATCCCTGAATGTGATAGCTCGTTGGGGATCTTCATTTTTCTCATAGGAGAACATTCTCTTCTCCCCTGTCATGTGGTTTGTGCACCCGCTATCGATTATTCAACTTGAACCACCGGATGCATAAACCTACAAAACAATTTTAGGCCTTGTTCTTAGGTACCCAAATGGTCTTGGGTCCTTTCAAATTAGAAACAAGCACCTTGGGTACCTAAAAACAAGTCTTTGGACTCTTGTGTCTGCCCCCAACATATTTGGCAACTACTTTGCCTGATTTGTTAGTTAAAACATATGATGCATCAAAAGTCTTAAATGAAACATTATGCTCATTTGATGCAGCAGGAATTTTCTTTCTAGGCAATTTAACATGAGTGGTATGCCTTGAGCTAGAAGCCTCATTTTTGTACATAAATGTATGGTGAGAAATATTATGAGGTTTCCTAGCATGAATTTTCCTAATCTTATGTTCGGGATAGTTTGTAGGGTATAAAATGTATCCCTCACTATCCTGAACCATGGGAGCCTTGCCCTTTACAAAGTTAGACAATTTTTTGGGGCATTAAGCTTGACATTGCTCCCCTGTTGGAAACCAATGCCATCCTTAATGCCAGGGCGTCTCCCATTATAGAGCATGCTACGAGAAAATTTAAATTTTTCATTTTTGAGCTCATGCTCGGCAATTTTAGCATCTAATTTAGCTATATGATCATTTTGTTTCTTAATCATGGCAAGGTGATCATCTATAGCATCAACATTAACATCTCTACATCTAGTGCAAATGGAAACATGCTCAACAGTTGATGTAGAAGGTTTGCAAATATTTAATTGTTCTATCTTAGATTTTAATCTAGCATTCTCATCTCTAAGACAGAAAATATAGTCATTGCAAACATTCAAATTTTTCAATCTTAGAAACAAGATTAGCATTTTCATTTCTAAGACTAGAAATTGAATCATGACAAATGCTAAGCTCCTTAGATAAATTTTCACATTTCTCTACTTCTTGATCATAAACATTTTTTAGTTTACCAAATTTTTTGTTATCTTTAATGAGGAAGTCCTCTTGGCTATCCAAGAGTTCATCCTTTTCATTAATGGCTTCAATTAGTTCATTTATTTTTTTCTTTTGGTCCATGCTAAGGTTGGCAAAGAGAGACATTAAATTATCTTCACTATCACTAGAGCTAACCTCATCACTAGATGTTGTATATTTGGGGTGGCTCTAGATTGTACCTTCTTCTTTTTGCTGTCCTTAGCCATGAGACACTTATGGCCGATGTTGGGGAAGAGGAGGCCCTTGTTGACGGCGATGTTGGCGGCGTCCTTGTCGGAGGAGGAGTCGATGGATCTCTTATCAGAGTCCCATTCTCGACATATGTGGGCATCGCCGCCCTTCTTCTTGTAGTACCTCTTCTTCTCCTTCTTGTCGTCGTCCCTATCACTTCCACTAGAAATAGGACATTTAGCTATGAAGTGACCGGACTTACCACACCGGTAGCATACCTTCGTGGAGCGGGACATGTAATCTTTCCCCCTCCTTTGTTTGAGGATTTGGCGGAAGCTCTTGATGATGAGCGTCATCTCCTCGTTGTCAAGCTTGGAGGCGTCGATTAGAAGCTTACTTGGTGTAGACTCCAACTTCTTTTCTTCCGTCGCTTTGAATGCGACGGGTTGCACCTTGGGTGTTGAGGTGGCACCTTGCTCCAAGTTGACAATGTGTTTGGAGTCTTTGATCATAAGCTCAAAGCTCATAAACTTGCCAATAACCTCCTTGGGAGACATCTGTTTATATCTAGGGTCTCCACGGATTAGTTGCACTTGAGTGGGATTACGAAAAACAAGTGATCTAAGAATAACCTTGACCATTTCATGGTCATCCCACTTGGTGCTCCCGAGGTTGTGCACTTGGTTCACCATGGACTTTAGCCGGTTATACATTGCTTGCGACTCTTCTCCTTTGTTAAGGATGAGTCGACCGAGCTCTCCCTCGATCGTTTCCCGCTTGGTGATCTTAGTCACCTCGTCCCCTTCGTGTGCCGTTTTGAGGACGTCCCAAATTTCTTTGGCGCTCTTTAACCCTTGTACCTTGTTATACTCCTCTCGACATAAGGAGGCGAGGAGTATAGACGTGGCTTGGGAGTTAAAGTGCCTAATTTGGGAGGCCTCGTCCGAGTCATAGTCTTTATCCCCCACCTTAGGTACCTGCGCTCCATACTCAACAATATCCCAAATACTTTCATGGAGTGAGGTTAGATGATGCCTCATTTTATCACTCCACATACAATAATCTTCATCATCAAAATATGGTGGTTTGCCTCGGGGAACAAAAAGTAATGGAGCGTGCTTAGAATTACGGGGATAGCGAAGAGGCATCTTCCTATACTTCTTGCGCTCATGGCGCTTAGAAGTGACAGATGACTCGGAGCTTGATGTGGAAGGTGACGAAGAGTCGGTCTCGTAGTAGACCACTTTCTTCATCTTCTTCTTCTTGTCACCTTTCCGATGCGACTTGATGGAGGAAGAGGATTCCTCCTTGTGTTTGTTGCCGGACTCCCTTGAGAGAGTCCTCCCCGAGCTTGCGGACTTGTCGCCGGTCATAATCTCCCTCTTGGCGTGATCTCCTGAAATCACTTCGAGTTGTTAGACTCTAATGAAGCACCAGGCTCTGATACCAATTGAAAGTCGCCTAGAGGGGGGGTGAATAGGTGAAACCTGAAATTTATAACTTTAAGCAAGCACTAAGGTCGGGGGTTAGCGTTAGAATATAATTCAAGTCGAAAAGAATGGGAAAACAAATCAACCAAGAAATAAGGCGAGTGAACACGGTGATTTATTTTACTAGGGTTCGATTCCAAAGAACCTAGTCCCCGTTGAGCAGGTCACAAAGATCGGGTCTATTTCAACCCTTTCCCTCTCTCAAACGGTCACTTAGACCGAGTGAGCCTTCTTCCTTAATCTCACGGGTCACTAAGACCCCGCAAGGACCACCACACACTTGGTGTCTCTTGCCTTGCTTACAAAGCACTTGAGGATAAGAGAAAGAAAATAAAAAGGCCAAGCCAAGCAATAAGAGCAACAAAAGAACACAAGAACACCCTCTCAAAAGTCTCTATTGGAATTGAGTTGATTTTGGAGACTAGGAGAGGATTCAATCTATTTGATGTGTCTTGGAGTGAAGTCTTTTGCTCTTGTATTGAATGCAATGTTTGGAATGCTTGGATCGTTATGAATGAGGTGGTTGGGGGTATTTATAGCCCCCAACCACTTCCACAGCCGTTGGGAAGGCTGCTGGCGATGGGCGCACCAAACAGTCCGATGCGCCACTGGACAGGTACTGTGCGCTGTTCGGTGCGCCGCCACGTCACCCAACCGTTAGGGTGTGGAGCAGTTGAATGTTGGCGCCTTTGTCTTCTTGTGGCATCGGACAGTCTGGTGGCGCACCGGACAGTCCGGTGCCACTCTGACTCGCTGCTCTGACTTCTGCGTTTCACTGTGCTGTTGTCAGAGTCGACCGTTGCGCGCAGGTAGCCGTTACTCCACTGGCTCACGGACAGTCCGGTGGCACACCGGACAGTCCAGTGAATTATAGCAGAGCGCGTCTGCGTTTCCCGAGAGTGGCTGGTTGACCCCTGTACGGTCCTGGTGCACCGGACACTGTCCGGTGGCACACTGGACGGTCTGGTGCGCCAGGCCACAACACACTCAAGTTTCTTTTGCTTCTTTTGAATTGGGTCCCTAACTTGAATATTTTATTGGTTTGTGTTGAACCTTATGCACCTGTAATACATGAATTCTAGACAAACTAGTTAGTCCATGTGTTTGTGTTGACGATCAACCACCAAAATTAATTATAGGAAAAGGTTAACCCTATTTCCCTTTCAGGATGGTGCCTGGTGGAGGAGGTGAGGGAGTCCGAGCTGTGAAGGTTGCCGATGTTGGGCAGAGGAGCACGACCGGCGAGCTCTGGCACAGGGGGCACGACGAACGACGCCACGACGAGAGTTGGGGGGCGAGCGCCCCCATGGCGAGGAGAACAGGGAGTAGAGGACAGGGGTTAGGGCGAGCTCGCCATGGAAGCAGGGGTGCGGCCATGGCAGGGTTGCTGCAAAGAGGAAAATGGAGGGAGGGGCGTCGGCTGGACATGTGGGGGCTGGTGCAGCGGCCATGGAGTGAGTAGAGAACATCATGTGATGGAGATGGCGTGGAGATTTTGGCTTTGTGAAGATGCCAACGGCGGCAGCCAGAGGATAGGGATAGAGAGTTGGGCGGTGGGAGATTTCTAGAGCATCACAAGTACTCAGTATAAGAAGAGAGGAAGATGACACACAGAGGATAAACACATAGATTTTTCATTTCCTCTTTTCTATACAAATATACACATTTAAATACAGTTTTAGAAATTAGGATTTTAAAGATGTAGAAATGGTTCGAACCAAACCGAAACTAACAACAATATTTAGATGGTGTTTGATTGATGGATACTCCCGGAATCAGATAAAGTTTTACCAGTTATTTATATGAAGATATTGATCTAGGCGAAAAAACACAAAGACCGAACCAAACGAGATCAGCTTCCATATTTTAGGTTGTATTCGATTTGATTTGAAATCAAATGATTTCATCCGCAATCCGAATAGGGAAACCGATTAATTACGAAAACTCAATATCGACTCTAATTATCTCACTCCAGTTTAATCTCGCATCAATATTCTGTTGCCGAGTTCTAATAAAATTTACTTCGGTAAAAAATCACAAGAGTGAGTCGAGGTTCCAAATTCGTATTCGCTTACTAGATAGATTTTAATTAGGCACAAGAGTCGTTAATTCACGGAGCAAATATGTTTCGAACTTTGTGAAACATTTAGAACAGATCGGATAGGCCGGATAGGCAGAGATGAAAATGATATCGAAATTATGATAGATGAATATTAAAACATAGAGATTGTTATTATTGCTGATATCCCGTGCTTGAGTCTATAAACACAGTCTAACAGGAGGTAAACATCAAGGGTGTTACACATATAACATTGACTATTATTGAATATTAATATGGGCTAGGCCCACATTGATTTAACACCGCCTGATAGTTTATGTTTGAACTAAATGGTGACAAATAAAAAAGGCGGAGGAGTATAATCTAACTTGGAAATCGAACGTTATTTCAGCCTCCCAAGTCCCAAACCGTTGTAAAATCAGACTGTTTTCTAATTATATTTTCTATATAAAATACTTATTTAGTATCATAAATCTTTATAACTCTATTTATGATTTTAGTTAAAATTTAGAATACTTCAAATCTGAGAAATTAGAACAGAGAACCGGAGTAATAAAATTTTCGAAACGTGCACTTCCTTCTGTTGTTGTATGTGAACAAAAAAATATTGGCAGGGAGGAAAGGAGGCATATCTGCAGCGGTGCCACCGTGTCTTCTCTGGTGCCACCTGGCGTAGGATTGGCTCTACCCGTTTCGCCCTTTGGCACTTCGTTTCAGATGACGAAGGCGAGGATCGTCTACGGTGACGTCTCTATGAATGAAAATTGAACGCTGCCTTGGTGTAGTAAATTAGACCGGCTATCTTGCGTCAGCTCTGCCGACCCAACTGTAGTAGCGAATTTGTGATTTTGCCACTCTTAATTTTGGTTGTCTATTATTATATTATCTCATGTTTATGACTGGTGGGACCGTCTGTGTTTATGATTTGTGGACCCGATTGCATACTAGCGAAGAACATAAATCATAATGGCAAAATTGCCAATGTCTCCGAATTCGAGTACAGTGCAGTGGGCAGTAGAAATTAGAAAATATCGCACAACAAAAAAAAGGAAAAAAAATTAAGAAGGAATATACGGGAGCCCACAAAGACAGCCCAACACAACCATAATAAAAGGTGGGGAAACTATTGAACAAAATCGGCCCACTAGTGAAAATTACCCATTGGCACTAGTGTCTACGTCTACGCGGAAAGCGACTACCGGAGTAGCATGTTAGACTAACGCGGTCGGGAGCACGGGCGGCAGAGTTGGGGTGAGAAGTGGATTGGAGGACAATGCTGCCACTGCCGATAAGAGCGGGCGCTCATCCGCCTTATAATGTGTTTCTAGACGAGAGGCGGTCGAGAACTCGAGATGAGGGCGGTAGGTGTCGGGGACCATAATTAGGGGTACCCTCAAGGCTCCTAAATTCTCAGCTGGTAACCCCCATCAGCACAAAGCTGCAAAGGCCTGATGGGTACGATTAAGTCAGGGATCAGTCCATTCAAGGGACTCGATCACGCCTCACCCGAGCCTAGCCTCGGACAAGGGCAGCCGACTCTGGAGGATTTCCGTCTCGCCCGAGGCCCCCCTTCAGCGGCGAACATGTTTTCGGCTCGCCCGAGGCCCTGCCTTCGCCAAGAAGCAACCCTGACTAAATCGCCGCACCGACCGACCAAATCGCAGGAGCATTTAATGCAAAGGTGGCCTGACACCTTTATCCTGACGCACGCCCCCCAGCCTGCAGAGCCGAAGTGACCGCCGTCACTTCGCCGCTCCACTGACCGGCCTGACAGAAGGACAGCGCCGCCTGCGCCACTCCAACTGCGGTGCCACTTGACAGGGTGAGACTGACAGGCAGTCAGGCCCGGCCAAAGGCACCATAGGAAGCTCCGCTCCGCCCGACCCAGGGCTCGAACTCGGGCTAAGTCCCGGAAGACGGCGAACTCCGCCCGACCCAGGGCTCGGACTCGGGCTAAGTCCCGGAAGACGGCGAACTTCGCCCGACCTAGGGCTCGGACTCGGGCTAAGTCCCGGAAGACGGCGAACTACGCCCGACCCAGGGCTCGGACTCGGGCTAAGTCCCGGAAGACGGCGAACTCCGCCCGACCCAGGGCTCGGACTCGGGCTAAGCCCCAGAAGACGACGATCTCCGTTTCGCCCGACCCAGGGCTCGGACATGGGCTCGGCCCCGGAAGACGACGATCTCCGCCTCGCCCGACCCAGGGCTCGGACTTGGGCTCGGCCCCAGAAGACGACGAACTCCGCTTCGCCCGACCCCAGGGGTCGGACTCCGCCCCGGCACCAGCCGGCGATCTCCGCCTCGCCCGAACCTGGGGCTCAGACCCGACCTCGGCCACGGAAGACAGACTCGACCTCGGCTTCGGAGGAGCTTCCACATCGCCCAACCTAGGGCGTAGACCAGCCACGTCAACAGGAGGCGCCATCATCACCCTACCCCGAGCTGACTCGGGCCGCAGGGAACAAGACCGGCGTCCCATCTGGCTCGCCCCGCCAGATAGGCAATGATGGCGCCCTGTATACTCTATGACGACGGCGGCTCTCAACCCCCTTACGGAAGCAAGAGGACGTCAGCAAGGATTCAACCGCTCCGACAGCTGTCCCTCCGCCAAGCTCCATCGCTCCTCCGACGGCCACGACATCACACCAGCTGGGTGCCAAAATCTCTCCGGCTGCCACAACGGCATGTACTTAGGGCGCTAGCTCTCCTCCGCTAGACATGTAGCACTCTGCTACACCCCCCATTGTACACCTGGATCCTTTCCTTGCGCCTATAAAAGGGAGGACCAGGGCCCTCTTAGAGAGGGTTGGCCGCGCGGGGACGAGGACGAGACACGCGCTCGCTTGGAGCCGCTCGCTCCCTCACTCGCGTGGACGCTTGTAACCCCCCTACTGCAAGCGCACCCGACCTGGGCGCGGGACGAACACGAAGGCCGCGGGATTCCCACCTCTCTCACGCCGGTCTCCGGCCGCCTCGCTCTCCCCCCTTCGCGCTCGCCCTCGCGCTCGACCCATCTGGGCTGCGGCACGCGGCGACATTCACTCGTCGGCTCAGGGACCCCCCGGTCTCGGAACGCCGACAGTTGGCGCGCCAGGTAGGGGCCTGCTGCGTGTTGACGAACAGCTTCCCGTCAAGCTCCAGATGGGCAGTCTCCAACAACCTCTCCAGCCCAGGACGGTGCTCCGTTTCGGGAGTCTTGAGTTCATGTCCCTCGACGGCAGCTACGACATGATACTCCTTCCACCGCCGTGCGACAACAACAGTGGCGGCCGACAACCCGCTCGCCGGCGGCGGAATCGGCGACGTCTTCCCCGCGTGGTGGAAGAACAATCTTCGAGCTCACCCCGTCCTCTCCCCCGCCGACGGAGGAGGAGGCGGGGCAACCAAGGCCAAGCAGGAGACAGCGCCTCGTCGGCTGTCGAGCGAGTCGACGGCTCTAGCACCCCAACGGGGGGCGCACCGGGCGTCGACCCCACGTTTGAGACGAAGGTGAGCGCCGTCTCCCCGTGACGCGCCAATCCCGAGCAAGCGGACGACGCCAGCACGCTCGCGAAAATCTTGCTGGACGTCACCCTCGTACCTGAGACGACGGCGCAGTCAGTCCCCGACGTGACCTTATCGCCGCCCGTCGACCAAAAGGTACCGATCGATTCCCATCCCACGTCTTTCGGATTCAGCCTCAACCCGTCTAGCGACTTCGCTTTGGCGGGCGCTCTCGTAGAGGCAAATCCAAACCCTCTGGGGTTTCGTATGCGGTCACCTTGGGGCCGGCTGACGGACGTCTCGACCTACGGGCCCTCTGGGTCCGAGGAAGACGACGAGCCCAACATCTGTTGGGATTTCTCTAGACTTGGCAACCCCGGTGCCATGCGGCACTTCATGACCGCATGCGACTACTGCCTTTCCGACTGTTCCGACGGTAGCCGTAGCCTCGGCGACGAGGACTATGGCCCAAGTCGCGAATGCTTCCACGTCGATCTAGGGGGTCCCCCCGAAGGCAACCATCTCGGCATGCCGGAGGACGGTGACCTCCCTAGGCCGGTGCCTCGCGTTGACATCCCACGGGAGCTAGCTGTGGTCCCCGTTCAGGCGGGGGGTCATGACCCACAGCTCGAGCAAATCCGCGGGGTGCAGGCCAGGCTCGACGAGGGAGCAGGAGCGCTTGAGCCAGTCCGTCGGGACGTCGGGCAGGCATGGGCGGGCCAACCTCCAGCCGGAGAAATACGTCATCTACCCCAGGGCTTCCAGCACCGCATCACCGACGACGTCAGGGTCAGGCTGCCACCCGCATCCAGTGGGGTCGGCCAGAACCTGGCGGCAGCAGCAATGCTTCTTCGCGCGATGCCGGAGCCATCAACCACCGAGGGGCGGCAAATCCAGGGAGAGCTCAAGAATCTCCTGGAAGGCGCCGCGGTCCGACGGGCCGAGAGCTCCGCCTCCCGAAGGCAGGGGTACCCCTCGGAACCTCATGTCGTGACTTCCCGATTTATGCGGGAAGCCTCGGTCTACATCGGGCGCACGCGCAACACCGCGCCTGCGGCCCCGAGTCGCCTCGGCAACGAGCACCATCACCATGACCGCCGGGCCCACCTCGACGAGAGGGTGCGTCGAGGCTACCACCCCAGGCGTGGGGGACGCTACGACAGCGGAGAGGATCGGAGTCCCTCGCCCGAACCGCCCGGTCCACAAGCCTTCAGCCGAGCCATCCGACGGGCGCCGTTCCCGACCCGTTTCCGACCCCCGGCTACTATCACAAAGTACTCGGGGGAGACGAGACCGGAACTGTGGCTCGCGGACTACCGTCTGGCCTGCCAACTGGGTGGAACGGACAATGACAACCTCATCATCCGCAACCTCCCCCTGTTCCTCTCCGACTCCGCTCGCGCTTGGTTGGAGCACCTGCCTCCGGGGCAGATCTCCAACTGGGATGACCTAGTCCAAGCTTTCGACGGCAATTTCCAGGGCACGTATGTGCGCCCCGGGAATTCCTGGGACCTCCGAAGCTGCCGACAGCAGCCGGGAGAGTCTCTCCGAGACTACATCCGGCGATTCTCGAAGCAGCGCACCGAGCTGCCCAACATCACCGACTCGGATGTCATCGGCGCGTTCCTCGCTGGCACCACCTGCCGCGACCTGGTGAGCAAGCTGGGCCGCAAGACCCCCACCAGGGCGAGCGAGCTGATGGACATCGCCACCAAGTTCGCCTCCGGCCAGGAGGCAGTCGAGGCTATCTTTCGAAAGGACAAGCAGCCCCAGCGCCGCCCATCGGAAGATACTCCCGAGGCGTCAACCCAGCGTGGCGCCAAGAAGAAGGGCAAGAAGAAGTCGCAAGCGAAACGCGACGCCGCCGACGCGGACCTTGTCGCCGCCGCCGAGTACAAGAACCCTCGGAAGCCCCCCGGAGGTGCCAACCTCTTCGACAAGATGCTCAAGGAGCCGTGCCCCTATCACCAGGGGCCCGTCAGGCACACCCTTGAGGAGTGCGTCATGCTTCGGCGCCACTTCCACAGGGCCGAGCCACCCGCGGAGGGTGGCAAGGCCCGCGACGACGACAAGAAGGAAGATCACCAGGCAGGAGAGTTCCCCGAGGTCCGCGACTGCTTCATGATTTATGGTGGGCAAGCGGCGAATGCCTCGGCTCGGCACCGCAAGCAGGAGCGCCGAGAGGTCTGCTCGGTCAAGGTGGTGGCGCCAGTCTATCTGGACTGGTCCGACGAGCCCATCACCTTCGACCGAGATGATCACCCCGACCATGTGCGGAGCCCGGGGAAATACCCGCTCGTCGTCGACCCCGTCATCGGCGACGTCAGGCTCACCAAGGTCCTCATGGACGGAGGCAGCAGCCTCAACATCATCTATGCCAAGACCCTCGAGCTCCTACGTGTCAATCTGTCCTCTCTCCAGGCAGGCGCTGCGCCCTTCCATGGGATCATTCCCGGGAAGCGCGTCCAACCCCTCGGACAGCTCGACCTTCCCGTCTGCTTCGGAACACCCTCCAACTTCCGAAGGGAGACCCTGACGTTCGAGGTGGTTGGGTTCCGAGGAACCTACCATGCGGTACTGGGGAGGCCATGCTACGCGAAGTTCATGGCCGTCCCCAACTACACCTACCTGAAGCTCAAGATGCCGGGCCCCAACGGGGTCATCACCGTCGGCCCCACGTACAAACACACGTTCGAATGCGACGTGGAGTGCGTGGAGTACGCCGAGGCCCTCACCGAGTCCGAGGCCCTCATCGCTGACCTGGAGAGCCTCTCCAAGGAGGTGCCAGACGTGAAGCGTCACGCCGGCAACTTTGAGCCAGCGGAGACGGTTAAGACCGTCCCCCTCGACCCCAGCGGCGACACATCCAAGCAGATCCGGATCAGCTCCGGGCTCGATCCTAAATAGGAAGCAGTGCTCGTCGACTTCCTCCGCGCGAACGCCGACGTCTTCGCGTGGAGTCCCTCGGACATGCCTGGCATACCGAGGGATGTCGCCGAGCACTCACTGGACATCCGAGCCGGAGCCCGACCCATCAAGCAGCCGCTGCGCCGATTCGACGAGGAGAAGCGCAGAGCCATAGACGAGGAGATCCACAAGCTAATGGCGTCAGGGTTCATCAAAGAGGTATTCCATCCCGAATGGCTTGCCAACCCTGTGCTTGTGAGAAAGAAAGGGGGGAAATGGCGGATGTGTGTAGACTACACTGGTCTCAACAAAGCATGTCCGAAGGTTCCCTACCCTCTGCCTCGCATCGACCAAATCGTGGATTCCACTGCTGGGTGCGAAACCCTGTCTTTCCTCGATGCCTACTCAGGGTATCATCAAATCAGGATGAAAGAGTCCGACCAGCTCGCGACTTCTTTCATCACACCCTTCGGCATGTACTGCTATGTCACCATGCCGTTCGGCCTGAGGAACGCGGGCGCGACGTACCAGCGATGCATGAACCATGTGTTCGGTGAACACATTGGCCGCACGGTCGAGGCCTACATCGATGACATCGTAGTCAAGACGAGGAAAGCCTCCGACCTCCTTTCCGACCTTGAAGCGATGTTCCGATGTCTCAAGGCGAAAGGCGAGAGGCGTCAAGCTCAATCCCGAAAAGTGTGTTTTCGGAGTACCCCGAGGCATGCTCTTGGGGTTCATCGTCTCTGAGCGGGGCATCGAAGCCAACCCGGAGAAGATCGCAGCTATCACCAGCATGGGGCCCATCAAGGACTTGAAAGGCGTACAGAGGGTCATGGGATGCCTCGCGGCTCTAAGCCGCTTCATCTCCCGCCTCGGCGAAAGAGGTCTACCTCTGTACCGCCTCTTAAGGAAGGCTGAGTGCTTCACTTGGACCCCTGAGGCCGAGGAAGCCCTCGGGAACCTGAAGGCGCTCCTCACAAAGGCGCCTATCTTGGTGCCTCCAGCTGCCGGAGAAGCCCTCCTGGTCTACATCGCTGCGACCACTCAGGTGGTTAGCGCCGCGATTGTGGTCGAGAGGCAAGAAGAGGGGCATGCGTTGCCCGTTCAGAGGCCAGTCTACTTCGTCAGCGAGGTACTTTCCAAAACCAAGATCCGCTACCCATAAGTTCAGAAGCTGCTGTACGCGGTGATCCTGACGCGGCGAAAGCTGCGACACTACTTCGAGTCTCATCTGGTAACTGTGGTGTCATCCTTCCCCCTGGGGGAGATCATCCAGTGCCGAGAGGCTTCGGGTAGGATTGCAAAGTGGGCGGTGGAGATCATGGGCGAGACAATCTCGTTCGCCCCTCGGAAGGCCATCAAGTCCCAGGTCTTGGCGGACTTCGTAGCTGAATGGGTCAACACTCAGTTACCGACGGCTCCGATCCAACCGGAGCTCTGGACCATGTTCTTCGACGGGTCGCTGATGAAGATAGGAGCCGGCGCAGGCCTACTCTTCATCTCGCTCCTCGGGAAGCACCTACGCTACGTGCTACGCCTCCATTTCCCGGCATCCAACAATGTGGCTGAGTACGAAGCTCTAGTCAACGGGTTGCAGATCGCCATCGAGCTAGGGGTCCGACGCCTCGACGCTCGCGGTGACTCGCAGCTCGTCATCGACCAAGTCATGAAGAACTCCCACTGCCGCGACCCGAAGATGGAGGCCTACTACGATGAAGTTTGGCGCCTGGAAGACAAGTTCTACGGGCTCGAGCTCAACCACATTGCTCGGCGCTACAACGAGACTGCGGACGAGCTGGCTAAAATAGCCTCGGGGCGAACGACGGTTCCCCCGGACGTCTTCTCTCGGGATCTGCATCAACCCTCCGTCAAGATCGAGGACACGCCCGAGCCCGAGGCACCCTCGGCCCAGCCCGAGGTACCCTCGGATCATCCCGAGGCACCCTCGGCTCAGTCCGAGGCATCCTCGACTCAACCTGAAGTACCCTCGGCCCCCGAGCGCGAGGCGCTGCACGTCGAGGGGGAGCAAGGCGGGGTCACGCCTGATCAGAACTGGCAGACCCCGTACCTGCAATATCTTCACCAAGGTGAGCTACCCTCCGACCGAGCCGAGGCTCGGCGGGTGGCGCGACGCGCGAAGTCGTTCGTCTTGCTGGGTGATGAGAAGGAGCTCTACCACCGCAGCCCCTCCGGCATCCTCCAGCGATGCATCTCCATCGCCGAAGGTCAGGAACTCCTGCGAGAGATACACTCGGGGGCTTGCGGCCATCACGCAGCGCCTCGAGCCCTTGTCGGGAATGCTTTCCGGCAAGGCTTCTACTGGCCGACGGCGGTGGCCGACGTCACTAGAATCGTCCGCACCTGCGAAGGGTGCCAGTTCTACGCAAGACAGACCCACCTGCCCGCTCAGGCTCTACAGACGATACCCATCACCTGGCCCTTTGCTGTGTGGGGTCTGGACCTCGTCGGCCCCTTGCAGAAGGCACCCGGGGGCTACACGCACCTGCTGGTCGCCATCGACAAATTCTCCAAGTGGATCGAGGTCCGGCCCCTGAACAGCATCAGATCCGAGCAGGCGGTGGCGTTCTTCACCAACATCATCCATCGCTTCGGGGGTCCCGAACTCCATCATCACCGACAACGGCACCCAGTTCACCGGCAGGAAGTTCCTGGACTTCTGCGAGGATCATCACATCCGGGTGGACTGGGCCGCCGTGGCCCACCCCATGTCAAATGGACAAGTAGAGCGTGCCAACGGCATGATTCTACAAGGGCTCAAGCCTCGGATCTACAACGACCTCAACAAGTTCGGCAAGCGATGGATAAAGGAACTCCCCTCGGTGGTCTGGAGTCTGAGAACAACGCCAAGCCGAGCCACGGGCTTCACGTCGTTCTTCCTAGTCTACGGGGCTGAGGCTGTCTTGCCCACAGACCTGGAATACGGCTCCCCGAGGGCGAGGGCCTACTCCGACCAAAGCAACCAAGCTAGCCGAGAAGACTCGCTGGACCAGCTGGAGGAGGCTCGGGACAAGGCCTTACTGCACTCGGCGCGATACCAGCAGCCCCAGCGACGCTACCACGCCCGAGGGGTCCAGTCCCGAGACCTCCAGGTGGGCGACCTGGTGCTTCGGCTGCGACAAGACGCCTGAGGGTGGCACAAGCTCACGCCCCCCTGGGAGGGGTCGTTCGTCATCGCCAAAGTTCTGAAGCCCGGAACGTACAAGCTGGCCAACAGTCAAGGCGAGGTCTACGGCAACGCTTGGAACATCCAACAGCTACGTCGCTTCTACCCTTAAGATGTTTTCAAGTTGTTCATATATCTCGCGCCCAGCAAAAGTTTAGTCGTCAAGGAAGGGTCGGCCTCGCCTCGGCAAAGCCCGACCCTCCCTCGGGGGCTAAAAGGGGAGGAACCCCCTCTGCGTTGAATTTTTCCTCAAAAAAAGATCTTTTCTGCCAGAAGGCCTTTCGGGTTGTTTGACTACTTCGAAATTGGATCCTGAAAACGACGGAGTACACGTAAGCAACCAAGGCTGACCGAGCCGAGGGACTCCTACGCCTCCGGGATACGGATACCTCAGTCATCACCTTCTGCGATAAGTAACTCACGTTCGGATAAGTGATCCCGCGGACCGAACAAGTCTTCACGTTCGGAAGTTCTTCTGCCGAAGCGATTCCTCGAGCTTTCTCGACTGCGTCGGGAACAGAGCCCCATGGACGGGTAAGAGTGCGCGTAAGCGGCAAGGCTGACCGAGCCGAGGGACTCCTACGCCTCCGGGATACGGATACCTCACTCGTCACCTTCCGTGAGAAGCAACCCTCGCTCGCACAAACATTTCTGTTACCAACAAGAAGGTCCAGATACTCGAAGCAAGAGGAAAAAAGACACGGCTTTACAACACGGCGAGGGTGTGTTTTGGCCTCGGCGGCCGCAGGGAACACACGCTACAAGACAATCCGATCCTACAGGCTCGGATCTTGACGGCTGAAGGGAGCAGCAGCACCCTCGGCATCGACGACACCGTCGGCGAGGTCCGACCTAGCCTCGGACGGCGACGCGGTCCGAAGATCTCCACTCTGAAGAACGACGTCATCGCCACGCCCGGGCCATCGCTACCAGGGTCTTCTCGGGAATCCGGCCCGAGCAGGCGGCTCGGTCGGTCACACCAGGGAGTCCCGCTAACGGACGACTCGGCCAGGCTCTGTCCAACTAGGTTTTTCTTTTCGAAGCCAACTCCGCCTCTGTTCATGTTGACGCCGCTACCCCTGGCCTCGGCTCGTCGAAAAGCGGCCGAGGGGTTCCTTTAATTAAGCTAGAGAAGCCTCGGACAATAAGGTTGACCAAGCCGAGGGACTCCTACGCCTCCGGGATACGGATACCTCACTCGATGCCTTTACGCGGGGCGACTCACGCTTGGTGAAGCGGTTCAGACAACCAACAGGCGAGTCTTAGTGCTTGAAAATGAGGAAAAAACACGGCTCCGTGCCGAAAATACATACATGTTCAGGCCCCGACAGCCACAATGAACAAAAACACTAGCATTCAAAGTGCCATTACAAACGGAACTCCGGTTCCACCTCCGCAGGTACGAACAACCCCACTCGACGGGGGAGAGGCCTGCGGAGCAACAGAAGACCGACGAACGGCTTGTCGTCGCCCGCCCCAGCAGTGGCGACGACGACGACTTCTGCTCCGGGGGTCCAAACAGCAGCAGCGATGACCTCAGGGCGGATGCTGCTGTCAGGAGGCCCCCGCCCCTGCCCAAACTCGAGAGGCAAGGACGGGCAGAAGGCCGTAGAGTTGGAGGTCGGTCCGCGGGTGGCGCCGGCAAACTCGTCGGCGACGGAACCTCTTCCAGCTGCCGTGGCGAGAGGCGGCACCGGGAGCGGCTCCGAAGCCGCTCGGCTCAGAGAGCCGGGCACGGTGTAGCTGTCAGCGTCACGGACGACTCCCACCCTTCCCCCGATCACTGAGGGAAGGAGCGGGCCACCGCCCACGCAGGGGCCGACCCCAACTCGGCACACTCCCCTCCCCAGCACTAGTGATGAAAATCCTTGAGGCTGAGGGAGGGGCAGAGGCCGCAGCCCGGCTCGCTTTCCCCCACCATCGAACTGGAGGTCACCATCTTGGGTGACCGCCGGTGGAGGGGTGCGACCGGGCTGCATGATGAAAATCCTTGAAGCCGAACGATGGCTGAAAGGTACCAACTCCCACGGAGTTATGTTCCCCCCAACGACGAGGCGGAAAGACGGCGGGTCTCCCCCATCTGGGGGCTTGGAAGGTGGAAAGACACGATGCATAAGGGAGCGCGAAGACATGGTCGCCTTCCAAGGGGGTCACCCTCCTTTTAAAGGCGGTTCTCCCTACTCGCGTCCCCAGCCGTCACGGGCTGAGTCTTCTCCAACACACTCCAAGGTCCTCCCCTACGGCGCGGGGACTGGGTCCCACACGTCATGCAAGCCGACTCAGAGCAGAAGAAGCCAAACCGCCGCGTGCGGTGCGTACGATCGCCCAGCGGTTACAAGCGACCCTCCACTTTTGCCCAGACCAGCGGGCGAAAGGGTGGGCAGCCGTGCAGGCGGCATGCAACCGCGCCAGGTGGGCGCACTTCTCCGACTCCCAACACATCCGGCATGGAGGCCCAAGCCCACGCGTCATGCAACCAGTGCGCCGGTTGCTACGTGTGAGTAACTGCACCGCCACCTGCGCCACCGCCGCGCCTCCTCGACTGCGGAACTAATACCGCGACTCGAGGCCACCCAGCGCACGACCCAGCGGCTCCAGCCTGGCGCGACGGTCAATACGACCAAAGACGGGCCGGCAGTAATGGCGGTGGCAGGCGGGCAGGTGCAGCGGTCACGTCGTCAGCCAAGCTCACGTCTCGTCCGGGGGCAGCGAGAGGACCCTCTCTCACGACGTGAAGGCAACGCGCCCGTGACCCGTTCCTCGAACGGCCCACGCACACGCAACGGCTACCCCGCGAACTACTCGCCCTGTCGCATCAACTCCGCGGCGGGACACGCGGCGCCTCTAGCAGGAGAAGCGAACGACGCTTCGCCTTCACCGTAATGACCGCGTCAAAAAAGGTACGCCGCATCGTTCGATTTCGTATCCTTTTCCGTTTTTCGTCTTTCTCTCTCTTGCAACAGGGACCGGGAAAGGGGGATACCCCGAAAAGGATCCTTCCCCGAGAAGGAACCAGGCTCCGAGCCCCCCTACTGATCAGAGGTTCGAAGGCTGGCCCCCCGGAAGGGTTCAACAGCCGCCTCAGATCGCGTGGGCCCTACACCCACTACTGGTCAGAGGTTCGAAGGCCGGCCCCTCGAAAGGGTTCCACGGCCACCTCAGGCTACTCGGGCTCCGTGCCCATTACTGATCAGGGGTTCAAAGGTTGGCCCCCAAAGGGTTCACAGCCGCCTCAGACGCCGGGCGAGGGATGACCATGGGTACGTTCAATACATAACCGAGGCTCGGGCTGCGCTCCCGAGGTACCCTAGGACATTTCCGAGACCAGCGGGAACGATCTTGTAACAGAATCCCATCAGAGGGAGGCATCGAGCCCTCGGACCCCGTCACCAGGGGACCGGGTCTGGCAGATCACCCGCAGGTACTTTTGGGCGTGCCTCTGGGCCCCTAGCCGACCCCTAACGAACGGGGCACGGGCGTCCACTCGGATTACCCGCTTGCAGCTCATCGGAGACACCATGTTCGGCGCCCATCGAGGGCAACATGGTGCTTTCCCCCCCTCCTCCTTGCGGAAAGGCGACGCAGGGGCGTATGTAAAAAGCCGAGTCTACCCCTGACCGCCCTCTCGCTCTGTGCAGAGGCTCGGGGGCTGCTCTCGCAAACCCGGCTCAGGCCGAACCGTTGACAGCGTCAACATACCAGCCCGAGAACTTGGGACCCGACCGTACACCTGGGCTACGGCCAGCTCGCATGAGGGAACGACCAGACCAGCCGAAGCACTACGTGAGGTAGTAAAACCTCGAAGGAGTGAAACCACTCCTCCGAGGCCTCGGGGGCTACACCCGGCGGGTGCGCTCGCGCGCACCCACCGGAACAAAAGCACAACCGAGAAAGGTTGGTCCCCTTGCAAAAAAGTGCGACGAAAGCCTCCAAGCGAGTGCAAACACTCCCATCGAGGCTCGGGGGCTACTGTCGGGGACCATAATTAGGGGTACCCTCAAGGCTCCTAAATTCTCAGCTGGTAACCCCCATCAGCACAAAGCTGCAAAGGCCTGATGGGTGCGATTAAGTCAGGGATCAGTCCATTCAAGGGACTCGATCACACCTCACCCGAGCCTAGCCTCGGACAAGGGCAGCCGACTCCGGAGGATTTCCGTCTCGCCTGAGGCCCCCCTTCAGCGGCGAACACATTTCCGGCTCGCCCGAGGCCCTGCCTTCGCCAAGAAGCAACCCTGACTAAATCGCCGCACCGACCAACCAAATCGCAGGAGCATTTAATGCAAAGGTGGCCTGACACCTTTATCCTGACGCACGCCCCCCAGCCTGCAGAGCCGAAGTGACCGCCGTCACTTTGCCGCTCCACTGACCGGCCTGACAGAAGGACAGCGCCGCCTGCGCCACTCCAACTGCGGTGCCACTTGACAGGGTGAGACTGATAGGCAGTCAGGCCTGGCCAAAGGCACCATAGGAAGCTCCGCTCCGCCCGACCCAGGGCTCGGACTCGGGCTAAGTCCCGGAAGACGGCGAACTCCGCCCGACCCAGGGCTCGGACTCGGGCTAAGTCCCGGAAGACGGCGAACTCCGCCCGACCTAGGGCTCGGACTCGGACTAAGTCCCGGAAGACGGCGAACTCCGCCCGACCCAGGGCTCGGACTCGGGCTAAGTCCCAGAAGACGGCGAACTCCGCCCGACCCAGGGCTCGGACTCGGGCTAAGCCCCAGAAGACGATGATCTCCGTTTCGCCCGACCCAGGGCTCGGACATGGGCTCGGCCCCGGAAGACGACAATCTCCGCCTCACCCGACCCAGGGCTCGGACTTGGGCTCGGCCCCAGAAGACGACGAACTCCGCTTCGCCCGACCCCAGGGGTCGGACTCCGCCCCGGCACCAGCCGGCGATCTCCGCCTTGCCCGAACCTGGGGCTCGGACCCGACCTCGGCCACGGAAGACAGACTCGACCTCGGCTTCGGAGGAGCTTCCACATCGCCCAACCTAGGGTGTAGACCAGCCACGTCAACAGGAGGCGCCATCATCACCCTACCCCGAGCTGACTCGGGCCGCAGGGAACAAGACCGGCGTCCCATCTGGCTCGCCCCGCCAGATAGGCAATGATGGCGCCCTGCATACTCTATGACGACTGCGGCTCTCAACCCCCTTACGGAAGCAAGAGGACGTCAGCAAGGATTCAACCGCTCCGACATCTGTCCCTCCGCCAAGCTCCATCGCTCCTCCGACGGCCACGACATCACACCAGCTGGGTGCCAAAATCTCTCCGGCTGCCACAACGGCATGTACTTAGGGCGCTAGCTCTCCTCCGCTAGACACGTAGCACTCTGCTACACCCCCCATTGTACACCTGGATCCTTTCCTTGCGCCTATAAAAGGGAGGACCAGGGACTCTTAGAGAGGGTTGGCCGCGCGGGGACGAGGACGAGACACGCGCTCGCTTGGAGCCGCTCGCTCCCTCACCCGCGTGGACGCTTGTAACCCCCCTACTGCAAGCGCACCCGACCTGGGCGCGGGACGAACACAAAGGCCGCGGGATTCCCACCTCTCTCACGCCGGTCTCCGGCCGCCTCGCTCTCCCCCCTTCGCACTCGCCCTCGCGCTCGATCCATCTGGGCTGGGGCACGCGGCGACATTCACTCGTCGGCTCAGGGACCCCCCGGTCTCGGAACGCCGACAGTAGGCGGACGACGCATTGGCGTGGACGAACGAGGGGTGAGAGTGACGGGCGAGATTCAAGTGGCGTCTTTTGATTGATTCATGTGTGCTATCTGATTTTTACCGTTTAAAGTCTAAATAATTCGAAAAAAATTGCTGAAAATTATAAAATTTATCTGCAATCCCTCTATAAATACCTCTAACCGAGTGGAGCTCATTTCACACATCATTTCATTTTAAGGACTCCGATTAGACTTATGTTTCTTTTAATCATCATGTAATTTTATTTTAGTTATTATGTACTTTATAATTTAAATTCAATAAAAAATATTATGTTGTGTGATTGCTTAGCGTTCAAATAAATTTGTATGAATTATTTATTTTTGAAATAGAAAAGGCTAATGTGGCTATAGTCTAAGGCTATAGCCTAATACAAGCTGTGCACTGGAACATTATAGGCGAGAGTAGAGTCGAGAACTAACATAGCTGAAAGTCGCCTAGAGGGGGGGTGAATAGGCGAAACCTGAAAATTATAACTTAAACCCGGACTTGATCCCTTGATTAGTGGTTAGAACAAGATGAACAATTATCGGAGTATAAAACTAATTCCTTTGCTTGCAAAGAGTATTGCTTTCAAAGAATGTGAAATTAACAAAAGGCAACTCAACTAAAATGTTTATGAAGAATGAAGCAAGAGGGCTTAGATAACAAGAGGAATAACACAAGTTCTTTCTCGCAAGGCGTTGCTTCTATATATGAGAATTTAACTTGAAGCAACACAAAGTAATATCAACAAAGAATAGTGCAAGAGAACTTAGAGAGGGAGAAGACAAACAAATCACAAGCAAGAAACACAAGTGACACAGGTGATTTGTTTTACAGAGGTTCGGTTTACCAAGAACCTAATCCCCGTTGAGGAGTCTACTAAGGATAGGTCTTTTTCAACCCTTTCCCTCTCTCCACTGATCACCAAGACCGGCGAGTGCTTCTTCTTAATCTCAAGGATCACTAAGACTCCGCAAGGACCACCACACACTTAGGTGTCTCTTGCTAGCTTTACAAGTCTCCAAAAAGTTTGGAGGAAGATGAATGGGAGTCAAAACTCCACGCTCAAATGATGACAAGATGTGGCAAACACTTTTTCTCAATGATTCTGAAAAGGCACTATCGCTAAACACACACGAGTAGCTCTCTTTTGCTTGAGCTTTCTTTTGTGGCACTTGTGAGGCTTTGATATGGCCTAACTCTTGTGTATGAGATAGATCAATGAATGAAGGTGGTTGTGAGGGTTTGTATATGTCTATGGTATGCCTTGATATGTTGTTTGGGCTCCCACACCTTCAAAATGGCCGGTTGGGGTGGTATTTATAGCCCCGAACCCCTCAAATAGCCGTTGGACAGAAAGCAGCAGCTTTCTGTCGACGGGCGCACCGGATAGTCCAGTGCGCACCGGATATGACACTGTTCAGTGTCCGGTGCCTGCCACGTCAGCTAGCCATTAGGGTTTGCAGCAGTCGTCCGTTGGATCTGCTTGTCCCCATGCTACACCGGGCAGTCCGGTGCGACTGTCTTCTCTGACCATTTCTGACTTCCTGATGTCTCGGACGCGGGTGGCAGTTGGCAGTTGGAGAGGATGATCGTTGGCCGTGGGCTTCACCGGATGGTCCGGTGCACATCGGGCAGTCCGATGAATTTTAGCCGCGGACGCTGAGTTTTCCCAAGAGCGGCCAGTTCGTTGGGCGCGCCAGCCTGGGCACCGGACACTGTTCGGTAGTCTGGTGCGCCGTAGGCTGGTGCAAGTCTGTCTTGCCCCATTGTTGGATTTCTTCGCTGACTCTTTTGGCACACCGGACAGTCCGGTGCGCCGTAGGCTGGTGCAAGCCTGTCTTGCCCCATTGTTGGATTTCTTTGCTGACTCTTTTCGGCTTCTTTTGATCTTGAGTCTTGGACTTTTCTGCTTCTTTTTATGTCTTCTATTGAGGTGTTGCATCCTCATTGCCTTAGTCCAATCTTCTTTGCATTTTGATTCTTTCACTCATATATCTTCTTTTGTCCAATACTAGCTCCACAATAGTGATATGTTGATTTCGAACTTTCTAATCTTTCTAGAAGTGTTTAATAGATTCCTCGGGGATTTAGAACTTATCCAAAAAGTCAAACAATTGGTAGTTCATCTATTCCATGTTATACCCCTATTTGGTTGGAATTGAGCTGATTGTTACTTAGAAACTAAACTGTTGATCTTATGAACCTGTGAATCAGAGACTAGGCAAACTAGTTAGTCCAAATGGTTGTGAAGGTCATCAAGCACCAAAATATGAGAAAATGGTTTTAAGTCCATTTACCTTTCAATCTCCCCCTTTTTGGTGATTGATGCCAACACAAACCAAAGCAAAAATGAAGTATGAAATTGTAACTAGTTTGCATTGGTCTAGTGTTCATAAGCTACTGAAATGAAAGCAGTTCTAAGTGAATATGAGTGATATTGACATGATTGTAATTTTGAACCACTTTTGCACCGCATGTAATGGTTTTCGCAAACTTTTGATAAAATCTTTTCAAAATTATTTGCATATGGCCTGAGGAACAAGAATGAAATTTTAACAGCATTGCTAAGATTTAAAGATTCTCCCCCTTTTTCAAATGCTTTTAAGATTCTCCCACTTTTTCAAATGCTTTTCCTTTGGCCATTAAAAAACTACCCCTGAAGAAATAGTTTAAAATGTTTTTAGAAAAAATAGGCTGGTGGTGCGATCCTTTTGCTTTGGCCTAAAACTTTCTCCCCCTTTGGCATTAAGCACCAAAAATGAAGAAATTTTGAGGCCTTTTCAATAAATATGGAATTGAAGTACATGATTTTTCAGCAAGGGTGTTTGATACCGAACGAATATGAAGTGGAAGCGCCCCCTTTGCTCAAAACTCCATTTCCCTTTCAATTTGAGACTAAGCACAACATATACTTGAAGAAAGGTTAGGCTCAAAGATTTAATGTGTAGAGAATTGGTCCCCCTAAACTTGTGCATACAAGTGATGAATACGTGTAGATCAATGCACTCTAGGACTTGTGAGATTTGAGGATGCAAGTTCTACACATTGAACCTTGGTATAAGAAAAAATATGAATTAAAAGAAGGTACCAACTGAAAGGGATATATTAGATCAAAAAGATATATCAATTAAGCTTTATCATGGTTCTATAATATAGATTGATCCCCTAAGTATGTGCCTTGAGAGGAATACATATTTTGGCCTTAAATGCCAAATGCACATAATGAGGTTAATGAGAACATATATATATCATAGAAATTGTGAAGTGCAATGTGTCATAATATAAACATGAGGCTCATGACAGATTGTGCACTTAAGAAAGCATGTTACAAATATTCGAAGCATTTACCCTTAAGGATTCAAAGAAATTCAAGGAACCTCCACCTTTGGAACAAAGGTAGCTTATCCTCGTTACAAGGTAAGCTTTAAGCTCTTTGTCAAGAATATTACCTCACCCAATTTCAACAGAAATGCATCAAAAAAGGAATGAAATTTTGAGAGGTTAAACTAGGTATGAAGCAGAGTTAATGCATAGACATGCATATAATTCCTCTTGTAACTAAAGATATGCAATATACGCATAAGAGGAAAATCTAGGTACATGTGTAAATTATAGGAAGTAGTTTACCCTTTTGTACCTTCACATGGAGATGCTCTCTTCATTGTGCTTTGTCCTTAGTCTTGGTTACTTAAGTCCTATGCTCAAGACAATGTATAGAATTATTTTGCACAAGAGAGAATCCTACAACTAGTGATCATTTTATTTAAACAAATCATTATTGTCACATATCAAGTAGATCACAAATTGCATAAATTTATCCTAAATTCTCCTTTTAACTTAGTGCATATACATGAGAGGCATCAATTGATAGTACATGAAGCACTAAGCAACATAAGTATCAACCGAAGCTATTCAAAGATCAAAAGTATAACAGATGTGATCAAATCATATGCACTAGGTTATCAAATAAGCTTATAATAGGAGAATCTAGTGATTATGCTCCTTGAATAATGAAAGTTGCAATCCTGGATAAAAGTGATACTTCTTTACCAAATTGGATTGAGTTGTAGTAGCATACTTCATGAGAAACTTATTCTCATACTTGAGACTACATAAGATTACTAAGAGAAAGTGTTAGTCTTAACATAATCAAGGTATAGAAATGGACTCCCCCAAAGATGTGCATCAATTATTTGAATGACTTGGTTAGATGCACTCTCCTTTAGAGACAAATAGGGGGGTTCATTGAACATCTTGATCAAGGCATATGAAATTTGCAATAATCAGCTTATGCCTGGTATTCTCAAATGAAAAGGGTTTAGAATACTTACAACCACACCAATGATTAATTTGAAGATCTTACTGTCTAAGTAGGTGTTGTTGTTCTTGACGTCTTTTTTTATTTGAGTGTCCTCCCTTTATAGTTGTCTCTTTTTCATTTCAAACTTATTGAAAATACTCAAAAAGAGATATTAGCAGCACAAACGAGTATATGATAAATGATGATCTCTTTAGATAAGAGATACAGACAAATCATCATCCACAAGTCACACATACATGAAGTGAAATCCTTAATATTAGTGCATAGCGTCAGAAAATAGGAATATGCACCTTTTAACATTTATAATCAATCATAGGAAATTTACTTCTTCATATTGATGTTTCTTCACACATAATTTATTAACATAACTCAGAAGCATATCAATATGAGAACATATATATATAGCAAAGGCATGAGTTAGATTCTAATGGACTAGTGCACATATGAAAGTAAGATTGTGTGCAACTTTTGTAGATTTAAGTCAAATAAGCAATCTAATCTCCACATTAGTAGATTATGAAAGTTTAGATGAAATACCAATTGCTAGGAACTATCAATGGTAGGATATTGATAAGGAGATGAGTTCCTATACCTTTGCTTTTACCTTTCTTCCTTTAGGTGAAGAGTAACCTTGAGTCTTGTGTCTTTTATAAATTGAACATGCACTCACTCTCTTGTAGATTTTCATAAATATGCTCAAGAGAGATGTCATTAGTAACACAAGCTCTAGTTTCCTTTTTAGTAATCATTTTTAGTAGAAATGACAGGTAGATTACTAAAACATGGAAACTTCATAACATGAACTAGATTATCCCATAAATGATATTATGCACAGTTTTAACTTATAAAACAAGCATAGTTAATCTCTCAAGATCATGGGAACAAATCTAATTCATAGCATGGAGAGCGATTAATGTAGAAGAATCATATCCAATTTAAGCAAGAAGAAATACAACATAAATCATTGGATTGATTTTATTTTTATGTTAGATTACACATTCCATAGAGAAATTATTCTCTTGATGTAAGACTACTTAAGTCACTTAGACAAAAGCATTAGTCTCATTATTCTAGTCATAGAGAGAACTTTCCTTTTTATAAGTGTCCTAAGGATTTGAATTCCTTATATGACACCTTATTCTTTTAAGAAATTGGAATATCTCTCTCTATGTCTAGAACATGGCAACAATAGGATCATTAATGTAAAACATGCCATGAGGTACTTAAAACCTTTTAAAGCATGTAGATTGCCATAATTTAGAAATGATGAATATGCAATCTACCATATGAGAGAAACTTTCTCCAAAGAATGGTGACATAATTAAAAATATTTTAAGTGCTTCCTTTTTCTATGTAACTACACAAGACACAAGAGAAATGATAATTGAAGATACTTGCACTTAAAGACATAAGTGTTACCATCCTTTGGCTTTCCTCCATGTTGTAGGCTTTGATTTTCCACACATGATACTCCTACAACATCAATATCTTGCTCGAGATGATATGGGTTTTAGATATAATAATTTAAAATAACTTTGGGTCAATCTTAGATATATAGAACATTCTAAGATTGATAACTTGAGTTAATAAGAATTGAATTAACCCGCTCAAGCTCTTCCAAAGCTTCATATCATCTCCTTTCCCCTGTAAAGCTTGTCAAGCATATTTTGGTCCCCATCTCTTGATGGGTCCATCAAGGTTAGTCAACAAAGATTTAGGAACCCAAATGTCCTTTGTGATAGCCTTTCTAGCACAAGTTGCAATTTTTTGTTGCCTAGTTATATATGAATTAATTGACAAGCTAGGAGTGGAATAGTTACCAATAGGACAATCCTTACATAGATGTCCCTTCTTTCGGCATATGTAGCAAAGGTGATCTTCATGTTTTGAAGATTTCTTCTTTCCTTGTTTCTTGCTTGTTGCATGGTTAGTAAATATTTTCTTTTCTAAAACTATGCCTTTTTGTTTTACATAGGGACATGACTTAACTAAATGTCCCTTCTGAGAGCATCTAAAACAATTTTTATCATCATTGTTAATAATCAAGCCATTTTCTTTAATATAGGGACATGACCTAATCAAGTGCCCTTTTCAAAGCATTCACTACACTTCTTACTTTTCTTAGTGTGAAGTGTGGCTTGATCATTACCTTGGATGTTACCTTGCATGGAGGCGTGGTTGAGGCTTTTGGTAGAGGTATTGATTTTCTTCTTTTGTTCCTTCCTCTTGACATTCCTCAAGCTCTTGACATTTTCTTCGAGGGGTTTTGTGCATGCTACGGTTGTTCCCGTTTCAAGCTTCTTCACCATGTAATCACGGTTATCTTAAGAAGGTTGAGCAGTGTACTTCCCTTTTAGTTGAGTCAAGCTCGTCCTTAGCCTCTCATTTTCTTCCTTGAGCTCTTGACATGTACCATCATTTATTCCTAGAAATTCTAGCTCAAAGGAGGATTTGCTTGCTGGCGAGTAACAAGCATTAGCACATTGCAATATAGTTTCAATTTGAACACATGTGCATGAGTGAGGTTGTTGAGATTTTAAGTTTTCTATCACAACCTCATGAGCAATGTTTAACATGATATGATCATCCATAAGTTTTTCATGAGAACATAGAAGCATATCATGTTTATCTTGAAAAGCTAGATTTTCAATTTTTAGCCTTTCTACTTGGTCCTTAAGTAAGGTATTCTTATTTACTAATTGAGCGACACATAGTAAAGAGTTATCTTGCTCAATTGAAATAGTTTCATACCTTGGACCAAATCAACATGAGAGCACTCTAGCTCCTCATGTTCTTTAGTCAACTCTTCCAAGCTTTGGATTTTTGTGGTGAGGACTTCTTCTAGCTTGTGAAGAGATTCGCTTTGCTCTCTCACTCTTTTTAGAAGTTTGAGCATGACTGTCTTATCTTCTAGGCTTAGATGAGAGTAGAGTTGCATGAAGCGTCTTTCATCCTCCTCATCCTCATTTCTGCTTCTCATTGTTCTCCTTCGGTGGTGTCTTCTTGTTCTTTTGAGATTTTCTCCGAGCCATCACTTCGAGTTGTTAGACTCAATATGAAGCGCCTAGCTTTGATACCAATTGAAAGTCGCCTAGAGGGGGGGTGAATAGGCGAAACCTGAAAATTATAACTTTAAACCCGGACTTGATCCCTTGATTAGTGGTTAGAACAAGATGAACAATTATCGGAGTATAAAACTAATTCCTTTGCTTGCAAAGAGTATTGCTTTCAAAGAATGTGAAATTAACAAAAGGCAACTCAACTAAAATGTTTATGAAGAATGAAGCAAGAGGGCTTAGATAACAAGAGGAATAACACAAGTTCTTTCTCGCAAGGCGTTGCTTCTATATATGAGAATTTAACTTGAAGCAACACAAAGTAATATCAACAAAGAATAGTGCAAGAGAACTTAGAGAGGGAGAAGGCAAACAAATCACAAGCAAGAAACACAAGTGACACGGGTGATTTGTTTTATAGAGGTTCGGTTTACCAAGAACCTAATCCCCGTTGAGGAGTCTACTAAGGACGGGTCTTTTTCAACCCTTTCACTCTCTCCACTGATCACCAAGACTGGCGAGTGCTTCTTCTTAATCTCAAGGATCACTAAGACCCCGCAAGGACCACCACACACTTAGGTGTCTCTTGCTAGCTTTATAAGTCTCCAAAAAGTTTGGAGGAAGATTAATGGGAGTCAAAACTCCACGCTCAAATTATCATAGGATGTAGCACACACTTTTTCTGAATGATTCTCACAAGGCACTATTGCTAAACACACACGAGTAGCTCTCTTTTGCTTGATCTTTCTTTTGTGGCACTTGTGAGGCTTTGATGTGGCCTAACTCTTGTGTATGAGATAGATCAATGAATGAAGGTGGTTGGGAGGGCTTGGATATGTCTATTGTATGCCTTGAAATGTTGGTTGGGCTCCCACACCTTGAAATGGCCGGTTGGGGTGGTATTTATAGCTCCCAACCCCTCAAATAGCCATTGGACAGAAAGAAGCAACTTTCTGTCGACGTGCGCACTGACACGACATTGTTCAGTGTCCGATGCCTGCCACATCAGCTAGCCGTTAAGGTTTGCAACAGTCGTCCGTTGGATCTGCCTGTCCCCATGCTACATCGGACAGTCCAGTGCCACACCGGACAGTCCGGTGCGACTATCTTCTCTAACCATTTCTGACTTCCTGACATCTCTGACACGGGTGGCAGTCGACCGTTGGAGAAGATGATCATTGGATGTGGGCTTCACCAGACAGTCCGGTGCACACCAGACAGTCCGGTGAATTTTAGCCGCGAGCGCTGAGTTTTCCTGAGAGCGGCCAGTTCGTTGGGCGCGCCAGTCTGGGCACCAGACAATGTTCGGTGCGCCATAGGCTGGTGCAAGCCTGTCTTGCCCCATTGTTGGATTTCTTCACTGACTCTTTTGGGCTTCTTTTGATTTTGAGTCTTGGACTTTTCTGCTTCTTTTTATGTCTTCTATTGAGGCGTTGCATCCTCATTGCCTTAGTCCAATCTTCTTTGCATTTTGATTCTTTCACTCATATATCTTCTTTTGTCCAATACTAGCTCCACAATAGTGATATGTTGATTTCGAACTTTTCAATCTTTCTAGAAGTGTTTAATAGATTCCTCGGGGTATTTAGAACATATCCAAAGAGTAGAACTATTGGTAGTTCATCTATTCCATGTTATACCCCTATTTGGTTGGAACTGAGCTGATTGTTACTTAGAAACTAAATTATTGATCTTATGAACCTGTGAATCAGAGACTAGGAAAACTAGTTAGTCTGAATGGTTGTGAAGGTCATCAAGCATCAAAATATGAGAAAATGGTTTTAAGGCCATTTCCCTTTCAATAGCAGGGACGAGAGGGAGATGATGCACTAGAACCAGGCTTACCATCGGTGTCAGGCTGTGACTGTGAGCGGAATAGACCGGGGTTGTGCGACGGCAAGCGCTCCTTCGATGCCATGTGTGTTATGATTTTTCAAGATGTTTTGGTGTGTAGCATATAAGGAGGTGCTTTTCAGTCTAAAATATTGCTAGGGCTAAGACTATCTCCAGTAGATAAGATAAAATATAGGATATAGAATTGTAAATGACACTATTTGATATTATTTGTACAGTGGAGTTTGAAATATAGCAATAGATATATCAGACCTTGCGATCAGCTTCCTAGCCATAGTCTAGTACATAATGGGCTCGTTTAGTTTGTTGCATATAGCCCAGCCTGGTCCGTAGAGTGCAGCTTCTATTTGGTTTGTTCCGTATAGCCAAGCCTGGTCCGTGGAGTACAGCCTTGGTTATTGAGTGTCGCACATTGTAGTACTTGAGAGCACCTAGAGGGGGGTGAATAGGTGATCCTGTAAAAGCTTGAAACTTAAAGCCACAAACTTGATTAAGTGTTAGCACAATGAAATCAAGTGGCTAAGGAGAGCTCTTGTGAACCACAATTGACACAGTGAGAACAAGCACAAGAGACACAGAGATTTATCCCGTGGTTCGCCAAGTACAATACTTGCCTAGTCCATGTTGTGGCGTCCCAATGGACGAGAGTTGCACTCAACTCCTTTCAAGTGATCCAATGATCAACTTGAATACCACGGTGTTCCTTTTACTTTACTCTTTCCCGATTGCGAGGAATCTCCACAACTTGGAGCCTCTCGCCCTTACAATGAGATGATCACAAAGAAGCACAGATGTAAGAGTAGGAAGAGCAACACACACAAGCCTCAAAGCACGAGCACAAACACGCACACAAGTCACAACTTGAGCTCTAAGATCACACACGGAGTTCTCAACTCAAGAGGAGCTCAAATTGCTATCACAACAAATCAAATGCGCTAGAGAGATGTCTTGGTGCTAAGAGATGATCAAAGAATGCTTGGTGTACTCCTTCATGCGCCTACGGGTCCCATTTATAGCCCCAAGGCAGCTAGGAGCCGTTGAGAGCAATCCAGGAAGGCAATTCTTGCCTTCTGTCGACTGGTGCACTGGACAGTCTGGTGCAACACCGGACACTGACCGGTGCAGATTTCTTTCCTATTTTGGCGCAGCCGACCGTTGACGATTTGGAGCTGTTGGCGCACCGGACACTGTCCGGTGCACACCGGATAGTCCGGTGTCCCCCTTCTGACAGTTGGCTCAGCCACGCGTCACGCGCGGATTGCGCGGCCGACCGTTGGCTCGGCCGACCGTTGGCTCACCGGACAGTCCGGTGATTTTTAGCCGTATGCCGCCGTCGAGTTCCCGAGAGCGGCCAGTTGACCAGCGCCAGCCTGGCGCACCGGACACTGTCCGGTGCACCACTGGACAGTCCGATGCATCTAGACTGAGCAGAGTCTTGGCTGCTCGAGCCAAGTCTTTTCCTTTTGTCTTTTCTCTGATTCTAGTACTTAGACAAATATGTTAGTACACAAAAACTAATGTACTAAGTCTAGAATCATACCTTTGTATTGATTTGCACTTTGTCCACCCTTTGGCATAGATTAACACATACCCATTTGTGTTGGACACTTAATCACCAAAATACTTAGAAATGGCCCAAGGGCACATTTCCCTTTCAATCTCCCCCTTTTTGGTGATTTATGCCAACACACCAAAAAGCAACATATAGAAGTGCAACATCAATGCAAATGAGAACAAGAATTTGTTTTGATTCAAATTTGGCATATTTGGATCATTCTTTGCCACCACTTGGTTTGTTTTTGCAAATCAAACTCAATTTCCTATCTCTAAGTCAAATTTACTTGTTGAGGCATAGAGAGAGGTATTCCAAGAGAAATTGATCAAAGATTCAAAAACTCCTTCTATTTCCCATAATCAAACATTCTCCCCACAAGAGACCAACTTTTGACACAAAGAGACATTAAGAGAATTTTGCCAAAACAAAAACTCTAACCCTACTATTTTCAAAAATCTCAAGTGGTAGCTGATCCATTTCTTGCTTTGGCCTTATTTTCTCCCCCTTTGGCATCAAGCACCAAAACGGGATCAATCTTGGCCCTTTTAACCTCATTGCCTCATCAAAATTGTCAATTAAGAGCAAAAGGTAATAAGAGACATGGAGATGAATTTGGAGTAAGTTACCCTCTCATCGGAGTGCAGTGGAAGTCTTTCATGGTCCAAGTCCATCTTTCCCTTTCAATCCACCTTTGAGACTAAATCACGCAAGCTCAAACACATGGTTAGTCTCAAAGGGTTAAGTTGTAGCACATCTCCCCCTAAATGTGTGCATCACTTGCAAATGGACTTGTGAGGTCCGGGGAATGCTTGTACAACTTGAGCACCATAAACAACAAAATGCATAGAATGAACATGATCAAAGCATAAAACACATGTATGCTATAAATCAATCCAAGTTCCACGAATCTAAGACATTTAGCTCACTACGCAGCCTACAAAAGGTTGACTCATCTAGAGGCTTGGTAAAGATATCGGCTAGCTGGTTCTCGGTGCTAACATAAAACACTTCGATATCTCCCTTTTGCTGGTGGTCTCTCAAAAAAAGTGATGCCGGATGTCTATGTGCTTTGTGTGGCTGTGTTCAACAGGATTATCCGTCATGCGGATTGCACTCTCATTATCACATAGGAGTGGGACTTTGCTCAGATTGTAGCCAAAGTCCCGGAGGGTTTGCCTCATCCAAAGTAGTTGCGCGCAACACTGTCCTACGGCAACATACTCGGCCTCAGCGGTGGATAGGGCAACAGAGGTTTCTTTCTTAGAACTCCAAGACACCAGGGACCTTCCTAAGAATTGGCACGTCCCTGATGTACTCTTCCTATCGACCTTGCATCCAGCATAATCGGAGTCTGAATATCCAATTAAGTCAAAGGTAGACCCTTTTGGATACCAGATCCCGAAGCAAGGCGTAGCGACTAAATATCTAAGAATTCGCTTCACGGCCGCTAAGTGACACTCCCTTGGATCGGATTGAAATCTAGCACACATGCATACACTAAGCATAATATCCGGTCTACTAACACATAAGTAAAGCAAGGAACCTATCATAGACCGGTATGCTTTTTTATCAACGGACTTACCTCCTTTGTTGAGGTCGGTGTGTCCGTCAGTTCCCATTGGAGTCTTTGCGGGCTTGGAGTCCTTCATCCCAAACCGCTTGATCAAATCTTGCGTGTACTTCGTTTGGGAGATGAAAGTGCCATCCTTGAGTTGCTTCACTTGGAACCTAAGGAAGTAGTTCAACTCGCCCATCATCGACATTTCAAACTTTTGAGTCATCACCTTGCTAAACTCTTCACAAGATTTTTGGTTAGTAGAACCAAATATTATGTCATCGACATAAATTTGGCACACAAATAAGTCACCATTGCAAGTCTTAGTGAATAAAGTTGGATCGACTTTCCCAACCTTGAAAGCATTAGCAATTAAAAAGTATCTAAGGCATTCATACCATGCTCTTGGGGCTTGCTTAAGTCCATAGAGCGCCTTAGAGAGCTTACACACGTGGTCGGGGTACCGTTCATCCTCAAATTTAGGGGGTTGCTCTACGTACACCTCCTCCTTGATTGGTTCGTTGAGGAAAGCGCTCTTCACATCCATTTGGAACAACCTGAAAGAATGATGAGCGGCATAGGCTAACAAAATGCGAATAGACTCTAGCCTGGCCACAGGAGCGAAAGTCTCCTCAAAGTCCAAACCTGCGACTTGGGCATAACCTTTTGCCACAAGTCTAGCCTTGTTCCTTGTCACCACTCCGTGCTCGTCTTGTTTGTTGCGGAACACCCACTTGGTTCCCACAACATTTTGCTTGGGACGAGGCACCAGTGTCCAAACTTCATTTCTTTTGAAGTTGTTGAGCTCCTCCTGCATGGCCAACACCCAGTCCGGATCTAGCAAGGCCTCTTCTACCCTGAAAGGCTCAATAGAAGAGACAAAAGAGTAATGCTCACAAAAATTAACCAATCTAGAGTGAGTAGTTACTCCCTTGCTAATATCACCCAATATCTGGTCGATGGGATGATTCCTTTGAATCGTCGCTCGAACTTGAGTTGGAGGGGCATGTTGTGCTTCTTCCTCTATAACATGATCATCTTGTGCTCCCCCTTGATCACACGATTCTTCTTGATGAACCTGTTCATCGTCTTGAGTTGGAGGGTGCACCATTGTTGAGGAAGAAGGTTGATCTTGCTCTTGGTGTTCCTGTGGTCGCACATCTCCAATCGCCATGGTGCGAATTGCGTCCGTTGGAACATCATATTCATCTACATCATTAGGATCAACTTGCTCTCTTGGAGAGCCATTAGTCTCATCAAATACAACGTCGCTAGAGACTTCAACCAAACCCGATGATTTGTTGAAGACTCTATATGCCTTTGTATTTGAGTCATAACCTAACAAAAACCCTTCTACAGCTTTGGGTGCAAACTTAGAATTTCTACCTTTCTTCACTAGAATATAACATTTGCTCCCAAAAACATGAAAGTATGACACATTGGGTTTGTTACCGGTTAGTAGCTCATATGAAGTCTTCTTGAGGAGGCGATGAAGGTAGACCCGGTTTATGGCGTGGCAAGCCGTGTTCACGGCTTTCGACCAAAACCTCTCGGGCGTCTTGAACTCTCCAAGCATCGTCCTCGCCATGTCAATGAGCGTCATGTTCCTCCTCTCTACCACACCATTTTGCTGTGGTGTGTAGGGAGCGGAGAACTCGTGCTTGATTCCTTCCTCCTCAAGGTACTCCTCCACTTGAAGGTTCTTGAATTCGGACCCGTTGTCGCTCCTTATCTTCTTCACCTTGAGCTCAAATTCATTTTGAGCTCTCCTTAGGAAGCGCTTGAGGGTCCCTTGGGTTTCAGATTTATCATGTAAAAATAATACCCAAGTGAAGCGAGAAAAATCATCAACAATTACTAAACCATACTTACTTCCCCCGATGCTAAGGTAGGCGACGGGTCCGAAGAGGTCCATATGTAGCAGCTCCAGGGGTCTTGATGTGGTCATCACGTTCTTGCTGTGATGAGCATTTCCCACTTGTTTACCTGCTTGACAAGCTGCACAAGGTCTATCTTTTTCGAAAGTCACATTTGTTAGACCTAACACATGTTCTCCCTTTAGAAGTTTGTGAAGGTTCTTCATCCCCACATGAGCTAAACAGCGATGCCACAGCCAACCCATGCTAGTCTTAGCAATTAAGCATGCATCTAGACCGGCCTCCTCTTTTGCAAAATCAACTAAATAAAGTTTGCCGTCTAGTACACCCTTAAAAGCTAATAAACCATCACTTCTTCTAAAGACAGACACATCTACATTTGTGAATAAGCAATTATAACCCATATTACAAAGTTGACTAATGGACAACAAGTTATACCCGAGCGACTCAACTAAAAACACATTAGAAATGGAGTGCTCGGATGAAATAGCAATCTTTCCTAGTCCTTTAACCTTGCCTTGATTCCCGTCACCGAATATGATTGAATCTTGGGAATCTTTGTTCTTGACGTAGGAGGTGAACATCTTCTTCTCCCCCGTCATGTGGTTTGTGCATCCGCTGTCCATAATCCAGCTTGAGCCCCCGGATGCATAAACCTGCAAGGCAATTTAGGCTTGGGTCTTAGGTACCCAACTCTTGTTGGGTCCTACAAGGTTAGTGACAATAGCCTTAGGGATCCAAATGCAAGTTTTATCTCCCTTGCATTTTGCCCCTAATTTCCTAGCAACCACTTTCTTATTCTTTCTACAAATTGCAAAGGACACATTGCAAGCATGATAAATTGTAGAAGGTTCATTACTTGCTTTCCTAGGTACATGAACAACATTTCTCCTAGGCAAATGATGCACAATGGAAGAACTAGAAGCAGGCATAGCATATGAATCATAAGAATAATTCCTATAAGCATTTCTAGAGAATTTTCTATCACTATAAATGAAAGCATGATTCTTTTGAACACTATTAGCCATAGGGGCCTTCCCTTTCTCCTTGGCAGAGATGGGAGCCTTATGACTTGTTACGCTCTTGGCTTCCCTCTTAAAGCCAAGCCCATCCTTAATTGAGGGGTGTCTACCAACAGTGTAGGCATCCCTTGCAAATTTTAGTTTATCAAATTCATTTTTGCTAGTCTTAAGTTGGGCATTAAGACTAGCCACTTCACCATTTAGTTTTGCAATAAACGTAAGGTGCTCAACACATGCATCATCATTAAAGTCCTTACACCTATTGCAAATCACTACATGTTCTACACAATAACTAGATTTATTTGCTACTTCTAGCTTAGCATTTAAATCATCATTAACACTTTTTAAACTAGAAATAGTCTCATGGCAAGAAGATAATTCACAAGAAAGAATTTCATTCCTTTTAACTTCTAAAGCAAGAGATTTTTGGACATCTACAAATTTATCATGCTCTTCATACAAAAGATCCTCTTGCTTTTCTAGCAATCTATTCTTGTCATTCAAGGCATCAATTAATTCATTGATTTTATCAATTTTAGTTCTATCTAAACCTTTGAATAAACTTGCATAGTCTATTTCATCATCGCTAGATTCATCATCACTTGAAGAAGCATATGTAACAGTATTCCTAGTGCATACCTTCTTTTCCTTTGCCATGAGGCAGGTATGATGCTCGTTGGGGAAGAGGGATGATTTGTTGAAGGCCGAGGCGACAAGTCCTTCGTCGTCGGATGAAGAGCAATCCGAGTCCCACTCTTTGCCAAGGTGTGCCTCGCCCTTCGCTTTCTTGTAAGTCTTCTTCTTTTCCCTCTTCTTTTCTTGATCCTGGTCACTATCATTATCAGGACAGTTAGCAATAAAGTGACCAACCTTACCACACTTGAAGCAGGAGCGCTTTCCCTTCGTCTTGCTCTTGTTGGGATGCTCCTTGCGACCTTTGAGCGTCGTCTTGAAGTGCTTGATGATGAGAGCCATTTCATCTTCATTTAGCCCGGCCGCCTCAACTTGCGCCACCTTGCTAGGTAGCGCCTCCCTGCTACTTGTTGCTTTTAGAGCAATGGTTTGAGGCTCGTGGATTGGGCCATTCAATGCATCATCAACATATCTTGCCTCCTTGATCATCATCCGCCCGCTTACAAACTTTTCGAGTATTTCCTCGGGCGTCATTTTGATGTACCTAGGATTCTCACGAATAGAGTTTACAAGATGAGGATCAAGGACAGTGAAGGACCTTAGCATAAGCCGGACGACGTCATGGTCCGTCCATCTCGTGCTTCCATAGCTCCTTATCTTGTTGACCAGGGTCTTGAGCCTATTATATGTTTGAGTTGGCTCCTCTCCCCTCATCATTGCGAACCTTCCTAGTTCGCCTTCCACCAACTCCATCTTGGTGAGCATGGTGGCGTCGTTCCCCTCATGCGAGATCTTGAGGGTGTCCAAGATTTGCTTGGCATTATCCAAGCCGCTCACCTTATTGTATTCTTCCCTGCACAAGGATGCTAAAAGAACAGTAGTAGCTTGTGCATTTTTATGGATTTGTTCATTGATAAACATGGAGTTATCTGAACTATCAAATTGCATTCCATTTTCTACTATCTCCCATATACTTGGATGGAGAGAGAACAAGTGGCTACGCATTTTGTGACTCCAAAATCCGTAGTCCTCTCCATCAAAATGTGGGGGTTTACCAAGTGGAATGGAAAGCAAATGAGCATTGGAATTATGCGGAATACGAGAATAATCAAAAGAAAAGTTCGAGTTAACCGTTTCCTTTTTCTCCTCGTATTCGTCGTCCTTTTGAGAAGAGGAAGATTCGTCGCTGTCGTAGTAGACAACCTTCCTGATGCGCCTCTTCTTATTTCCGTCTTTCTTCTTTTAACTCGAGCCAAAGTCATTGACTTTGTCGTCCCTTGGCTCGTTGAAGATGGACTCCTTCTCATTGTCGTTGACCACCATCCCCTTTCCCTTAGGATCCATCTCTTCGGGCGATTAGTCCCTGTCTTGAAGAGAATGGCTCTGATACCAATTGAGAGCACCTAGAGGGGGGGTGAATAGGTGATCCTGTAAAAGCTTGAAACTTAAAGCCACAAACTTGATTAAGTGTTAGCACAATGAAATCAAGTGGCTAAGGAGAGCTCTTGTGAACCACAATTGACACAGTGAGAACAAGCACAAGAGACACAGAGATTAATCCCGTGGTTCGGCCAAGTACAATACTTGCCTAGTCCACGTTATGGCGTCCCAATGGACGAGAGTTGCACTCAACTCCTTTCAAGTGATCCAATGATCAACTTGAATACCACGGTGTTCCTTTTACTTTACTCTTTCCCGATTGCGAGGAATCTCCACAACTTGGAGCCTCTCGCCCTTACAATGAGATGATCACAAAGAAGCACAGATGTAAGAGTGGGAAGAGCAACACACACAAGCCTCAAAGCACGAGCACAAACACACACACAAGTCACAACTTGAGCTCTAAGATAACACACGGAGTTCTCAACTCAAGAGGAGCTCAAATTGCTATCACAACAAATCAAATGCGCTAGAGAGATGTCTTGTTGCTAAGAGATGATCAAAGAATGCTTAGTGTACTCCTTCATGCGCCTAGGGGTCCCTTTTATAGCCCCAAGGCAGCTAGGAGCCGTTGAGAGCAATCCAGGAAGGCAATTCTTGCCTTCTGTCGACTGGTGCACCGGACAGTCCGGTGCAGATTTCTTTCCTATTCTGGCGCAGCCGACTGTTGACGATTTGGAGTCGTTGGCGCACCGGACAGTCCGGTGTCCCCCTTCTGACCGTTGGCTCGGCCACGCGTCACGCGCGGATTGCGCGGCCGACCGTTGGCTCACCGGACAGTACGGTGCACCACCGGACAGTCCGGTGATTTTTAGCCGTACGCCGCCGTCGAGTTCCCGAGAGCGGCCAGTTGAGCAGCGCCAGCCTGGCGCACCGGACAGTCCGGTGCACCCAGACTGAGCAGAGTCTTGGCTGCTCGAGCCAAGTCTTTTCCTTTTGTCTTTTCTCTGATTATAGCACTTAGACAAATATGTTAGTACACAAAAACCAATGTACTAAGTCTAGAATCATACCTTTGTATTGATTTGCACTTTGTCCACCCTTTGGCATAGATTAACACATACCTATTTGTGTTGGACACTTAATCACCAAAATACTTAGAATGGCCCAAGGGCACATTTCCCTTTCAGTACTAAACTGAATTTATCTATCACCAATGAGGTACAAGGTTACGACAAGCAAATCGTGTATATGACTGTGTAAAATATTGTTTTAGATGCTCTCTAATGGCTCCCTCCCACCCTCCCCCTCGTCGCGTATTCCGTGTGCGGACTCACCGATAGAGCTCCATCGACTGTCCCTCCTCCCTCCGTTGGGGTGAGAGAAACAAAAAAACTATGAATAGGAAACTAGAACCTTTCCCTCTTCACTAATTAGTACTTTTAATTGCAAAATTAATCTGTTACAAGTTTGCCTAACTGATAATAATGTGTATTATGGTATTACAAATATTATAATATTTTTTTAAACTCCAACAACTGATGTATACAAGCCAAATAGATCAGTTAAAAAGTAAAGGAGAGATGAATAGGGAGAATAGTTGGAGATTAGGTGAAATAGGGGAAGAATGGTTGAGGGGAAGGTACTTAATTATGAATAGAAAGTACGAATGAGGGTTTAAGAGGGGGGAATGGTTGGACAGAGTCTTACACTGTAAATTACATGTTTATATATTAAAGTTTAAAATGAAAGATGGGGATGTATAAGCTGTTAGAGATAGCATAAGAAGTATGTAAAAATATTTGTCGATGTTCGTGAAGAACATATCTCTGGTTATTGTCATGACACTTTCAAAAATCTCGATGAAATCATTGTAGGCTCAACAATTTGGAAGATGTGGCGGCTACGATGTTCCGAATAACTTCCTTGGTCATCGATGAGAGGAGGCCACTGAGCAGTTGTCAGTCCTGATTGTATCAGTGCTCGTACACTAGATTGGGTACTTGTAGTGTTGAAGTGTAGCCAACAAATCGACCATACCTATAAAACTGAAACCCATGGGTCATGATTATAGGGACCCAAACCAATAACCATTCTATCTATATAACATACCAGCCCCTCAAACCTCACCTTACTCCCAAACAAATCATTATCCGTGTGATTGGTTGCTGCGTAATGTTAGCATGGCATGTATGTAAGGAGACAGGCTTCTCGTCCCCAGGCTAGATTCATGCATTGTCTTTTGTTTGGTTGTTTGCATGAGTGAATTCAGACAAGATATAACTAGTATTTCGTTGCTTGCACTGAAACATGTAATAGAGAAGGGTACAATAAATTAATCTCTAAATTTTATATAGCACGAGTAATCTGAATTTGTTCAAAAAATCTCACGAACACAAATATGAAACCGGTTTGTTGATTAAATCTATTAATTAAAAAATATAATGAAAAACAACTTAAAAAAGGTTTCATATTTCGTGCCCATGCATGCCGCCGCTATCTGCATGCATCCTGCATGGCTGGATACGGCGCCTCGTGAGCATCTCCACGGAGCATAGCCGATCGGCTATTTTTGCATCGGTTGAGACTGTATGCGTCGAATAGACAATTATGACATGTTTTAAGGCTCCGCGTGTGCAGCTGCACACGTCCACACGCGAACCAAACAACCGGTATATGTTAACACGCGCCAAACCGATGAACCTACATATAATCTAGGCTAACCCTGACGACAGATACAGAGGCTATAATGGTGTCGTCCGACTCTGGTCTACTATTAGACTAGGTTTTATAAGGCTTGTGTACAAGATTAATTGACAATCATATTTTAGGCTACCAATAAGATCCTGCTTTATGTACGAGACGTATATGTCTAGGCATATGACGCTTCACAACACAAAGTGGCTAATCGTCATCGTTAGCGCTTGTTCAGGTCTACCTCAATCCATATGAATTGAAATTGATTGAAGGGCTTTTAATCACTACTAAGTCAAAATATTTTTTAATTTTTATTTCAATTCCTCCTATATATATGGATTTAAAATAACCGAACAAGACTTGAACACTGATCTGGAACTCTAAAATCCAGAGATTCTGCCGAACTTTGAATCCCTCGATCTCCCAAACCTTTTGAGATTTTGACCCTAGCCCGCAATGCAATGTTCGTGCTCGTACATGAAATCGGGAGATACAAGGGGATGATTGGATGAACAAAATTGTGTCGGTGAGCCAAATGAAGCTCTGCTCTGGCTGTGCAAGCACGGACACGTCGCCCGCCCGATTTTGGTTCGGCTTTTTTATGAGATTTTCTAAAAAGTTAGTTGTAGAGAAAAAATTGACTGTGGACAAAAGCTTTCTAAGAAGAATTTGAGTGTTTGGATAGGGTTATGTGGAGAGAAGCTGGTGGTTAGAATCTGAATATTTGGATACGCAGATTATAAGATTGTAGATTTTTAGTGAAAAATGAAAACAGGCAAAGACACAATAATTAAAACCTGATTAAAAATTATACATGATTTTTCTATTACAATATAACTATTGATCGGTTCAGATAACTAACCATGCCACTAAGCATTAGCTTTTTTTCGGCATGGATGTAAATGGCCCGTTATCTATCTAATATAACGCTCGTAATTAAAGGCTAAAGTGTTGATGATTACTGATCGTCCTAGTACAGTTAGTGCGTAATATAATCGATGTGGGTTGAGATAAAGAGATAGACAGACGTAGTACGAAGCAGATGAGACCAGGATTCACGAGACTTCTCACGGACGTGGGTGCTGAGCTGCTTCTCCGCCGTCGTTGAAAACCTGCTTCTCAGAAAATCGGCAGTGGCTAGAATCACCTCAGAATCTAGAGGTTTGGACACCAAAACCCGCTTATGGCGGCCAGAATCGGCTGAAAAGTCGAACCAAACACGGCCACGTCAATCAGAAATTCTCCGACGTTCCCTTCTTCTCGTTCAATGGAGGTAACGACATACGCATCGCTGCCAGTCCATCCACGCCATCACACTCAAATCGATCACCAGCAAGCTGTAACCGTTGTCTCCTCCCCCTGCCGACCACCTTGTTCGACCATCTGGGCCAGGTCAGAGGTTTGAAGCCTTCGAGAAGTCCGGACGCCTGCACTGCTGAACGACAGCAATGTGATGTCTGACTCTCTGACTACTGACCGTGTCAAGACAGTAGAAACCGCCACAGCACACGGTTTTGCAGCCGACTCCAAAGTGTTGGGGGCACGGACAGAGTAGACAAATCGGCTCTGTTTGGAACGTAAAGAACCCCACACGTTCTGAAAATCTGAACAAGGCCTTAGCGTCAGTTTAATTAAGCAGCAGCTAACAGAGTTGCTAGTACTAGCACGACGAACGACAACTGTAAACATGCCTTCGCAGAGAAATAATGAAGAACGACTAATGTTACGAACATGTACATCGCCGCACAATGTGCACCCAAGATCTGAAAATAACCACAGAGAACGACCGCGCTGGCAGGTTAGGGAGAGATGCTATGGAAGTCGTCATCCTCCGTGTCGGCCTTCGCCTTCAGCTCCGCGCTCCGGACGATGACCTCGATCCTCGCCACCACCTCGGCCATCCGAGGCCGCCGGTCCGGCCGGTCGTCGGTGCATTCCACGGCGAGCTGCAGCAGCCGCACCATCTCCTCCTCCACGCGCTCCTCGACCGCGATGCTGGCGTCGAACACCTCGGCCGTCCACTCCTCCTGCACCACCGTGCGCACCCACAGCGGCAGCTCCACGCCGCCGGTGCTCCCGGGGACCGAGTTCACCGGCGGCTTCCCCGTCAGCGCCTCGAGGAGCAGCACGCCGAAGCTGTACGTGTCCGTCTCCTGCGACGCCCTGCGCGGGTCGGTGACCTCGGGGGCGCGGTACCCGGTGACGCGCTTCAGGGGCACGTGCGCGCCGACGAGCCGGAGGATGCCGTGGTCGGTCACGTAGGCGCCGTCGCGCGCGTCGGCGACGAGGACGTTGGACGACTTGATGTTGCCGTGGCACGAGCGGGGGCCGGCGCCGTGGATGAACGCGACGCCGCGCGCGGCCGCCAGCGCGATGCGCGCCCGCGCCTCGAAGTCCAGCCGCTCGGGGCTCCCGCCGTGGAGGAGGGAGCAGAGGCTGCCGCCGCCCACGAAGTCGTACACGATCAGCTTCTCCTCCCGGCTGTAGAAGTACGCGCGGACCGGCACCAGGTTCTCGTGCCGGAGCGCGCCCAGCGCGATCACCTTGTCCCGGAACTCCCGCTCCGGGATGGGCGCCGCCCTGAGCCGCTTCACGGCCACGGTGGTGGCGCCGCCCTCCAGCGTGGCGCGGTACGTCGTGCCCAGCCAGCCCTTCCCGATCACCTCGGCCGACGCGTGCAGAAGGGACTCCAGATCGTACGGCGCGTCCGGCGCCGCTCCCAAGAACACCAGCTTCTTGTCGCTGTTGCCTGCCGTGGCCTGCGAGGACCGCCTCGTCGCGTTCTTCATGTCCATGCTCGCCACGGTGACCGACACGGGAGACCCGTCCAGGTCGGCGTCGGCTGCCGTCTCCGCGGATTTTTCGGCCATTGTCCTCTGACACCGAAAGCAGAGGAACAAGATCACGGCGATCAGAACCAAGAACGCCACGGCAGCACCCGCAGCAATGCCGGCGATCGCACCAGTAGAGAGCTTTGCGCTGATGCTACCATTAGCAGCGGCCGGAACAGACGGCGGCGGCGGAGGGGTTGGGCACGGGGCTAGAGGGTTACCACAGAGCCCTGTCCCATCAAAGGCGCTGGCGGGCATACGGGCGAGCGACTTTGGAACAGGGCCGGTGAGGTTGTTTCTGGACACGTTGAAAAGCTGAAGCTTCGGGAGGTCAAGGTTGGACGGCAGCGTGCCATTCAGGCTGTTGTTCTCCAGGTACAGAGTAGCGAGCCTCTGGAGCCTGTTGAAGCCCGGCGAGACCCCGCCGGCGATGCGGTTGTTCGAGAGGTCGAGCCGCTGCAGGAGCCCGAGGTCGAAGAACCCCTCCGGTACCTGTCCATCCAGCTGGTTGCCTTGGAGGTACAGGTGCCGGAGCTCCGTGCAGCTCCCGATGTCGGCCGGGATGCCGCCGGACAGCGCGTTGAGGCGGAGGGATAGCGTCCGCAGCGCCGTGAGGTTCCCGATCGTCCCGAGCGGCACCGCGCCGACAAGGCTGGCCCCAGGGAGCTGCAGCGCGGTGACGCGCGAGGCGGCGGGGTCGCACCTGACGCCGCGCCACCCGCACGGCGACGCCGCGGCCGCGTCCCACGGGAGCCGCTGCCCCACCGCGTCCCGGAACGCGAGCAGCGCCGCCCGGTCCGCCGCGAGGTCCGGCGCCGCGCGCGGGGTGAGTGAGGCGCACCACAGCGCCGCCGCGAGGAGGACGTAGGCCGCCCGCCCGGGCGCCCACCGCATTGCCGGCACCGGCCGCGGCCGATGGGCCGGGTGGGGAGGATAGTGATCGGTGCAAGGGGGCAGCGCGCTGCGATAACAACGGCTACGTACGTCGTCTGCGCAGGAGCAGTGCGGAGAGTGCAACGACAGGAGGAATTCGTTAGTTAAGCCAGTGGCCCAGGGACCTGATATAAGCCCCCCGCCAGGATTGGCCTTGGCCGCGCCGCGACGATGGTGACAGGAACGCGGCGGTGGAAGCTAGCGGCCGGGGTTTTGCAGGAAGGAGACGATACGCGATCGCGCGTGATTACAATTCAGACGCTGATGTGTTACAGCTCGATCGAGAAACAGGAGATAGATGGTGGCTGCAGCTCGCAGTGCTAGCTGGTGTGGCGGAAACACGGCCGCGGCCGGGGCGCTTTCCATTTGGACGTCTTTGAGGATCCGGAGACGGCGTCTGCTGCACGAAGAGATGGAGAGAAAAAAATAAAAGGATACACAAGCTGTGACTAATAAACCCCATGGCCCGTCTTTCTCGTTCGTTAACTAGATTCCAACTGCGTGCATGATACGTCGGCTATGCCTTCCATATAGTATTGTATTCTACTCTATCTAAGATTACTATGTACGATGGACCGGACGTGCGCCGGCAAGAGTCAGCCGCCGCCGCCTGTAGCTCTACCTCGCGTGTCGCCCCACACTCCGGGCTGCTATCAGTTGCGACGACCAGGGCAGGCGGTTATCTGCGACGACATGTCCAAAACCCGATCCGGCGGGTACGGATATGATTTTGGCCCGTGGATACAATCATATCTAAGCTAAAGTGGGATCGGATACGGATTTGATTTTGGCCCGTGGATACAATCATATTTACTATTTGCATAACTCCTTTTGCGGTAGAGATAGCAACACATAGACAAAACCTAATTTGCACAATCTAGTTAAATTATTTGCATAGAATTTGTTCTAGGGATTTATTTGTGGCATGATTTAGAGATAGTTTTTAGAAGTCCTAATTCACCTCTCTCTTAGGCGTCACCATTTCCTGCAAGTGGTATCAGATCCCAGTTTAGCACATTTGAAACGTTTTAGCTTTATCGCTAATAGAGCTGACACTTTTTAAAGAAAGGGGATGGATACCCATAGCCCACCACATTTGATGCCACTAATTTCTCATATTATAGTGCTAGAATGGCTTGTTAACTAAAAGCGGTTGATCTAGGTGTTTGGAGAGTCACTCGTTGAGAGCACTAGAGCAGGGGTGAATAGGTGATCCGGCAAAAATTAACTCTAAACAACACAAACTTGGTTTATACAAATTGTTAATGAGAACTAAAACCAAGTTAGGATGAGAAGAGAGAAGAAGGACGAACTCTTCACTTGATTGCTCCTTTAAGATAAGTATTAAACTTAGGAGCAATATTGTAAGTCAGTAGAGAACCCAAGCAGACAGTAATCGCAATAAGTAAATGGACAAGAGACGCAACGTTTTTTACTCTGGTTCGGCCAATGCCTACTCCACGTTGTGGTGACCTCCTTTGGTCAAGGGTTACACTCAACCCCTCTCAGGTGATCCAAAGATCAAACTTGAGTGACACAATAGTCTTCCTTATATCAATATCCCTTTGTGAGGAATCTCCACAAATTGTAGTCTCTCACGCCTTACACAAATGTTTACAATCAAAACCAAAGTAAGGATGGGAGAAGAAACACACACAAGAACACAATGCAGCAACAACACAAACACATGTGAAAAGAGAGAGCGCACGAAACAAAACGACGGAGTTACAACTCAAGAACATGCCCAAATCTCTCTCTAACAAGTCAACGACATGATCACAAAGATTCAGAGTTGTAGTGTGCTTAAATGGTGCTTCGGTAATAGCTCCATGCGCCTAGGGGGTCCTTTTATAGCCCCAAGGGACCAAGGAGTCGTTTGATCTTCATTTAGAAAGCCCTGGTTGCCTTCTGTCTGTGAGTGCATCGAACTGTCCGATGCACACCAGACACTGCACAATAGTCAATTTCCTTCCTTATTCAGTTGAGCCAACTGTTGCCCGTCGTTGGTCGTTTAGCACATCGGACTGTCCGATGATCCCTGTCGACCGTTGTCGAGCTGACGTGGCTCGCCGTCCATCACGCGACGACCTTTGGCATGGGGGAAGAGCCATTGGCTGCCTAGCACACCAAACTGTCCAATGATTTTTAGCCAGCGAGCCCGACGCTTTTCCCGAGAACGGTCTTTTAAGCCGCTGACCAGCCTGGGCACCGGACTGCCTAGTGCACACCGGACTGTCCGGTGATGCCTCCAAAATACACTTTTCTTATATTTCTCAATTTGCCTTACAAACACCTGTGCTCATGCTCATATGTGGAGTTGTTAGTCCATAGTTATGTGTTGAGCATTTAATCACCAAAACAAATATCAATGGCCCAAGGGCACATTTCCCTTTCACTCGTGACGGGATGAAACCACCTAAGAATCCCGAGAAGCTCACTGTGAGTGACAAAAAAGAAATTCATTTGAATGCTAGAGCCAAAAATTGCTTGTATGAATCTCTTAGCATAGAAGACTTTAATCAAGTATTCACCTTGAAAATGCTAATGAGATTTGGCTTGAATTGCATGAGCTCTATGATGTCACATCAAATGTCCGTGAGAAAAAACATTGCCTACTCTTAAATGAATATAATTCTTTTCAAATGAAAGAAAAGAATTATATGTACTCTCATTTGAATTTGATTATCAATTAGCTCAATTATATTGGAATTAATAAGTTAGGTGATGCAAACATTGTAAGGAAGATCATCTCCTTACTGCCACAAAAGAAATATGGAGCATCATCACCATCCTTCACACTATGGAGGACTTGAGTCAAATGACCCTGGCCATTGTAATAGGGAAAACTGTGGCATTTGAAATATCATGGAAAATGGGTCAAGAATAGGATTCAAAGCCATATGACTTTGCATGTGATGAACACAAAAAATGAAAGGCGCGAAGAAGGCTCCAGGTTCAAGTGAAGAAGAGGAGGAAGAAGAAGATGATGATGATGAAGATGATCAAGCCTCAACATCATCCTCCGAGGATGAAGAAATGGTCTAATGCATCATAAAGATAATGAGGATGATTCGCAAGATTAATCTAATGGGTGTGTCCCTGCAGGTCGAGGATCTTCTCTTTAACATTGATAGGGAAAAGAAAAAAAGAGAGGATGCTTCGAATGTGAGGAGAAGGGCCATTTGCACGATAATTGCCCAAATTCGGCTGAACCCAAGAAGAGGGGGAGCAAAGGCAAGACACTTACAAGTGTCAAGACTTGTGATGATTCTTCAAGCGAAGATGATCCTCCAAGGATTCACAGCCACCGCTCTTCATCACACTCTTCACGGTCATCACACAAATGCCTTATGGCAAGAGGTGATGGTGAGGGAAAACCCTCCTTAGATGAACTTGTGCATGCCATTAAATCTTTTGATGATGTTTACACTAAGCAAAAGGCTCAACTTAAAACTTGAAAAACAAGTTGCTTAGCTCCCAAAATGATTACAAATGCTTGCTAGAGAAATTTAAACATTTGCAAATTTGAATTGTGAGCTAACAACTAATATTGTTCATTTAGAGTCTAAAGCTCCATCCTCAACTACTGATGATGATCTTGTTAAAAAGAATGAAAAACTTAAGGCTGAGTTAGCTATCTCTCAAAATGCTATTGAAAACTTGCTAGAGAAAATATAAATTCTTAGCATACATAATAATGAGCTAACTACTAAGCTAGAAAGCATCAGTAAAACACCAGGAGCATCATTAGTTCAAATTTCTGGAATTATTAAAAATGATGCTTCTACTTCTTGCTTTTATTTATTGATAATTCTAATCCCTGCGATCAAGTTTTAATTAAGAATGTTGTTATAGAAACATGTTTAGATGAGATTGCAATGGAGAATGAGCAATTAAGGCAAGAAATGGCTCACCTTGGCAAGGCTTTGTATGACAAAAATGGCAAAGCAAAACAAACCCAACATCTAGAGCCCGGAACACGTACAATAAATTTACTTGTCGAAGCGAGATACGAAACATCGACACGAGCCGAGCCTCATTCTTGAGTTCGTGCAGGCTCAGCTCGTTTCCAGCCCTAGTGCCTGGTCCTCCTTCGCCGAGGCAGCGAGGTAATGAAAGGCCACCTTGGCTATCTCATCATGGATCTAGGCCTTGGTGGCCCTGACTTCCATGTCCTCGAGCTCCCTGCTAAGCCGCTCCCAGGTCTCCTTCTACCAATGAAGGAATAGAGATTTCTCGACATTCCTTTCCACAAGTGACTGAACTAGCGAAAAAGAGTAAACATTAGAGGACAAGAACATGAAACAATTACTACCAAAAAATAAATGAAACCCATCATAAATGGCCCATCGGCTTTGTAGAACTCAGATAAACCGACCTAGGCCTCGGTGAACACCATTTGGAGTCGCCTCCCACTATGATCAACAGCCCATTAAGTGCATGCATGTCTCACCCCTCTGTAAGGTCGTCCAGGATGAATGAGGAACCTTGTCGATCCAGGGGTCCATAGCTCAATCCGGGGCAAGCTAGAGCAGATCCTCAGTGGATCCAAGAAGGCAGGAGTGCCCCCTAACGTGATCCTGATCCCTCTAACACCTCCACCGAAGGCGAAGGTGTGGAGGTAGCCACCGCCGTCTTCCCCATCACCTAAGCTGGTGCAGATGGGGCAATGGACGGTGGCCCCGTGAGGGGAGCTACCATGGCAACGGCCACCGATCCAATCATCACCTCACTTGCGCCTGCCACCAATGAATTGACGGCGACTCGAGACTTTGGTGGTGGCATCACCACTGCTACCTCATGTCGTGCCCTAGTGCTACGATCCTCCAAAACAACCATCTCGGGTCCCGCCGCTGGTAACGGGTACCCCTGACACTGGGGCCATAGGCTAGGCGCGAGGAGGGAGAGGCGACCCTACCCTCGCCATAGCAAGTACTTTCCTTGCGTCGGGGACGGAGGTGAAAGGGAAATGTGCCCTTGGGCCATTTCTAAGTATTTTGGTGATTTAGTGTCCAACACAAGTGCCTAAGTGTTAAATGGTGGACAAAGTACAAATCAAGTATAAAGGTAGGTTTCTCAGACTTAGTACATTGTTTTAGAGACTAATGTATTGTGTCTAAGTGCTGGAAACAGGAAAAATCAAGTTGAAATTAAAAATGGCTTTGTTCAGCCAAAGTCAGCTCTGTCTGGGTGCACCGGACAGTGTCCGATGTGCCAGGATGACTCAGGCGAACTTGCTGCTCTCGGGAAGTGATTAACGGCGTACGACTATAATTCACCGGACTGTCCGGTGAGCCAACGGCCGGCCGGGCCAACGGTCGGCCGCACGATCCGCGCAAGACATGTGGCCGAGCCAACGGTCGGAAGGGGGCACCGGACTATCCGGTGCGCCAACGGCTCCAAAGCGCCAACGATCGGCTTCGCCAAAGAAGGAAAGAAATCCGCACCGGACAGTGTCCGATGGTGCACCGGACTGTCCGGTGCGCCAGGTGACAGAAGGCAAGAATTGCCTTCCTAGAATGCACTCAACGGCTCCTAGCTGCCTTGGGGCTATAAAAGGGACCCCTAGGCACATGGAGGAGTACACCAAGCATTCTCTAATCATTCCTAAGCACCAAGACTTTGATTCCACGCATTTGATTCTTTGCTATAGCAATTAGAGCTCCATTTGAGTTGTGAACTCACTGAGTTGTGTTGTGAGTTCTTGTTGCTACTTGTGTGCGTGTTGGTACTCTGATTTCGTGTCTTGTGTGCGTTGCTAATCCCTCCCTTACTCCGTGCTTCTTTGTGAACTTCAAAGTGTAAGGGCGAGAGGCTCCAAGTTGTGGAGATTCCTCGCAAGCGAGATATAGTAAAGTGAAAGCAAAACACCGTGGCATTCAAGTGGGTCTTTGGACCGCTTGAAAGGGGTTGATTGCAACCCTCGTCCATTGGGACGCCACAACGTGGAGTAGGCAAGTGTTGGACTTGGCCGAACCACGGGATAAACCACCGTGCCATCTCTGTGTTGATATCTTTGTGGTTATCATGTTGTGCAAGTTTTCCTCTCTAGCCACTTGGCTTATTTGTGCTAACTCCTAATCAAGTTTTGCGGATTAAGTTTCAAGTTTTTACAGGATCACCTATTCACCCCCCTCTAGGTGCTCTCAATTGGTATCAGAGCCGTTCTCTTCAAGAAAGGGACTAATCGCCCGAAGAGATGGATCCTAAGGGCAAGGGGATTGTGATCAATGATAAGGAGAAGGAGTCCTTCGTCAACGAGCCGAAAGATGACAAGCATACCGACTCGGGCTCGAGCCACAAACAAAAAGATGGAAAGAAGAAGAAGACGAGGCGCATCAAGGAGATCGTCTACTACGACGACAACGACGAATCCTCTTCTTCCCAAAAGGACGACGACAACAACTACGAGAAAAAGAAGACGGTTAACTCAAACTTCTCTTTCGATTATTCTCGTATTCCGCATAGCTCGAATGCACATTTGCTTTCCATTCCTCTTGGCAAACCTCCTCACTTTGATGGAGAGGACTACGGATTTTGGAGTCACAAAATGCGTAGTCACTTGTTCTCTCTCCATCCAAGCATATGGGAGATAGTCGAGAATGGAATGAAATTTGATAGTAATGATAGTCCCATGTTCATTAATGAGCAAATTCACAAAAATGCACAAGCTACTACTGTTCTTCTAGCTTCTTTGTGCAGGGACGAATACCATAAAGTGAGCGGCTTGGATAACGCCAAGAAGATCTGGGATACCCTCAAGATCTCACATGAGGGGAACGACGTCACCATGCTCACCAAGATGGAGTTGATGGAGGGAGAACTCGGGAGATTCGCGATGATAAGGGGGGAGGAGCCAACCCAAACGTACAACAGGCTCAAAACCCTCGTCAACAAGATAAGGAGCTATGGAAGCACGCGATGGACGGACCACGACGTTGTCCGACTAATGCTAAGGTCCTTTACCGTCCTTGATCCACATCTTGTGAACAATATTCGTGAGAATCCTAGGTACACGAAGATGACGCCCGAAGAGATCCTTGGAAAGTTCGTAAGCGGGCGGATGATGATCAAGGAGGCTAGATACGTCGACGATGCATTAAATGGTCCAATCCAAGAGTCTCAAACTATTGCTCTCAAGGCAACAAGGAACAAGGAGGCGCTACCTAGCAAGGTGGCACAAGTTGAGGTGGCCGGGCTTAATGATGAAGAGATGGCCCTCATCATCAAGCGGTTCAAGACGGCGCTAAAGGGTCGCAAGGAGCACCCCAACAAGAACAAGACGAAGGGGAAGCGCTCCTGCTTCAAATGAGGTAAGATTGGTCATTTTATCGCTAATTGTCCCGATAATGATAGTGACCAGGAAAAGAAGAGTGGAAAGTGGGAAAAGAAGAAGAACTACAAGAAGGCGAAGGGCGAGGCACATCTTGGGAAGGAGTGGGATTCGGATTGCTCCTCGTCCGACTCCGACAACGAAGGACTCGCCGCCACCGCTTTCAACAAGTCATCCCTCTTCCCCAACGAGCATCACACATGCCTCATGGCAAAGGAGAAGAAGGTATGTACTCGAAACAATACTACTTATGCTTCTTCAAGCGAGGATGAGTCTAGTGATGATGATGAAATAGACTATTTATGCTTATTCAAGGGCTTAGATAGAACTAAGATTGATAAGATTAATGAATTGATTGATGCTTTGAATGATAAGAATAGATTACTAGAAAAACAAGAGGACCTTTTATATGAAGAGCATGATAAATTTGTTAGTGCACAAAATTCTCTTGCTCTAGAAGTTAAAAGGAATGAAATGCTTTCTTGTGAACTATCTACTTGTCATGAAACCATTTCTACTTTAAAAAGTGTTAATGATGATTTAAATGCTAAACTAGAAGAAGCAAGTAAATCTAACTCTTGTGTAGAACATGTTATGATTTGCAATAGGTGCAAATATTTTACTGTTGATGCTTGTAGTGAACACCTAGTTTTCATTTCTAAATTAAATGATGAAGTGGCTAGTCTTAATGCCCAACTTAAGACTAGCAAGAGTGAATTTGACAAGCTAAAATTTGCAAGGGATGCCTACACGATTGGTAGACACCCCTCAATTAAGGATGGTCTTGGCTTCAAGAGGGAAGTCAAGAACTTAACAAGCCAAAAGGCTTCCATCTCCGCCAAGGAGAAAGGGAAGGCCCCTATGGCTAGTAGTGCTCAAAAGAACCATGCCTTCATGTATCATGATAGGAGACATTCTAGAAATGGCTATAGAAGTTATAATGATTTTGATTCTCATGTCATGGTTGCTTCTAGCTCCTCTATTATGCATGATAGAAACTTAGCTAGGAGAAATGTTATTAATAACATGCCTAGAAGAAATGTTGTTCATGTGCCTAGGAAAACAAATAGTGAACCTTCTACAATTTATCATGCTTTAAATGCTTCCTTTGCTATTTGTAGAAAGGATAGGAAGATAATTGCTAGAAAATTAGGGGCAAAATGCAAGGGAGATAAAACTTGCATTTGGGTCCCTAAGGCTATTTGTACTAACCTTGTAGGACCCAACATGAGTTGGGTACCTAAGACCCAAGCCTAAATTTGCCTTGCAGGTTTATGCATCCGGGGGATCAAGCTGGATTATCGACAGCGGATGCACAAACCACATGACGGGGGAAAGAGGATGTTCTCTTCCTACGTCAAGAACAAGGATCCCCAAGATTCAATCATATTCGGTGATGGGAACCAAGGCAAGGTTAAAGGCTTAGGCAAGATTGCAATCTCAAATGAGCACTCTATTTCTAATGTATTCTTAGTTGAGTCGCTTGGATATAATTTGCTATCCGTAAGTCAATTATGTAATATGGGATATAATTGTCTATTCACAAATGTAGATGTGTCTGTCTTTAGAAGAAGTGATGGTTCATTAGCTTTTAAGGGTGTATTAGACGACAAACTCTATTTAGTTGATTTTGCAAAAGAGGAGGCCGGTCTAGATGCATGCTTAATTGCTAAGACTAGCATGGGCTGGCTGTGGCATCGCCACTTAGCACATGTGGGGATGAAGAACCTTCACAAGCTTCTAAAGGGAGAACATGTGATAGGTCTAACTAATGTTACTTTCGAAAAAGATAGACCTTGTGCAGCTTGTCAAGCAGGGAAACAGGTGGGAAGCTCTCATCATGCCAAAAATGTGATGACAACATCAAGACCCCTGGAGTTACTTCATATGGACCTCTTCGGACCCGTCGCCTATCTAAGCATAGGAGGAAGTAAGTATGGTCTTGTTATAGTTGATGATTTTTCCCGCTTCACTTGGGTATTCTTTTTGCAGGATAAATCTGAAACCCAAGGGACCCTCAAGCGCTTCCTAAGGAGAGCTCAAAACGAGTTTGAGCTCAAGGTGAAGAAAATAAGGAGCGACAATGGGTCCGAATTCAAGAACCTTCAAGTGGAGGAGTATCTTGAGGAGGAAGGAATCAAGCACGAGTTCTCCGCTCCCTACACACCACAGCAAAATGGTGTGGTAGAGAGGAAGAACAGGACGCTTATAGACATGGCAAGGACGATGCTTGGAGAGTTCAAGACCCCCGAGCGTTTTTGGTCGGAAGCCGTGAACACCGCTTGCCACGCCATCAACCGGGTCTACCTTCATCGCCTCCTCAAGAAGACTTCGTATGAGCTACTAACCGGTAACAAACCAAATGTTTCGTATTTCCGAGTTTTTGGGAGTAAATGCTACATTCTAGTGAAGAAGGGTAGGAATTCCAAATTTGCTCCCAAAGCGATAGAAGGGTTTTTGTTAGGTTATGACTCAAATACAAAGGCGTATAGGGTCTTCAACAAATCATCAGGTTTGGTTGAAGTCTCTAGCGACGTTGTATTTGATGAGACTAATGGCTCTCCAAGAGAGCAAGTTGTCGATCTTGATGATGTAGATGAAGAAGACGTTCCAACGGCCGCAATGCGCACCATGGCGATTGGAGATGTGAGGCCAATGGAACAAAAGGAGCAAGATCAACCTTCTTCCTCAACAATGGTGCATCCCCCAACTCAAGACGATGAACAGGTTCATCAAGAGGAGGCGTGTGATCAAGGGGGAGCACAAGATGATCATGTAATGGAGGAAGAAGCGCAACCGGCACCTCCAACCCAAGTTCGAGCGATGATTCAAAGGGATCATCTCGTCGACCAGATTTTGGGTGATATTAGCAAGGGAGTAACTACTCGGTCTCGATTAGTTAATTTTTGTGAGCATTACTCTTTTGTCTCTTCTATTGAGCCTTTCAGGGTAGAGGAGGCCTTGCTAGATCCAGACTGGGTGTTGGCCATGCAGGAGGAGCTCAACAACTTCAAGAGAAATGAAGTTTGGACACTGGTGCCTCGTCCCAGGCAAAATGTTGTGGGAACCAAGTGGGTGTTCCGCAACAAACAAGACGAGCACGGGGTGGTGACAAGGAACAAGGCACGACTTGTGGCAAAAGGTTATGCCCAAGTCGCAGGTTTGGACTTTGAGGAGACTTTTGCTCCTGTGGCTAGGCTAGAGTCCATTCGTATTTTGCTAGCATATGCCGCTCACCATTCTTTCAGGTTGTTCCAAATGGATGTGAAGAGCGCTTTCCTCAACGGGCCAATCAAGGAGGAGGTGTACGTGGAGCAACCCCCTAGCTTTGAGGATGAACGGTACCCCGACCACGTGTGTAAGCTCTCTAAGGCGCTCTATGGACTTAAGCAAGCCCCAAGAGCATGATATGAATGCCTTAGAGACTTTTTAATTGCTAATGCTTTCAAGGTTGGGAAAGCTGATCCAACTCTTTTTACTAAGACGTGTGATGGTGATCTTTTTGTGTGCCAAATTTATGTCGATGACATAATATTTGGTTCTACTAACCAAAAGTCTTGTGAAGAGTTTAGTAGGGTGATGACTCAAAAGTTTGAGATGTCGATGATGGGCGAGTTAAGCTATTTCCTTAGGTTCCAAGTGAGGCAACTCAAGGATGGGACCTTCATCTCCCAAACAAAGTACACGCAAGACTTGATCAAGCGGTTTGGGATGAAGGACGCCAAGCCCGCAAAGACTCCAATGGGAACCGACGGACACACCGACCTCAACAAAGGAGGTAAGTCCGTTGATCAAAAAGCATATCGGTCTACGATAGGGTCTTTACTTTATTTATGTGCTAGTAGACCGGATATTATGCTTAGTGTATGCATGTGTGCTAGATTTCAATCCGATCCAAGGGAGTGTCACTTAGTGGTCGTAAAGCGAATTCTTAGATATTTAGTCGCTATGCCTTGCTTCAGGATCTGGTATCCAAAGGGGTCTACCTTTGACTTAATTGGATATTCAGACTCTGACTATGCTGGATGTAAGGTCGATAGGAAGAGTACATCGGGGACGTGCCAACTCTTAGGAAGGTCCCTGGTGTCATGGAGTTCTAAGAAACAAACTTTCGTTGCCCTATCCACCGCTGAGGCCGAGTACGTTGCCGCAGGACAGTGTAGCGCGCAACTACTTTGGATGAGGCAAACCCTCAGGGACTTTGGCTACAATCTGAGCAAAGTCCCACTCCTATGTGATAATGAGAGTGCTATCCGCATAGCGGATAATCCTGTTGAACACAGCCGCACAAAGCACATTGACATCCGGCATCACTTTTTGAGAGACCACCAGCAAAAGGGGGATATCGAAGTGTTTCATGTTAGCACCGAGAACCAGCTAGCCGATATCTTTACCAAGCCTCTAGATGAGAAGACCTTTTGCAGGCTACGTAGTGAGCTAAATGTCTTAGATTCGAGGAACCTGGATTGATTTATAGCATACATGTGTTTTATGCCTTGATCATGTTCCTTAATGCATTTTGTTGTTTATTTATGGTGCTCAAGTTGTACAAGCACTCCCCGGACCTCACAAGTCCATTTGCTAGTGATGCACATAGTTAGGGGGAGATGTGCTACAACTTGACCCTTTGAGACTAACTGTGTGCTTGAGTTTGCTTAATTTAGTCTCAAAGGAGGTTTGAAAGAGAAAAGGCGGACTTGGACCATGCAAGACTTCCACTGCACTCCGATGAAAGAGTAACTTATTCCAAGTTCATCCTTGTACTCTTATTGCCTTTTTACTCTTAGTTGAAGATTTTGGTGAGGCAATGGGGTTAAAGGGCCAAGATTGATTCCGTTTTGGTGCTTGATGCCAAAGGGGGAGAAAATAAGGCCAAAGCAAGAAATGGATCAGCTACCACTTGAGAATTTTGAAAATAGTAGAACAGAGCTTTTGGTTTGTCAAAAATCTCTTATTGTCTCTTATTGTCAAAAGTTGGCCTCTTGTGGGGAGAATGGCTTAATTATGGGAAAAGGGGGAGTTTTTGAATCCTTGATCAATTTCTCGTGAAATATCTCTCTTTATGTTTCAACATGTGTGTTTGACTTAGAGATAGGAAATTGAGTTTGATTGGCAAAAACAAACCAAGTGGTGGCAAAGAATGATCCATATATGTCAAATTTGAATCAAAACAATTTTGAGTTCTTATTTGAAGTGATTTTGCACTTGTTCTACTTGCTTTATGTTGTGTTGGCATAAATCACCAAAAAGGGGGAGATTGAAAGGGAAATGTGCCCTTGGGCCATTTCTAAGTATTTTGGTGATTTAGTGTCCAACACAAGTGCCTAAGTGTTAAATGGTGGACAAAGTACAAATCAAGTATAAAGGTATGTTTCTCAGACTTAGTACATTGTTTTAGAGACTAATGTATTGTGTCTAAGTGCTGGAAACAGGAAAAATTAAGTTGAAATTAAAGATGGCTTTGTTCAGCCAAAGTCAGCTCTGTCTGGGTGCACCGGACAGTGTCCGGTGGTGCACCGGACAGTGTCCGGTGTGCCAGGATGACTCAGGCGAACTTGCTGCTCTCGGGAAGTGATTAACGGCGTACGACTATAATTCACCGGACTGTCTGGTATGCACCGGACTGTCCGGTGAGCCAACGGTCGGCCGGGCCAACGGTCGGCCGCGCGATCCGTGCAAGACACGTGGCCGAGACAACGGTCGGAAGGGGGCACCGGACTGTCCGGTGTGCACCGGACAGTGTCCGGTGCGCCAACGGCTCCAAAGCGCCAACGGTCAGCTTCGCCAAAGAAGGAAAGAAATCCGCACCGGACAGTGTCCGGTGGTGCACCGGACTGTCCGGTGCGCCAGGCGACAGAAGGCAAGAATTGCCTTCCTCGAATGCACTCAACGGCTCCTAGCTGCCTTGGGGCTATAAAAGGGACCCCTAGGCGCATGGAGGAGTACACCAAGCATTCTCTAAGCATTCCTAAGCACCAAGACTTTGATTCCACGCATTTGATTCTTTGCTATAGCAATTAGAGCTCCATTTGAGTTGTGAACTCGCTGAGTTGTGTTGTGAGTTCTTGTTGCGACTTGTGTGCGTGTTGGTACTCTGATTTCGTGTCTTGTGTGCGTTGCTAATTTCTCCCTTACTCCGTGCTTCTTTGTGAACTTCAAAGTGTAAGGGCGAGAGGCTCCAAGTTGTGGAGATTCCTCGCAAGCGGGATATAGTAAAGTGAAAGCAAAACACCGTGGTATTCAAGTGGGTCTTTGGACCGCTTGAAAGGGGTTGATTGCAACCCTCGTCCATTGGGACGCCACAACGTGGAGTAGGCAAGTGTTGGACTTGGCCGAACCACGGGATAAACCACCGTGCCATCTCTGTGTTGATATCTTTGTGGTTATCGTGTTGTGCAAGTTTTCCTCTCTAGCCACTTGGCTTATTCGTGCTAACTCCTAATCAAGTTTTGCGGATTAAGTTTTAAGTTTTTACATGATCACCTATTCACCCCCCTCTAGGTGCTCTCAGGAGGAAGAGATGGCATAGACCCTTCCAACATTAATGAGCATGTCGGTTCCTAGAAAACGAAGGAGAAAATAAAAAATAAAGAAAGTATCACACCTTATCTCTTTTAGCCTATTGAGGGGTGAATCTTCCGACTCTAGTCCGTGAGGACGCTTCTGAACCTTAGGATCAATTGAGTCGAGGCCACCCTTCGAAGGTAGTAGGTCGAATGGGCCAGAGCCGTCCACCAGGGGTAGCGGATTGTATGGGCCGTAGCCACCTACCGAGGGCGGTGGGTCAGACGAGCTGGTCTTGCCACCAAGGGTAGCAAGGCAAATGACCTGGGGCCGCCCGCTAAGGCCATGGGGTCAGCCAAGAAAGCGGTGCTCCCTAGAGTAGCAGGGATGACCATTTGCAGGGCTTGCCTATCCATACTACTGAATTGGTGATACGGGTAAACGGGGACGAGTAAGCATTCATCATCCCGTTCCCCGCGGGGACCCGTTAAACCTGCACGTAACGATGTTTTCGTGTACTATTAAATGATAAAAATAAATAATGAAGTTGTGAAGAGACCGGTCATTGTACAAACGTGTCCGTTTTGATTTGTACATAATAATTTCTTAAATTTAACAATATGCATAAGTGAAAATGTTTTGCATTAATAACACTGATGTATATCATAATTATAATTTCAACGGGGACGGGGATCCCCGTTGGGGATTTATCTCTGTGAGGAATAGGGGTGGAGAAGAAATGTCTCATGCAAGTGTTCCGTTCGATGAGGTCCTCACGTGAATTTTTTTTCATCGCAGGAACGAGTACGAGGAGCTATTCTCGGACACGGAATTCCGAGTCGTCATCCCTAATCCTAATCCATCCTCTTCCAGCTTTCGTCTGCATGCACCAGGAGGTCTCGGGTCCGATGGCGGTGAGCCACAAGTGCGCTAGGCGCGAGAGCTCGTCGTCGAACCCGGCCGACCGAACGGGCCTAATCTCTTGACTATTACTATGTTGGATGATATCAACCCACACGATGGTAAACCGAGACTAGAGCTGAGCTGGATGGCAAGTGACGCGTACGCGTGTCGCTCTGCGATCTTTGCGTGCACACCTAGGCCGGCGGGCTGCCTGATGCAGACTCAGAGAGCTAGAGACGAGACTGTTTGGCCACTCGTTCGTTCCATTCTCCCAACCTGTGAACTAGTCTCCCTCGACAACGCGCCTGGCTAGCCCGTTTCTTTCCGGAAGTCTCGAGTGATGCGTAGTACTAGTACGAACCCATAAAGCCATAGCTAAGGCAGTTAACGCTCTGTGACAGTTATTCGTCGTCAACGTTCTGTGAGAGTTATTGATGACTCGGGCCCAAATTCGCGCCGACCCAAACTCTGAGTGGATATCCCATCAAACTGTTGGGCCAAGCACACTTCTGTGATGTGCTGCTACGCTATGGCCCCAAGCCCCCAACACAACTATGCTCTGCTTTGCTTCACCCATGTATGACCCAAACATCCCCAATTTATACCCCCTCGGACTTTCACCTAGATGTGAAGATTGGCTTTCCGGTCTCCCCTCATTTTGCTTTGTTTAAATGTAGATATCAATATATACAAGCATGATGAAACCAAAAACGTAAAAATGAGACAAAGTAGATAGTATCTTAAGCCTTTTTTTTCTTTTCATATTTTCTCCTTTTACCGCTTTGCTTAATGATAATAATAGGAGAATCTGGATTGTTAAACTGTGTCTACGTGAGTGTGTTGCCGTGTCTCCATGCATTATACTAGAATTGTATTTGACATTGTAAGTGACAACATCGAACTGTGTGATGTGTGTGTTTTAAGGCCTGTGGTGGCTCTAGCCCTTATACCGTAGTAAGTACTACTCTCTTAGAATAAGCAACGAGCCGCTTGACTAATCTTAATCCTTTTTATCTAGTCCATAGAGCCCAGCAAAACAATGCGGCTGCCTCTATCCGAATGGGCATCCTTTTTTTTTACCCGCTTCATGACTTTTACAGCAACTAGTAAGAGTATCTTTAACAATGTCTCAAACTGATATCTTAAATTGAAATATAAAGCTCTACGTAGAAAAAAAAACTACTCCAACAATGCTTCATTTCATAAAATTTTGTCACAAAATTATAGCACACACACTATCAAGTTCCTCGAATATACTACACTGTAGCGACTTACCCTATAATATAGATTTGGGGTTTTACTGTTGGAGCAGAGTATTTATTGGTGCCCTAAATCCTATAAAATATAGTTATTTTTAAATTACAGGGCATTTTGCTCTAAAGGCTTTCACGTTGATCTTTTTCTCAAATTTTCTTTAATACATCATCAACCTGTGCTATTAAAGTTTATACGGCCCATACATAGGGACTCCCGATCTATGTGAAAAAAAAATAAATCTAAAGCAAAGTGTAAAAGCAGTGGACTTATGTTTGAAAGGGAGTTGTGTCTTCTGGGTCGGATTTCAGTACGGAAACCGAGTATCGCTAATCTAGACAGCTACTCATGTGGAGAAGCAATAGAGCCCGCCAGATTGATGAGTTGAGAGCAACAGGTCAACATAAAAAAAACCGAGTAGCTTAAGTGTGAAGTTATAATTTATAATACCAATTAAAATAGTTTTTTATCTAAATAATAAATAAAAAGACGTATCTAAATGTTTTCTAAAGATTTAACGCTCTAGTCTTATGATTTTGTGGAGCAGCTAATGACTTAGTTCACCAAATTTCTGAAAGGGAGCTGTACAGGGCCACAAATTAAAAGCGGAGTGACGAGAGTGGTTGCCTGCCGCGTCTGTACCGTACTACGTCATTAGCGCTAGCATAACACCCGTTGCTACTTGCTAGCGTCAATGCAGCAGCTTGCAACAGTGAGATCGAAGCAAGATCTGCTTCTTTTTTGATTTCGGATCTTCTTTTGCGCCTTTTTTACCCCCCGGGTGAAGAAACGTTTTTACCGGCAGCCGGCAGGAGCAAAAGTCACACCTGCCAACATGTTTGGTTCGACAAACTAGTATAACGCCAACGCAATCAAACGAAACACAGTCGCAAGTTTTATCCGTTAGGCGGGCGTAATCGGATGGCGTTCAAGCAAAGTCATATTTTATCCTAACCACGCCTGCAGGACGTCGGTTGAACCGAACCATAACCATATATATGTGGCCATGGCGGACTGGAGGAGGATACGCAGATCTCTATCTATCCTCCAAGCAAAAGAGAGACGTCAGAAGTACCCGGCCTATGGTGAAAACGAAACGTAGATAGATAGATAGATAGATAGATAGATAGATAGATAGATAGATAGATAGATAGATAGATAGGCTCAACCGTCTGCCGGCCGCCTACCTGCCCGTATCTACACCGTCGTCGTCAGGTAGTAACGGTCGGTCGGTCGCATGAAAACGCGGTGAAATCGTTTGCGTCTGGTGCTGCTTGTGGATGACGACGACCGCACGCGTTTTTTTTAATGCGCGGTTCAGGCTGCTCCTGCTCTCATCGACCGCGGTGGCATACTTTCAGACTGTGATGCGGATATTATTAGTAGGTGCGGCTGCAAGCCTGAAACCAGAGGAGAACCGCTTGATGAGGTGTTGGTTGAAGAGAATGGGTGAAATAAATCAATTAAATCGTGCCTTGAATGGCCTGGAGACGGTTCGGCGTGGCGTTCCCTTTCGCGAGGCTTTGGATTGGACGACCGCTCAGCGTTCCCTTCCTTCCTCGCCCATCGCTTTCGCGCCAAAAAGTGGAGAAGCCAAATCCAAGCCTCGCACGCAGCAGCCCCTCTGCCTCCTCCCTCTCTCATGCTCATCCATCTCCGGCGCTATATATATCTATACCGACAGCCGGGACGCCGATCGAGTCACCAACAAGAGTAGTAGTCGGAGCCGTCCGTAGTAGCTAGCGTACGTACGTGTGAGTTTGTGACCAATTCAGAGAAGCCTCGATCATCGTTCGCTTCGCTTCGCTTGTGTGTCGATATATATGGCGAGATCGCCGTTTGTTCCGATGGATCAGGGGAAAGAGCAAGGCGCCGGACGAGGAGCGGCCGGCAATAATAAGGAGCGGCAGGAGGAGGAGGTGCTGCTGGTGCACAGCCAGGTGCGGCGGATCAAGAAGGAGGACGAGGAGGCCTTCAGGGAGCGCCTCCTGAAGCTGCGCCTGCTGGAGACCCGGCCCAACACCGGCGCCGGCGGCGTGGCCTGGCGAGCCCCGCGCTCCCTGTCGCCGCTCCGCCGTGCCGGCAGCGCCATCATCCCGGTCCCGGTGAGCGAGTGACTAGTAGCGAGCATCCGTCGACACGCGGTTCTCTCGGCTGCCCGCGCGCCCGCCGCCGGTTGTAGATATCGCTAGGCGCGTACGTAGCGAGCGTGACCAGTGTTCTTGGGGGGTGTTAGTGAGTGAGCCTGCCCGTGCTTTGCGCCTGCGCGCGCGGACATGGGATCGGAGCTTGGTAGACGACGACGGTATATAGTAGGTAGCATCGCCATGTGTACGTACTGCGTGGTTCCTGGTACAGTAGCATAGCATGCTCTGTTTCTGTATCCTGCTGTGCTCTTCTTCTTGGTGGTGGTGGTGTGTATGTATATATAAATATATGTTTACGATGAGTTATGAGAGGGAGTTTATTACCTGCTTACCTGCTGTGCTGTTTTTTTTTCCTTAATTCGTTCTGTTCTACTATATGCTTACCAGCTGCCATGTGTTCTCAAATCATGTGATCCAATCCAAGAACCGAAGCCAGCCATCCTTCGTGCATGAACACAATCCTCGTAGCAAGCAAGCACCTGGATAGGGCTAATACTAGTGTGCAGGGATGATATATACCTAGCGTACATGGAGGTTTGATGCGCATATATATCCACATACATAAAATCCCGGCCTTTAAAATCAGATCTAATAGTGTACGGTTGTTGTATTTTTTTTTTACGAAACCTACCCTCTCCCATGCCTGGTTTGTTCTGTAGAAAACCCTATATAGTATCGTGCTCGTGCACCGTTGAATCTGGTTCTAAAACTGAAGATTAACTCTATAGATGCACATATGCATCGTCATGTGCACTGGTTATCATCGTCTTAACAGTACATAGACGAGATACGCAGCCCTGCTCTGTTTTCAAAGGACAAAGGAGGGGAGGAGGGGGGAGAAAGAAAAGCATCAATCAAGCGGCAATTGACCAGCGCACCGGCTATACATGCAATGCAACCAGGCAACAACGGCCAGCGGTGGCCGCCGAGCAGCCACACGAAACACAGACAGAAGAGGTTGCGTAGTTGACAACGGAACTGGGGACCGGTCGTCGTGTTCATTCACGCACGTGGCCGAACCTGACCGTATCTTCGTCTTCGGTCGCCGGCGTGGCGGACCCGGACCCGGACCCATCCCGCAATAATTCAACCGGGTTTCCACCTGGAGTCGCTGACGCGGCGGCGAGGGGGTGGAGAAGAGCCCATCGGCTTTGCCTCCACGTCGCGGCAAGCGCTACGCCCGGCGCTACGAGTCGCCGTCACAGCGCAAAGGTGATCTGTGCGCGTAGCCTAGTCTGGGGACAGGACACGCGAAGTATCGGCGGTTCGTGTGGGGAAATATCTGTTGGCTGATTGCATCGCACCGTGCAATCGGCTCAAGTGGTCCACTGACTCTGACTGCTCCGTCCTTCATGAAATAATTGTATACTCCTTTTTTTTTATCAGGTTACAAGGACGTCACAAACGCACACCACTGTGCATAGCACACCACACGCACACCGCTGTCCATAACACACATAAATAGATTGAGAGGCTAGATCTCTAGTGCGTGGGAACACGAAATACCGCTGAACACGCGCGCACATATACCTTAAAACATGAGAAGATTCTCAGTTAGGGCTTGTTCGGTTAGCTCTCAATCCACGTGGATTGAGTGGGATTGGATGAGTTTGAATCCCAAACAAGTCAAATTTTTTCTTAATTTTTTCTAATCTCATCCAATCTATGTGTATTGGGAATAACCGAAAAAGGTCTTAGATGAAAAAAATCCTCGAAAAGCTCGAACCAGTAGGAGCAGAGCTCGAAGGAGCCGGAGCTACAGCTCGGGCCCCAATAATTGTATACTCGTACAACGACAGAGTAAAGGATGAGTGTGAGACCGTTTTAGAAAGATCTGAAGGAAATTACAAAAAAAAAAGCTAATGTCGCGATTAAGAGCGAGGCCGGGGCCGGCCCAACGGATAAGCCCTTTCCAACCGTGGCAGTAGCACCCTCCAAATACCTTTCTGGGTTTCCGCGGATGGGCCCCAACCTAGTGTCGCGACTATCCAATTCGTGACCGCACTTAGCCTAGCCTTAGTTGCGCGGCCTGCTATCGATGTGGAGTAGCCCACAAGGCGGCGGAAGCTGGAGCCAGTGCTATTCCTCCTTTCAATGCTTGGTAATACTACCGGATCATTTTTTTACTTTCCCTAGTGACTAAAACGCGTCATATTTGGAACCTTGCTAGTCAGCTAAGACCTTATTCGATTAATCCCGTTACCTATGGATTGGATGAGATTTGAAAAAGTTAAGAAAAAGTTTGACTTGCTTGTGATTTAAACCTACCCAATCTCACTCAATCAACATGCATTTAGAGCTAGCTGAACAAACCCTAATAAATTCTTAGCTGAGTTAAGCATTTGAGATAGCTAATGAAATAATTGTTAGCTGTGAGGTAACTAACAGTTAGTTAGTTATATCACGCCTCACAGCAAGAACCAATGCGCACGGTCAGCGCCTCATATCAGTGGTAATTCTGTAGTCCGCACTTAAAATTTTCACATGAAAGATGTTGCCTTTGAGCTCTGCCAGTGTGAACAATAAAAAAGGAACTGTGACTGTTTGGATGTGGTCAAATCCTTTTTTTTCCCTCACTTTCTTTGTGTGGTGAAACTGGGCTCAAGTCTGCCCAAAGGGTTAAAACGGTAAGCGCACCCTTAACCATATCATCATCACCTAACACCTAGTAAGTACCTCAGTAGAACTTGTTCTTGTTTCCAGATTGTTTTCGCGCCACCACTGGCGTCACACACACTTTCTGGAACAACAAGACCGCAGTTCGTTCGACCTTTCATGGCACTGATCGAACTGCAGCGACTGACGCACTACTACAGGTATCCTCTATACATGCGGTCCGGTTAGCCTCTACACATGCGGTTCCAGGAACCGCTTGTGGTGTACCGCCTGTGATGTAAAACAACATCACAGGCGGTCAATCAAAAACCGCCTGTGATAGTCACACATCACAGGCGGTCCAGTTTAAAAGAACCGCCTGTGATAGTCACACATCACATGCGGTCCGGTTTAAAAGAACCGCCTGTGATAGTCACACATCACAGGCGGTTTTAATTATAAGCCGCCTGTATTTCCCAGATTCATATACAGAAGCAGATTCATATATATTTTCCAGATTCATATACAGAAACAGAATTAATAACAGATTCAAACACAGATTCATCATACAAAGATTCAAACAAGTTCTATAGCAGGTTCCATACACAGATTCATCCACATATATATCAAGTTCCATCATACACAGATTTATACACATCAAGTTGCATAACAACTCAACATCTCAAAGTTCCATAGACAACTAAACATCTAAAGTTCCTAACTAAAGACCTAAACATTGTGTGATATTGTGTACAAACTTAGTTCTGGGAATTTTTGCAAATTTCCATTTACATTGTAGAATAGCCCTTGTTGATGAAGAACTTCACGGCGCATAAAGTAAAGCAAGTCTCTTACAACCTTAGCCACGCCAGTGGAAACCATATCTCTTTCTAACCATTCAGCATTGATCTTAGATTTAGGAACCTGCAATGAAAGCAAAAAGCAATCGGTGCTAAGAGTAATGTGATGAGCAACAATATAACATAAAAATTGCAATATAGACAATGATAGCGAACTTACATCCTCACGATTGACCATGTAATGGAAGGTGACACGACACCATTCGCATACATAATAACCGCACAGGACAGTACCCGGAGGTTGTTTGTCACCATATGGAAATAATGATATTGACAAATTAGGCTTGTCCTCTGGATGTTCGCCGCCAAGATCTTTCCAATAAAAACGGTATGCACTGCATATAAGAATAGCATTGTGAGATTAAGAATACATTTGTTAAGTTGTAATAAGTACAAGTGTGCAATAATAATCATACTTCTCTAAAATCTTCAAGAAGTCATTATACGTAGCCTTTTCCATTCTCAGTGAGTCGAAGACCACGACTTTACCATCCTTTGGCCAGATCATGATACAAATGTAGTGGTCACTATATAGACATAGACGAAAACACATGTTAATATCACGACTGCCATAATTTATAGTTCAAAATTAAACCATGTCAATAACTTACTTAAAGTGGTGCGGAGCTATTATTAAGTCCTTGCCATGTTGTACATGATTATACATGGCTCGTCCAATGTATGCCGCCATTACCTTCATTTTCTTTCTCTGATTCTGTTTGACGGCTTTCTCAAATTCAGCATCGTCCAAGTCTTTGTATTCTTCTCCTTGCCTCCGAGCAACTACTTTGTAGCGAGCTTGGGATATCATCAACGGGTCAAGAAACCCTGTCTTAAGTTGTTTCTTCTTATCATCCATGTATTGCATCCTACGTGTAATAGTGTTAATCGTTAGACTCTCGTTTATGTGTGCGTGTACAAAACTAACAAATATGAAAGTTTAGAGGTACTTACAAGCAGAAGAGGGTTAAGTAGTTGGTTTCCATCCTTTGTCGGTGGTACAACGACCAGAGATCGTCAAAGAATAAATGCCGCACAGGATTTATATGATCATTGCTCCAAAATGCATCTTCTGGCACAACAAATGTGAATTCCTCGAGTTTGTATTTGTTGCTAGCCAACATGTACCACTCATGCATTCTAATCTCTGGAGTCGACAACTTAGAAAGTTGCACCGTCGTTAAGAACGGCCTCCCATTCACAAATTTAGGAGGAACATCCTCCTTCTTGTATACCGAGATATTGGTTTTAAGACGTAATGATTCTCGAGTATGAATCATTCCATCTTCTTCCCATACTTCGAAATTGTCTATTTGGGCCGGCCGTGTGCCTACTCCATGAGATGCTGATACTGCTTTTGATTGATTAGTCATAACTCTCTGCAATTTATGCAGGTAGCGTGCCACTGATTCTGACGGTTTCTTGACATCGTCTGTGGCGATTCACTTATGAATCTTCTTTGAAATAGTTGGCCCTTCAACATTGGTGCCAACCTTTGGTTCCTTTTTGATGTTGACGTCGACATTCTGAGGAACAATTTTGTCTACGTCCCCCTCGTCGAGTTCCTTCGCAAGAGGCGATATGATTGTTTCAACGATTTTTTTGGAGGTTGGTGTCATATCTTCCTGCACCATGGGGTGTGGAATGATCGAACTAGCTTTTTGTTGCATTGGTGTTGAATTCGGCTCATCACCAAACTTGATGTCGCGTCGATGCCAAAGGACCAACTCGTTAATTGCCTCATGCAAAGTTATGATCCCCTCAACTGGAAAATCTATCTCCCAATCTTCACAACTATTGTCTGTGATTTCTAGAACTTGGACCACAACATAGTGTGGCGGGACAGGATTGTCCTTGTAGTTAACAAGTCCTGGTTTTACCAAACCAGTAGCAGCTTGCTTTGTTTTTGTCCCAGATCGATTGATTGGAATATGAAGAAAGCAAGGCTTGTCCTCAACAATATCGTCTACAGGGTACTTGGTCAAGTCTTGCACAGATCCAACGCTGCTAGGGACTATAGGTGGACTCATGTGGCTTGGCTTGAGTTCAAATGATATGCATTCTGTTTTCTTCATTTTGTTCATCACGTCATTAATAGCCTTTTGTACCCTTTCATCAATAGTCTCTTCAAGGGTCCTTTTCGAATTCTCGTGTTTCCTATATGACGACGCATACTCTGGAAACGCCTCTCTCCAAGAAATCTTAGAAGAGATTCCCCGAGCCCGTCCAGTGTGTTCAGGATTGCCTAGGGCTGCAGTTAATATGTCATTCTCCCTCCGAGGCTTAAATTCTCCTTTTTTTCTCTTATCTGCATATTCTTGAATTTTTGACGAAACTTCGCCTACCAATTCTGGATGCACAAGTTTGCCGTCCTCACTCAAACCTGCTCGACCTAAGATCCAACGAATAGCTCTCTCATCGATATCTTTTAATATTGGGTCCAAAGTGCCGTTAGTAATAGCTTCCTCGATAATCTTGTTCCACTGCACAACTTTATGGTGATATCCGCTTGACCCCAGGCGATGGGGGTGTTTGTTCATCTTCGCTCTCTGAGAATTAGTTTCGCCCAGTTCTTTGGCCTTCAGTTCGGTCTTCTGACGAACAAATTCCTCCCACTGAGCTTGAGTGATTTTCCCCATTTTCTTGGGCGGAGGAACCTTATTCTTCTTAACAAAGTCCCTATTCATCTCGGCCTTCCACCCATGAAACATCTTGGCCATAGCAGAGAGCATCGACTTCCTTACTGCATCCTCTGTGCCTTTTGGGAACTTGAATGACTCAGACAACTTAGCCCATAGCTTGTTGCGGGTGTCTTCATCTAAATCCTTCCATTTTTGAAGTGTGATTGGCACTATATCTCTAACAGTAGCCCCGCAGGAATTTCGAAACTTTGTAACCACGTCAAGTGGTTCTTCAGGAAACCCCTCTGCATTTAGTTTTGTTACATACATAACTGCACCTTCTTTCATCTGATTTGGACCTCGTCGCCCTCGTTTCCGCTTATGTGAAACGGATGATTCAGGCATCGGAGCATCCTCCGTGTTTCGTGTAGAAGATGCATCCTCTTTCTTCTCTTCATTTGAAATCTATATAGTGAAAAAATTAATGGCCTTTCATATATGAACATTATTTTACAATATAGTCGACATATTTCTATTTACCTCTTCATCGTTGGGAATATAGTCGGCATCAAGCTCATCTGATGTTTTTTTCTTCCTTGGAGGTATAGGAGTACAAGGATTGTCGTCACTAGAACTATTCTCCCCGCTCCCTTCACTGGAGCTGCTCGTTGTCTGCCATTCAAGTTTGGTCGCGTCTTCATCAACTTTGTTAGACGCACCGGTGCAGACCACATCCATACTAGGCTGCTCGTTGTCTGCCATTCAAGCTGGTTCCATCGATAAAGGGATATACTGTTAGTCTGATATACTGGTTCCATCAATAAGGGAACTTGGAGAAAAGGCACTTTCCAATGCAGTTAGACAGAGAAGGCATGGCTGTGATGTTATAATGCTGAAGGACCCCAAGAAGAGATTATGCCCTATAGTCTACCACCTCTCGTTATTTGTGGGTTTCACCGAGGGCGGGAAACATTTGGTGACATCAAACGACCTTTGGGCTGGGGACGTCTGCGAGCTTGTTAAGGGGCCAGACGATGGTGAGCCGGTGTACTCTGTCCGGATGTGTGGTCACAAAATTTAAAGCCGCCCCGGCTTCATCTGTGCGCTTCTCTTCTCTTATGTCGGCTACTAAGATCACTTAGCACCCCACCTAAGAGAAGAGAAGCACACACATGCAGCCGGGGCAGCTTTTAATTTTGTGACCACACATCCGGACATAGTACACCGGCTCAACATCGTCTGGCCTCTTAACAAGCTCGCAGACGTCTTCAGCCCGAAGGTCGTTTGCTATCACCAAATGTTTCCAGCCATCGGTGAAGCCCACAAATAACGGGAGGTGGTAGACTACAGGGCTTAATCTCTTCTTGGAGTCCTTCAGCATTATAACATCACAGCCATGCTGAAGGACCCCAAGAAGAGATTAAGCCCTGTAGGACCCCAAGAAGAGATTAAGCCCTGTGGTCTACCACCTCCCGTTATTTGTGGGCTTCACCGAGGGCGGGAAACATTTGGTGACATCAAACGACCTTCGGGCTGGGGACGTCTGCGAGCTTGTTAAGGGGCCAGACGATGGTGAGCCGGTGTACTCTGTCCAGATGTGTGGTCACAAAATTTAAAGCCGCCCCGGCTTCATCTGTGCGCTTCTCTTCTCTTATGTCGGCTACTAAGATCACTTAGCACCCCACCTAAGAGAAGAGAAGCACACACATGCAGCCGGGGCAGCTTTAAATTTTGTGACCACACATCCGGACATAGTACACCGGCTCACCATCGTCTGGCCCCTTAACAAGCTCGCAGACGTCTTCAACCCGAAGGTCGTTTGCTATCACCAAATGTTTCCAGCCATCGGTGAAGCCCACAAATAACGGGAGGTGGTAGACTACAGGACTTAATCTCTTCTTGGGGTCTGCCGATTCAGGCATTCCGCCGATGCCATTCTCCATATAAGTCCCAAACAGAGAATAGGGATGAGGTAGTCAAGATTGTAGGCGCTAGTGCTCAACTACTAGCATCTATAGATATGGACACAAGTCCAAATTTGGTGCTACTCGACACCATCGATATCACTAGAAAAAAAATACATCAAAGAGATACACTTCCCAATAGTACTCGAAGATAGTTCATTGACTTGACACTCTCTAAGAGGTTCATACAAAATACATTATCTCTAAGAGTGAAACCTACGATACTCATATCGTGTTGTTTAGGACTAAACATCAACAACCCCTTGACTGGTCGCTATCATACCCAATTCCAAAATATTTTTCCAATATGTCGGCTTGAGTAAGGAGATCTGGGCTTGGGAGTTCCTCCAAATCATCTGCAGCTTCATCATCTTCAGCATATTGCAGGGCTTCATCTTGAATAATTTTAGCCCTCTTGGAGTCAGCATACTTTTTGATGGACAGAGCACACTTCTCAAGCATGTCGCATACATCTCCAATTTGAAACAAAGTGGTCTTAAGTGTGTACACTGATTCCGGTTCACTAGTATCCACAACCCCATCAGTCACTAGACTGCGAATGATGTCAACATGTGTCTCGATGACTCGAACTGAGCTCTCAACCATGTCAAGTGGCTCTTTTTCCATCTCTAAAACTGAAAATGGCCAAGTCTCACAATCAACATTGAGATCGCAACAAAGGCAGGGATCAGAGGGAAAACAAGGATGTGGCTTATAGGGCAAAAAGAGGGGTCCAAATAACATTGTCATGGCTATGAACAAGTCAAAGATGGGAGATAAGAACAAGTCTTATAACATAGGGTTGGGAAGCAAAGATAGGTAGTCAAAAAACTAAGAAGGGAGATAAGAACAAGTCTTATAACATAGGGAGATAATAACATTGCCATGGCTATGTACTTCCATGATGTATGTGGCCATAAGCACTAAAAATAGACTTGTTTCCCCAATCACTATGGAGATTTTCTACCAAGAAGGGGTCCTAGTAGTTGCATCAACTATCCATGACAAAATTCTTCATAAGCATAATTACCAACATTTAATCACAAGGGATACAAGCTACTAAAGCAAAAATGGTGACCTTAACAAAATATGTAAGTGAAAACACCAACAATATAAGCATAATGACCAACATTAACAATATAAGATTAACAATAATTAAGGCATGACTAGCAAAAACAAGTAATCAAGGCATGAATTTTTAACAAGTAATTAAGGCATGATCAAGGAGTGCACCGAGGGCTCGGAGATGGGCACGGCGGCGCACTCGGCGCTCGGGCTCGGCGGCGCTCGGGCTCGAGGACGGAGACGGCGGCGCTTGGCCTCGGAGACGGTGGCGCTTGGGCTCGGGGACGGGGACGGGGACGGTGGCGCACTCGGAGATGGGCACGGCGGCGGGCTCGGCGCTCGGGCTCGGCGGCGCTCGGGCTCGGGGACGGGGACGGCGGCGCTTGGCCTCGGAGACGGTGGCGCTCGGGGACGGGGACGGGCGCCCAGCTCGGAGACGGTGGCGCTTGGGCTCGGGCTCGGCGACGGCGTGGCGGGCGCTCACGGCTCGGAGACGGGGACGGGAACGGCGGCGCAGCAGCCTGGCGGCGTAGTATCAGCTCCGGGCGAAAACTAAACCCTAAGCCACCGTACCGAGGCTTTTATATAGTAAACACATCACAAGCGGTTTTCTATTTCGACCGCCTGTGATATGTAAACATCACAGGCGGTCGAAATAGAAAACCGCTTGTGATGTTATACATCACAAGCGATTTTTCTTAAAATCCGCCTGTGATGTGTATGTAGTATAAAAGGCTCGGTTCCAGCGCAGGAACCCTAACTTCCGGAGCCCGACGCCGCTAGGCTGCACACTACTGTAGCGGCGGCGGATTTTTTTGATCTACGGGGAGAAGGTTTTGTTTTTGATTTTCGGGCTTGATTTCAAGAGTTTATGCATATATATGATCTCCGTTTGTTTTCTTTCTCATTTTGATACGATTTTTTGCCTCAATTTTGTAATATAGACCGGAATTGAAGAAAAACTCAGGAATTCCAAGATTTGGACTTGTAGTTGATCTAATTTAAAGATTTTTTTGAAGAGTTGTCTCACCTCAAGGTACCTATATTGCTGCAATCTTGTTTCATTTTCATGCACATTAATTCGTTCATGATTTAGGGATTAAATTCAATTAATTAGGGATATTTTAAAAAAATTTGTCTCATGTACTAGGTACATCTCGATATGATCTTGTTTCACTTTCATGAACATTTATTTTTTCATGTTACATCTCGATATTGACGTTAATCAATATAGGGATAGGTAATGGACCGAGGTTGGATGTACAATGTGCCAAGACCACATCCGTCATACATTCGAAATTTGAGAAGCTTTATTGAAGCGGCCAACAAGCACGCGAATTTGCGAAAGAGCAAGGAGATATTATGTCCGTGCATCGATTGTGATAATAAGATAGCTTGGAAAGATATAGGAGTAATCCAATCACATCTGCTAAAAAGAGGGTTTAAAAACAATTACACGATATGGTCAGAACATGGTGAGTTGGATCCGTGTGAAGTGCCTGGTAATGACGAGAGAGTTGTCGGAATTTTAGATCTTAAAGTTGATGGTAAAGTGGATAATGTGGATGCTAATCAAGAATTTGAAGAATTTGGTTGTGAAGAGATGTTGCGCCATATGGAACCAGAAATGTTAAGTTCTGTGGGATCGCAGAAAGGGCTATCTAAAATGGAGGGACTGGAAAGTGCCTCAAAAGAACCTTTATATGATGAATCAAAGGGTTGTGACAAAGAGTTTATTACACTGCGTACAGTTCTAGAACTTCTGAAGTTGAAGGCTAGCGCCGGATGGTCTGATACTAGCTTCACAGATCTTTTGAATTTTCTGTCTCAATTACTACCAAAACCCAACAAACTATCAACAAGCACTTATAAAGCGAAGAAGCTTATATCTCCCATAGCTCTGGGTGTGCAAAAAATTCATGCATGTCCGAACCATTGTATTCTGTATCGTGGCGATTTTGAGAACGCATCAAGATGCCCAGTTTGCAATGTCAGTCGATACAAGAAGAGCTACAATCAAGACTGTGTAAAAAAATTCCAGAAGAAAAATAAAAACAAGAAATCCACTATTGGACCTGAAAGTGACGATGACACTTTTGATGACATGGATGGGAAAAAGAAGTCAAAGAACCCAGCTTTGGTGATGTGGTATCTTCCAGTAATTGATCGCTTAAAACGTTTGTTCTCAAACCCTAGGGAGGCTGAGCTTATGCGTTGGCATGCTGAAAATCGCAAGCAGAATAACAAACAGATTCGACACCCTGCTGATGCATCACAATGGAAAAATTTCGATCTTATGTATCCTGAGTTTGCCAAAGAAACCAGAAATGTAAGATTTGCTTTGGGTACAGACGGAATGAATCCATTTGGTGAAAAAAGAAGTGTACATAGCACCTGGCCCGTGACTTTAACGATGTACAACCTTCCATCATGGCTGTGTCACAAAAGAAAGTATATTATGTTGACTATTCTTATTCAAGGTCCAAAATCAGCTGGTGTTGATATTGATGTGTTCCTAGAACCTCTTATGGAAGATATGACAAAGCTCTGGAATGAAGGAGTTAGAATATGGGATGAGTATTGCCGTGAGTATTTCAACTTAAGAGCAATTATATTTGTTACCATCCATGATTCTCCCGGTGGCGCCACACTATCAGGGCAAAAGACTAAAGGAAAGAATGGTTGTGTAGTGTGCGTCGATGGAACTTCTTCCATGTACCTTAAATCATCCAAGAAGTTGGTGTTCATGGGACACAGACGGTTCTTGATGAAGCAGCATAAGTACCGAAAGATGAAAGAGGAATTTAACAATCAACTGGAAAGTGAAGGTGCACCAAAGCCTTATAGTGGGAAACTTGTTTTTGAAATTGTAAAGAACATTCATGTTGTATTCGGAAAGGGAAAAAACAAAGGAGAAAAGAGAAAGAGAACTGACCCTTCAACTTACACAACTTTCAAGAAGCAATCAATATTTTTCAAGTACCTCCCATACTGGAAGGATATGGAAATTTGCCACAGCATTGATTTGATGCATGTAACAAAAAATGTTTTTGACAGCATCATTGGAACCTTGCTGGGCATGCCGAGTAAGACAAAAGACGGACTTAAATCACGCAATGATCTAGTAGATCTTCAAATCAGACCGGAACTTCATCCAGTGGATAGTGGCAAAGGGAAGCCTTACCTCCCCCCAGCTAGCTACAACTTGTCAGTTGAGGAGAGAACAAAGATTTGCAAATGTTTGCGTGGGGTCAAAGTGCCCACAGGTTTCTCATCCAATATCAGCAGACTAGTCAGGATGAAGGACTTGTCTCTATTTGGCTACAACTCTCATGACTGCCATGTGATGATGACGGTGTTCCTCCCAATTGCGGTAAGAGCCCTCGAAACAGAGCATGTCAAAGTTGTCATCACACGCTTGTGTTACTTTTTCAATGCAGTTTCACAAAAAGTAATAGCTTTAGAAGACTTGGACTATCTAAAGGCATACATCATCGAGACTATGTGCAAGCTTGAAATGTGTTTTCCTCCATCATTTTTTGATATGCAAGTACACCTAATCATACATCTCGTGGATCAGATAAAAATATTAGGGCCACTATATTTACATCATATGTTTCAGTTGGAGCGATACCTGGGAGTATTAAAAGGTTATGTGCGAAATCGCGCTCACCCAGAGGGTTCAATCATGGAGGGATACACTACAGAAGAAGTGATTGAGAGCTGTATAGATTACATCAGTGACGGAACAATGATAGGTGTGCCTGTACCTAAACATGAGGGTAAACTATGTGGGAGAGGGAGAATGGGCAAGAAAACTTTTCGCGTTGAGGATTACAAGCTAGTACATTGTGCTCATGGTAGTGTACTACAACATCTCACGATAGCCGAGCCTTACATAGAGGAACACCTGAATGAGCTTCGTAAAGAAAATCAGAACCGCACAGAGGACTGGATCATGAGGGAGCACAAACATCGTTTCAGCGAATGGTTAATGGGCAAAAACATCCCATTCGGAGACTCTTCGGATGAGAAAACAATGAAGAATTTGGCTTCTGGGCCATCGTGTTTTGTGACATCATGGCAAGCATATGACATCAATGGGTACACATTCTACACTAAATCAAAAGACATTAAAAGTGTTGCACAAAATAGCGGTGTTCGTATCGATGCTTTTGACCTACATGGACAGAAGACCACATATTTTGGATTCATAGAGGAAATATGGGAACTTGATTATGGCCCAAGCATGAAAATACCCTTGTTTAAGTGCCAATGGGTACAACATCCCGTGGGGGTGATAGTGGATAACTACGGACTCACACTGGTAGACTTAAAGAAAGTAGGATATAAAGATGACCCGTGGGTTCTCGCCGAATGTGTTGCACAAGTGTTCTATGTACTCGATCCAGCAGATGAGAAGATGCATGTAGTTATTTCTGGAAAGCAAAAAATTGTTGGAGTTGAGAATGTGGGAGACCAAGATGAGGAATACAATAAGTATGAAGAGATGTTCGTCTTTAACGGTCCAGAGAGAATCAAGCGTGTGGAAAAGAAAATTGATAAGAACTTAAAGCCATACATGCGGAAAAATGGTAGTTCATGAAAAATTGTATGAATCAAATTGTATTTGTTATCATGTATGATCGACTATGAATTGTGGTTGCCAATTAATTTAAAATCTCTCTAGTTATATATGTGTGCTATTATAATTCATTTAAATTGTATTTGCATATTATTGTTAAAAATTAAATATTAATTCATTTAAATTGTATTTGCATATTTCTGTTAAAAATTAAAATTATTTTCATATTTAAATTGTATTTTCATATTTTTACAATCACAGGCGGTTTTGTCTTAGGGTCCGCTTGTGAAAAGGATAGAGCATCACAGGCGGTCCTAAACAAAAACCGCTTGTGATACTATTACATCACAGGCGTACTAAACCGCCTGGGACATCACAAGCGGTTTTCTAACCGAACCGCCTGTGATGTAAAAATCCTACCGCTTGTATAGAGCCAAATTGTACTAGTGACGGCTTAAGGCGCGCATCAGCCATGTGCACTCACTAGTCGAGGGCGCTTAGATTAGTCACATGCGTTGATCTACGACACTTAGTGTTGAGCACCATATTGAGCGGGCGGACGGTCCGCGGTCCGGACAGTCTGCGCCTGTGGGCCGGATGGTCCGCGCATGCGCAGAGCAGTTTAGGGTTCCGACTTTTGTGCTATGTTTGTTGGCTAGATTTGCGGAATTAACCCGGAATCCAGTCGTGTAAAGGGTCCAGCCCCCTCCTCTATATAAAGAGAGGTCTACGGCCGATTTATAATAATCAATCGAATCAATATAACTTCTATTTCGCATTTTATCTTAAGAGTAGTTCTAGTTTAGCCCTAGTTTAGCCTTCCAATCCCCAAATTCTCTGCCTCTCCTCGACTCTACGTCGATTAGAGGAGTCTAGGTCGGCCTGCCCGAGCCTAGACAACTCCTATGATCTCTCCTCCCCGACGGGGTCCCTCCCGGGAGCGAGATCCAGGCGCCGCCGGCGATCTTCCGCCGCCCCTGCGTACGCGCGGACCGTCCGGCCCTAGGGCGCGGACCGTCCGGCCGTCAGGCAGGGAACCCGAGCTCCTGCACCAGGTCGCGGACCGTCCAGCCCTGTGCCGCGGACCGTCCGCGCCTGACCAGAGAGCACCGCCGCCTCGCGCCAGGTCGCGGACCGTCCGGCCCTGGGCCGCGGATTGTCCGCGCCTGACCAGAGAGCACCGCCGCTGGTTCTCTTGAGTAATTGACGCCTTCCAAAAGGTGTCAACATACTTTTTGGCGACTCCGCTGGGGACATACATATCTAAGCTCATCAAATCGGCCCTCAATGGCCGGTTCAAGGGATAGCTCTGATATTTCTCCAAGCAACATCATAGAGCCGACTCGGGAAACCTTGCCGGCTGACGAGCAGCTCCAGTTCGAGGAGCACAAGGAGCGGATGATCCAGGAAGTGAAAGCAAAGTTCTTGGCCAACTTCAAAGTGGACAGGAACAACAAGGTCGTCCGACATCGGGCGACGGATCCGGCTTCGCTCCAACCCACGCCAGATATCCCCAATGTAAATTATACCAACGATCTGCAATCTCTTAGAAATTATATAGAAGATCAGCGTGAACAAATGCAGAACATCATAGGGGGTATGCAAAGCGATCTTAAGAGACTAGTGCGTGCATTTGATAAATCTAGTATCACAAATTTTCCTTCGCACGAGGTTGAGTTAGGAGGTAACACGCGTAACACATCGGCTACAGGTTGTCACGACCAGTCACAACCCCTTTATGGGATGCCGATGGACACATACCCTGAGCAACCGCAAATCGGCAGCAAATCAGCTGATCTGCACATGCCCGGACCGTCCGCACGTGAGCGCGGACCGTCCGGACCAACAACAGTCGGGCCGATTTTTAATGAGTTACCTAGATATGCGCCCGAACCACCACACACGACACAGAATCTAAACTACCTAGTCGGACCGTCCGCGTACAACAACGGACGGTCCGCACATAATCACGGACGGTCCAGGCCAATGTCCGGACAGTCCGCACATGACCTTTTTGAGGAGGATTGTTACCGGAATCCTCACCCGTCCCAGCAGCACTTCCCATCGCACTATACAATGCATCAACCCATTAATTCAAGATCCAGAGCCCAGGAAAGCTTTCCGGCCCCACCCAGGAGGCCGGAAAGAAACGATCAAAACTATGACCCATATAGGGCAAATGAAAATGCACCACGTAACTCAAACCAATGGGGGGAAAGACAACATGCTAATATCCAGCCAACCCCACCTATGTTAGACTAGAGAGCCGGTGGTCTCGCACCGGCTGCCATTGATATAGTAAGGGAAGAAATAGCCGGGGCGTTCCGAGATAAGCTCGGAGTAAGCATGGTCCCTGGGGGGCAATCATATCGGAAACCTTATGACAGCCGATTTGATCACCACCCATACCCACAGGGAACCAGGATACCCGAATTCGCAAAATTTTCGGGTGATCAAGGGAAAAACACACGCGAACATATAGGCCAGTTCTTAGCACAATTGAGAGAATTGGCCGACACAGAGGCATTTCGCGTACGTTTATTTTCATTATCGCTAACAGGAACCGCGTTTGCATGGTATGCCACTTTATCTCCTAATTCCATTTCATCATGGGGGGATCTAGAACAAAAATTTCATGATCATTTTTTCTCCGGTGACTATGAGTTGGATTTGGTAGATTTAGTGTCGTTGCGACAGACAAAAGATGAATCGGTTAATGATTACATCCGGAGATTCCGAGATACAAGAAACCGATGCTTTCAAATTCATTTAGCAGAGAAACAGCTAGTAGGATTAGCCTTTAATGGTCTGCGATATTATTTAAAAGAAAGATTAGAAGGCATCCAATTTTTTACACTAGCACAGTTACACCAGAGAGCTTTGGCTTGCGAAAGCCGGAGCAAAGAAACTGCTAAAACAATGCGTCACAACGTACACATAGTAGAATGCGACCAAAGTAGCTCAGATGACGAATCAGCAGAAGTGTACGCTGCTGAAATGGTTTGGCCAAAGCAGGCCAAATCTTCGGCTTGTGCTTCCTTACAGCCGGTTCAAAAGAAACAGCAAGAGGAGGTAAAGTTTACATTTAATGTTGGTAAATGTGATAAAATATTTGATGAGTTACTTAAAATGGCAATATTAGAATAAATCACACTGTTCCATCCGCCGACGAGCTAAAACGTCGTGCGTACTGCAAGTGGCATAATTCATTTTCTCATGCCACTAATGATTGTAATGTATTTCGGCGACAGATTCAATCGGCCATTAATGAAGGACGATTGAAATTTCAGGAAATGCAGGTGGATACAGAGCCCTTTCCGATGAACATGATTGACTTCGAGGGCAAGAAAGTCCTGATTCGGCCAAATACAGCCGATAAAGGCAAAGGCAAGGAAACAATCATCGGCAATGCTAAAAAGGCCGATGGGGATTGTAAAGCTTCTTGCAGGAAAGTGGTGGCCGAGAAGACTCCCGATGGAGGGGAGACCCTGAAGGTGACCATCACAGCCTCTAGCACTGGGGGGCAAGCGCAGACAGGGAGACAGTTGCGGGAACCCGTGTTGCGCATCACGGACAGTCCGCCGCCCCGACGCGGACGGTCCGACGCTTCTCTAGACGGTCCGGAGGACTCCGGCGGACGGTCCGGCCATGCTCAGGACTCGCAGCGACCACGTACCTTCAAACCACGACGACCAGAGATAGGTACGTGGAAAACAAATACATTTAAAGCAGCTGGTCGGCTGATTAAGCCTGGCCCGACTTTCGATCAATTGTTGTCTAAATATGTGAAAAAGAAGGCCGGCCCCAGTGACCGGCCACCGAAGCGACCCCGCTCACCCATTCATGAGCAACGTCAGGTCAGGCCGATTGGACCACCTCACCAATCGGAAGAAATGAAAGGTCCTATTGTACAATTGAGACCTAACATGCCGACATGGACCCCTCCACCTCCTTATCCATCTATGCCATATCCATACACATACTTACCTCCACCATATGTCCCAAATCAAATGTGGGGCATGCCACCATATCCATTTGGAATGCCACAGTACCCCGCCTGGGGGGCACCCAAACATCTGTTTTTGATAGGTTGGCGCCGCCAGTGCAAGACCGATTGAGCGCTGCTGAATCCGGTCACCAGGCACAGGCCCAACAAGATTGCCGGACTACTCGGCCTCCTAGGCCGACCAATCCGGCAGGGGGGCATATGCCTGTAGCAACTCAAAGAACAACAAAAAAGGACATCATCAAAATAGGCACCGCAGATGTTGTCATACGGGGAGACAATAAAGGGCCGATGATTTTCGGCGAATCGGCCAACACAACCGAAAAGGATACGACTACCATCAAAACAGCCGATCCAAAATACTCCATGCCTCGATGGTGCCCAGCGGGATTGACACGATCCCAAAAGAGAAAATTACAGCGCCTAAGAGCAAAAGAGAGCCAGGAGAAGGAGGCGGAAAAGACATTTAATGACACACATCCACTATACCCGCCACCGCAAAAGAAATGGAGACCGAAGGCCGTTGAGAAAAAACAAACGGCCACAGAAATAGAAAGTCAACCTGCACCAGGCGCGGACGTCCGGCCCCCGCGCACGGACCGTCCGCCGTTCACCAGGAAGCCTCTAGACAACCTGCACCAGGCGCGGACCGTCCGGCCCCCGCGTGCGGACCGTCCGCCGTTCACCAGGAGGCCTCCAACGACACGACAACATCAATGGAAGAGGACAACCTGCTGGGAGAAGACCTGGTCGACTACGAGGCTTCTCCAGAACGCACAGGTATGAATGTAAATATTATTACATTTTCTGCCGATTGTACTATCATCGGCAACGATGAACCTGTTGTTGCCCAGTTTGATTTTGGTCCTAAAGAAGCCGCCTTTACTAAACCAAAGGAATCGGTAAATCATTTAAAGTCGCTCTTCGTGCGCGGTCACATTGATGGGATACCGATTGCTAAGATGTTGGTAGACGGAGGGGCGGCTGTAAATCTAATGCCTTATTCATTATACAGAAAATTAGGTAAACAAGATGACGAACTTGTCAAGACCAACATGACCCTCAGCGGTGTTGGAACTGATAGTTCGATCAAAGCCAGGGGAGTCACGTCCGTTGAATTAACCATCGGGACTAAGACCCTTGCTGCTGCATTCTTCGTCGCTGATGTAGAAGGAAATTACAGTTTAATTCTAGGCAGAGATGGGATTCATGCCAATCAATGTATACCTTCTACATTACATCAAATGCTAATACAATGGGTAGGCGATGACATAGAACAAGTACATGCTGATGTATCGGCCTGCATCGCTGTGGCCGATGCCCCTGTACTCTGGACTTATGAGACTGCTACATGTCTCACAGGAGTAGATTTTTCTGATTATCAATTCATAAGTATAGATAAGAAAGGTTTCATTCCTGTAATGCTAGAGCCGATGGAGAATCGGCTAAATCCTAAATAAAGTTTAAATGATGAATACAGACAAAGTTTATGAGTCTTTGGTCACGGACAGTTCGGCCGTCAAGGCCAGATGGTCTGGTCTTTCACAAAAGGGTTCGGACTTTAAGACCGAACATCTATTGCAGCAAAAAGACAGTATTACGGATGATCCGGTCCCTGAGACCGAAAAGTCCGCCGTCACACAAAGATCATCTAATTCCTCTGTGGGGAGCATGATAGAGGAATTCAGAGATCTTGATAAACTAGGACAGGGGTTTACATCGGCCGATCCTTTGGAGGAGATTGACATAGGAGATGGTAAAACTCCAAGGCCGACTTTTGTAAACAAGACCCTGGAGACCGATCCTAGAGATAAGATGATCGGTCTATTGAAGGAGTATTCAGATTGCTTTGCTTGGAATTACACTGAGATGCCTGGATTAAGCCGAGAGATCGTGGAGCATCAGCTGCCTATTAAATCGGGTTTCAGACCTTTCAAGCAGAGAGCTAGAACATTTCGTCCAGATCTTCTCCCACGCATCAAGGACGAAATCCACCGGCTGCTAGAAGCTGATTTTATCAGACCTTGCAGATACGCAGAGTGGGTCTCCAATATTGTGCCGGTGGAGAAGAAGGAGACAGGTAAACTTAGAGTATGCATTGATTTTCGCAATTTAAATAGAGCAACTCCTAAAGACGAATATCCCATGCCCATAGCCGACACATTAATCAATAATGCATCAGGAAATAGAATTATTAGCTTCCTTGATGGTAATGCCGAATATAATCAGATTTTCATGGCCGAAGAAGATGCGTCTAAAACGGCCTTTATATGTCCAGGCTTCATTGGTTTATTTGAGTGGGTTGTCATGACATTTGGTCTGAAAAATGCTGGTGCTACTTATCAGAGGGCTATGAATTTGATCTTCCATGAATTGTTAGGAAACACTGTGGAAGTTTACATTGATGATATTGTAGTCAAATCGGCTGAGTTTAGTTCTCATATAGCTGATTTGCGCAAGGCCTTTGATAAAATGCGTCAGTATGGTTTGAAAATGAACCCACGTAAATGTGCTTTTGGAGTGTCGGCTGGTAAGTTTTTAGGATTTGTCATACATGAACATGGTATAGAGATAGACCCTGACCGAATCAAATCTATTCGGAATGTGGGGCCTCCGACCTGTAAAGTCGAGGTACAGAGGTTCCTCGGCAAGGTGAATTATTTACGAAGGTTTATTTCTAACCTAGCCAGGAAGATTGATGCGTTTACCCCTATTCTTCGGCTTAAGAATGATGCCGAATTCGCTTGGGGGGCAGAACAACAAGAAGCATTTGATCTCATAAAAAATACTTATCTTCGGCTCCCGTATTAAAAGAACCACAAGCAGGAGTGCCATTTCGATTATACATTGCAGCTGAGGATAAGGTCATTGGGGCTGTTCTGACACAAGAAACTGAGGGGAAGGAGCATGTGGTGGCATATCTAAGCCGAAGGTTGGTGGATGCTGAAACAAGGTACACTTTTATTGAAAAGTTATGCTTATGCTTGTTTTACGCATGCACCAAATGTAGATGTTATTTACTGTCTAGTCATTGCACTGTTTCTGGTCAAGCCGATGTGATCAAATACATGTTACATAACCCAATTATGAGTGGTAGAATTGGTAAGTGGGCTTATGCACTAATAGAATATGACTTGGCCTATGAACCATTGAAATCTATGAAAGGCCAAGTCGTAGCGGATTTCATTGTAGAACATGGGGTTAATGATATTCATGAGCTAGACATGTCATACCTCACTATTACTCCTTGGACTTTATATTTTGATGGATTGGTTTGCAATGAAGGGCAAGGAATTGGCATTGTACTTGTTTCACCAAGTAATGTCTCCTTTGACTTCTCTAGCCGATTGAAAACTTATTGCACTAATAATCAAGCTGAATATGAGGCCCTCCTATTCGGTTTAGAACTTTTAAATGGTATGAGAGTAAAACATGTGATGGTATTTGGTGATTCTCAGCTGGTTGTCCAACAAGTGTTAGAAGAATATCAATGCTTTGATGGTACTCTAAATAGTTACCTTGAGAAATGTTGGAGCATAATCCATTCTTTTGACGAATTCAGTATTCGGCATATCTCTAGAGTTGAGAATCATAGAGCTAATGATTTGGCACAAGATGCATCAGGTTATCGGATAAAGAGAGGGAAGTTTCACAAAACTGAAAATCTGATAACCAGTGCAAAGCCAAATTCCCAGGTCGCGGACCGTCCGCGTGATGACGCCGGACCGTCCGGGGTTACCAGAAATGTTCTTTTCATTAATTCGGCTGACAATGAAGCCGATGCAAGTGATTGGAGGACACCTATACTTAATTATTTACGAAATCCCAATATCAGGACAGATAAGAACATTCGGCGAACAGCTTTCAAGTATGTTTTGATGAGTGATGAACTTTACCGCCGAACAGTCAATGACATCCTGCTTAAGTGCTTGGGCCCAGATGACGCTATATTAGCCATGGCCGAAGTACATGAAGGAATTTGTGGTACTCATCAATCAGCTCCAAAGATGAAGTGGTTGTTGCGAAGGTCTGGTTTTTATTGGCCTAGTATGATAGCTGATTGTTTCAAGTACTACAAGGGTTGCCAAGTGTGTCAAAAATTCGGCGACCTACAGTTGGTCCCTGCAGCCGAATTACATCCTATCATCAAGCCTTGGCCGTTCAGAGGATGGGGATTAGACTTTATTGGAGAAATTCATCCTTCATCATCAAAGGGGCATCAGTTTGTGCTAGTTGCCACTGACTACTTCACCAAATGGACTGAAGCCGTTGCTCTAAAGAACATGACACACAAGGAGGTAATTGAGTTTATAACTGAGCATATCATTCATAGATTCGGCATTCCCCAGACCTTAACAACAGATCAAGGTACCTCTTTTATGTCAAAGGAGGTACGTGAATTTGCTGACTTATACAGAATTAAGCTGCTTAATTCATCTCCATATTATGCTCAGGCCAATGGTCAGGCCGAGTCTAGCAATAGGACATTGATTAATTTGATAAAAAAGAAAATATCTGATAATCCTAAACATTGGCATAAGATTTTGTCTGAGGCTTTATGGGCTCATAGAATATCTAAACATAGGGCTACTAAAGTATCTCCTTTTGAGCTTGTCTATGGGCAGGAAGCAGTGTTGCCTATGGAAATAAGTTTGAATGCTATCAGGTTCGCCAGACAAAATGATCTAACTGCTACCGATTATTATGATTCAATGATGGATAATATTGATGAGGTGACTGACAAAAGGATGATAGCTTTGGGAGCAATAGAAAAGGACAAAATCATGGTAGCCAGGGCCTACAACAAGAAGGTCAAAGCAAAATCATTTCAAGTAGGAGACCTGGTGTGGAAGACCATTCTGCCTCTAAGGAATAAAGACCGGAAGTTCGGGAAATGGTCACCAAGCTGGGAAGGCCCTTATAAAGTAAAACAGGTGATGTCTGGCAACGCCTATTTGCTACAAACATTACAAGGCAAGGACTTGCCTAAGGCTTTGAATGGGCGTTTCCTCAAACAGTACCATCCTAGTATGTGGCAGGATGCCTAAGAGAACCGATGTAATCACATCGAGTTAGTTGCTTTTGGTTTGCTCAGCTCCACCAAAAGGCAGGGGGCATATGTTGAGCACCATATTGAGCGGGCGGACGGTCCGGCCCTGAGGCCGGACGGTCCGCGGTCCGGACAGTCCGCGCCTGTGGGCCGTAGGGTCCGCGCATGCGCAGAGCAGTTTAGGGTTCCAAGTTTTGTGCTATGTTTGTTGGCTAGATTTGCGGAATTAACCCGGAATCCAGTCGTGTAAAGGGTCCAGCCCCCCTCCTCTATATAAAGAGAGGTCTACGGCCGATTTATAATAATCAATCGAATCAATACAACTTCTATTTCACATTTTATCTTAAGAGTAGTTCTAGTTTAGCCCTAGTTTAGCCTTCCAATCCCCAAATTCTCCGCCTCTCCTCGACTCTACGTCAATTAGAGGAGTCTAGGTCGGCCTGCCCGAGCCTAGACAACTCCTAGGATCTCTCCTCCCCGACGGGGTCTCTCCCGGGAGCGAGATCCAGGCGCCGCCGGTGATCTTCCGCCGCCCCTGCGTACGCGCGGACCGTCCGGCCCTAGGGCGCGGACCGTCCGGCCGTCAGGCAGGGAACCCGAGCTCCTGCACCAGGTCGCGGACCGTCCGGCCCTGTGCCGCGGACCGTCCGCGCCTGACCAGAGAGCACCGCCGCCTCGCGCCAGGTCGCGGACCGTCCGGCCCTGGGCCGCGGACCGTCCGCGCCTGACCAGAGAGCACCGCCGCTGGTTCTCTTGAGTAATTGACGCCTCCCAAAAGGTGTCAACACTTAGATTCTGCAAAGTTTTTTTTTATGTTTATTTGTAACAAAAAGGCAACGTGCTTAGTTCGTCTCCTGGAAATAATGTAAGCTTGCTCTGGCCAAAATTGTCCACGTTCGGTTTCTGAAGTTTCTAGTCCGCAAGACCTCTTCAAGTTCAGATAGATTTCAGACTACAGTTTTCAGAGCTGGATAAGGAAAAGATCCTCGTGCCTTTGGGAGGGGAGGGGAGGGGAGGGGGGAGAATGGAATGCCTTTGGGAGGGGAGGGGAGGGGAGGGGGGAGAATGGAACGTAGAAATCAGGATGCGACCACGTTCCTCGAAAAGCCAGTCAACAGACGAGGTGGTTGTTCAACGCAGTTTGAAGTCTTGAATAGAGACAGACTTACTGTTTGAATGTTTGTCTTCCATGGATCTGGCGACGTGCTTGTTAGATTTCAGAACGTACGTGCTCAAATTTAATAGTCTGGGTTTTTTTCCCCTTTGATGTTTCAGTTATACAAGTCAGAACTGTGGCATATGAAATTGACTTTCTTTGAACCAGTGATGCTTTTTTTTACCCTGTATTTTGAAAACGTGCTCAGATTGATGGTTTTATTTCTTAAATAATGCCTAGCACCCAATTTTGTTGACAAAAAAAACATTACATTGCGACAGTTTTTTTATACAGCATAACAGAATATGAGCGTTAAATTCCTTGTAAAAAGAAGAATTCGAGGGTTAAAGAAAGTTGCTGTGACTGTTTTGTTCTCTTGTGCTTCCTTTATCCTCAATTATAAGACGTTTTGATTTGTTTTATATATAATTTTTTATTACAAAATATACACTATGTTTAGATACGTTACAAAAATAATGTATTTAGAAAGAAAAAAAATCAAATGCTTTATAATTTATAATATAGGGTAGTAATTAAGAAGCTTCCTGTCCGGCCGGGCAACAAGAGTGTATTTGTCAACCCCTAAAATCTCGCATGACATCAGTCAAAGTTTCAACGTACCAAAATGTTGCCCATGCTATATAATAGTACTGCACTAGTAGAAGATTGCGGCGCTATGTACTGACCTCTGAATAATCTGTCCTACTCTCCTGCATATTTATATTTATTTGCATCTATCTTTTTGGGTGCTTTGGTACATGACACCGAGATAAGGATGGCAACCGCTCCCCATCCTTATTCTCGTGAGAAAAAAATTCCCCACGAGCTGAATGTTTGTGGAAGATATTTTTCCCATCCTTGTTCTCCGCCACAATAAATCTTGAGAATCTCTGCTTTGTTTAAATTATAATTAAAACATACTTTCTTTATTATTAATATAAAATATTCTCACTTATATATATTATCATATATTAGATGTAAAAATTATTATACGTACATAAAAATGAACACATATGTACAATGAATGATCTCTTGACAAGGTAATAATTTATTTTTATCATTAGTTATTACATGAAAATATTCATGTGTCAGCTTATGGCTCTCATGGAGAACAGAGATGTAGAATACTTCCCTGTCCCCGTTTACCTGTTAAGAGAGATTTTTCCCGTTTACATTCTCGTGGAAGGAAGAAACTTTCTCATCCCTGTCGGGATCGAGGCCTATTGCCATCTCTACACTGGGAAGACGACTTAATTGGCTCCCTAACCGTTCTAAATGTATTTCCCTCCAAGGGCCTGGTCAATTCAACGTTGGATCTTGAAATGCAATTCGCGATTGATAAGAAACATGCCCTTCCCCTCTAAATCGTTGTCAAGTACTGGATTACCATCCTTCCTGGTTGTCCTTCCTGGTTGTCCTTACTTACTATATGTGATATCTGGGAATTCCTCCCAAGCTCTATAACTAGAATATTCGTTATGGAGTTTCCTTTCTTCAATGAACCTCGTTCCAGAGTAATAATAGAACTAAAGATTTCATGCCCTATAGGCAGTATATTCTCAACATAATTAGAAGATCATAAGCACACTATAACAAAAAGTATCAAATACTCTTTCGATTTCAAATTATAAGATGTTTTAGTTTTTTAGATATGTTACTTTTACTATATATTTAAATATAATGTATATCTAATTGCATAAAAATAAATATCTAGAAAATCTAAAATATTTTATAAATTAGAACAGCAGGAATAATAAAACTACCATGCATGAATAAAAGTGTTGGTAATTTAAGTGATTCAGATTTTCAGTTTGGCTATTAAACTACATTGTTAGTTTTTTGGGAGGGGCAATTCCCTATATGCCACAACAGTTTTGTTTAGTATCTTATTTACCATTGCAAATGTTCTAATTCCTTTTATATCATTGAGATGCAATTTCTTATCCTTCTGTATGGCATAGAACACTACCGAACACAACTGCTTGCTGAGTGCTTCATGGACTCGGCGAAGTCTAGAAAAGCTCTCGGCAAAGAGGTATCGGTGAATTGTACATCGGCAACGACTTCTTTGTCGAGTCCTTTTTGTCAGGCACGTGACACTCAACAAAGAGAAGTCGCCATCACGACGCCAAGTGAAGCGAGAATAATCATTTTGAGCCCGTCTCAAGAATCCTTTTAATGTATCTTGGGTTTGAGATTTTTCCTGCAGAAAGAACACCCAAGTGAAGCGAGAATAATCATCCACAATAACTAGACATTACTTACTCCCGCCGATGCTTATGTAGGCAATCGGGTCGAATAAATCCATGTGGAGTAGCTCGAGCGGCCTGTCAGTCGTCATGATGTTCTTGTGTGGATGGTGAGTACCAACTTGCTTTCCTGCTTGGCATGCGCTACAAACCCTGTCTTTCTCAAAATGAACATTGGTTAGTCCTAAAATATGCTCTCCCTTTAGAAGCTTGTGAAGATTCTTCATCCCAACATGGGCAAGTCGGCGATGCCAGAGCCAACCCATATTAGTCTTAGCAATTAAACGTGTCAAGTTCAGCTTGGTTAAAATCAACTAAATTTAGCTGACCCTCTAACACTCCTTTAAATGCTATTGAATCATCACTTCTTCTAAAGACAGTAACACTTACATCTATAAATAGACAGTTGTAGCCCATTTTGCATAATTGAGAAACTGAAAGCAAATTGTAATCTAAAGAATCTATAAGAAAAATATTGGAAATAGAATGGTCAGGAGATATAGCTATTTTACCTAAACCTTTGACCAATCATTGATTTCCATCCCCGAATGTGATAGCTCGTTGGGGATCTTCATTTCTCTCATAGGAGGAGAACATTCTCTTCTCCCCTGTCATGTGTTTTGTGCACCCGCTATCGATTATCCAACTTGAGCCACCGGATGCATAAACCTACAAAACAATTTTAGGCCTTGTTCTTAGGTAACCAAACGGTCTTGGGTCTTTCACATTGGGTACCCAAACACAAGTTTTGGAGCTCTTGTGTTTGCCCCCAACATATTTGTCAACTACTTTGCCTGATTTGTTAGTTAAAACATATGATGCATCAAAAGTTTTAAATGAAACATTATGCTCATTTGATGCAGCAAGAATCTTCTTTCTAGGCATCTTAACATGTGTGGTATGCCTAGAGCTAGAAGCCTCATTTTTATACATAAATGCACGATGAGAAATAGTATGCTGTTTCCTAGCATGAATCTTCCTAATTTTGTACTTAGGATAGTTAGCAGGATATAAAATGTAGTCTTCATTATCCTGAACCATGGGAGCCTTGCCCTTAACAAAATTAGACAATCTTTTAGGGGCATTAAGCGTGACATTGCTCCCCTGTTGGAAACCAATGCCATCCTTAATGACATGGTGTCTCCCATTATAGAGCATGCTTCTAGCAAATTTAAACTTTTCATTTTCTAGCTCATGCTCGATGATTTTAGCAGTTAATTTAGCTATATGATCATTTTGTTGTTTAATCATGGCAAGGTGATCATCCATAGCTTCTACATTAACATTTCTACATCTAGTACAAGTAGAAACATGCTCAACAGTAGATGTAGATGGTTTGCAAGCATCTTAGCATTTAATCTAACATTCTCATCTTTAAGACAGGAAATAGAATCATTGCAAACATTTAATTCTTTAACCTTAGAAACTAAACTAGCATTTTCATTTCTAAGACTAGAAATTGAATCATGACAAATGCTAAGCTCCTTAGTTAAGTTTTCACATTTTTCTACTTCCTCAGCATAAGCATTTTTCAGTTTAACAAATTTTTTGTTTTCTTTAATGAGAAAGTCCTCTTGGCTATCCAAGAGTTCATCCTTCTCATTAATGGCTTCTATTAATTCATTTAATTTTTTTCTTTTGGTCCATGCTAAGATTGGCAAATAAAGACACTCAATTATCTTCACTATCACTAGAGCTACCCTCATCACTAGATGTTGTATATTTGGTGGTGGCTCTAGAGTGTACTTTCTTTTTCTTGCCGTCCTTAGCCATGAGACACTTGTGGCCGACGTTTGGGAAGAGGAGGCCCTTGTTGACGGCGATGTTAGCGGTGTCCTCGTCGGAGGAGTCGGTGGAGCTCTCGTCGGAGTCCCTCACCGGACAGTCCGGACACAAGTGCCCTCTGACTTCGTGGCTCTAACTTCTGGCGCGACACTATAGCTCACTGTAGCACTTTGCATAGTCGACCGTTGGCACTGGATAGCCGTTGCCCGCTGTTGGGGACTTGTTCTAAAATGCTATGAGTTAAGAACAAGGCAACACAAAATGTTAAATGTTAATGTCCTTCGTCCTTCGAAGCATTATTTCCTTTAGGATATAACAATCTTCGGACGAAGGTCATGAAGGACGTACCTTCATCATCACGGTATACGTTAATGAAAGATAGAGCATATGAAACATGAAAGACAACATGAATAATCATATAACATAATTCACATGTCTTCATTATATAATCTCGAATATATAAAAATAATATTTAATTACATTTGTACCTTCGGCTTGACAGAAGGCAAAAATCCAAGCGTGGAGCTCGAGCGACTACAAGATAGCATGAACAGTGCAGGGGACCGGGTATTGTTCATCTATTTATAGGCACAGGACGCAGCCTGTGAGAAATTACATTCATGCCCTTTACAAATGATTACAATCATAATACAAGTTATCATGGGCCAATTGGTCATTTCATCTTTAAGTCGGTGCATCTGGAAGTACGCTACGAAGCTCTCTGATTGATAGCTTCGGCTTTGTGTCAATCTTCCGAAGGTGTTTCTTCTTTTGGGACCTTCAGCGACGAAGCAGACCCCCAACACCCGCTGACTCATCGAACAGTCCGGTGGCACACCAGACAGTCCGGTGAATTATAGCGGAGGGCGCCGTTGAATTTTCGAGAGTGGCTGCTTCGGAGTGTACGGCCCTGGTGCACCGGATAGTCCGGTATGCCATTTTTCAGCATACTGGATTCCTTTTGCTCCTTTTAAATTGGGTCCCTAACTTGATTCTTTTATTGGTTTGTGTTGAACCTTATGCACATGTAATACATGTATTCTAGACAAACTAGTTAGTTCATGTGTTTGTGTTGACTATCAACCACCAAAATTATTTATAGGAAAAGGTAAACCCTATTTCCCTTTCAGAGATAATACACTTGTGTGGCCTGTTGTGCCAGTGTGCCACGATATAGACATCGTCTCCTGGTAAGGTGGAATCCTGTTGAATTTCGACTAGCCCAAGATTAGAATGTGTCTGTCTCGTCACTTCAGGGTCAAACTAATGACATTTGAATATTACTGGAGTACCAAACATGCATTTTGAAGTTTTTCTTCGTAGTTCGGTCGTACATCCATACCCCTTCCTCCCAAGCACGGAACAATTCATCAATCAAAGGTTCCATGTACACGCCTATTTTATTCCCTGGGTGTCCAGGAATTATCAATGACATAAATATTGTGACGGAACCTCCCAAGTAATTAGGCCCACCTACAGTTGTCCTTGTCCAACGGACATCAGACAACCTTGTAGGTGCCCCTGAACTACTTGACAAGTTCGGTATCTTTCCTTACCTTACCAGGAACGTCTCACCCATCTTGTAGACATTACAGAACATTGGAGATGAAGAAATGCGGAAGCGAATTACATAAACTTTACATTTATTTCAAAAGTAAGCTTGAGTTATATTATTACAGACCAGCCTAAAAGTGAGTGCATAGATATAATACAAACCATGGGAGGCACAAGACTCCTCCCGATAAGCTAAAGGCAAAAGATCCTAAACGGAGGACCGAGTCCTCCCGCACTTCAGTCTTGATTTTCTTCTTTTGGAACCACCTTGGCACAGAAGTAGCAAAAGTCTGCTACTTCCTCACCTAAAAACAACAAAGGGATAAACCCTGAGTATGGAATACTCAGCAAGTCTTACCCGACTAAAGAAAAGACTCTCAAGGGTATGCTGGTTATGTGGGAGTCAAGGTAAGGCTTTTCAATATTCAAAGACTCTGTTTTGCAGAAATGCTTACTAAAGTGGATCCTTAAAAATCCAGTTTTAATTTGTCAAGTTAAGTAAAATTACCTGTACTAGAGTTCTTTCTACCCTAGTTCAATCACTGGTCCTGTACTAGCCAATTTCTTAACAAAAACCCATCATCTTTAGTGGAATGCTACGTGTAAGTCAGTGGCCAAGTCTCCATAACCGCGGAGGTACGGCGATCCGAATCGATTATACTCAGCTGAGGATCTCCAATCACACGACATATGTAGCACTTAACCCTTGCATATGTCAACCCACCACCGGGGTTCTTAAGACCGGATCAGGTTCACGCAGACCGAGAGCACAGATACGCCACCGTCCAGCCTCTTGCCACGGAGGGTACACGCTACTCTCGCCACCGCTCCACGCCCATCTCGTGTTGTCTTATTCCGGCCTTAGTCTGCCCGAGGCAAGGCTTACCCATGACGAGGCATGTGACCAGTTAAAGGGTCCTCGGTCAGCAGGCCTACATCGAGACGGTCCTTAATTGACTCAGACGGAGACACTACACCGAGACTCTCTTTCTCGTGCAAGTCACCCGCCCGGTCTCAGCTTAATCTTTTTAACCCAAAAACTTGGTACCTGACAGAGGTACATCTTTTCCGATGTTGGACCCATCATGGCCATGATGGATCCACCATCAAGTTTTATTTTTGAAAACAACCCTCCCACTTTGCCAAACATCTTTTGTAAAACAAATCTTTTATTTTTCTAGAGCAATGCTAAGCAAAGTAAAACCTTTTGTAAAAACAGGATTTCAAGGGGGGTAATCAAAATCAAGGAAGGTAATGCAGGAATTGTTTAACAATCAACTCCTATAACTTAATGCAGCAAGCAAGTGAGAAAGATTTTAAAAACATCAAGGGAGGTGGCAAATGCACCGGGGCTTGCCTTCGTTTACAGGTGATTCAGGCTCGGATCCACAAATGTCGAAGTAGAAACTATTCCCGGCCTGAGTGTCCAAAGGTGGTTGCACTTGCTCTTCAGTTACTTCTATCTCTTCTTCTCGTTCTAATCAGAACCATATGTATGTATAAGAATGGATGCCATGGGATGCTCATGAGGATGCAAAGACAACATAAACTTATTAGTTATGTCTTGAATACAACTTGCCTTCACGGAGTTCCGGGAACTTAGGGTTTCCGGAGTCGGTAAAGGAGTTCATAGGGCAGGGGGGGTGTTTTGGGGTTTGGTGGTCAAACAAGGTTCAAATCAGTTCAAACTCTACCCAAGGCTTCTAAATATTATATAACACTCATATAAAAATTTTGGGCATTTTAGGACTTATCAATTATTTTGTAAAAATCTATAACCAAGACTTTTAACTACTTCAAATACCCTAAAATTTCTTACTTTCACTAAAAATCACCAACTTATTTTTATTAAATACTATGGAAAATAACAAACCTAGGAAAATTAGTTTCACAATTTTAGCATTTTTCTACATTTTTCTACACATTTCTAAAGTTTTCCTGAAAAAGAAAAAGAAAAGGGATAAACAGGACTGGGCCGATTCTGGCTCAGACGGCCCAAGCCTTAGAGAAAACGGAACGCGCCCGCGCCCGCGAGGGAGGCTTTGCGCAGAGGCCCTCGATGTTTTGACTAAACCAGAACAGGGTCGTTCACTGTTTTCGCAAGTCACTGACCAATTACAGAAAGACCCTCGGGTTTCTGTTTCTTCGCAGGGGAAGGTCCACGACAACGGCCGCGCGGAGGATGAACTCCGGTGAGGTTGTGCCGGCGAATTTAAGCAACGGCCGGTGCTCCCGAGCGGCGTACACCGGATTAAACCCTCCCTGAACGATTCCCCTAACTTAATTTCACGATTGGTAAGCTATCACGCCCTGTCCACGTGAACCGCGAACGATGAGGACAATGGTACGTGTTCCCGGTGATCCCTGGCGGTCCGGTTCAATTAAAGGGTTCGAGGGGTTTGCGGGGTACCTACGGAGGCTAGAACAAGCGGCAGAGGGACTTGAGCTCACCTGAATCGAGCTGGCCACGGTGAGGTCTTCTTCGCGGTGGCGGAGAACCAAATTGGGGGGAATTCAAAATTTGTGCTCGCTAGTGGGGGATTTGGGATGCAGGTGGGTGCGGTAGCTGCTTGGGTACATGGCGGAGCTGGGGACATGGTCAATTTATAGAGGCCGCGAGCGGTGGCCGGGGATTTGGGCGACGACGCGCGGCGGCCGGAGGTAGAAGAAGGTACTGGCGCACGTGAATTCGTGGCATCTACCGTGGCAGTTACTCCGACGAGCCACGAAGAGGCACAAGGGTTCACGACGATGTAGTGGAGGGGCTGAGCCACGCGGCGCAAGGCCGGGAGGCGGCTGTCGCCGGCGAGCATATCCACATCCGCCGTGGTGAGTGCGGTACGGCGGCCGGGATTGTTTACTGCCCGGAGTTATCCATGGCGACGATATTTTCGCGACTCCGCAGTGCTATCCAACACCCAGGCGCTAATCTCGACGCCGGCGACACGAATCACGGCGGAGAGAGCCGTCGGCAGCGAGGGACTGCCGCGCTGGCGATCTGATCCAGTCGGGCTACTGTACCATGGCGAGTGGCATTCAGACAGCCTGACAGAGCAAGTTCATAGCCATTTTTCTTCAATTTTTGCATTACAACTTTGTCATCTATCTGCACCAAAGTTGTAGGGTTACAAACCAGCTACAATCCAACTATAGAGATCAAACTCATTTGAGCACTGGATCATGCTCAAAACCCTAGCTTGAAGTCGAGGTCAGTTCACTGCTAGTCTGAAAATTCAGACATAACAGCCTGACAACCCAACTTTAGGCTTGGTTTTCTCTAAATTCTTCTTAACAACTAAGCTCACAACCTTAAGCAAAGTTGTTCTCCTATAATTGGTCTTCAACTTTGATGTGGTGACCTAGGGCAAAAACCCTATACTTTGTAAGTTACAAAGCCCTAAAGTGGAGCCTTTAACACTGAATTTCAGACTTAGTGTAGAACTCAAATGAGGTCCATTTTGCACTTAAGTCCAAATCTCAGGGTTTGGCTTGTAAGTACACATTTTTGTGAACCAAGGGACTTAAGAAACCTATTTGGCTTGGTTTTTTCACTTTAGCCCAAAAGTGGACTAAGTTTGCACTTAGGTCCCTAGGGTTTGGTTTCAGGGTTTTCCAGGGTTCCAATTAGGGTTTCTGGTATCTCAGGGGTATAAAAGTGATTCAAGTTTATTCTTAGGGTCATTTTATGACTTTTACCCTAAAGTATTTAGGTTTTCTTAACTTGAGTTAAGTTTTACCCCTTTGACCACTATTTAGGGTTAAGTCCATTACCCAGGGTTCTATTTGCAAAACACTTAAAACAATACAACTTGTTTGAAATTTTTGCCTAGTGAATGCACTCTAGGTGTGTCAAACATATGCAATGCCAATGCTCATGATGCCATGCTCAAGTTTTAGTTATAGTAACACCAGGGGTGTTACATCCTTCCCCCCATAAAAGAATCTCGTCCCGAGATTAAAAATCCTAGGGTAAGTAATGGTAAAGGAAACGCATCACATTTTTATTTCCTTATTTTTGGTACAAGACAGGGGTGATGTGGGGGTTACTTCTTTATTACAACAGCTATACAGGCTTTACAATTTACATGAGGCTAAAAAGCCTGGGAAATTCTTATCCAAGAAGTCTTGGGTTTCCCATGTAGCCTCATCTTCCGAATGCTGGTTCCACTGTATCTTGTAGAACTTGAGAGTCTTTCTTCGGGTGACCCTGTCCTTTTGATCCAGAACTCGAAAAGGATGTTCCGAGTATGTTAAGTCTGGTTCCAGGACAACATCAGTCACTTCAATGGTTCGATCAGGAACCCGAAGACATTTCTTTAATTGTGACACGTGGAACACATTGTGCACAGCAGACAATGTTTCGGGGAGCTGAAGTCGATACGCCACTGGCCCATATCTTTCCAGAATAAGAAAAGGACCAATATATCGTGGTGCAAGTTTTCCTTTAACTCCGAAACGCGATACACCCTTCATTGGTGAGACCTTCAAGTAGACATAGTCTCCTTCCAGGAAATATAAGGGCATTCGTCGTTTGTCCGCATAACTCTTTTGTCGAGTCTGGGCTTTCTTCATATTATGAATAATTTTCTGAACCTTTTCTTCGACCTCTTTCACCATATCAGGCCTAAAGAAGTACCTTTCTCCAGGTTCAGACCAATTTAGCGGAGTACAACATCGATGTCCATATAAAGCTTCAAAGGGCGCCATCTTGATACTTTCTTGATAGCTATTATTATATGAAAACTCCGCTAAGGGCAAACATTCATCCCATTTCTGTGGGAATTCCAGAACACATGCCCATAGCATATCTTCCAATATTTGGTTCACTCTCTCAGTCTGTCCACTGGTTTGAGGATGATAGGCCGAACTGTGGAGCAACTTAGTACCCAGGGTTTTATGAAGTTCTTCCCAGAACTTGGCTACAAATTGGGGTCCACGATCCGACACAATGGTCTTCGGAACACCATGCAGACTAAGAATACGAGCAATGTACAGTTGGGCGTAGACAGTAACCCGGGAATTTGTCTTGACCGGCAGAAAGTGAGCAATCTTTGTAAGTCGATCAACAATCACCCAGATAGAGTCATACCCTTTTGTAGTCCTGGTTAATCCCACAATGAAGTCCATACAATATCTTCTCCTTTCCGTGTTGGGATAGGTAAGGATTGTAATGGACCAACAGTCTTCATGTATATGGCCTTGACGCGTTTACAAGTGTCACATCTAGCCCTATAGTGTGCAATTTCAATTTGCATCTTTGCCCACCAGAAGAACACATAAGGTTCCATGTGTGCAACTTGCTTTTTCTGATGACACTGTACTATCTAAGTCTGTTGGGTGGCAATCATGCAACTTTACCCAAATAGAATCAGATGCACCATCTTGGGTAAAACACACCAAAAAGTGGTTTACCAACAAGTGGTTACAGTGAGTTCATAGCACACGAGACGAGTGTGAATGTCGAGTAACATCACGGTCAACTCATGTTAGCCAGGGAATCCAAATTCACGAAAGGTGATATTGATTCAAGAAAAATCACCAGTGGAGGGATCTAAAAATGCGGACTTTGCAACTAGTCCATTTTATCGAGCACTAGACATGGCTCGACCCAATCACTTATGCTGGAAAAGCATATATGAGGCAATCGAGGCACGACTAGAGCGATGGTTAGGTGGTTATTGACCGACTTAATCTCGATTCTTGAAAATTCTTCCTTAAGAGGGGTTGTACAAAAATGAGCTTAGACAACTCGATAAAACGATCTCTAAACTCAACCTTCGTTCACCAGGCAGTTGCACGTTAGTGAAACCAACTTGTTGAACTACTTTTGACATTGAGCAAGTCCTCTCAGTACCATCGGTAAGCCAAGGGTTGAGAGTTCACATTTGCAAGCCAAAGGTCATGCATTTGGATAGAAATCCATTTAGTCAGGTTGTTCATCCGTTTCTTCAAGCGAGATGAATTATCCACTTGGTTAGGGAATACATAGATTAATTAGGAAAGCGAATGAACAAACTCCTGCATTTCAGCAGCAGGGGAAAGTCAATCTCCAATTTGAGAGCTAATTAGTTGTTTTCTTACACTAAAAAGCTCCAAGGCTTCCCCTTTACACAAAGGATGCAAAGGGAACTTGTGTGAGTAGTCACTACCAAGATCAAAAGAAATAAGACCACACATGAAAGTGGTATGCCCTTTTGATCCAATGGAAATGACAGATGTTGCTTGATCTCTTCAAGACAACATAGAGAGTGTTTCAAGGAAAGATCAATGGGAGATAACACATCAGTGTAATTCCATAATGGATCATGACTAGAGACCTCGATACCGACATGCGTCAAGCAGCAAAATCCTGGGTGAGGTTCTCAGCTTCGCCGCGGTACCATAAGTTCTTAACCATGTCACCACTAGATTGAGCAAGGGTGATTATATACAACGAAATACTCCACTAATAAAGATGGTTACAAGTAAGGAGCCAAATAGATCATGGCCCAAGGCATGGCCATAATCTAAACTTGATAGAAGGAGTACGATGGGAGACTGTTAATTCAGCCCAATCATATTTCTATGCCCATCGCAGAGATCACAAGGTCAAGGCTTAAGTTGGTATGCCTTCGATAGATATGAAGAAACCAAAGGCATAAAATTCAAGGAAATGGTCGGACATGTCTTTCCTAGGTTGGGTTAATAAGGTAACCTGACAATCCACAAGGAGAGGCCAACTATACTAGAGACTTCAACCTGCATCAGCTGATCAAGAGAATGGCTCTAAAAGGAGGCACGACTTGAGATCCTTGTTTGAAGTCTAGGTATACTCTAGGTCCGACAAAGAAACTATCTAGGCATTTACTTGTACGGGTGTGGTCATGAAATGATAACGGAAAATTCGACTTTGGGTCGGGTCATGGTTCACTAAATCCTAATTCTTGGGTTTAGGCAACCAAGTCATCAACTCTCTATTGGTCATAACTCAACCTGATGGTTCTCGGATCAAGGTCGAGAATTGCTTTTTGCTGGGCTAACCAGTTCATGCCCAAGATGACATCCATGTCTTGGCTTTTCAGAACAATCATATTAGTAGGAAAGTCCTGTCTGGCCAATATTAAGGGCACCTGATAAGCCACTTCTTTTCACTTTTGGTAGCTTTACTGTCGGGCGTAGAAGACCATTCGTTAACCAACTTCATAGAGGGAGGGGGCCTGAAAAGGTCCGGTTCACCATCACGTGCTTCTCCCGCTACATGAGAAGGTCCGGCTTCTGTCCCGACAAGATTCGCAGGGACGTTCGGGTGCAGTTGTGAATACAACACATGCACTTCTTTATGTAGTGCATTACAACAGACCTGCAAGTTATCCATGGCTAAGCTAAGCTCCTCCACACGGGCTCGAGCTTTGGCTTTCTTAGCCCAGACGGGTAAACGAGAGTTAACCACCCAATCGAGTGCTAAATCTCGTTTCGCGAGTTGGTCTTGCAAGTAGCGGATGGCTACATCCACGACCCATAGATCATTCCTGTGACGGAGTTCTGATTGAAGCAGTTCAACTTGTGCTTCCAGATCCCGATAGGATCGTTGCTACCACTGCTACTTTCTTCATGTCTTGGAGTAAGTTAATGGCAGGGTACGCCAGTGGGTCTAGTAGATTTGCGCGCGGTCTTTCTGGTGCGCGACAGCATTTCTCTAAGGGGGAAATTTTATTAATATAGTACTTAGCATGATGCATGTGTAAGTACAGAATCAACCTTAGTCGATTCAACCTTCTATACATTGCACTCTTCCTATCTGGTCTTTAAGATAGACTTCTTCAAAATACTTAGGTAAGAAGAGAAAAGAATTTTTAGGTAAGACTTTTAAAATCCTTTTGAAGATGCCTCATAATATCTGCAAAGAAGGGCTACGCTCCGATACCAGCTGTGACGGAACCTCCCAAGTAATTAGGCCCACCTACAGTTGTCCTTGTCCAACGGACATCAGACAACCTTGTAGGTGCCCCTGAACTACTTGACAAGTTCGGTATCTTTCCTTACCTTACCAGGAACGTCTCACCCATCTTGTAGACATTACAGAACATTGGAGATGAAGAAATGCGGAAGCGAATTACATAAACTTTACATTTATTTCAAAAGTAAGCTTGAGTTATATTATTACAGACCAGCCTAAAAGTGAGTGCATAGATATAATACAAACCATGGGAGGCACAAGACTCCTCCCGATAAGCTAAAGGCAAAAGATCCTAAACGGAGGACCGAGTCCTCCCGCACTTCAGTCTTGATTTTCTTCTTTTGGAACCACCTTGGCACAGAAGTAGCAAAAGTCTGCTACTTCCTCACCTAAAAACAACAAAGGGATAAACCCTGAGTATGGAATACTCAGCAAGTCTTACCCGACTAAAGAAAAGACTCTCAAGGGTATGCTGGTTATGTGGGAGTCAAGGTAAGGCTTTTCAATATTCAAAGACTCTGTTTTGCAGAAATGCTTACTAAAGTGGATCCTTAAAAATCCAGTTTTAATTTCTCAAGTTAAGTAAAATTACCTGTACTAGAGTTCTTTCTACCCTAGTTCAATCACTGGTCCTGTACTAGCCAATTTCTTAACAAAAACCCATCATCTTTAGTGGAATGCTACGTGTAAGTCAGTGGCCAAGTCTCCATAACCGCGGAGGTACGGCGATCCGAATCGATTATACTCAGCTGAGGATCTCCAATCACACGACATATGTAGCACTTAACCCTTGCATATGTCAACCCGCCACCGGGGTTCTTAAGACCGGATCAGGTTCACGCAGACCGAGAGCACAGATACGCCACCGTCCAGCCTCTTGCCACGGAGGGTACACGCTACTCTCGCCACCGCTCCACGCCCATCTCGTGTTGTCTTATTCCGGCCTTAGTCTGCCCGAGGCAAGGCTTACCCATGACGAGGCATGTGACCAGTTAAAGGGTCCTCGGTCAGCAGGCCTACATCGAGACGGTCCTTAATTGACTCAGACGGAGACACTACACCGAGACTCTCTTTCTCGTGCAAGTCACCCGCCCGGTCTCAGCTTAATCTTTTTAACCCAAAAACTTGGTACCTGACAGAGGTACATCTTTTCCGATGTTGGACCCATCATGGCCATGATGGATCCACCATCAAGTTTTATTTTTGAAAACAACCCTCCCACTTTGCCAAACATCTTTTGTAAAACAAATCTTTTATTTTTCTAGAGCAATGCTAAGCAAAGTAAAACCTTTTGTAAAAACAGGATTTCAAGGGGGGTAATCAAAATCAAGGAAGGTAATGCAGGAATTGTTTAACAATCAACTCCTATAACTTAATGCAGCAAGCAAGTGAGAAAGATTTTAAAAACATCAAGGGAGGTGGCAAATGCACCGGGGCTTGCCTTCGTTTACAGGTGATTCAGGCTCGGATCCACAAATGTCGAAGTAGAAACTATTCCCGGCCTGAGTGTCCAAAGGTGGTTGCACTTGCTCTTCAGTTACTTCTATCTCTTCTTCTCGTTCTAATCAGAACCATATGTATGTATAAGAATGGATGCCATGGGATGCTCATGAGGATGCAAAGACAACATAAACTTATTAGTTATGTCTTGAATACAACTTGCCTTCACGGAGTTCCGGGAACTTAGGGTTTCCGGAGTCGGTAAAGGAGTTCATAGGGCAGGGGGGGGGTGTTTTGGGGTTTGGTGGTCAAACAAGGTTCAAATCAGTTCAAACTCTACCCAAGGCTTCTAAATATTATATAACACTCATATAAAAATTTTGGGCATTTTAGGACTTATCAATTATTTTGTAAAAATCTATAACCAAGACTTTTAACTACTTCAAATACCCTAAAATTTCTTACTTTCACTAAAAATCACCAACTTATTTTTATTAAATACTATGGAAAATAACAAACCTAGGAAAATTAGTTTCACAATTTTAGCATTTTTCTACATTTTTCTACACATTTCTAAAGTTTTCCTGAAAAAGAAAAAGAAAAGGGATAAACAGGACTGGGCCGATTCTGGCTCAGACGGCCCAAGCCTTAGAGAAAACGGAACGCGCCCGCGCCCGCGAGGGAGGCTTTGCGCAGAGGCCCTCGATGTTTTGACTAAACCAGAACAGGGTCGTTCACTGTTTTCGCAAGTCACTGACCAATTACAGAAAGACCCTCGGGTTTCTGTTTCTTCGCAGGGGAAGGTCCACGACAACGGCCGTGCGGAGGATGAACTCCGGTGAGGTTGTGCCGGCGAATTTAAGCAACGGCCGGTGCTCCCGAGCGGCGTACACCGGATTAAACCCTCCCTGAACGATTCCCCTAACTTAATTTCACGATTGGTAAGCTATCACGCCCTGTCCACGTGAACCGCGAACGATGAGGACAATGGTACGTGTTCCCGGTGATCCCTGGCGGTCCGGTTCAATTAAAGGGTTCGAGGGGTTTGCGGGGTACCTACGGAGGCTAGAACAAGCGGCAGAGGGACTTGAGCTCACCTGAATCGAGCTGGCCACGGTGAGGTCTTCTTCGCGGTGGCGGAGAACCAAATTGGGGGGAATTCAAAATTTGTGCTCGCTAGTGGGGGATTTGGGATGCAGGTGGGTGCGGTAGCTGCTTGGGTACATGGCGGAGCTGGGGACATGGTCAATTTATAGAGGCCGCGAGCGGTGGCCGGGGATTTGGGCGACGACGCGCGGCGGCCGGAGGTAGAAGAAGGTACTGGCGCACGTGAATTCGTGGCATCTACCGTGGCAGTTACTCCGACGAGCCACGAAGAGGCACAAGGGTTCACGACGATGTAGTGGAGGGGCTGAGCCACGCGGCGCAAGGCCGGGAGGCGGCTGTCGCCGGCGAGCATATCCACATCCGCCGTGGTGAGTGCGGTACGGCGGCCGGGATTGTTTACTGCCCGGAGTTATCCATGGCGACGATATTTTCGCGACTCCGCAGTGCTATCCAACACCCAGGCGCTAATCTCGACGCCGGCGACACGAATCACGGCGGAGAGAGCCGTCGGCGGCGAGGGACTGCCGCGCTGGCGATCTGATCCAGTCGGGCTACTGTACCATGGCGAGTGGCATTCAGACAGCCTGACAGAGCAAGTTCATAGCCATTTTTCTTCAATTTTTGCATTACAACTTTGTCATCTATCTGCACCAAAGTTGTAGGGTTACAAACCAGCTACAATCCAACTATAGAGATCAAACTCATTTGAGCACTGGATCATGCTCAAAACCCTAGCTTGAAGTCGAGGTCAGTTCACTGCTAGTCTGAAAATTCAGACATAACAGCCTGACAACCCAACTTTAGGCTTGGTTTTCTCTAAATTCTTCTTAACAACTAAGCTCACAACCTTAAGCAAAGTTGTTCTCCTATAATTGGTCTTCAACTTTGATGTGGTGACCTAGGGCAAAAACCCTATACTTTGTAAGTTACAAAGCCCTAAAGTGGAGCCTTTAACACTGAATTTCAGACTTAGTGTAGAACTCAAATGAGGTCCATTTTGCACTTAAGTCCAAATCTCAGGGTTTGGCTTGTAAGTACACATTTTTGTGAACCAAGGGACTTAAGAAACCTATTTGGCTTGGTTTTTGCACTTTAGCCCAAAAGTGGACTAAGTTTGCACTTAGGTCCCTAGGGTTTGGTTTTAGGGTTTTCCAGGGTTCCAATTAGGGTTTCTGGTATCTCAGGGGTATAAAAGTGATTCAAGTTTATTCTTAGGGTCATTTTATGACTTTTACCCTAAAGTATTTAGGTTTTCTTAACTTGAGTTAAGTTTTACCCCTTTGACCACTATTTAGGGTTAAGTCCATTACCCAGGGTTCTATTTGCAAAACACTTAAAACAATACAACTTGTTTGAAATTTTTGCCTAGTGAATGCACTCTAGGTGTGTCAAACATATGCAATGCCAATGCTCATGATGCCATGCTCAAGTTTTAGTTATAGTAACACCAGGGGTGTTACAAATATGTTCTGTCTTTGAAAGAATACATCGAGGGAGATTGATGGGGATAACGAATATGAGCCAACATGTGTATGGGGCAACAGTCATTCCATAGGGATTGAACCCATCTGTGGCCAGCGCAACACATACATTACGAGCCTCTTCAGCTTTCTCATGGTGAATGGCATCAAAGTGGGTCCATGCTTCACCACCGGATGTGTGTACCATCTTGTCAGGATTGTATCCTTTGCCATTTTTGTGCCATGTCATCTGTTTCGTGGATTCCTTGGTCATGTATAGACGCTGGATCCTCGGTATGAACGGAAGGTGGCAAATGATTGTCACGGGGATTTTATGAGCAAGGTGCTCGAAAATTCTGGTCTGTTCTTGAAAAGGCCGTAACTTGTGCTAAATAACATAAATATCATTTTTGCATTCACAATTTTTCATTTTTCGAGCGATTTGCACTTCAAATCTGAATTGTCCAAAGAAATATAAATAAACGAACTAAATCTAATAATTATAGCAAACACTTTGATAATTGTGTCAAAATTGAACATGCAGGTCTATATACTATAGGAACACACCACAAAAAGTTTGGATAAAAAAGAAAAAACCAAATATACTTTGCTGAGTGTCAAGGTAAGTGTTGGGCACCTAGAAACGGGGTGCTTAAAGAAAGCCCAAGAAGACTCTTCGAAAGCGACCCAAGTCCCTGCCGAGCAAACCTTGTGAGGCAGAGCGAGCGACCAAGTGCCTATCGAGTAGCCTCGTGAGGCGGAGCGGACAACCAAGCCCTCACCGAGCAACCTTGCGAAGCGGAGCGAGCGACCAAGTCCCTGCCGAGCAACCTTGTGAGGCAAAGCGGGCGACCAACTCCGTGCCAAGCAACCTTGCGAGGCAAAACAGATGACTAGGTCCCTGTCGAGCAACCTTGTGAGGCAAAGTGGGCGTGAAAGTCGCCTAGAGGGGAGGGAGTGAATAGGCGAAACCTGAAAATTATAACTTTAAACCTAGACTTGATCCGTCGATTAGCAGTTAGAACAAGATGAACAATTATCGGAGTATAAAACTAAGTCCTTTGCTTGCAAAGAGTATTGCTTTCAAAGAATGCGGAATTAATACAATGCAACACAATTGAAATGTTTATGGAGAATAATGCAAGTGGACTTTTGATAAGAAGAGGAAGAACACAAGTTCTTACTTGCAAGGCGTTGCTTTTATGTATGAGAATTTTACTTAAAGCAACACAAAGTAATATTAACAAAGAATAGTGCAAGAGAACTTAGAGAGCGAGAAGACAAACAAATCACAAGCAATAAATACAAGTGACACGAGTGATTTGTTTTACCGAGGTTCGGTTCACTAAGGTAGTGTTTGGTTGAAGAGCTAAGTAGAACGGAACCGTTCTGTCCCAGTTTTGTTGTTGTTTGGTTACAAAGTAACTAGAACGGAATGGCTCCAATTAGAGAATATTCTCCTCAGATTCGGAACCATTCCGCTCCAAAAAATCAATGGGACGGAGCCGCTCCGTTCCAATCCCGCTCTCACAGTCACGCTCCGTTCCATTCACTCTGCAACCAAACAAAAAACAGAACCGCTCCGTTCTAGATTACCAAACACAGAACAGAGCGGCTCCGTTCCTAGAATCGGGGATGGAACGGCTCCGTTCTACTCGGCTCCTCAACCAAACACTACCTAAGAACATAATCCCCGTTGAGGAGTCCACTAAGGACGAGTCTTTTTCAACCCTTTCCCTCTCTCCAACTGTCACCAAGACCGGCAAGTTTTCCTTCTTCTTTGTCAACAAAAGACCGAAGTCTCCGCAAGGACAACCACAAAGATAAGGGGCTCTTTCTAGCTTTACAATGAATGGGAGTCAAAACTCCACGCTCAAATGATCACAAGAGGTAGCACACACTTTCTCTCAATGATTCTCACAAGGCACTATCACTAAACGCACATGAGTAGCTCTTTCTAGCTTGATCTCTCTTTTGTGGCACTTGTGAGGCTTTGATGTGTATAGAAGTGTTGCTCTAATAGCTGGAGTGAATACCGAACTCTTATGTATGAAATGGATCAATGAATTCTTGTGAATGGGCTGGTTGGGGTGGCTTTTATAGCCCTCAACCACCCATGTAGCCGTTGGGGCGCATCTGCCAGAAATTGCACTGGCAGACGGTCTGCGTCTAGGGCCCGGACGGTCCATGACCCTCCAACGGTCAATTCTGACACCTTCAACGGATACGTCTAACAGATCAACGGCTATCTGCCTTGGTCACACCACACGGACGGTCCGCCCTTGGTCCCGAATGGTCCATGCCAGCTCTATAATTCCTTTTGCTCAACTTGTCACCTTCGGGCTGAACCAGGACTTTATATGCGGATGGTCCGTGAATTATAGCTGGATGGTCTGCACTGTATAGCCGGACGGTCTGTGGTTTAGTCGGACTATCCACGATTTACAGTTTCTGGCCAAAGTCAAAACAGTGTCGCGAATAGTCCGCCAGAAGGAGCCGGACGGTCCGCACTTGGCGATTTCAGGACTTTGAGTTTCTGACTTCTTCGTTGATCTTTGAACAATCTTCTCTAAGTTGCTTTGGCTAAACTTGAGACAGATCCTATGACTTAGACAAACATCTCAAGTGACTTTCCATCTAGTCTAAGACATGGATCATGAACATTTTGATTCTTTAACTCATATTTCTTCTTTTGCTCAAACTAGCTCCAAGATAGTGATATATTGATTTCGAGCTTTCCAACCTTTCTAGAAGTGTTGAATACGTTTCTTGGGGTATTTATAACTTATCCAAAGAGTAGAACTATTGGTAGTTCATCTATTCCATGTTTTACCCCTATTTGGTTGGATCTGAGCTGATTGCGACTTAGAGACTAAACTGGTGAACTTATGAACCTGTGAATCAAAGACTAAGCAAACTAGTTAGTCTGAATGGTTGTGATGATCATCAAGCACAAAATATAAGAAATGGTTTAAGTTCATTTCCCTTTCAGTCTCCCCCTTTTTGGTGATTGATGCCAACACACACCAAAGCAAATATGAAGTATAAAATTGTAACTAGTTTGCAATTGGTCAAGTGTTCATAAGCTACTGAAATGAAAGTGGTTTTAAGTGCATATGAGTGATATTGATATGATTGCAGTTTTGGACCACTTTTGCACCACATGTGATGGTTTTTGCAAACTTTTGATAAAATCTTTTTCAAAGTTATTTGCGTATGGCCCAAGGTACAAGAATGAAATTTTAAGAGCATTTCTAAGATTTAAAGATTTCCCCTTTTTCCAAATGCTTTTCCTTTGGCCATTTCCAAAACTCTTCCTGAATAAGTTCTCCCCTTTGTTTTAAAACGTTTTCAGAAAATAGGGTGGTGGTGCGGTCCTTTTGCTTTGGCCTAATACTTTCTCCCCCTTTGGCATTAAGCACCAAAAATGAAGAAATTTTGAGGCCTTTTCAATAGATATGGAATTGAAGTACTATAGTTTGAGCAAGGGTGGTCGATATTGAACGAATATGAAGTGGAAGCGCTCCCTTAGCTCAAAATTCTATTTCCCTTTCAATTTGAGACTAAGCACAACATATACTTGAAGAAAGGTTAGTCTCAAGGATTTAATGTGAGAGAATTGCTCCCCCTAAACTTGTGCATACAAGCGATGAATACAATGCACCTTAGGACTTGTGAGGTATGAGGATGCAAGTTCTACACATTGAACTTTGGTGTAAGCAAAAATATGAAAGAGACATATAAGATCAAAATATATGTCAATGAAGCTTTATTAGTTCTATATAATATAGATTGCTCCCCCTAAATATGTGCCTTGAGAGGAATACATATTTTGGCCTTAAATGCCAAATGCACATAATGAGGTCAATGAGAACATATCTATATCATAGAAATTGTGAAGTGCAATATGTCATAAACTGAGAGCACCTAGAGGGGGGGGGGGGTGAATAGGTGATCCTATAAAATCAAACACTAAATAGCCACAAACTTGATTATGAAAGTGTTAGTGTGATTTAACCAAGTTGTTATGAAGCGAGCTCTTGCGAACAAAACAATAACAAAAAGGCAACACAAGAGACACGATTTTTATCCCGTGGTTCGGCCAAGTAACACTTGCCTACTTCCACGTTGTGGCGTCCAATGGACAAGGGTTGCACTCAACCCCTTTCAAGTGATCCAATGATCAACTTGAATACCATGGTCTTTTCCTTCTGAGATCTTTTCCCGTTTGCGAGGAATCTCCACAAGTTGGAGCCTCTCGCCCTTACAAGGTTTTGATCACAAGACGCACAATAGTAAGGGAGGGAAAGCAACACACATAAGACTCAATCCGCAGCACACACACGCACACAAGCCAAGACTCGAGCTCAAAACATGGCGCAGGGAATTCACAACTCAAACGGGGCTCAAGTCACTAACGCAATAATCCAAATGCATGGAGGCGGAGTCTAGATGTCTTAGGATGCTTAGAGAATGCTTGGTGTCCTGCCTCATGCGCCTAGGGGTCCCTTTTATAGCCCCAAGGCAGCTAGGAGCCGTTGGAGATCAACTTGAAAGGCAATTCTTGCCTTTTGTTGAATGGTGCACCGGACAGTCCGGTGCACCACTGGACAACTACTGTAGCAGTCCGGTGCCCGATCTCCTTCCATATCGGGCACGACCGACCGTTGGGCCTCGGGACCGGTTGGCGCATCGGACAGTTCGGTGTGCCCAACCGACCGTTGGCACGGGCCACGCGTCGCCCGCTGAATGCGCTGGCGACCGTTGGCTCAGGCGGCTCTGACTCACTGGACAGTCCAGTGATTTTTAGCAGCGGTGCTTTCTCCTTTTCCCGACAGTGACGAGTTCGTCGCCGATGTACTTGGGTGCGGGCGCTAAAGACTCACCGGACAGTCCGGTGCGTCACTGGATAGTCCGGTGATTTTTAGCCACGTCGCCCCGCCGATTCCCGAGAGCGGTCAGTTCGCCGCCGACCCAGCCTGGGGCACCGGACAATATCCGGTGCACCACCGGACTGTGTGCTAGGCTGGTGCTGGTTTTGGCTGTCCTGAGCCATATCTTCTCCAATTCTTTTCTTCTTTTCTTGGCACTGTTTCTAGCACTTAGAAAAACATGTTAGTACTCAAAAACAATTTACTAAGCCCGGAGACATACCTTATTCCTTGATTTGCATCTTGGCACTTATAAACTTAGAACCATGTGTTGGGCATCTAATTACCAAAACAATTCTAGAAATGGCTCAAGGGCACATTTCCCTTTCAATCTCCCCCTTTTTGGTGATTTATGCCAACACATTGAAAAGCAACTAAGAAGTGCAAATTTAAGACCACATTTTTCTACACTTAGTATTTGGCATATTTGTATCACTTTTGCCACCACTTGTTTTGTTTTTGCAAATCAAATCCTTTTTTCTATCTCTAAGTCAAACACACTTATTTGGGCAAATAGAGAGATATTGCAAGAGTAATTTTTATTAAGTGCCAAAAAACTCCCCCTTTTTCCCATAATCAAAAATTTCCCCCATAATAGACCAAATTTTGCAATAAGAGTCATTTGGGCAAAATACAAATTCTAACTCTATTATTTTTGAAATTCACAAGTGGTTGGCTGATCCATTTGCTTTGGCCTTAATTTCTCCCCCTTTGGCATTAAGTACCAAAACGAGATAACTTTTGGCCCTTTAACCCCATTGCCTCACCAAAATGTCAGATAAGAGCAAAAAGGCAATGAGAGCATTAGTATGAACTTGGAATTTAAATACACTTATACCAGAGTGCAGTGGAAGTCTTTTCATCGCCCAAGTTCATTTTCCCTTTCAATGGTCCTTCGAGACTACTTCAAGTGTACTCAAACAACAAGTTAGTCTCAAAGGAGTCAAGTTATAGCTCATCTCCTCCTAAACATGTGCATCATTTGCATACGAACTTGTGAGGCCCGGGGATGACTTGTACAACTTAAGCACCACAAATAAGCAATAAATGATTTAAATGATCAAAGTAACATGATCAAAGACATGAAACACATGTATGCTATAGATCAATCCAAGTTACGCGAATCTAAGACATTTAGCTCACTACGCAACCTGCAAAACCTTTTCTCATCTAAAGGCTTGGTGAAGATATTGGCTAGCTAGTTTTTGGTGCTAATGTGGTAAACATAGATATCTCCCTTTTGCTGGTGGTCTCTCAGGAAGTGATGCCGGATGTCTATGTGCTTAGTGCGGCTTTGTTCAACAGGATTGTCCGCCAAGCGGATTGCACTCTCATTGTCACATAGGAGTGGGACTTTGCTCAGATGTCTCGAATACGTACCTTCTTTTCCTTAGCCATAAGACATGTATGGCGTTCGTTGGGGAAGAGTGAAGATTTGTTGAAGGCCAAGGCAGCTAGTCCTTCATCCTCAGAGTCGGAGGAGGAACAGTCAGAGTCCCATTCCTTCCCGATGTGTGCCTCGCCCTCGCCCTTCCTGTAGTTCTTCTTCTTCTCCCTCTTCCCGTGCTTTTCTTGTCCCTGGTCATTATCATTATCGGGACATTGAGCTATGAAGTGAACAGTCTTACCGCATTTGAAGTAGGAGCGCTCCCCTTGTTTTGTTCTTGTTGGGGTACTCCTTGCGTCCTTTTAGCGCGGTCTTGAAGCGCATGATGATAAGCACCATCTCATCCTCATTGAGCCTGACAGCCTCCACTTGTGCCACCTTGCTTGGTAGCGCCTCCCTGCTGCTAGTCGCTTTGAGGGCAACAGGTTGTGGCTCGTAGACGGGCAGTGGACCGTTCAATGCATCGTCCACGTATCGAGCTTCTTTCACCATCATACGTCCGCTCACGAATTTTCCAAGTATTTCCTCGGGCGTCATTTTGGTGTACCTAGGGTTTTCACGAATAATATTCACAAGATGAGGGTCAATTACTGTAAATGACCTGAGCATGAGTCGGACGATGTCATGATCCGTCCATCTTGTGCTTCCATAGCTTCGGATTTTGTCGACAAGGGTTTTGAGCCTGTTGTAGGTCTGTGTTGGCTCCTCTCCCCTGATCATCGCGAACCTCCCCATCTCGCCTTCCACCAGTTCTATCTATGTGATCATGGTGGCGTCATTACCCTCATGTGATATCTTGAGAATATCCCAGATTTGCTTAGCGTTGTTTAGGCCACTCACTTTATTGTACTCATCCCTGCAAAGAGATGCTAGCAAAACAGTAGTAGCTTGGGCATTTTTATGAATTTGATCATTTATAAGCACATGATTATCCGTACTATCAAAATGCATCCCATTTTCCACAATTTCCCAAATGCTAGGATGGAGAGAAAATAAATGACTATGCATTTTATGACTCCAGAAAGAATAGTATTCTCCATCGAAGTGTGGGGGTTTTCCAAGTGGAATTGATAGCAAATGAGCATTTGAATTATAAGGGATGCGAGAGTAATCAAAAGAGTAGTTTTGATTAACCGTCTTTCTTTTGGACGAGTCGTCGTCGTCGTCATCCCTTGGTGAAGAAGAGGAGGCATCGCTGTCATAGTATATGATTTTCTTGATGCACCTCTTTTTCTTCCCGTCCCTCTTCTTGTGGCTCGAGCCTGGGTCAGTGGGCTTGTCGTCTCTTGGCTCGTTGAATAGAGACTCCTTCTCCTTGTCGTTGACCACCATCCCCTTACCCTTAGGATCCATCTCTTCGGGCGGTTAGTCCCTTAGATGAAGAGTACGACTCCAATACCAATTGAGAGCACCTAGAGGGGGTGAATAGGTGATGCTGTAAAATCAAACACTAAATAGCCACAAACTTTATTATGAAAGTGTTAGTGTGATTTAACCAAGTTGTTATGAAGCGAGCTCTTGCGAACAAAACAATCACAAAAAGGCAACACAAGAGACACACGATTTTTATCCCGTGGTTCGGCCAAGTAATACTTGCCTACTTCCACGTTGTGGCGTCCAATGGACAAGGGTTGCACTCAACCCCTTTCAAGTGATCCATTGATCAACTTGAATACCACGGTCTTTTCCTTTTGAGATCTTTTCCCGTTTGCGAGGAATCTCCACAAGTTGGAGCCTCTTGCCCTTACAAGGTTTTGATCACAAGACGCACAAGAGTAAGGGAGGGAAAGCAACGCACACAAGACTCAATCCACAGCACACACACGCACACAAGCCAAGACTTGAGCTCAAAACACGACACAGGGAGTTTACAACTCAAACGGGGCTCAAGTCACTAACGCAATAATCCAAATGTGTGGAGGCAGAGTCTAGATGTCTTAGGATGCTTAGAGAATGCTTGGTGTCCTGCTCCATGTGCCTAGGGGTCCCTTTTATAGCCCCAAGGCAGCTAGGAGCCGTTGGAGATCAACTTTGAAGGCAATTCTTGTCTTCTGTTGAATGGTGCACCGGACAGTCCGGTGCACCACCGGATAGCTACTGCTGCAGTCTGGTGCCCGATCTCCTTCCATATCGGGCGCAACCGACTGTTGGGCCTCGGGATTGGTTGGCGCATCGGATAGTCCGGTGTGCCCATGTTGGCATGGGCCACGCGTCGCCCGCTGATTGCGCTGGCGACCGTTGGCTCGGGCGCTCTGACTCACCAGACAGTCCGGTGATTTTTAGCCGCGGCGCTTTCTCCTTTTCTCGAGAGCGACGAGTTCGTCGCCGATGTACTTGGGCGCGGGCGCTAAAGACTCACCGGACAGTCCGGTGATTTTTAGCCACGTCGCCTCGCCGATTCCTGAGAGCGGCTAATTCGCCGCCGACCCAGCCTAGGGCACCGGACACTATCCGGTGTGCCAGGCTGGTGCTGGTTTTGGCTGTCCTGAGCCATATCTTCTCCATTTCTTTTCTTCTTTTCTTTGCACTGTTTCTAGCACTTAGATAAACATGTTAGTACTCAAAAACAATTTACTAAGTCCGGATACATACCTTATTCCTTGATTTGCATCTTGGCACTTATAAACTTAGAACCATATGTTGGGCATCTAATTACCAAAACAATTCTAGAAATGGCCCAAGGGCACATTTCCCTTTCATAAACGCGATGCTCATCATAGACTACGCACTTCAGAAAGCATGTTATAAACATTTGATGCATTTACCCTTAAGGATTCAAAGAAGCTTAAGGAACCTCCACCTTTGGAACAAAGGTAGCTTATCCTCGTTACAAGGTTAAGCTTTAAGCTGTTTGACAAGAATGTCACTTCACCCAGTTTTAACAAAAATGCATCAAAGCAGGAATGAAATTATGATAGGTTAAACTAGGTATGAAGTAGAGTTATGCATAGACATGCTTCTTCTTCCTCTTGTAATCTAAAGATATGCAATATACGTATAGGAGGGGAATTTAGGTACATGTGTAAATTATAGGAAGTGGTTTACCCTTTTGTACCTTCACATAGAGATGCTCTCTTCATTGTGCTTTGTCCTTAGTCTTAAGTCCTATGCTCAAGACAATGTATAGAATTATTTTGCACAAGAGAGAATTGTACAACTAGTGATCCTTTTCTCTAAACAAATCATTATTATCACATATCAAGTAGATCACAAATTGCATAAATTTATCCTAAACTCTCTTGTTAACTTAGTGCATATACATGATAGACATAAATTGATAGCACATAAAGCACTAAGCAACATAAGTATCAATTGAAGCTATTCAATGATCAAAAGTATAACAGATGTGATCAAATCATATGCACTAGGTTATCAAATAAGCTTATAATAGGAGAATCTAGTGATTATGCTACTTGAATAATGAAAGTTGTAATCCAGGATAAAAGTGATACTTCTTTACCAAAAAGGATTGAGTAATAGTAGCATACTTCATGAGAAACTCATTCTCATACATGAGACTACATGATATTACTAAGAGAAAGTGTTAGTCTTAACATGATCAAGATATAGAAATGGGCTCCCCCTAAAGGTGTGCATCAAGTATTTGAATGACTTGGTTAGATGCACTCTTCTTTAAAGACAAATAGGGGAATTCATTGAACATCTTGATCAAGGCATATGAAGAATTTGCAATAATCAGCTTATGCCTGGTATTCTTAAAATGAAAAAGGTCTAGAATACTTACAACCACACCATTGATTAATTTGAAGATCTTGCTATCTAAGTAGGTGTTGTTGTTATTGACGTCTTTTCATTTAAGTGTCCTCCCTTTAGTTGTCTCTTTTTCCTTTCAAACTTACTGAAAATACTCAAGAAAGAGATATTAGCAGCACAAGGGAGTATATAATAGATGATGATTTCTTTAGACAAATCATCATCCACAAGTCACATAGACATGAAGTAAAATCCTTAATATTAGTGCATAGCGACAGGAAAGAGGAATATGCACCTTTTAACATTTATAATCAAATCATAGGAATTTTTGTAACACCCCGGGATCCACAAACACCCCAAAATGCTACTAAACTACACAACTAACATTCATATATAAAATTTCGATAGCATCTCTTTTGAAAATTTGCATAAACGTGGAAGCAACAGAGTATAAACAGATATCATGATAAGAAAACATACTAGACATTAATAATCTGCTAGCAATGGGAAGATAACCATAACGACATGAACTGAATTAACTAGTGTGCACACTAGTTAAAAACAAACATCCTTTGACAAGAAGTTTCTAATTAAATCATGGTTGTGACTGGACAGCGTTATTATGAGAGTGAAGGTGGACGTGCTTCTACTCCCCTCATTCCCAACATGAATCAAGTACCTGCATTGAGTAATGCAAGAGTGAGATGAAACATCTCAGCAAGTGAATTGTTTTGACGAGATATTTAAACCAAAAAATTGAATTAATCAACATTTTAAAGGGATCACAATTGTGATCAGAAATAATTGTAGATATAGAACTCAATAGTCCCAAAATAACCAATGTCATCTCATTTCCTCGAACAACCACAATAGGTTGTATAACACTTTCCTGCGTCAACAATATCTGCAAATATCACTTCGATGTATGCATAGTAATGCAATGTGTAAGTCCTCTGCCTTCATACCTCTTAGAGTATAAAACCACACCATCTGCAAATACCACTTCAATGAATGCATATGAATGCAATGCATATGTCCTCTGCCTTCACACCTCTAAGGGTATGAAGCCGCATCGTACCCCTCCTCGGGCAACGTATGATGCTAAGTTGTACCGGTACGGTCGGACCATAGGTCACGACAAAACTTCAGATAGAAAGGATGGTTGTGGCTGTTGGCACCGGAAAGCAGAAGAAAGAGTCGACGCCGTCCTGCCAGAGCTTATCCTCACAAGGAACTCTCCAGGACGTTACCACGACACTTGAGGACGAGACAACAAAGCAGCTGTGTGCCATCATGCAAGGACACGATGATTTTATTCGGCGGCGCCATACAGAAGGCAAGTAGGCAAAGAGGTCATCGGTTGTGGATAAACTCTACACCCTTCTAGGCGCAGATATTTGAAGCACTGATGTTACCCTCTATTACCATCTCGCCAACACCCATCCATATCTCAACCTTGGTCCGAATCATGACGCAAGAGAGCGACGTCGACGAGCTCTGCCCCTACTCATGCATTAACTACAGAAGTTTTAGTTTTCTGAAACAGAACTGAGCACTAACCGGCTGAACCCCCATCTTTGACCCCCTTTAATCTCACGATTTCAAGTGGTGACAAAGATATCACCCCTAACTCAATTTGTTCACCAAACTATCCCCTAACTTTTTCTATAGGGACTGCAGCTCGAAACGTCATGGACAAAGCAAAGGAGAACTCCAAAGTCGGATGAAAAACAATGAACTTCAGCTTCAGTAAATGGAACCTAGTGCTGAAACTCCAAGTGAATCATGCAATGTATATGGCATGCTGCATTTATCAATATACTTCACTTCCTTCACATACAATACAACCTCAAATAATACTTCATTTACCTTCAAATACAATACCAACCTCAAATAATACTTTATTTACCTTCAGATACAATACCAACCTCAAATAATACTTCATTTACCTTCAGGGGTGTGAATTAATCTCACGAGTCATACTCGAATCATAATCATCATCAATATATGATTGAGCATCAGTATAATGCAACCAAGTAAAGCATCATCATAGAGTCCAATTATGAAAGAATCCAATACTTCTGAATATTAGAGTGTAGGCAATAGAAATAACAGGTCAGAACGGAAGCAACCACTGCTACATTCACTTGCCTTCATCGAAGAAGAAGAAATGTACTAGGCATGATCTGGATTGTACCCACCTGCTAGCGGGCATAAAACTTAGTACAAATATTTCACAAACATTTGCCAACAATTAACAAATCGCTCCTACGCTTGAAACCAAGACCTGGTGGAAAGCCTCCCACCCTGAACCACATGCCATACAACAGCAGCGCTGTTTGTTAATTTTGTATCTTTAAAATTATAACAGTGGTGATATCAAAAAAATAATCTAGGAGTATCTACACAAAATACTCTACAACTTCGGTATTCAATGGATAATTAAATTCTGCCATCTACAAGTTATAAAACCTCTGACAAGATAACAGACTGAATCTGTTTCAGACAGCAGTGTAGTTAACTTTAAAATTCGATATCTCACAAACTACTCAACCAAAAATCATGGAATTCTACTGGCAGTAAGAACTTTTATCCCTCTACAGAAGTCTCCACAGTTGGAAGAGCCAATTCGGCCACTTACCTGATGAAATCTACCAGTGAACAGACCCGCTCATTTTTGTCAGGCAAACAGGAACAGCCACAGTAAAACAAACATAACTAGAGTTTCACAAATCATATGAATGCACTATTTAACAATCTGGAAACTTTATGAAATTATCTACATCTTCTTTTACCAACCCATAGTTTAATTCTGTTGATAAAATTGCCTAACTCTTAAGAGAACAGATTCTGCACAGAATTATAAGACTGAAAAACTGCTATAATCAAACTGCAATAACTTTCTGATCTGATGTCCGATTGAGGTATTCTTTGCGGCCACGGAAAGATCTACAAATTATATACGACTCATATATAGACTTTTTATTTTTTTGAGGCCACTAAGACCACGGAAAACTGGTATGAACAGAAACTGTCGAATCTGCCATTCTGCAGAAATTAAATTCGAGATCAAAACCTAACCCCACATCTAATCCAACCTCTAATCCTTCAATCCACATGATCCACAACCTCCAAAAGCACATAATTATATGGAGGAACAAGGATCCCATCCTTACCTAGGGTTTCCCCAAGAAAATCTGCAATAGATGGGGGGTAGAACATCTCCTTGATCCTCTCTTCCTCTTCAATCCATCTTGCTCCTCCTCTTCTCGATCCTTGCTGCGTGGGGGGGAGATCTAGGGAGGAGGAAGAAATGGTGGGCGGCTGCCATGGGAGGAGAGGGGGCGGCCAACCAAGGGAAAAAGGGGGAGGGTCGCGGCCAAGAGGGGGGGGGGGGGGGGTGGAGGGAAAAGGGGTGGCCACGTAGGGTTTTGTGGGAGAAAAGAACCGACACCCCAGATGACTTCTGCCTTTGCATCCAACGGCCCACAATCCTTTCCCACATCCACGCACTGAAGATCAACTTTTGGTCAACATTTTTTTAGGATATTACAATTTTACTTCTTCATATCGATGTTTCTTCACATAGAATTGACTAACATAACTTAGAAGCATATAAACATGAGAACAGGTATAACAAAGGCATGAGTTAGATTCTAATGGACTAGTGCAAATATGAAAGCAAGATTGTATGCACTTTTAGCTGATTTGAGTTAAATAAGGAATCTAGTCTTCACATTGGTAGATTATGATAGTTTAGAAGAAATACCAATTGATGGGAACTATTATGATTGGATATTGATAAGGACATGAGTTCCCATACCTTTGCTTTTACCTTTCTTCCTTTAGGTGAAGAGCAACCTTGAGGCTTGTGTCTTTTAATAAATTGAACATGCACTCTCTCTCTTGTAGATTTTCATAAATGTGCTCAAGAGAGATATTACTAGTAACACAAGTACTAGTTTCCTTTTTAGCAATCATTTTTGAATAGGAATGACTGGTAGATTACTAAAACATGAAAGCTTTATAACATGAACTAGATTATCCCATAAATGATATCATGCACAGTTTTAACTCATAAAACAAGCATAATTAATCTCTCAAGATCATGGGAACAAATCTAATTCATAATATGGATAGCGATTAATGTAGAAGAATCATATCCAATTGAAGCAAGAAGAAATACATAATATACCATTGGATTGATCTTCCTTTTATGTTTAGAGTACACATTCCATAGAGAAACTCATTCTCTTAATGAAAGACTACTTAAGTCACTTAGACAAAAGCATTAGTCTCACGATTCTAGTTATAAAGAGAACTTTCCTTTTATAAGTGTCCTAAGGATTTGAATTCCTTATATGACACTTTATTCTTTTAAGAACTTGGAATATCTCTCTCTATGTCTAGAACATGGCAACAATAGGATAATTAATGTAGATCATGCCATAAGGTTGTTAAAACAATTTAAAGCATGTAGATTGTCATAACATAGAAATGATAAATATGCAATCTACCATATGAGAGGAACTTCCTCCAAAGAATGGTAACATAATTTAACAACATTCTTAAGTGCTTCCTTTTTCTATGTGACTGCACAAGACACAAGAGAAATGATAATTGAAGATACTTGCACTTAAAGACATAAGTGTTACCATCCTTCGTCTTTCCTCCATGTTGTAGGTTTTCTTGATTTTCCACATAGGATAATCCTACAACATCAATATCTTGCTCGAGATGATATGAGTTTTAGATATACTAACTCAAAATAACTTTGGGTCAATCTTAGATATATATAACATTGTAAGATTGATAGCTTGAGTTAATAAGAATTGAATTAACCCGCTCAAGCACCTCCAAAGCTTCATATCATCTCCTTTCCCCTGCAAAGCTTGTCAAGCATATTTTGGTTCCTGTCGGCGTTTCGACCCCGGGGAGTCCCTGGACCGACGAGTAAATTGTCGCCGCATGTCCCAGCCCAGATGGGTCGGCGCGAGACGGAGCACGAAGGGGGGAGAGGAGACAGGCGAAAAGGGGAAACCCGTGGCCTTCGTGTTGTTCTGCGCCCAGGTCGGGTGCGCTTGCAGTAGGGGGTTACAAGCGTCCGCGTGGGAGAGAGCGAGGGACTTGCGTGTCGGCCCGTTCTCCCGCGCGACTAACCCTCTCGTACGAGAGCCCTGGACCTTCCTTTTATAAGCGTAAGGAGAGGGCCCAGGTGTACAATGGGGGATGTAGCAGTGTGCTAACGCGTCTAGCAGAGAGGAGCTAGCGCCCTAAGTACATGCCGTCGTGGCAGCCGGAGAGGTTTTGGCACCCTGTTCATGTGATGTTATGGCCGTCGGAGGAGCGCTGGAGCCTTGCGGAAGGACAGTTGTCGGGGCTGTCGAGTCCTTGCTGACGTCTCCTTGCTTCCGTAAGGGGCTGAGAGCCGCTGTCGTCATGGAGCACGCGGGGCGCCATCATTATTTGTTTACCGGGGCGAGCCAGATGGGACGCCGGTCTTGTTCCCCGTAGCCTGAGCTAGCTAGGGGTAGGTGAGAGCACCTAGAGGGGGGGGGTGAATAGGTGATCCTGTAAAACTTGAAAACTTAAGCCACAAAAACTTGGTTAAGCGTTAGCACAGTAAATGCCAAGTGGCTAGAGAGGAGTCTCAACAAAACACAATAACCACAAGAAATCAATCACAGAGATGGCACGGTGGTTATCCCGTGGTTCGGCCAAGACCAACGCTTGCCTACTCCACATTGTGGCGTCCCAACGGACGAGGGTTGCAATCAACCCCTCTCAAGCGGTCCAAAGACCCACTTGAATACCACAGTGTTTTGCTTGCTTTTCTCAATCCCGTTTGCGAGGAATCTCCACAACTTGGAGCCTCTCGCCCTTACACTTGAAATTCACAAAGAAGCACAGAGCAAGGGAGGGATTAGCAACGCACTCAAGACAATAAATCACAGCAACACCACGCACACAAGTCGCAACAAGAGCTCACAACACAACTCAATGAGTTCACCACTCAACTAGAGCTCTAATTGCTATCGCAAAGAATCAAAGGCGCGGAATCGATGTCTTGGTGCTTAGGAATGTTGTAGGAATGCTTGGTGTACTCCTCCATGCGACTAGGGGTCCCTTTTATAGCCCCAAGGCAGCTAGGAGCCGTTGAGAGCAATCTAGGAAGGCTAATCTTGCCTTCTGTCGACTGGCGCACCGGACAGTCCGGTGCACACCGGACACTGTCCGGTGACCGATTTCTTTCCAAAAATGGCGCAGTTGACCGTTGGCAGCCTGAGAGCCATTGGCGCATCGGACAGACCGGTGCCCCCTTCTAGCCGTTGGCTCGGCCACGTGTCTCGCGCAGATTGCGCGGCCGACTGTTGGCCCGGCCGACCGTTGGCTCACCGGACAGTCCGGTGCACACCGGACAGTCCGGTGAATTATAGCCGTACGTCGCCGATGAATTCCCGAGAGCGACGAGTTCGCCTGTGAACGGCCCACCGGACAGTCCGGTGCACCACCGGACAGTCCGGTGAATTATAGCCGTACACCGCCGTCGAAGTCCCGAGAGCAGCCTGTTCGCCAGAGCCAACCTGGCGCACCGGACACTGTCCGGTGCACCACCGGACAGTCCGGTGCTCCAGACTGAGCTGAGTCTTGGCTGCGAGAGCCAAGGCATCTTCAATTGGATTTTTCCTGTTTCCAGCACTTAGACACAATACATTAGTCCATAAAACAATGTACTAAGTCTGAGAAACATACCTTTATCCTTGATTTGTACTTTGTCCACCTTTTTACACTTAGGCACTTGTGTTGGACACTAAATCACCAAAATACTTAGAAATGGCCCAAGGGCACATTTCCCTTTCAATCTCCCCCTTTTTGGTGATTTATGCCAACACAACATAAAGTGAGTAGAGCAAGTACAAAATTAATTCAAATAAGAACTCAAAATTGTTTTGATTCAGTTTTAACATATATGGATCATTCTTTGCCACCACTTGGTTTGTTTTTGCAAATCAAACTCAAATTCCTATCTCTAAGTCAAATCCACTTGTAGAGACATAAAGAGAGGTATTCCAAAGAAATTTGATCAAGGATTTCAAAAACTCCCCCTTTTTCCCATAATCAACATTTCTTCCCACAAGAAGCCAACTTTTGACAAGAGAGACAATAAAAGAGTTTTGACAAACCAAAAGCTCTAATCTACTATTTTCAAAATTTCTCAAGTGGTAGCTGATCCATTTATTGCTTTGGCCTTTATTTTCTCCCCCTTTGGCATCAAGCACCAAAACGGGATCAATCTTGGCCCTTTAACCCCATTGCCTCACCAAAATCTTCAAATAAGAGTACAAAGGCAATAAGAGTATAAAGATGAACTTGGAAAAGTTACTCTCTTCATCGGAGTGCAGTGGAAGTCTTGCATGGTCCAAGTCCACCTTTTCCCTTTCAATCCTCATTTGAGACTAAAACATCCAAACTCAAGTACATGGTTAGTCTCAAAGGGTCAAGTTGTAGCACAGCTCCCCCTAAATATGTGCATCACTTGCAAAAAGGACTTGTGAGGTCCAGGGAGTGTTTGTACAACTTGAGCACCACAATAAGCAACAAAATGAAGAATGAACATGATCAAAGGCATAAACACATGTATGCTACAATTCAATCCAAGTTTCGCGAATCTAAGACATTTAGCTCACTACGCAGCCTGCAAAAGGTCTTCTCATCTAGAGGCTTGGTAAAGATATTGGCTAGCTGGTTCTCGGTGCTAACATGAAACACTTCGATATCTCTCTTTTGCTGGTGGTCTCTCAAAAAGTGATGCCGGATGTCAATGTGCTTTGTGCGGCTGTGCTCAATAGGATTTTTCGCTATTCGGATAGCACTCTCATTATCACATAGGAGTGGGACTTTGCTCAGATTGTAGCCAAAGTCCTTGAGGGTTTGCCTCATCCAAAGTAGTTGCGCGCAACACTGTCCTGCGGCAACATACTCGGCCTCAGCGGTGGATAGGGCAACGGAAGTTTGTTTCTTAGAATTCCATGACACCAGGGACCTTCCTAAGAATTGGCACGTCCCCGATGTACTCTTCCTATCGACCTTACATCCAGCATAGTCGGAATCTGAGTACCCAATCAAGTCAAAGTTAGACCCCTTTGGATACCAGATCCCGAAGCAAGGCGTAGCGACTAAATATCGAAGAATTCGCTTCACAGCCACTAAGTGACTCTCCTTAGGATCGGATTGAAATCTAGCACACATGCATACGCTAAGCATAATATCCGGTCTACTAGCACATAAATAAAGTAAAGACCCTATCATAGACCGGTATGCTTTTTGATCAACGGACTTACCTCCTTTGTTGAGGTCGGTGTGTCCGTCGGTTCCCATCGGCGTCTTTGCGGGCTTGGCGTCCTTCATCCCAAACCTCTTTAGCAAGTCTTGCGTGTACTTTGTTTGGGAGATGAAAGTGCCGTCCTTGAGTTGCTTCACTTGGAACCCAAGGAAGTAGTTCAACTCGCCCATCATCGACATCTCGAATTTCTGCGTCATCACCCTGCTAAACTCTTCACAAGACTTTTGATTAGTAGAACCAAATATTATGTCATCGACATAAATTTGGCACACAAAAAGATCACCATCGCAAGTCTTAGTAAAAAGAGTTGGATCGGCTTTCCCAACCTTGAAAGCATTAGCAATTAAAAAGTCTCTAAGGCATTCATACCATGCTCTTGGGGCTTGCTTAAGTCCATAGAGCGCCTTAGAGAGCTTACACACATGGTCGGGGTACCGTTCATCCTCGAAGCTAGGGGGTTGCTCCACGTACACCTCCTCCTTGATCGGCCCGTTGAGGAAAGCGCTCTTCACATCCATTTGGTACAACCTGAAAGAATGGTGAGCGGCATATGCTAGCAAAATACGAATTGATTCTAGCCTAGCCACAGGAGCAAACGTCTCCTCAAAGTCCAAACCTGCGACTTGGGCATAACCTTTTGCCACAAGTCGAGCCTTGTTCCTCGTCACCACCCCGTGCTCGTCCTGTTTGTTGCGGAACACCCACTTGGTTCCCACAACATTTTGCTTAGGACGAGGCACCAGTGTCCAAACTTCATTGCGCTTAAAGTTGTTGAGTTCCTCCTGCATGGCCAACACCCAGTCCGGATCTAGCAAGGCCTCTTCTACCCTGAAAGGCTCAATAGAAGAGACAAAAGAGTAATGCTCACAAAAATTAACTAATCTCGAACGAGTAGTTACTCCCTTGCTAATATCACCCAATATTTGGTCGACAGGATGATCCCTTTGGATCTTCGCTCGAATTTGGGTTGGAGGTGCCTGAGGTGCTTCTTCCTCTTCAACTTGAACATCCTGTGCTCCCCCTTGATCATGCGCCTCCACTTGAGGTACCTGTTCGTCATCTTGGGTTGGGGGATGCACCATAGTTGAGGAAGACGGTTGATCTTGCTCCAATTGTTCCTGAGGCCGTACATCTCCAATCGCCATGGTGCGTATCGCGACCGTTGGAACGTCTTCTTCATCTACATCATCAAGATCAACAACTTGCTCTCTTGGAGAGCCATTAGTCTCATCAAATACAACGTCGCTAGAGACTTCAACCAAACCCGATGATTTGTTGAAGACCCTATACGCCTTTGTATTTGAATCATAACCTAACAAAAACCCTTCTACAGCTTTGGGAGCAAATTTGGAATTCCTACCCTTCTTCACTAGAATGTAGCATTTACTCCCAAATACACGAAAGTACGATACATTGGGTTTGTTACCAGTTAGCAGCTCATATGAAGTCTTCTTGAGGAGGCGATGAAGATAGACCCTGTTGATGGCGTGGCAAGCCGTGTTCACGGCTTCCGACCAAAAACACTCGGGGGTCTTGAACTCTCCAAGCATAGTCCTCGCCATATCAATGAGCGTCCTGTTCTTCCTCTCTACCACACCATTTTGCTGAGGTGTGTAGGGAGCAGAGAACTCGTGCTTGATCCCCTCCTCCTCAAGGAACTCCTCCACTTGAAGGTTTTTGAACTCGGACCCATTGTCGCTTCTTATCTTCTTCACCTTGAGCTCAAACTCATTTTGAGCTCTCCTTAGGAAGCGCTTGAGGGTCCCTTGGGTTTCAGACTTATCCTGCAAAAAGAACACCCAAGTGAAGCGGGAAAAGTCATCAACAATAACTAGACCATACTTACTTCCTCCTATGCTCAGATAGGCGACGGGTCCGAAGAGGTCCATATGCAGCAGCTCCAGAGGTCTTGAAGTGGTCATCACATTCTTGCTGTGATGTGCTCCTCCCACTTGTTTACCTGCTTGACAAGCTGCACAAGGTCTATCTTTTTCGAAATGTACATTGGTTAGACCTATCACGTGTTCTCCCTTTAGAAGCTTGTGGAGGTTCTTCATCCCCACATGTGCTAAGCGGCGATGCCACAACCAGCCCATGCAAGTCTTAGCCATTAAGCATGCATCTAGACCGGCCTCTTCTTTTGCAAAATCAACTAAATAAAGTTTGTCGTCTAGTACACCCTTAAAAGCTAGTGAACCATCACATCTTCTAAAGACAGACACATCTACATTTGTAAATAAACAATTATATCCCATATTACATAATTGACTGACCGATAGTAAATTATATCCAAGAGACTCAACTAAAAACACATTAGAGATAGAGTGCTCATTAGATATTGCAATCTTGCCTAAACCTTTCACCTTGCCTTGGTTCCCATCACCGAATATGATTGAATCTTGGGAATCCTTATTCTTGACGTAGGAGGTGAACATCTTCTTTTCCCCCGTCATATGGTTCGTGCATCTGCTGTCGATAATCCAGCTTGAACCCCCGGATGCATAAACCTGCAAGGCAAATTTAGGCTTGGGTCTTAGGTACCCAACTCTTGTTGGGTCCTACAAGGTTAGTTACAATTGTCTTAGGGACCCAAATGCAAGTTTTATCTCCCTTGCATTTTGCCCCTAATTTCCTAGCAACTATCTTCCTATCCTTTCTACAAATAGCAAAGGAAGCATTTAAAGCATGATAAATTGTAGAGGAACCATTCATAACTTTTCTAGGAACAATATTCTTTCTAGGCACATGATGAATATTTTTCCTAGGCATATCTCTACCATGCATATAGGAAGAACTGGAAGCATACATAGCATAAGAATCATAGGTATGTGAATCAAAAGCATTACAACTCCTATGAGACTATCTTCTATCATTGTACATAAAAGCATGGTTCTTTTTAGTACTACTTGCCATAGGGGCCTTCCCTTTCTCCTTGGCGGAGATGGGAGCCTTATGGCTTGTTAAGTTCTTGGCTTCCCTCTTGAAGCCAAGCCCATCCTTAATTGAGGGGTGTCTACCAATCGTGTAGGCATCCCTAGCAAATTTTAGTTTATCAAAATCACTTTTGCTAGCCTTAAGTTGGGCATTAAGACTAGCCATTTCATTATTTAACTTTGCAATAGAAGCTATGTGTTCACTACAAGCATCAATATCAAAATCTTTACATCTATTGCAAATAACGACATATTCTACACAAGTTGTTGATTTACTAGCTATTTCTAACTTAGCATTCAAATCATCATTAATGCTCCTTAAGCTAGAAATCGTCTCATGGCAAGAAGATAATTCACAAGAAAGCATTTCATTTCTCTTAACTTCTAAGGCATGAGATTTTTGAGCTTCTACAAATTTGTCATGTTCTTCATACAACAAGTCCTCTTGTTTTTCTAAAAGTCTATTCTTATCATTCAAGGCATCAATCAATTCATTAATTTTATCTACCTTGGTTCTATCTAGGCCCTTAAATAAACATGAATAATCTATTTCATCCTCATCACTAGATTCGTCCTCACTTGAAGAAGCATAAGTAGAGTTTCGAGTACATACCTTCTTCTCCCTTGCCATAAGGCATGTGTGACGCTCGTTGGGGAAGAGGGATGACTTGTTGAAGGCGGTGGCGGTGAGTCCTTCATTGTCAGAGTCGGACGAGGAGCAATCCGACTCCCACTCCTTGCCAAGATGTGCCTCGCCCTTTGCCTTCTTATAGTTCTTCTTCTTCTCCCTCTTGTTTCCTTGATCCTGATCACTATCATTGTCGGGGCAGTTAGCAATAAAATGACCAAGCTTACCACATTTGAAGCATGAGCGCTTCCCCTTTGTCTTGGTCTTGCTCGGCTGCCCCTTGTGACCCTTTAGCGCCGTCTTGAATCTTTTGATGATGAGGGCCATTTCTTCATCATTAAGTCCGGCCGCCTCAATTTGTGCCACCTTGCTAGGTAGCGCCACCTTGCTTCTTGTTGCCTTGAGAGCAAGGGGTTGAGGCTCGGTGATTGGACCGTTCAATGCGTCGTCCACGTATCTCGCCTCCTTGATCATCATTCGCCCGCTTACGAATTTTCCAAGGACTTCTTCGGGCGACATTTTGGTGTACCTGGGATTCTCACGAATATTATTCACCAAATGAGGATCAAGAATGGTAAAAGACCTTAGCATCAGTCGGACGACATCGTGGTCCGTCCATCGCGTGCTTCCGTAGCTCCTTATTTTGTTGATAAGGGTCTTGAGCCGGTTGTATGTTTGGGTTGGCTCCTCGCCTCTTATCATCGCGAATCGTCCAAGCTCGCCCTCCACCAACTCCATCTTGGTGAGCAAGGTGACGTCGTTCCCCTCATGAGAAATCTTGAGGGTGTCCCATATTTGCTTGGCGTTATCCAAGCCGCTCACTTTGTGGTATTCATCCCTGCACAATGAAGCTAGAAGAACAGTAGTAGCTTGTGCATTCTTATGAATTTGCTCATTAATGAACATGGGACTATCCGTACTATCAAAGTGCATTCCACTCTCTATAATCTCCCATATACTAGGATGGAGAGAGAATAGATGACTACGCATTTTGTGGCTCCAAAATCCGTAGTCCTCCCCATCAAAGTGTGGAGGCTTGCCGAGAGGAATGGAGAGCAAATGTGAATTTGAACTTTGCGGAATACGAGAGTAGTCAAAAGAAAAGTTCGAATTAACTGGTTTCCTTCTCTCGTAGTCGTTGTGGTTGTCGTCCTTTTGGGAAGAAGTAGACTCATCGCTGTCGTCGTAGTAGACAATTTCCTTGATGCGCCTTGTCTTCTTGTTCTTCCCATCTTTCCGTCTATGGCCCGAGCCGGAGTCGGTAGGCTTGTCATCCTTCGGCTCGTTGACGAAGGATTCCTTCTCTTTGTCGTTGATCATGATTCCCTTCCCCTTAGGATCCATCTCTTCAGGCGGTTAGTCCCTTTGTGAAGAGAACGACTCCGATACCAATTTAGAGCACCTAGAGGGGGGGTGAATAGGTGATCATGTAAAACTTGAAAACTTAAGCCACAAAAACTTGGTTAAGCGTTAGCACAGTAAATGCCAAGTGACTAGAGAGGAGTCTCAACAAAACACAATAACCACAAGAAATCAATCACAGAGATGGCACAGTGGTTATCCCGTGGTTCGGCCAAGACCAACGCTTGCCTACTCCACGTTGTGGCGTCCCAACGGACGAGGGTTGCAATCAACCCCTCTCAAGCGGTCCAAAGACCCACTTGAATACCACGGTGTTTTGCTTGCTTTTCTCAATCCCGTTTGCGAGGAATCTCCACAACTTGGAGCCTCTCGCCCTTACACTTGAAATTCACAAAGAAGCACAGAGCAAGGGAGGGATTAGCAACGCACTCAAGACAAGAAATCACAGCAACACCACGCACACAAGTCGCAACAAGAGCTCACAACACAACTCAATGAGTTCACCACTCAACTAGAGCTCTAATTGCTATCGCAAAGAATCAAAGGCGTGGAATCGATGTCTTGGTGCTTAGGAATGTTGTAGGAATGCTTGGTGTACTCCTCCATGCGCCTAGGGGTCCCTTTTATAGCCCCAAGGCAGCTAGGAGCCGTTGAAAGCAATCTAGGAAGGCTGATCTTGCCTTCTGTCGACTGGCGCACCGGACAGTCCGGTGCACACCGGACACTGTCCGGTGACCGATTTCTTTCCAAAAATGGCGCAGTTGACCGTTGGCAGCCTGAGAGCCGTTGGCGCACCGGACATGCCCGGTGCACACCAGACAGACCGGTGCCCCCTTCTAGCCGTTGGCTCGGCCACGTGTCTCGCGCAGATTGCGCGGCCGACCGTTGGCCCGGCCGACCGTTGGCTCATCGGACAGTCCGGTGCACACCGGACAGTCCGGTGAATTATAGCTGTACGTCGCCGATGAATTCCCGAGAGCGACGAGTTCGCCTGTGAACGGCCCACCGGACAGTCCAGTGCACCACCGGACAGTCCGGTGAATTATAGCCGTACACCGCCGTCGAAGTCCCGAGAGCAGCCTGTTCGCCAGAGCCAACCTGGCGCACCGGACACTGTCCGGTGCACCACCGGACAGTCCGGTGCTCCAGACTGAGCTGAGTCTTGGCTGCGAGAGCCAAGGCATCTTCAATTGGATTTTTCCTGTTTCCAGCACTTAGACACAATACATTAGTCCATAAAACAATGTACTAAGTCTGAGAAACATACCTTTATCCTTGATTTGTACTTTGTCCACCTTTTTACACTTAGGCACTTGTGTTGGACACTAAATCACCAAAATACTTAGAAATGGCTCAAGGGCACATTTCCCTTTCAGTAGGGTAATGATGGCCCCCCCTGTGACGTGGTCGGTCCGAGCCCTGGGTCGGGCGAGGCGGAGGCTCCTCCGAGGTCGAGGTCGAGTCTGTCTTCCGAGGTCGAGGTCGAGTCCGAGCCCCAGGTCGGGCGAGGCAGGGACCGTCGTCTGAGGCCAAGGCTGAGTCCGAGCCCTGGGGTCGGGCGAGGCGGAGTTCGTCATCTTCCAAAGCCGAGGCTGAGTCCAAGCCCTGGGGTCGGGCGAGGCGGAGTTCGTCGTCTTCCGGAGCCGAGGCTAAATCCGAGCCCTGGGGTCGGGCGAAGCGGAGTTCGTCGTCTTCCGAAGCCGAGGCTGAGTCCGAGCCCTGGGGTCGGGCGAGGCGGAGTCCATCGTCCGAGGCCGAGACGGGGGCCGAGCCCTGGGGTCGGGCGAGGCGGAGCTTCCTATGGCGCCCGAGGCCGGACTTGGCTGTTGTCAGCCTCACTCTGTCGAGTGGCACAACAGTCGGAGCGACGCAGGCGGCGTTGTCTCCTTGTTAGGTCGATAAGTGGAGCGGCGAAGTGACTGCGATCACTTCGGCTCTGTCGACTGAAGAGCGCGCGTCAGGATAAGGTGTCAGGCCATCCTTGCATTAAATGCTCCTGCGATACGGTCGGTCGGCGTGGCGATCTGGGCAAGGTTGCTTCTCGGCGAAGACTGGGCCTCGGGCGAGCCGAAGGTGTGTTCGTTGCTTGAGGGGGCCCTCGGGCGAGACGTGAATCCTCCGGGGTCGGCTTCCCTTGCCCGAGGCTGGGCTCGGGCGAGGCGAGATCGTGTCCCTTGAGTGGATCGAGCCTTGACCTTAATCGCACCCATCAGGCCTTTGCAGCTTTGTGCTAATGGGGGTTACCAGCTGAGATTAGGAGTCTTGGGGGTACCCCTAATTATGGTCCCCGACAGTAGCCCCCGAGCCTCGAAGGGAGTGTTAATACTCGCTTGGAGGCTTTTGTCACACTTTTTTGCAAGGGGACCGGCCTTTCTCGGTTGCGTTTCGCGCGCACCCGCCGGGTGTAGCCCCCGAGGCCTCGTAGGAGTGGTTTGACTCCTTCGAGGTCTTAGTGTGCTTCGTGATGCTTCGGCCGGTCTGGTTGTTCCCTCATGCGAACTGGCCGTAGCCCGGGTGCACAGTCGAGTCCCAAGTTCTCGGGCTGGTATGTTGACGCTGTCAACGGTTTGGCCGAAGCCGGGTTTGCGAGAGCAGCCCCCGAGACTCCGCACAGAGCGAGAGGACGGTCAGGGACAGACTCGGCTTTTTACATACGCCCCTGCGTCGCCTTTCCGCAAGGAGGAGGGGGGAAAGCGCCATGTTGCCCTCGGAGGGCGCCGAACATGGTGTCTCTAGTGAGTTGCTAACGGGTAATCCGAGTGGACGCCTGTGCCCCATTCGTTAGGGGTCGGCTAGTGGCCCGGAGGCGCGCTCCAAAAGTACCTGCGGGTGATTCGCCGGACCCGGTCCCCTTTTGACGGGGTCTGAGGGCTCGATGCCTCCCTCTGGTGGGATTCCGTTACGAAATCGTTCCCGTTGGTCTCGGAAATGTCCTAGGGTACCTCGGGAGCGTAGCCCGAGCCTTGGTTATGTATCGAACGTACCCCGGGTCATCTCTCGCTCTGTGTCTGAGGCGGCTGTAGAACCCTTCGGGGGCCAGCCTACGAACCCCTGATCAGTAGTGGGCGCGGAGCCCGAGTGGCCTAAGGCGGCTGTTGAACCCTTCCGAGGGGCCAGCCTTCGAACCTCTGACCAGTAGTGGGCGCGGAGCCCGAGTGCTCTGAGGCGGCTATTGAACCCTTCCGAGGGGCCAGCCTTCGAACCTCTAATCAGTAGGGGGGCTCGAGGCCCGCTTCCTTCGCGGAGAAGGATCCCTTTCGGAGTATCCCCTTTTCCGGTCCCTGTGGCAAGAGAGAGAAAGAGGAAGTGGAAAAGGATATGAAATCGAATGACGTGGCACACCTTTTTTGACGCGGTCATCATGGCGGAGGTGAAGCGTCGCCTGCCAAAGGTGCCGCCTGTCCTACCGTAGAGTTAATGCGACGGGACGAGTGGTTCGTGGGGTAGCCGTTGTGCGTGCGCGAGCCGTTCGAGGAACGGAACACGGGCGCGTCGTCTTCACGCCGTGGGAGAGGGTTCTCTCACTGTCCCAGGAGGGGACGTGAGCCTGCTGACGACTTGACTGCTGCTTCCGCCCGCCTGCCACCGCCATTACTGCCGGCCTATTTCGGGCCATATCAACCGTCGCGCCTTCTCCCGCGGCTGACTGACCCGTGACCTATGTGCTCGGTTGGCACTGTCGGGTCATGCGCATGGTCACCTCGAGTCGCGGCACTAGTTCCGCAGTCGAGAAGGCGTGGTACTGGCGTGAGTGGCGGTGCAGTTTCTCGCACGTAGTAACCGACGCGCCGGTTACATGACGAGTGGACCTGGGCCTCCATGCTGGACGCGTCGAAGTCGAAAGAGTGCGCCCCCTTGGTGCGGTTGCATGCCGCCTGCATGGCGGTCCGCCCTTTCACCCGCTGGTCCAGGCGAAAGTGGAGGAGCGCTTGTAACCGCTGGGCAGTTACGCGCACCACGCGCGGCGGTTCGGCTTCTTCTGCCCTGGGCCAGCTTGCATGACGCGTGGGACCCAGCCCCCGTGTCATTGGGGGAGGACTTTGGAGCGTGTTGGAGAAGACTCAGTCCGCGACGGCTGAGGACGCAAGTGGGGAGAGTTGCCTTTAAAAGGAGGGTGACCCCCTTGGAAGGCAACCATGTCTTCGCACTCCCTTCATGCATCGCGTCCTTCCACCTTCTGAGCCCCCGGATGGGGAGCGCCCGCGGTTCTTCCGCCTTGTCGTTGTTGGAGGGATGCAACTTTGTGGAAGTTGGTACCTTTCAGCCATCGTTCGGCTTCAAGGATTTTCATCAGGCAGCCCGGCTGCTTCCCCTCGCCGGTGGTCACCCAAGGCGGTGACCACCAGTTCGATGGTGGGGAGAAGCGAGCTGGGCTACGGCCTGTGCCCCGCTCTCAGCTTCAAGGATCTTCATCATCCTGGCTGGGGCGGAGGCCGGGCTGAGCCAGAGCTCTACCTCCCGCGCGGGTTCGTGGGTCACCTTCTCCCTCAGCATTCAAGGGAGAGGGCACTCACCGGCCTAGCGGGAGGGTCGGACTTCGACAACGCGGGGCTGGCCGGCGGCGAGCGTCGTCAGCTTCAGCGCGTTGGGCTCGCTGGCTCTGGCTCGGCTCCCGGTGACCCCTCCCGCCGCGAGAGCGGTCGTCGCGCCGCGCGCACCAGAGGACCGCCCAAGACATCGCGCACTGCTAGGGCAGCGTTCATGTTCTTGGGCTGTCCTGCCTTTGCCCCGGTACGGCGCCTCTGCGCGGAGGTCGGTGCTTGCCCGCCCGGGAGGATCCGAGTGGGGATCTGCCGGTGGGCAGATGGCTTCCGTCGTCAGCGCTGAGGTGGTGGCGGCTGAAGAAGTCCTCGTCGCCGACGGGATCACCGCCACCATCCGTGCTCCGGGCCTCCGGCTCTTTGGCTTTGATAGCTTGTCCTCGCCCCTCGAGCGGGGACGTGGGCAAGGGCCTTGCAGCAGCAGCGTCCGTCCTGAGGCCATCGCTGCCGCTGTTTGGCCACCTGGAGCGGAGGTCGTTGTCACTGCTGCCGGAGCGGGCGTCGGCGAGCCACCAGGGGTTTTGTCGTCCCGCAGGCCCTCCAATGTGTGGGGGGGGGGGTTGTTCGTACTTACGGGGGCGGAACCGGAGTTCCGTTTGTAATGGCACCTTGAATGCTGGTGTTTGTTCATTGTGGCTGTCGGGGCCTGAACATGTATGTATTTTTGGCATGAAGCCGTGTTCTTTCCTCATTTCGAGCACTAGGACTCGCCTGTCGGCTAACTGAACCGCTTAACCAAGTGTGAGTTGCCTCGTGCGAAGGTGACGAGTGAGGTATCCGTATCCCGGAGGCGTAGGAGTCCCTCGGCTCAGTCGGCCTTGCCGCCCGAGGCTTCTCTTGCTTAGTTAAAGGAACCCTCGGCCGCTCTTCGATGAGCTGGAGCCGGAGGCAGCGGTGTCAGTGTGGACAGAGGCAGAGTTGGCTTGAAAAGAAAACTTCGTTGGCCAGAGCCTGGCCGGGCCATCCACTGGCGGGACCGGTGCCGGAGTCGAGTTGCCGAGGCCATGAGCCGGGCAGGTGTCCTCGGGGGACAGCTGGCTGAGGCTTCGGGGCGGCCGGCCGAGCCGTCTGCTCGGGCCGGATTCCTGGAGGAGACCCTAGCGGCGATGGCCCGGGCGTGGTGCTGACGTCGTCCTTCGGAGCGGAGATCCTCCGACCGTGTTGCCGTCCGAGGCTCGGTCGGACTTCGTCGAAGGTGGAGTTGACGCCGAGGGTGCTGCTGCTCTCCCTCCGTCAAGGTCTGAGCCTGCAGGATCGGTTTATCTTGTAGTGTGCATATGTTTTCTCCGGCCACCGAGGCCCAAACATATCGTCGTTGTGTTGTAAAACTACGTTTCTTTTCCTCTTGTTTCGAGTATCAGGACTTGTTTGTCGGTAACAGAATTGTTTGTCCGAGCGAGAGTTACTTTTCGTGGAAGGTGATGAGTGAGGTATCCGTATCCCGGAGGCGTAGGAGTCCCTCGGCTCGGTCGGCCTTGCCGCTTACGTGTACTCTTTACTCGCCCGTAGGATTCTGCTATCGATGTAGCCGAGAAAACCCGAAAAACCGTTTCGGTAGAAAGGTTTCCGAGCATTAAGACTTGTTCGATCAGCGGAATCGCTTATCCGAGCGTGAGTTACTTATCGCAGAAGGTGACGAGTGAGGTATCCATATCCCGGAGGCGTAGGAGTCCCTCGGCTCGGTCGGCCTTGGCTGCTTATGTGTACTCCGTCGTTTTCAGGATCCCACTTTCGAAGTAGTCAAAAAGCACGAAAGACGTTCTGGCAGAAAGACTTTTTCCGAGGAAAATTTTGACGCAGAGGGGATTCGCCCCTTGTAGCCCCCGAGGGAGGGTCGGGCTTTGCCGAGGCAAGGCTGACCCTTCCTTGATGGTTAGGCTTTGTATGTGAACAAGGTGTACAAACAACTTGAAAGCATCTTAAGGGTAGAAGCGACGTAGCTGTCGGATGTTCCAAGCGTTGCTGTAGACCTCGCCTTGACTATTGGCCAGCTTGTATGTCCCGGGCTTCAGAACCTTGGCGATGACGAACGACCCTTCCCAGGGAGGCATGAGCTTGTGCCGCCCTCGGGCGTCTTGTCGCAGCCGAAGCACCAAGTCGCCCACCTGGAGGTCTTGGGACCGAACCCCTCAGGCGTGGTAGCGTCGCAGGGACTGCTGATACCGCGCCGAGTGTAGTAAGGCCATGTCCCGAGCCTCTTCCAGCTGGTCCAGTGAGTCTTCTCGGTTGGTTTGATTGCTTTGGTCGTCGTACGCCCTCGTCCTCGGGGAACCGTATTCTAAGTCCGTGGGCAAGATGGCCTCGGCCCCATAGACTAGAAAGAACGGTGTGAAGCCCGTGGCTCGGCTCGGCATTGTCCTCAGACTCCAGACCACCGAGGGGAGTTCCTTCATCCATCGCTTGCCGAACTTGTTGAGGTCGTTGTAGATCCTCGGCTTGAGTCCTTGCAGAATCATGCCGTTGGCACGTTCTACCTACCCATGCGTCATGGGGTGAGCCACGGCGGCCCAGTCCACCCGGATGTGGTGATCCTCGCAGAAGTCCAAGAACTTTCTGTCGGTGAACTGGGTGCCGTTGTCGGTGATGATGGAGTTTAGGACCCCAAAGCGATGGATGATGTTGGTGAAGAACGCCACCGCCTGTTCGGATCTGATGCTGTTTAGGGGTCGGACCTCGATCCACTTGGAGAATTTGTCGATGGTGACCAACAGGTGCGTGTAGCCCCCGGGTGCCTTCTGCAAGGGATCGACGAGGTCCAGACCCCACACAGCAAACGGCCAGGTGATGGGTATTGTCTGCAGAGCCTGAGCGGGCAGGTGGGTCTGCCTTGCATAGAATTGACACCCTTGGCAGGTGCGGACAATTCTAGTGGCGTCGGCCACCACGGTCGGCCAGTAGAAACCTTGTCGGAAAGCGTTTCCAACAAGGACTCGAGGCGCTGCGTGGTGACCGCAAGCCCCCGAGTGTATTTCTTGTAAGAGCTCTTGGCCTTCGGCGATGGATATGCATCGCTGGAGGATGCCTGAGGGGCTGCGGTGGTAGAGCTCCTTCCCGTTCCCCAGCAAGACGAACGACTTGGCGCGCCGCGCCAGTCGCCGAGCTTCGGCTCGGTCGAGGGGCAGCTCTCCTCGGTGGAGATATTGCAGGTACGGGGTCTGCCAGTATCGATTAGGCGTGACCCCACTCCGCTCTTCTTCGACGCACAGTGCCTCACCCTCGGGGGCTGAGGGTGCCTCGGGCTTGGCCGAGGGTGCTTCGGGCTGAGCCGAGGGTGCCTCGGGCAGGGCCGAGGCCTTCTTGGGCTCGGGCGTGTCGTCGGTCTTGACTGAGGGTTGATGTAGGTCTCGGGAGAAGATGTCCAGGGGAACTGTTGTCCGCCCCGAGGCTATCTTAGCCAGCTCGTCCGCAGTCTCGTTGTATCGTCGGGCGATGTGGTTGAGCTCGAGCCCGTAGAACTTGTCCTCCAGGCGTCGAACCTCGTCGCAGTAGGCTTCCATTTTTGGGTCGCGGCAATGGGAGTTCTTCATGACTTGGTCGATGACAAGCTGTGAGTCACCGCGAGCGTCGAGGCGTCGGACCCCTAGCTCGATGGCGATGCGCAACCCGTTGACCAGAGCCTCATACTCAGCCACGTTGTTGGACGCCGGGAAATGGAGGCGCAGCACGTAGCGTAGGTGCTTCCCGAGGGGCGAGATGAAGAGCAGGCCCACGCCTGCCCCTGTTTTCATCAGCGACCCGTCGAAAAACATGGTCCAGAGTTCCGGTTGGATCGGAGCTGCTGGAAGCTGGGTGTCGACCCATTCAGCCACAAAGTCCGCCAAGACTTGGGACTTGATGGCCTTCCGTGGGGCGAACGAGATCGTCTCGCCCATGATTTCCACCGCCCACTTTGCAATCCTACCCAAGGCCTCTCGGCACTGGTTGATCTCCCCCAGGGGGAAGGATGACACCACAGTCACCGGATGAGACTCGAAGTAGTGTCGCAACTTCCGCCGCGTCAGAATCGCCGCGTACAGCAGCTTCTGAATTTGTGGGTAGCGGATCTTGGTCTCGGACAGTACCTCACTGATGAAGTAAACCGGCCTCTGGACGGGCAATGCATGCCCTTCTTCTCGTCTCTCAACCACAATCGCGGCGCTAACCACCTGAGTGGTAGCGGCGACGTAGATCAAGAGGGCTTCTCCGGTAGCGGGGGGCACCAAGATGGGCACGTTCGTAAGGAGCGCCTTCAGGTTGCCAAGGGCTTCCTCGGCCTCGGGGGTCCAAGTGAAGCACTCGGTCTTTCTTAAGAGGCGGTACAGAGGTAGGCCTCTTTCGCCGAGGCGCGATATGAAACGGCTCAGAGCCGCAAGGCATCCCATGACCCTCTGTACGCCTTTCAAGTCCTTGATGGGACCCATGTTGGTGATGGCCGCAATTTTCTCTGGGTTGGCCTCGATGCCCCGCTCGGAGACGATGAACCCCAAGAGCATGCCTCAGGGGACTCCGAAGACACACTTCTCAGGATTGAGTTTTACGCCCTTCGCCTTGAGACACTGGAATGTCGTTTCAAGGTCGGAGAGGAGGTCGGAGGCTTTCTTCATCTTGACTACGATGTCATCGACGTAGGCCTCAACCGTTCGACCAATGTGTTCGCCAAACACATGGTTCATGCACCTTTGGTATGTCGCACCCGCATTCCTCAAACCAAATGGCATAGTAACGTACCAGTACATGCCAAAAGGTGTGATGAAAGAAGTCGTGAGCTGGTCAGACTCTTTCATCTTGATTTGGTGATACCCTGAGTAGGCATCGAGGAAAGACATGGTTTCACACCCAGCAGTGGAATCCACGATTTGATCGATGCGAGGCAGAGGGTAGGGAACCTTCGGACATGCTTTGTTTAGACCAGTGTAGTCTACACACATCCACCATTTCCCTCCTTTCTTTCTCACAAGCACAGGGTTGGCTAGCCATTCGGGATGGAATACCTCTTTGATGAACCCTGCTGCCATCAGCTTGTGGATCTCCTCGCCTATGGCTCTGCGCTTTTCTTCGTCGAATCGGCGCAGAGGCTGCTTCACGGGTCGGGCTCCAGCTCGGATATCCAGCGAGTGCTCGGCGACATCCCTCGGTATGCCAGGCATGTCCGAGGGACTCCACGCGAAAACTTCAGCGTTCGCGTGGAGAAAGTTGACGAGCACTGCTTCCTATTTGGGGTCGAGCTTGGAGTCGATCCGGATCTGCTTGGAGGCGTCGTTGCTGGGGTCGAGAGGGACGGACTTAACCGTCTCTGCTAGCTCGAAGTTGCCGGCATGGCGCTTCACGTCTGGCGCCTCCTTGGAGAGGCTCTCCAGGTCGGCGATGAGGGCCTTAGATTCGGCGAGGGCCTCGGCGTACTCCACGCACTCCACGTCACATTCGTACGCGTGTCGGTACGTGGGGCCAACGGTGATGACCCCATTGGGGCCCAGCATCTTGAGCTTGAGGTAGGTGTAGTTGGGGACGACCATGAATTTGGCGTAGCATGGCCTCCCCAGTACTGCGTGGTAGGTTCCTCGGAACCCGACCACCTCGAACGTGAGGGTTTCCCTTCGGAAGTTGGAGGGAGTCCCGAAGCAGACGGGCAGATCGAGTTGTCTGAGGGGCTGGACGCGTTTCCCGGGGATGATCCAGTGAAAAGGCGTCGCGCCTGCCCAGACCAAGGATAGATCGATCCGCGGGAGCCCGAGGGTCTCGGCGTAGATGATGTTGAGGCTGCTGCCTCCGTCCATGAGGACCTTGGTGAGCCTGACGTTGCCGATGACGGGGTCGACAACGAGCGGATATTTCCCCGGGCTCGGCACGCGGTCGGGGTGGTCGCCCTGGTCGAAGGTGATGGGCTTGTCGGACCAGTCTAGGTAGACTGGCGCCGCCACCTTTACCGAGCAGACCTCCCGACGCTCTTGTTTGTGGTGCCGAGCCGAGGCGTTCGCCACTTGCCCACCGTAGATCATGAAGCAGTCATGGACCTCAGGGAACTCCTCTGCCTTGTGATCCTCCTTCGTGTCATTGTTGTGGGCCCTACCACCTTCCGCAGGTGGCCCGGCCTTGTGAAAGTGGCGCCGAAGCATGACGCACTCCTCAAGGGTGTGCTTGACGGGCCCCTGGTGATAGGGGTACGGCTCCTTGAGCATCTTGTCGAAGAGGTTGGCGCCTCCGGGAGGCTTCCGAGGGTTTTTGTACTCAGCGGCGGCGACAAGGTCCGCGTCGGCGGCGTCGCGTTTCGCTTGCGACTTCTTCTTGCCTTTCTTCTTGGTGCCGCGCTGAGTGGATGCCTCGGGGACATCTTCCGGCTGGCGGCCCTGGGGCTGCTTGTCCTTCCGGAAGATGGCCTCAACCGCCTCCTGGCCAGAGGCAAACTTGGTGGCGATGTCTATCAGCTCGCTCGCCCTGGTGGGGGTCTTGCGACCCAGCTTGCTCACCAGGTCTAGGCAGGTGGTGCCGGCGAGGAACGCGCCGATGACATCCGAATCGGTGACGTTGGGCAGCTTAGTGCGCTGCTTCGAGAATCGCCGGATGTAGTCCCGAAGAGACTCTCCCGGCTGCTGGCGGCAGCTTCGGAGATCCCAGGAGTTCCCAGGGCGCACGTACGTCCCCTAGAAGTTGCCGGCGAAGGCTTGGACCAGGTCGTCCCAGTTGGAGATCTGCCCCGGAGGCAGATGCTCCAGCCAGGCCCGAGCGGTATCGGAGAGGAACAGGGGGAGATTGCGGATGATGAGATTGTCATCGTCCGTTCCACCCAGCTGGCAGGCCAGTCGGTAGTCCGCGAGCCACAGTTCTGGCCTCGTCTCCCCCGGGTACTTTGTGATAGTAGTCGGGGTTCGGAACCGGGTCGGGAACGGCACCCGTCGTATGGCCCGGCTGAAAGCCTGCGGACCGGGTGGTTCGGGCGAGGGACTCCGATCCTCCCCACTGTCATAGCGTCCCCCATGCCTGGGGTGGTAGCCTCGGCGTACCCTCACGTCGAGGTGGGCTCGACGGTTGCGGTGGTGGTGCTCGTTGCCGAGGCGACCCGGGGCCACAGGCGCTGTGTTGCGCGTGCACCCGGTGTGGACTGAGGCTTCCCGCATGAATCGGGAAGTCGCGGCGCGATGCTCCGAGGGGTACCCCTGCCTTCGGGAGGCAGAGCTTTCGGCCTGTCGGACCGCGGCATCCTCCAGGAGATTCTTGAGCTCTCCCTGGATACGCCGCCCTTCGGTGGTCGATGGTTCCGGCATCGCGTGGAGAAGTATTGCTGCTGCTGCCAGGTTCTGGCTGACCCCACTGGAAGCCGGTGGCGGCCTTGCCCTGACATCGTCGGCAATGCGGTGCTGGATGCCCTGGGGTAGATAACGTGCTTCTCCGGCCGGAGCTCGGTCTGCCCATTCCTGCCCGATGTTCCGCCGTAACTGCTCAAGTGTTCTGCTCCCTCGTCGAGCCTGGCCTGCACCTCGCGGATTTGCTCGAGCTGTGCGTCCTAACCCCCCGCAGGGACTGGGACCACAGCTAGCTCCCGAAGGATGTCAACGCGAGGCGCAGGCCTAGGGGGATCGCTGATTTCCGGCATACCAAGATGGTTGCTTTCGCCGGGACCCCCTAGATCGACGTGGAAACATTCACGACTTGGGCCGCAGTCCTCGTCGCCGAAGCTGCGGCTACCATCGGAACAATAGGAGAGGCAGTAGTCGCATGCGGTCATGAAGTCCCGCATGGCACTGGGGTTACCGAGCCTGGAGAAATCCCAACGAAAGTCGGGCTCGTCATCTTCCTCGGAACCCGAGGGTCCGTAGGTCGAGACGGCCGTCGACCGGTCCTAGGGTGACCGCATATGATACCCCGGAGGGTTTGAACATGCCTTTATAAAAGCGTCCACCAAAGCGGGGTCACTCGGTGGGTCACAGCTGGATCTAAAAGGCACGAGATGGGAACCGGTCGGTACCTCTTGATCGACGGGTGGTGACGAAGTCGCGTCAGGGGCGGACTGCACCGTCGTCTCGGGTACGAGGGTGACGCCCAGCAAGTCCCTCGCGAGCGTGCTGGCGTCGTTCGTTCGCTTGGAGTTGGCGTGTTGCGGGGAGACGGCGCTCGTCTTCGTCTCAGACGCGAGGTCGAAGCCCGACGTGTCCCCCGTTGGGGCGCCGGCGCCGTCGACTCGCTCGACAGCCGACGAGGTGCCGCCTCCTGCTTGGCCATGGTTGCCCCGCCTCCTCCTCCGTCGACGGGGGAGGTGACGGGACAAACCCGAATGTTGTTCTTCCGCCACGTGGGGAAGACGTCGTTGATTCCGCCGCCAGCGGGCGGGCTGTCGGCCGCCATTATCGCCGTCGCGCGGCAGAGGAAGGAGTATCATGTCGTAGCCGCCGTCGAGGGACATGAACTCAAGACTCCCGAAACGGAGAACCGTCCCGGGTTGAAAAGGTTGCTGGAGACTACCCATCTGGAGCTTGACGGGAAGCTGTTCGTCAACACGCAGCAGGCCCCTACCTGGTGCGCCAACTGTCGGCGTTTCGACCCCGGGGGGTCCCTGGACCGACGAGTAAATTGTCGCCGCGTGTCCCAGCCCAGATGGGTCGGCGCGAGACGGAGCACGAAGGGGGAAGAGGAGACAAGCGAAAAGGGGAAACCCGCGGCCTTCGTGTTGTCCTGTGCCCAGGTCGGGTGCGCTTGCAGTAGGGGGTTACAAGCGTCCGCGTGCGAGAGAGCGAGGGACTTGCGCGGCGGCCCGTTCTCCCGTGCGGCCAACCCTCTCATACGAGAGCCCTGGACCTTCCTTTTATAAGCGTAAGGAGAGGGCCCAGGTGTACAATGGGGGATGTAGCAGTGTGCTAACGTGTCTAGCAGAGAGGAGCTAGCGCCCTAAGTACATGCCGTCGTGGCAGCCAGAGAGGTTTTGGCACCCTGTTCATGTGATGTCGTGGCCGTCGGAGGAGCGCTGGAGCCTTGCGGAAGGACAGCTGTCGGGGCTGTCGAGTCCTTGCTGACGTCTCCTTGCTTCCGTAAGGGGCTGAGAGCCGCCGTCGTCATGGAGCACGCGGCGCGCCATCATTATTTGTTTACTGGGGCGAGCCAGATGGGACGCCGGTCTTGTTCCCCGTAGCCTGAGCTAGCTAGGGGTAGGGTAATGATGGCCCCCCTGTGACGTGGTCGGTCCGAGCCCTGGGTCGGGCGAGGCGGAGGCTTTTCCGAGGTCGAGGTCGAGTCTGTCTTCCGAGGTCGAGGTCGAGTCCGAGCCCCGGGTCGGGCGAGGCGGGGACCGTCGTCTGAGGCCAAGGCTGAGTCCGAGCCCTGGGGTCGGGCGAGGCGGAGTTCGTCGTCTTCCGAAGCCGAGTCTGAGTCCAAGCCCTGGGGTCGGGCGAGGCGGAGTTCGTCGTCTTCCGGAGCCGAGGCTGATTCCAAGCCCTAGGGTCGGGCGAGGCGGAGTTCGTCATCTTCCGGAGCCGAGGCTGAGTCCGAGCCCTGGGGTCGGGCGAGGCGGAGTCCATCGTCCGAGGCCGAGACGGGGGCCGAGCCCTGGGGTCGGGCGAGGCAAAGCTTCCTATGGCGCCCGAGGCCGGACTTGGCTGCTGTCAGCCTCACTCTGTCGAGTGGCACAACAGTCAGAGCGACGCAGGCGGCGCTGTCTCCTTGTCAGGTCGGTCAGTGGAGCGGCGAAGTGACTGCGGTCACTTTGGCTCTGTCGACTGAAGAGCGCGCGTCAGGATAAGGTGTCAGGCCATCCTTGCATTAAATGCTCTTGCGATACGGTCGGTCGGCGTGGTGATCTGGCCAAGGTTGCTTCTCGGCGAAGACTGGGCCTCGGGCGAGCCGAAGGTGTGTTTGTTGCTTGAGGGGGCCCTCGGGCGAGACGTGAATCCTCCGGGGTCGGCTGCCCTTGCCCGAGGCTGGGCTCGAGCGAGGCGAGATCGTGTCCCTTGAGTGGACCGAGCCTTGACCTTAATCGCACCCATCAGGCCTTTGCAGCTTTGTGCTGATGGGGGTTACCAGCTGAGATTAGGAGTCTTGGGGGTACCCCTAATTATGGTCCCCGACAGTCCCCATCTCTTGATGGGTCCATCAAGGTTAGTCAATAAAGATCTAGGAACCCAAATGTCCTTTGTGCTAGCGCTTGGTAAACTCATTACGTTTCTAGCACAAGTTGCAATTTTGGGTTGCCTAGTTACATATGAATCAATTGACAAGCTAGGAGTGGAAAAGTTACCAATGGGACAATCCTTGTATAGATGTCCCTTCTTTCGGCATATGTAGCAAAGGCGATCTTCATGATTTGAGGATTTTTTCTTTCCTTGTTTCTCTCTTGCTACATGGTTACTAAATATTTTCTTTTCTAAAACTATGCCTTTTGTTTTACATAGGGACATGACTTAACCATATGTCCCTTCTCAGAGCATCTAAAACATTTTTTATCATCCTTGTTAATAATCAATCTATTTTCTTTAATATAATGACATGACCTAATCAGGTGCCCGTTTTCAAAGCATTCGCTACACTTCTTATTTTTCTTAATGTTAAGTGTGGCTTGATCATTATCTTGGATGTTACCTTGTATGGAGGCACGGTTGAGGCTTTTGGCAGAGATATTGATTTTCTTCTTTTGTTCTTTCCTCTTGACATTCCTCAAGTCCTTGACTTTTTCCTCGAGGGGTCTTGTGCATGCTACGGTTGTTCCCGTCTCAAACTTCTTCACCATGTCATCATGGTTATCTTGAGAAGGTTGAGCAGTGCACTTCCCTTTTAGGTGTGTCAAGTTCGTTCTTAGCCTCACATTTTCTTCCTTGAGCTGATATGTACCATCATTTATTCCTGGAAATTTTAGCTCAAAGGAGGATTTGCTTGCTGGCGAGCGACAGTCATTAGCACATGGCAATATAGTTTCAATTTGAACACATGTGCAAGAGTGAGGTTGTTGAGATTTTAAGTTTGCTATTACAACCTCATGAGTAATATTTAACATGATATGATCATCCATAAGATTTTCATAAGAACATAGAAGCATATCATGTTTTTCTAGAACACCTAGATTTTCAATTTTTAGCCTTTCTACTTGGTCCTTAAGCAAGGCATTCCTATTTACTAATTGAGCGATACATAATAATGAGTTATCTTGCTCAATTGAAATAGTTTCATACCTTTGGACCAAATCAACATGAGAGCACTTTAGCTCCTCATGTTCTTTAGTCAATTCTTCCAAGATTTGGATTTTTGTGATGAGGACATCTTCTAGCTTGTGAAGATCTTTGCTTTGCTCTCTCTCTCTCTTTTTAGGAGTTTGAGCATGACCACCTTATCTTCTAGGCTTAGATAAGCGTAGAGTTGCATGAAGCTTCTTTCATCCTCCTCATCCTCATTTGTGCTTTCGCTATCATTTTCATTAGCCACACAACATATGTGGGAACCGAAATGGGAAGACAAACCTTTTGGAGAGGTGAATTCATCGTTTGGTCTCCAACGTTCATTTTCTTCTTCTTCCTTTAAAGGGTTAGATTCACAAGGACTAAAGAAAGTAGAAGCATCATATGAACTAATATGCTTGGACTCATCAAATTTACTTTTAATTCTAGTCCAAATATCATGTGCATCATGAATAGGTTCATCATATCTCATTATGAAGGCACGATAATCTTCTTTGCTAAGAGAATTACTTAATATGTCATAAGCAAGATAATTTAAGCGTATACATCTTTGATCTCCCTCGGAAGCATTTTTCTTATCATAACTAGAAGGTATAATACTCTTGTATAAGATTTGTTCTAATTGAGAGTCTATGGTTCTAAAAGCATTTATCACACTAGTAGACCATGAAGTATAATTAGAACAATCGGAAAGTAGTATCTCAAGAGTTACCTCGTTGTTTTCCTTCGGAGGTGTCTTCTTGTTCTTTTGGGATTTTCTCCGAGCCATCACTTCGAGTTGTTAGACTCAATATGAAGTGCCTAGCTTTGATACCAATTAAAAGTCGCCTAGAGGGGGGGTGAATAGGCGAAACCTGAAAATTATAACTTTAAACCCGGACTTGATCCCTCGATTAGCGGTTAGAACAAGATGAACAATTATCGGAGTATAAAACTAAGTCCTTTGCTTGCAAAGAGTATTGCTTTCAAAGAATGCGGAATTAATACAAAGCAACACAATTGAAATGTTTATGGAGAATAATGCAAGAGGACTTTAGATAAGAAGAGGAAGAACACAAGTTCTTACTTGCAAGGCGTTGCTTTTATGTATGAGAATTTCACTTAAAGCAACACAAAGTAATATTAACAAAGAATAGTGCAAGAGAACTTAGAGAGTGAGAAGACAAACAAATCACAAGCAATAAAGACAAGTGACACAGGTGATTTGTTTTAGCGAGGTTCGGTTTCACTAAGAACCTAATCCCCATTGAGGAGTGCACTAAGGACGGGTCTTTTTCAACCCTTTCCCTCTCTCCAATGGTCACCAAGACTGGCGAGTTTTCCTTCTTCTTTGTCAACAAAAGACCAAAGTCTCCGCAAGGCCAACCACAAAGATAAGGGGCTCTTGCTAGCTTTACAATGAATGTGAGTCAAAACTCCATGCTCAAATGATCACAAGAGGTAGCACACACTTTCTCTCAATGATTATCACAAGGCACTATCACTAAACGCACACGAGTAGCTCTTTTTAGCTTGATCTCTTTTTTGTGGCACTTGTGAGGCTTTGATGTGTATAGAAGTGTTTCTCTAATAGATAAGAGTGAATACCCAACTCTTGTGTATGAAATGGATCAATGAATTCTTGTGAATGGGCTGGTTGGGGTGGCTTTTATAGCCCTCAACCACCCATGTAGCCGTTGGGGTGCATCTGCCAGAAATTGCACTGGCGGACGATCCGCGGCTAGGGCCCAGACGGTCCGCGACACTCCAACGGTCGATTCTAACACCTTCAATGGATACGCCTGACAGATAAATGGCTAGCTGCCTTGGTCACACCACGCGGACGGTCCGCACTAGCTCTATAATTCTTTTTGCTCAACTTGTCACCTTCGGGCTGAACCAGGTCTTCATATGCGGACGGTCCGTGAATTATAGCTGGACGGTCCGCACTGTATAGCCGGACGGTCTATGGTTTAGTCGGACTATCCACGATTTACAGTTTCTGGCTGAAGTCAAAACGGTGTCGCGGATAGTCCGCCAGAAGGAGCCGGACGGTGCGCACTTGGCGATTTCAGGACTTCGAGTTTCTGACTTCTTCATTGATCTTTGAACAATCTTCTCTAAGTTGCTTTGGCTAAACTTGAGAGAGATCCTATGACCTAGACAAACATCTCAAGTGAATTTCCATCTAGTCTAAGACATGGATCATGAACATTTTGATTCTTTAACTCATATTTCTTCTTTTGCTCAAACTAGCTCCAAGATAGTGATATGTTGATTTCGAGCTTTCTAACCTTTCTAGAAGTGTTGAATACGTTCCTCGGGGTATTTAGAACTTATCCAAAGAGTAGAACTATTGGTAGTTCATCTATTCCATGTTTTACCCCTATTTGGTTGGATCTGAGCTGATTGCGACTTAGAGACTAAACTGCTGAACTTATGAACCCGTGAATCAAAGACTAAGCAAACTAGTTAGTCCGAATGGTTGTGATGGTCATCAAGTACCAAAATATAAGAAATGGTTTAAGGCCATTTCCCTTTCAGGGCGACCAAGTCCCTGCCGAGCAGCCTCGTGAGGCAGACCGAACGACCAGGTCTCTGCCGAGCAACCTTGCCAGAGGGGCAAGCAACCAGGTCCCACGCTAGTCTGACCAGTGTAAGGGAGGGTCGACCTAATGATGTGAGCCCACGTCAGCGAAACAAAATGGGTCATTACCAAACTATGCTCGGGCCTTGGGTACAACATCGAAAGGTCCCCGACGGACGATAGATGACACCTCGCCGCGTACAATCTCAGGCAAACCCTCACCGGCGAGTGGGGTCAGTCTATCCGAGTCGAAGGGATCTCAGCATCAGAGTCTCTATAGTGACCGTCATACTAGAAAAGATGTAACAGATACCCCATAATGGTGTATGTCTACGCATGCCAGTAGGTGACGCAGGTCTGTGACGACGGGTGAAGCCTCGCTACGCACGACCGCACAGTGGGACTGACCCACGGGGTCCGCTACGCACCACTACAAAAGATGTTAGTGGAGGACTCGTTACAGGGACCCGTATAGCCAATGAGCAAGACGATACACTGCGCCAGGGTACGACTACGCATGACCTTATGGACTGCATCCGGAGCACTACGTCAAACCAAGGGATGGATGGACCTCATACCGGTAGAAAACATACCACCTCTGTAAGGTCCTACCCTTGATATATAAAAGGGTAGGGCTCCCTTCTTCTTCGGACACACAAGCACACAAGTTGTAACACTTTCCATTGTGTAGGAAACGGGTGACGCCTAAGAGGGGGTGAATTAGGACTCCTAAAACTTTCGCTAAACTAGGCCACAATTAAATTCCTAGAGCAAAACCTATGCAAATAATCGAACTAGAATGTGCAAACTAGGTTTTGTCTAAGTGTTGCTATCTCTATCGCAAAGGCTAAGTTTCAATCTACACTAGATAAGTATGAATACAAGATTGAAACTTAAATGCTTAATATAAATGCGGAAACTTAAAGAGCAAAGTAGAGAAGCAAACTCTCGTGGATGACGCCGGTATTTTTACCGAGGTATCTGGAACCGCGCAAGGTCCCGACTAATCCTCGTTGGTGCCCCTATGCAAAGGGAAGCCCACGCGAGGGCCAAGCACCTCGGTCGAGTAACTCCGTAGAGAGCCACGGGCCTTCTCCACGCGCAAGTGGTGCTCCGCTTCCGGCTCCTCTCGGATGCTCCCTGCCGTCTCCACTATCGAGCTTCTGGCCGAAACGCCACGGGCCTCGTTCCCTCTGGTACACGGTGACGGCCGTGACACAAACACGGTTGTCACGGTCTCGCAAGACTCTCGCCCCACTCGGTACAATTACAATGGCCCGCGCAAGAGCCGAGGGGTTGTGAGGTTTATCTAAACTCACTCAACAATCTAGGGTTCACCTAGAGCAAGCGCTAAAGCGATCTAACTAACCTAAGCACTTCGCAAAGCACCTACGCTAATCACCGAGTGATTCTATTAAGCACTTGGGTGTAAGAGCACTTGGGAATGTCTACTATATATCTTGGTATGTCTCTTGGGATCCCACACTTGGAAATGGCCGGTTGGGGTATATTTATAGCCCCAACACAAATAGAGCCGTTGGAGAAAAGCTGCTTCTTTCTGTGTCACACCGGACAGTCCGGTGGTGCACCGGACAACGCACCGTAGCATGTCCGGTGCGCCTAGCCGTTGCCCTGTCAGAGCAGGTGACCGTTGGCGCCGCAGGCTTTCCACACCGGACAGTCCGGTCCTCACACCGGACAGTCCGGTGGTCTTCTCTCCGAGTGCCACCTAGAACTAGCCGTTGGGCTGCTGTTCCCTGGTGCACCGGACAGTCCGGCGTGTGGGCACCGGACAGTCCGGTGCTCCACGCATAGACAGTCCGCAGGCAACACACTTGGACTTTTCTTGGATCTCTTTAATGTCTTCTTTTGAGGTGTTGCTTTCCTCAATTCCTTAGTCCAAGTTAACCTTTCATCCTGTGAACTACAAACACAAACACTAGAAAACTTATTAGTTCACGGATTGTGTTGAACATCAAACACCAAAACTCAATTAGCCAAATGGCCCAGGGTCCATTTTCCTTACAATCTCCCCCTTTTTGGTGATTGATGAAAACATAACCAAAGCAAGCAAATAATACAATTATTTGAATGACAATAATCAATCTACTTGCTAGGATGCATGTATGTCCCCACAATGTGATATTATGGACTTAAGCCTCCCCCTAACTCCATAATTCACTTACTTCCTATTCTTGGACCAAATAACCAAAACCACTTGAAAAACCATTAAAATTTTAAATTGGTGGTGTTTGGTGTTTGATATAGTTTTCATTGCTTTGGTCCCTAAACTTATCCCCCTTTGGCATCAACCACCGAAAAGGAAGACATTAAAAGCATGTAGGAAGTAAAAAAGTTGCCCTCAGATGATTACTCCCCCTAAATGAGTGTTCTCCTTTAGAAAGAATTTTCTCCCCTTTTAGAGACGAAGAAAAACTCCCCCTGACAGATATCTTTAACTTATGTGAAAAATAGAGGTGCAAAAACATGATTTGAAAAGACTAACTTCCCTTATGCATAGGTAACAGAATATGAATTAACCACTTATGCATTTTTAGCAACATGGAAGTATGTGATATGAAATATAGTCTAATCAAATATTGGAGAAGACATGCAAATGAAACTTGATGTAGTCTCAAAAGATACCGATTGAAATTCAATGGCGAGCTTGAGAGACATGAGAGTTCTTGGAGATTTTGCAGTGGAAGATTGTTGTCTTTCTCTGGGGACTACATTTTCCTTACAATGAGACTATCACATGAAATAGACTTGAAAAGGTGTTAGTCTCAAGGTATTAGATTATAGAGTAACCTCCCCCTGAAGGTGTGCATACAAGTTTTGAATACTTGCAGGAGACATGCACATTGATTTGATATCAAGAGGAGCAAATTATCTATAATCCGAACTTTGGCACATATAAATTAAATGATACACATTGTAGGACGAGAGTATTTTACCACTTGTAATACCAATTGATGCATCATTTATTATGGAGTGATAAAGGAGCTATGTGTCGTGCTCAAATGAAAATTTTAAATCATGTAGGCTTGCTTAAGTGTATGAATTTGAAACAAGCAGACCTACCATGTGATTTTCCTAGTATGCATGTAATTAAGCTAAAGTAAGTACAAAATGTAATACTAGGCATGAAAGGTAACACTAGATACATAACAGATAGATACTCATATCTAAAAATAAGGAATGCAATAAATCTAGTTACCTTAGTCATGGGTGGGAAATTTGTGTCCAAAATTTGCACTAACCCACTTAGCAATTAGACTTGATCCAATATGATGTATCCCATGATATACATCCCAACTTTGCCAAGTCACCAAATTTCCCAACGACCTTCGGTCCACTCACTTCCCTTTCGGGATCCAAACCTTCTTGGTCCTTTTCATGGTTGAAATTATTTCCTTTGGCACCCAGATGCGTTTGGCCCCCTTTTCTTTGTTGGCTTGCTTGTTGGCCTTGATTGCTATCACCTTTCCATTCTTTTTCTTTTTGATCAAATATGGTGTAGCAGCCTTTTTGTCCACCTTTTTGATGTAGGTGTTGGATATTTTACTTGATGGCTTTTGCTTGGGCTTTTGCCTTTGTTTATCCCCAGTCATCGCCTTGCATTGGAAAGACTTATGGCCTTCCATGTGGGATAGACTACAAATCACAGTTTCTCCCTCCATAGGCTTGTTCACTCCCGCAGTGGTGTTATCCTGTGGAGGTCGGATTTGTTTGGCTTTGCCTTTCTTGTCATACAGAGCTTTGCCAAGGCGAGCCACTTCTTGTCTTAATTGTTCATTTTCCTTTGCAACCTCGTCCGAACATGTTTCTATAACAATATTCTCAACAAGAACTTGGTTGTAGGGGTTAGTATCATTAATTAAATCAAAGCAAGAAGTAGAAGCATCCTTTTTAATAATTTCAGGAATTTTAACTAAATATGCTACTGGGGTGCTACTAATGTTTTCTAGCTTAGTAGTTAGCTCATCATTGTGTATGCTAAAAATTTCCATTTTCTCTAGCAAATTTTCAATAGTATTTTGGGAGCTAGCTAACTTAGCCTTAAGTTTTTCATTCTTTTTAATAAGGCCATCATCGGTAGCAGTGGATGGAGCACTAGACTCTAATAGCTCAATTTTAGTTGACAGCTCACTATTTAAGTTTGCAAAAGTTTCAAATTTTTCTAGCAAACCTTTGTAATCATTTTTGGGAGCTAATCAACTTATTTTTCAAGGTTTTAAGTTGAGCTTTTTTGCTTAGTGCAAACATCCTGGAAAAATTCAACGGCTTCTGCAAGCTCATCTACAGAGGGCTTTCCCTCACCTTCATCATCACTACTACTTTCATCACTATAGGATGGAATGCTTTTGTTACCTCTTGCCATAAGGCATTTGTGTGATGACCGTGATGAGCGTGATGAGGACCGGTGGCTGCGCGTCCTTGGAGGTTCATCTTCACTTGAAGAGTCATCCCAAGTTCTAACACTTGTTAGCGCCTTGCCTTTGCTCCTCTCCTTTTTGGGTTTGGCCATAGTTGGACAGCTGTCCCTGAAGTGGCCCTTCTCCCCACGTGCAAAGCATCCTCTCTTTCTTTGTTTTTTTTTCCTATCAATGTTAAAGAGAATATCTTCGACCTACAGGGGCACACCCATTAGATTAATCTTGCGGATCATCCCCATTACCTTTCCGACGCGTCGGATTGTTTCTTCGTCCTCGGAGGATGATGTGCATGGTTGATTATCTTCATCATCATCACTTTCTTCTTCCTCCTCTTCTTCACTTGAGGAACTTGGAGTGGGAGCCTTCTTTTTACCCTTCCTTTCATCACATGCAAAGGCATATGGCCTTGAGGAAGTTGGCTCCTCTCCCCGACACATTTTTCGCGACATCTCAAAAGCCGCGATTTTCCCAATCACAATGGTCGGGGTCATAGTACTCAAGTCCTCCATGTTGTGAAGGATGGTGATGATGCTCCCATATCTTTGTTGCGGTAGCAGGGAGATAATATTCCTTACAATGTCCGCATCACCTAGCTTATTTATGCTAATAGAGTTGAGCTTATTGATGATTAGATTTAAACGAGAATACATATCTCTAACAAGCTCATCATCTCTCATAGCAAAGGAATTATACTCATTTAAGACTAGGCAATGTTTTTGCTCACGGACATTTGATGTGCCGTCATGGAACTCATGCAATTTTAGCCAAATCTCATTAGCAGTTTTCAAGGTGAATACTTGATTAAAAATATCCATGCTAAAAGATTCATACAAGCAATTTTTGGCTCTAGCATTTAAATGAATTTCTTTTTCCTCACTCGTGGTGGGTTTCTCGGGATTCTTGGGGGGTTTCATCCCGTCACGAGTGACTCACCAAACCCCTAGATCAACGGCCTCTAGGTAACAAGCCATTCTAGCACTATAATATGGGAAGTTAGTGCCGTCAAAGTGTGGTGGCCTATGGGTATCCATCCCTTCCTCTAAAAAGTGTCGGTTCTTTTCGCGGTGAAGCTAAAGCGTTTCAAATGAGCCAAACCGGGCTCTAATACCACTTGTAGGAAACAGGTGACGCCTAAGATGGGGGGTGAATTAGGACTTCTAAAACTTTCGCTAAACTAGGCCACAATTAAATTCCTAGAGCAAAACCTATGCAAATAATCAAACTAGAATGTGCAAACTAGGTTTTGTCTAAGTGTTGCTATCTCTACCGCAAAGGCTAAGTTTCAATCTACACTAGATAAGTATGAATACAAGATTGAAACTTAAATGCTTAATATAAATGCAGAAACTTAAAGAGCAAAGTAGAGAAGCAAACTATCGTGGATGGCGCCGGTATTTTTACCAAGGTATCCGGAACCGCGCAAGGTCCCGACTAATTCTCGTTGGTGCCCCTACACAAAGGGAAGCCCACGCGAGGGCCAAGCACCTCGGTTGAGTAACTCCGTAGAGAGCCACGGGACTTCTCCACACGCAAGTGGTGCTCCACTTCCGGCTCCTCTCGGATGCTCCCCGCCGTCTCCACTATCGAGCTTCCGGCCGAAACGCCGCGGGCCTCATTCCCTCCGGTACACGGTGACAGCCATGACACAAACGCGGTTGTCACAGTCTCGCAAGAATCTCGCCCCACTCGGTACAATTACAACGGCCCGCGCAAGAGCCGAGGGGTTGTGAGGTTTATCTAAACTCACTCAACAATCTAGGGTTCACCTAGAGCAAGCGCTAAAGCGGTCTAACTAACCTAAGCACTTCGCAAAGCATCTACGCTAATCACCGAGTGATTCTATTAAGCACTTGGGTGTAAGAGCACTTGGGAATGTCTACTATATATCTTGGTATGTCTCTTGGGCTCCCACACTTGGAAATGGCTGGTTGGGGGTGTATTTATAGCCCCCAACACAAATAGAGTCATTGGAGAAAAGCTGTTGCTTTCTGTGCAACACCGGACAGTCCGGTGGTGCACCGGACAGCGCACTGTAGCCTGTCCGGTGCGCCTAGTCGTTGCCCTGCCAGAGCAGGTGACCGTTGGCGCCGCAGGCTTTCCACACCGGACAGTCCGGTCCTCACACCGGACAGTCCGGTGGTCTTCTCTCCGAGTGTCACCTGGAACTAGCCGTTGGGCTGCTGTTCCCTGGTGCACCGGACAGCCCGGCGTGTGGGCACCGGACAGTCCGGTGCTCCACGCACAGACAGTCCGCAGGCAGCACACTTGGACTTTTCTTGGATCTCTTTAATGTCTTCTTTTGAGGTGTTGCTTTCCTCAATTCCTTAGTCCAAGTTAATCTTACATCCTGTGAACTACAAACACAAACACTAGAAAACTTATTAGTTCACGGATTGTGTTGAACATCAAACACCAAAACTCAATTAGCCAAATGGTTCGGGGCCCATTTTCCTTACACATTGCAATACTATGGTCATCACTATAGTGGACTAGGGCTCCAGCCTGAACCAGTATAACCCCCAGTGTCTTAGATCTCTCGTTCGAGTCCCAGCGACTCACCATTCGGAGTGAGTCTACGCTAGCATCTCCGTCGAACACAAATCTTATTGTCCCCCGGTTTCCGAAACCATGACAGTAAGGCACCAGGCGAAGCCTTGCTTTGCCGAGTGTTTGCCAGGGCAAAGAAGTTAGTTTGCCGAGTGTCAATATCTGGCACTCAGCATAGTTAACGACCGTCAACTATAGATGGTTGCTGACGACCTTTTGCCGAGTGTCACGTTTCGCCGAGAGCGTGATACTCGACAAAGCCTTTTTTACCGAGAGTATGTCTATGCCGAGTGTTTTGTGCTCGACAAACAAGGTCTATTATATTAGTTCTCCGAGTATGGCACTCGGCAAAGTATGCTTTGCCGAGTGCCCGATAAATTGCCCTCGGCAAAGCGCCTAACACTCAGCAAAGAGCCGGATTCCGGTAGAGGAAGGGATTAGGACATGCCATTTTTTTACTCATCTGTGTCAGTGGCGATAATATGAAAAGGTAAGAAATTACATTTGGATGATATAAGAATTTGGACATTTGCAAAGACAAAAATAAGATATTGAACAAAAGTGCAATGGCATACTGAGTATTTTTTCCCATAATGTTGTCTATAAAATGCAAGACTGTAACTGAAATAAATCCTTTTCCATTAAGATCCTAATAAATGTCGTACATGATTATCCTTTTTATGTTGCTGAACACTAAGCCGACAATAATCTTTAGTCTAAATGTTCACTCGTGATAAGTTTGCAACTTGTCTGAACTAGTTTGGTGGCCTTTTATTTTATGCTTTCTTTTGATCCCATACGCGTTAGTACCTACCGATAACTTCTTGCATAATCTATTTTGTATGACCATCTGGCTTTAAGCGTTGGCCATTGCACATAATGCTTACTGTGGTCAGTTAATTAGTATGAAAGAAATTTATTACTACCTTTTGTTTTATTTCGTCCTTCCAACAGTTGGTTCCAGTCTTCCAGATGGGACGACTTGAATGCTTTCGGGGTTGTTCGCTTCAGATTAAAGCTGGTTGTTTGGATTACTGTAGAAGCAGTAGAAGTCGGTACGAATTAAAGTCAAGCGAACAGGCTTAAGCCTGTTTCGCCTCAGAAGTTGACCTGAGCTACAATTTTCAAAACAACAGGAAGCTTTGGTGTGCCTGCTTATTGCTTGATGATATTTGGATAACACTCCAGGAAAACAAAGATATGCTGACCAAGTGCAGATGCTGGTTCCACTGTATCGCTAAAATGTAAAAGATGAGCAGCTGCGTCAACTTGTGACAATTTAGTTGAAGTCAATCTGCCTGCTATAACTTGGGGGAACTTGGTCGAAGAACTCACTGTATAGCTCCCAAAATACATCTTATAAACAGACCATGCACTGAGGTTTGAGGGACGTGCAAGTTTCATGGGACCTTTGCTACAGACGTCAGACCTACAGTCCAGTCCACTGGTATGCCTTCAAATGCAACTTTCAGAGAACTGCTGCTGTCTTGTTTAGGTGATAAGTTCACTAGGTACATTGGGTTGCATCCATTGTTCCTGCATCAAGCATGCCACATCATTGGATTTTGTAAAATTGTTGCAGTGGGTTGGTGAGTAATCATGTCTGACTTCTTTGAACAAAATGAAAGCAGACTTTGTGGACACCAGTTAGGAAGTATTGAATGGCTCTTCACTGCCAAACGTGGACATGATGACAGTATGAAGATGCCAGTGTGCCAATAATTAATACTCCCTCCGTTTCGTTTTAGTTGTTATCCAGCGACAACTAAAAAAACGGAGGGAGTATAAGATACCAAGCAATTACCATCGTACAATTTGTTTTGAGCATGGCGCTGACCTTTGTTCAGATTAGACCATGTGCAAAAGGTGCTAACATTATTGGGTAGTCATTGAGCAAATGACTGATTATTTCCCTGGTGATTGTGTTTTGTCGTGTACTGTCCTGTAACCCTTCTGATTCTCCTAGGAGAGTGAGTGGTTACTTCTAAGGTCTGGGTTTTCTTCTCTTTTTACTACAAAGATACCTAACTCTCTTACGTGTTTGAGGATAAAAAAAAGAGCAGATGACTCTGATGTTTCCTATTCTTCGCTGATTATTGAAAACTGATCTAGTTTTTTCAAGAATTATTTGGAATCATTGTGAGATGCAAGGACACATGTTCTTTGAGCATATAAATTAGAATCTGAAGGGAACAGAAGTTTCATCTAAAATTCATGTGATCGAATTGTGCTCACGAACAGAGGCAAATCAAGTTTTTTGCTGATCGAGATGTTACATAAGAGAGGACATACTGAATCTGTACAATAAGGAAAACCATTTGAGACTTTGTAGTGAATGAATCACTCCAGTTAAGAGGATTTTATGGCTCATCAAGACTGACAGGAAAAAAAATGGCAAGGAAGACTACCCTACCCTTGGTGGTCACAACCGAAGGCACAAAATTCTAAGGCAAGCACGTACGAGGTTCTTCGAACTTCCAAATGTCAAATCGTCTGCCCCTTCCATAAAGCGAAGTGCTTCAGATACAATTAGCATTTCATAGTTTGAAGCTTCAGTGCAGTTCAGAAAAGAAAGGATACGCACACTTCGTATTATATATATATACTATATGTATTTAGAGCTCTGGGCTCTATTTAATTAGGTAGAGGAAGCCCCAGCCAAATATGAACGCACGTGCATTCACAGCCGACCGACCTTTCAGTTTCCATATAAATACTGACGTGCTCCCGCGATTAGCTCCTTTGCTCCCAGCTCAGTTTCCATAACCGCAAAATCCCAACCCCGCCACGACTCCGGGAATCTCCGCCGACTCTTCCATCCCCGGCGACTCCGCTCCCCTCTCCGACGACTCTTCCAGCCCCTCGCCGCTCGCTGTCGATCCAGTCGCAAACGACATTTGAGCGGCGCGTCCTCGGTGTCCCCAATCCATGCTCCAATATTCCGGCCGCTGCGTCAGGAGACCGGAGTCCAGACCGGAGAAAACTCTACTTTCTCCGCCGACGCGTCTGCTTCTTCGCTCTCCGCCGACCCGACTGCTTCCACGTTCTCCGCCATCTTCCACATTCGCCGCCGTCAACCGGTACCGCTCCAATTGGTAGTCCTTCCCCAACCATTTTCGGTGTGTTCTTCCCAACCCTAGCTCGCGCGCATTTCATTGGATCGACTTCAACCGTCAACAAACGAGTTGTTTTTTGTTCATTTTGCATTGTGTGGATCACGGCTAGGGTGGAAAATATTTATGCAGTTGATTTATTACATTTACGCACATTTACACAGTTGGTTACGCACACTTACACAGTTGGTTACGCACATTTACACAGTTGTTTATGCACATTAGGTTACATGTTTATGCACATCAGTTAAAGTTTTTTTCACAGATTATGTTCAATTGGTAATTGAGTGGTCATCTAGTTGTTTTTGTGACTGCATACACTTATTTATTCCATTATTTTTATAGTTAATACATTTCTGTTGACAGCATGTATTGTTTTATTGAATCATATCCAGTTTTTTATTATTTTAAAACAGACATTATTTATTACACTAGTTCACAGTTAATACAGATTGTTTATAGCAAGTTTTGTTTTGCTCAAACATATCAGTTTGTATGCAAATTGTGTTTTATGTTTGCAACTGTATGCAATGGTATGCAACATATTCAGATTTTTATGAATGTAGAATAGGACAAAACATATATGCTACTGTGTTTCATGTATGCAACTGTATGCATCTTTATGCAACATATTCAGTTTTTTATGATTGTATATCAGGTCAGAATATGTATGCAACTGTGTTTAGTAAATGAGCAGTCAACTAGTTGTTTTTCATAGAGTATATGTTTTATATAAATTTTCATATATGTTTAGTGCATACATTTATGTATTTCAGATGATTACAGCTAATACATTATTGGTTACAGCAAGGTCTGTTATTCACTTATTATTGAGCAGTTCAGTATATGTTTTACCGAATCATATCCAGTTTTTTTATTATTACAAAACAGACATTATTTATTACACTAGGTCACAGACAATACAGCTTGTTTATAGCAAGTTTTGTTTTGCTCAAACATATTCAGATTTTTATGACTGTAGAACAGGACAGATCATATATGCAACTGTGTTTCATGTATGCAACTGTATGCAACTTTATGTAACATATTCAGTTTTGTTATGATAGTATATCATGTCCGAATATGTATGCAACTGTGTTTAGTAAATGAGCAGTCAACTAGTTGTTTTTCGTAGAGTATATTTTTTATATAAAATTTCATATATGTTTAGTGCATACATTTATGTATTTCAGAGCATTACAGCTAACACATTATTGGTTACAGCAAGGGCTGTTTTTATTGAAACATATTCAGTTTTTCCTAATGATTGAACAGTTCAGTATATGTATGCAAATGTAAATAGAGAACAGTATATTCAGATGTTTTAAGCTTGGTATTTAAAACAACTAGGTTCATTGATTCAATCATACCACACCATAAATACATATGCATATATAACAGTTTAATTTTTACAATATTGTGTATTATGTATGCAGCTTTTAATTTAAAAAATGAAGCACGTGGACCGTCCTCCAAATAACCCCAAGCGTATAACAATTCAGTCAAGCCAGGAGTGTTTCAGTGTTGACATTCCCTCTGCAGAACAGCCTAATCCATGTCCAGAAGTTGGAAATCCTCCAAATGTTGACAGTCAAAATTTGACCAATGAAATAGTTCAGATTGATTCTGATGAAGATGACTTCATGCCAGCTCTGAAGAAGCGTAATGTTTCTGAAAGCCACACAAGAGTGTTAAGAAAAGTTGTGACAAAGAGGATTAAACATGAGGAGCTACCCCGACAGGTTAATGTTATGCATACCCAACAAACAATTTCATATTTGTAAGGTTCTGATTATTATTTTTTATAATAACAAAATTATTTCATGTTTTATATTGTTTAATAGAGGCTTAATGTGAGGTGCAACCCTCAAGATGTCATTGCAAGCATTAACATTTTGAATGAAAGACAACGTGAGGCTATAAGACGTAAAGGTTTCTCTACCATTCTTGATATGACAGTAGATGCGCTGTGCAGTAGATCACACCTTCAATGGTTGATGGACAAGCTAGACCCCAAGGATATGACAATTCGTCCTGGTCCAGGAAAGGAACTAAAGATCACAAAGGACATTGTTCATCTTATCCTTGGTGTGCCAAATCATGGCGGTGGTAAACCATTGGGGATTGACGAAGCAGTTGCAGCAAGCAACTTGAGGGCAGAGCTTGGTGTGGCCAAAGATGAGTTCAATGTGACATTTCTACAGGATCGTTTAAGGAAAGGCGAGGATGATGACCTTTCAATCAGATGTTTCTTCCTCATTTTATTCAACCGTCTGCTGTTTCCAACTGCTAGCTGGGGCATAACATATCATGAGGTGCTTCTCACAGAAGAAATGCACCGTTTCCATGAGATCGACTGGTGCCAGTTGATTTTTAATGATCTATGTGAAGCTGCGAAGAAGTGGCACAACCGAATCACCACAAATGTCTCCACGACTATATATGGATGCTCCATTGTTGTCCTTGTAAGTATAGTGTTTTTCCGTATGCACATTTAATTCATTTTTGGTTGCTCACTGTGGGTAGTTATGTAACATGTTTTACGATGTTGGTTACGTTTACTTACATAGCTATTGAATATTGTAATTCTTTTATGTAGTTGTATTACTTGGATCACCTGCATACAGCCGCTGCCCCCCAAAATAAGACTGGCACACCTCACATTAAATTCTTTGATAAGAATAGCATAAAAGCTTTGACCAAAGCTAACAAGAGGAAGGTACGCCATGGGACTGAACCTTTTGGACATTGTGAAGTAAGTTATTCATATTTTCACAGTTGGTTATGCACATTTACACAGTTGGTTACTCACAGTCACTTCAATTTTATTTCTAGTTCCGAAGCTCGACCGAGACATGCTATGCAGTTGGACCTAAGATCGATCGCCAATCTGAGGCAAGTTTATGATGTATTATATACATTGTTTATGAATATTTATGGAACAAATAGAATAGGAAGGTGGACATGGATTCTTATTAATTTTTGCTGAACAACCAGCCGGAGTGCAGGACCAATATTTTTGATGCACCGCGCCCTGCCCCCATGCCTCGGCCAACTTTTAACATCAAACTTCCATCTATCAAAGATATGATGTCAAGTAAGATCAACGATCTCCCACATCGTCATCGATCTAAATTCACAGACATTCTTGCTGCATATGACTTGGAGGTTGACAAGTCATGCATAGCCATAAAAGACAGCATTCACAAAATTATTGAGAAGCAATACGACATAGCAGACAAGTTTATAGAATTGATAGACGAGGTACTACGTGCCGAGTCTGATAATTTAGAAAACAAGACTGATGAGCCACGGCAACCGGGGAATTCGGCTGATTCAGCAGGTATCCCTTATTCAGAACATTTTATCTTTCGACATGTGCATACGGTTTTTGTTATATGTACAGTTAACAACTTATGTTTTTGTCAAGTATACACAGCAACATTTGATATATAATGCAAGTTTTGACATATATTATTTTCAATATAATTGTGTACAAGGACACACTGTTCATGCCACCCAGCCCACACCCGATATGCCATCCCAAGCTTCGCAGCTCGAGACCCAACTGGGTGGTACTCAGTTTGAAGAAATTCATGAAAGACAACAGCATATCCGTAGAGTGCTTGAGACGTGTCCCGACGAATCGGATGTGGTTACAGATCAACAGGTAATTTGTCCAACTCTAATACTATTTTTACTCATCATACGTACATTGTATGCATACTACTTTTTAGCAGTATACGAACCACACTTTTTTGTCAACAGGATTTCTGTTTTGATGTTCGAAACATCATTTTGAGGAACACAAATATCACACCTCAAACAACATCAGCTTGCACCCGCTTGCCGAAATTTGACGTGACACCGGAAAAAAAATGTTTGTTAGCAGTTCATGTCTCATGTTATAATTCCATTTTACTATACATAATACACAGTTATACTAATTATATACCTTTGTGTAGAGAGGTGAAATGGCAACAGAGGAAATGGAACACAATGACAGTGGGCCAGTTTTTGACCAGACCCCAACTCCTCATGTCAGTATGATAACATACATATTACATAATGCATTTTATGACATTAAACTGATTTTTTTAATGTTCAACCACTTACAACCATGTTGCATTTCAGGATGATACACTAAAAGGGACAACAAACTCTGGATCTGATCCACCCCTTAGAGAGCAAGAGTGTGTTCGTTCTCTGTGGGATTTAATTTGTTCCAAGGACATTGACCAAAGCAGGTACATGTTACCCAAATTACGAATAACGTATTTATAAGTTTGGTTCATTTATGCAATATGAATATATAACTTTGTTCATCATACAGGGTTGTCATAGATTACGGTGAATACAGTGCAAACTGTATGGATATTTATGAATCTTTCGCGGAGGGCAAATGTCTTCATGCAGTGTTTCATTGAGTGTGTTCGTGATGATTCCAAAAATCATCATCGAACCATGACATCTAACAGATTAATACTTGATGTCAATGTTGGGGTAGGTTTCTCTTCACAGTTATTGTAACTATACACATAATATACTTACACACTCTATTTTTTGTTTTATAGGCTCTGTTAAATTTTGAAGAGCAGGAACGTCACAGCAAGAATCCTCAGCCGTTTGATCAAAATGTGTTACAGAATTGCTTGCACAACACATTGCCTCCTTTGGTAAATCTGGATAAATGCAAGTCGGTAAGTCTCATTAACATTTTGTTCCCAGTTTCATCAGCACATTGAGTGTACATTTTAATTATCATGACATTGTAACAGCAACATGTAACCTATATTTACTTTTCTCATCAACAGATATTGGTACCTATGCTTAGCAGGGGACATTGGACACTGTATGTGATCAATCTACACCATCGGTGTATACACATTTTAGATTCGAATCCGTATGGTATACAACTTGGTGGCACTGAATGGAAGGACTACCATTATGATCCAATTTATTTAGGTGGAAGGAAATTCCCATGGGCTAAGGTTATAATGAGTAGGCTGAGCAAAGCGTTACAACATGTTTGCCCCAATGCAGACTTTCCTAAGTTTGGTAATTTTCCAATGGATATGCCATCTAATTGCCCAACAATGAGGACAGGGTCAAATGACTGTGGATTTTTTGTAATGAGTTACATGAAGTTTTATGATCACAATGCAGGTTTCATAACTTCTTTCAATCAACCAGTAAGTGACTGTGCTAACTGTTTCTATAATCCGGTTGCCATCATTTGTACATGTTAGCTATATACGTGTCTAATGCATGTTATGCTTTTATTGCAGGACAATTCCCGAGACCTACGTGCTCATGCCCTTCATCAACTCACATTCCATCGCATGAACAAGGCACTGCCACTTCCATTAGATATCTAGAGATTTATGTTTGCGCGCAATTAGTTAACTATGTGTTAGAACTAAGCAATGGTGTGGGCAATGTACCGTACTGTGGTATTTTGGCCATTATTGTGAGTTAACAATGTTAGGAAGCTTTCCTTATATGTGCTGTTTTAGAACAATTGTCATGCTACCTTGTCTTAGGGGTGTTACACAGGTTCTTTCTGTGAACTCTAGTTGGCTGGATACTTATGGTTATGCTGCGAATATGTGAACATCAGATGTTTTCACTTCTGTGGGCTTTAAATATGATCTTTTTATATGTTATGAAGATGTTATATGAATACTTCATTCCTTAATATTACCATCAGTTCATATACGAGTATCATACAGGTTATATACGATGTTTCCTACTTCAAATTATGCAACATTAGTAAGCAATATACGCTCTATTTATTAGATTTCAACAACCGTATATCTTAGATTATTCGTATCAGATACAACAGACTACTCGCTGCCTGACTCACTGCTGTCGTTATCAACAGACTAATTACTGGTCATATAGTTTACAAATTATACGATCATCATACAAGTTATCTACGATGTTTTGTACTTCCAATTATGCAACATTATTAAGCAATATACACTCTATTTATTAGATTTCAATATCCACCTCTATATAAATCATTTGTCAATCATGCAAGGTTTATTGTAAAAAAACAAATTAATCGTATCTCATACAACAGACTAATCACTGTCTGACTCACTACTATCGAAATCAATTGCGTGCTTTTTTGATGTTGTTGTCTCATTCCAATCAGGAGCTTTACTACCACCCTTGTTCCTAGATCCTGGAGGTCGTCCTCTCTTACGTCTAGCAAGGCTTGCCAACCTTAGTCTATTTTCCTCCATTGACAAACATGTCCTACTGTTGTGACCATCAGCAATTCCACACTTCTGACATTTCCTGGTCATTTTCTTTGTACCTTTTGCTCCCAATTTAATAACTTTTTCTTCACTCCCCTTTATTGTTCTTCCTTTGGGTTTTGAGTTATTTGGTCTTGCCAAGCTTATCCCATTGACTGCAAAATCCAGTTTCTACAATTCAAAAGTAAATATTTCTCAGCATATAATATTATGCAGTCCAACATACAGTATTATACCATTATTACCTTTCTGGCATGATCATTTTGTTCATTGACACCACTAACATTCATAATTGCGTGATCATGCAAATTAACCTGTAACTGACAACACATTTTTTAAGCTCAATCATTACCTAATAACTCAAACTTATAAATCACGTATATGTATAACTGCAAATCAATATAGTTGTTAAAGATATTACCTCTTCTAATGGACGTATTGGTATAGGTATTTGAACATTGGCCACACCCTGTTCAAGTATATTAGATACGTCTTGAATTTCCTGAAAATTTGGTTGAAAGCTCAATATACATCATTTACAAATAAACATTCACAACAATATGATCAAAACCTTGTTATTCCTTTCATCAAATTCACCATCCTTTTCGTTGTCTCTATTGTCTTCATCATCGTCCTGAGATTTTATTGTTTCACACCTCATCAATATAATATGATTAATAATATGTTACAAAATACATATTAAAACATTACATACCTGTATACCATCTCCTCCACTAGTTCCACAAGTCTCCTCAACTTCTATATCTGTCTCCAAACGCGAAAGTACCTCGAGAAGCTCATCCATTACTGTTAGGGCTCTATCATTTCCTGCTTTGGATAAACTAGCATGATGCACTACTTTCATTGCCTTTTTTAGCAACATCTTCTGTGACTTTGTTTCTCCATCCTTCCCCTTCAAATTCCTATCATCTCTTGAAAACGGAACATCTTGCCTTGTAGAGTAGGTGTATCTTTGTAAAATATATTCATTCGGTATCCGGTCAATCTGAAGATGCACAAACGTGCGTAGTACATGTACACAGAATAGCCCTATAAAACAATAACGATCATAAGATTTTGTATATATGTTTTCAATGTATATATTTACTATTTAGTACTCCATACATGTATGTTCCCAATGTTTGCATTCACAAGTATACTTTCCTGCATCTTCATCAGCTGTCACTTTGAATTGGTGTTGTCTCCACACAATTTTATTCGATCTAGTTGTATGTTGCACTACCCAATCATTTGCACCCCCTTCTTCGTCGTGCATTATCTTGAATGCGGTTGCATATTTCAAAGATTCCTGGAATTTATTCATCACAGCCCTTGTGTATGCTCTTGCAACCCTTATCTCAAACATGTATAGCGTGTTCGTTTCCTTTTGACCCTGTGGCATATATAATGCAAATTAGTTTACACTTATATTAAGGTATCAATATACGACATAACAATTTATCCTCACCATGCTTCCCACTGCTTCCTTTGACTCTTTCATCTTTCTACTGTGTAGAAGCTTCATCATTTGCTTGGCGAATTGATGAAGCGGAGTATTTGCATCGACATGTGCACTTTTGACAAGCCTGTTCATACTTTCGCTACGCTGTGTAGACAACATTAGACCACAATAATGATTTTTGAAAAAAACAGGCACCCAATCCTTACGTATTCCATACAGCTTATTGAGAGTAATGTTATCGTGCAGATGAATATCTTCAAGTAGCATTGACCATGCAGTCTCAAACTCCAACTCAGTCAAAGGATGATGTATTATAGATTGAAACCGTGTCTTAAAGTTCATTTCCTCAAATCTTGCATACAACTCGTTTAGAAAAGACATATACCTATTTTGCACATGTCATAGACATAAACGATGTATTGTGTGTGGGAAAACCCTCTCGAGGGCTACTGGCATTGCAGGATCTTGATCTGCAAACATATATGACAAAATTGTACGAATCTTATTCCATGTTATATAAAGAAAATAATATCAAATTTAAGCCATATTTTATGTATATACATTTAATTCATTATTATCAGTCGTACCTGTCAGCATCACTCGTGGCCCTTCGGTTCCCATGCATGTTTTGAAGGCGTTGAATACTCATTCAAATGTATCAACAGTTTCATCCCCCAACAATGCGAAAGCAAATATAGTGCAATGGAGGTGGTGATTTGAACCAACAAACATACCTAGTGGTTTTTCATACAGATTAGTCTTATGTGTTGTGTCAAATGTAACCGCATCACCAAAATCCATGCAATCCCCTTGCTGGCTTGCATGTGACCAAAATATGCTCAAAATCTTTCCTTCTTTATCCAATTGGAAGTCAGAGAAAAATTGTGGATTATCCTTTTTGCAGGATGCAAAAAAGGATAGTAGCTTTGCCACATCATTTGCATTTCTTTCTCGTTGCTTTGCCTTTTTCCTGAAATTATTGTCAAAATTTAGCATTAGGCGAAAACAACACTTAGCAAATATCAATTATGAATATCAATCGAAACATATTATAAACTTACAGGTTATACATGTCCTGTGCTGTTACAGGCACACTCTCAGGACCACCGTGCATTTCTGATACATAATCCATAATACAATGTTGCGGGATTCGACTCTCTTGCATTGAACTTATGAACTCCATGTATTCAGGATCATGCGTCTTGTTGCATTGTAATTGATTCTTTTCGGTATCCTTCTTAAAAAATTCATGATTATGATCCAAGTGCAACAGATCAATACGCACTGATATAACTGTCTCTTTTGCATCATCATAAATTTTTTTAAGTTTCATACCGGCCTTGCATTGTGTCCGCTTCGAACTGGTACTACGTACCTTTGGGTTTGATATTCCCCTTATTGCACTCTTGCCTTCCATCGAGAAATTCAACCACTTACAATTTTTCCGTTCCCTATACTTTTTCAATGGAAATCTAACTTCATATGCATACCTACTATAAAATTTATATGCTTCATCCACCCCACTGAATGTCATACCAACTTTAGGTACCAACCTCGGATCAATTGTAACTTCCTGTGCAAAAATATAAAATATATTTTGTATATTCATATATTCTATAGCTTGTATCATGTATGGTACCCTACATACTTTTATGTCGTATGTACAATATAACAATTTTCTGACCATAGTTTTACATTGTATGCACAATATAACCACTGAATGTCATACCAGCTCTAGCTGCATTCAGCATTCTACTGTATACAATTTAACATACAATACTAAAAATTCAAAGCAGTTCAATATTACTTACATGTCTCTGCAGAATCACTGGTGTGTCATGTTCATGATCACCAATAGTACGCATAGTATTAAGGTGTTGTCCTCCTTGATTTACTGTCATCCTCGATGCCTCAAATATGGTCTGATCATCAACCCCCGGGGCCCTCAAAGCTACTGGTGGAGTAATTGCATCTACAGCAGTAGCTGATTGTGTATGCGTACTTGCTTCTGAGGTAAACTGGTTCCCTCCTTGTTGTTCTTCCTGCACCATTGTTACGATATCCAAGCATTGATTTGGTCGATGAACAGACGTCGACGTCGTATACTCACTTATTGACTCGTTACCCCATGGCGCCGCCATCTTCCAGAGCAATTACGCTCTTCACCCAGCCGCGCCCTATCAAATGATGCATACTGTCCACTTTTTTTGGAAGCTTATGAATATTTTCCATGTACCATGCGTATATCCAATATCGTGGACGCGAAATTCACGGCGCGTATCCATTATCCGCTGAATTTTAGGATCGTGGGCGCGCTCATCGTGGGAGTAACAGCCATTTATGCAATTTTATACAAAGATTTACGTTGTCGTAACTGTCTGTTTAAATACGCTTCCCCAATTTACGGGTTACACGTCACCGGCCCACGTTTGAACAAGTGGCCCACGTCTGTTTACGCTTATTTGTACTAACTATTATAATTGCATAACTGCAGTGCATTAATGCGGGCCGCCTGGATCGGTCAATTCGGTTCGACCAGGCTTGGCTCGTCTGGCTGGGGCTCCGCGCACCTATATGAAGCCCAGGGCTTCCATTACCATCACCCTATATATATATATATATATATATATATATATATATATATATATATATATATATATATATATATATATATATATATATATATATGTCAATGACCAACCATGGTGTAAACTCATGCTTTTGTCATGGAGAGAGTTCTCTCACAGCAAGACCCAGTAACACATGCCCACAACTCGGTAATTATCCATTTCACACATAATTTTTTTCTGATGGTAGATGTGTTTGCTACCTGCCTTTGAGCTGGCAAAGTGAATAAGCAAAAGGAACTGTGATTGTTTGGAGATGTCGAAGGGTTGCCTTCTTGTGTGTCTGCAGTCTGCTGACTTTATGGAGCAACGCAATTTTTGGGCCAATCCTTTTCCTAACTTTCTTCTGCGGAAGTGGCTCCAGGGCTGCTCAAAGGTTCATGGTAAAATGCTAATGACACCAATGCATAGCCATACCGCCGTTACCTGGCCTCACCAATGGTTCAATTGCACTTGTTTTCATTTCATAATTTGTTTTATGTCAGCATTTTATAAAAAATATCTGGGAAAAGACATAATTGCAAGACCAACCGTTCGCCCATGTATGAAAAATTATTTCTGACATTGACTTTAAGGTGCACACTGTTGTGTAAAAGTAACCCAACCCTAACTCTCTATTCCTATCACATATTAATCATGTTTGTTAACTTAGGACACATATGTTAACCATGCGTGTTTATTAGTATAGATGCCAGTGGGTACCCAATGTCTGCTTAGTCTCTTGAAAGGCCGGTTGAAGTTCAGAATTCAGACTAGAGTTTCAGTGCTGGATGCGAATGATTTGGTAATGACATGGGCGTTTGTGATGGAGAGAATGGGCATTAAAAATGTTGGTCAATATCACAAAAGCTGACGTCGAAATCATAGGCAAGCACGTCTTGCTCCAAAACTCGGTCAATATAGACAAACTGATCTGTTTACTATCTTTTTCTTCATGTATTAATTTGGTAAGTACAGTTTAGTTGGTTGGTAGCTCATCTGATACGAGGGTCAATTATGGAATATCCAATTGGCTTATCTGATGATCAAACCACTGATGTTTCTGCTCAATCTTAGACCATGCTCAAGCTAACAGTTTGGATTTTTTGGTACCTCAGCTGATCCAGGTATAACCGGTCTGAATTATGACATGGAATGTGCTTCTCTGAATCACCGATGTGTTTTCAATTTGTAAAAAAAAAGACGAAAAAAGATTCCAAATTTCACAATAACACTCCGTATGCTGAATCACTAATGTTCTCAGATTGACAGTTTGACTTTTTACACCTGATGTATCCGTATTATATTGCAAAAACACTCCATTGTCTTTGAGGAAGGTGGATATATAATCGTTCATTAGTTTATAGAATGGGCACAACAACAATACGCTCGTGTGTTCTATTGTTCTGAAGATTTGTGTGCTGGCAACCTACCAACATCCTGGCCATATTAAAAATTTAGAAGACTTAGGCTATGGACTTCTGAGTTATTTGACTACTCCTAAGTTTGTCTTGTATGCTCATTAGCATCTCCTGATTACTGAGTTTATCCTCGAAATTCATTGGAATATACTGTTTGCGTGGTTTGGTTTGGTAGATGATCGTCCCTCGAACTCTAGAGTAATACAACTAGTTATTCAATGTCAAGGTCACAGCAACCGTGTTCTCAACTGGACTAGAAGATTCATTGCTCAAATTGACTCTTGCTGGTATTAGTTACGAAGGCTAGTTTCAACCCAGGTGAGCTATATCTATCGTCATATTAACTATCGATAGATCTATATTAACCAACGTTACCTCTTATCTACCTCAACATTCTAGTACACGATCTTTACCATCAGTCTATAATCACTTTATAGCCACATTAGCTTTTTCTTTCATGGACTTTTAGTTGACATGAAATGTTGCATTTTATTCAAATTCAAATATATCTAACTACATAATTAAGTAAATGGAATTAAAAATTACATAAATCAAAACATAATAATAAAACACATAATTTATAGATATAACTACATAATTTAAACACTTAAATAAAATATAATTCATAAATAAAATAGAATTTATAGAGTAAATCCTAAGATTTTCTGATTTTTTTACTTTAAATGATTAGAAAACATCTACATGATGTGGCGAACATGTGGAACAATAATCAGAACACGCCACGTCAATAAAGGTGATCGTTACCGACTGGTTCAGGTCGGTACCAACTAGTTCGTGTCCAATGCAATGGTCGGTACTGACTGGTTAGTATTGATCAGTTAGGTAGTGTTTGGTTGAGGAGCCAAGTAGAACGGAGCCGTTCCATTCCTGATTCTAGGAACGGAGCCGCTCTGTTCTGTGTTTGGTAATCTGGAACGGAGCGGTTTTGTTTTTTGTTTGGTTGCAGAGCGAACGGAACAGAGCGTGACTGTGAGAGCGGGATTGGAACGGAGCGGCTCCGTCCTATTGATTTTTTGGAGCGGAATGGTTCCGGATCTGAGAAGAATATTCCCTAATTGGAGCCATTCCGTTCTAGTTATTTTGTAACCAAACAACAACAAAACTGGGACAGAACGGTTCCGTTCTACTTGGCTCTTCAACCAAACACTACCTTAGACTCTAATACGATTGATATCTGTTAGGATTTATGGGCTTGGCCCAGTTAAGAAATTCTAATAAATCCCAGGAAAATCTCAAAAGCCCATACAAGTGGATGGCTAGGGAATTGGTGGAACCAATAGCACCATATTGCTAGTTCTAGTGGAGTAGAGCTAGCTTAAATATGGAAGCCACAATCACTCACCAAGTCATGGATGAGAGGAGAGAGTGTGGAGAGCAACACGCGCGCTCGCTCGCCTGGCCTGGGCGGGGCGAAGGGCGCGGGCGCACGACATGCGCGTGAATGGTCCGCCGAAATCCGGCCCCTCGCCTTGCGGGGGCGCGGCTACCTTTTGCCGTTTGATTTTTTTGTTTCTTGGCTGTTACGTTTATCCTAACCGATCGCTATAAAATCTCAACTGATCGCGAGATTTTTGTGGGCGGATAAGATCAGGGGTCGCGGACTCGGCCCTATATAAGGAGCCCGACAGCCAGCCTCCAAATCATCCCAGTTTCGCTTTCGCCTCTCTTCATAGCTGAGCCGCCTTTTAGTTCCCTTCGTCTCGACCGAAGAGGTGCATCTGCGATCAGGAGAGCAGGACTCCGGAACCCTTCGTCTTCTAGATCCTGCACCGGGAGAGGGCGAATAAGGTTTTTGGGAAGCGTCTTCACGCGACTGCTCGTGATCTTCTGACCTCGTCGACCCTGCTGATTTCGCTACTTCGACATCGTCGACCCTGCTGATTCCGGCGCGCGCCATCTATCAGTAAGTCTAATCAGTACGCATCATCTGATTTGGCTTTTTTATTTCAGTTCTTCTGATTTGGTCATGATTTATATTCAGAATTTAATTTGGAATTTGTCTAATTATTCAACAATCCAAAAACCACTACTGCAGATAATGTTATATGAGACGGTTAATTTTTAGTTATTAAGACACTTATGAAGTGTCCAAATTTGATGGAGTCGCAAAAGATATCCCACATATAAGATGGTTGGAAACCGTCTTAAAAGATATTATTTTAAGACATTTTTTAAATTTATAACCGTCTGAAAAAGGTATTTGTTTAAGTCATTTTGTCTGATAAACCGTCTTGAATTATGTTTTTGTTTAAGACACCGCTTATAAAGAACCGCAGAGAATACAAACATTATAAGTCATAAAGTATTTATCAAACTGTCTCGAATATCCTACAATAATAGACGATTACAATAGGAAAACCATCTTATTTAGGTGACTAATAATGGACGTTTTAGAAACTGTCTTATTTAGGAGACTGATATTAGACATTTTTGTGGCCGTCTTATTAAGATTTAAACGAAATGACTTACACGGTAGTATATTCTTCAATTTATAATCATTTTTTCAGACATCACGTTATAATAATTTGAAAGAGAAATATACATACACATATATTGAACAACATTATAATTAATATAATATAAATAAGTACCATTCAATATATTATAAATAAGCATTGTCAAACAACGCATACATAAGTGTACTCTAAATCTAAACTAAAATACAACTGTTTGCACTAATGTTAATGTTAAGCCTAACATTATATGAATTCAAGTCTCCACACTTTTGCGACCACCAAATTTGAATGGTCAAGTCTTGCAATGAGCAATGTTGTTAAACCATTGGTAGCCATTGTTGTATTTAGCCTAGAAGATTTCCTGCCGAAAACATGCATACAATGTACCGATCAGTAATCTGTAGCATGATTTCAACTAATCAGAAAATATGTCTTGTACTCTTACGTTATTATCTTCAAGAAAGCGTCTAATATATGGCCAAAAAACTGTTATGGGCAATCTTGGAAGAACTTCACTAAATTCTGAATGGCCTCTTTTTTCAACAGTGATTGTTCCACTTTTCTGTGATCATTATCGTGAGCCAAACAAACAGCAATAGAATCTAATGCCGTGCATGCCCATGCATCATCCTCCAGCAGATTTAAGTACACAGCAAAGGCAGGGCATACTGCCGCAGAGGTGAGTCTGACATGACAAATTTCATCAAGTGAGGGATGATTCCATTTTCGGCTGCTTGTTCCTGTCTTCTTTTATGTAAAGGTTGAACAAAGCATTAAGGACCTAGAAACAGAAATGCAGAGACAGTAAATTATGTGCTCAGAAAATAGTGCAACAGAAGGCAAGTTGTCTGCTGAGAAATTAGTTAGATTTAAGTAGCATCAGATTTCAACTAAAAACACAAAAAAAGGAGCACAGCCACGAGCACATTGTCATCTTGTAGACAAAATGTTCTGCTGTCTATAGTTTTCTCACTCTAAACAATAAGTAAGATGGTTTGCTACTCCAATTATGAGTATGCTATATCCATATGCATTGCATACTGCTATAACAATTAACAAAGCATCAAATGAAGTATATTATTGTTCACTCGTTTAGCCATATTCTGCTATAACAAGGCTGTGATAAAAAAGTTGTAATGGTTGCATTATTGTGAACAAAACTATGTTCTCTCATGTCCCAGATACTTAAGTAAAAAACTCTTGGGGAATATAGCTAAACGATCCAACTCAAAAATAGGTTTTAGAATTGTAGTACAGAACCATAAATCCATAGATAAGTGAAGCAAAATGCAATCAAGATTAGTGGGCAAACCTGTGACACCAGCAGTACATGGAGTAGAGTTGGCATGATCTTATTTGTCCCCTTTGATCATAAGCTGACTGCAGAAGGTTATCTATATGAGACAATGGCTGCAAGGAAATAAAAAAGGGATGTAAAGTAGAAGGAATGAATTTACCTGAAAATGCATGTGCATATCGACATCCAACAAGCAAAATGAATTAGAAACAAGCAAATCCATTTCTGGTTCTTTAAACACTACAGATTTTAAAAATCCATGTGAAAGAGTTGCCTCGAATAACACTAAGTTAGTGTTGTCAAACGACAACCACTCGGTGAGCATCTCTCATCCTGGCACTGGGTCAGATCATCCATCTCGTGGTTCAGTCTGGTTCATGCCCTTCATATTGCATAATCATCTAGCATACCTATTTGATATGCCAGATGCATATGAAAGATTATAAAGATGAATAACATAAGGCTAAACAAAATCACACGATAATAAATTAAACTTCTAATGTCATGACATTGAAACATTCACAAGTAAACACTAGGTATCGATATATCACTAAACATAGTAATTACATTTCTCCAACCTATTCAGGCTAATTCAAACTTTACGAGATAATACGCTTATTCACATATCCTATGCTCTTCCTAAACAAAGCATAATAATAAAGACTAACAATATTAGGACTCGCCATTATCAGACACCTACTTGGAGCATAGATAGAAACGCTTCTATGGTCCAGTAGGTAGAATATTATTATTTAGGATCATAGACTTTTACAAGACCACACTTTAAACTCTAAAGGCTTACAACACTAATGAACACGTCCATTAAGTAGAATTCAGATTTTAACTGAAGCAGACCAAACAATGCCATTCACTACTAATAATCTAAACGATCAATATCCAACTTCGACATTTATCGATCAACAAGCATGGATTACCATAGCCATTATATACAACAAGTCTTCAACAATCAAGAATCAAGAATTTACTAATCCTACCTAGCCAAACAAGAATGACTCGAGAAATCAACTTAATACTTGCTGATTTTGGACAGCAGCACAACAGTTATGTGTTTAGCTCATAACTCACAAGATATGCATCCAAAAATATTAAACTAGGACTTTTTGGAAAGCTTATAAAGTCCTCTATAACTTTTGTATTATCATCATAACAAGATTCGACCTTTAGAAAGGTCAAACTGTACTAAACACAATTTCTGTCCAGATTTGGACAGAATTCGGCCACTCACTTTAAAATTTCATAACTGGAGTTTCAGACATCCAAATAAGGTGATTCTAGACTTTTTAGAAAGCTAGTAGAATTTTCTAAAATTCATTTATAAACATCTCATGTTAATTCAATGCGTAGCAAGGTCAGTTAACACAAACAGTCTCTTCTGTCCAGATTTGGACAGATTCAGACTTTATATTTCAAACAGTCATAACTTGACTTCTAGACCACCAAAAGTGGTGATCCAAGACTTTTTGGAAAGCCTAAGAAAAGTACTACAACTTCTTTATAACTACTAAGAGCTGATTCTCGGTTTAATTTAGTCAAACAATCCAATTTTCGAAACCTGTATAGAATTTGGATAGATTCGGAAACTGGACTTGAAAAAAATCATAACTCCTAACCTATTAAACCTATGGTCATGAAATTTTTACACAAGAAAGATAAATAGATTAGCTACAACTTTTATATATAACACTTCAAAGGAAAACATGATTTACTTTACTAAACTGTTTACATAACTCTCGGGCAGTCTCAATGTTCTGATCATCACAATGAATTAGTGCCATACTGCACTTGCTTACATTCGTAGCAAGACCTGAAGTGTCCCCAAAATTCTTAAGATCTCTTTAACCATAGTGAGCCCTCCTCTATTTGGATTAACCAATTTGGTTTTCGTAAGAGGTCTGTGCTGGAATGATTTATTGGTGCTCGTAATATCACATTCACATTGTGATGAACAGCAAGAGAAAAGCATGCTACAATAGCAGTCTCTGCCACAAACAACTGATGAACCAAGAAGAGAAGGCTTACAGTGACAAGAAATTCCATAATATTCAATGTATCTCTCAGTGAAATATACCTTCTGCTTGATTGGTTCATATCGGCCTAACACATTCAATTGTTTCAAAAAAATCGTGGATCAAAATCTGGATCCGCCTGTTCAATTTTGCTGATCAGTTGGTCAAAAACATTTTCGATTTGCTCTGTCAGATTGACCCCATACGTTGAGGAAGATGAGCTCATACAGACCATGGACAGATGGATTGGGGTGGGGATGAACTCACAATGATTAATAGCAGAACTCCGCTCCGTTAGTCTGTTCCGGTCCAATCTACCAGGAAATGGTAGAGGAGCGGCGACGCGGCGCTCCGGAGACCGACGACGTTGGAGGCCATGGTGTGCTCCACGACTTCAGATGGGTGATGGCCATGGATGGGAAAGGTCATGGGAGAAGCCGTGAGAGAGTTGAGGCTGCAGAAGGGAGCAGGGGCGGTCGACGCTAGGGGCTAGGGCGAGCGTGTCCACCAGGGAGAGGGCAGGAGCGAGCTCAACGACGGCGTGGAGAAGGGGCTAGAGCAGAGGCGAGGAGGAGCCATGGACAAGCACCAGCGAGCACAGGGAGCCACGAGCGCGAGCTGGAGGGAGTAGGCGCGCGCCGCCTGGGAGAAGAACGACAGATCCAGGAAAATCAGCGGAGGAGATAAGGGGTGAAAGCGTTGTGCGGTGTCTGAAAAAAAATCAGGGATGAGGGGTGGCGTAGGATAGGAACGGCTGGAAAAAAATCTGAGAAGATATTTCTTTTGATGTAAAAATCTGTATACATCCGTGTGCTAAGATTTAGAATAAAACGAGATGCAAATGAATCGAACAAAATCACAGCAGCCATAATATTTGAGACTGATTTTTGCCGGTAGTCAAAGGTATATACGATAGTGTTCTAGAATTCGAGTTTAGAACGAGATACAAACAAGATAAACCAAAACGATATCAGTTATACTAGTATAAACTGAGTCTAACACAATTTAAAATCAGATATTTTCATCTACCACTCGAACACCTGATCGCTCTGCCATAGATAATTTATTGGAGAATCAAATCTCAATTATAAATCCTCGGACGTAATGTCCCGATTGACGAGAGGGGACTAAATTATTTTACACCTAAAATTTTAGTCGTCGATTTCTAATAAATCTCGTTCCGGACAAAGTCGGAGGACTGAACTGAGTTTCTAAATTCATCTTTGCGCGAGCGATGAAATTGAAATAATCACCGCTTATCAGGTTGCATATGTCGTACAAAGAGACGATATTATAACTATGAATATACTGTTAATGAGAAAATAAAAAATAATCGTATTTCAAACGTATAATTGTATTTGAAGTAGTTTCTTATTTAAGCAAGATTTTTTACCTATATGATATATAGAAACCGTACGAACAAAGTCATCTAACTAGTTCATTTTAAATTCCAAAAAATGTTTAGTTCAATCTAATCAGAATTTACTATTGACTTCGTTTTTTCACAATATGTCTTATTAGAAATATCATACGAGACGATTTTATGTTTACAAGTTTCTAGTATACTCACTAACATCTAAGACAATTTGTATAGTCTAGATGACTCTAATAATATCTTTATTTGAGATGGTTTCATATACAGAAGTGTCTAATATAGTAACCAAAATAAAAGACGCTTTTTATAAACTTAATGCCTCAAAAGGTATATTTATTTGAGACGGTTTTCAAAATTAAACTGTATTAATTAGATAAAAGACATTTCCAACCATATATCTGTCTCAAAAACCTTCTTCATTAAAGACGGATGTCCAACAAACCGTCTTACCTTACTCAGCACCATATGATAAAAGACGCTTCTATAAAATGCACTGATATTTGTCTTAAGATGTATGTCTTAAATAAGCATATTCCTAGTAGTGAACCTTATTGTAGACAATTTCCTACTTTTTCTATGGCTGCTTTTGCCGACGCGCTGAAGCCAGAAAAGTTTAATGGTATGCACTTTAAGAGATGGCAAGTCAAGGCCACGCTCTGGCTTACTGCTATGAATGTCTTCCATGTTAGTAAAGGCAGACCTGAGGGTCCACTGACTCCTGAACAGGAGAAAGAGTACGACCATGCCAATACTATCTTTACGGGAGCCGTTCTTAGCGCTCTTGTTGACCGTCTAGTTGATGCGAATATTCAGTACACAGACGGAAAAGAGTTGTGGGATGCACTTACTACTAAGTATGGTGCATCAGATGCTGGCAGTGACCTGTATATCATAGAGAGCTTTCATGATTATAAGATGGTTGATAATCGCTCTATTGTAGAGCAAGCTCATGAAATACAGTGTATAGCCAAGGAGCTCGACCACCTTAAGATAGTCCTTCCTGACCGATTTGTGGCTGGGTGCATTATTGCAAAGTTGCCTTCTACATGGAGGAACTTCACCACATCTCTGAAACATAAGAGACAGGAGATATCAGTTGAAAATTTGATAGCGTCTCTGGATGTTGAGGAGAAAGCTCGGGCTAAGGACACGGGATCTAAAGGAGGCGAGGGCCACTCCAGCGCCAACATGGTTCAAAGGAACCACAACAAGGGGAAAGGAAAGCCAAAATCTAACAAGCCCAACAAAACTACCAACTTTAAGAAGAAGAAGAACAAGGCTGAATTGACATGTTTCGCATGTGGCGAGGCGGGTCATTTTGCCAAGGATTGTCCCGATCGAGCGGATCGCCGTGGCAAAAAGGGCAATGTCAACACAGTGGTCGCTAGCAATGAGGAAGACAAAGGGTATGGTAATTTACCTTTCATCTTCTCAGTATTTCAATCACCTAGCTGGTGGCTTGATACTGGTGCTAATGTTCATGTGTGTTCTGACATTAACTTGTTCTCTTCTTATCAGGGCACCCGGGATTCTTCCGTGCTAATGGGGAATGGGTCACATGCTTCTGTTCATGGCACTGGCACGGTGGATCTGAAGTTTACTTCGGGAAAGATCGTGCAGCTGAAGAACGTGCATCATGTCCCTTCTATACACAAGAATCTCGTTAGCGGAACCCTTCTATGTAGAGATGGGTTCAAGATAGTTTTGGAGTCCAATAAATTAGTTGTGTCTGAAAGGGAAATGTGCCCTTGGGCCATTTCTAAGTATTTTGGTGATTGAGTGTCAACACAAGTGCTTAAATGTGAATCAATGCCCATGGATGAACAAAGTGCAAATCTTCAACAAAGGTATGTTTCTAAGTCTTAGTACATTGGTTTTGTGTACTAATATATTTGTCTAAGTATTAGAAACAGATAGAAGAAGAGAAGAGAAGACTTGGCTGTGTACAGCCAAGGGGCTGTTTCGGTCTGGGGCACCGGACTGTCCGGTGGTGCACCGGACAGTGTCCGGTGGTGCACCGGACAGTGTCCGGTGCGCCAGGCTCCCTCGGCCGAAGAGCCCGCTCTCGGGAAATTGCTGACGGCGTACGGCTAAAATTCACCGGACTGTCCGGTGTGCACCGGACTGTCCGGTGAGCCAACGGTCGGCCAGGGCCAACGGTCGGCCGCGCGATCAGCGCGGGACACGTGGCCGAGCCAACGGTCGGAAGGGGGCACCGGACTGTCCGGTGTGCACCGGACATGTCCGGTGCGCCAACGGCTCCCGCATCTGCAACGGTCGGCTTCGCCAAATAAGGAAAGGAATCGGGCACCGGACACTGTCCGGTGTGCACCGGACTGTCCGGTGCGCCCGACGACAGAAGGCAAAGATGGCCTTCCAGATTTGTTTTCAACGGCTCCTAGCTGCCTTGGGGCTATAAAAGGGACCCCTAGGCGCATGGAGGAGCACACCAAGCAACTCTTGAGCATTGTTGATCATCCACACTAAGTTCTTGCGCATTCGTTTGTGATTCTAAGTGATTCGAGCTCCGTTCTTGTGAGAAACTGTGAGATAGTCTTTGAGCTCGAACCTTGGCCGTGTGTGTGCGCGTTTCGCTGTGGATTTGTGTGTGTTGCTTCTCTCCCTTACTCCGTGCTTCTTTGTGAATCTTAAGTGTAATGGCGAGAGACTCCAATTTGTGGAGATTCCTCGCAAGTGGGATAAAGATAAGCAAGGCAAAAACACCGTGGTATTCAAGTGGGTCTTTGGACCACTTGAGAGGGGTTGATTGCAACCCTCGTCCATTGGGACGCCACAACGTGGAAGTAGGCAAGTTTTGTACTTGGCCGAACCACGGGATAAATCTCTGTGTCTTCTCTGTGATTGTCATATTGTGCAAGATCTCCTCCTTAGCCACTTGGCAATTATTGTGCTAACTCTTAACAAGTTTTTGTGGCTATAAGTTAAGTTTTTACAGGATCACCTATTCACCCCCCCCCCCTCTAGGTGCTCTCAATTGGTATCAGAGGCGTTCTCTTCACAAAGGGACTTACCGCCCGAAGAGATGGATCCTAAGGGGAAGGGAATAGTGATCAATGACAAGGAAAAGGAGTTCTTCGTCAACGACCCAAAAGATGACAAATCCAACGACTCCGGCTCGGGGCATAAACGGAAGGAAGGGAAGAAGAAGAAGACAAGGCGCATCAAGGAGATCATCTACTACGACGATAGTGATGAGTCTACTTCTTCCCAAAAGGATGATGACAACGACTACAAAAAGACGGTCAATTCGAACTTTTCATTTGATTATTCTCGTATTCAACATAGTTCGAATTCGCATTTACTTTCCATTCCTCTTGGCAAACCTCCACACTTCGATGGGGAGGACTACGGATTTTGGAGTCACAAAATGCGTAGTCACTTATTCTCTCTCCATCCAAGCATATGGGAGATTGTGGAGAATGGAATGAAGTTTGATAGCTCGGATAGTCCTATGCTTATAAATGAACAAATTCATAGAAATGCACAAGCTACTACTGTTCTCTTAGCATCTTTGTGCAGGGAGGAGTACAATAAGGTGAGCGGCTTGGACAATGCCAAGCAGATATGGGACACCCTCAAGATCTCTCACGAGGGGAACGACATCACCATGCTCACCAAGATGGAGTTGGTGGAGGGCGAGCTTGGACGATTCGCCATGATAAGGGGAGAGGAGCCAACTCAAACTTACAACCGGCTCAAGACCCTTATCAACAAAATAAGGAGCTACGGAAGCACGCGTTGGACGGATCACGACGTCGTCCGCCTACTGCTCAGGTCATTTACCGTTCTTGATCCTCATCTCGTGAACAATATTCGTGAGAATCCCAGGTACACGAAGATGACGCCCGAGGAGGTACTTGGAAAATTCGTGAGCGGGCGGATGATGATCAAGGAGGCAAGATACGTCGACGACGCGTTGAACGGTCCATTCCACGAGCCTCAACCCATTGCTCTAAAGGCAACAAGGAGCAAGGAGTCGCTACCCAGCAAGGTGGCACAAATTGAGGCTGCCGGTCTTAATGATGAAGAGATGGCTCTCATCATTAAAAGATTCAAGACGGCACTAAAAGGTCGAAAGGGACAGCCAAGCAAGGCCAAGACAAAGGGAAAGCGATCATGCTTCAAATGCGGTAAGCTTGGTCATTTTATTGCTAACTGTCCCGAAAATGATAGTGACCAGGAGCAAGGGAAAAATGGGAAGAGAGAGAACAAGAAGGTTTACAAGAAGGCCAAAGGCGAAGCACACCTTGGAAAGGAGTGGGATTCGGATTGCTCTTCGTCCGACTCCGACGACGAGGGACTCGCCGCCACTGCCTTCAACAAATCGGCTCTCTTCCCCAACGAGCATCACACTTGCCTCATGGCAAGGGAAAAGAAGGTAATCACTCATAATGCTAATGCTTATGATTCTTCTAGTGATGATGAATCTAGTGAGGATGAGATTGATTACTCTAGTTTATTCAAGGGACTGGATAGAACTAAGATAGCTAAGATTAATGAGTTGATTGATGCCTTAAATGAAAAGGATAGAATCTTAGAGAAACAAGAAGACCTTTTATATGAAGAACATGATAAATTTGTTAGTGCACAAAATTCTCTTGCTCTAGAAGTTAAAAGAAATGGAATACTTTCTTGTGAACTTTCTACTTGTAATGAAACCATTTCTTCTTTAAAAGGTGAAATTAATGTTTTAAATGCTAAACTAGAAGTAGCAAGTAACTCTTGTAGTGAAAATATTGCAATTTGCACTAGGTGTAAGGATTTTGATATTAATGCTTGTAGTGAACACTTAGTTTCAATTTCAAAACTAAATGATGAAGTGGCTAGTCTTAATGCTCAACTTAAGACTAGCAAGAGTGAAGTTGATAAAATAAAATTTGCAAGGGATGCCTACACAGTGGGTAGACACCCCTCAATTAAGGATGGTCTTGGTTTCAAGAGAGAGGCCAAGAACTTAACAAGCCATAAGGCTCCCATCTTCGTCAAGGAGAAAGGGAAGGCCCCTATGGCTAGTAGTGCTAAAAGGAACCATGCTTTCTTGTACTATGATAGGAGACATGCTAGAAATGCTTATAATGATTTTGATTCACATGCTTATGATTCTTATGCTATGACTGCTTCTAGTTCTCATGTTGTGCATATGCCTAGGAGAAATTTTGCTCATGTTCCTAGAAAAGTTGTAAACAAACCTTCTACCATTTATTATGCTTGCAATGCTCCCTTTGCTATTTGTAGAAAGGGTAAGAAGGTAATTGCTAGGAAATTAGGGGCAAAATGCAAGGGTGACAAAACCTGCATTTGGGTCCCTAAGGAAATTTGTACTAACCTTGTAGGACCCAACAAGAGTTGGGTACCTAAGTCCCAAGCCTAAATTTGCCTTGCAGGTTTATGCATCCGGGGGATCAAGCTGGATTATCGACGGCGGATGCACAAACCATATGACGGGGGAGAAGAAGATGTTCACTTCCTACGTCAAGAATAAGGATTCCCAGGATTCAATTATATTCGGTGATGGGAATCAAGGCAAGGTAAAAGGGTTAGGTAAAATTGCAATTTCTAATGAGCATTCTATATCTAATGTATTTTTAGTAGAGAGTCTTGGATATAATTTGCTATCTGTTAGTCAATTATGTCATATGGGGTATAACTGTCTATTTACAAATGTAGATGTGTCTGTCTTTAGAAGAAGTGATGGTTCACTAGCTTTTAAGGGTGTATTAGACGGCAAACTGTATTTAGTTGATTTTGCAAAAGAAGAGGCCGGTCTAGATGCATGCTTAATAGCTAAGACTAGCATGGGCTGGCTGTGGCATCGCCGCTTAGCACATGTGGGGATGAAGAACCTTCACAAGCTTCTAAAGGGAGAACACGTGATAGGTTTGACTAACGTGCATTTCGAAAAAGATAGACCTTGTGCAGCTTGTCAAGCAGGTAAACAAGTGGGAGGAGCGCATCACAGCAAGAATGTGATGACCACTTCAAGACCCCTGGAGCTGCTGCATATGGACCTCTTCGGACCTGTCGCCTATCTGAGCATAGGAGGGAGTAAGTATGGTTTAGTTATTGTTGATGACTTTTCCCGCTTCACTTGGGTATTCTTTTTGCAGGATAAGTCTGAAACCCAAGGGACCCTCAAGCGCTTCCTCAGGAGAGCTCAAAATGAGTTTGAGCTCAAGGTGAAGAAGATAAGGAGCGACAACGGGTCCGAATTCAAGAACCTTCAAGTGGATGAATTTCTTGAGGAGGAAGGGATCAAGCACGAGTTCTCCGCTCCCTACACACCACAGCAAAATGGTGTGGTAGAGAGGAAGAACAGGACGCTAATTGATATGGCGAGGACAATGCTTGGAGAATTCAAGACCCCCGAGTGTTTTTGGTCGGAAGCCGTGAACACGGCTTGCCACGCCATCAACAGGGTCTACCTTCATCGCCTCCTCAAGAAAACTTCGTATGAGCTACTAACCGGTAACAAACCCAATGTATCTTACTTTCGTGTATTTGGGAGCAAGTGCTACATTCTAGTGAAGAAAGGTAGAAATTCTAAGTTTGCTCCCAAAGCTGTAGAAGGGTTTTTGTTAGGTTATGACTCAAATACAAAGGCGTATAGAGTCTTCAACAAATCATCGGGTTTGGTTGAAGTCTCTAGCGACGTTGTATTTGATGAGACTAATGGCTCTCCAAGAGAGCAAGTTGTTGATTGTGATGATGTAGATGAAGAAGATGTTCTGACGGTCGCTATACGAACCATGGCGATTGGAGAAGTACGGCCACAGGAACAAGATGAACGAGATCAACCTTCTTCCTCGACTATGGTGCATCCCCCAACCGAAGATGACGAACAGGTACCTCAAGTGGAGGCGCTTGATCAAGGGGGAGCACAAGATGATCAAGTGATGGAGGAAGAAGCGCAACCGGCACCTCCAACCCAAGTTCGAGCGATGATTCAAAGGGATCATCCAGTCGACCAAATTCTGGGTGACATTAGCAAGGGAGTAACCACTCGATCTCGATTAGCTAATTTTTGTGAGCATTACTCCTTTGTCTCTTCTATTGAGCCTTTCAGGGTAGAGGAGGCCTTGCTAGATCCGGACTGGGTGTTGGCCATGCAGGAGGAGCTTAACAACTTCAAGCGCAATGAAGTTTGGACACTGGTGCCTCGTCCGAAGCAAAATGTTGTGGGAACCAAGTGGGTGTTCCGCAACAAACAGGACGAGCACGGGGTGGTGACGAGGAACAAGGCTCGACTTGTGGCAAAAGGTTATGCTCAAGTCGCAGGTTTGGACTTTGAGGAGACTTTTGCTCCTGTGGCTAGGCTAGAGTCAATTCGTATCTTGCTAGCATATGCCGCTCACCATTCTTTCAGGTTGTACCAAATGGATGTGAAGAGCGCTTTCCTCAACGGGCCAATCAAGGAGGAGGTGTACGTGGAGCAACCCCCTGGCTTCGAGGATGAACGGTACCCCGACCACGTGTGTAAGCTCTCTAAGGCGCTCTATGGACTTAAGCAAGCCCCAAGAGCATGGTATGAATGCCTTAGAGACTTTTTAATTGCTAATGCTTTCAAGGTTGGGAAAGCCGATCCAACTCTTTTCACTAAGACATGTGATGGTGATTTATTTGTGTGCCAAATTTATGTCGATGACATAATATTTGGTTCTACTAATCAAAAGTCTTGTGAAGAGTTTAGCAGGGTGATGACGCAGAAATTCGAGATGTCGATGATGGGCGAGTTGAACTACTTCCTTGGGTTCCAAGTGAAGCAACTCAAGGACGGCACCTTCATCTCCCAAACGAAGTACACGCAAGATCTGCTAAAGCGGTTTGGGATGAAGGACGCCAAGCCCGCAAAGACTCCGATGGGGACAGACGGACACACCGACCTCAACAAAGGAGGTAAGTCCGTTGATCAAAAAGCATACCGGTCAATGATAGGTTCTTTGCTTTACTTATGTGCTAGTAGACCGGATATTATGCTTAGCGTATGCATGTGTGCTAGATTTCAATCCGATCCTAAGGAGTGTCACTTAGTGGCGGCGAAGCGAATTCTTAGATATTTGGTTGCTACGCCTTGCTTCGGGCTCTGGTATCCAAAAGGGTCTACCTTTGACTTAGTTGGATACTCAGACTCCGACTATGCCGGATGTAAGGTCGATAGGAAGAGTACATCGGGGATGTGCCAATTCTTAGGAAGGTCCCTGGTGTCATGGAACTCCAAGAAACAAACCTCCGTTGCCCTATCCACCGCTGAGGCCGAGTACGTTGCCGCAGGTCAGTGTTGCGCGCAACTACTTTGGATGAGGCAAACCCTCCGGGACTTTGGCTACAATCTGAGCAAAGTCCCACTCCTATGTGACAATGAGAGTGCTATCCGCTTGGCGGAGAATCCTGTTGAGCACAGCCGCACAAAGCACATAGACATCCGGCATCACTTTTTGAGAGACCACCAGCAAAAGGGAGATATCGAAGTGTTTCATGTTAGCACCGAGAACCAGCTAGCCGATATCTTCACTAAGCCTCTAGATGAGAAGACCTTTTGCAGGTTGCGTAGTGAGCTAAATGTCATAGATTCGCGGAACCTGGATTGAATTGTAGCATACATGTATTTATGCTTTTGATCATGTTCCTTTTTGCATTTTGTTGCTTATTATGGTGCTCAAGTTGTACAAACACTCCCTGGACCTCACAAGTCCGTTGCAAAGTGATGCACATGTTTAGGGGGAGATGTGTTACAACTTGACCCTTTGAGACTAACCATGTGCTTGAGTTTGATGATTTAGTCTCGAAGGAGGATTGAAAGGGAAAAGGTGGACTTGGACCATGAAAGACTTCCACTGCACTCCGATGAGAGGGTAACTAATTCCAAGTTCATCTCATAAAATCTTATTGCCATTTGCTCTTAATTGAAGATCTTGGTGAGGCAATAGGGTTAAAAGGCCAAGATTGATCCCGTTTTGGTGCTTGATGCCAAAGGGGGAGAAAATAAAGGCCAAAGTGATAAATGGATCAGCTACCACTTGAGAGATTTTGAAAATAGTAAAATAGAGTTTTTGTTTTGTCAAAAGCTTTTATTGTCTCTATTGTCAAAAATTGGCTTCTTGTGGGGAGAAGTGTGAAATAGGGGGAGTTTTTGAAATCCTTGATCAATCTCTTTTGGAATGACTCTCTTTATGCTTCAACATGTGTGTTTGACTTAGAGATAGAGATTTGAGTTTGATTTGCAAAAACAAACCAAGTGGTGGCAAAGGATGATCCATACATGCCAAAATTGAATCAAAACCATTTTGAGTTTTTATTTGAAGTGATTTTGCACTTGTTCTATCTGCTTTATGTTGTGTTGGCATAAATCACCAAAAAGGGGGAGATTAAAAGGGAAATGTGCCCTTGGGCCATTTCTAAGTATTTTGGTGATTGAGTGTCAACACAAGTGCTTAAATGTGAATCAATGCCCATGGATGAACAAAGTGCAAATCTTCAACAAAGGTATGTTTCTAAGTCTTAGTACATTGGTTTTGTGTACTAATATATTTGTCTAAGTATTAGAAACAGATAGAAGAAGAGAAGAGAAGACTTGGCTGTGTACAGCCAAGGGGCTGTTTCGGTCTGGGGCACCGGACTGTCCGGTGGTGCACCGGACAGTGTCCGGTGGTGCACCGGACAGTGTCCGGTGCGCCAGGCTCCCTCGGCCGAAGAGCCCGCTCTCGGGAAATTGCTGACGGCGTACGGCTAAAATTCACCGGACTGTCCGGTGTGCACCGGACTGTCCGGTGAGCCAACGGTCGGCCAGGGCCAACGGTCGGCCGCGCGATCAGCGCGGGACACGTGGCCGAGCCAACGGTCGGAAGGGGGCACCGGACTGTCCGGTGTGCACCGGACATGTCCGGTGCGCCAACGGCTCCCGCATCTGCAACGGTCGGCTTCGCCAAATAAGGAAAGGAATCGGGCACCGGACACTGTCCGGTGTGCACCGGACTGTCCGGTGCGCCCGACGACAGAAGGCAAAGATGGCCTTCCAGATTTGTTTTCAACGGCTCCTAGCTGCCTTGGGGCTATAAAAGGGACCCCTAGGCGCATGGAGGAGCACACCAAGCAACTCTTGAGCATTGTTGATCATCCACACTAAGTTCTTGCGCATTCGTTTGTGATTCTAAGTGATTCGAGCTCCGTTCTTGTGAGAAACTGTGAGATAGTCTTTGAGCTCGAACCTTGGCCGTGTGTGTGCGCGTTTCGCTGTGGATTTGTGTGTGTTGCTTCCCTCCCTTACTCCGTGCTTCTTTGTGAATCTTAAGTGTAAGGGCGAGAGACTCCAATTTGTGGAGATTCCTCGCAAGTGGGATAAAGATAAGCAAGGCAAAAACACCGTGGTATTCAAGTGGGTCTTTGGACCACTTGAGAGGGGTTGATTGCAACCCTCGTCCATTGGGACGCCACAATGTGGAAGTAGGCAAGTTTTGTACTTGGCCGAACCACGGGATAAATCTCTGTGTCTTCTCTGTGATTGTCATATTGTGCAAGATCTCCTCCTTAGCCACTTGGCAATTATTGTGCTAACTCTTAACAAGTTTTTGTGGCTATAAGTTAAGTTTTTACAGGATCACCTATTCACCCCCCCTCTAGGTGCTCTCAGTGTCCAAGTCTGGACAATTTATTGGTAAAGGCTATGATTACGGAGGCTTGTTCCGCTTTTCTTTGTTAGATTTCAATAATAAGTCTGTGAACCATATTTGTGCTAATATTGATGATCTTGCGAGTATTTGGCATTCTCGTTTGTGTCATATTAATTTTGGCTCTATGTCTCGGCTTGCAACCATGAGTTTAATTCCGAATATCACCATAGTCAAAGGTTCTAAGTGACATAGTTGTGTGCGGTCGAAGCAACCTCGAAAGCCTCATAAGGCTGCTGTGGAGAGACACCTGGCACCGCTAGAACTCATACATTCTGATCTTTGTGAGATGAATGGTGTGTTGACAAAAGGTGGTAAGAGATACTTCATGACATTGATTGATGATGCGTCTAGATTTTGCTATGTATACTTGCTAAAAACTAAAGATGAGGCTTTAGACTACTTTAAAATCTATAAGGCTGAAGTTGAAAACCAACTAGAGAGAAAGATCAAACGTCTTAGATCAGATCGTGGTGGCGAGTTCTTTCCCAAAGTCTTTGATGATTTCTATGCAGAACATGGCATTATTCATGAGAGGACTCCTCCCTATTCACCCGAGTCAAACGGGATTGCTGAAAGGAAAACCGTACGTTGACTGACCTGGTGAATGCCATGTTAGACACTTGTGGTTTATCTAAGGCATGGTGGGGGGAGGCAGTCCTGACTTCATGTCATGTTCTGAATAGAATTCCTATGGGCAAAGAAGAGAAAACCCCTTATGAGAAGTGGGTTGGGAGAAAACCATCACTTTCATACTTGCGCACTTGGGGGTGCATGGCGAAAGTCAATGTACCAATTAATAAAAAGCGCAAGCTTGGTCCAAGGACAGTGGATTGTGTCTTTCTTGGATATGCTTCGTGTAGCATAGCATATAGATTTTTAGTAGTTAAATCTGAAGTTCCTGATGTGTATGTTGATACTATTATGGAATCACGTGATGCTACTTTCTTTGAACATATATTTCCAATGAAAGTCATTCATAGCAATTCTAGATACTCTTCTGAGATAACTCCTGAACATAGTACACCTATTGAGAGCTTTGAACAGCCACATGAAATTGTCCTAGAGGAGGATGACAATGATGCTCCTAAAAGGAGCAAGAGACAAAGGGTTGAAAAATCCTTTGGTGATGATTTCATTGTGTACCTTGTGGACGATACTCCTACTACCATTGCAGAAGCATTTGCATCTCCAGATGCAGATGATTGGAAAGAAGCAGTTCATAATGAGATGGACTCTATTCTTTCAAATGGTACGTGGGAAGTCACTGATCGACCCTATGGATGCAAACCTGTGGGTTGTAAGTGGGTGTTTAAAAAGAAGCTCAAGCCTAATGGTATAATTGAAAAGTACAAGGCTAGGCTTGTAGCTAAAGGCTATACTCAGAAAGAAGGAGAAGACTTCTTTGATACTTACTCACCTGTTGCTAGAATGACCACTATTCGAGTACTACTTTCTTTGGCTGCCTCGTATGGTCTCCTTGTTCATCAGATGGATTTAAAGACAACTTTTCTTAATGGAGAGCTGGACGAGGAAATCTATATGAAATAGCCTGATGGATTTGTAGTAAAGGGTCAAGAAAGCAAGGTGTGCAAGTTATTGAAATCTTTGTATGGTCTGAAGCAAGCACCAAAGTAGTGGCATGAGAAGTTTGACACTACTCTAACGTCTGCAGGCTTTGCCATTAATGAGGCAGACAGGTGTGTATATTACCGCTGTGGTGGGGGCGAAGGAGTTATATTGTGCTTATATGTTGATGATATATTGATATTTGGCACAAACATTGATGTGATCAATGAAGTCAAGTCTTTTCTATCAAAGAGTTTTGATATGAAAGATCTGGGAGAATCTGATGTGATTCTAAACATCAAGCTGATTAAGGCAGATGGTGGGATTACTCTCTCGCAATCTCACTATGTTGAAAAGGTTTTGAAGCGATTTGGCTTCTCTGAGTGCAAACCTTCTCCAACACCTTATGATCCCAGTGTGACACTGCGAAAGAACAAGAGAATTGGTTTAGACCAATTGAGATACTCTCGGATTGTCGGTTCACTCATGTATCTTGCTGGTGCAACAAGGCCCGATATCTCGTTTGCTGTGAGCAAATTGAGCAGGTTCATATCAAACCCTGGGACTGATCATTGGCATGCACTTGAGCGGGTTATGCGCTACCTGCAAGGTACAATGAGTTATGGAATTCACTATTTTGGTCAGCATGCAGTACTTGAAGGATATAGTGATTCGAACTGGATATCTGATGCAGACGAGCTTTATGCCACCAGTGGTTATGTCTTTACTATTAGTGGAGGTGCGGTATCATGGAGGTCATGCAAGCAGACCATTTTGACGAGGTCAACCATGGAAGCCGAGCTAGCTGCACTTGACACAGCAACCGTTGAGGCAGAATGGTTGTGTGAACTCTTGATGGACTTGCCGGTGGTTGAGAAACCAATTCCAGCTATCCTTATGAACTGTGACAATCAGACAGTGATTGCTAAAGTGACAAGTTCTAAGGATAATGGAAAGTCATCAAGACATGTCAAAAGACGTTTGAAGTCTGTCAGAAAGTTGAGAAACTCCGGAGTTATAAGTGTGACTTATATTTCAACAGATAAAAATCTGGCAGATCCTTTTACCAAGGGACTACCACGTAATGTGATAGAAATCGCATCGAGAGAGATGGGTATGAGACCCAAATAAAATTGCCATGGTGGAAACCTAGTCTATGTGATCGGAGATCCCGTGAATTAGGTCCTGGGAAGAACAAGCCATTGGTGAACTGAGGAGAGTAACCTTTGACCCTCTCTAAGTAAAGATGCAATACTCTCAAATGCTGTAAGGTAGGTTGGCTTTGTGCCTTAATGTGTTCTGTTGGCTTGTATTAGCGAAGATGTTGTCCTGCAGAACATTCTTTGAAAGAACACACCTATATGAGTTAGACTGTCTAACGTCGCAGTCTATGAGATTTGGGTGATCTCTAGTAAACTCATGAAGAGACCTTGGAGTACGACGTATATGCTCCACCCGAGAAGGGGACTACTGGTAGCCAAGTACTGGTCATGACTTCAAGTGAAACCCATTCAAGCAAAACTTGCAATTCAAGGCATAGTCCATTGTCCAAGTTGTGGGTTGGTGTAGCTTGGAGTTCTAGGCGGAAGTTCAACTTAACAGTCTCTGCTGAAAAACTAGTATATTAAACAGTAGTGATCAGTGGCGAAAACTGCAGATGGGCATTTGAGATCTGGTGGGGGATTGTTAGGATTTATGGGCTTGGCCCAGTTAAGAAATTCTAATAAATCCTAGGAAAATCTCAAAAGCCCATACAAGTGGATGGCTAGGGAATTGGTGGAACCAATAGCACCATATTGCTAGTTCTAGTGGAGTAGAGCTAGCTTAATATGGAAGCCACACTCACTCACCAAGTCATGGATGAGAGGAGAGAGTGTGGAGAGCCACACGCGCGCGCTCGCTCGCCTGGCCTGGCCTGGCCTGGGCGGGGCGGGGCGGGGCGAAGGGCGCGGGCGCACGACATGCGCGTGAATGGTCCGCCGAAATCCGGCCTCTCGCCTTGCGGGGGCGCGGCTACCTTTTGCCGTTTGATTTTTTGGTTTCTTGGCTGTTACGTTTATCCTAACCGATCGCTATAAAATCTCAACTGATCGCGAGATTTTTGTGGGCGGATAAGATCAGGGGTCGCGGACTCGGCCCTATATAAGGAGCCCGGCAGCCAGCCTCCAAATCATCCCAGTTTCACTTTCGCCTCTCTTCATAGCTGAGCCGCCTTTTAGTTCCCTTCGTCCCGACCGCAGAGGTGCATCTGCGATCAGGAGAGCAGGTCTCCGGAACCCTTCGTCTTCTAGATCCTGCACCGGGAGAGGGCGAATAAGGTTTTTGGGAAGCGTCTTCACGTGACTGCTCGTGATCTTCTGACCTCGTCGACCCTGCTGATTTCGCTACTTCGACATCGTCAACCCTGCTGATTCCGGCGCGCGCCATCTATCAGTAAGTCTAATCAGTACGCATCATCTGATTTGGCTTTTTATTTCAGTTCTTCTGATTTGGTCATGATTTATATTCGGAATTTAATTTAGAATTTGTCTAATTATTCAACAATATCGACGGATTCAGACGTCGATAGAGCCACCGACTGGCCGATATAACTGCGGTTGGAACCATAGTTGTCGAGATCGACAAACAGGTCAGAACAGTGCTGCAAAATAAGCTCTTAGCTTGTGAGACGGCTCGAGCTCGGCTCGGAGCGGCCCACGAGGCGCGAGCGAGAGGAGCCGAGCTAGGATTTTGAGTTCGTCGATGCAACGAGCCGAGTCGACTCGTGAGCTCTACCAAATTAATTAACCAACAAAATAACGATAGAATAAGGACAATTTTATTGATATTTGGTTCATTTGTTAGCATTTGATGATTTATATTGCTTGGAATGTTGAACGATGATCCTATATTTCACATTTATGCATTATTATTAATTAATTATATAATACAATCTCACGAACTGAGCCAAGCCTTTTTTTTCTACTTAGGGGGTGTTTGGTTAGAGGGACTAAAGATTAGTCTCTAGTTTTTAGTCCCATTTAGTCCCATTTTTGCCAAACACTATGACTAAAATATGGACTAAAATGATTTAGTCTTTAGTCCTTCACATATGTGCTAAAAGGGACTAAACCATATTAATTCCACATTTACCCCTCATTTAGTTCAATTCACATATGTGCTAAAAGGGACTAAACCATATTAATTCCACATTTACCCCTCATTTAGTTCAATTGTAGTAATAGCAGGAGAATGTTAAAGGTCATTTTAGTCTTCTTATGAGTCATTTAGTATATTCTTACTATTTTTATCCCCTAAAACCAAACATGTTAGGGACTAAACTTTAGTCCCCTAACTAAACTTTAGTCCCTAGACTAAAGAAACCAAACATGGCCTTAGTTAAGTGATCAAGTCGAGGCCAGCCAAGCCAAGCTTAGTCAGTCAACGAGGAGCACCAAGCCGAGCCGACCTTGTTTCCAACCCTGGATTAGTCATCACCCACCCGCGCTGCACCCATGCTAAGGGAATGGAGCAACTGAACGCTTATTTTGCTTCGTGGAGACGTGGACCAGTTGTGGGAAAGCAGGCTACAAATTATTGTACATGTTGATTTCTTCTTCGAACGGTTGGTTCAACGATCCATGGTTTCAACTCCTTGAATGCTTCACTTGTTTCTGCTAAGGTCTAGCGACTTTGACTTGAGCTACAATATATATATATATATATATATATATATATATATATATATATATATATATATATATATATATATATATATATATATATATATATATATATATATATATATATATATATATATATATATATATATATATATATATATATATATATAAGCCCTGGGCTTCCAATAGTTAAAGGAAGTCCAGGTCGACTACCCCTACAAACTGGTTCAACCCAGCGCGTCCAACCAGCCTGTCGGGTGCGTCCCCTGCCCCACGTCAGTTAGCGCAAAAAAGGAATGCATGCATGAGTCAAACACGATCCAATGCATGCGCGTAAATTTAGAAAAAAATATGCGGCGGTTTCTATTTTTAAATGTTTTATTTCTTCTATAAATTTAGGATCGCTGCAACAGCCATGCAGCTAGACACGTAAGGACTATTTTATGATATATACTGAGACTAAATATGCTACACTGTGTAGATAATTATGCAATTCGGTATACTGCGTAAAATCTGTTACCAGCTGCATGCGCACGAATTTATGATGAAAATAATGTGCAATGAAAGGAAATGAATTGCATGCATAGAAACATAAAATCGTATTTAATGTTTAATTTGCTTCATAAATATAGTATCCCTCCAACAACCATGCAGCTAAACACATTAGAACTAGTTTATGATTTATACTTATACTAATTATACTACACGATGTAGGTATTTATGCAATTCGGTACAATGCGTAAAAAAATCTAACAAGTTGTTCACTGGTGGACGCATCTCTAGGTTGGAGCGTAAAAACATTAAGTTTTAAGCATAAAATCTCTCAATTATAAGCGTAAATACCTAGCCAATGTGAGAGGTTGATAGCTCTGGTAGGTTGTTATTACGATCCTATTTTTATGGCAGATTCAAAAAATATGGCAGCCCCATGCATGCAGTTTCTATTTTTATACAGATCCAAAAATTATGGCAAAATGCATGCATGAGTCAAACACGTTCCCTTGCATGCGCATAATTTTAGGAAAAATATGTGTGGCGGTTTCTATTTTAAATGCTTTATTTTCTCCATAAATTTAGGATCGCTGCAACAGACATGCAACTAAAACTCGTAATGACCATTTTATGATATATACTGATACTAAATATGCTGCACTGTGTAAATAATTATGCAATTCGGTATACTGCGTAAAAATCTGCTACCAGCTGCATGCACACGAATTTATGATGGAAATAATATGCAATGAAAGGAAATGAATTGCATGCATAGAAACAAAAAATCACATTTAATGTTTTATTTCCTTCATAAATATAGGATCCATCCAACAGCCATGCAGCGAAACGCATTAGAACTAGTTTATGATGTATACTGATACAAATTATACTAAACGGTGTAGGTATGTATGCAATTCGTTACACTGCGTAAAAAATCTGGCATGTTGTTCACTGGTGGACGCATCTCCGGGTGGAGCGTAAAAACCTTAAGTTTTGAGCATAAAATCCCTCAATTATAAGCGTAAATACCGAGTCAATGTGAGAGGTTAATAGCTCTAGTAGGTTGTTATTACTATCTTATTTTTATGACAGATCCGAAAACATGGCAGCCGCATGCATGCGGTTTTTATTTTTATACAGATCCAAAAATTATGGCAAAAATCGTGGGAGTTTCATTGCATGCGCGGAAATTACGAACAACATAAATCAAGGAATTGCCTTTCCAATGTGCATGCAGTAAACTGATATACGAACTCCGTGTTTAAGCATAAAATCGTACAGTTTTTGGCGTAAATAATACATGTGGTAGGCATAATACACACTAATCGAAAAGAAAACTGCGCCGGATCGGAGGACGTCACGCGCGATCATCGCTGCGCGCATCTCGGGCCTTCCGTGACGCCGCTCGCTCGAACATCGCGCCTCATGCGTCGCCGTCGCTACTCGCACGTCGACGGACGTCGCTTGCTCGCCGGCCTTGGAAGTGCCGCCTCCTCGGGACCTCGGAGACGCCGCCGCTTGCCCGCACAAGGGCCCCGCTGTCGCTCGCCCTCTGGATCGGGGAGCCGCCGCCACCGACCTGGGAACCGCCGCCACTACTCCGGATCGAGGAACCTCCGCCACCGCGCGTCGAGGTCATGGAGTTGCGGCCACCGGCTGGGGATCCACCGCCGCGCACGCTCTGGGCAACCGTCGTCGTCGCACGCGGCGTCGCTAATGAATCGGGGTGGAGCGTAAAAAACTGAACCCTAGCACTCCGGGTCCTATTTTATAGACGTCCGGATGTGGTTCGGCTCGACCGGATTACACCGTCCGACCTGGGCTTCCTCTAGTTATTGGAAGCACAGGGCTCCTAATATATAAACTATATATAATATATATATATATATATATATATATATATATATATATATATATATATATATATATTTCCAAGTATAACAAGAAGGTTTGGTGTACCTGCTTAACGCCCGCTAGATATTATTTGGATAACATTTGAGGAAGACAGATGCGCTGACGACCTAGTGCACAGAAGCGGTTCCTCTGCACTGCTTAATTAGATGTGAAAGGCGAGAGACATCCTGTGACCAGGCCATGCCCTGAGAGACATCCATGTTTTAAGAACCTAAAGCCACAGTCCAGGGCGTATGTCTGCAATATTTAGAGCTTGCTGTTAGTCTTGAAGCAGCTAGGTTAGTACTAGTTTGGAAATTCCATTTTCCTAAGTAATTTTTATTTTCCCAAGAGAAATGAACTAATTTCTCTTGGGGGCGTTTGAATCTTTTCATTTTAGAGGAATTCGAATTCACTCAATAAAATAACCTATTTAGCTCGGAATTTGACATTCCACCATTTTGCAAAGTTCAGATATAATGCTATCTAGAATTCATGGGGTGAAGGATTAAAAATGATTTTATGTATTAGTAGAATTTACATCTGCTCTGTAACTTATATGACACTCTTCGTCTCACTCCTCTATAGTAAAAATATAGCAACTAAATATCTCCGACATCTTACTAATAATAGTATACAAATATATTTTGAATAAAATCGAATTAGATTAATTGATATATGCCTAAATTAATGCTATTAGAATGGAATTCAATTCCAATAATCCAAACGGGGTGTTGGGAAAATAGAATTCTCTTGGAAAAATATGGTTCCAAACTAGATAATTGTCTATGGTTTTTTCTTTGGTACGAATGAATCCTTATCCACGCCGTAGTATTGGATTTTGTGAGATCGGGTACTGTTAGGTGTAGGGTTGGTGACTGTGAGTGTTGACCTCTTGGGGCACAATTTATGCAGACTCTGTGGACTTCAAGTCAGCAAGTTGCTGATGGTGAGTGTCAGCGACATGGTACAGAATAGCTTCATGAGAGTATTCCCTATCTGTTGTACTAACCGACTAACCATTACCTGGGTTAGTTTGGGAACTCAAATTTTCCGAGTTTCCAAAGTAAATGCAAGTGTGCGGTGACTCTCCCAATTCATCTATCTTACAGTGCGAATCCATTCCATTGCACAAGTAGTTCAAAACTTCAGACTATGCCAGTCGAGATCATGTGTGGACAGTATTGGGCAGTAACTGCGCTGATGACTCTGGCAGGTGCTAGTCTTCACCTATTGTTGAAAATTGAAAAAATAATTTTGCTAGAATTATTTGTAATCTGTGTGAAAGGCAATTCTCCCCTTTTTTTTCTTTCTACTTCCGGGATGTCTGCCAGCTTGACACTCGAAAGTGCGAACACAAAGTTGACTTGTCCCTTATGGTTCAGGTTGATATTAGTGATTGTCAACGGGTAGCATTCTGGGATAGTAAGTGGATTAACCAGAGTATGAGATTATGCTTGTGCAACCATATCGGACGGCTTGTGGTGTGTAGGTGTGGAGTGCAGTGATGGTGGTCGACGGCTAAGGTGAAGGTCATGCGGGCTCGTCGTGATGGACCGAGAGCGGTGAAGGGCGAGTACTGGGTCTTGACTGACGTACCAGAGCAACCGCGGTGGCTGACACCTGAGACACGCACTCGCGCAAGGACGTGGTGGAGTGATCGTGTTGCCGGCATGGTCGAAGACTAGCGGGACACACGTCTGGTCGTGGAGAACGTGCACGAGGTGCAGTGCTCATGGCAGGTTTGGTGGTTTGGGCCTCAAAACCACCCAGCGCTACAGTTGGCAGGTTTTGCTGAGTTTGGACCTCAAAACTCGGTGGCGGCGATTCCGAAGGGAACCGGTGGCGGCACGTGGTGTGATCGTGGATGGTGCGTCAAGGCGAAGCAACTCTGTGTGAAGGACGTGACCGTCAGATCGAAAAAACCTAGGTGTTCACTACCGGAATCGCGTTCTTTGCCGAGTGTGCAAAGGCTATTTTGCACTCGGCAAAGCCTTTACCGAGTGTAACACTCTGCAAAGAACACTCGGCAAATATTTTATCGGCAAAATGTTCTTTGCCGATTACTTTTATAGGAACAACTCTCCAACCATACCTATTACCTTACCAATCACCCAATCATTTTTCACTATTATTTTGAATCAAATTTACATGTTTTGTGAATGGTGAGATTCAAACTCGCAATCTCTCTCTCGCGCATACTCTCCTATACCACTACACTACTACACCAATTATGTCTATATTACGTTTTCATTCCTCATGTAATATAACAAACCGAGAGTAATTTGATTATTTAAGGCACTAAATGAATTCATTTAAAAATGTGACCAACTATAAAGTTGCATAACTTTTTAAGATCTACATGTTCTATTTTAATAGTTTCTACATCCGAGGCCGCTTACAAAATTTGAATTTTAAATTTGAAAACTTCACACAAATTTTTCAATGATGATTTCAAATCAAAAAGTTGTCAACTACAAAGTTTCGTTACATTTCAAGACCTACAAACTTTATTTTGGTGGTTTTTCCATCCGAGGTAGTTTGAAAAATTCAAATTTCAAAATTCAAACATAGTTTTGCATGACAAGATGATTTCAAACCAAAACATTGTCAACTACAAAGTTTCATAACTCTTCGATACCTACAACTTTCATGTTGGTGGTTTTTTCTTTCGAAGTTGTTTTCAAAATTCAATTTTTAAATTTTTTAAATTCAGACGTAGTTTTCGTTGACAATATGACTTCAAATAAAAAAGTTGTCAACTACAAACTTCTATAACTTCTCAAGATCTACAAAATTTATTTTGGTTGTTTGATTATTTGTTCATCTCACATGATGGTTCTAACAATATGCACAAATTCTATACATCTCTTTCATAGTTTATTTCATAAACTACGAGAGAGATACAAGTTTTATGAACAAATTTATTTTTATTTTGTTATATGAAGAAATGTTCAAAATATAAATTGTACATCATGATCAGTTATACAAATTTATAGTTGGAAACTTTTTCATTTGAATTAATTTACTGCTTTAAAATGTGATTTTAAAATTGTTTTTGCCTAGTGTTGGAAAAAAGCACTCGACAAAGAGCTCTTTGCCGAGTGTTGTATCTTGACACTCGTCAAAGATTTGTTTGCCGAGTGTCAAATTTTTGACACTCGGCAAAGAGCTATTTGCCGAGTGTCAAAATAAAACACTCGGCAAAGAACTTGTCGGGGACCATAATTAGGGGTACCCTCAAGACTCCTAATTCTCAGCTGGTAACCCCCATCAGCATAAAGCTGCAAAGGCCTGATGGGTGCGATTAAGTCAGGGATCAGTCCATTTGAGCGACTCGATCACGCCTCGCCCGAGCCTAGCCTCGGACGAGGGCAGCCGACCCCGGAGGATTTCCGTCTCGCCCGAGGCCCCCCTCCAACGGCGGACACATCTTCGGCTCGCCCGAGGCCCTGCCTTCGCTAAGAAGCAACCCTGACTAAATCGCCGCACCGACCGACCAAGTCGCAGGAGCATTTAACGCAAAGGCCCTACCAAAGGCACCATAGGAAGCTCCGCCTGACCCAGGGCTCGGACTCGGGCTCAGCCCCGGAAGACGGCGAACTCCGCTCCGCCCGACCTAGGGCTCGGACTCGGGCTAAGCCCCGGAAGACGGCGAACTCCGCTCCGCCCGACCCCGGGCTCGGACTCGGGCTCAGCCCCGGAAGACGGCGAACTCCGCTCCGCCCGACCCAGGGCTCGGACTCGGGCTAAGACCCGGAAGACGGCGAACTCCGCTCCGCCCGACCCAGGGCTCGGACTCGGGCTAAGACCCGGAAGACGGCGAACTCCGCTCCGCCCGACCCAGGGCTCGGACTCGGGCTCAGCCCCAGAAGACGACGAACTCCGCTTCGCCCGACCCCAGGGCTCGGACACCGTCCTGGCCTCTGCCGACGACCTCCGCCTCGCCCGACCCAGGGGCTCAGACTCGGCCTCGGCCATGGAAGACAGACTCGACCTCGGCTTCGGAGGAGCCTCCACGTCGCCCAACCTAGGGCGCAGGCCAGCCACGTCAACAGGAAGCGCCATCATCACCCTACCCCGAGCTGACTCGGGCCGCAGAGAACAAGATCGGTGTCCCATCTGGCTGTCTCCACCAGATAGGCAATGATGGCGCCCCGCGTGCCCTGTGACGACGGCGGCTCTCAGCTCTCTTACGGAAGTAGGAGGACGTCAGCAAGGACATGACCGCTCCGACAGCTGTCCCTCTGCCAGGCTCCGCCACTCCTCCGACGGCCACGACATCACACTAGTTGGGTTCCAGGATCTCTCCGGCTGCCACATTGGCATGTACTCAGGGCACTAGCTCTCCCTCGCTAGACACGTAGCACTCTGCTACACCCCCATTGTACACCTGGATCCTCTTCTTGCGTCTATAAAAGGAAGGACCAGGGCCCTCTTAGAGAGGGTTGGCCGCGCGGGACGAGGACGGGACAGGCGCTCTCTTGGGGCCGCTCGCTTCCCTCACCCGCGTGGACGCTTGTAACCCCCTACTGCAAGCGCACCCGACCTGGGCGCGGGACGAACACGAAGGCCACGGGATTCCCACCTCTCTCGCGCCGGTCTCCGGCCGCCTCGCTCTTTTCCCCCCTTCGCGCTCGCCCACGCGCTCGACCCATCTGGGCTGGGGCACGCGGCACTCACTCGTCGGCCTGAGGGACCCCCCGGTCTCGAAACGCCGACAGTTGGCGCGCCAGGTAGGGGCCTGCTGCGTGTTGACGAACAGCTTCCCGTCAAGCTCCAGATGGGCAGTCTCCAACAACCTCTCCAACCCGGGACGGTGCTCCGTTTCGGGAGTCTTGAGTTCATGTCCCTCGACGGCAGCTACGACATGATACTCCTTCCACCGCCGCGCGACAACGACAATGGTGGCCGACAGCCTGCCCGCCGGCGGCGGAATCGACGACGTCTTCCCCGCGTGGCGGAAGAACAACATTCGAGCTCGCCCCGTCCTCTCCCCCGCCAACGGAGGAGGAGGTGGGGCAACCAAGGCCAAGCAGGAGGTCGCGCCTCATCGGCTGTCGAGCGAGTCGACGTCCATAGCACCCCAACGGGGGGCGCGTTGGGCGTCGACCTCGCGTTTGAGACGAAGGCGAGCGCCGTCTCCCCGCGACACGCCAATCCCGAGCAAGTGGACGACGCCAGCGCGCTTGCGAAAAGCTTGCAGGACGTCGCCCTCGTACCGGAGGCGACGATGCAGTCAGTCCTCGACGTGACTCCATCGCCGCTCGACGACCAAAAGGTACCAACCGATTCCCATCCCGCGTCATTTGTACTCCGCCTCAACCCGCCTAGCAATCTCGCTTTTGCGGGCGCCCTTGTACAGGCGAGTACAAACCCTCTGGGGTTTCGCTTGCGGTCGCCTTGGGACCGGCTGACGGACGTCTCGACCTACGGGCCCTCTGGGTCCGAGGAAGATGACGACCCCAACATCTGTTGGGATTTCTTTGGATTTGGCAACCCCCGGGCCATGCGGAACTTCATGACCGCATGTGACTACTGCCTCTCCGACTGTTCCGACGGTAGCCGCAGCCTCGACGACGAGGACTGCGGCCCAAGCCGCGAATGTTTCCACGTCGATCTAGGGTGTCCCTCCGAAGGCAATCATCTCGGCATGCCGGAGGACGGTGCTCCCCCTGGGCCGGTGCCTCGCGCTGACATCCCGCGGGAGCTAGCTGTGGTCCCCGTTCCGGCGGGGGGTTACGACCCACAGCTTGAGCAAGTCCGCGGGGCGTAGGCCAGGATCGACGAGGGAGCAGGAGCGCTTGAGCCGATCCGCCGGGACGTCGGGCAGGCATGGGTGGGCCAACCCCCGGCCGGAGAAATACGTCACCTGCCCCAGGGTCTCCAGCACCGCGTCGCCGATGTCGTCAGGGTCAGGCCACCACCTGCATCTAGTGGGGTCGGTCAGAACCTGGCCGCAGCAGCGATGCTCCTCCGCACGATGCCGGAGCCATCCACCACCGAGGGTCGGCGAATCCAAGGAGAACTCAAAAATCTCCTGGAAGGCGCCGCGATCCGACGGACCGAGAGCACTGCCTCCCGAAGGCAAGTATATCCCTCGGAACCTCATGCCGCGACCTCCCGATTCATGCGGGAAGCCTCGGTCTACACCGGGCGCACGCGCAACACCGCGCCTGCGGCCCCGGGCCACCTCGGCAATGAGCGCCATCACCGTGACCGTCGAGCCCACCTCGACGAGAGGGTGCGCCGAGGCTATCACCCCAGGCGTGGGGGACGCTACGACAGCGGGGAGGATCGGAGTCCCTCACCCGAACCACCCGGTCCGCAGGTCTTCAGCCGGGCCATCCGGCGGGCACCGTTCCCGACCCGGTTCCGACCCCCGACTACTATCACAAAGTACTCGGGGGAAACAAGGCCAGAATTGTGGCTCGCGGACTACCGCCTGGCCTGGCAACTGGGTGGAACAGACGACGACAACCTCATCATCCGCAACCTCCCCCTGTTCCTCTCCGACACCGCTCGCGCCTGGTTGGAGCACCTGCCTCCGGGGCAGATCTCCAACTGGGATGACCTGGTCCAAGCCTTCGCCGGAAATTTCCAGGGCACGTATGTGCGCCCTGGGAATTCCTGGGACCTCCGAAGCTGCCGACAGCAGCCGGGAGAGTCTCTTCGAGACTACATCCGGTGATTCCCGAAGCAGCGCACCGAGCTGCCCAACATCACCGACTCAGATGTCATCGGCGCGTTCCTTGCCGGCACCACCTGCCGCGACCTGGTGAGCAAGTTGGGTCGCAAGACCCCCACCAGGGCGAGCGAGCTGATGGACATCGCCACCAAGTTCGCCTCTGGCCAGGAGGCGGTCGAGGCTATCTTCTGAAAGGACAAGCAGCCTCAGGGCCGCCCGTCGGAAGATGCTCCCGAGGTGTCTACTCCGTGCGGCGCCAAGAAGAAAGGCAAGAAGAAGTCGCAAGCGAAACGCGACGCCGCCGACGCGGACCTTGTCGCCGCCGTCGAGTACAAGAACCCTCGGAAGCCCCCCGGAGGTGCCAACCTCTTTGACAAGATGCTCAAGGAGTCGTGCCCCTATCATCAGGGGCCCGTCAAGCACATCCTTGAGGAGTGCGTCATGCTTCGGCGCCACTTCCACAGGGCCGGGCCACCCGCGGAGGGTGGCAGGGCCCGCGACGACGACAAGAAGGAAGATCACCAAGCAGGATAGTTCCCCGAGGTCCGTGACTGCTTCATGATCTACGGCGGGCACGCGGCGAATGCCTCGGCTCGACATCGCAAGCAAGAGCGCCGGGAGGTCTGCTCGGTGAAGGTGGCGGCGCCAGCCTACCTAGACTGGTCCGACAAGCCCATCACCTTCGACCAAGCTGATCACCCCGACCACGTGCCGAGCCCGGGGAAATACCCGCTCGTCGTCGACCCTGTCATCGGTGACGTCAGGCTCACCAAGGTCCTTATGGACGGGGGCAGCAGCCTCAACATCATCTACGCCGAGACCCTCGGGCTCCTGCGCGTCGATCTGTCCTCCGTCCGAGCAGGCGCTGCGCCCTTCCACGGGATCATTCCCGGGAAGCGCGTCCAGCCCCTCGGACGACTCGACCTCCCTGTCTGCTTCGGAACACCCTCCAACTTCCGAAGGGAGACTCTGACGTTCGAGGTGGTCGGGTTCCGAGGAACCTACCACGTGGTGTTGGGGAGGCCATGCTACGCGAAGTTCATGGCCATCCCCACCTACACCTACCTGAAGCTCAAGATGCCGGGCCCCAACGGGGTCATCACCGTCGGCCCCACGTACAAACACGCGTTCGAATGAGACATGGAGTGCGTGGAGTACACCGAGGCCCTCGCCGAGTCCGAGGCCCTCATCGCCAACCTGGAGAGCCTCTCCAAAGAGGTGCCAGACGTGAAGCGTCATGCCGGCAACTTCGAGCCAGTGGAGACGGCTAAGACCGTCCCCCTCGACCCCAATGGCGACGCCTCCAAGCAGATCCGGATCGGTTCCGGGCTGGAGCCTAAATAGGAAGCAGTGCTCGTCGACTTTCTCCGTGCGAACGCCGACGTCTTCGCGTGGAGTCCCTCGGACATGCCCGGCATACCGAGGGATGTCGCCGAGCACTCGCTGGATATTCGGGCCGGAGCCCGACCGGTCAAGCAGCCTCTGTGCCGATTCGACAAGGAGAAGCGCAGAGCGATAGGCGAGGAGATCCACAAGCTAATGGCAGCCGGGTTCATCAAAGAGGTATTCCATCCTGAATGGCTCGCCAACCCTGTGCTTGTGAGAAAGAAAGGGGGGAAATGGCGGATGTGTGTAGACTACACTGGTCTCAACAAAGCATGTCCGAAGGTTCCCTACCCTCTGCCTCGCATCGATCAAATCGTGGATTCCACCGCTGGGTGCGAAACCCTGTCTTTCCTCGATGCCTACTCGGGGTATCATCAAATCAGGATGAAAGAATCCGACCAGCTCGCGACTTCTTTCATCACGCCCTTCGGCATGTACTGCTATGTCACCATGCCGTTCGGTTTGAGGAATGCGGGTGCGACGTACCAGCGGTGCATGAACCATGTGTTCGGCGAACACATCGGTCGCACGGTCGAGGCCTACGTCGATGACATCGTAGTCAAGACAAGGAAAGCTTCCGACCTCCTCTCCGACCTTGAAGTGACATTCCGGTGTCTCAAGGCAAAAGGCGTCAAGCTCAATCCCGAGAAGTGTGTCTTCGGGGTACCCCGGGGCATGCTCTTGGGGTTCATCGTCTCCGAGCGGGGCATCGAAGCCAACCCGGAGAAGATCGCAGCCATCACCAGCATGGGGCCCATCAAGGACTTAAAAGGTGTACAGAGGGTCATGGGATGTCTCGCGGCCCTGAGCCGCTTCATCTCACGCCTCGACGAAAGAGGCCTGCCTCTGTACCACCTCTTAAGGAAGGCCGAGTGCTTCACTTGGACCCCTGAGGCCGAAGAAGCTCTCGGGGACCTGAAGGCGCTCCTCACCAAGGCGCCTATCTTGGTGCCCCCAGCTGATGGAGAAGCCCTCTTGGTCTACGTCGCCGCGACCACTCAGGTGGTTAGCGCCGCGATTGTGGTCGAGAGGCAAGAAGAGGGGCATGCATTGCCCGTTCAAAGGCCAGTTTACTTCGTCAGCGAGGTACTGTCCGAAACCAAGATCCGCTACCCACAAGTTCAGAAGTTGATGTATGCAGTGATCCTGACGAGGCGGAAGTTACGACACTACTTCGAGTCTCACCCGGTAACTGTGGTGTCATCCTTCCCCCTGGGGGAGATCATCCAGTGCCGAGAGGCCTCGGGCAGGATTGCGAAGTGGGCGGTGGAAATCATGGGCGAGACCATCTCGTTCGCGCCTCGGAAGGCCATCAAGTCCCAGGTCTTGGCGGACTTCGTAGCCGAATGGGTCGACACCCAGCTACCGACGGCTCCGATTCAACTGGAGCTCTGGACCATGTTTTTCGACGGGTCGTTGATGAAGACGGGAGCCGGCGCGGGCCTACTCTTCGTCTCACCCCTCGGGAAACACCTACGCTATGTGCTACGCCTCCATTTCCCGGCGTCCAACAATGTGGCTGAGTACGAAGCTCTGATCAATGGATTGCGAATCGCCATCGAGCTAGGGGTCCGACGCCTCGACGCCCGCGACGACTCGCGGCTCGTCATCGACCAAGTCATGAAGAACCCCCACTGCCGCGACTCGAAGATGGAGGCCTACTGCGATGAGGTTCGGCGCCTGGAAGACAAGTTCTACGGGCTCGAGCTTAACCACATCGCTCGGTGCTACAACGAGACTGCGGACGAGCTGGCAAAAATAGCCTCGGGGCGAACAACGGTTCCCCCGGACGTCTTCTCCCGGGATCTGCATCAGCCCTCCGTCAAGATCGACGACCCTCCCGAGCCCGAGGCGCCCTCGGTCCAGCCCGAGGTACCCTCGGCACGGCCCGAGGCACCCTCAGCTCAACCCAAGGTACCCTCGGTCTCCGAGGGCGAGGCATTGCGCATCGAGGAGGAGCGAAGCGGGGCCACGCCTGAACGAAATTGGCAGACCCCGTACCTGCAATATCTCCGCCAAGGAGAGCTACCCCTCGACCGAGCCGAGGCTCGGCGGATAGCGCAACGCGCCAAGTCGTTCGTCTTGCTGGGCGATGAGAAGGAACTCTACCACCGCAGTCCCTCGGGCATCCTCCAGCGATGCATCTCCATCGCCGAAGGTCAGGAACTCCTGCAAGAGATACACTTGGGGGCTTGCGGCCATCACGCAGCGCCTCGAGCCCTCGTCGGGAATGCTTTCCGGCAAGGCTTCTACTGGCCAACGGCGGTGGCTGACGCCACTAGAATTGTCCGCACCTGCGAAGGGTGTCAATTCTATGCGAAGCAGACCCACCTGCCCGCTCAGGCTCTACAGACAATACCCATCACCTGGCCCTTCGCTATGTGGGGTCTGGACCTCGTCGGCCCCTTGCAGAAGGCGCCCGGGGGCTACACGCACCTGCTGGTCGCCATCGACAAATTCTCCAAGTGGGTCGAGGTCCGACCTCTGAACAGCATCAGGTCCGAGCAGGCGGTGACGTTCTTCACCAACATCATCCATCGCTTCGGGGTCCCGAACTCCATCATCACCGACAACGACACCCAGTTCACCGGCAGAAAATTCTTGGACTTCTGCGAGGATCACCACATCCGGGTGGACTGGGCCGCCGTAGCTCATCCCGTGTCGAATGGGCAAGTAGAGCATGCCAACGACATGATTCTACAAGGGCTCAAGCCTCGGATTTACAACGACCTCAACAAGTTCGGCAAGCGATGGATGAAGGAACTCCCCTCGGTGGTCTGGAGCCTGAGGACGACGCCAAGCCGGGCCACGGGTTTCACGCCGTTCTTCCTGGTCTACGGGGCCGAGGCCATCTTGCCCACTGACCTGGAATACGGCTCCCCGAGAACGAGGGCCTACGACGATCAAAGCAACCAAGCTAGCCGAGAAGACTCGCTGGACCAGCTGGAAGAGGCTCGGGACAAGGCCTTACTACACTCGGCGCGGTATCAGCAGTCCCTGCGGCGCTACCACGCCCGAGGGGTCCGACCCTGAGACCTCCAGGTGGGCGACCTGGTGCTTCGGCTGCGCCAAGACGCCCGAGGGAGGCACAAGCTCACGCCCCCCTGGGAGGGGCCATCCGTCATCGCCAAAGTTCTGAAGCCCGGAACGTACAAGCTGGCCAACAGTCAAGGCGAGGTCTACGACAACGCTTGGAACGTCCAACAGCTACGTCGCTTCTACCCTTAAGATGTTTTCAAGTCGTTCATATACCTCGCACCCACGCAAAGTTTAGTCATCAAGGAAGGGTCGGCCTCGCCTCGGCAAAGCCCGACCCTCCCTCGAGGGCTAAAAGGGGGGGAACCCCCTCTGCGTCGAAATTTTCCTCGAAAAAAGATCTCTTCTGCCAGAATATCTTTCGTGCTTTTTGACTACTTCGAAAAGTGGATCCTGAAAACGACGGAGTACACGTAAGCAGCCAAGGCTGACCGAGCCGAGGGACTCCTACGCCTCCGGGATACAGATACCTCACTCATCACCTTCTGCAATAAGTAACTCGCGTTCGGATAAAGTGATTCCGCGGATCGAACAAGTCTTCATGTTCGGAAGTTCTTCTGACGAAGCGATCCTTCGAGCCTTCTCGACTGAGTTGGTGGCAGGGCCTCATGGACGGGTGAAAGTACGCATAAGCGGCAAGGCCGACCGAGCCGAGGGACTCCCACGCCTCCGGGATACGGATACCTCACTCGTCACCTTCCGCAATGTAAGGAAAATGGACCCCGGGCCTTTTGGCTAATTGAGTTTTGGTGTTTGATGAACAACACAATCCGTGAACTAATAAGTTTTCTAGTGTTTGTGTTTGTAGTTCACAGGATGCGAAGAGAATTGGACCAAGGCAATGAGGATGCAACACCTCAAAAGAAGACATAAAAAGATGCATAGGAGTCCAATACTCAAGAACAAAGAAGCCCGAAGAAATCAGCGAAGAAATCCAAGACAAGGGCTGTCAGCCAGCGCCTGGTGGCGCACCGGACATTGGTGTCCGGTGTGCACCGGACTGTCCGGTGAGGCACCGGACAGTCTGCGCAGAGAGGCCGCAGACAGGCGCTCTCTGGCTGTAGCACCGGACTGTCCGGTGTGCACCGGACTGTCCGGTGTGCCAACGGGCAGACGGCAACGGACGGATCCAACGGTCGACTGCTACAGGCGCCAACGGTCGGCTGACGTGGCGTGCACCGGACATCCACTGTGCAGTGTCCGGTGGTGCACCGGACTGTCCGGTGCACCCGACGACAGAAAGCTGCTGCTTTCTGTCCAACGGCTAGTTTGGGGTGTGGAGGCTATAAATACCACCCCAACCGGCCATTCTCAAGTGTGGGAGCCCAAGCAACATACCAAGGCATATTGTAGACATTTCCAAGTGCTCAAACACCCAAGTGCTTAATAGAATCACTCGGTGATTAGCGTAGGTGCTTTGCGAAGTGCTTAGGTTAGTTAGACCGCATTAGCGCTTGCTCTAGGTGAACCCTAGTTAGTTGAGTGAGTTTAGACAAACCACACAACCCCTCGGCTCTTGCGCGGGCCGTTGTAATTGTACCGAGTGGGGCGAGAGTCTTGCGAGACCGTGACAACCGTGTTTGTGTCACGGCCGCCACCGTGTACCGGAGGGAACGAGGCCCGCGGCGTTTCGGCCGGAAGCTCGATAGTGGAGACGGCGGGGAGCATCCGAGAGGAGCCGGAAGCGGAGCACCACTTGCGCGTGGAGAAGGCCCGTGGCTCTCTATGGAGTTACTCGACCGTGGTGCTTGGCCCTCGCGTGGGCTTCCCTTTGCGTAGGGGCACCAACGAGGATTAGTCGGGACCTTGCGTGGTTCCGGATACCTCGGTAAAAATACCGGCGTCATCCACGAGAGTTTGCTTCTCTACTTAGCTCTTTACATTCCGCATTTATATTAAGCATTTAAGTTTCAATCTTGTAGTCATACTTATTTAGTGTAGATTGAAACTTAGCCTTTGCGGTAGAGATAGCAACACTTAGACAAAACCTAGTTTGCACATTCTAGTTTTGATTATTTGCATAGGTTTTGCTCTAGGGATTTAATTGTGGCCTAGTTTAGTAAAAGTTTTAGAAGTCCTAATTCACCCCCCCCTCTTAGGCGTCACCCGTTTCCTACAAGTGGTATCAAAGCCCGGTTTGGCTCATTTGAATCGCTTTAGCTTCATCGCTAAAAGAGCCGACGCTTTTTAGAGGAAGGGATGGATACCCATAGGCCACCACACTTCGACGGCACTAATTTCCCATATTATAGTGCTAGAATGGCTTGTTACCTAGAGGCCGTTGATCTAGGTGTTTGGAGAGTCACTCGTGACGGGATGAAACCCCTCAAGAATCCCGAGAAACCCACCACGAGTGAGGAAAAAGAAATCCATTTAAATGCTAGAGCCAAAAATTGCTTGTATGAATCTCTTAGCATGGACATTTTTAACCAAGTATTTACCTTGAAAACTGCTAATGAGATTTGGCTAAAATTGCATGAGCTCCATGACGGCACATCCAATGTTCGTGAGCAAAAACATTGCCTAGTCTTAAATGAGTATAATTCTTTTGCTATGAAAGATGATGAGCTTGTTAGAGACATGTATTCTCGTTTGAATCTAATAATCAATGAGCTCAACTCTATTGGCATTAATAAGCTAGGCGATGCGGACATTGTGAGGAAGATTATCTCCCTGCTACCACAACAAAGATATGGGAGCATCATCACCATCCTTCACAACATGGAGGACTTGAGCAACATGACCCCAACCATTGTGATTGGGAAAATCGCGGCCTTTGAGATGTCGCGAAAAATGAGTCGGGGAGAGGAGCCAACTTCCTCAAGACCATATGCTTTTGCATGTGATGAAAGGAAGGGCAAAAAGAAGGCTCCCACTACAAGTTCCTCAAGTGAAGAAGAGGAGGAAGAAGAAGAAAGCGATGATGATGAAGATAATCAACCATGCACATCATCCTCCGAGGACGAAGAAACAATCCGACGCGTCGGAAAGGTAATGAGGATGATCCGCAAGATTAATCTAATGGGTGTGCCCCTGCAGGTCGAGGATCTTCTCTTTAACATTGACAGGAAAAAGCAAAAGAAGAGAGGATGCTTCGCATGTGGGGAGAAGGGCCACTTCAGGGACAACTGTCCAAATATGGCGAAACCAAAAAAAGAGAGGAGCAAAGGCAAGGCGCTAACAAGTGTTAGAACTTGGGATGATTCTTCAAGTGAAGATGAACCTCCAAGGACGCGCAGCCACCGATCCTCATCACAGTCATCACACAAATGCCTTATGGCAAGAGGTAACAAAAGCATTCCATCCTCTAGTGATGAAAGTAGTAGTGATGATGAAGGTGAGGGAAAGCCCTCTGTAGATGAGCTTGCGGAAGCCGTAGAATTTTTCCAGGATGTTTGCACTAAGCAAAAAGCTCAACTTAAAACTTTGAAAAATAAGTTGGTTAGCTCTCAAAATGATTATAAAGGTTTGCTAGAAAAATTTGAAACTTTTGCAAACTTAAATAGTGAGCTATCAACTAAAATTGAGCTATTAGAATCTAGTGCTCCATCCATTGCTACCAATGATAGCCTTATTAAAAAGAATGAAAAACTTAAGGCTAAGTTAGCTAGCTCCCAAGAAGCTATTGAAAATTTGCTAGATAAAATGGAAATTCTTAGCATACACAATAATGAGCTAACTACTAAGCTAGAAAACATTGGTAGCACCCCAGCAGCATCTTTAGTTGAAATACCTGAAATAATTAAGAAAGATGTTTCTACTTCCTGCTTTGATTTAATTGACGATTCTAACCCCTGCAACCAAGTCGTTGTTGAGAATATTGTTGTAGAGACATGTTCGGATGAGGTTGCAAAGGAAAATGAACAATTAAAGCAAGAAGTGGCTCGCCTTGGCAAGGCTTTGTATGACAAGAAAGGCAAAGCCAAACAAATCCGACCTCCACAAGATAACACCACTGCGGGAGTGAACAAGCCTGTAGAGGGAGAAATTGTGATTTGTAGGCTATGCCACATGGAAGGCCACAAGTCTTTCCAATGCAAGGCGATGATCGGGGATAAACTAAGGCAAAAGCTCAAGCAAAAGCCATCAAGCAAAATCTCCAACACCTACATCAAAAAGGTGAACAAAAAGGATGCTACACCATACTTAATCAAAAAGAAGAAGAATGGAAAGGTGATAGCAATCAAGGCCAACAAGAAAGCCAACAAAGGAAAGGAGGCCAAACGCATCTGGGTGCCAAAGGAGATAATCTCAACCATGAAAAGCACCAAGAAGGTTTGGATCCCGAAAGGGAAGTGAGTGGACCAAAGGTCATCGGGAAATTTGGAGACTTGGCTAAATTGGATGTATATCATGGGATACATCATATTGGATCAAGTTTATTGCCAAGTGGGTTAGTGAAAATTTTGGACCCAAATTTCCCACCCATGACTAAGGTAACTAGTTTTATTGTATTTCTCGTTTTTAGATATGCGTATCTATTTATCTTTTATCTAGTTTACCTTTCTTGCCTAGTATTACATTTGTTATGTACCTTTGTTCAAAATCATGCATACTAGGTAAATCATATGGTAGGATTGCTAGTTTTTAAATTCATATACTTAAGCAAACCTACATGGCTTAAAATGTTTAGTTAAAGCACGGCACATAGCTTTTATATCACTCCATAGTAAATGATGCATCAATTGAAAATTTTGATTTCTACAAAGTGTATCATTTAACTTATATGTGCCAAAGTTTGGATTATGGATAATTTGCCCCTCTTGATATCAAATCAAAGTGCATGTCTCCTACAAGTATTCAAAACTTGTATGCACACCTTTAGGGGGAGGTTACTCTATAATCTAACACTTTGAGACTAACACCTTTTCAAGTCTATTTCATGTGATAGTCTCATTGTAAGGAAAATGAAGTCCCCGGAGAAAGACAACAATCTTCCACTGCGAAATCTCCAAGAACTCTCATGTCTCTCAAGCTCGCCATTGATCTACAATTGGTATCTTTTGAGACTACATTCAGTATCATTTACATGTCTTCTCCAATATTTGATTAGACTATATTTCATATCATATGCTTCCATGTTGCTAAAAATGCATAAGTAGTTAACTCATATTCTGTTATCTATGCATAAGGGAAGTTAGTCTTTTCAAATCATGTCTTGCTCCTCTAATTTTCACATGCTTTTTCCTAAGTAGAGGATCTCTGTCAGGGGGAGTATTTCTTCATCTCTAAAGGGGGAGAAAAACTCTTTCTAAAGGAGACAACCCATTTAGGGGGAGTAATCTTTTGAGGACTCATTCAAGTGGTATCATTCACATAGTTTAATTTAATATCCTTCTAGTGATATCATTTGATACAATTCCGGTGAGGGTCAGCTTTTATTTACTTCCTACATGCTTTTAATGTCTTCCTTTTCGGTGGTTGATGCCAAAGGGGGAGAAGTTTAGGGACCAAAGCAATGAAAACTATATCAAACACCAAACACCACCAATTTAAAATTTTATATCTCCAAATGCCTTTTTCAAGTGGTTTTGGTTATTTGGTCCAAAAATAGGAAGTAAGTGAATTATGGAGTTAGGGGGAGGCTTAAGTCCATAATATCACAATGTGGGGACAATCATGCATCTTAGCAAGTAGATTGCATAGTTTCACTCAAATACTTGTATTATTTGCTTGCTTTGGTTGTGTTGTCATCAATCACCAAAAAGGGGGAGATTGTAAGGAAAATGGACCCCGGGCCTTTTGGCTAATTGAGTTTTGGTGTTTGATGAACAACACAATCCGTGAACTAATAAGTTTTCTAGTGTTTGTGTTTGTAGTTCACAGGATGCGAAGAGAATTGGACCAAGGCAATGAGGATGCAACACCTCAAAAGAAGACATAAAAAGATGCATAGGAGTCCAATACTCAAGAACAAAGAAGCCCGAAGAAATCAGCGAAGAAATCCAAGACAAGGGCTGTCAGCCAGCGCCTGGTGGCGCACCGGACATTGGTGTCCGGTGTGCACCGGACTGTCCGGTGAGGCACCGGACAGTCTGCGCAGAGAGGCCGCAGACAGGCGCTCTCTGGCTGTAGCACCGGACTGTCGGGTGTGCACCGGACTGTCCGGTGTGCCAACGGGCAGACGGCAACGGACGGATCCAACGGTCGACTGCTACAGGCGCCAACGGTCGGCTGACGTGGCGTGCACCGGACATCCACTGTGCAGTGTCCGGTGGTGCACCGGACTGTCCGGTGCACCCGACGACAGAAAGCTGCTGCTTTCTGTCCAACGGCTAGTTTGGGGTGTGGAGGCTATAAATACCACCCCAACCGGCCATTCTCAAGTGTGGGAGCCCAAGCAACATACCAAGGCATATTGTAGACATTTCCAAGTGCTCAAACACCCAAGTGCTTAATAGAATCACTCGGTGATTAGCGTAGGTGCTTTGCGAAGTGCTTAGGTTAGTTAGACCGCATTAGCGCTTGCTCTAGGTGAACCCTAGTTAGTTGAGTGAGTTTAGACAAACCACACAACCCATCGGCTCTTGCGCGGGCCGTTGTAATTGTACCAAGTGGGGCGAGAGTCTTGCGAGACCGTGACAACCGTGTTTGTGTCACGGCCGCCACCGTGTACCGGAGGGAACGAGGCCCGCGGCGTTTCGGCCGGAAGCTCGATAGTGGAGACGGCGGGGAGCATCCGGGAGGAGCCGAAAGCGGAGCACCACTTGCGCGTGGAGAAGGCCCGTGGCTCTCTACGGAGTTACTCGACCGTGGTGCTTGGCCCTCGCGTGGGCTTCCCTTTGCGTAGGGGCACCAACGAGGATTAGTCGGGACCTTGCGTGGTTCCGGATACCTCGGTAAAAATACCGGCGTCATCCACGAGAGTTTGCTTCTCTACTTAGCTCTTTACATTCCACATTTATATTAAGCATTTAAGTTTCAATCTTGTAGTCATACTTATTTAGTGTAGATTGAAACTTAGCCTTTGCGGTAGAGATAGCAACACTTAGACAAAACCTAGTTTGCACATTCTAGTTTTGATTATTTGCATAGGTTTTGCTCTAGGGATTTAATTGTGGCCTAGTTTAGTAAAAGTTTTAGAAGTCCTAATTCACCCCCCCTCTTAGGCGTCACCCGTTTCCTACACGCAAGAAGCTACTCCCACTCACACAAACATCCCTGTTACCGACAAAAAAGTCCAGATACTCGAAACAAGAGGAAAGGAGAAGCAGCTTTACAACACAGCGAGGGCGTGTATTCTGGCCTCGGCGGCTGCAGAAGGCACACGCTACAAGACACTCTGACCCTGCAGGCTCGGGTCTTGACGCTGGAAGGGGGCAGCAACACCCTCGGCATCGACGACACCTTCGGCGAGGCCCGACCTAGCCTCGGACGGCGACGCGGTCCGAGGATCTCCGCTCCGAAGGACGACGTCATCACCACGCCCGGGCAATCGCTGCCAGGGACTTCTCCGGGAATCCGGCCCGAGCAGGCGGCTCGGCCGGTTGCCCCTGGGGCCTCGGCCGACCATCTCCTAAGGGCGCCAGCCCGACCTGAGGCCTCGGCTAATCAAATCCGGCGTCGGTCCCGCCAACGGACAACCCGGCTAGGCTCCGGCCAAACAGGTTTCATTTTCGAGCCGACTCCGCCTCTGTTCATACTGATATCGCTACCCCTGGCCTCGGCTCATCGAAGAGCGGCCGAGGGGTCCCTTTAACTAAGCTAGAGGAGCCTCGGACAGCAAGGCCGATCGAGCCGAGGGACTCCTACGCCTCCGGGATACGGATACCTCACTCGTCACCTTGACACGGGGCGACTCATGCTTGGTGAAGCGGTTCAGATAATCAACAGACGAGTCTTAGCGCTCAAAAATGAGGAAAAAACACGGCTCCGTGCCGAAATCACATACATGTTCAGGCCCCAAAAGCCGTAATGAACAAAAGCACTGGCATTTGGAGTGCCATTTCAAACGGAACTCCGGTTCCGTCTCCACGGGTATGGACAACCTCCACGCCAGGGAAGCCCGTGGAGCGACAAGCTCTGGATGAATCACCAGCAAAACGCGGGTCGCCCCCAAGCGCACCGGCAGACCCTCGCTGTCGTCCTCGCCGCGAATGCGAGGGAGAGGGCGGAATGTTGCATCCTAGCTGGGCGGCAACAGTTCGCCTTCCCCGGCATGGCTGGAGGACGTCTCCGCCGTAGGGCTAGAGGGCGATTGCCACCACCAGAAGCTGGAAGAAGAGGTGGTCCGCCGACCCGCGCAGGAGGTGGAGCCCCGGCTCGCCTCGCTCCCCGCCCCAGCGAGGATGACGAACGCCCTCAACACTGGGGGCGAGATCGGGATCACAGCCCGGTTTGCCTCTCCCCATCCAGGAGCTGGAGGTCACCGTCTTGGGTGACCACCAGCGGAGAGGAGCAACCGGGCTGAGTGATGAAAATCCTTGAAGCCGAACGATGGCTGAAAGGTACCAACTCCCACGGAGTTGCGTCCCTCCAACGATGAGGCAAAAGGACGGCGGGTATCCCCCATCCGGGGGCTTGGAAGGTGGAAAGACGCGGTGCATAAGGGAGCGAGAAGACACGGTCGCCTTTCGAAAGGGGTCACCCTCCTTTTAAAGGCAACTCTCCCTGCTTGCACCCCCAACCGTCATGGGCTGAGTCTTCTCCAACACGCTCCAAAGCCCTCCCCTGCGGCGCGGGGGCCGGGTCCCGCATGTCATGCAGACCGGCTCCGAGCAGAAGAAGCCAAACCGCCGCATATGGTGCACGCAACCGCCCAGCGGTTACAAGTGACCCTCCACTTTTGCCCAGACCAACGGGCGAAAGAGGCGGGCAGCCATGCAGGCGGCATGCCACTGCGCCAAGTGGACGCGCTTCTCCGACTCCCGACACGCCAGCATGGGGGCCCAGGCCCACGCGTCGCGCAAACCGGCGCGCCGGATGCTGCATGCAAGCAACTGCACCGCCACTTGCGCCACCACCGCGTCTCCTCGATTGCGGAACCAATACCGCGACTCGAGGCGACCCAGCGCGCGACCCAGCAGCGCCAGCCTGACGCGGCGGTCAACGCGGCCAAAAGTGGGCCGGCAGTAATGACGGAGGCAGGCGCGCGGGAGCAGCGGTCACGTCGTCAGCCAAGCTCACGTCCCATCCGGGGGCAGCAAGAGAACCCCCTCTCACGGCGTGAAGACAACGCGCCCGTGATCCGTTCCTCGAGCGGCTCGCGCACGCTCAACGGCCGCCCCGCCAACTACTCGCCCCGTCGCATTAACTCCGCGGCTGGACAGGCGGCGCTTCTGGCAGGAGCAGCGGGCAACGCTTCGCCTTCGCCGAAACAACCGCACCAAAAAAGGTACGCCGTGTCGTTCGGTTTCGTATCCTTTTCTCTTTTTTCCTCTTTCTCTATCTCTTGCGACAGGGACCGGGAAAGGGGGATACCCCGAAAGGGATCCTTCCCCGTGAAGGAACCAGGCTCCGAGCCTCCCTACTGATCAGAGGTTCGAAGGCTGGCCCCTCGAAGGGTTCAACAGCCGCCTCAGATCGCGTGGGCCCTACACCCACTACTGGTCAGAGGTTCGAAGGCCGGCCCTCCGAAGGGTTCCACGGCCGCCTCAGGCTACTCGGGCCCCGCGCCCATTACTGATCAGGGGTTCGAAGGCTGGCCCCCGAAGGGTTCACAGCCGCCTCAGACGCCGAGCGAGGGATGACCAGGGGTACGTTCGATACATAACCAAGGCTCGGGCTGCGCTCCCGAGGTACCCTAGGACATTTTCGAGACCAGCGGGAGCGATCTTGTAACGGAATCCCATCGGAGGGAGGCATCGAGCCCTCGAACCCCGTCGCCAGGGGACCGGGTCCGGCAGATCACCCGCAGGTACTTTTGGGCGTGCCTCTGGGCCCCTAGCCGACCCCTAACGAATGGGGCACGGACGTCCACTCGGATTACCCGCTTGCAGCTCACCGGAGACACCATGTTCGGCGCCCATCGAGGGTAACATGGCGCTCTCCCCCCTCCTCCTTGCGGAAAGGCGACGCAGGGGCGTATGTAAAAAAGCTGAGTCTGTCCCTGATCGCCCTCTTGCCCTGTGCAGAGGCTCGGGGGCTGCTCTCGCAAACCCGGCTCCGGCCAAACCGTTGACAGCGTCAACATACCAGCCCGAGAACTTGGGCCCCGACCGTACACCCGGGCTACGGCCAGCTCGCATGAGGGAACAACCAGACCAGCCGAAGCATTACGCAAGGCAATAAGACCTCGAAGGAGTGAAACCACTCCTCCGAGGCCTCGGGGGCTACACCCGGCGGGTGCGCTCACGCGCACCCACCGGAACAAAATGCAACCGAGAAAGGCTGGTCCCCTTGCAAAAAAGTGCGACGAAAGCCTCCAAGCGAGTGCTAACACTCCCTTCGAGGCTCGGGGGCTACTGTCGGGGACCATAATTAGGGGTACCCTCAAGACTCCTAATTCTCAGCTGGTAACCCCCATCAGCATAAAGCTGCAAAGGCCTGATGGGTGCGATTAAGTCAGGGATCAGTCCATTCGAGCGACTCGATCACGCCTCGCCCGAGCCTAGCCTCGGACGAGGGCAGCCGACCCCGGAGGATTTCCGTCTCGCCCGAGGCCCCCTCCAACGGCGGACACATCTTCGGCTCGCCCGAGGCCCTGCCTTCGCTAAGAAGCAACCCTGACTAAATCGCCGCACCGACCGACCAAGTCGCAGGAGCATTTAACGCAAAGGCCCTACCAAAGGCACCATAGGAAGCTCCGCCCGACCCAGGGCTCGGACTCGGGCTCAGCCCCGGAAGACGGCGAACTCCGCTCCGCTCGACCCAGGGCTCGGACTCGGGCTAAGCCCCGGAAGACGGCGAACTCCGCTCCGCCCGACCCCGGGCTCGGACTCGGGCTCAGCCCCGAAAGACGGCGAACTCCGCTCCGCCCGACCCAGGGCTCGGACTCGGGCTAAGACCCGGAAGACGGCGAACTCCGCTCCGCCCGACCCAGGGCTCGGACTCGGGCTAAGACCCGGAAGACGGCGAACTCCGCTCCGCCCGACCCAGGGCTCGGACTCGGGCTAAGACCCGGAAGACGGCGAACTCCGCTCCGCCCGACCCAGGGCTCGGACTCGGGCTCAGCCCCAGAAGACGATGAACTCCGCTTCGCCCGACCCCAGGGCTCGGACACCGTCCCGGCCTCTGCCGACGACCTCCGCCTCGCCCGACCCAGGGGCTCGGACTCGGCCTCGGCCATGGAAGACAGACTCGACCTCGGCTTCGGAGGAGCCTCCACGTCGCCCAACCTAGGGCGCAGGCCAGCCACGTCAATAGGAAGCGCCATCATCACCCTACCCCGAGCTGACTCGGGCCGCAGAGAACAAGACCGGTGTCCCGTCTGGCTGTCTCCACCAGATAGGCAATGATGGCGCCCCGCGTGCCCTGTGACGACGGCGGCTCTCAGCTCTCTTACGGAAGCAGGAGGACGTCAGCAAGGACACGACCGCTCCGACAGCTGTCCCTCTGCCAGGCTCCGCCACTCCTCCGACGGCCACGACATCACACTAGTTGGGTTCCAGGATCTCTCCGGCTGCCACATTGGCATGTACTCAGGGCACTAGCTCTCCCTCGCTAGACACGTAGCACTCTGCTACACCCCCATTGTACACCTGGATCCTCTCCTTGCGTCTATAAAAGGAAGGACCAGGGCCCTCTTAGAGAGGGTTGGCCGCGCGGGACGAGGACGGGACAGGCGCTCTCTTGGGGCCGCTCGCTTCCCTCACCCGCGTGGACGCTTGTAACCCCCTACTGCAAGCGCACCCGACCTGGGCGCGGGACGAACACGAAGGCCGCGGGATTCCCACCTCTCTCGCGCCGGTCTCCGGCCGCCTCGCTCTTTTCCCCCCTTCGCGCTCGCCCACGCGCTGGACCCATCTGGGCTGGGGCACGCGGCACTCACTCGTCGGCCTGAGGGACCCCCTGGTCTCGAAACGCCGACAGAACTCTTCGCCAAGTGTCAAAAATAAAACACTCGGCAAAGAGCTTCTTCGCCGAGTGTTTTCTTTTACCGAGGGTTTTTTGTGTGGCATTCGGCAAAGAGCTTCTTTGTTGAGTGCCCGAAAAAAACACTAGGCAAAGAGCCAAATTCCGGTAGTGGTTGGTCCATTTCGACCCCGATAGATTGGATATACTCTATATAAATAGGGGTAGTTTAGAAAGTGAGAATAATCCTTTATAAATATAGGGGATGGCTGGTTAGTTCAGCATCTATTGGCTGCCATTTGTTTAGAGCACTTATTCTAGAGCTCCTAGTTTTCTCTCTACGTAGAACCAGTTGAGTCGAGGGATCCGCAACGATTTTGTACTTTGACTGTGTTCTTGATCTTCAAGTTTAATCAGAGTAAGGGTCGCCGGTCCGACCCACAGGGCTCTTTAGCTTCAAATCTCAGTTTGTACCCTTACTGCAATTTCTGAAGTTTTTATATTCTTGGTTTCTCCCTTTCCATGATATTGCGTTTTTTGTGAAAAACCTTTGATTTTTTTGAGATGATTTGGTTTGAGGATTGATTGTTGGTGAGTTGTACTCCTGAGACTACTGCATATACCTAGTTGTTGCTGATTTTGGTCGCGATTTGAGAAAAAATCAGTTTGAACCCGTTTTAGAAACCCTAACAAAACCCTAATTTCTGGCTGTATTTTTAAAGCTACGGTTGATTCACAAGTCCAATTCAGCTCAAAATTTGTGGAGATCTTGGAAACATATTTTCTCAGGTCTGTGTAAAATTTTATGTAAATCGGAGTTCGTTTGGTTCAGTTTTAGATCAAATAATATAATTTGGTACCGTTGAAAACAACACTTGTTCGCGATGCTGTTTTGGACCGTTTCGGAGTTTTCGATGACCGATTTGTGATTCGTTTGTTTTGCTGGTCTAATGTGAGTATTATGACCATTTTGTAATTATGAGATCACTCGTTCGCTGATGTGTTCTTGGTTTGAGCACATGCTTCATCTCAATTAAAGTAAAGTGCTCATTTTCACTGTTTGGAAGCAAAATCTGAATAGCTCTCATTCACCCCTATGGTGGTCTCACCGCTCCTACAGAAAAAAAAAGAAAAGAAACAGACGACCAAAGGTAGCAGAATCTGAACGGAACAAAAAATTCTTATGATCCCATCCCATGGTCCAGTGATGAGCGCCGAATCAAGCTTTTGCTGATCGGGATGTTACATAGGAAAGCACGATCTTAAGAGGTGCGGTGAAAGAGACTTTGCACAGGGAACTATTGTCTCTAGTTGGAGCAGTTGTTGATCGAAACTGACTAGACAAAAAAAAAGTGAAGGAAAAACCATGGTTGATGGTCAGAACTGAAGGCGCAAAAGGAGAACGTCAAGAAACGATGCACCAGTGGATTCCAAGGCAAGAATAATAGGGTTGTTCCAACTTCCAGACGTGTCCAATCTCCTCGTCTCTGCCATGCATATGCAGTGAAGTGCAGTGTACTTCTGAGTTCAGATACAAAAAGCTATTTGCGCAGTTCAGAGTTAGTTCAACCTTTCCATGACCAAACGTGTCGCTGTAATAATTGAGCTCACCCCTTTTTCACTGAGACAGTTCTCTGGGCGTAATTATAATAATTTTTCATACATGATAGATGCATGTGTTGTTCTCTTTGAGCCGGAAGAGTGAAACCAGCAAAAGCAGCTGTGTGCAGTTTGTTAAGGCAATATCAAAGGCTTGCCCTTCTTGCATGGCTACTTAGTTTATAGGGGCACGATCTTTGCATCATCCCCGTCACTTTCTTTGTGTGAAAGGGTTGTCAAATGATGGCTCAAAAGGATTATATTTCCTAAATGCACATGTCAAATGTTAACCATACTCCTGATTATTGTACCGCGTGATCATGCACCATGGCTCAAGAGATTTCAGTGGTCCTTGTTTTTCATGCAACCATTTATATATATATTTGTCAAAACCCCACATGCTGGAAATATATTATTGTTCTAAAAAAATAATGGCAAGTCCGAGATGACACTGAGCGCTGCAGCCACTGATGGGCAAGGTGCACGCTAGTCTTGTGCGTTGGTCGAGGGCATTTGTATTCTGAAACGTGCTTAATTCCGCTGGGGATAGTTTAACTTCATGCATGCGCACTCTTTCTGAAGGTTCCAAGCTAGCTAAAAGACTAATTCGAGTTCAGCGTTGCGACTTTTGTTGTTGAGCTGGATGCCAAATTAATGGTTTGGTAGACGCATGGGCTCTTTTTGAGATGGAAATCATATGCAAGAAGCATGACTTAGTTTGCTCGAAAAGTCAGCCAATCGAGGAGGAGCTGATCCTCCCACTAGCTTGTTAATGAAGTCCTGCATTGACGCTTGCTGTTTGTTTGGTTGGTAGTTCATATGATATAAGTACGAATTGGGTCAGAATTATGGAATAAGAAATTGGCCTATCTGAATATTCAGCCATGCGGTTTAGTTAACTAATTCCACAACGTGCTCAAATGAACAGGTTTTGTTTTTTACTTGGTATAGCTCAGTCGATACAAAAGGTCATAATTGTGGAATATAAGAAACGGGTTATCTAGCTAATGATCAAACTACAGTGGTGTGTTCGCCGAATTCCTGTTTCCAGACGCGTGCTCTCATCAGTTCACCGGTCTGATTATTTTCCTTCGTTCCACACTGCATATCTCACCACTTGCACCGTGTTTTGTTGACAGAATAGTACGTATTCCACTTTCATTTGGGGAAGCACGTATCTGATAGAGCATTAGTTTATGCAACGAAGACAATTAGCTAATAAGCATATTGTTCGTGTCACTATTTTGTTCTCTTGTAAGAAGCTTCGTGTGTGTCCTGGCCTAGCAACAAATTAAAAGGGTGCGGTTTTGTCAATCCCTGCAGTCTTGTATGACATCAGTCAACGTTCCAACTTCCAATCTAGCAAATTTGAGAAGACTGCCGCGGCTGCGAACCTCTGGATCAGTACGTGTTTCAATTAGTTGGATGTACTGTTACACTAGCAAAGTGCGCGTACGTTGATACGATTTTTATTTATACTTGAGTACATAGTATAAAACATAAAGACTCGTGCGTTTTGTTGGTTAGATGAGTGTGAATATGAGTTTGGAGTCAATAACTTGATTCAAATCTGAATTTATGTGTAATTTTAGTTTTTTTACTATTTAAATGCGGAGGAGCAGAAGAAGACAATGAAACTGTGGAAACTGGTAGTGTGTTCATGAGCAATATCAAAACTGGCCGGATGCGTCGTTTGATATCTCGATGATATGATAAGATTGGCCACAAGTAATGAGAAAATTCTCTATATATGTCACTATAATTTTGTCTAATACCTTATTTATCATCACAAATGTTATAATTCTTTCTATACGATGGCATGGATGGATAAGAAATTACATCCTCGAAAGACATAGAAGGGATTATGACATTTATGATACAAAATACGGTCTTGGAAAAAAAATGCACTGGCTGCATAGAATTGCATGAGTAATCAGCAGGACTAATTGCATCACATTCACATCTGAGAAAACCAACATTTGGATATCCTAATACATCCGCAAATAGGTAGTAAGAAATAAATCTATGACACATGCTTAAAGCATTGTTTGTAGGTGGAAAACAATTTACACGTGACATATAACATATGCCTGTATGCTGTATGCATGCTTGATAAGTGCAACATTTTAACTTTTCTAGATACATATTGATTTTACTATATGCATTTAGACCTAGTGTATATCTAAATACACAATAAAATGTATGTATTAAAAAAGCCAAAATGTTTTATAATTTGAAAGATGATACTATAGCTGACGATACAGTATAACTTGGGATTCAAGGGATACGCGAGATAGAGTAACAAGAAATCCTATAGTGTGTACACTTGTATGGATTTGTCTTCAAGTTGCATGGAAGCATTTCTTATATATTAATATCATGTATTCATGTTTTCCTTTCATGCGAGTCCTAATAACACGCACCTAGAAGCTAGATGTATACTACTAGGGTGGAATATTACTACAAAAATAGTCAGCATAGAAATCAAAACTTTGGTTATGATATGATGGGCTATTTCATTTCCTTGTTCAACAATCAGAACTAAAAAAATAATGGGGTCGTTTAGATATATAGTAGAATGACCAAGGCTTGGCAACTGCATAGGCATAGCATAGCAGCCCGTGCAAAGCAAGCGAAAGGGACCCACGACCACGAGCAGGAAAGTAAACCTGGCCAAGTGGTAACACCGTCGTCAGGTCCCACACTCCAGTCTCAGTATCTCCCGTGCTACACACGTACCCCGTTCCTGGAGGACTGACTGCCTCGACGTCTTCTCTCCCCCGTCCTCCCATTGTCCTTTATAAAGGAAGGTGGCAATGGCGTCTCCACCGTGAAGTTGCAAAGCTAGCTCGCTTGCAAGTCGCAACGGTTTTTAGCTAGCTGGTTGCGCGTGCTTTTCTTTATTTGCGAGCGAGAGGAGTTTGTTATAACGAACTGAGCAATGGGGAGGCAACCGTGCTGCGATAAGGTGGGGCTGAAGAAGGGCCCGTGGACGGCGGAGGAGGACCAGAAGCTCGTCACCTTCCTCCTCATCAACGGCCAGTGCTGCTGGCGCGCCGTGCCTAAGCTCGCCGGTGAGTGATCACCATATAAATCCGGTCTCCCTCATTGGCCGGCCGGCGGCTAGCTTTGCTTTGTTTTTCTTACACGCTGCCTTAGCCTGGCATGCACGCCAAGACGCCATGACCATGAACTCACTCGTGCGCTTGTGGGTTTCTGAATGAACAGGACTACTGCGGTGCGGGAAGAGCTGCAGGCTGCGGTGGACCAACTACCTGCGCCCGGACCTCAAGCGCGGGCTGCTGTCGGAGGAGGAGGAGAGGACGGTGATCGACCTGCACGCGCAGCTGGGCAACCGGTGGTCCAAGATCGCGTCGCACCTGCCGGGGAGAACGGACAACGAGATCAAGAACCACTGGAACACGCACATCAAGAAGAAGCTCAAGAAAATGGGCATCGACCCTGTGACACACAAGCCACTCCATCAGCCAGCTCCTCCTCCTCCTCTTGAGGAGCCAGCTGGCTCGTCGGGGGAGGAGAAGCAGATCGTCACGGCGATCACGTCAGGATACGATGATGCATCGTTCTGCACCGACGACGTGCCCATGGCGCTCCTCCTGGACGACATTGACATCGTGTTGCCAGGCGACGACGTGGTCAGTGCACAGGCCGCGGCCTGCTTCGGCACTGTTTACTCGCCCGAGTCGTCTTCTTCCTCCTCCTCGTCCAACTCCGCCTCCGCGGCAGCATCGAGCGGTGGCACCAGCAGCGTCGACGGCGAGTGGCTTGATTGGCCGCCGATGATGGACTGGCCGGAGCCGATGTGGCAGCTGGAGGACGTGGTTACTGCGCGGAAGCCATGGGAGTTCGAGGACCCCTTCGTCACATACCAGAGGATCGCCTTGTTTGAACACCAGGAAACATTATGATGAATTGGTCTTCCTTTGCGGGAAAATATGTTTTTCAGCTAAATAGTAGTACTATATATTAATACACAAACGATTACACAGATCAGTAATCAGTGTCATGTTCCTAAAAAGTGGCAGCAGATTTGCATACTTATTCACCACCGCTGCATTTTCCTATTATTATACGATTACAATGTTTAAAACACATAGACAGTCTTACAAAAATAGTCTTTAGTATTACTAGTATTAGTAGACAACCGACTACAATATCGATTTTTGAACCGGCACTACAGTAAAACAGAGAATTTCCTACGGCCAAAGCCATCGGAGATAAACACTAAGCCGTCGAAAATAAACTATTTTCGACGGCCGAAGGCTTATCTCCGACAGCACCCGTCCCTTGACCATAAAAGGTCGGAAATAAGCTTAATTCTGACTACGGTCGTCAGACATAAACTATCATACATTAACTCTTTTCTTCCAACATTTATACATCCATCGACGATCCTCCTCCATACTACGCCCCTAATCTAATAAACCACATTAATACAATATTATATAGAAAAAAATTCATGGGACCCTAAATCATATAAAATAACCTTATTTCCAAGGGCATAATAATTACTCTCGAAAATTAATAGTTTAAATTATATAGGCATCACTAAATAACATTGTCACGGGTGACAAATCATGTAAAATGATCTTATTTCCGAAGGCATAATAATTACCCTCGGAAATTAAAAGTTTAAATTATCTAAGCACCACTAAGTAAACTAAAAAAACTAAATTAATTACATAATCAAATTCTGGCCATCAGACATAACAAGATAAACAATATTTAACATACTAATTATTTAATAATAAAAAATGTCAACTACAAAACAATATTAACATATACAAAATAATACTAAAAAATACTCACTTAGCGAGCGGGGAGTGCGGGGTGGGGGCAGGTCCGGCGTGGGCGGGGCTACGGCCGGCGGCGACGGGACAGGACAGCCGGGGCTGAGGCGGGCCGGCGTGGCCGCGACGGGGCGGCTGGGGTGGGGGCGGTGCGGCACGGCGCTGAGGCAGGGGCTCGACGGGGCGGCTAGGGAAGGGGCTGGCGGCGGCGGGACGCGGAGGGACATCCGGAGTGCTGCGGTGGGAGTGAGCGGTGATTTCCTGCGTGCTACGGCGGGAGTGAGCGGCGGCGTCGGAGCGATCGAATGAAAGGGCTCGTTTTGGCGCGGTGGGATTAAAATCTCTTAATTCCGAAGGCTGAGGTAAAAACCGTCGGAGATAATCTTATGTCCGACGGCTTGTCTGACAGCCGTCGGACATAAGATAGTACATCCGACGGCTGAGGTAAAAGCTGTCGGAGACTGTCGGATGTACTACCTTATGTTCGACGGCCGTTGGAAGTCATCAGACATAAATTTATCTCCGACGGCTTGTTTGGAAGTTGTTGAAGATAACCTAGCCATCGGATGTTTAGGGTTTTGTAGGACCGGTAAGGCTGCCAGAGGGGGGGGGGGTGAATGGGAGCCAATCGGATTTTGTCTCCAAACACTGAAAATTAACACTTTACTTCAATTGAGATGAAGTAAGTGCACAAACCATAAACACATTAGCGAACGACTGATCTCATGATTACAAAATGTTCCTAATACTCACATGAGACTAGCAAAACAAACGGATCGCAAATCGGACACCAAAAAGTCCAAAACGGTCCAATACAGTATCGTCAACAATTGTTGTTTTCAGTAGTACGAAAATATGTTCTTGATTTCAAAACTGAACCAAACGAACTCCGATTGATATGAAATTTTACACACACATGAGCAAATACCTTTGCAAGATCTCCCCAAATTTTGAGCTCAATCCGACTTGTGAATCACCTGCAGATTTAAAAATACAACAGAAATTGGGGTTTTGTTGGGGTTTTCTAGAAACGAGCTCAACCTGAGTTTTTCTCAAATCGCGACCAAAATCTGCAACAAATAGGTGTATGCAGTGGTCTGAAGAGTGCAACTCACCACCAAACAATCCCCAAACCAAATCCTCTCAAAGGAATCAAAGTTTTTCACCAACAACACAAGATCGAGAAAAGGAGTAACCAAGACTATAAAACTTGAGAAATTTCAGCAAGGGTACAAACTGAGATTTGAAGCCAAAGAACCCTGTGGGCCGGACCGGCGACCCTTCCTCTGATTAAACTTGAAAATCAAGAACACAGTCGAAGTACAAAATCACTGCGGAAACCTCGGCTCAACTGGTGTCTAGCTAGAGAAAAAACTAGGAGCTCTAGAATGAGTGCTCAAAACAAATGGCAGCCAAGGGATGTTGAACCAACCAGCTCTCCCCTCTATTTATAGAGGGTTATTCTCACTTCCTAAACTACCTCTATTTACATAGAGCCTATCCACTCCACCGGGGGCAAAATGGACCAACTCCTAGGTTTTCGATCCAACGACCACATCCTTCACACGGAGTTGCTTCGCCTTGATGCACCCTCCGCGAACATGTCGCGTGCCGCCACCGGTTCCCTTCGGAACCGCCACCGCCGAGTTTTGTGGCCCAAACTCAGCAAAACCCGCCATCCGTAGCACTGGGTGGTTTTGAGACTCAAACCACCAAACCTGCCGTGAGCACCGCACCTCGTGCACGTCCTTCACGATCAGACGTGTGTCCCACCAGTACTCGACCATGCCGGCAACACGATCCACTCCACCACGTCCTCGCACAAGTGTGTGTCCCAGGTGTCAGCCACCGCGATTGGTCACCTGGCTGCTCTGATCCGTCAGTCAAGACCCAGCACTCGCCCTTCACCGCTCCCGGTCCATCAGCACGAGCCCGCATGACCTTCACCTCAGCCATCAACCACCGTTCCTATGCTCCTCACCTGCACACCACAAGTTGACCGACATGGTTGCATAAGCATAATTTCACACTCTGGTCAGTCCACTGACTACCCCAGAGTGCTACCCAAGACAATCACTCATCATCAACTCGAACCACAAGGGACAAGTCAACCTTGTGTTCGCAATCTCCCCCTTGATGAGTGCATTGTCAACACCACCATTTGAGCATATGTAAACAGAAAGAGTAAGAAGAGAAACTCACTCAAATGACCATAAGCCAGATAAAAACTAGACAAGTCATTTAGAGTAAGAAAAACTTGGTCCCCAAAGAAATGGGCAAGGACTCAACACGACCAAGCAAGAAAAGACTAGCCCTCAATAAGAGGGCAAAGCAGGGTTCAACACCACTAGCCAGAAGCCAAAATCGCATCGAAGCACAAAAGCTAAAATCAAAGCTAGTTCCTCCAGAAGGAGGCAAACGGCTCAACACAACTAGCAATAGCTCCAAATAACATATCTCGCCCTATTGAATGAGCGGAAGCCTGAAAGACAAAATTCTCCCCCTAGATAGAGGAAACGGGAAATCTCAAAATCTCTCCCCCTTGTTGACAATGGAACTCATCAAGCACAGACAGGGGTAGAAAGAAAAACTCCCCCTTGACAAGAGAACCTCCCCTAAGAAAAAACAGAAATGCAACAAAGAGTGTGAAATAGAGAAAATGCATGAGCTTCAGGAGTATATCAGCCAGAGTGTTAAAAATGCTCTAAGCGGTGCTGTGCTAAGTGTGCAGCAATAAATGCAAGTGCTAGCAGATGCTCAAACTGGGCATATGCACAAGATATGTGAAGTGTAAGTATTTTGAATCAGTTTTAAGCATTTCAAAGAGATGTTCACCACAAATACAACACTAAGCATATAGTAAACAGGAAATCAACTAAGTGCCAGTCACAAGTGAACAAGGTGAACTACCCCAAACAGTGATCACTCATCATGCTAGAAACATATCTGAAATAGATACAATTGAAATTTTCAGGATTTATCGAATTTTGCAGCGGATTCCAAATTTCATTGAAAAGCGTGTGAGTGCGAGAGGTTGTAAGCATTGTCTTTATCTGACTTTTCAACCGGTGTAGCCTATGCAGACAAGCAATCAAAAGCTAAAAACATCGGTTTCGATCGTCCACTACACTTCTCAAGTTCATCCAAAAGTGCAAATGGAAGCAGTCTTGATACAGTGATGTGGTGAAAAATACAAACCCATCTCGATCTTTCTGATTATCACTTATCTTGATTTTGAATTTTTAGCATGATATGAATAAATCAAGACAAGTGAATGACTCAAAGCATGAAACATAGCCACCTAGCATAATAGTAATAGCAAAAAGGATTTCAACACATCCTACACATGCTAGGTGCCAATCTTAATGGTGAACAATTTGAGATTGAGAAAGTAATAGTCAAGTTCACAATTATGAAAACAACTTAGCTCAACAATATTGTATCAATATGAGCAAAAAGAGCGTAAGCATGCCATAGCATTATCATGTACACAAAGAACATACTACTAGGAGCAAAATCACATTCTAGCAATCATACAAGTCAAGCTCAATATGACATGCAGATATAATACAAAAGAAAGTGAAAGCAGAAAATAAGAAGAAAAGACCAAAAAGGGAGCCCTTTAATCAAAAAGGGAAACAAACACCTAATTCCCCTCGCAAATGAACAAAAGTTTTTTGATCAAGAGGTTTGGTCAAAATGTCTGCAAGCTGGCGAGTGGTATCAATATAGCGCAATTCGATGTCGCCTTTCTCATAATGATCACGAAGAAAGTGAAAGCGAACATCAATGTGCTTGGTCCTCGAATGTAGCATAGGATTCTTGGCAACACTTATGGCACTCGTGCTATCACAAAGCAGAGGCACATGATGAAAATCCAAGTCAAAGTCCTGTAAGGTAGCCATCATCCAAAGTAACTGTGAACAACAGCTAGCGGCAGTAATATACTCAGCCTCTGTGGTAGACAGGGCAACACTAGACTATTTTCGAGATGACCATGAAACCAATGAAGTACCCAAAAACTGGCAAGTCCCAGAAGTAGACTTGCGCTCCAAAAGGCAACCCGCAAAATCAGCATCAGAATAACCGCACAAGGATAGAACGGACGATGAGGAGTACCACACACCAAACTCGGGAGTGAAACGTAGGTACCTCATAATCCGTTTCACAACCATTCTATGAGATGTGCGTGGGAAAGCCTAGAAACGAGCGCACACACATACTGCAAAGTGTATGTCTGGCCTCGTCGCAATCAAGTATAGGAGAGAGCCAATCATGCTCCTGTACTCCTTCTGGTCCACGGGTTCGCCATCCTCATCAGTGTCAAGTGTCGTCGAGGTGGACATGGGCGTCGAAAGAGGCTTGCCCTCGCCCATGTCGAACTTCTTCAGGACGTCCTTTGTATACTTGCCTTGATGTACAAAGGTCCCATCTTGAGTCTGCTTGATTTGCAACCCAAGAAAGAAATTCAGCTCGCCCATCATGCTCATCTCAAATTCCCTGCTCATAAGATTTGAAAATCTAGACACAAGAGCATTAGAAGAACCACCAAAGATGGTATCATCCACGTAAATCTGGACTAAAAGGGTGTCATTATTATGCTTGAGGAGAAAAAGAGTTTTGTCCATAGAGCCCATTTTAAAACCCTTATAAAGTAGAAAAGATTTCAAATGCTCATACCAGGCTCTAGGGGCTTGTTTCAAACCATACAAAGCTTTTTGAGTTTAAAAACATGGTTTGGAAACTTGGAACTCTCAAAACCAGGGGCTGCCTAACATATACCTCTTCCTCTATATACCCATTTAAAAAGGCACTTTTGACATCCATTTGAAAAAGCTTAAAACCCTTTGAAGCAGCAAAGGCTAAAAGGATCCTAATGGCCTCTAAACGGGCAACAAGGGCAAAGGTCTCCTCATAATCAATTCCCTCTTTTTGGCAATACCCTTGGGCAACCAACCTCACCTTGTTTCTCACTACCAAACCATCCTCACTTTGTTTGTTTTTGAAAACCCATTTTGTACCGATGGGATGGCAGTTAGAAGGAGGTGGCACCAAAACCCAAACTTGATTTCTTTCAAAATTTTCAAGCTCCTCATGCATAGCATTAACCCAGTTAGGATCAGATAAAGCATGTCCAACATCTCGGGGCTCAAAAATAGCAACAAAAGTTGAGTGAGCAAAATGAGAAATGTGTTGTGACCTAGAGCGAGTGACTCGCTCGTGAAGCTCCTCGATCATCTGCTGAGGTGGGCGACGACGCTGAATATGTTGTGGAGCCTCCCTTGAGGAAGTGGCCTCCCCCTCAACAGCAGCTTCAACTCCTCCAGTCTCAGCAGGAGCTGGCTCGAGCGGACCCCAAGTGGTGGAAGGAGTGGGGTCGGGTCCGTCAGCCGTAGTAGTGGAAGCAGGCTCGACTGGGGTGGCCGGTGGAGTTGGCTCGAGAGCAACCCAATCGGCGTTGTCGTGCTCCTCCTCCATAAAGATGGTCTGTCCCATCTGATCTGGACCTACAGGCTCAAAGACAGGAGATGGACAAGGTGCAGTCTCATCGAATGTAACCTCACAAGTCTCCATAATGCAGTTAGTCTCTAGGTTAAGAACACGATAAGCACGAGAATGTAATGCATAACCCAAAAAAACCCCATCAGAAGACCGGGACTCAAACTTGTCCATATCACCCTGTTTTAGCACAAAGCATCTGCAGCCAAATACCCTGAAATGCCTGACCTTGGGTGGCCATCCAAATCGCAAATCATAAGAAGTTTTGTTCAGAAAAAGCCTAAAGAAATATGCGATTGGACACATGGCAAGCAGTGTTGATCGCTTCGGCCCAAAAACGCCTAGGAGTCCTATGCTCATCAAGCATCGTCCTGGCCATCTCAACAAGGGTCCGATTTTTGCGTTCAACAATACCATTCTGCTGGGGCACATACAGAGAGGAAAACTGATGCTCGAGTCCCAAAGAAGCACAAAAGGTTGCAAATTGAGTATTTTTGAATTCTGTGCCATTGTCACTGCGTATAGCTCTCATGGCATTTTTAGGAAACTCATTTTGCAACCGAAGAATCAAATCTCGAGCATGAGTAAAAGCCTCATCCTTCGCCGTCATAAAGAACACCCAAAAGTAGCGAGAGAAGTCGTCGACAACCACAAGCACATACCACTTCCCTCCAAAAGAGCAAACCCTGGCTGGACCAACATTGTCCATATGAAGCAATTCGCCAGGATGCGTGGTCATCACCTTGGTGACCGGGGAATGGGAAGCGGCAATCATTTTGCCATGACGACAAGGGTGACAGACAAGATCTTTCTCAAATTTTAATTTAGGCAATCCTTGGATGAGGTCAAGTGAGCTCAAACGACACAAAAGATCAAAGCTCAAGTGACCTAGCCTCCTATGCCACTTCCAAAGAGAAGAGGAAGATCCTGCCAACAAACATCAAGAAGGGCCAGAAGAATGTGAAAAATCAGCACTGAAAACTCGACCAAAAGGGGAAATCTGGCAAATAAGATCCCCACGGGCATCCAAAACTCGAGACAAGCCCTTTTTAAAGCACACTTCATAGTCATCCTCAAGGAGTTGCGAAACTGAAAGAAGATTCGAGACCAAGCAACATCCTTGAGAATAAAGCTCTTGTTCACCCGAATGGTGCCACGAGAAACAACCTTACCTCTTGACTTATCCCCGAATGTGATGTATTCCTTACCAATCATGGGGTCGAGGCTGGAGAACCATTTTGAGTTTCCTATCATGTGGCGTGAACAACCAGAGTCCATGAGCCATGTGTTCTCCAGGCCTCCGTCCTGCATCAATAGTAAGACACTGGGTGAGCAAATGGCACAATGGGGTAAGTAAATTGTGAGGAATACCAGTGCTGCGGCATTTGCCCCTGAAAAGTGTTAGGGAAAACACCAAACATCCCCGGTCCCGAAGGGAAGCGATCACCACAAGAAGAAAATTGTGGTCCGCTGGGGAAGTATGAACCAAAACCTCTGTCACATGGTTCTTGGCCATATGATACACGACCAACATTCTGTCGGGCACGACCACCATGTAGTCTCACTGCCTGAGACCTAGCGGCAAGAGGCAAAACACCTCTAGGCCTCCCAGGACGTCTCTGAACAGACTGAGCATGAACACCATGAGAGGGGCGGTTCATGTCCTTCCTGCTCGACTCAGAAACCTGCCACTCATCTCTCTTCCTCCTAAAGCAAAAATAAGCTAGATGCCCATCCCTCTCACAATATTCACAATGGTACCTCACCTCTCTCTTGGGTGGATTTTGTTTGTGGAAGAGGATTTTCTTTTCGGATGGCTGAGGGGCTCTAGGAAGGGGATCGCTAGAGATGTCGGGAAAGGTGTCAAGTGTGTTCCTAAGATGGTTAGGTTTTGGAAGCCACACTTGTTTCTGAGGAGGATCTCTCATAGGCTCATCAATCACACCATCTCTCACAGGGGTGATAGGCTTAGCAAAGGTGGTTTTGATAAGCTTGGGAGTGGATGAAGGTTTCTCTGAAGGTGTCAAACCACTGCACTCACCAACCTTCCCAAAGCGAGCGACACTCCCATCCTTAGTAGCAAAGCCTAACCCCGGTCCGCCAGTTCCCCTCTTGAACTGACTGACCATCATGCCCAACTAGGGCTCACTGCACGACACCCAACTCAAGATAGATCGAAGGTATGTGTTTTCTTCCTTGATTCGTGTCTTGTCGTGTCTAAAGGACTCAAGGGCAGATTGCAAACCCTCACAAAGTGCACACTGCGCAAGTGCAGGGGCACTCACTGAGCTAGCCTTCTCAAGCAAAGCTATCCTAGCGTCTCTCTCTGCTAGCTCAGACTGCAAGCCAGGACAAATGGTACACGCACCCAACAGGATAGACCTAGAGTACTTGGTCTGCAAAGTGGTGATGTTCGACATGTGTAGAGTGCACTCATCACATTCAGTCTCGTCGGACACCTCAACTGAAGCTCTAGCAGACTCAAGTTCCCTAAGCGTGCTCTCGTACTTGGATCTAAACTCTCTCCACTCACGAGCAGCCTGCCTAAGCAACTTATCCTGACTAGCCAAAGCAGCGTTTAGCTCTTCTATATCAGCGGCAAGATCATCGGCGGAAGGTAGTACCTCAGAAGTAGTGTCGTCGCCGATGTCTTTGTCGTCGCTGGTGCCGACCGCGTCCTCACCAAGTGCCATGGTGTAGAAGCCTCCTGCGGTGTCGACGATGAAGCACAGCCCATTCAGCTTGTCCTCGACCCGCCTCTCAGTCTCCTCATCGCTCGAGGAAGATATAACATCATCAGAGTCATGGTCGAGGTCGCTGAGGGAGGCGAGGAAGGCACACTCCTTGATCTTTGCCTTCTAAAGGTACTTCTTCTTGAGTGCCTCCTTGTTGAATCCTCCCTTGGACTTGTACTTGCCGGAGGAGTACTTGCCCTTGCGCCGACCAGAGTGATGGTCGCGTGGGCCAGACTCCGATTTGCCCTTCTTGGGGAAGCTGGCAACGAAGTGGTCAGGATCGCCACAGTTGTAGCATCCGTCCTTGGACCCGCCACGCCGCCGGCTCATACGGTTGTTGTGGAACCGCGTGAATCCGCTGGCCACAAGTGCCAGCTCCTCATCCCCAAGGCTCTCCACCTGCTCCTCTATAATAGACAACAAAGAAGATAGAGCAAACATAGCAGGTGAGGAGTTAGAAGCAGAACCACCTCCAGAGACCAGGGCCATGGTGGGTGCACTAGGGTTCTCAATCTTGGCCCGAGTCTGGTGGTCAATCTCTATGGACTTGAGCTTGCTGAAGAGCTCATCCACGGTGAGAGTCTCGTAGTTGGGCGACTCGATGATCGCCGAGACCTTCACCTCCCAAACCCTCCGATCTAGAGCATGTAGTAATTTCAGCGCTCTCTCATGATCACTATAGGGTAGTTGTGCCTTGTTAGCACACATCTTGTTCACAATTGACTGGAACCTGGAGAACATGGAATCAATGGTCACTCTAGCCAAGTGTGTGAAGTTCTCGTACTCTCGCCTGTACGTCTCAAACAGTCTGGTCTTCACATGATCGTTGCCCTTATGGAATCTCTCGAGGGTAGACCAGATCTGATGAGCCATAGCCAGATGTCCAACTCGCTCAAACTCACCAAGCAAGAGACACGAGAACAAAGCGTTTCGAGCTTTGTTGTTCGAATCATGGAACTCCATTTGAATTGGAGTGATCCGGTCACTTGTAGCATCAAAAATCGCATCGAGGCAAATTTCCCAAACCCGGTAACTGATGCTCTGAAGATAAGCAGACATGCAAATCTTCCAGTACAGGTAATTGGTCCCATCGAAGAATGGAGGTTTGCCAACACCTCGTTCCATGTCGCCTACGTGGATTTCGAACTGATTAGGGAAGGGAGATCCTTAACCAGTTTTGATACCAATTGTAGGACCGATAAGGCAACCAGAGGGGGGTGAATGGGAGCTAATCAGATTTTTTGTCTCCAAACACTGAAAATTAACACTTTACTTTTCCTGTAGTGCGGCACTATACAATATCTTTAGTGCCGGTTGCATGGTTTGGTGCTAACTGACGCTTTTAATACTAGTAGCTAGCTGTACTAAAGAGGTTATATGACCACAGAAAAGACATGCTTCGAGCATCCTTTTAGTGTCGGTTCTATTCACCAATCGGTACTAAAGAAGGTTGTGTTACCGAATCCAAGTTCAGCCACCAAAACATACTTAAAGGGTTCTTTAATACACATTAATAGGTACAACCAGGACTAAAGGTTGTATATTGCCTATACATATATTTATTTACATCATTTATAATATATTAATATATTTTTTTGATGGAACTATACATATGCTACACGGTGTAGGTATTTATGTAATTCGGTACATTGTGTAAAAATTTGTTTCCTACTACACACGCATAAATTTAGGATGATGAGTACTAGAGCTAAAACAATGTATTTATAGGCTATGTGAGTCCCCTATCGGGTGTGGCGTCTAGTGCCAGATCAGACACATCTAGTGCACTTTAAGTGCTAAACAAGATTGGCCCCTTTAGTCTCTATATCCATATCTAGTATTTTGTCCACTGCCTCACTAGACACATCTATTGAGGTGTGTCTAGTTCACATGGTACACCTTGGTGCTGTATTCAAGCTCACAACATAACAACCCTATCCAGTGTGACGTCTGATGCCCATAGCCGATATGTCGATGCTGCGTAAATAGATTTTTCAACTCCCTCTTCAAATGTGCTACGTAAAAGTGTTCCTTCGCCTTGGTGCAAATGAGTTAGACTTTCACAAACATTTTAAAAGGGTTTCATCCTCCTTATTTCCACACCACTCGATTTAAGTTAGTTGCATTTTAGATCTCACAAAGTGGCACTAGAAGAATGATATGCAAAAAAGTTTGATCATCTCAATAGTATTTCCATCTATCCTAAACATGGCCATTTACTTCTTTACACAACCTTTGTTTGATGAAATTAAATGCACTATAAGTTATACCTTTGTGGTGCACATTGGTTTAGTGCCTCTTGTCTAGTGCCTCATGTTCGGTGCACACTAGACACCATGGTGCTCAACTGAAAATTGTGAAGTAAAACTAGGCCAAATTCATATCTAGTGCCTTGTCTGATGCCTATAGAAAGTGGATTGAGATCATTTTCTTCTCTCTTCCCAAATATGCTAACTCTCAAATGTTTGTAAACATGTTAGAGATTAATCAACATTTTTAATAAATCTTTTCGATCGCTCTCATGTGTGTTACTTTGGCCTATATGCAATGCATATATTTCAACACCTATTTGTTAGAAATATGACCTAGAGATAATCATTGAGATGGGCATATTTATTTGTATCCATGATATATATATATAAATATATAAATAATTTCTTAATTGAATATTCTATGAAAGGCACCTTGTATTGATTAGCAATCATGTGAATTCTTTGTGAGATTATTTACTTGTATGGTTATTCTAAATGATGCCCCTGGTCAGAGTCGATAACTAGCACATGTATTAGTTGATGACTATGTTTTACAAGTTATAGACATGGAGATGTCAAAGCTAATAATGTGGGCACATGTATGACATGAGGCTGGACAGACCCAACATGAGATATTGTAATATAGTTCTCTTTTTTGTAACATGTACACTATGTCCTTAGACTTGAGATTGTCGCATGTTCTCAAGATGTGAATTGACCTACTTAGGGACTGTCAGACGCTACTCCATAATTGGGTAGTTATAAAGGTAGTCTTAGGTTTGTCAGGAAGGATGTTGCGAGGCATGGCCAGTCAAGATGAAATTTGTCCCTCTCTTCTTGAGAGAGATATCTCTGAGCCCCTCAAGTGATTGGATCAAGAAATGCATGGCCATGCTATGGTTAAGGGTTAACCGTTGAAAGGATTTCAGTTCACAATATCGAGAAAGTGAGGTCAGCTTAAAGCCAGACCAAATATCGTGAGACAAAGGGAACAATATATACTTAATGTTGTAATGGTTCGTCTGATATGATCTTTACGTGCGCATAGGAGTTGACACGTATTGCTAGAGGTCGCTGTCAATTATTGGGTCAAGTAAGAGTACTCGAGCCATGCCTATGTGTATGTGAACCTATAGGGTCACACACTTAAGGGGAAGGAAGCCTAACTCGGACTGGATCCGAAATTAGACTAGGCGTTGGGGTTGCTAATGGGCCTCAGAGTCAGAAGCCCACCAGAATGCCTATATAATGAGAAGCGGGGGCATGCTTAGGGTTAACCCTAATTCGTCACCAACAAACTGTTAGAAATATGCCCTAGAGATAATCATAGAGATGAGCATATTTCTTTGTATCCATGATATATATATTGCTTAATTGAATATCCATGGAAGGCACCTTGTATTGATTAGCAATTATGTGAATTGTTTGTGAGATTCTTTACTTATATGGTTATTCTAAATGATGTCCCTAGTCAGAGTCGATGACTAGCACATGTATTAGTTGATGACTACATTTCACAAGTCATGAACATGGAGATGTTAAACTAATAATGTGGGCGCATGTATGACATGAGGCTGGACCGACCCAACGTGAGATATTGTAATATAGTTCTCTTCTTGCAACATGAATACTGTATCCTTAGACCTGAGATTGTCGCATGTTCTCAAGATGTGAATTGACTTACTTAGGGACTATCAAACGCTATCCCGTAACTGGGTAGTTATAAAGGTAGTTTTGGGTTTGTCAGGAAGCATGCTATGAGGCATGGTCAGTCGAGATGGAATTTGTCCCTCTCTTTGTGAGAGAGATATCTCTGGGCCCCTCGAGTGATTGGATCAAGAAATGCATGGCCGTGCTAGGGTTAAGAGTTAACCATTGAAAGGATTCCAATTCACAGTATCGAGAAAGAGAGGTCAGCTTAGAGCCAGACCAAATATCGTGAGACAAAGGGAACAACATGTACGTAATGTCGCAATGGTTCGTCTGATATGATCTTTACGTACACATAGGAGTTGACATGTCTTGCTAGAGGCCGCTGTCAATTATTGGGCCAAGTAAGAGTACTCGGGCTATGTCTATTTGTACGTGAACCTATAGGGTCACACACTTAAGGGGAAGGAAGCCTAATTCGGATTAGATCCGAAATTAGACTGGGCTTTAGGGTTAATGATGGGCCTCGGCGTCAGAAGCCCACCATAACGCCTATATAATGAGGGGCGGGGGCGCGGTTAAGGATAACCTAATTCGCCACCAGCGAACTAACAGCCGCCGCCCACCTCTCGCCCTCGCCAAGCCGCCGTCGCGAACCTAGCAGTTCGGTACGCGGCGCTTCCTCCCTGTACGTGTGGATACCTCGGAGGTGCTACATTTGGAGCACTTGGGTGAACCGTGCGAGGACGTGAAGGACACCGGCGACTGCACGGCACTGCTCGACGCGTTCGTCTACATCGAGACGTCTTCCGCTGCTCTGCGCGTCTAGTGGTAATTCCATGACCTATAACCGCAGTAGTTCTTAGTATTATGGGGATGAAAATTTTTGTTTTAAGCTAGCGTAGCCTCCCCGTAATCCTACAGTGGTATCAGAGCCAGGTTCTACGTAGTTTTAGGTCTGGATCTAGGTTCATGAGATGGATCTACTTGATGCACGGTTTGATTAGATCAATTGGTTATAAAGGGTTGAAGTCGATTACATCGGATATGACTGGAGAGATCAGTTCGTCCTTCTCTGTTATGTGCGCGACTTGCCCCTACCGGTTGGAATCACCATCGGGGCTAACTGCGTACACAACTAGCAGATTGATGTAACAGATCAACGTCATGAGTGTAATCTTCTTCGGGTCGAAAGTCTCGGATTTGGGTTGATTTGATCAACCGCATGAGATTTCCAGTGGAATTTCCATACATACGATGCTTGGGACCGCCGTGGCTATCTGCTGTAGTGGCGAACGTATAGAAACGTGTTTGTCTAACCTGTTTTTGCAGGACATGTGATCGGTATGGCTATTATGTGTATGTGATGCATGTTAATAAATTATTCATGACCTGCGTGTCGTGACCAGGGCAATACGGCTGGAGCCACATGTATTGTCCAAATTTAATGTAATGACCTGCGTGTCAACATGTGATGATCCAAAGCATATATGTAATTTGTTTACCAGCATACGTTAGATAGGTCTTGAAGGACTCATCACCTGGAGGATGGCATACCTATATCATGGAGATGGAGATCATCGTGATGGACAGATTATTGGAGATGGGGATCACCATGTGACAGCAAGCCATACCGAATCACAACTGTTGTGTGAATGCCATTCTTATTGTTCTACTTGTTTATATTGCATATATGTCCTTGTGTGCGATGTTAAAAGTAGGACGATCCCTCATAAATGTTTAAGCTTTAATGCCTCTCCAAACCTTGCACTATCATAAGTCTTGTACAATTGGTGGTGGGTCTATGAAATTAGGGTGCCACCAGTTTTCCTTGACTAGATAGGTTTGTATCGGATACGAACTGCAGAAAGGGTTGGTTAACTTAAACAAAGTCAGCTTAATGGTTAAGGAGTTTGAGGCATAAGGTTGGGAGCCGAGACATAGAGATGTCACCCAACAACAGAAGTCATATATATGATATGATTAGCAAGGAGTTGCTTACCGATCTACCTTGTCTTCTAGCGGTGATGCTAAAGCTCACTAGTAGACTTGTTAGTTGTGGATTCTGAATCACTAAGTATCAATAGAGGGATATTGATTTTAGTGGGAGTAGACTATTAAATGTTTAATATGATTTACTCTGTCATGGATATTTTTGTCTTAGTATTTTGCATTATTTTGTTGTAGATAAATGGCACCTAGCACACCAACATTTACTTTGCGATCGATTCTTGAAAAGGATAAGTTAAATGGAACAAACTATACGGATTGGATCCGTAACCTGAGAATTGTTCTCAGGGCTGAAAAAAAGGAAGACGTTCTAGACACCCCACTGCCAGAGGATCCTGGTGAAAATGCAACTGCTGCAGCTAAAACCGCTTACAAGAAAGCAATGGATGCTAATCTTGAAGTGAGTTGCCTAATGCTTGCTTGCATGGAGCCTGAGCTCCAGATGCAGTTTGAGACAAACCATGAGGTGTACGATATGATCGTGGCGCTCAAGGATATGTTCCAGACTCAGGCTAGGACTGAAAGGTTCAATGTGTCCAAAGCCTTTCTGGAATGCAAGCTAGCAGAAGGCGCAGCAGTTGGGCCACACGTAATCAAAATGGTTGGTTACAGTCAGAGGTTGGAGAAGCTGGGCTTCCCAATAAGCCAAGAGTTGGCCACTGACTTCATTTTGGCATCTCTTCCGCCCAGCTATGGAAACTTCATCACGAACTACCATATGCATGGGGCGGAGAGGGGCCTCAATGAACTGTGTGGCATGCTGAAAACAGCAGAAGGGGACATAAAGAAAAGCGCTGGCAGCAGCGGCCATGTGATGGCGGTCCAAAACAAACCCAACTTTAAGAAGAAGGGTAAGTCTCAAAAGAAGAAGGGCAAGGCAAAGGATACAGTATCCAAGCCAAATCAAAAGCCCAAGGCTGGACCAGCTGCAGATGCAGAGTGCTTTTATTGCAAAGAACTTGGTCACTGGAAAAGGAATTGCAAGCAGTACTTGGCCTCTATTAAGGATCGCGGCGGTAAGGGTACAGCCGCAGCAGGTACACTTGCTATTCACATTACAGAAATTTTTCTTGCTGATTCTTATATTAATTCTTGGGTATTTGATACCGGATCGGTTGCCCATATTTGCAATTCGATGCAGGGAATGATAAGAAGTAGAAGCGTGAAAAGAGGAGAAGTTGATTTCCGGGTAGGCAATAATGCAAGAGTTGCTGCGTTGACCGTCGGGACGATGCAACTCCACCTCCCATCAGGATTTATTTTGGAGTTAAATAATTGTTATCTAGTTCCTAGTATGAGTCGAAACATTATGTCTCCTTCATGTTTGATGAAGGATGGTTATTCATTTGCGAGTGAAAACAATGGTTGTGTGATCTCTAAGAATGGCATGTTTGTGGCTTTTGCATCCATTATGAATGGGTTATTCATTTTAAATCTTGATGATGCACCTATCTGTAATATTAGTGCTAAAAGGCCTCGGCCTAATGATTTAAGTCCTACCTACATGTGGCACTGTCGTTTGGGTCATATAAGTGAGAATCGCATGAAGAAGCTTCATTCTGATGGGCTTTTAACTTCGTTTGATTTTGAATCATACGAGACATGTGAAGCTTGCTTACTTGGTAAGATGACCAAGGCGCCCTTCACGGGTTTACCGGAGAGGACGTTAGATTTATTGGAACTCATACATACTGATGTGTGCGGACCAATGAGTACGACAGCTAGGGGAGGATTCCAATACTTCATAACCTTCACTGATGATTTTAGTAGATATGGGTATGTCTACTTAATGAAACACAAGTCTGAATCCTTAGAAAAGTTCAAAGAGTTTCAGAATGAAGTAGAAAATCAGCGTGGCAAGAAAATTAAAGCACTGCGATCAGATCGTGGTGGTGAATATTTGAGTCATGAGTTTAGCAATCATCTAAAGAGTTGTGGAATTGTTCCACAGCTTACGCCGCCTGGAACGCCTCAGAGGAATGGTGTGTCTGAGCGACGTAATCAGACTTTATTGGATATGGTTCGATCAATGATGAGCCAGTCGGACCTACATTTGTCGTTTTGGGGATACGCTCTAGAAACAGCAGCTTTCACACTAAATAGGGTACCGTCTAAGTCCGTAGTTAAGACACCATATGAGATGTGGACTGGGAAGACTCCCAGCTTGTCTTTTCTGAAGATTTGGGGTTGTGAGGTTTACGTCAAGCGACTACAGTCGGATAAACTCACTCCAAAATCGGACAAGTGCATGTTCGTGGGATATCCAAAGGAAACTTTGGGATATTACTTTTACCACCGGTCAGAGGGCAAAGTGTTTGTCGCCCGGAACGGTGTGTTCTTAGAGAAAGAGTTTCTCAAAAGAGAGAAAAGTAAACAAAAGGTGTATCTTGAAGAAGTTCAGGATGAGCCAGTGGGACAAGATTCAACAAGTGATGCTAATGTAGCAGAACAAGTTGAGACGTCTATGGCAAGAGAAACACCACCACAACCACGAAGGTCAGCAAGGCTTCGCGAGGCACGAGGAGAAGTGCTATTGTTGGGCAATGGGGAAGTGTTGTTGTTAGACAACGACGAACCTGCAACATATTCAGAAGCGATGATGGACCCAGATTCCGAGAAATGGCATGTCGCCATGAGATCCGAGATAGATTCCATGGGAGAAAATCAAGTTTGGAACTTGGTTGACCCGCCTGATGGTGTTAGACCTATAGAATGCAAATGGATCTATAAGAAGAAGAAAGACATGGATGGAAATGTTCACATCTATAAGGCTCGACTTGTTGCAAAGGGTTTTCGACAAGTTCAAGGAGTTGACTATGACGAGACATTCTCGCCAGTAGCGATGCTTAAATCTATTCGGATCATTCTAGCTATTGCCGCATATTTCGATTATGAGATTTGGCAGATGGATGTCAAAACAGCTTTCCTTAATGGAAACCTAGATGAGGACGTGTATATGATACAGCCCGAGGGTTTTGTCGATCCGATCAATGCTGGAAAGATATGCAAACTTCAGAAATCCATTTATGGGTTGAAGCAAGCATCTCGGAGTTGGAACATTCGTTTTGATGAAGTGATCAAAGGGCTTGGTTTTCATCAGAATGAAGAAGAAGCTTGTGTTTACAAGAAGGAAAGTGGGAGCGCTGTTGTATTTCTGATCTTGTATGTGGATGACATATTATTGATTGGGAATGACATTCCTATGCTGGAGTCCGTCAAGGCTTCACTGAAAAAGAGTTTTTCTATGAAGGACTTAGGGGAAGCAGCATATATTTTGGGCATAAGGATCTATAGAGATAGGTCGAAGAGGCTTATAGGATTAAGTCAAGATACGTACATTGACAAGGTTTTGAAACGGTTCAACATGGAACAGTCCAAGAAAGGTTTCATACCTATGTCACATGGTAAACACCTTAGCCAGATGCAATGTCCTGCGACGGCTAATGAGCGAGAGCGCATGAGTAAGGTACCATACGCCTCATCGATTGGATCAATCATGTATGCCATGATAAGTACACGCCCAAATGTTTCATACGCTATAAGTGCTACGAGTAGATACCAGGCTGATCCAGGTGAGGATCACTGGACAGCGGTAAAAGGCATTCTTAAGTACTTAAGAAGGACTAAAGATATGTTCCTGGTATATGGGGGTAAGGAGGAGCTCGTTGTAACTGGTTACACCGATGCTAGCTTCCAAACTGACCCAGACGAGTTAAAATCGCAATCAGGTTTTGTGTTCACAATAAATGGTGGTGCTGTTAGTTGGAAGAGTTCCAAACAGGAGACTGTGACTGATTCTACAACAGAAGCCGAGTACATTGCAGCTTCTGAATCTGCGAAGGAAGGTGTTTGGATAAGAAAGTTCCTCATCGAGCTTGGTGTGTTTCCTAATGCATCTAGCCCATTGAACCTCTACTGTGACAACAATGGGGCTATTGCGCAAGCTAAGGAGCCAAGGAACCACCAGAAAAACAAACACGTACTGCGGAAGTTTCACCTCATACGGGAATTCATTAGGCGGGGTGAGATAAAGATATGCAAAATACATACGGATTTGAATGTTGCTGATCCTTTGACAAAACCTCTTCCACAACCTAAGCATGAGGCACACGTGAGATCTATGGGTATTAGATATCTTCTAGATTAACTCTAGTGCAAGTGGGAGACTGTTAGAAATATGCCCTAGAGATAATCATAGAGATGAGCATATTTCTTTGTATCCATGATATATATATTGCTTAATTGAATATCCATGGAAGGCACCTTGTATTGATTAGCAATTATGTGAATTGTTTGTGAGATTCTTTACTTATATGGTTATTCTAAATGATGTCCCTAGTCAGAGTCGATGACTAGCACATGTATTAGTTGATGACTACATTTCACAAGTCATGAACATGGAGATGTTAAACTAATAATGTGGGCGCATGTATGACATGAGGCTGGACCGACCCAACGTGAGATATTGTAATATAGTTCTCTTCTTGCAACATGAATACTGTATCCTTAGACCTGAGATTGTCGCATGTTCTCAAGATGTGAATTGACTTACTTAGGGACTATCAAACGCTATCCCGTAACTGGGTAGTTATAAAGGTAGTTTTGGGTTTGTCAGGAAGCATGCTATGAGGCATGGTCAGTCGAGATGGAATTTGTCCCTCTCTTTGTGAGAGAGATATCTCTGGGCCCCTCGAGTGATTGGATCAAGAAATGCATGGCCGTGCTAGGGTTAAGAGTTAACCATTGAAAGGATTCCAATTCACAGTATCGAGAAAGAGAGGTCAGCTTAGAGCCAGACCAAATATCGTGAGACAAAGGGAACAGCATGTACGTAATGTCGCAATGGTTCGTCTGATATGATCTTTACGTACACATAGGAGTTGACATGTCTTGCTAGAGGCCGCTGTCAATTATTGGGCCAAGTAAGAGTACTCGGGCTATGTCTATTTGTACGTGAACCTATAGGGTCACACACTTAAGGGGAAGGAAGCCTAATTCGGATTAGATCCGAAATTAGACTGGGCTTTAGGGTTAATGATGGGCCTCGGCGTCAGAAGCCCACCATAACGCCTATATAATGAGGGGCGGGGGCGCGGTTAAGGATAACCTAATTCGCCACCAGCGAACTAACAGCCGCCGCCCACCTCTCGCCCTCGCCAAGCCGCCGTCGCGAACCTAGCAGTTCGGTACGCGGCGCTTCCTCCCTGTACGTGTGGATACCTCGGAGGTGCTACATCTGGAGCACTTGGGCGAACCGTGCGAGGACGTGAAGGACGCCGGCGACTGCACGGCACTGCTCGACGCGTTCGTCTACATCGAGACGTCTTCCGCTGCTCTGCGCGTCTAGTGGTAATTCCATGACCTATAACCGCAGTAGTTCTTGGTATTATGGGGATGAAAATTTTTGTTTTGCGCTAGCGTAGCCTCCCCGTAATCCTACACAAACCAGCAGTTGCACCTCTCTCTCCCTCGCCAAGCCACCGTCGCGAACCTAGTAGTTCGGTACCCGATGCTTCCTCCCTGTATGTATGGATACCTTGGAGGTGCTACATCTGGAGCACTAGAACGAACCGTGCAAGGATGTGAAGGACGCCGACGATTGCACCACATTAGTCGACGCGTACGTCTACGTCGAGACGATTTCCGCTGCCCTTCGTGTCTAGTGGTAATTCTATGACCTATAATAGCAGAAGTTCTTGGTTTATGGGCTCAAAATTTTTGTTTTGCACTAATATTGCCTTCCCATAATCCATCACTATTAGCACTAGACGACCAAATTTTCTAATTATACCCCCTCTTAATAGTACAATCATTTATTCTAAGTATGGGTATACACTCTATTGTGTCTTGATTGGTAAGATGAAATATCTTAGTTTATACCTTGGCCTTGAGCTCATGTGTTTTGCTTTTATCTTTCCTCTCCATGTTCAACAATTGATTATCTTTTGCACACATCACCATCCTCTTCTATGGTTGTCAGTGTTGCTGAACTTTGGATGTGGACTTTAACCTATCTCACCACAACACTTAGAGTAGAGGTTAGTCCACTAGTTGTCTCAATTACTAAAATCGTATTTGCAGCTTTTAGGAGTGACCTAGCAGGAGAAGGGAAGTGCATAGGCATGTGGCTATCAGCCCAAGAGGCATGGGAGGGGTAGCAGGCATTGAAGGATGGCTCGGTTCACATAGGTAAATGAGTTGATTTGGGAGGAAGGAGCAACTAGGCCGCTTGTCTTGGGCCTAGAAGGCGTGGGTGGGCTAAAGAAAATGAATAGGAGGGCGGGCCTAGTGCAAGGGGGAGAGAAAAGGAAGAGATGGAGGCTGGCATGTGGAAGGGGACAAGCTGTAGCAAGTTGGATATGACTTATTGGCTGATTGGAAGGAGGATCGTTTTCCCTTTTTCTTTTAGAGGGTGAAAGGTGGGAAATTTCGAAGGATTTCAAGGAGGGATTTAACTATGTACAAAACTACAAACAAAACAGAAGCCAAAAAACTAACTAATGTAAATATGATCCAAGCATTATGCATCACAAACTATTTCAGTGCTCCATGTCTAATTGTAACCTTACTTTGAATAAGATGAGCGAGAGAGAGAGAGAGAGAGAGAGTTAAGGTTTCGTTTTAGAGAATAAATCATACAAGTGGTTCTGTGTTGAATTCATGCATGACACGAATTCAACCCATGTTTTAAATTTGCCTAAAATAATTTATTTGAATACTTCTCTTGACATGTTGACTTGGTGAACTTTATGGCAAGTGGATTATTGCAAAACTTTTTGCAATGGTGATTTTGAAATAAGGCAAGGAGGGGAAACTTTGATTAAGCTTTTACCTAGTGGATACATGCTACACACATTCAAGTTTTTTTAAAAAAAAGTTAGTATTTTTGTATTTCTCAAAACCTGGGATGTCACAATGGTGGTACACACTAAAACTAATAAGTGTCATAGAAGTTTGTATTTTTGTAGTTCAAAAATGAATAGGAATAGAGCCCAATCCTAATCACCTTGGATCCTTAAATTTTATATTGTAAAACTTAGAGACCATTACCACTCCTACTTCCACATGATAGTTATATTAGTGGTTTCGATTGGCAGGGATCTTCATTCTCATACATTTACATGATTCATTATTACGATTAAGTAGATATTGTTGTTTAATATGTTATATTCATATATCTCATTGTCATCGTACTTCTTATAAGCTAGATTCAATAATGAATATGTCATAATTAGAAAACCGTATACACATACTTAATATATAGTGATGAAGTCATTATAAATGGAAGTCCCATTACTACTCCATACACTTAAAAAGTATAAGACTTCTTATTTTTGTAGAGACATAGATTTTGCTATATACTTAGGGGATGTTTGGAACTGCTCCAATCCAACTTCAGCGTGGAGTTGTAGTTTATGATATAAACTTAAATAATTTTAAAATATTTTTTAATCTAAATATTAAACAAAATGGTTTATCTAAATGTCTTCTAAAGTTTTATAACTCTAGCTCCACGATTTTCTAGAGCACCTAATGTTCTACTTCATTAACTCCACCAAATTTACTGTAGCTGAAGCAGTCCTAAAGAGGGCCTTAGATGTACACTATGTCTAGATATATAGTAAAAGTTATTCATCAAGAAAGCAAAAATATCTTATGGTTTAGAATGTAGAGAGTACAAAATAACTAGAACACATTAAGTACTACTGGTTAGCGGAGATAAAAATGAATAAGCATATATAATTACTCCGTTTTGTGTTTATATTGGTTGCTCTCAAAATCTCACCTATTGCAGTTTGAACGCAAGACGCGCGGCTCGCAATGACGTAAGAGGAAAAGGTATTGGTATACAACTTGCAACATCCATGGGTGACTTATGCGACCATTTTTTTTCCAGTTTTCAGAGCGATATGTCCTACCTTAAAATATATGACTCAACTCGACAATATTCTATATTATATTTTTTATTAAAATATAGGACACACCATAAAGTAATCTAAATGTACGGCACCCGACACTAGTGCTATATCCTTGTTTTCTATATCATTTTTAACATTTTCTTTCTTAACAATGCAATTTACTTCGTAAAATATATGATTTAGAGCTTAACTGTTAGAGCGCAATTTGTTTTTAGTGTTCTAAACACTTTAAATTATATAATATTTTAATTTTTTAGCCACTATTTTAAGTCACTTTGTTGAACATGGTCTAGTTGTTATGAGACGGCAATGGAAGCATCGATCGATGTCGTAGTTTTGAATCTTGTGGAAAAGTAACCCTGGAATGTGTATCATGTCCTACTTTTCTACTGTCAAGTGTGGTACGAGCTGACCTCCAAACCCGTGTGCTCCCCAATTGGCTTTATTTGGGTCCGTCTTTTGTAGTCGATGAGTATGAATTAGAAACGTCAAATAGCGTTGTGTGAATTGATGTATTGGAGAAGAGGTCAGCCGTCGAGCATGGCGGAGCTGGGGCATGCATGTGTACAACTAGCAACATTTGTTGAGATGATTGGAAGCTTATTAATTTCGAGGTCACACAAAAACGAGTGAGTTTTCTTGACCTCATCCATTCATACTACTAATATTTGTCTGCCAGTTAGAGTTTCCAAAATCTAAGGCTTAACTTACGTATATAAAAATACATCATTTCTATCTAGACGTACTCCTATATGTGTTACTATTTCCATCGAAGAAAATTTTTGTACCGGTTTCAGTCCCATAGTTTAATTGCACATTCTAGAAAAGGAAAATGTGAAACGTAAGGTGTGATGGTTCACAGTGAAAACGAAGAGCATGACTATCGGTTGAAAACCGGTGATAATAACTTTTTTTTAAAAAAAAACTGCTGCTGGTAACAAGGTATACAGTGGACAAAGTCAAATAGTGTAAGATGTGCCGGTAAAAATCATGAACTCGAATTTCAGAGGATACAAGTCGGTTACCCGTGCGTTGCGACGGATCACAAAAATATTCACGTAACATATCCACCCAAAAGATCTCAAGATTTTTAATTTATTGTATCCGCTCTTCGCATAATATTTTTATGAACGCACGGGTACCATAGACAGCAAATCAGGGACCAACATCCCTCGCCTCCCCCACTTCCAAGGTTTCGTAGAGCAGGAGGAGAAGGACACGACGAAGACCTGGGCATCTGGAGGCGACATAGGTAGTATACCGCTAGATATATAGAGAGAGAGCACGCAAGCGGATAAAGAAGACCAGCCGGAGCAGCTCCAAACCGAGAGGCACCCACACCAGGCGTCAATCCGAGAAGGACGAGAGAATGCGAGTGTCTTCCAGCCCTAGACCCGCCGAAGCGACACAACACCACCACAAACTCCGTAGCATATGCCGACTGCTGCCACGCTATGGGCCTTGGTTGTCCAATATCTCAGACCCGGACTCCTCATCGCCAATATAACCTAAGCATGGCAGGCGCCACCATGTCCTCCTCGACGGCACACACGGAGTAAGGCCAGGAGCATGACCGACTCTCCCTGTACCCGCATCGACGAGCGTCGATCGGCTCGTGGCTGCGACCATGGGCGGGCAACATGTTAGGGAGGAAGAACAGGGCGAAGACCGAGAAGACGAACGGGACGTCCGACGATGGCGAAAACGATGGTGCGCTCATGATGTGAAACATCCTCGTAGACGTGCAATAGCCACTGCGTGAGTCGGTGTCGGGGCTGGTGTCGGACGAATACGGAGAGGAGGCGCATGCTCCTACGCCCGCTGCTGAGAATGGGGTGGCGCGGAGGTGGAGGCATGAGGTGAGAGAGAAAAGAAGTAGAATGACGAACGAGGTGGTGGCAATTGAACCGAGGAACATCATTATCGTGCGGAGGTATAGATGGCCAAATAGGTCGTGTCTGGCGAGCCGGTCCGAGGCACGACCCATTTAATAGTGCCTGGGCCAACCCGGCACCAGCGTCGTACGGTGCTTGGGCCATAGCCTCGACTCGTAGTGCTCGCCAAGTCCGACACGATTATTTTTTTTATTTTACAAAAAATCATATATACATATGTACAATTTATATTCAATATTATAAACACCTGAGCATGATGTTCTACTGGTTAGATAATTTTGTCTAGTGTCTCCCACCCTTCTTCCATCAGGGTGTGGGTTCAAATGCCAACTCCTTCACCGCTTTTTAACATTTTACGCTGAGTTGATTCGAAAAAATGTAGGACTGTTTAGTAAAAAGAAGACCGTTGAAACTGGTGCTCTAACTATATAGTCGGTTACCCGTGCGTTGCGACGGCTTACAACAATACCCACGTAAACTATCTACCAAAAAAATTTCAAGATTTTGTATTGATTGTCTCCGCTCTCTGCATAATATTTTTTGATTTGGCTAACTGATGTTATTGTTTACTCCATGCAATATGTCTTGGTACAACACGACCAATGAAGTGAGCGATTAGAAGAGAATTCACAACGACTGATTGAACGAACAGAGATTATAAAATGACATAATTGCACCATACAGAGACCAAACAAGAGAAAGTTTGTGAGCTCAAGTTTTTAAAATAAGTCACATGAACTCAAACTTATAAAAAGATAGATCAAAATATGGAGTGATGGCTAAAGTCAGGCATCAATAAAAACAGGATGCGCTCCATATAAATTATGCTACTTCGTAGCAATTACTAACGTTTAAAACCAACAAATAACCTTTCATTTTATTGTTAGTGTGACAAATCATTGTTGCTCCATCCAATTCAGCAACCTCAGACACCATGGAGTCTATTGCGCCAATGTGGTCTCAGAAACGATATAATGCTTGCAAGAGCCAAGAGCGTCGTGTCGTGCTTGGGCTGTAGCCTCGGCCCGTAGTGTTGGCCCGGCCCGACACAATTATATTTTTTTATTTTACAAAAAATGTATATACATATATTCAATTTATATTCAATATAAAAATATTTGAGCATTCTACTGGTTAGACAGCTTCACACAGTGTCTCCCGCCCTTCTTCCATCAGGGCATGGGTTCAAACCCCACCATCTGTACCGTTTTTTAACATTTTATGTTGATTTAATCAAATGGGCCAACGAGCTAATGGGCTGGCCCGGCATAGTCAGCAGGTCGACATGACGTGCCTGGTCAGAGTTGTGGCCCGCGGGCGTCTGGCCTATGCCGGGCCGTCGTTTGGCCATTTATAGGCGTGTAACGTATTAATTTGAAATATCTATGAGGGGTTATTTGTAAAAAAATTAACGTGGGACGACCGTTGAAACTGATGCTTTAAGTATAGTATAGAAATTCTAGGAATTCGAAGGAAAAGCGAGAGAAGAAACCATGAATATGAATTTAAGAGAACAAATTCCATCTATTGCAAACCAGATCAAGTTGTTTACAAGGTCTATCCTCCACCCACTAAAATTGGGAAAACATAGATAGAGTTACTAACTCGTGAATCATCACCCAGCATTACAGTAGTCCCACAAATGAAAATCTGGATTGGAAAGAGTACAACCGGAAGAGATAGCTAGCTTGGATAGCCTCTCCTCTTATTTATAGATCTATTACACGTTTCTGTGCCTATCCTTGTATGTTTCCTTGAACAACTTAATTGTAGGGGCATAATGGTCCAAATGGAGATCCTTGCATCAGACGACCACAAACCCTTCATGAGATAGCTTTGTCTCGATGCAAGCTCTCCAATGATGCATTGATGCCACATGCCACCCAAGATCCCCTCCCCCGAGTTTTGTAAAGCCCAAAATTTGTATAAGGGTAAATTAATAAAATAAATAAATAAATATATTTATAAGTGAGTGTTTTGGAATTATGGAACCTTTGGAGATTATTTTGTTTTCTTTTTGTCAGCGTTTCGACCCCGGGGGTCCCTGGACCGACGAGTAAATTGTCGCTGCGTGTCCTAGCCCGGATGGGTCGGCGCGAGACGGAACACAAAGGGGGAAAAACAGCAAGGGGAAACCACGGCGGATGCGCTTGCAGTAGGGGGTTACAAGCGTTCGCGAGGGAGAGAGAGAGACCGTCCGCCAGCCCGTTCTCCCGCGCGACCACCTTCCATTACAAGAGCCCTGGGCCTTCCTTTTATAGACGTAAGGAGAGGGCCCAAGTGTACAATGGGGGGTGTAGCAATGTGCTAACGTGTCTAGCAGAGAGGAGCCAGAGCCCTAAGTACATGCCGTCGTGGCTGTCGGAGAGGTTTTGGCGCCCTGTTCATGTGATGTCGTGGCCGTCGGAGGAGCGCTTGAGCCCTGTGGAAGTACAGCTGTCGGAGCTGTCGGATCCTTGCTGACGTCTCCTTGCTTCCGTAAGGGGCTGAGAGCCGCCGTCGTCATGGAGCACGCGGGGTGCCATCATTATTTGTTTACTGGGGCGAAACAGATGGGACGCCAGTCTTGTTCCTCGTAGCCTGAGGCTCCTCCGAGGTCGAGGCTAAGTTCGGGCCCGGGGGTCGGGCGAGGCAGAGACCATCGTCCGAGGTCGAGGCGGAGTCCGAGCCCAGGGGTCGGGCGAGGCGGAGTCCGTCGTCCGAGGTCGAGGCTGAGTCCGAGCCCTGGGGTCGGGCGAGGCAGAGTCCGTCTTCCGAGGTCGAGGCTGAGTCCGAGCCCTGGGGTCGGGCAAGGCGGAGTCCGTCTTCCGAGGTCGAGGCTGAGTCCGAGCCCTGGGGTCGGGCGAGGCGGAGTCTGTCGTCCGGCGTCGAGGTTGAGCCTGGCCCCTGGGGTCGGGCGAGGCGGAGCTTCCTATGGCGCCCGAGGCTGGACTTAGCTTCTGTCAGCCTCACTCTTTTGAGTGGCACAGCAGTCGGAGCAGGGCAGGCGACACTGTTTTCCTGTCAGGTCGGTCAGTGGAGCGGCGAAGTGACTGCGGTCACTTCGGCCCTGTCGGCTGAGGAGCGCACGTCAGGATAAGGTGTCAGTCGATCCTTGCATTAAATGCTCCTGCGATACAGTCAGTTGGCGTGGCAATCTGGCCAAGGTTGTTTCTCCGCGAAGCCTGCCCGAGCTGGGTCTCGGGCGAGTCGAAGGTGCGTCCGTTGCTTGAGGAGACCCTCGGACGAGGCGTGAATCTGCCTTGGTTTACTGTTCCTGCCCGAGGCTGGGCTCGGGCGAGGCGAGATCGTGTCCCTTGAGTGGAAGGAGCCTTGACCTGAATCGCGCCCATCAGGCCTTTGCAGCTTTGTGCTGATGGGGGTTACCAGCTGAGATTAGGAGTCTTGGGGGTACCCCTAATTATGGTCCCCGACAGTAGCCCCCAAGCCTCGAAGGGAGTGTTGGTACTCGCTTGGAGGCTTTTATCGCACTTTTTTGCAAGGAGACCGGCCTTTCTCGGTTGCGTTTCGTTCCGGTGGGTGCGCGTGAGCGCACCCGCCGGGTGTAGCCCCCGAGGCCTCGGAGGAGTGGTTTGACTCCTTCGAGGTCTTAGCGCGTTTCGTGATGCTTCGGCCGGTCTGGTTGTTCCCTCATGTGAACTGGTCGTTGCCCGGGTGCATAGTCAGGTTCCAAGTTCTCGGGCTGGTATGTTGACGCTGTCAACGGTTTGGCCGGAGCCGGGTTTGCGAGAGCAGCCCTCGAGCCTCCGCACAGAGCGAGAGGACGGTCAAGGACTGACTTGGCTTTTTTCATACGCCCCTACATCGCCTTTCCGCAAGGAGGAGGGGGGGAAAGCGCCATGTTGCCCTCGGAGGGCGCCGAACATGGTGTCTCCAGTGAGTTGCTAACGGGTGATCCGAGTGGACGCCCGTGCCCCGTTCGATAAGGGTCGGCTAGTGGCCCAGAGGCGCGTTCCAAAAGTACCTGCAGGTGATTTGCCGGACCCGGTCCCGTTTGATAGGGTCCGAGGGCTCGATGCCTCCCTCTGATGGGATTCCGTTACAGAATCGCTCCTGCTGGTCTCGGAAATGTCCTAGGGTACCTCGGGAGCGTAGCCCGAGCCTCGGCCATGTATCGAACGTACCCAGAGTCATCCCTCGCTCTGCGTGCTCTGAGGCAGCTGTCGAACCCTTCGGGGGCCAGCCTACGAACCCCTGATCAGTAGTGAGCGCGGGGCCCGAGTGGTCTGAGGCGGCTGTCGAACCCCTCCGAGGGGCCAGCCTTCGAACCTCTGACCAGTAGTGGGCGCGGAGCCCGAGTGCTCTGAGGCGGCTGTCGAACCCTTCCGAGGGGCCAGCCTTCGAACCTCTAATCAGTAGGAGGGCTCGGGGCCCGAGTGCTCTGAGGCGGTTGTTGAACTCTTCCGAGGGGCCAGCCTTTGAACCTCTGATCAGTAGGAGGGCTTGGGGCCCGCTTCCTTCGCGGAGAAGGATCCCTTTCGGAGTGTCCCCTTTCCCGATCCCTGTAGCAAGAGAGAGAAAGAGGAAGAGGAAAAGGATACGAATTTGAACGACGTGGCGCACCTTTTTTGACGCGGTCATTATGGCGGAGGTGAAGCGTCGCCCGCTTCGCCTGCCAAAGGTGTTGCCTGTCCTGCCGCAGAGTTAATGCGACGGGACGAGTGGTTCGCGGGGCAGCCGTTGTGCGTGCGCGAGCCGTTCGAGGAACGGAACACGGGCGCGTCGTCTTCACGCCGTGGGAGAGGGCTCTCTCGCTATCCCAGGAGGGGACGTGAGCCTGCAGATGACTGGACTGCTGCTTCCGCCCGCCTGCTGCCGCCATTGCTGCCGGCCCACTTTTGGCCATATCGACCGTCGCGCCTTCTCCCGCGGCTGACTGACCCGTGACCGATGTGCTCGGTTGGCACTGTTGGGCCATGCGTAGGGTTGCCTCGAGTCGCGGCACTGGTTCCACAGTCGAGAAGGCGTGGTACTGGCGCAAGTGGCGGTGCAGTTTCTCGCACGTAGTAACTGGCGCGCCGGTTACATGACGTGTGGGCCTAGGCCCCCATGCTGGGCGCGTCGAAGTCGAAAGGGTGCGCCCCCTTGGTGCGGTTGCATGCCGCCTGCATGGCGATCCGCCCTTTCACCCGCTGGTCTGGGCGAAAGTGGAGGAGTGCTTGTAACCGCTGGGCAGTTGTGTGCTCCGCGCGTGGCGGTTTGGCTCCTTCTGTCCTGGGCCAGCTTGCATGACGCGTGGGACCCAACCCCTGTGTCGTAGGGGGAGGACCTTGGAGCGTGTTGGTGAAGACTCAGTCCGTGACGGCTGAGGACGTAAGTGGAAAGAGTCGCCTTTAAAAGGAGGGCGACCCCCTTGGATGGCAACCATGTCTTCGCACTCTCCTCATGCATCGCGCCCTTCCACCTTCCGAGCCCCAGGATGGGGAGCGCCCGTGTTGCTTCCGTCTTGTCGTCTTTGGAGGAACGCAACTTTGCGGAAGTTGGTACCTTTCAGCCATCGCTCAGCTTCAAGGATTTTTATCAGGCAGCCCGGCTGCATCCCCTCGCCGGTGGTCACCCAAGACGGTGACCACCAGTTCGATGGTGGGGAGAAGCAAGCCAGGCTGCGACCTCTGCCCCGCCCTCAGCTTCAAGGATCTCCATCATCCTTGCTGGGGCGGAGGGCGAGCTGAGCCGGAGCTCTACCTCCCGCACGGGTTCGTGGTCACCTTCTCCCTCAGCACTCAGGGGAGAGGGCGCTCACCGGCCTAGCGGAAGGGGCGGACTTCGACAATGTGGGGCTGGTCGTCCGCAAGCGTCGTCAGCTCCAGCGCGTTGGGCTCGCTGGCTCAGCTAGCTCTGGCTCGGCTCCCGACGCCCCCTCCCGCCGTCGGGTGGAGTGCGGCTATCATTGTCATGAGCCGGGATGAGGTCCTCGGGGGACAGCTGGGCGCAGGTGGCTGGAGAAGTCCTCATCGCCGACGGGATCGCTGCTGCCATCTGCGCTCCGGGCCTCCGGCTCTTTGGCTTTGATAGCTTGTCCTCGGCCCTCGAGTGGGGGCGTGGGCGAGGGCCTTGTCGCAGTAGCGTCTGCCCTGAGGTCATCGCTGCTGCTGTTTGGCCGCCCAGAGCGGAGGTCGTTGTCGCTGCTGCCGGAGCGGGCGGCGGTGAGCCACCTGGGGTTTTGTCGCCCGCAGGCCCTCCAATGTGGGGGGGTTGTTCGTACCTGCGGGGGCGAAACCGGAGTTCTGTTTGTAATGGCACCTTGAGTGCCGGTGTCTTGTTCATTGCGTCTGTCAGGGCCTGAACATCTAGGTATTTTGGGTGTAATACCATGTTTTTTCCTCATTTCGAGCACTAGGACTCGCCTGTCGGCTAGCTGAACCGCTTAACCAAGTGTGAGTTGCCTCATGCGGAAGGTGACAAGTGAGGTATCCGTATCCCGGAGGCGTAGGAGTCCCTCGGCTCGGTCAGCCTTTGCCGCCCGAGGCTTCTCTTGCTTAGTTAAAGAAACCCTCGGCCGCTCTGCGATGAGCTGGAGCCGGAGGCAGCGGTGTCAGCATGGACAGAGGCGGAGTTGGCTCGAAAAGAATCTTCGTCGGCCGGAGCCTGGCCGGGCCGTCCACTGGCGGGACCAACGCCTGAGTCGGGTCGCCGAGGCCATGAGCCGGGCTGATGTCCTCGGGGGACAGCTGGCTGAGGCTACGGAGCGGTCGGTCAAGCCATCTGCTCGGGCCAGGTTCCTGGAGGAGGCCCTAGCGGCGATGGCCCAGGCGTGGTGCCGACAGGATCCTTCGAGGTGGAGATCCTCCGACCGTGTTGCCGTCTGAGGCCGGGTCGGATTTCGCCGAAGGCGGAGTCGACGCCGAGGGTGCTGCTGCTCCCTCTGCTGATGTCTGATCCTGCAGGAACGGTTTATCTATAGTGTGCGTATGTTTTTTGCGGCCGCCGAGGCCCAAACATACCATCGTCGTGTTGTAAAGCTGTGTTTCTTTTCCCCTTGTTTCGAGTATCAGGACTTATTTGCCGGTAACAGAATTGTTTGTCCGAGCGAGAGTTACTTTTCACGGAAGGTGATGAGTGAGGTATCCATATCTCGGAGGCGTAGGAGTCCCTCGGCTCGGTCGGCCTTGTCGCTTACGTGTACTCTTACTCGTCCGTAGGATTCTGTTATCGATATAGTCGAGAAGGCACGAAAAATCATTTCGGTAGAAAAGTTTTCGAACATTAAGACTTGTTCGGTCAGCGGAATCGCTTATCCAAGCGTGAGTTACTTATCGCAGAAGGTGATGAGTGAGGTATCCGTATCCCGGAGGCATAGGAGTCCCTAGGCTCGGTCGGCCTTGCTGCTTACGTGTACTCCGTCGTTTTCAGGATCCCACTTTCGAAGTAGTCGAAAAGCACGAAAGATGTTCTGGCAGAAAGACTTTTTCCGAGGAAAATTTTGACGCAGAGGGGGTTCCCCCCTTCGAGCCCCCGAGGGAGGGTCGGGCTTTGCCGAGGCATGGCTGACCCTTCCTTGACGGTTAGACTTTATTTGCGTATGTAAACGAGGTATATGAACGACTTGAAAACATCTTAAGGGTAGAAGCGATATAGCTGTCGGATGTTCCAAGCGTTGCTGTAGACCTCGCCTTGACTGTTGGCCAGCTTGTATGTTCCGGGCTTCAAAATCTTTGCGATGATGAATGGCCCTTCCCAGGGAGGCGTGAGCTTGTGGCGCCCTCGGGCATCTTGTCGTAGCCGAAGCACCAAGTCGCCCACCTGGAGTTCTCGGGACCGAACCCCTTGGGCGTGGTAGCGTCGCAGGGACTGCTGATACCGCGCCGAGTGTAGTAAGGCCATGTCCTGAGCCTCTTCCAGCTAGGCCAGCGAGTCTTCTCAGTTGGTCCGGTTGCTTCGGTCGTTGTACGCCCTCGTCCTCGGGGATCCGTATTCCAAGTCTGTGGGCAGGATAGCCTCGGCCCCATAGACTAGAAAGAACGGCGTGAAGCCCGTGGCTCGGCTTGGCGTCGTTCTCAGACTCCAGACCACCGAGGGGAGTTCCCTCATCCATCGCCTGCCGAACTTGTTGAGGTCGTTGTAGATCCGTGGCTTGAGTCCTTGCAGAATCATGTCGTTGGCACGCTCTACCTGCCCATTCGTCATGGGGTGAGCTACGGCGGCCCAGTCCACCCGGATGTGGTGATCCTCGCAGAAGTCCAGGAACTTTCTGCCGGTGAACTGGGTGCCGTTGTCGGTGATGATGGAGTTCGGGACCCCAAAGCGATGGATGATGTTGGTGAAGAATGCCACCGCCTATTCGGACCTGATGCTGTTTAAGGGTTGGACCTCGATCCACTTGGAGAATTTGTCGATGGCGACCAGCAGGTGCGTGTAGCCCCCGGGTGCCTTCTGCAAGGGACCGACGAGGTCCAGACCCCACACAGCAAACGACCAGGTGATGGGTATCGTTTGCAGGGCCTGAGCGGGCAGGTGGGTCTGCCTTGCGTAGAATTGACACCCTTGGCAGGTGCGTACAATCCTAGTGGCGTCGGCCATCGCGGTCAGCCAGTAGAAACCCTGTCGGAAGGCGTTTCCAACGAGGGCTCGAAGCGCTGTGTGATGACCGCAAGCCCCTGAGTGTATTTCTTGTAATAACTCCTGACCTTCGGCGATGGCTATGCATCTCTAGAGGATGCCTGAGGGGCTGCGGTGGTAGAGCTCCTTCCCGTCACCCAGCAAGACGAACGACTTGGCGCGCCGCGCCAGTCGCCGAGCTTCGGCTCTGTCGAGGGGTAGCTCTCCTCGTTGGAGATATTGCAGGTACGAGGTCTTCCAGTTTCGATTAGGCGTGACCCTATTCCGCTCTTCCTCGACGCGTAGTGCCTCACCCTCGGGGGCCGAGGGTGCCTCAGGCTGAGCCGAGGGTGCCTCGGGCTGAGCCGAGGGCGCCTCGGGCAGGGCCGAGACCTTCTCGGGCTCGGGCGTGTCGTCGGTCTTGACTAAGGGTTGATGTAGGTCTCGGGAGAAGACGTCCAGGGGAACCGTTGTCCGCCCCGAGGCTATCTTAGCCAGCTCGTCCGCAGTCTCATTGTATCGTCGGGCGATGTGGTTGAGCTCGAGCCCGTAGAACTTGTCCTCCAGGCGCCGAACCTCATCGCAGTAGGCTTCCATCTTCGGGTCGCGGCAATGGGAGTTCTTCATGACTTGGTCGATGACAAGCTGCGAGTCGCCACGAGCGTCGAGGCATCGGACCCCTAGCTCGATGGCGATGCGCAACCCGTTAACTAGAGCCTTGTACTCGGCCACGTTGTTGGACGCCGGGAAATGGAGGCGCAGCACGTAGCGGAGGTGCTTCCCAAGGGGTGAGATGAAGAGCAGACCCGCGCCCGCTCCTGTTTTCATCAACGACCCGTCGAAAAACATGGTCTAGAGTTCCGGTTGGATCGGAGCTGCTGGAAGCTGAGTATCGACCCATTCAGCCACAAAGTCTGCCAAGACTTGGGACTTGATGGCCTTCCGAGGGGCGAACGAGATTGTCTCACCCATGATCTCCACCGCCCACTTTGCAATCCTACCCGAGGCCTCTCGGCACTGGATGATCTCCCCAGGGGGAAGGATGACACCACATTCACCGGGTGAGACTCGAAGTAGTGTCGCAACTTTCGCTGCGTCAGAATTACCGCGTACAGTAGCTTCTGAATTTGCGGGTAGCAGATTTTGGTCTCGGACAGTACCTCACTGATGAAGTAGACCAGCCTCTGGACGGGCAATGCATGCCCTTCTTCTCGTCTCTCGACCACGATCACGGCGCTGACCACCTGAGTGGTAGCGGCGACGTAGATCAAGAGGGCTTGTCCGGCGGCGGGGGGCACCAAGATGGGCGTGCTTGTAAGGAGCGCTTTTAGGTTCCCGAGGGCTTCCTTGGCCTCGGGGATCCAAGTGAAGTGCTCGGTCTTCCTTAAGAGGCGGTACAGAGGTAGGCCTCTTTCTCCGAGGCGCGAGATGAAACGGCTCAGAGCCGCAAGGCATCCCATGACCCTCTGTACTCCTTTCAAGTCCTTGACGGGCCCCATGTTGGTGATGGCCGCGATTTTCTCCGGGTTGGCCTCGATGCCCCGCTCGGAGACGATGAACCCCAGGAGCATGCCTCAGGGGACTCCGAAGACACACTTCTCGGGATTGAGTTTTACGCCTTTCGCCTTGAGACACTTGAATGTCGTTTTAAGGTCAGAGAGGAGGTCGGAGGCCTTTCTCGTCTTGACTACGATGTCATCGACGTAAGCCTCGACTGTTCGACCAATGTGCTCTCCGAACACGTGGTTCATGCACCTTTGGTATGTCGCACCCGCATTCCTCAAACTGAATGGCATAGTAACGTAGCAGTACATGCCAAAGGGTGTGATGAAAGAAGTCGCGAGCTGGTCGGACTCTTTCATCCTGATTTGGTGATACCTTGAGTAGGCATCGAGGAAAGACAGGGTTTCGCACCCAGCAGTGGAATCCACGATTTGATCGATGCGAGGTAGAGGGTAGGGAACTTTCGAACATGCTTTGTTTAGACTAGTGTAGTCTACACACATCCGCCATTTCCCTCCTTTCTTTCTCACAAGCACAGGGTTGGCAAGCCATTCGGGATGAAATACCTCTTTGATGAACCCTGCAGCCATCAGCTTGTGGATCTCCTCGCCTATGGCTCTGCGCTTTTCTTCGTCGAATCGGCGCAGAGGCTGCTTCACGGGTCGGGCTCCAGCTTGGATATCCAGCGAGTGCTCGGCGACACCCCTCGGTATGCCAGGCATGTCCGAGGGACTCCACGCAAAAACTTCGGTGTTCGCGCGGAGAAAGTCGAAGAGCAATGCTTCCTATTTGGGGTCGAGCTCGGAGCCGATCCGGATCTGCTTGGAGGCATCGTTGTTGGGGTCGAGAGAGACAGACTTAACCGTCTCAGCTGGCTCGAAGTTGCCGACGTGGCGCTTTGCATCTGGCGCGTCCTTGGAGAGGCTCTCTAGGTCGGCGATGAGGGCCTCGGATTCGGCGAGGGCCTCGGCGTACTCCACACACTCCACGTCGCATTCGTACGCGTGTCGGTACGTGGAGCCGATGGTGATGACCCCGTTGGGGCCCGACATCTTGAGCTTGAGGTAGGTGTAGTTGGGGACGGCCATGAACTTAGCGTAGCATGGTCTCCCCAGCACTGCGTGGTAGGTTCCTCGGAACCCAACCACTTCGAACGTGAGGGTTTCCTTTTGGAAGTTGGAAGGAGTCCCGAAGTAGATGGGCATATAGAGTTGCCCAAGGGGTTGGACGCGTTTCCCGGGGATGATCCCGTGAAAGGGCGCCGCGTCGGCCCGGATCAAGGACAGATCGATCTGCAGGAGCCCGAGGGTCTCGGCGTAGATGATGTTGAAGCTGCTGCCTCCGTCCATGAGGACCTTGGTAAGCCTGATGTTGCCGATGACAAGATTGACAACGAGCGGGTACTTTCTTGGGCTCGGCACGCGGTTGGGGTGGTCGCCCTGGTCGAAGGTGATGGGCTTGTCGGACCAGTCTAGGTAGACTGGCGCCGCCACCTTTATCGAGCAGACATCCCGGCGCTCTTGCTTGCGGTGCCGAGCCGAGGCGTTCGCCACTTGCCCACCGTAGATCATGAAGTAGTCTGGACCTCGGGGAACTCCTCTGCCTCGTGATCCTCCTTCTTGTCCTTGTTATGGGCTCTGCCACCTTCCGCCGGGGGCCCGGCCTTGTGGAAGTAGCGCCGAAGCATGACGCACTCCTCAAGGGTGTGCTTGATGGGACCTTGATGATAGGGTCATGACTCCTTGAGCATCTTGTTGAACAGGTTGGCGCCTCCAGGAGGCTTCCGAGGGTTCCTGTGCTCGGCGGCGGCGACAAGGTCTGCATCGGCGGCGTCGCGTTTCGCTTGCGACTTCTTCTTGCCCTTCTTCTTCGCGCCGCGCTTAGCGAATGCCTCGGGGACGTCTTCCGGCTGGCGCCCCTGAGGCTGCTTGTCCTTCCTGAAGATGGCCTCGACCGCCTCCTGACCAGAGGCGAACTTGGTGGCGATGTCCATCAGCTCGCTCACCCTAGTGGGAGTCTTGCGACCCAGCTTGCTCACCAGGTCGCGACAAGTGGTGCCGGCGAGGAACGCGCCGATGACATCCGAGTCGGTGATGTTGGGCAGCTCGGTGCGCTGCTTCGGAAATCGTCGGATGTAGTCCCGCAGGGACTCTCCCGGCTGCTGGCGGCAGCTTCGGAGATCCCAGGAGTTCCCAGGGCGCACGTATGTGCCCAGGAAGTTGCCGGCGAAGGCTTTGACCAGGTCGTCCCAGTTGGAGATCTGCGCAGGAGGCAGATGCTCCAACCAGGCTCGGGCGGCGTCGGAGAGGAACAGGGGAAGGTTGCGGATGATGAGGTTGTCATCGTCCGTCCCACCCAGCTGGCAGGCCAGCCGGTAGTCCGCAAGCCACAGTTCCGGCTTTGACTCCCCCGAGTACTTGGTGATGGTAGTCGGGGTTCGGAACCGGGTCGAGAACGACGCCCGTCGTATGGCCCCGCTGAAAGCTCGCGGACCGGGTGGTTCGGGTGAGGGGCTCCGATCCTCCCCGCTGTCGTAGCGTCCCCACGCCTGGGGTGGTAGCCTCGGCGCACCTTCTCGTCGAGGTGGGCTCGACGGTCGCGGTGGTGGTGCTCGTTGCCGAGGCGGCCCGGGGTCGCAGGCGCTGTGTTCCGCGTTCGCCCAGTGTGGACCGAGGCTTCCCGCATGGATCGGGAAGTCGCGGCGCGATGCTCCGGGGGGGTACCCCTGCCTTCGGGAGGCAGAGCTTTCGGCCCGTCGGACCGCGACATCCTCCAGGAGATTCTTGAGCTCTCCCTGGATACGCCGCCCCTCGGTGGTGGATGGTTCCGCCATCGCTCGGAGTAGTATTGCTGCTGCGGCCAGGTTCTGGTCGACCCCACTGGAAACTGGGGGTAGCCTCGCCCTGGCATCGTCGGAAATGCGGTGCTGGACGTCTTGGGCCAGAAGACGCGCTTCTCCGGCCGGTGCTCGGCCTACCCCCTTCTGCCCGATAGTCTGCCGGAGCTGCACAAGTTGTCCTGCTTCCTTGTCGAGCCTAGCCTGCATCTCGCGGATTTGCTCGAGCTGTGCATCCTGACCCCCCGCAGGGATTGGGACCACAGCTAGCTCCCGAAGGATGTCAACGCGAGGTGCAGTCCTAGGGGGATCACCGTCCTCCGGCATACAAAGATGGTTGCCTTCGTCAATACCTCCTAGATCGCCGTGGAAACATTCGCGACTTAGGCCACAGTCCTCGTTGCCGAGGCTGTGGCTGCTATCGGAGCAATCGGAGAGGCAGTAGTCACATGCGATCATGAAGTCCCGCATGGCACTGGGGTCACCGAGCCCAGAGAAATCCCAACCAGAGTCAGGCTCGTCATCTTCCTCGGAACCCAGGGGACCATAGGTCGAGACGGCCGTCAGTCGGTCCCAGGTTGACCGCATATGATACCCCGGAGGGTTCGAACATGCCTTTATGAAAGCGTCCACCGAAGCGAGGTCGCTTGGTGGGTCGCGGCTGAATGTAAAAGGCATGGGACGGGAAACGGACGGTACCTCTTGATCGACGGGCAGTGACGAAGTCGCGTCAGGGGCGGACTGCACCGTTGTTTGAGGTACGAAGCTAACGCCCAGCAAGTCCTTCGTGAGCGTGCTGGCGTTGTCCGTTAGCTTGGGGTTGGCGTGTTGCGGGGAGACGACGCTCACCTTCGTCTCAGACGTGAGGTCAACGCTCGACGTGTCCCCCGCTGGGGCACCGACGCCGTCGACTCGCTCGACAGCTGACAAGGTGTCGCCTCCTGCTTGGCCATGCCTGCCCCGCCTCCTCCTCCGTCGGTGGGGAAGGTGATAGGACAGACCCGGATATTTCTCTTCCGCCACGTGGGGAAGACGTCGTCGATTCCGCCACCGGCGGGCGGGCTGACGGCCGCCATTGTCGTTGTCGCGCGGCGGAGGAAGGAGTATCATGTCGTAGCTGCCGTCGAGGGACATGAACTCAAGACTCCCGAAACGGAGCATCGTTCCGGGTTGGAGAGGTTGCTGGAGACTACCCATCTGGAGCTTGACGGGAAGCTGTTCGTCAACACGCAGCAGGCCCCTACCTGGCGCGCCAACTGTCGGCGTTTCGACCCCGGGGGGTCCCTGGACTGACGAGTAAATTGTCGCTGCGTGTCCCAGCCCGGATGGGTCGGCGCGAGACGGAACACAAAGGGGGGAAAACAGCAAGGGGAAACCGCGGCCTTCGTGTTGTCCTGCGCCCAGGGCGGATGCGCTTGCAGTAGGGGGTTACAAGCGTTCACGAGGGAGAGAGAGAGAGAGACCGTCCGCCAGCCCGTTCTCCCGCGCGGCCACCTTCCCGTACGAGAGCCCTGGGCCTTCCTTTTATAGACGTAAGGAGAGGGCCCAGGTGTACAATGGGGGGTGTAGCAATGTGCTAACGTGTCTAGCAGAGAGGAGCCAGAGCCCTAAGTACATGCCGTCGTGGCTGTCGGAGAGGTTTTGGCGCCCTGTTCATGTGATGTTGTGGCCGTCGGAGGAGCGCTTGAGCCCTGTGGAAGTACAGTTGTCGGAGCTGTCGGATCCTTGCTGACGTCTCCTTGCTTCCGTAAGGGGCTGAGAGCCGCCGTCGTCATGGAGCACGCGGGGTGCCATCATTATTTGTTTACCGGGGCGAACCAGATGGGACGCCGGTCTTGTTCCCCGTAGCCTGAGCTAGCTAGGGGTAGGGTAATGATGGCCCCCCTTGTGACGTGGTCGGTCCGAGCCCGAGGTCGGGTGAGGTGGAGGCTCCTCCGACGTCGAGGCTGAGTCCGGGCCCGGGGGTCGGGCGAGGCGGAGACCGTCGTCCGAGGTCGAGGCGGAGTCCGAGCCCGGGGGTCGGGCGAGGCGGAGACCGTCGTCCGGCGTCGAGGTTGAGCCCGAGCCATGGGGTCGGGTGAGGCGGAGTACATCTTCCGAGGTCGAGGCTGAGTTCGAGCCCTGGGGTCGGGCGAGGCGGAGTCCGTCTTCCGAGGTCGAGGCTGAGTCCGAGCCCTGGGGTCGGGCGAGGCGGAGTCCGTCGTCCGGCGTCGAGGTTGAGCCTGAGCCCTAGGGTCGGGCGAGGCGGAGCTTCCTATAGCGCCCGAGGCTGGACTTAGCTGCTGTCAGCCTCACTCTGTCGAGTGGCACAACAGTCGGAGCAGGGCAGGCGACGCTGTTTTCCTGTCAGGTCGGTCAGTGGAGCGGCGAAGTGACTGCGGTCACTTCGGCCCTGTCGACTGAGGAGCGCGCATCAGGATAAGGTGTCAGTCGATCCTTGCATTAAATGCTCCTGCGATACGGTCGGTTGGCGTGGCGATCTGGCCAAGGTTGCTTCTTTGCGAAGCCTGCCCGAGCTGGGCCTCGGGTGAGTCGAAGGTACGTCCGTTGCTTGAGGAGACCCTCGGGCGAGGCGTGAATCTGCCTTGGTTTACTGTTCCTGCCCGAGGCTGGGCTCGGGCGAGGCGAGATCATGTCCCTTGAGTGGACGGAGCCTTGACCTGAATCGCGCCCATCAGGCCTTTGCAACTTTGTGCTGATGGGGGTTACCAGCTGAGATTATGAGTCTTGGGGGTACCCCTAATTATGGTCTCCGACACTTTTCTTTGTGCATATTCAATTAATGGAATTAAGGTAGTTAAATAATAAATAAATAAATACAGAAATGTGCATTCCATGCTGGGTTCTTGTATTCTTGCATTTGTATTCGAATTTGTGAGACAAGTTTAAGTTTGAAAATTAGAATTTAAAATGGAAATAGGGAAAATAGAAATTAGAAAATGAAAATAAAAAGAACTACATGTGTGGTGGTGGAACACAAGTTATGAAAGCGTCTTACCCCGTTCTTACAAGGTTCTTACCAGAACTACAGGTGACAAACGATGACTGGTGTGACTGCTCAAAGAGCGTGGGTGTGATTGCAAAGGATTACCTATTCTGCTCGAGAGAAAAAGTGGAGCTATGGAAAGGCTCACTAAATATATATCTGTGGCACACAAGTCAGTAACAGAGAGCAGTGCTGAATAAGTATTCCAAGTACTCATCCTAGTTGTTGGTCTAAAATGTATTAGAACAGTTGGACCAAGGCATCCAAAGGAGGTAGAAAGGGTCTAGATACAACAAGGAAACAAGTTGGGAGTAAAACAAATAGAGAGGTGCACAGATCAAAGACGTTTCTGCTTATGTGGTACTCTTTTTTTCTCTTTTTCCCTGTTTTTTGCTCTAGTCATTGTTTTTTGTGATTTTTATTTTTTTAAAAAAATATTTTTCCTTTTGCAGCAGCACAAAAGAAGGAAACAGACCAAGTTTCAGATTTTTTCTGCAAAGACGTGTCCTTTGGAATTTCTGCAAGTTTGCACTAAAACTGGAATAAATGTTCGGAAAATTAGAACTCGTACTTCCAAGCAGAATTTGGGCATTTTAAAACGGAAAATCCAGCAAAGCAGGAAAGAATCAGATGTGAAATTTAATTCTATGCGGTTTGAAAAAAATGGGCCTGATTCGAGTTCCGAGGCGAAAGTTATGGCTGTTTAAAGTTTGGCCTCTGAATCAGGGTTTCTGGTGAGACGCTGGAAGGGTGAATGGGATCGGTTTTGTGGAGAGGGTCAGGGTGATTGGATTGGTTTATTAAGATTGAGTTTGTTGAATGACAATGGATGGCGATGACCAAACTGACCCAAAAAATTTAAACCAGCAACCTAATTAGGGTTGTTGGCAAGGCAAATGAAGGGTGAATGGGATCGGTTTTGTGGAGAGGTCGTTTTTTATGGATAAGTTAGTTTTGTGGATGGATTGGTTTATTGAGATTGAGTTTGTGGGGTGGAAGCGGATGGTAATGACCAAACTGAGCCAAAACAAATCTAAACCAGCAACAAGACCTTGACCTAGAAAACAAACTGAGAAATGTGGACTCCAAAACTGAATTGTGCAAAGGCTAAGGTGATGGTTTTAGGTCGGGATAAACGGATCATAATATTTTTTTGGCTTTTATGTGGGTTATAAGATGAACAAATGAATCCAAAGGTAAGATTATACCTCAAGGGCAACCTAAATCTTGATACCACTTGATACATGACGAGGCCCGATCTTCCGTGAGGTATGATAAATTGATTGGGTAGAGATCTCGACGTTGTTGATCTAATGCTCTGAGTAAACGGATCCTCACAATCACTAAACCACTACTCTGTTGGTTATCACCCATGACACACGAGTGACCTCACCACAAAGACTTATCCTTGCAAGCGCAATCAAGAATACAAGCAAGAATAGGAAGAACGCAACTGAAACTGTGTTGATTACGAGATGGGGTCTCACAAGCCGATGACAGCGTCATTGTTCGATGACAGAATAGTCTAAGCAAAACCACACCCTAATGTGACGAAGACTTCTGAATAAATAGAGTTTTAGAACGTGCGTGACCCTTGGTCTCGCCCCTAATGGGCTCCGACGCGTTACACAGCCCAATGGCCTAACAAACAGTGTCACAACACCAAAACAAAGTCTGAATATTGACTTGTTTCGAAGATTCCTGTTGACTCCAGATGAATTTTAGGGTGAGATCAATTGGGTTGGTTAGATAATTTCCTTATATTTCCAACCATATCAAGTTCGTCGCAATCAGAATTTGTATGTGTCCTGGGCATTCATTTTAGTGAAGATTGGTCCTGGAACCCGAGATGGAATTGTGTCCGAGTCGGACTTGATCTCCTTCACGTTGTGGATGCCCTTGCTGCTCTTCCTCGACACCTTGGCCTCTCCCAAGTCCTTGCTGATCCTCTCCAAGGTTTCTAATCAACAAAACATCCATGGCCCCAAGTGTAAACTCGAAACCACAATTGACTAGGTTAGAACGAACCTGGAGATTTAGCTGTCGTGCGCGTGAGCGTGTTATCGGTCCATGCATTGTATGTATTGTAGTGATCTCCTCATCACGGCTCTGGACCAGATTAGGACTGCTGGTCCTTATAAATAGAGAGGAGATTTGTTGATCTTTTTTAGAAGAGGATTAGAGAGAGATATGAGACCGGTAGATTCGATCTAATAGATTAGATTAATCCATAACTTTTAGAAATCTTAAGGTATAGCTTTTTGGTTGTTTTGAAGAGCACTTTTTGTATACAAATCTTGATAATTAAGAGTTGGTTGTGCAAGATTAATGTGGTAATATTGTTCCTTTCTCCTTGTCGATTAATTGCTTATCTAGCTTTGATCTTAGATTGATTTGCTTTCTTTAATTGTTACTGATCAATTGATTCATCTGGATCATTGCTAAAGCATCTTTTTATTAAAATATAATGTTCGCAACATTATTTTTTTCTGATTATTTCTTAATTTCGAAGTTAGATCTTGATTGATTTTCGTTACTATCTAGAACAATGATCTTGTTTTGTTAATAAACTTAGATTCGAAAGTCTGATCAATGTGATTCTAGTTTGATTAGATTCATGATTTTATCTAGTTTAATCTGCTAAATGTTGATATCGATCGGAGGTATGGATTTTTGTCAGCAATGTTTTTACTAAAATAACAGTAATCTATTCAGAGTTATAACAGTGGATTAATATGGTCTTGTGATTAAGAGGAGGTCATATTTGTTTTTAAGCTTCGGTAATCATTCACCCTAGCTAGCTTCATACTATTGACATTGACACCTTTTCGGGCGCCAATCACTATAACGAGAATCGGCGGCGGTGCTCTCTGCAGATGCGCGGACGGTCCGTGGCTAGGGGTCGGACGGTCCGCGACCTGGTACAGGGGCTTGGGCTCCCTGCCTGACGGTCGGACGGTCCGCGCCTACAGGCCGGACGGTCCACACTTGCGCAGGGGCAGCGAAGGTTGCCGGCGACGCCTGGATCTCGCTCCCGGGAGGGACCCCGTCGGGGAGGAGAGATCTTAGGTGTTGTCTAGGCTCGGTAGGTCGACCTAGACTCCTCTAATTGACGTAGAGTCGAAGAGAAGCGGAGAATTTGAGGATTGGGATGCTAAACTAGAACTAAACTAGAGCCACTCCTAATGCATAAGGTAAAAACGAGAAATAGACTTGATTTGATCAATTGTTGGGGGTTCAATCGGTCGTAGCCCTTCATCTATATATATGAGGAGGTCTAGATCCGCTTCAAACTATTTCCCGTGGTTTTAGGTAACAAATCCTATGAAAAACTACGAACCCTAACTGACTCTGCGCACGCGCGGACCATCCGCGCCACCACCGCGGATCGTCCGGCCTCAGGGCCAGACCGTGCGCGAGTCTCTTTTTGGTTTCCAACATATGCCCCTGCCTTTTGGTGAAGGTTAACAAACCAAAAGCATATGAACTAAACCTGATGTAAGTCATCGTCTTTTCAAAATGGAGATCATTCAATAAAGCACCAATGTATAAAGGCCGTTTCGGATTGTATCTTCCTCGGCCATGACCATTTGATCGATGGATCAAAAGGAATATAATGGAGGTGCCACCAGTCTGGATAGACAAAGGGACTATACATGTACCATGGATTCATCGTTGTACCATTCCATATTTGAACAGGATAATATACCGACGATGAGTAAACAGGTGGAAAGTACCCTGGTCTCATAGGATGAATAGGCGATGCTTGTTGTGTCGCCTTTCGAGACGTTTTGCTCACCTGTTTCATTTTAGCAGGTGACCAGGGTTTATTCGTTGACCGATCACGTAGAACGGTCTTCTTGCTAGTATTCTTGGAGAGCAACTGATCAAAATTAGGGTCAGTTTTGATCAGCCGACCATATGTGCTTTGCCGTTGCGTCTCTTTCCCTTTTAAAGCTTTATGTGGAGGTTGACGCCTTTGGCCATAGGCGGACTGTCCGGCTGAGTTAGTCGGACCGTCTGTCTGAGCACCGGACCGTCCGCACGTAGGTGTCAGACTGTCTGTGATGCTCAGGTCAGGCTATCGTGCTTGGTCCATTAATTGTGCCTGTCCCTCGGTGCCTCCGGACTTTTTAGCCTTATCGTCCGGAGCCTTTCGAGCAATATCCTTTTGTGATATATTTGACATGCGAGGATTGCCAATGATGATGTCTTTGCTCTTGCCTTTATCGGCCATTTTGGGCCGAACTAAGATCTTTTTGCATGCGATATCTATTGTATTTACAGGAAATGGTTGTGTGTCCACTTGCATCTCCTGAAAAGCCAACCGACCCTCATTTATGGCCGATTGTACCTATCGACGAAAAATATTACAGTCATTGGTGGCATGAGAAAAAGAATTATGCCACTTACAATAAGCACGTCTCTTTAATTCATCCAAAGGAGGGATAGTATGAGTTAATTTAATGTTGCCATTTTTAAGTAGCTCCTCAAATATCTTATCGCATTTGGCAACATTAAAGCTAAATTTAATCTCTTCTTGCCAATTCTTTTGAACCGGCTGTAAGGAAGAACATGCCGAAGATTTGGCCTTTGCTGGCCAAATAAACTCAGCGGTATATACATCTATGGATTCATCATCTGAACTATCACGCTCTATTAGATGTATAGTACGGGTGGCCGATTTTGATGTCTCTTTAAATCGGCTTTCACAGGCTAAAGCCCGCTGATGTAGCTAGGCTATTGAAAAGAACTGGGTCCCATCTAATTTGTCTCTTAAGTAGGATAGCAACCCATTAAAAGCTAGCCCTGCTAGATCTTTGTCTGCGACATGGATCTGAAAGCATCGGTTTCAAGTGTCCCAGAACCTCCGTACATAATCATTAATCGATTCTTCGCGTCCTTGTCGGACTGAAGCTAAGTCATCTAGTCCTAATTCATATTCCCCGGCAAAGAAATGTTCATGAAATTTACTTTCTAACTCATTCTAGGAATTAATGGAATTAGGAGGTAGGGCGGCATACCATGCAAAAGCGGTACCACTAAGGGATAAAGAAAATAAACGAACACGAAATGCTTCTCCATCGGCCAATTCGCCTAGGTGTGCTAGGAGCCTAGGAACTGGCCCATGTGTTCGTGTGTGCTTCTCCCATTCTCACCAGAAAACTTAGAAAATTCTGGTATCCTTGCCCCTTGTGGATATGGGACAGTGTCAAACCGGTGATTATATGGCTTCTGGTATGATCGCCCCACTTTGGCTACACTAACCCCGAACTTATCCCGAAATAGTTCAGTCATCTCTTCCCTAATGCTTTCCATTGCACCCGGTGGCAGACCACCGGATCCTGGGCTGTGGGGCTCATTTGGTCGGGCATTAGCATACCGACCTTCTTGCCGTGACCGATCGATAGTGTTGATCGGTCTGTGATTGTATGGTGCGTTATGGTTTAAATATGTATAGGGCGAAACATACTGCTGCTGTGGTGTGTAATAATTTGGTGCATGGTGCGCAACAGCAGGTTCTGCATATGTGTATCCAGTTTGTACGGTGGTACATCTGAACTGGCCGGTTGTGTTCGCCATTATTGGGGCGCCATGCGGTAGTCCTGGTACGGCCTCGGACTGTCCAGCATAGAAAGCCGGACGGTCCGCGTAAGGCTCGGACGGTCCGAGAAGATGCTCGGACGGTCCGACCGCGTCCAGGGTCACCGATCTGCCAAGCAGGGATGGCGGTGGTGGTACTTGCTCTGGATATGAGTTCATCGGCATACCATATAATGGTTGGGGCTGCAAATCCCCATTTGTTGCCAATGTATTAGACATAGATATCCTATTACGAGTTTCATATGATGGAAAACTAGAAGTAACAGACTTCTCCAACGTACGCGTTAATTTTCCAATTGATTCTTCTAACCCTCCAATCTGTTGTTTCATTTGATTTTGCTGATGATCTACATACTGTTTAATAGACTGGATGTCATCGGGTTTACTTACGTTGGGGACTTGAAGCGAAGATAGAAGAGATGTGACGTCGGTCTCTCCATGTTTGACAATTTTCTAGTGGCGATCCACCGTGTATTGTGATAATAATTTCTCCTTCGCTTGACACAGGTAGTCCTCGTATTGCTGTTGTTCATCGGCCGTCAGACTTTCAACAGCCGGCTTCAGTATATTGTCTGGGGAGATATCGGTGTGATCTTTTGAACAGGCCATTTGAGGGCCTGATTTTTAGTAGATCTAAACACATGTCCCCAGCGTAGTCGCCAAAAGTATGTTGACACCTTTTCGGACGCCAATCACTATAACGAGAACCGGCGACGGTGCTCTCTGCAGAGGCGCGGATGGTCCGCGGCCAGGGGCCGAACGGTCCGTGACCTGGTACAGGGGCTTGGGCTCCCTGCATGACGGTCGGTCGATCCGCGCCTACAGGTCGGACGGTCCGCACGTGCGCAGGGGCGGCGAAGGTTGTCGGCGGTGCCTGGATCTCGCTCCCGGGAGGGACCCCGTCGGGGAGGAGAGATCCTAGGTGTTGTCTAGGCTCAGTAGGTCGACCTAGACTTCTCTAATCGACATAGAGTCGAAGAGAAGCGGAGAATTTGAGGATTGGGATACTAAACTAAAACTAAACTAGAGCTACTCCTAATGCATAAGGTAAAAACGAGAAATTGACTTGATTTGATCGATTGTTGGGGGTTCAATCGGCCGTAGCCCTTCATCTATATAAAGTGAGGTCTGGATACGCTTCAAACTGTTTCCTGAGTTAATCCCGCGGTTTTAGGTAACAAATACGCGAGAAACTAGGAACCCTAACTGACTCTTCACACGCGCGGACCGTCCGCGAGGCTCTTTTTGGTTTCCAACACATACGATCCTACATCTATTACAAGCACAGTTGTTTGATAAAGGTGTCCACTTTCTGTTAAGGAAATGTGCATACATGAACATTAGTTTATAGTAGCAATCTAAGAATTTAAACCTGCTGTTCATGTATGTCCTTTTGCTGGAAGAGCTTCGTGTACTTGCAAGTTGCAAGAAGAGGGTTTTTGTCAACCGCGCCTACAATCTAGCATGACATCAGTCAAGATCCAACCTAGATGGAGAAGACTGCATATAGTTTATATATCGTCCACGTTAGTTAGAATTCATTACCGAATCCTCATCGCGTGTGGTTTGGTAGGTGATATACACATTTGAACCCATAATAAAGCAATGACGTACGTACTGAGCTGAAATCTTCAAGGTCGTTAAGGTCAGAGGGGGGGGGGGGGGGTACATTTTTAGGGTTGATCGAATTTGATCCTAAACAACTTGCTTTTATGAACGGAAGGATCGGAGTAGTACAATATAATCTCATGGCTAAGTGAACCAACCATAAAAACTTGTTTTCCAGTGAATGGACATTGAGGACCTGCCCCCTGCGTTGTCAGACCCTGAGTGATCCTCTGTGTGTGTACTAAGGTGCCGTTTGGTTCACGAAATGTATCGTAAATTGTAATGGTAACGATTCACACTTGAATACCGGCGGTAACAAATTTTAATAAGGAGGTATCCATTTATAGTGTGGTATCAATTACGGTTAGACTTAAACAAACATGATCTAATGTTATTTGTTACTCATTACGTTACCAGTATGTGAACCAAATGGCACCTAAATTTTTCCAAATCATGAGCGTTAGACCTACTAGATGGCTGCATGGCAGCAGATTTTGAATCGAGTTAGAAGGAAAGTTCGGCGGGTGGTTGTAAATTGATGCGTATATGTATTGTACAGCTGGAAACATGTCCGAGGCGAGCTACTTGGAAGCTTTCAAAGTGACAGAAATACGACGAAAGCTAGATATGAGTTGTAGTGTGGCGACTCGTCCATTTATATTTTACTTGAAATGATTACTCGGGAGAAGCCGGTTGCTTGACTTTGACTGGCATAGGCGCAGAGATCGAGTACACACGGGAGCCTGCCGCGCCCGCCTTGCAACCTATAGGCCGAGTGATATGTCTCAAGTGATAGATTCTGTGCTGATCAATTCATAAGCCCCTAAAATACCAGTCTGTAACTGTAAATCTGGATGACGAGTAGGTCTAATCTACTTAGAGGTATAAGGTTACATACCTTTATTGTTGTTCAGGGCAGCAGCAATGGTGACAACGTCTTGCATCGTAGACCCGCTTCCTCTGTCTCTCTGCGTGTTTTATGGAGGAGTCTGATTCCCGTCGCCGGTCGGCAGTGGATCATCTCCTCCAGTGACACCTGCAGGGAGGGTCCGATCCTTGGGAGATCGAAAAATCACGGGAACTAACGCCATAGATCGCAGTTCTTTCAATCACTCTGAACGCCTAAGTGATGGGACATGTGGAATGTCGATTAGTGTTTTGTGGTCGAGCGTTAGCGTTGGCTAAACTCGTCGCACTCCTTGATCGTATTTATATAGCGTCGTGTGACAGGTGGCTATAACCAACGGTTAGGATAGCTCCTGATCAGAGACAAGATTAGATAGCTAGGATTAACTTTACTCCAGGTCATGTTAAAAGTCTTGTGTAGAGGACACACCCTAACATCAAGAATCTGTAGGTCCAAGGCTCCAAGACTTTGGATCACGAGTGGTTGTTTTGACTGGCATATGTATGTAGCTGCATATGACCACTGCATGCCACACGTACGCCTGAATTACCCTTCTCGAAATGTGAATAGGCATCGGCGGCAGTGGACCGCAGCCACCGGTGGTGCACACAAGTCATGCCCGTGGATCGAGCGAGGACACTTGCGGCGTTAGTCACGTGCATTCATTCACAACGTGCTTTACCAGTATATATAAGTACTACTTCACTAGAAGCAACGTGCTTAATTCGATCTGTTTTTGGCGGGAATTATTATTGTGTTGCCGGTTCGGCGTTGAAAGACCTTTTCAGAGATGAAGCTGATGCTGTCCGAAGAACAGGGCCGGCGGGTAGGTGATAGGGGGTATGTAGAAAGACAAACAGAGAAACTAACCACGCCAAGAACTCAACTCATATGCAAGCGTGTGTTGTTGGCCGAGAAGTCAAGTCAACACCCATCTTTCGGCTAAGCCTGTTCTTGAAGTTTTGAAATTGGCACTAAACACGGATGCTTACGTACTGTCTGGTTGGTAGATTGCTCATCACCTTAATTTATCATCACAAGCTACAAGTCAGAATTATCTACGGGCATGTGAAATTGGCTTTCTTATATCTGATGACCAAATCACACTGACGATGCCTTTGCCAAATTTCAATTTAGAACGTGCTGAAATTGACGGTACAATTTTCTAGCACAGCGCGTTTATTATTATTATTATTATTATTATTATTATTATTATATATATATATATATATATATATATATATATATATATATATATATATATATATATATATATATGAATGTCATATTAGGGCATGTTTAAACCCACTAGAGCTAACGATTCGCTGGCTAAAAAATTGTTGGAATTAGCTAGCTACCAAATAGTTGGCTAACTATTTACTGATTTTAGCTGGGTTGAGCCAGTTACTAACTAATGAGTAAATAATGGTATCGCTAATAGTTAGATGGACTATAAGTTGTGGTTGTTTGGATGTCCTAGAGCTAAAAGTAGCTAATAGCTAAACTATTAATTGTTGTATTTGGATATCTAAAGCTAATTTTAGCAGTTAACTATTACATCTAGTGTATTCAAAATGACCTAGCTAGTACGATGAACAGACAACACAACAGTAAAAGAATGTTCTTGTAACTGTTTTGTTTCTGGTTGGAGCTACATTTACTTGCAAGTTGCAACTGGAGTGTGTATGCCAACAACCACCTACAGTTTTGCATGCATGGCATCGGTCAAGTTTCAAGCAACCTACCAAAATATTGAGAAGACTCCAGCAACCTACCAACTCAAGTGTGACTGCTGCTTTGTTTAGCACCAAAATTTGGTAGCAATATCCCATTTGCGTGCGATACGTACGTAGATGGTACATGGAACCATAAAATAATAAATTGAACTGAATGTTTCATGGTCAAGGTCACAGTACGTAGCCTCGTCCATAAGATCATTAATTATTTTAGAGAACGAAAATAGGTCACGTGCCAATATGGTATTATTGGCCATACATGCTTGCATGGACTTCGAAACTTATGTGTTATTTTTTACCAAAGGAAAAACCCGGTACACGCACTACCGGAACAAGATCTTCGCTGTATGCCAAAGCCTCGATAGCACTCAATAAAAGCTTTGCCGAGTGTGCAAGAGGACTCGGTGAATAGTTTATAGGCAATATCCTTTTTGCTGAGCACTTTATGACAGCCACTAAACAAAGTCTTTGCCGAATGCCAGCTGATACTCGGTAAAGAAAAGTCACCGTGATGGTGCCAAGTGACGATGACGGAGCATTTTATCGAGTATCATTGTGCGCGAGGTGTAACATTCAACAAAAAAAAAAATTACCGAGTGTCCGAGATTTTGCACTCCGCAAACTTCAGAGCACTCGACAAAGAACGTGTTTCCGATAACATGTGTAACATAAGTATAAACGCATGCAGGCATGCATATACATTCTACACATATGGATTACCAAAATTAGATCTCAGGACTTGAATATAGTATTTGTTAAGTTGCAATCACGTAATGGTGAGCATTATGTCAATCCTCTAATCACACATATGGGATTCAACTCCATCAAAACCGGTCATTTCACACGTATGTACATAAACTAAAACAGAGATAATTATTATATAGCCACTGCTCGAAAAAGAGCCATTAGGACCGGTTGTTAGGAACTCGCTACGCTATCGGATTTCTATCTGGTACTAGTCAATCAAGACTAAATTAAGTGCTAATCTATCTAGTCTCGGTTGTATGACCCGATACTAAAAATGACCTTTATAATATCGATTCTTAACTTGGCTCAAACTGGTACTAAAAGATAGCTCTTTAGTACCGGTTCATAGCTCGAACCGATACTAAAGATATTTTAGTACCAATTCAATCCAAGAACCGGTACTAAAATCGTTTCTTATTCTATACACTAGGTTAGTGCCCGTGCGTTGCAACGGGAACATATAATATCATGATAACTTATATATAAATGTGTTATATTGTTATGAGAAAAGATTTTGTAATCTATTGGTGATCCTAGCTATACATATAAATTTTGTGATCTCTGGACCATTGATTAGAAAGAAAAAGGCTCCAGTCTCGTTTGCAACAGCACGAGCAATAAGAGTCTTTCCAGAACCAGGTGGCCCATTGCCCTTTGGTGGCTTCACACCAATAGATTTGAAAAGCTGAGGATGGCGTAGTGGAAGCTCAACAAGCTCTCTGATTTGGGCCATTTGCTTTCTAACTCCAACATCATAATAACCAACTTCATCAAGACGCTCCTCATCCTCTCTCTTAATAGGCTCCCCATCACAAAATATTTCAGTATCTGGGCAACGATACAATATTCAGAAGGGTCAGTCTCTATCACTTTGAATTCCACGCTTCTCATTCCACCCATGACAAGGAAAAGGTCTCCTTTCCTCATGGGCCTGTATGCTTCTAGGAAGTATGTTGCACAGTTCCATAAGGGGTGTTATTATGACAAAACAGCTGCAAGGTCTACATGAAATGGCAGAAACAATATACAAGCATATTAATTAGGTAGTATAAATGGCAGACTCCTCCTTGATCAGAACTCAGTAAACCATTGACAACAAAAGAAAAGGGAGCTACTTCAGTTGAAGTAGCATGAGAAATAAGTGCCATGGAGCCATGCTGATGCCCAAAAAAACCTAGATCAACTAAGAAATTCACAAGATCAGAAACTTATGTTTCAAGAAGGCATCAAATAGGTTCCCTGTAATGCCTTGAACTGTATCATCAATTGGAAGAATGTGCACACGCTTCCCATATTTCACATCCTGGCATTGGTGGACAAACAGTAGCCATAAAGAGACTTTAAAAAAGATAGGCCAACCCATATCCAATTGACCAGTCCCTTGAACACACTTGAGTTACAAGTACAGCCATCAAATCCAAATTATCACGATAGGGATCACAAAAAAAGAATTTTGTATGCAGCACATCATCTTCATCTAGCAGAACAATGAAGACAAATTTGAATAATACTAAATAGTGTTGCTTCCCTGTTCTAACTATGAACAATGAATTAATCATGCATTACTAAATAGTGTTGATTCTCTGTTCTAACTATGAACAATGAATTAATTCATACAAAAAGAATGGTTGCATTTAAATATAGAACAAATGTATGAGGAGATTTGAACATAACAAACCAAGTATATTAAAATATGTTACTGAAGCAAGCAATAAAAGAAATCTAGATTACTACTACCTTCAAATGAATCAATGGTGTACGAATGTGAATTGGTAAATTTCTAAAATCTACACATTACAGCAGCAAAGCAGAGGGAGCCCAAATACCCTCACTGCCTCAGCATACTCAAGTTCTCAAACAATACAACAAATTACAACATTAAACACTTCAGCAAGTACTTGAGATAAAAGCTAAGTTTATTTCTAACAGGTATGCACTCCAAATACACGGAATTCAGATCGAACACACAGAGATCGGTCACGTGATAATACAATATGCTAAATTAGCTCAACATCCCAAAGTTGTTTCAACAAGCTCAGATTAGCCATATAATATAAGACCTTGAGGAGCACAATATCGTCGCGGAAGAGCTGCAACTTCTGTCAGGGTGCAATGCGACGATGGAGTTATCGTCGTTGGTGGCCTCGTCGACGACAATGCGGTTCGGTGACTTTTTTCTCTCTAGTATCGCCGTCGAGTAGACCTTCTTCTCCTTCCTACACAACTGACGCTTGCATTGTAACTTCATCGGAGAAAAAAGAATGATAGGATATAAAGTAATGGTTGCCAATGTCACAAGAAATGTAACTACTACCGGAAAGAATTTTGCTACCTTTTAATGTTACTCGTAATCAGAATGTTTGCATGGAAGTACATTGTTTTTACGAAGTAGTAGTCGCGCTGAGCACTCACCTGGTCTTTTTACAACAACACTTTCCAGTATTGCATCTCCACGAGCGCTTTCACAGATCGGTCATGGGTAGGACAGTGTGATCCGGTAATTGAGATACCCAAGCCAGATTATCCGACTGTGACAAAATGCATGCACACGACTAAGGGATAGAATTGCACAAGATGAACAATTGCAAGGCGTCAGTGCAATGGCATGGTGATGGGAACTAAACCGTGAAAGCTAGTGCATAAACAAGGTGGCTGCTTACTCACCCTCCAAGATGGTTTCCGATGATCCCTCATACTGTCTACAAATTCTCATTATGTCGTATTATCATAGCTAACTGATGTGTCAGATCATCCTATAGAAACAACGCAAAGGCCAATAAGAATCACAGTGAAAAGCTTTGAAATAAATACCTTCTTTACCACTGGATTCCAAATATGTTTAAATCAAATTAAATGTTTCTTGTTGATTTCTTGTGTAGGTTGCATGCATTGTTCAAGATTGATCACGATAGAGTAAAATTCACCTTATTTCCAAGGTAGCCCATTAATCCCCTCCCAGCACAGGACACCTTCAGATTTTGTAATGTCTTCTTCATCTCTTTCAGAGCCCAAATCATTAGGAACAATCCAACCATCTGATTGCTTGCAACCAGACAGTACCTAGTCATGGAAATTAAACAAACAAAAAAATGAACTTAGTTTTACAAACATGATTTGAAAAGTTCAATTATATATTGTGAAGTCGAACTGTCTTTTCTAGTAAAGAAGGCATGATCAAATTGACAATGGCTGCAGCCACGGGCTGATCCGTTGCATTCTTCCATGCGCGGAGCATTTCCGTATCCTTGCGCCATCAAAGAGAACACTGAATGCCATGTTGAAAACCATGATAGACATTTTATGAAGACTTGGTTGCCGATTGAAAAGAACAAAATCCCCATCATTGAGATGCCTCTCCACCTGGGAGAATCCAAAATGAGTAAAAACATAAACTTTACAAAAGCAACAACTTCTATAGTCAGCAGCAGCTATAATCATAGTGAAAGTTGATATTTACCTTGTAACCAAGCTCCAGATGCTGATCGCTGCTTTTCTTCACATACCGAAGATCAAGCTCTGACCATCTCCCCTGATAATGTATTTTGCACCGGTCTTTCCTGGGGGAGGGTGAGGCCCATATTCAACAAGTACGAGCAAATTGCTTCGTATCAGTCCATACTCCCGCACAAACCACCTCTGCTTATCCATTTATTTTGCACTCAAGACAAACACGTATAACAGAGTATAAACCCATCACAGGATGGCACATGTAATGGGTGTTCGAGTTTTCGTGATCTTCCCAAGCTACAAGACCCAATTTACTACTACCACAGATGAGGTCTCTAAAGTCTAGGAATTGATTCGAGGTTGTATTTCTCCGATATCAGTCTGTTATCCACCCCTGGTTGGGTTCTTGATTGTTTTAGAGCATTCAGCGTCTGAAGGTACGAGTAGGAGGCATTCTGATTGGGAGGCAGGGGGCTTGGATTGCTGATCTTGCTTGCCAGGAAGCGCCTGATGAGCCCTCTGAGGAATGGAGCCATTGTGTCTGGCTTGTACTCCAGAAAATACATGATTCCTCCCATGCACATGCAGAAAAGAGCCACCTGCAAACACTACCAAGTTACTGTTTTTGAAAAAAGATGGCACATGCTAGGTCGGTAGATCCAGGATGCTAAGAGAGACTTCATATTGAAAATGAAAAGTTTGCAAAGAAAATAAATTAACATATACAAGATATACTTCAAAGCACTAACATCAAAAGTTCAGACCCCTAACTTTGTATTGCCAACAACAAGGCCAAAAATAATTAGTATGGTCTGCGTCATTTTGGGAAAAAATAGTCCCCTCCGAGTTTTTGTACGTACTTGTCATGGTCTAGATCATGCTAGAATAATTCAAACATGAAAGTGTTAGATGCATAGCCATCTATCCAACCAACCCACCCTCAACCCCAAATGATCATAATCATGGCCATGCTCTTGTTGCAAACCACGAGCTTTATAATGCTTAAGAGAAAAACTGATGAACTCATTTACATGTAATAAGACGAATATGAGGATAACGAATATGTTGATTCATTTGTGCTAGAATTTATTGCTTTTCAAAGAAACCAAGGCTTTCTTTTGCATGAATATTCAGTATACAGTCAAAATACACACTATATGGACTTGTGGATCCGCTCCATAGAGGCATCAGGGGAGACCATAACACAGGAAGGTCAAAACAGCACCTGATGGAGCATACATTCATGCTGCTGCTTCGCTTATCTCTATTCCCAAGTGTCGTTGCTGCGGTCTGTTGCAAACAAGATGGAGGAGGGGTTCATCGGGGCGCGCAGGAGGAGCTGCAATGGCTACCAGCGGCTACGGGCACCACCGCCGCCGACTCCGGGCATAGGCACCTGCAGGCTCGGACGACGAGCGGTCCTCGGCTCGGGAGGCTGGAGGTTTGTCCGGCTACGCCGCTGCCGTGCCAGCGCGCCGCGGTGGTCGTCGACGCTGCAGCTGCTCAGCCGGATCCTCGACACGTACATCACCTCCATGCTGTCGCAGCCACTGAACATGCCGCCGCCGAAGCTGCGCCGTGATGCTTCACCGGGGACGGGGTCGTCGAGACGCCGTGATGCCGGCGAGAGCGGGAGATGCGTCTTGCTCGCGGAGGCGGCGCCCGAGAACGCCACGACGGAGGGAGGAGGAGGCGACTCCTCATCGCGGAAGGCCTAGGGTTTCGGGGGGATGCATCGCGAGCGGGGCAGGGACACTGTGGCGTGCGTCCAGGGGGAGTGGGGCGAGGAGGAGGGGGAGCTAGGCGCGGCTGCGGTGTCAGACGGTGATGATTTGTCGCATATTGATGGATGGTGCAGATTGGCTGAAGGCAGAACCAGGGGAGGCAGCCTATCGCTTAGAGCCTTAATAGGTAGTATAGATTTATAAATTGGTATTGATGGATATTGTCGGAGGGTAAATCTCTACGGCCGGGTGGCAGATTGCACCCGCCCTAATTCCTAAAATGAGGAGGGGCCTAAGCGTCTTGCTTGTTACGAGGTTGGTGGATGAACACACGAGAGCACATGAGGGTTTAGAGTGGTTCGGGCCGCCGGGGCGTAACACCCTACTCCACTGTGTAATGTATTGTGAGTCTGAGCCTCCTCCTTTGTAACGTCGCATGCCTCCCCTTTTATAGCTGAAGGGGGGCATGCACAAAGGCACTGAGCCCCGACATGTGGGCCCAGGGACAGAGAATATAACACTTGGGACTATAAATATTTGCTGCCGGGGCAATCTCCTTGCGTCCTGTCACCCGAGATCTGTGTATCTTCGGCGTGCAGGGGAAGCTTCTTGTAGAAGAGGTAACACAGTGCGCTGCCTGGCACGGGTGCACTGTTCGCCAGAAGACCCAGCAGAAGCGCCGCCTGCTGGATGACCTTGACGCCGCCTGCCAGCGGATGGGACAGGACGCATTAAATGCTAAGAGGGCACGTCGCCCATCAGCGTAGTGGCAGGCGGCACATCCTCTCCTCAATAAATGCAGGGGCTGCATGGCTTTACGTCAGGCTCGGCCCGATGGCTTATGTCATGGGCCACAAGCAGCGGGTCTCCGCCTGAGCGGGAAGTGAAGAGCAAGGCGTGGACACGTGTCAGCACCGGACCCCTACTCACGCCAGGGTCCTCCTCGTTCCGGGACCTTGCTGAGGTTCGAACCTTACTCGGAGGCTCCGGACTTATACGTATAGGGGTCCGGTGTCCTTTTGTGGAGGTCCGGATCCCACGATACATACTGGGATGTGTTGTCTTTTCTTGCAACGTGGCGCCCTTTGGCCTGCCCATGCGGTAGGGTCAGGCGTCGTCCTCCGCGTGGCCTGGAGACGTCGCATGGGTGCGGCGTCTTCATGCTGTAGAAGAGGGTACCCCTGATTTAGGGTACCGATAGTGGCCCTGAAAGGGAATTAGGCTTACACCTATTTCCTAAATGATTTTGGTGGTTGAATTGCCCAACACAAATAATTAGATTAACTAGTTTGCTCTAGTGTACAAGTTATACATGTGCCAAAGGTTCACACTTAGCCAATAAAAGGACCAAGTATTGGGTTCAACAAAGAGAGCAAGGGATAACCGAAGGCACCTATGGTCTGGCGCACCGGATAGTGTCCGGTGCACCACCGGACAGTGTCCGGTGCACCAGGGGACTTCACGCTGAACTCCTCACCTTCGGGAAAATCTAGAGGCGCTCCGCTATAATTCACCGGACAGTGTCCGGTGCTCCAAGGAAGAGCGTCTCAGGAACTCGCCAGCTTCGGGAATTTGCTCCGCTATAATTCACCGGACTGTCCGGTGAACCAGCAGAGCAACGACTACTTCGCGCCAACTGTCACCTGCATGCGCATTTAATGCGCGGCAGAGCGCGCAGAAGTCAGGCACACGCACGCTGGCACACCGGACACTCTATAGTACATGTCTGGTGTGCCACCGGACATCCAGGCGGGCCCAGAAGACAGAGCTCCAATGGTCGGAACCCAACGGCCTTGGTGACGTGGCTGGCACACCGGACATGTCCGGTGTGCACCGGACTGTCCGGTGCACCATACGACAGTCAGCCACCACCAAACGACTAGTTTGGTGGTTGGGGCTATAAATACCCCCAACCACCCCACATTCAAGTCATCCAAGTTTTCCCACTTCAACTACTTACAAGAGCTCTAGCATTCAATTCTAGACACACCCAAGTGATCAAATCCTCTCCAAACTCCACACAACGCCCTAGTGATTAGTGAGAGAGATTTGCTTGTGTTCTTTCGAGCTCTTGCGCTTGGATTGCTTTCTTCTTTCTTTGATTCTTCATTGCGATCAAACTCACTTGTAATTGAGGCAAGAGACACCAATCTTGTGGTGGTCCTTGTGGGAACTTTGTGTTCCAAGCATTTGAAAAGAGAAAGCTCACTCGGTCTGAGGGACCGTTTGAGAGAGGGAAAGGGTTGAAAGAGACTCGGTCTTTGTGACCACCTCAACGGGGAGTAGGTTTGCGAGAACCAAACCTCGGTAAAACAAATCCTCGTGTCACACCTCTTATTTGCTTGCGATTTGTTTTGCACTCTCTCTCGCGGACTCGATTATATTTCTAACGCTAACCCGGCTTGTAGTTGTGATTATTTTTGAGAATTTCAGTTTCGCCCTATTCACCCCCCCTCTAGGCGACTTTCAATTGGTATCAGAGCCCGGTGCTTCATTAGAGCCTAACCGCTCGAAGTGATGTCGGGAGATCACGCCAAGAGGGAGATGGAGACCGGCGAAAAGCCCACTACAAGCAACGAGAAAGCTCTATCGGGAGAGTCCCGCAACAAGGAGAAGAGGAAGGAAAAGAAGAAGGAGAAGAAGACTTCTTCTCACAAGTCGCATCGGAGTGGCGACAAAATAAAGAAGATGAGGAAAGTGGTCTACTACGAGACCGACACTTCATCACCTTCTACCTCCGGTTCCGACGCGCCCTCCATAACTTCTAAGCGCCATGAGCGCAAGAAGTTTAGTAAGATCCCCTTACATTATCCTCGTACTTCTAGACATACTCCATTACTTTCCGTTCCATTAGGCAAACCGCCAACCTTTGACGGTGAAGATTATGCTAGGTGGAGTGATTTAATGAAATTTCATCTAACCTCACTCCACAAAAGTATATGGAATGTTGTTGAGTTTGGAGCACAGGTACCATCCGTAGGGGATGAGGATTATGATGAGGACGAGGTGGCCCAAATCGAGCACTTCAACTCCCAAGCCACAATCATACTCCTCGCCTCTCTAAGTAGGGAGGAGTACAACAAGGTGCAAGGACTAAAAAGCGCCAAAGAAGTTTGGGACGTGCTCAAGACGGCGCACGAGGGTGATGAACTCACCAAGATCACCAAGCGGGAAACGATCGAGGGGGAGCTCGGTCGCTTCCGTCTTCGCCAAGGGGAGGAGCCACAAGATATGTACAACCGGCTCAAGACCTTGGTGAATCAAGTGCGCAACCTCGGTAGCAAAAAGTGGGATGACCACGAGGTGGTTAAGGTTATTTTAAGATCTCTTATTTTCCTTAACCCTACTCAAGTACAATTAATTCGTGGCAATCCAAGATATACACTTATGACTCCCGAGGAAGTAATCGGGAATTTTGTGAGCTTTGAATTTATGATCAAGGGCTCACGAAGGATCAACGAGCTTGATGGCCCCTCCACGTCCGAGGCACAACCGGTCGCATTTAAGGCGACGGAGGAGAAGAAGGAGGAGTCTACACCAAGTAGACAACCAATCGATGCCTCCAAGCTCGACAATGAGGAAATGGCGCTCGTCATCAAGAGCTTCCGCCAAATCCTCAAACAAAGGAGGGGGAAGGACTACAAACCTCGCTCCAAGAAAGCGTGTTACAAATGTGGTAAGCCCGGTCATTTTATTGCAAAATGTCCTATATCTAGTGATAGTGACACGGGCGACGACAAGAAGGGGAGAAGAAAGGAGAAGAAGAGATACTACAAGAAGAGGGGCGACGATGCCCATGTTTGTCGAGAGTGGGACTCCGACGAAAGCTCTAGCGACTCCTCCGACGACGAGGACGCCGCCAACGTCGCCATCACCAAGGGCCTTCTCTTCCCCAACGTCGGCCACAAGTGCCTCATGGGAAAGGACAGCAAAAAGAAGAAGGTTAAATCTAAATCCTCCACTAGATATGAATCCTCTAGTGATGAAAATGCTAGTGATGAGGAAGATAACTTACACACTCTTTTTGCCAACCTAAACATGCAACAAAAAGAAAAGTTAAATGAATTAATTAGTGCCATCCATGAGAAGGATGACCTCTTGGACACCCAAGAGGACTTCCTAATCAAGGAAAACAAAAAGCATGTTAAGGTTAAAAATGCTTATGCTCTAGAAGTTGAAAAATGTGAAAAATTATCTAGTGAGCTAAGTACTTGCCATGAGACTATAGACAACCTTAGAAATGAGAATTCTAATTTGTTAGCTAAGATTGATTCTATTGCTTGTAATGTTTCAATTCCCAATCTTAGAAATGACAATGATGATTTACTTGCTAAGATTGAAGAATTAAACATGTCTCTTGCTAGCCTTAGGATTGAAAATGAAAAATTGCTTGCTAAGGCTAAAGAACTAGATGTTTGCAAAGTTACAATTTCCGACCTTAGAACTAAAAATGATATACTGCATGCTAAGGTTATAGAATTAAAATCTTGCAAACCCTCTACATCCACCGTTGAGCACACTTCTATTTGTACTAGATGTAGAGATATTGATGTTAATGCTATACATGATCACATGACTTTAATTAAACAACAAAATGAGCATATAGCAAAACTAGATGCTAAGATTGCCGAGCATAACTTAGAGAACGAAAAATTTAAATTTGCTAGAAGTATGCTCTATAGTGGGAGACGCCCTGGCATCAAGGATGGCATTGGCTTCCAACACGGAGGCAATGTCAAACTTAATGCCCCTCCTAAGAAATTGTCCAACTTTGTTAAGGGCAAGACTCCCATGCCTCAGGATAACGAGGGTTACATTTTATACTCTGTCGGTTATCCCAAGGATAAGATTAGGAGAATTCATTCTAGGAAGTCTCACTCTGGCCCTAACCATGCTTTCATGTATAAGGGTGAGACATCTAGCTCTAGGCAACCAACCCGTGCTAAGTTGCCTAAAAAGAAAACTCCTAGTGCATCAAATGATCATGACATTTCATTTAAAACTTTTGATGCATCTTATGTTTTAACTAACAAATCTGGCAAGGTAGTTGCCAAGTATGTTGGGGGCAAGCACAAGGGGTCAAAGACTTGTGTTTGGGTACCCAAAGTTCTTGTATCTAATGCCAAAGGACCCAAAACCATTTGGGTACCTAAAGTCAAGAACTAAAAATGTTTTGTAGGTTTATGCATCCGGGGGCTCAAGTTGGATTATCGACAGCGGGTGCACAAACCACATGACAGGGGAGAAAAAGATGTTCTCCTCCTATGAGAAAAACCAAGATCCCCAACGAGCTATCACATTCGGGGATGGAAATCAAGGTTTGGTCAAAGGATTGGGTAAAATTGCTATATCTCCTGACCATTCTATTTCCAATGTTTTTCTTGTAGATTCTTTAGATTACAATTTGCTTTCTGTATCTCAATTATGCAAAATGGGCTACAACTGTCTATTCACTGATGTAGGTGTCACTGTCTTTAGAAGAAGTGATGATTCAATAGCATTTAAGGGAGTGTTAGAGGGTCAGCTATACTTGGTAGATTTTGATAGAGCTGAACTCGACACTTGCTTAATTGCTAAGACTAACATGGGTTGGCTCTGGCACCGCCGACTAGCCCATGTTGGGATGAAGAATCTTCACAAGCTTCTAAAGGGAGAGCACATTTTAGGATTAACAAATGTTCATTTTGAGAAAGACAGGATTTGTAGCGCATGCCAAGCAGGGAAGCAAGTTGGCGCTCACCATCCACATAAGAACATCATGACGACTGACAGGCCACTGGAGCTCCTACACATGGATCTATTCGGCCCGATAGCTTACATAAGCATCGGCGGGAGTAAGTACTGTCTAGTTATTATGGATGACTATTCTCGCTTCACTTGGGTGTTCTTTTTGCAGGAAAAATCTCACACCCAAGAGACCTTAAAGGGATTCTTGAGACGGGCTCAAAACGAGTTCGGCTTAAGAATCAAGAAAATTAGAAGCGACAACGGAACGGAGTTCAAGAACTCTCAAATTGAAGGCTTCCTTGAGGAGGAGGGCATCAAGCATGAGTTCTCTTCTCCCTACACCCCTCAACAAAATGGTGTAGTGGAAAGGAAGAATAGAACTCTATTGGACATGGCAAGAACCATGCTTGATGAGTACAAGACTTCGGATCGGTTTTGGGCCGAGGCGGTCAACACCGCTTGCTACGCCATCAACCGGTTATATCTACACCGAATCCTCAAGAAGACATCTTATGAACTCCTAACCGGTAAAAAGCTCAATATTTCATATTTTAGAGTCTTTGGTAGCAAATGCTTTATTCTTGTTAAAAGAGGTAGAAAATCTAAATTTGCTAAGACAGTAGAAGGCTTTTTACTAGGATATGATTCAAACACAAGGGCATATAGAGTCTTTAATAAGTCCTCCGGACAAGTTGAAGTTTCTTGTGACGTTGTGTTTGATGAGACTAATGGCTCTCAAGTAGAGCAAGTTGATCTTGATGAGATAGGTATTGAAGAGGCACCGTGCATCGCGCTAAGGAACATGTCCATTGGGGATGTGTGTCCAAAGGAATCCGAAAAGCCTCCAAATGCACAAGATCAACCATCCTCCTCCACGCAAGCATCTCCACCGACTCAAAATGAGGGTGAGGCTCAAGTTGATGAAGGAGAAGATCAAGCAAATGAGCCACCTCAAGATGACGGCAATAATCAAGGGGGAGATGCAAATGAGCAAGACAAGGAGGATGAAGAGCAAAGGCCGCCACACCCAAGAGTCCACTAAGCAATCCAACGAGATCACCCCGTCGACACCATCCTCGGCAACATTCATAAGGGGGTAACCACTAGATCTCGTGTTGCACATTTTTGTGAGCATTACTCTTTTGTTTCCTCTATTGAGCCACACAAGGTAGAGGAAGCACTACAAGATTCGGATTGGGTGGTGGCGATGCAAGAGGAGCTCAACAACTACACTAGAAATGAGGTATGGCATTTAGTTCCACGTCCTAATCAAAATGTTGTAGGAACCAAATGGGTCTTCCGCAACAAGCAAGACGAGCATGGTGTGGTGACAAGGAACAAAGCTCGACTTGTGGCCAAGGGATACTCCCAAGTCGAAGGTTTGGATTTCGGTGAAACCTATGCACCCGTAGCTAGGCTTGAGTCAATTCGAATATTATTAGCCTATGCTACTTACCATGGCTTTAAGCTTTACCAAATGGACGTGAAAAGTGCCTTCCTCAATGGACCAATTAAGGAAGAGGTCTATGTTGAGCAACCTCCCGGCTTTGAAGATAGTGAGTACCCTAACCATGTGTATAAACTCTCTAAGGCGCTTTATGGGCTCAAGCAAGCCCCAAGAGCATGGTATGAATGCCTTAGGGATTTCCTTATTACTAATGGGTTCAAAGTCGGAAAGGCCGATCCTACTTTATTCACTAAAACTCTTGAAAATGACTTGTTTGTATGCCAAATTTATGTTGATGATATTATATTTGGGTCTACTAACGAGTCTACATGTGAAGAATTTAGTAGGATCATGACACAAAAGTTCGAGATGTCTATGATGGGGGAGTTGAAGTATTTCTTAGGATTTCAAGTGAAGCAACTCCAAGAAGGCACCTTCCTAAGCCAAACAAAGTATACTCAAGATATTCTAAGCAAGTTTGGAATGAAGGATGCCAAACCCATCAAGACACCCATGGGAACCAATGGGCATCTCGACCTCGACGAGGGAGGTAAATCCGTCGATCAAAAGGTATACCGGTCGATGATAGGCTCTTTGCTATATTTATGTGCATCTCGACCGGATATTATGCTTTCCGTAGGCATGTGTGCAAGATTCCAAGCCGACCCTAAGGAAGCTCACCTTACGGCCGTAAAGCGAATCTTGAGATATTTAGTTTATACTCCTAAGTTTGGGCTTTGGTACCCTCGGGGATCCACTTTTGATTTACTTGGTTATTCCGATGCCGATTGGGCGGGTTGTAAAATTAATAGAAAGAGCACATCGGGGACTTGCCAGTTCTTTGGAAGATCCTTGGTGTCTTGGGCTTCAAAAAAGCAAAATTCGGTCGCTCTTTCTACCGCCGAAGCCGAGTACATTGCCGCAGGACATTGTTGCGCGCAACTACTTTGGATGAGGCAAACCCTTAGGGACTATGGTTACAAATTAACCAAAGTTCCTCTTCTATGTGATAATGAGAGTGCAATCCGCATGGCGGATAATCCTGTTGAGCATAGCCGCACTAAGCACATAGCCATTCGGTATCACTTTTTAAGGGATCACCAACAAAAGGGAGATATCGAGATTTCTTACATTAATACTAAAGATCGATTAGCCGATATCTTTACCAAGCCACTTGTTGAACAAACTTTTAACAAACTTAGGCATGAGCTAAATATTCTTGATTCTAGGAACTTCTTTTGTTGATTTGCACACATAGCTCATTTATATACCTTTGATCATATCTCTTTCATATGCTATGACTAATATGTTTTCAAATCTATTTCAAACCAAGTCATAGGTATATTGAAAGGAAATTGGAGTCTTCGGCGAAGACAAAGGCTTCCACTCCGCAACTCATCCTTCGCCGTCACTCCGAGCAACTCTCCATCTTTGGGGGAGAGATCACACTTCTACTTTGGTATAATCTTCACTCATTTATTTATGACCAAAGGGGGAGAGAGTAATTAAAGGGCTCTAATGACTCCGTTTTTGGCGATTCATGCCAAAGGGGGAGAAAGTATTAGCCCAAAGCAAAAGGACCGCACCACCACCTAACCACCTAATTTTAAAAGAGTTTTTCAATTGGTATGATTCTCAATTGATAAATTTCAAATTAGTATCTTATTGTGTTCAAAAGAGGGAGAAAAGTAGTATTTCAAAATTGATATATCAAAACCCTATTGAACACTAAGAGGAGAATTTCCTTTAGGGGGAGTTTTGTTTAGTCAAAGGAAAAACATTTGAAACAGGGGGACAAAATTTCAAATTTTGAAAATGCTTCGCAAAAATCTTATTCATTTACCTTTGACTATTTGCAAAAGAACTTCGAAGAGGATTTACAAAAGAATTTGCAAAAACAAAACATGTGGTGCAAGCGTGGTCCAAAATGTTAAAAATGAAGAAACAATCCATGCATATCTCATAAGTATTTATATTGGCTCAATTCCAAGCAACCTTTGCACTTAGATTATGCAAACTAGTTCAATTATGCACTTCTATATTTGCTTTGGTTTGTGTTGGCATCAATCACCAAAAAGGGGGAGATTGAAAGGGAATTAGGCTTACACCTATTTCCTAAATGATTTTGGTGGTTGAATTGCCCAACACAAATAATTAGACTAACTAGTTTGCTCTAGTGTACAAGTTATACAGGTGCCAAAGGTTCACACTTAGCCAATAAAAGGACCAAGTATTGGGTTCAACAAAGAGAGCAAGGGATAACCGAAGGCACCTATGGTCTGGCGCACCGGACTATCCGGTGTGCCACCGGACAGTGTCCGGTGCACCACCGGACAGTGTCCGGTGCTCCAAGTAAGAGCGTCTCAGGAACTCGTCAGCTTCGGGAATTTGCTCCGCTATAATTCACCGGACATGTCCGGTGTACACCGGACTGTCCGGTGAACCAGCAGAGCAACGGCTACTTCGGCCAACGGTCACCTGCAGGCGCATTTAATGCGCGGCAGAGCGCGCAGAAGTCAGGCACGCGCGCGCTGGCACATCGGACACTCTACAGTACATGTCCGGTGTGCCACCGGACATCCAGGTGGGCCCAGAAGACAGAGCTCCAACGGTCGGAACCCAACGGCCTTGGTGACGTGGCTGGCACACCGGACATGTCCGGTGTGCACCGGACTGTCCGGTGCACCATACGACAGTCAGCCACCACCAAACGACTAGTTTGGTGGTTGGGGCTATAAATACCGCCAACCACCCCACATTCAAGTCATCCAAGTTTTCCCACTTCAACTACTTACAAGAGCTCTAGCATTCAATTCTAGACACACCCAAGTGATCAAATCCTCTCCAAACTCCACACAACGCCCTAGTGATTAGTGAGAGAGATTTGCTTGTGTTCTTTCGAGCTCTTGCGCTTGGATTGCTTTCTTCTTTCTTTGATTCTTCATTGCGATCAAACTCACTTGTAATTGAGGCAAGAGACACCAATCTTGTGGTGGTCCTTGTGGGAATTTTGTGTTCCAATCATTTGAAAAGAGAAAGCTCACTCGGTCTGAGGGACCGTTTGAGAGAGGGAAAGGGTTGAAAGAGACCCAGTCTTTGTGACCACCTCAACGGGGAGTAGGTTTGCGAGAACCGAACCTCGGTAAAACAAATCCGCGTGTCACACCTCTTATTTGCTTGCGATTTGTTTTGCACTCTCTCTCGCGGACTCGATTATATTTCTAACGCTAACCCGGCTTGTAGTTGTGATTATTTTTGAGAATTTCAGTTTCGCCCTATTCACCCCCCCTCTAGGCGACTTTCAGGCCCTCGGGCCCGCCTCAGGAGGGGATACGATCCTGTTGGTGGGGCTAGAGTCTTATTGGTGGTTGGCCTGCTGCTCCTGCGCGCCTGTTGATGCAGTTGCTGCAGGCCCGCCTATGGTCACACCGACGGCCATGCCCGTTTTTATGGTTGATCGGCCCGTGACTCTCACACTTAGCGCGCACTGCTGGGCCATGCACGGGGTGCCTCGAGTCGCCGCCGATGCGGCTTTTCCGTTTTCTGCGACAGCCCCGAGGAGTCGTGGCATTGGCGCGAGTGGCGGTGCGGCTTTTCCGCACCGAGTGACCGGCGCACCGGTTGCATGACATGTGGGCCTGGGCCCCCATGTTGGACCGCCGGTTGCAGCAAAGTTGAGGGGGCGCATAACCGCGGGGCGGTTGTACGCTTCCCGCGTGGCGGTTCGACTTTTCGACCGCTGGTTTCGGTGAAGATGAGGGAGCGTTTAACCGCGGGGCGGTTGCATGCTGCTTTATGCGGCGGTTTACCTTCCTGACCGCTGGTTGCCCCGAGAATGAAGGGGCGCATAACTGTGGGGCAGTTGCACGCTCCCTGCGCGGTGGTTCGCCTTCTTCGCGCTTCGGGTCAGTCAGTCTGACACGTGGGGCCTAGCCCCCGTGTCATAGGGTAGGAACCTTGGAGTACGTCGGGGGAGATTTTGCCCGTGACGCTTCAGGGCGCGAGTGGGGAGATCTGCCTATAAAAAGGGATCGATCTCCAGGGCAGTAACCATGCTTTGCTCCTCTCTCCTTCATTGCGCCCTTCCGCCTTCCGGGCCTCCAGACGGGGTGTGCCAGTGTTTTCTAGAGAGGTCCGCGTCAGGGCCACCCCCTCCGGCGACCTCACCGCCGGAGAGCTCGCGCCTGTGGTGGTGCCTGCGGTCTTGCCTTCTTCTTGCTACTGTTTAGAGGAGCGCAACCTCGAGGAGGTTGGTGCTTTTCCACCATTGCTCGGCTTCAAGGATTTTCATCATGCAGCCCGGCTGCAGTCCCCCGCTAGTGGTCATCTAGAAGGATGACTACCAGCCTTGTGGTGGGGAGAAGCAAGGCAGGCTGCGGCCTCTCTCCTACCCTCAGCTTCAAGGATGTTCATCATCCTTGCTGGGGTGGGAGGCGAGCCGAGTCGGGGTCCTGCCTTTCGCGTGGGCTGGCGGCCCGCTTCTTCCTCCAGCATTCGGGGGAGAAGGGCGTTCGCCAGCCTTGCGAAGGAGGCGAACTTCGGCTACGCGGGGTCGGCCATCTGAGGCACCGTCAGCTGCCGCGTGTCTGGCTCCTCGGCCTGGGGGCTTTGGTGCCGCCTCTGGCGCTGCCTCCTGCCGCTTGGACGGAGCGTGGCTATCCGTCCACCGCACGGGCGACGGTCGCGCCGTGCGTAGGTCGGCCACACCCACGGCTTCTCCCGCGTCGTCGACCGCCCCGGGGGGTCGTACAAGACGTCGTACGCCGTGGGGGCGGCGGCGGCGTTCTTGGATGGTCTTGTGCTCACTCCCGCAGTGAGGACGGGAGCGAGGACCTCTTTGCGTGCGCGCTGGGGCGGCCGCCATTCGCTGGTACGACACTGGTGCGCAGGTGGCCGCTGTCGTCGGTGCTGAGGTGGTCGCCGCCGCTGGTGAGGCTCCCCACTGCAGAGGTGGTTGCCTCCGCTGGTGAGACCGTCAATGCCACCTGCCACCGGACCTCCGGCTCTTTGGTTTTAATGGCCTCGTTGTCGCCCCCCGTAGGAAGACAGGGGTGAGGACCTATTCGCAGTAGTGCTCACCCTGAGGTGATCGCTGCTACTAGCGAGCCGCTCAGAGCAGAGGTCATTATCGCTGCTGGTGCAGAGGTGGTCACTGTCACCGGCGATCCGTCGATGTAGAGGTGGTCGGCGCCGTTGGTGGGGCTGTCCGGAGTCAGCTTCCAGCGTGACTCCTGCTGGTGCAGCATAGTCTATTCCTGCAGAAATGGAGCTAGGGTCCCGCTTGTAAGGGAATGTAATGACATTTGCTTAAGAGCAGAATGTAATAACATATGTACGCAAGATTTTAGCATGGGAAGCCAAGTTGTGTGTTCGGACCCCTGGATGGTGGCTTCAAGTACTAAGACACCTGCCACAGGGCGGTGCAGTATGCAGGCTCACGGTACGGGACCAGGCTGAGCGGCTACACGGTTTCTGGACCCCCCATCAGGAGACAAGTGCATGTTCTTGAGAGCACCTAGAGGGGGGGTGAATAGGTGATCCTGTGAAACTTAAACTTATAGCCACAAAAACTTGTTAAGTGTTAGCACAATAATAGCCAAGTGGCTAGAGTGGAGTCTCAACAAAACACAATACCACAAGAGATCAAACACAGAGATGACACAGTGGTTTATCCCGTGGTTCGGCCAAGATCAACGCTTGCCTACTCCACGTTGTGGCGTCCCAACGGACGAGGGTTGCAATCAACCCCTCTCAAGCGGTCCAAAGACCAACTTGAATACCACGATGTTTTGCTTTGCCTTTCAATATCCCGTTTGCGAGGAATCTCCACAACTTGGAGCCTCTCGCCCTTACACTTGAGATTCACAAAGAAATACGGAGTAAGGGAGGGAAGCAACACACACAAATCCACAGCAAAATGCGCACACACACGGCCAAGAATCGAGCTCAAAGACTATCTCAAAGTTCTCACTAGAACGGAGCTCGAATCACTGAGAATGACAAACGAATGCGCAAAGACTGAGTGTGGATGATCAAGAATGCTCTAAGGTTGCTTGGTGTTCTCCTCCATGCGCCTAGGGGTCCCTTTTATAGCCCCAAGGCAGCTAGGAGCCGTTGAGAGCAAATCTGGAAGGCTAATCTTGCCTTCTGTCGTCGGGTGCACCGGACAGTCCGGTGCACACCGGACAGTGTCCGGTGCCCGATTTCTTTCCTTAACTGGCGAAGCCGACCGTTGGCGGCCAGAGAGCCGTTGGCGCACCGGACATGTCCGGTGCACACCGGACAGTCCGGTGCCCCCTTCCGACCGTTGGCCCGGCCACGTGTCGCGCGCAGATTCCGCGGCCGACCGTTGGCTCACCGGACAGTCCGGTGCACACCGGACAGTCCGGTGCACACCGGACAGTCCGGTGAATTTTAGCCGTACGCCGTCGGCGAATTCCCGAGAGCGGCCACTTCGCTCGAGGCAGCCTGGCGCACCGGACACTGTCGGGTGCACCACCGGACAGTCCGGTGCCCCAGACCGAAACAGCCTTTTGGCTGTACACAGCCAACTCTTCTCTTTTCCTCTTCTTTCTGTTTCTAATACTTAGACAAGTATATTAGTACACAAAACCAATGTACTAAGACTTAGAAACATACCTTTGCTCTTGTTTTGCACTTTGTCCATCCATAATCATGAATTCACATTTAAGCACTTGTGTTGGCACTCAATCACCAAAATACTTAGAAATGGCCCAAGGGCACATTTCCCTTTCAATCTCCCCCTTTTTGGTGATTTATGCCAACACAACATAAAGCAACTAGAATAAGTGCAAAATCACTTCAAATAAAACTCAAATTTATTTTGATTCATTTTTGGCATATATGGATCATCCTTTGCCACCACTTGGTTTGTTTTTGCAAATCAAACTCAAATCTCTATCTCTAAGTCAAACACACATGTTGAAGCATAAAGAGAGTCATTCCAAAAGAGATTGATCAAAGATTTCAAAAACTCCCCCTATTTTTCACAATCAACACTTCTCCCCACAAGAGGCCAACTTTTGACAAAAGAGACAATGCAAGAGTTTTGACAAACCAAAAGCTCTATTCTACTATTTTCAAAATTTCTCAAGTGGTAGCTGATCCATCTATTGCTTTGGCCTTTATTTTCTCCCCCTTTGGCATCAAGCACCAAAACGGGATCAATCTTGGCCCTGTAACCCCATTGCCTCACCAAATTCTTCAATTAAGAGCAAAATAGGCAATAAGAGTTTAAAGATGAACTTGGAAAAGTTACTCTTTTCATCGGAGTGTAGTGGAAATCTTGCATGGTCCAAGTCCACCTTTTCCCTTTCAATCCTCCTTGGAGACTAAAACAACCAAACTCAAGCATATGGTTAGTCTCAAAGGGTCAAGTTGTAGCACAACTCCCCCTAAATATGTACATCACTTACACAAGGACTTGTGAGGTCCGAGGAATGTTTGTACAACTTGAGCACCACAATAAGCAACAAAATGCAAAGAGGAACATGATCAAAGGCATAAACACATGTATGCTACAATTCAATCCAAGTTCCGCGAATCTAAGACATTTAGCTCACTACGCAACCTGCAAAAGGTCTTCTCATCTAGAGGCTTGGTGAAGATATCGGCTAGCTGGTTCTCGGTGCTAACATGAAACACTTCGATATCTCCCTTTTGCTAGTGGTCTCTCAAAAAGTGATGCCGGATGTCTATGTGCTTTGTGCGGCTGTGCTCAACAGGATTTTCCGCCATGCGGATAGCACTCTCATTATCACATAGGAGTGGGACTTTGCTCAGATTGTAGCCAAAGTCCCTGAGGGTTTGCCTCATCCAAAGTAGTTGCGCGCAACATTGTCCTGCGGCAACGTACTCGGCCTCAGCGGTGGATAGGGCAACGGAAGTTTGTTTCTTAGAGTTCCACGACACCAGGGACCTTCCTAAGAATTGGCACGTCCCCGATGTACTCTTCCTATCGACCTTACACCCAGCATAGTCGGAGTCTGAGTATCCAACCAAGTCAAAGGTAGACCCCTTTGGATACCAGAGCCCGAAGCAAGGCGTAGCAACCAAATATCTAAGAATTCGCTTCACCGCCACTAAGTGACACTCCTTAGGATCGGATTGAAATCTAGCACACATGCATACACTAAGCATAATATCCGGTCTACTAGCACATAAATAAAGTAAAGACCCTATCATTGACCGGTATGCTTTTTGATCAACGGACTTACCTCCTTTGTTGATGTCGGTGTGTCCGTCGGTTCCCATCGGAGTTTTTGCGGGCTTGGCGTCCTTCATCCCAAACCGCTTTAGCAGATCTTGCGTGTACTTCGTTTGGGAGATGAAGGTGCCGTCCTTGAGTTGCTTCACTTGGAACCCAAGGAAGTAGTTCAACTCGCCCATCATCGACATCTCAAATTTCTGTGTCATCACCCTGCTAAACTCTTCACAAGACTTTTGATTAGTAGAACCAAATATTATGTCATCGACATAAATTTGGCACACAAAAAGATCACCATTGCAAGTCTTAGTAAAAAGAGTTGGATCGGCTTTCCCAACCTTGAAAGCATTAGCAATTAAAAAGTCTCTAAGGCATTCATACCATGCTCTTGGGGCTTGCTTAAGTCCATAGAGCGCCTTAGCGAGCTTACACACATGGTCGGGGTACCGTTCATCCTCGAAGCCAGGGGGTTGCTCTACGTACACCTCCTCCTTGATCGGCCCGTTGAGGAACACGCTCTTCACATCCATTTGGTACAACCTGAAAGAATGGTGAGCGGCATATGCTAGCAAGATACGAATTGATTCTAGCCTAGCCACAGGAGCAAAAGTCTCCTCAAAGTCCAAACCTGCGACTTGGGCATAACCTTTTGCCACAAGTCGAGCCTTGTTCCTCGTCACCACCCCGTGCTCGTCCTGTTTGTTGCGGAACACCCACTTGGTTCCCACAACATTTTGCTTAGGACGAGGTACCAGCGTCCAAACTTCATTTCTCTTGAAGTTGTTGAGCTCCTCTTGCATGGCCAACACCCAGTCCGGATCTAGCAAGGCCTCTTCTACCCTGAAAGGCTCAGTAGAAGAGACAAAGGAGTAATGCTCACAAAAATTAACTAATCGAGATCGAGTTGTTACTCCCTTGCTAATATCATCCAGAATTTGATCGACGGGATGATTCCTTTGAATCATCGCTCGAACTTGGGTTGGAGGTGCCGGTTGCGCTTCTTCCTCCATCACGTGATCATCTTGTGCTCCCCCTTGATCACACGCCTCCTTTTGATGAACCTGTTCATCGTCTTGAGTTGGGGGATGCACCGTTGTTGAGGAAGAAGGTTGATCTCGTTCATCTTGTTCCTATAGCCGCACTTCTCCAATCGCCATGGTTCGTATAGCGGCCGTCGGAACATCTTCTTCATCTACATCATCACAATCAACAACTTGCTCTCTTGGAGAGCCATTAGTCTCATCAAATACAACGTCGCTAGAGACTTCAACTAAACCCGATGATTTGTTGAAGACCCTATACGCCTTTGTATTTGAATCATAACCTAACAAAAACCCTTCTACAGCTTTGGGAGCAAACTTAGAATTTCTACCCTTCTTCACTAGAATGTAGCATTTACTCCCAAATACACGAAAGTAAGATACATTGGGTTTGTTACCGGTTAGAAGCTCATACGAAGTCTTCTTGAGGAGGCGGTGAAGGTAGACCCTGTTGATGGCGTGGCAAGCCGTGTTCACAGCTTCCGACCAAAAACGCTCGGGGGTCTTGAATTCTCCAAGCATCGTCCTCGCCATGTCGATTAGCGTTCTGTTCTTCCTCTCTACCACACCATTTTGCTGTGGTGTGTAGGGAGCGGAGAACTCGTGCTTGATCCCTTCCTCCTCAAGGAATTCCTCCACTTGAAGGTTCTTGAACTCGGACCCGTTGTCGCTCCTTATCTTCTTCACCTTGAGCTCAAACTCATTTTGAGCTCTCCTGAGGAAGCGCTTGAGGATCCCTTGGGTTTCAGACTTATCCTGCAAAAAGAATACCCAAGTGAAGCGGGAAAAGTCATCAACAATAACTAGACCATACTTACTTCCTCCTATGCTTAGATAGGCGACGGGTCTGAAGAGGTCCATATGTAGTAACTCCAGGGGTCTTGAAGTGGTCATCACATTCTTGCTGTGATGCGCTCCTCCCACTTGTTTACCTGCTTGACAAGCTGCACAAGGTCTATCTTTTTCGAAATGCACATTAGTCAAACCTATCACGTGTTCTCCCTTTAGAAGCTTGTGAAGGTTCTTCATCCCCACATGTGCTAAGCGGCGATGCCACAGCCAGCCCATGCCAGTCTTAGCAATTAAGCATGCATCTAGACCGGCCTCCTCTTTTGCAAAATCAACTAAATAAAGTTTACCGTCTAATACACCCTTAAATGCTAGTGAACCATCACACCTTCTAAAGACAGACACATCTACATTTGTGAATAGACAGTTATATCCCATATTACATAACTGACTAACAGATAGCAAATTATATCCAAGAGACTCTACTAAAAACACATTAGAGATAGAGTGCTCATTGGAGATTGCAATTTTACCTAGCCCTTTTACCTTGCCTTGATTCCCATCACCGAATATTATTGAATCTTCGGAATCCTTATTCTTGACGTAGGAGGTGAACATCTTCTTCTCCCCCGTCATATGGTTTGTGCATCCGCTGTCAATAATCCAGCTTGAACCCCCGGATGCATAAACTTTCTTCTCCCTTGCCATGAGGCAAGTGTGACGCTCGTTGGGGAAGAGGGATGACTTGTTGAAGGCGGTGGCGGCGAGTCCTTCATTGTCGGAGTCAGACGAAGAGCAGTCCGAATCCCACTCCTTGCCAAGATGAGCCTCGCCCTTTGCCTTCTTATAGTTCTTCTTTTTCTCCCTCTTGTTCCCTTGATCCTGATCACTATCATTGTCGGGACAGTTAGCAATAAAATGACCAAGCTTACCGCATTTGAAGCATGAGCGCTTCCCCTTGGCTTTGGTCTTGCTTGGTTGTCCCTTGCGACCTTTAAGCACCGTCTTGAATCTTTTGATGATGAGAGCCATCTCTTCATCATTAAGTCCGGCCGCCTCAAACTGTGCCACCTTGCTAGGTAGAGCCTCCTTGCTTCGTGTTGCCTTGAGAGCAAGGGGTTGCGGCTCGTTGATCGGACCATTCAAGGCGTCGTCCACGTACCTCGCCTCCTTGATCATCATTCGCCCGCTAACGAATTTCCCAAGAACTTCTTCGGGCGACATCTTGGTGTACCTGGGATTTTCACGAATATTGTTCACCAAATGAGGATCAAGAACGGTAAATGACCTTAGCATTAGGCGGACGACGTCGTGGTCCGTCCATCGCGTGCTCCCGTAGCTCCTTATTTTGTTGATAAGGGTCTTGAGCCGGTTGTATGTTTGTGTCGGCTCCTCGCCCCTTATCATCGCGAACCGTCCAAGCTCGCCCTCCACCAACTCCATTTTGGTGAGCAAGGTGACGTCGTTTCCCTCATGAGAGATCTTGAGGGTGTCCAAGATCTGCTTGGCATTGTCCAAGCCGCTCACCTTGTGATACTCGTCCCTGCACAAAGAAGCTAGCAACACAGTAGTAGCTTGTGCATTTTTATGAATCTGTTCATTAATAAACACAGGGCTATCTGAGCTATCAAATTTCATTCCACTTTCCACAATCTCTCAAATGCTTGGATGGAGAGAAAACAGGTGAGTACGCATTTTGTGGCTCCAAAATCCGTAATCCTCTCCATCAAAGTGAGCGGGCTTGCCAAGTGGAATGGGGAGCAATTGAGCATTTGAACTATGAGGGATGCGCGAATAATCGAAAGAAAAGTTTGAGTTAACCGTCTTTCGTCTATCGTAGTCGTCGTCGTCCTTTTGGGAGGAGGAAGATTCGTCGCTGTCGTAGTAGACAATTTCCTTGATGCGCCTTGTCTTCTTCTTCCTCCCGTCTTTTCTTTTGTGGCCCGAGCCTGAGTCGGTGGGCTTGTCATCATTGGGCTCGTTGACGAAGGACTCCTTCTCCTTGTCGTTGATCACCATCCCCTTGCCTTTAGGATCCATCTCTTCGGGCGGTTAGTCCCTTTCTTGAAGAGAACGGCTCCGATACCAATTGAGAGCACCTAGAGGGGGGGTGAATAGGTGATCCTGTGAAACTTAAACTTATAGCCACAAAAACTTGTTAATTGTTAGCACAATAATAGCCAAGTGGCTAGAGTGGAGTCTCAACAAAACACAATACCACAAGAGATCAAACACAGAGATGACACAGTGGTTTATCCCGTGGTTCGGCCAAGACCAACGCTTGCCTACTCCACGTTGTGGCGTCCCAACGGACGAGGGTTGCAATCAACCCCTCTCAAGCGGTCCAAAGACCAACTTGAATACCACGGTGTTTTGCTTTGCCTTTCAATATCCCGTTTGCGAGGAATCTCCACAACTTAGAGCCTCTCGCCCTTACACTTGAGATTCACAAAGAAATACGGAGTAAGGGAGGGAAGCAACACACACAAATCCACAGCAAAATGCGCACACACACGGCCAAGAATCGAGCTCAAAGACTATCTCAAAGTTCTCACTAGAACGGAGCTCGAATCACTGAGAATGACAAACGAATGCGCAAAGACTGAGTGTGGATGATCAAGAATGCTCTAAGGTTGCTTGGTGTTCTCCTCCATGCGCCTAGGGTCCCTTTTATAGCCCTAAGGCAGCTAGGAGCCGTTGAGAGCAAATCTGGAAGGCCAATCTTGCCTTCTGTCGTCGGGTGCACCGGACAGTCCGGTGCACACCGGACACTGTCTGGTGCCCGATTTCTTTCCTTAACTGGCGAAGCCGACCGTTGGCGGCCAGAGAGCCGTTGGCGCACCGGACATGTCCTGTGCACACCGGACAGTCCGGTGCCCCCTTCCGACCGTTGGCCCGGCCACATGTCGCGCGCAGATTCCGCGGCCGACCGTTGGCTCACCGGACAGTCCGGTGCACACCGGGCAGTCCGGTGAATTTTAGCCGTACGCCGTCGGCGAATTCCTGAGAGCGGCCACTTCGCTCGAGGCAGCCTGGCGCACCGGACACTGTCCGGTGCACCACCGGACAGTCCGGTGCCCCAGACCGAAACAGCCTTTTGGCTGTAGACAGCCAACTCTTCTCTTTTCCTCTTCTTTCTGTTTCTAATACTTAGACAAGTATATTAGTACACAAAACCAATGTACTAAGACTTAGAAACATACCTTTGCTCTTGTTTTGCACTTTGTCCATCCATAATCATGAATTCACATTTAAGCACTTGTGTTGGCACTCAATCACCAAAATACTTAGAAATGGCCCAAGGGCACATTTCCCTTTCAGTTCTTCAGAGCCAGACCTCCAGGTTGTTGGACGCATAGGACTATAGTTTTAAATACTAGGACACCCATCACGGAGTGGTGGAGTGTGCAGGATTTTGGGTACGGAACCAGGCTAACCGGCCACACAGGCTCCGGACCACCCTATGGAACGAGCATCCGTTCTTTAGAACTGGCCCCCAGGCCTTCCCCTATTTTTGTGAAGTAATAAATATTGTCTACTAAGTAGTATTTAACACTTATCTGTGTATCGCATGTTCCTGCTATGCAAGATGTTGCGGTGTTGAGTCCCCCTGGTACCTGGCCCCCGCCTGGGATGTAGGCTTGATGTGTCGAGGTTGGATACTAGCATGTTCTGAAAGAGTTGTCAACAATTCTCGAGAGAGAGCCTCTCCGAGACCTGGATCTGTACACAGCTTTTAGCCAAGGAGCGTTAGTAATACACCCGTAGGACCCGTCATCTGACACCAGCCATCCTTTGATACGTGCTCGGGACTTGCAGGGTCTAATCTGGGGGAGCCAAGTTGTGCGTCCGGACTCCCTGGATGGTGGTTCTAGGTACTAGGACCCCCGCCACAGAGTGGCAGAGCATGCAGGCCCATGGTACGGGACCAGGCTGAGCGGCTACACGGCTCCGGGCCACTCCAGGAGACAAGTGTCTCTTCTCTAGTTCCGGACCCCAGGTTGTCGGACCCACAGGACTTATAGTTCTAAGTACTAGGGTACCCGTCACGGAGAGGTGGAGTGTGCAGACTTTTGGTACGGGACCAGGCTAAGCGGCCACACAGGCTCCGGACCACCCCATAGAACGGGTTCCCATTCTTTAGAACCGACCCCCAGGCTGTCGGGCCCTCCTGCTTTTGCGAAGAGGTCCTAACCTGCAAGCCTGGCTGTCCAATTCAGATGTCATTATGTTTGATGGAATGAGAACTGCTTGGGTGGGTTAGGTAAAATAACATCCAGAAGACTGCAAGGTAAGACCATGGAGCAGTAGGACAATACTATCATAGATGCGCATCTGAGAGGGTAGTTTTCCTTTATAACTTATCATGCATGTGTGCGGACCAACAGGCCGGGTTTATGGGGACAGACCCCACCGGGTTGGTGTGCACGTATGCGCTACCTAGTTACAAAAGGGAAATAACTCGACCCCTCAGACCTGCTTTATAGATAGAACTTACAGAGATGTTCCAGCACCGGGGGAGGTACTCCTTCAGTCGTAGCTAGACAGTCGCCCTCGGGTCAGAGTATTCCCGTTACCTTGAAGGGTCCTTCCCAGCTGGGGAGTGTTGCGGAGCCCTGACTTGGTTTGGTACTTCCGTAAGATTAGGTCCTGACCCCGGGTTTCCATCTGCGTTTGACGAAGGAGCCCCCGTCCTTGGCCTTGGTCACTCCTGGATAAACCTGTCATAAGTCTGGACCCGTGGGGGACCCAAAATGGTTTCCGGAGGAAGGCAGACTTCAGCTCCGTAGGCCGGGGGACATGGGGTCCCGCTGGTGGTTCGTCTAGTCGCCATCGGAGTGGGAGTCTCTAGTGAAGACGTCCTTTAGGTCCCCCTTGGGTGACTGGTATCCGAGGTCTCGCTCAGCCGCGGCTACCTCACCGTCGTCGACCTTTTCCTTGCAAGGACAACGACGAGGTGGGGAGCCATCCTTGGAAGACTACTCACACCGCTCGCTGATGCATTCGTTGACGCGTTTCGCGAGATCAATGATCTCGTGGCACTCCGCGGCGCTGTGGCGACGGTTGGGGTGTACAGTGTAACACCCACTTTGTAAGAAAAGTCTAAGAAGAGAAATTATACTACTTTGCATCTATATGTGTCACCCATGTTTATCATTTCATGAGAACACATTACTTACACAAATACATAATTAACAAGAAATACCCAAAGATAAATCATTGCATCATGCTGAGTTTTCTTTTGTGTGCACATTGTGACAAAATAAAATAATAAATGTGACAAGAAATATATTAAAATCCAAAGTGGAATTTAAAATCCAAAAAAAGAATTGTAGAAGTTAGAAAAGAGAAGAAAATAAGAATTTTGTGGATAAAAATAAGTAAATAAAAATATATCATTCCTCCACTAGGAGCTTGAATTTGTATACTTGACTCAATGGTGAAATTCAAATTCAAAATAGTTAGGAATAAAATAAAACATAGAAGAAAAAGAAAATCAAAAGAAAACCCAACTCAGCCGCATGGGCCGAATTTCAAGCAACTGGCCCATCTAACCTCTACATGTGCAGCCCACCACAGAAACAGACACTGACAGCTTGGGACCACTGTTCGGCGGCTCGCCCGTGGTGCGCCTTACTCTCTACCGAAGTCGCCGATATGTGGGGCCTCGATGTCAGGTGTGCTGGGCGCGCGTGACGCTGGTCAGTGGTCCCCACTGGTCGGACTAAACCAGAGCTGGACGAGCTCTCCTGTGCCGTTCCGATGGAGTGCTCGCGCCCGCAACGGCCGGGGTGTGGGCAACAACCTCGCCGCCACTTCCGGGGGGAACACAGGTTCTCTTTCTGAGCGCCATAGGGGCATAAATTCGGGCGCCGTGACCGGAAGCCCCAGCTTGGCGGAGATACCAATTATCAGGGTCCGCGCGTGAGGGAGTGGTGAGCGTGGGCGTTGATCGTCAATCCGCGAAATTGCTGGCGGCGGGGCCTCGTGAGTGGGTTAGTGGTGCTCGCCAGCGCACAAGGAAGCTGGGTGTGGCGTCAATGAATCAAAATCGACTGCGGAAGGAAGGACATCAATTTCTTCGTCGGCGCGGGTCCGCCGCTGGGAAACCGCGCTCCTCGTGTGCTACCCTCGGAGCCAATCAATCACCTGTAAGGACTCCCTCTTTCCCCCTCATGACCTTCTCGGCTTCAATCAGAGTGGAATTGGGGGTTGAATTGGTATGCGGATACCGGGCGATTGCCCGTCGGTATGGCGCCTGGCCGCCAGGTCGTCCCCTCATGTGGATGCGATTCCCCGGACCAATAAACATAGTAGAGGCTTGCAGGATCGATTAGCCATGACCTGTTCTCCATATAGCACCTTCTAGGGAGGAATACGACGCATGTGGGCCGGGATCGGTTTTCAATGGTGAGCTCGCCGGTGAGCGCCGCCGTGGAACTCTGCCCTTGGCCGCTCAGAAGACCGGGAGGAAGAAAGGGTTATCCACCATCGGTTTGGGAATGAATGGGTGCGATTGAGTCTGGCACTCTGGCACATTACTTGGGCAATTTGATCTCGACCGTAGGCTGTAGATCCATCGGTTCCCTGGGAGATTTGCTTTCAGTCGTCAATCCAGGGATCGACGGTCTCGGTTTAGGCACGACAGTCATCCTAGTGAGTTAATCGGGACCCTAGATTTCTAATCGGGCGGACCAGAACCACCCGTACCCCTTCGCAAGCACGTTATTCAGAAAAGCTCCTGAACTTCATAGGAATCAACCCGCCGTCCGTTATGGACTGTAGTATGAGCCTGTGGCATCTTACCCCGAACCCCCTGGCCTTTCCAGAAATTGAGGCCCAGTCCAGTACTGGTTTAATCGATTTAAATGAATTAGAAATTGGATTTTAAATATGAAAATAAACCTTAGAACTTGTATAAATCATAGAAAATCCATTTTTAGTCCAAATTGAGCCATTCCAGTTCCTAAAAATTTTGTAATATTATTGTCTATACATTAGTGTCTCTGTTTTGACATGAAAACAGTAAGAAAATTAATCTCTTACTTAATCATATTTCAAGCACATTAAACCTTAGGAAATTCATAACTTGAAATCTATAACTCCAAATTTAGTGATTCCAGTTCCTATGATCTCATTTTAATGTGTAGATTTTTACTGTATATTTTATTTACATGTTTGATGTGATGTTAATTTATGCTATACTATGTATGTATTGTGTTGATGCGAGTAGACGAGCAAGCCACTGTGGATTCTGAGGTTCAGCAAGTAGAAGTAGCTGAGCTGGAGCTCATTGAAGGCAAGTTGTGCCCTTGACCACTTTTTACCCAATAATGTTCTTTAATATCACTCATCCATGCATAGGTTAATTTTGATGGGACCCAATAGGTCACCCTAGATTGTTTATCTCATTACCTTGTTTACCCCTGAATCACTTGGGTAGTTTGCTATTGCTTTACATGGTTTTGGGATAATCATTTATTATATCTATGTTCCAATTATTCTTGTTATTCTGTTTATGTTCATGTTGAGATCATTAATGTTAATTGGAACATAGAGCTTAACTTGAGAACCACGTGCCACCACAAGGGTTTAATGGGATGCCCTTGGCTGACTAATTAGGAAAGCTAGTGGAAGACTACCTTACCCGAAAGGGGCAAGGGCAGTAGGGGAGTGGTCAGTGTAGGGAGGTCCCTGGTTGATTTTGCTGCGATGGCGGTCAGCCAGGAACCCTGCATTGGAACTTCCTATAAACTGTAGCGGGTTTTCGGAAGCTAGTGGAACTTTGTAAAGGCCTCGTAGTGTTGCCCTGCCGCGCTTCCTAGGTAGAGGTGTATGGGATTCGCGACCCCTTGGCAGATGGGTAGCATGACTTGTGGGTAAAGGGTACAACCTCTGCAGAGTGTAAAACTGGTATACTAGCCGAGCTCACGGTCATGAGCAGCTCAGGACTCTCTGATGTTTAAATTATGGAACTTAAATTCAATTTTGTCATTTGCATTGCATGGGCTTATTATTAATTTTGTTCTATTACTTTACTTATGGTTTGGTATTTACTTACATCTAGTAATTGCTAATAAAAGTTTGACCAACATTAAAAGCAATGCTCAGCTTTAACTATTCTCTTTGATAAGCCTTACACTCCATGAGCTCCCACCTTTGGTGAGTTCATGTCACATTATTCCCCACGACTTGTTGAGCGATGATCATGTGTGAGCTCACCCTTGCTGTCTCACACCCCCCCCCACAGGAGAAGAGCAGGTGGTTCAGGAGGAGCCACAAGGCGAGGAGTATGATCTGATCTAGGTGGCGTTTCTCAGTTGACATTGGCGCCAACGATCCTTAGTTCGTTTTATCTTTATTTCTTTATTTTGTAATAAGTCTTCCGCTATGTAATAAATACTCTGATGTTTTATGACATTTATCTCTATACACTCTGTTATTATATATGTTGTCTTCTTGGCGCATGTATGAGATGCACCTGGCTTTGTTCCTTAAAGCCGGGTGTGACAGAAGTGGTATCAGAGGAAATGTTGACTGTAGGACGAAACCTAGATAGAAATGGACAAACCTTACCTACTTACCTTACTCTGATTCATTCTATACTTACCTTATCTTGATCATGTCTCACCTTCTACTGTTCTACTCTGATCATTCTTACCTTTTCTACTCTAAGACAAGAAGGATTTCACACTTTGGAATCCTACATTTATAACCTTTTTAAGAGATAGGAGACCTAAGACAAAAAAATAAAATTATTTTCTCTATTAAAAATGTTGTTTGATTGTTCTGATGACAAATGTCTGATTTGCTTCTTTGATTGATTGAGATATTATATATGGGCATCTTAGCATGTACCACCATAAGGTAATGTATTAGCTTTAGTGGATAACACACTAATCTACTTAGCTAATAAATCCCCCGCAGTAACATTCCTCGTAATTACTCGCCTTGTCTACAATTATTGCTTTCTTACCCTGTATTTCTAACCCAAATGGGCTATCCCTATAGTGTTAGAAGAGAGCACTATAGACGTGATCCTTGGTATGTCATGGTTAAGAAAGGCAAAGACAGTTTATACACTGTGCTAAGGGAACCATAGAACTCACCAGTTCCAAAGGAGAAAGATTTGAAGATGGAATTGCAGTAACTACCGCCACCAGACTAGTGGCATTCTTAGTAGATGAGAAGTTTGTGGGTGACAACATCCGTGCAGTTAAGGATTTTCTGGATGTCTTTCCAGAGGAGTTACGAGGGATGCCACCAGATGAGGAATGTTGAGTTTTGTCATTGATCTCTTACCTGGGACTACCCCTACTCCCAAACGTTCATATAGGATGTCTGTAGAAGAGTTAAAGGAACTTAAGAAACAATTAACGGAGTTACAAGAGGCTGGGTATATTCGTTCGGATTCTTCACCTTAGGGAGCATCAGTTCTGTTTGTACAGAAGAAGGATGGATCGCAACAGATGTGTGTGGACTATAGATCACTTAATCATGTTACTGTGAAGAACAAGTATCCATTACCCCGTATTAAGGATTTATTTAATCAGATGAGAGCTGCAAGGGTATTCTCGAAGATTGATCTCCGACCGGGTTACCATCAAATGAAGATTAGGCCATCGGATATTCCCAAGACGAATTCCTTGACCCGATATGGTTTATATGAGTTCACCGTTATGTCGTTTGGACTAACTAATGCACCAGCCTACTTTATGGATCTAAAGGATAATGTGTTCATGATTTGGACAGATTCGTCGTGGTTTTCATCGACGATATTTTTATTTATTTCAAGAGTGATAGTGATCACGAGGAACATCTGAGATTGGTGCTACAGAAGCTACGAAATAATCAACTCTACGCCAAGTTTAGCAAGTGCGAGTTTTGGATTGGCGAGGTGCCATTTCTTTGACATATCATTTCTAATGGCAGAATATCAGTGGATTCTGCTAAAGTCAAGGAGATTATGGAGTGGAGCATACCCACTACAGTTACTGAGATTCGGAGTTTCTTGGGACTAGCAGGATATTATCAGAGATTTATTGAAGGATTTTCTAAGATTGCTAAGCCTATGACTTCACTTTTGGAGAAAGGAAGAGAATTTAAATGGGACGAGAAGTGCCAAGACAGCTTTGATCAATTGAAGAAGAGATTGATGTCACCACCAGTGTTGGTTATGCTAGATCTACAGAAGGGATTTGACATTTATTGTGGTGCATGTGGCCAAGGCTTGGGATGTTGCTCATGCAAGGACATGTGATCGCCTATGTGTCGCGTCAGTTACGAAAACATGAATTGAACTACCCCACTCATGACTTGGAAATTGGCAGCCGTTGTGCATGCGCTTAAGATTTGGAGACATTACATTATGGGAACCAAGTGCCAAGTATATACAGATCATAAGAGTTTGAAGTATATATTCACTCAGAAGGATCTCAACCTTAGGCAACGCCGTTGGTTGGAGCTTATTAAGGGTTATGATTTGGAGATTCACTATCACCCGGGCAAGGCAAATTTGGTTGCAGATGCCTTGAGTCGCAAGGAGCATGTTCATTCAGCTATTGTTACCCAGCTACCTGATGAGATTGTTGAGGATTTCAGGAGACTTAACCTGGGGATAGTTGCTCATACTGAAGGAGTTACTATTGATGTGGAACCTACTTTGGAGCAAGAGATCCGCAAAGGACAATTGGGTGATGCTAAAATACAAGAGATTAAGGATCTGATTACTGAAGGTCGAGGTCCGGAATTCATGGAAGATGAGCAAGGCACAATATGGTTTAAGGATCAGATATGTGTTCCTGAAATTGAAAGCCTTCGTGAGACTATTTTAAAGGAGGCCCATGACTCGGATTGTTCTATTCATCCCAGGAGTACCAAGATGTATCAGGATTTGAAGCAGAGATACTGGTGGTATGGATTGAAGAGAGATGTGGCTGCACATGTGGCTATGTGCGATGTGCGTCAAAGAGTTAAGGCTGAACACCAGAGGCCAGCTGGACTACTGCATCCACTGAAGACACCCGAGTGGAAGTGGGAAGAGATTGGTATGGATTTCATTATTGGATTGCCTCGCACCTCGAAAGGATATGATGCGATATGAGTGATTGTGGATAGATTGACTAAAGTAGCTCACTTTATTCCTGTAAAGACTACTTATAAAGGCTCTCAGCTGGTAGAGTATATATGGCTCGGATTGTGTCACTACACGGTGTACCGAAGAAGATCATTTCGGATAGAGGATCACAGTTTACCTCCAGATTTTGGAAGGGTTTTCATGAGAATATGGATACGAAGTTGAATTTTAGTTCGGCCTACCATCCTCAGACTGATGGACAGACTGAAAGGACTAATCAAGTATTGGAAGATATGTTGAGAGCTTGTGCCCTTCAGCATGGAGGGAGTTGGGATAAAAGTCTACCTTATGCTGGAGAAAGACAGTTCTTTGGGCCTGAACTGGTTCAGGAAGCAGAAGAACAAGTCCGTATAATTCGAGAGAATTTGAGAGTGGCTCAAACCAGGCAAAAGAGTTATGCTGATAATAGAAGGAGGCCACTGGAATTTGAAGAAGGAGATTATGTGTATCTCAAGGTGTCACCACTTCGCGGAATGAGGAGATTCAAAGTTAAGGGCAAATTGTCCCCTCGCTATATTGGACCATTCTTGATCTTTAGGCGAGTTGGGGAGATGGCATACCAACTCGAGTTACCAGATAGTCTATCGGATGTGCATAATGTGTTCCACGTATCTCAACTGAAGAAGTGTCTCCGTGTTCCCGAGGAACAGCTACCAATGGAAGAGCTCAGTGTTCAAGGTGATTTGACTTACACGGAGTACCCGATCAAGATTTTGGATACTTTGACTCGAGTTACAAGAAATAAGGTGATAAAGATGTGTAAAGTGCAATGGAGTCACCATGGCGAAGATGAAGCAACTTGGGAAAGAGAAGAAGAGCTTCGCATAGATTTTCCTCATCTTTTCCCTATATCTTCTTAAATCTCGAGGACGAGATTATTTTTAAGGGGGGTAGGATTTGTAACACCCACTTTGTAAGAAAAGTCTAAGAAGAGAAATTATACTACTTTGCATCTATATGTGTCACCCATGTTTATCATTTCATGAGAACACATTACTTACACAAATACATAATTAACAAGAAATACCCAAAGATAAATCATTGCATCATGCTGAGTTTTCTTTTGTGTGCACATTGTGACAAAATAAAATAATAAATGTGACAAGAAATATATTAAAATCCAAAGTGGAATTTAAAATCCAAAAAAAGAATTGTAGAAGTTAGAAAAGAGAAGAAAATAAGAATTTTGTGGATAAAAATAAGTAAATAAAAATATATCATTCCTCCACTAGGAGCTTGAATTTGTATACTTGACTCAATGGTGAAATTCAAATTCAAAATAGTTAGGAATAAAATAAAACATAGAAGAAAAAGAAAATCAAAAGAAAACCCAACTCAGCCGCATGGGCCGAATTTCAAGCAACTGGCCCATCTAACCTCTACATGTGCAGCCCACCACAGAAACAGACACTGACAGCTTGGGACCACTGTTCGGCGGCTCGCCCGTGGTGCGCCTTACTCTCTACCGAAGTCGCCGATATGTGGGGCCTCGATGTCAGGTGTGCTGGGCGCGCGTGACGCTGGTCAGTGGTCCCCACTGGTCGGACTAAACCAGAGCTGGACGAGCTCTCCTGTGCCGTTCCGATGGAGTGCTCGCGCCCGCAACGGCCGGGGTGTGGGCAACAACCTCGCCGCCACTTCCGGGGGGAACACAGGTTCTCTTTCTGAGCGCCATAGGGGCATAAATTCGGGCGCCGTGACCGGAAGCCCCAGCTTGGCGGAGATACCAATTATCAGGGTCCGCGCGTGAGGGAGTGGTGAGCGTGGGCGTTGATCGTCAATCCGCGAAATTGCTGGCGGCGGGGCCTCGTGAGTGGGTTAGTGGTGCTCGCCAGCGCACAAGGAAGCTGGGTGTGGCGTCAATGAATCAAAATCGACTGCGGAAGGAAGGACATCAATTTCTTCGTCGGCGCGGGTCCGCCGCTGGGAAACCGCGCTCCTCGTGTGCTACCCTCGGAGCCAATCAATCACCTGTAAGGACTCCCTCTTTCCCCCTCATGACCTTCTCGGCTTCAATCAGAGCGGAATTGGGGGTTGAATTGGTATGCGGATACCGGGCGATTGCCCGTCGGTATGGCGCCTGGCCGCCAGGTCGTCCCCTCATGTGGATGCGATTCCCCGGACCAATAAACATAGTAGAGGCTTGCAGGATCGATTAGCCATGACCTGTTCTCCATATAGCACCTTCTAGGGAGGAATACGACGCATGTGGGCCGGGATCGGTTTTCAATGGTGAGCTCGCCGGTGAGCGCCGCCGTGGAACTCTGCCCTTGGCCGCTCAGAAGACCGGGAGGAAGAAAGGGTTATCCACCATCGGTTTGGGAATGAATGGGTGCGATTGAGTCTGGCACTCTGGCACATTACTTGGGCAATTTGATCTCGACCGTAGGCTGTAGATCCATCGGTTCCCTGGGAGATTTGCTTTCAGTCGTCAATCCGGGGATCGACGGTCTCGGTTTAGGCACGACAGTCATCCTAGTGAGTTAATCGGGACCCTAGATTTCTAATCGGGCGGACCAGAACCACCCGTACCCCTTCGCAAGCACGTTATTCAGAAAAGCTCCTGAACTTCATAGGAATCAACCCGCCGTCCGTTATGGACTGTAGTATGAGCCTGTGGCATCTTACCCCGAACCCCCTGGCCTTTCCAGAAATTGAGGCCCAGTCCAGTACTGGTTTAATCGATTTAAATGAATTAGAAATTGGATTTTAAATATGAAAATAAACCTTAGAACTTGTATAAATCATAGAAAATCCATTTTTAGTCCAAATTGAGCCATTCCAGTTCCTAAAAATTTTGTAATATTATTGTCTATACATTAGTGTCTCTGTTTTGACATGAAAACAGTAAGAAAATTAATCTCTTACTTAATCATATTTCAAGCACATTAAACCTTAGGAAATTCATAACTTGAAATCTATAACTCCAAATTTAGTGATTCCAGTTCCTATGATCTCATTTTAATGTGTAGATTTTTACTGTATATTTTATTTACATGTTTGATGTGATGTTAATTTATGCTATACTATGTATGTATTGTGTTGATGCGAGTAGACGAGCAAGCCACTGTGGATTCTGAGGTTCAGCAAGTAGAAGTAGCTGAGCTGGAGCTCATTGAAGGCAAGTTGTGCCCTTGACCACTTTTTACCCAATAATGTTCTTTAATATCACTCATCCATGCATAGGTTAATTTTGATGGGACCCAATAGGTCACCCTAGATTGTTTATCTCATTACCTTGTTTACCCCTGAATCACTTGGGTAGTTTGCTATTGCTTTACATGGTTTTGGGATAATCATTTATTATATCTATGTTCCAATTATTCTTGTTATTCTGTTTATGTTCATGTTGAGATCATTAATGTTAATTGGAACATAGAGCTTAACTTGAGAACCACGTGCCACCACAAGGGTTTAATGGGACGCCCTTGGCTGACTAATTAGGAAAGCTAGTGGAAGACTACCTTACCCGAAAGGGGCAAGGGCAGTAGGGGAGTGGTCAGTGTAGGGAGGTCCCTGGTTGATTTTGCTGCGATGGCGGTCAGCCAGGAACCCTGCATTGGAACTTCCTATAAACTGTAGCGGGTTTTCGGAAGCTAGTGGAACTTTGTAAAGGCCTCGTAGTGTTGCCCTGCCGCGCTTCCTAGGTAGAGGTGTATGGGATTCGCGACCCCTTGGCAGATGGGTAGCATGACTTGTGGGTAAAGGGTACAACCTCTGCAGAGTGTAAAACTGGTATACTAGCCGAGCTCACGGTCATGAGCAGCTCAGGACTCTCTGATGTTTAAATTATGGAACTTAAATTCAATTTTGTCATTTGCATTGCATGGGCTTATTATTAATTTTGTTCTATTACTTTACTTGTGGTTTGGTATTTACTTACATCTAGTAATTGCTAATAAAAGTTTGACCAACATTAAAAGCAATGCTCAGCTTTAACTATTCTCTTTGATAAGCCTTACACTCCATGAGCTCCCACCTTTGGTGAGTTCATGTCACATTATTCCCCACGACTTGTTGAGCGATGATCATGTGTGAGCTCACCCTTGCTGTCTCACACCCCCCCACAGGAGAAGAGCAGGTGGTTCAGGAGGAGCCACAAGGCGAGGAGTATGATCTGATCTAGGTGGCGTTTCTCAGTTGACATTGGCGCCAACGATCCTTAGTTCGTTTTATCTTTATTTCTTTATTTTGTAATAAGTCTTCCGCTATGTAATAAATACTCTGATGTTTTATGACATTTATCTCTATACACTCTGTTATTATATATGTTGTCTTCTTGGCGCATGTATGAGATGCACCTGGCTTTGTTCCTTAAAGCCGGGTGTGACATACAGGGCACGAGCCGCCGCTACCCCTTTGCGGCCGTGGGCGTTTGTTGTGGTCACCCAGCCCCCGGTCGTAGCTACAACGACCAGAGCGGTGGATCGCGGCTTCTGGTAGTTGCGATCTTTCTTTTTTTTTCTTCTTCTCGTCCCGGGGGCGACACTCGAGCCGCCCGGCTAGGCAGCCTCGGTTTGTGGGGCCGAGTGCCATGCACGGCCCTCGGCGGCTTTGGCACACTTGTCAGCCAGACCAAAGAGCGTGGGGACAGTTTCCACGTCATGTGTGGCCAACTTCTCCAGCATTTTCTTGTCACGTACCCCCTGTCGGAAGGCCGTGATGATGGAGAAATCAGTGATACGAGGTATAGTACCTCGCACCTTGGTGAAGCGTGAGATGAACTTCCGGAGAGTCTCCCCGGGCTCCTGCCTCACCGCATGGAGGTGGGCCTCCACACCGTGTTGTTGGTAAGCGCTGGCAAAGTTCGCGACGAACCGCGCACAGAGCTCTTCCCAGGTGTAGATGGATCCTGGGGTGAGGTTCATAAGCTAAGTCCGGGCAGGTCCAGATAAGGCGACATGAAAATACGTTGCCATCACAGTGGTGTTTCCACCTGCTGCCGTGATGGCGGTGACGTACACCTGCAGGAACTCCGACGGGTTTGATGTCCCATCGTATTTTTCCGGCAGGTGCGGCCGGAACTTGGGCAGCCATGATGCCGCGCGAAGATGGTCCGCGAGGGCGGCACAGCCCACGTCGGCCAAGGGGACACTCGTTTGGGACCGGGTGCCCATTAGTGTCTGCGGTGTTGCCGCAACAAAGTCTTAATCAAGGTTGCGGCCCTCGATGTTTTGGCGGCGCTTGCGCGCCCTTTCCAGGGAGATCCGGGCGTCCTCTCTCGTACGCCTGCGGTTGAGCTCTTCCCGGAGGTCATCAGTCTGTGCACCCCTTACGGAAGGTGAGCGCACAGACGTCGTGGCTTCGCGTTGGCGCCGGGATGACCGGGGCCTAGATCTGGTCGAGGTAGAATGCGCCATACCGAGTAGCCGACCAACGTCGTCACGCCACTACTTCATGGCCCCTGGTGAAGCCGTGCAGCTAGGTGGGTGGCGTAGCAACTCCCTGGCGGCAGATAATGCCGTAGGTGTTGCCCTCGATGGAGTCCGGGACACTTGCCCAGGCGTGTGCTGTTGCACGGCGTGTACAACAGCAGCCCCAGACTCAGGGCGGTCGGGTACTCGCGGCACAGAGGACGCAACTTCTTGCTCCATCGCCAAATCTTCCAAAGTTTCGGTGCGTTGCTCGATGATTCGCACCATCATGCTGAGCGAGGGAACAAGCAAAAACATCAAGCCTAGCCCCCTACCTGGCGCGCCAAATGTCGGAGGGTAAATCTCTCTGGCCGGGTGGCGGATTGCACTCGCCCTAATTCCTAAAATGAGGAGGGGCCTAAGCGTCTTGCTTGTTACGAGATTGGTGGATGAACACACGAGAGCACACGAGGGTTTAGAGTGGTTCGGGCTGCCGGGGCGTAACACCCTACTCCACTGTGTAATGTATTGTGAGTCTGAGCCTCCTCCTTTGTAACATCGCATGCCTCCCCTTTTATAGCTGAAGAGGGGCATGCACAAAGGCACTGAGCCCCGACATGTGGGCCCAGGGACATAGAGAATATAACACTTGGGACTATAAATATTTGCTGCCGGGGCAATCTCCTTGCGTCCTGTCACCCGAGATCTGTGTATCTTCGGCGTGCAGGGGTAGCTTCTAGTAGAAGGGGTAACATAGTGCGCTGCCTGGCATGGGCGCACTGTTTGCCAGCAGACCCAGCAGGCGCGCCGCCTGCTGGATGACCTTGACGCCGCCTGCCAGCGGATGGGACGGGACACATTAAATGCTGAGAGGGCACGTCGCCCGTCAGCGCAGTGGCAGGCGACGCGTCCTCTCCTCAATAAATGCAGGGGCTGCACGACTTTACGTCAGGCTCGGCCCGATGGCTTATGTCATGGGCCATAAGCAACGGGTCTCCGCCTGAGCGGGAAGTGAAGAGCAAGGCCTGGACACATGTCAGCACCGGACCCCTACTCACGCCAGGGTCCTCCTCGTTCCGGGACCTTGCTGAGGTTCGAACCTTATTCGGAGGCTCCGGACTTATACGTATAGGGGTCCGGTGTCCTTTTGTGGAGGTCCAGATCCCACGATTCATACTGGGATGTGTTGTCTTTTCTTGCCACGTGGCGCCCTTTGGCCTACCCATGCGGTGGGGTCAGGCGCCATCCTCCGCGTGGCCTGGAGAGGTCGCATGGGTGCGGCGTCTTCATGCTGTAGAAGAGGGTATGTAAGTGCAATCAACCCCAAGTGAGGGTTTTGGTGATTTAATGACAAAACAAATAAGGGTACTAACAGTTTTTGTTCTCAGTGTATGATTAGAAAGAAACAGGAACTTAAGGAAGCACCAAGGACTTCATGCAAGGGACGTATAAAAATTTATGTAAAATCTTGTGTTGCATGTTGTAATTCTTCCTTATTCTTTTCCGCACAGGTATAGGTGTTTGCTATAGCTCAAGTCCCCAAATTCAAAAGCTATTTTTGAAAACCAAAAATCACTTTAACATTATTTGGTTGACCATGGTTAGGGTTGAGAAACCTAGAGTGTTCTTGCTGAAAAGCAGCTGAACTTCTTCAACTGCAGCTGAGCTTTCCAGCTGAACTTAACTTCAGCTGTGTTGAGCTTCTTCAGCTGCAGCTGAGCTTTTCAGCTGAGCTGGACTTCAGCTGTGGACCTCTTTGACCATACCCAGCTGAACTTGCCCCCGGGCAGCTGAGCTGGGGTTTTTTCTCCAAAACTCTCTGGCCTAGACCAGCTGAACTGGTCCTGGGGGGCAGCTCAACTGGTCTCTGACCCCTCTGACTTCTGATCTGCAGTCTGCCAGTCAGACTGGCAGTCAGGTCACCAGGGTTGTCTGGGGGTGGTTCAACCGGTCCTGTCCTGTCTGACCCGCCTGCAGGTCAGTCTGCCAGTCAGTCTGGCAGTCAGACTAGTAGACAGTCTGCTGATCTGTCAGGGGGCGGTTCAACCGCCCTAGGGGGCGGCTCAACCGGTCTTCTGCGAGGTTTCTGGTCAAACGGCTAGTTTTTGAACCGTGACTATAAATAGAACCCTCTCTCTCCCTTCTTCAATGTGGCTGGACACTCACACATTTATTGCTCACCTAACTTGAGACAAAGCACTCATCTCTCCCATCTCTCTCACACTTAAATCTTTCTCAAGATTCAACCTTGTTGGAGGAGCACTTGGGTGTGAGGTTTGTGCTTGTGCTCACGATTTGGCTTTCCTCTCCCATCTCTTTTTACAAAGACTTGAGCTTGTGCAAACCCCTCTTATGCTTTCTTGGTGTTCTTGAAACCCTAGGTTTCAAGATCTTTTGAGGTTGCTTGGGAGTCTCCAAATTTGTGGACGACCCCAAGAAGTTTGTATCACCCGCTCTTTGAGCTGAGATAAGAAGAGATTGCCTTGATCTTTGTGGTCGGCTTTTGGAGGATTAGGGTTGAAAAAGACCCGGCCCTTTGTGGGCTCCTCAACGGGGAGTAGGACACCTTTGTGGTGTGGCCGAACCTTGGATTAAATCTTGTGTCTTGTGTTCTTGCTTGTCTTTAACTTAAAATATTTTTACTTGCAAGATTGACATAAAGATTTTTCCGTAGAGTTTATCTAAAAGTGAAATAGCCTTTACATATTCATCTTTTCATTCTAACTTAGCTATATCTTACTTCTCACAAGAACTCGCGAAATACTTTTTCGAGTAGATTTTAGTCTAAAGTTTATAAAACAGTTGGATTGGTTCAGAGTGGTTCAACTTGCGCACATAGCTGTTGAACCGGCCTGCACCAGTCGAACTGTGTATTTAACAATCTTTCGAAGTTTGTTGTGAAAATTTTCAGATTAGCCTATTCACCCCCCTCTAGGCTACTTTCAATTGGTATCAGAGCTTCGTACCTCATTTTACGCTTAATCGCGTGAGGAAACGATCATGTCTACTCAATGGGACCATGTGGATCCTCTCCTCGAGGAAATCCCCATCACATCTTCCGGTGAGGAAGTGGACCCCAAGGTCCTCGACCTCGCCATGAAGATTGCCGAGAAGATGTTCCTCAAAATGAAAGAGGAAGATGCTAAGAAAAAGGCCGAAGAAGAAGAATCAAGAAGAAAGGCCGAAGAAGATAAAGGTAAAGGAAAATTTGATTACAATGACGATCTAGTGGATCTTTTGGTGTCGAAGGTGTTGAGCAAGGTAAGTCTCAACACCGAAGGATCATCTACCAAAAGCAAAGGTATGTATAAGCCCGCCCAAGGAGAAGAGATGACTCCAGAAATGATGCAAGAGGTTCATCGCAATGCTCAAGCAGTGAGCATAATTAAAGGAAGTCTTTGTCCAGAAGAATACCGGAAATTTTAAGGAAGAGAAGATGCCCGTGACATTTGAAATATTCTTAAAATGTCACATGAAGGAGATCCCAAAGCTAAGAGACATAGAGTTGAAGCTTTGGAGAGTGAGCTTGCAAGATATGATTGGACAAAGGGTGAGTCGCTTCAATCACTCTTTGATCGGTTGATGGTGTTAGTAAACAAAATAAGAGTGCTTGGAAGTGAAGATTGGAGTGACTCCAAGGTCACAAGATTATTCATGAGAGCATATAAATAAAAGGATAAGAGTCTAGCAAGGATGATAAGGGATCGTGATGACTATGAGGATATGACGCCTCATCAATTATTTGCAAAGATTCAACAACACGAGTCCGAAGAAGCCCCTATCAAGACAAGAGACTCTCATGCCTTGATCACTAATGAACAAGACACTCCCAAGAAGAACAAAGACCACAAAGCAAAGAAAGTGGTCGAGACATCAAGTGATGAAGATAGCTCAAGTGATGAAGACACAGCTATGTTCAAGAAATTTGTAAGGAAAAATGACAAATTCCAAAGGAAAGGAAAGAAGAGGGCATGCTATGAATGTGGCTAAACCGGTCATTTCATAGCGGATTGTCCTAACAAGAAGGAACAAGAAGCCAAGAAGGAATACAAGAAGGACAAGTTCAAAAAGGGAGGCAAGACCAAGGGATACTTCAAGAAGAAGAAATATGGTCAAGCCCATATTGGTGAAGAATGGAACTCCGAAGAAGAGAGTTCTAGCTCCGAGGAAGAGGAAGTGGTGGCAAACGTGGCCATCCAATCTACGTCAAGCTCGCAACTCTTCACCAACCTACAAGACGACACCTACACCCCAACTTGCCTCATGGCAAAAGGAGATAAGGTAACCTTATTTAGTAATGATTTTCCAAATGATGATGATGATGAACAAATTGCCATGAAAAATAAAATGATTAAAGAATTTGGCATGAATGGATACAATGTTATCACCAAATTAATGGAGAAGCTAGATAAAAGAAAAGCAACTCTTGATGCTCAAGAAGACTTGCTTATCCTTGAAAAGGAAAGAAACCTAGAGCTTCAAGAATTGCTACACAATAAAGATGAAATGCTAGATGTCTTGACTAAGGAAGTATCTTTAGTCAAGATAACTATAGAGAATAAAGATAAAGAAGTAATTAATATGAAAACCTCTATAGCTAATCTTGCAAATGAAAAGAATGCACTTGAATCAAGCATGTTAAGCTTGAATGTTCAAAATCAAGAACTTCAAGTGCAACTTGAAAATTGCAAGAACATCAATGCCTCATCTTTAGTGATTGAATCTAAGTCTAGCTCCTTAAATGATAATTTTTGCAAACATTGTGCCAAATATCATGCTTCTTGTTGTCTAACTAACCATGCAAGGAAGAATAGCCCACAGGTGAAGGTCAAAGGAATATTGAAAAGATGCTCTAGCAATGATGGGTTAAAGAAAGTTGAACCCAAGTACAAGTCCCTAAAGCCCAACAATGGAAGAAGGGGGCTTGGGTTCAACTCATCCAAGGAAAACCCTAGCACAGTGCATAAGGGGTGGAGATCCCCCAAGTTCATAGAGGGAACCACCCTATATGATGCCTTGGGGAGGATTCACTCCTCAAATGACAAGTCACCTCAAGTAAAGGTAAACTTGAATTCCACAAAGAGTAAGATGAAGGAAGTGGGATCCTCAAGTGGACAACAATTTAATGCTCCCATTTCTCACTCTTATCTTTGTGATTATATGTTGACTTGGGACTTAGGGAAATTGGTTGTCAAATATGTGGGTGCCTACACTAAAAGAAAAGTCATGAAAAGAAGTGTGTGGGTACCCAAGGCTATAACTAACACTGTAGGACCCAATTCAATTTGGGTACCTAAAAGCATAGCCTAAACTTGTTTTGCAGGTCTACTCCTCTGGTGGGTCAAGTTGGGTGCTTGACAGTGGATGTACAAATCACATGACCGGGGAGGAAGACATGTTTCATTCATTGCAACTAACTCAAGAAGCACAAGAAATTGTGTTTGGAGATAGTGGCAAGAGTAAGGTGATTGGTATTGGTAAAATTCCTATCTTTGACCAACAATCACTTTCAAATGTTTTATTGGTAGATTCTTTAAGCTACAATTTGTTGTCCGTTTCACAACTTTGTGGAATGGGTTATAATTGCTTATTTTCTGATGTGGATGTGAAGATCCTTAGAAGGGAGGACTCCTCAGTTGCCTTTACGGGTCGCTTGAAGGGCAAGCTTTATCTTGTTGATTTCACAACAAGTAAAGTGACGCCTGAGACTTGTTTAGTGGCAAAGTCCGACAAGGGTTGGCTATGGCATCGCCGGCTAGCCCATGTCGGTATGAGGAATTTGGCCAAACTTCAAAAGGATAATCACATCATTGGACTAACAAATGTTGTATTTGAGAAAGATAGGGTTTGTGGCGCATGCCAAGCAGGAAAGCAACATGGAGTCCCACATCAATCAAAGAATGTGGTCACAACAAAGAGGCCATTGGAGCTTCTTCACATGGACCTCTTCGGACCTGTGGCTTACATTAGCATTGGTGGTAGTAAGTATGGTTTAGTCATTGTTGATGATTTTTCTCGATTCACCTAGGTTTTCTTTTTGAGTGATAAAGGTGAAACTCAAGAAATATTGAAGAAATTCATGAGAAGAGCTCAAAATGAGTTTGAGCTCAAAATCAAGAAAGTGAGAAGTGATAATGAGACGGAATTCAAGAACACAGGTGTCGAAGAATTTTTAGGCGAAGAAGGAATCAAACATGAGTTCTCGGTTCCTTACACTCCACAACAAAATGGTGTTGTGGAAAGAAAGAACCGAACTTTAATTGAAGCAGCTAGAACCATGTTCGATGAGTACAAGACACCTGACAACTTTTGGGCAGAGGCGGTCAACACCGCCTGTCATGCAATCAACCGTCTCTATCTTCACAAGATCTACAAAAAGACTGCTTATGAGCTTCTCACTGGTAACAAACCTAAAGTTGATTATTTTAGAGTATTTGGTTGTAAGTGTTTTATTCTTAAAAAGAAAGTCAAGAGCTCAAAGTTTGCTCCTAGAGTGGACGAGGGTTTCTTGCTTGGTTATGCATCAAATGCGCATGGATATCGCGTTTTCAACAATACCACCGGTCTTGTTGAAATAGCGATAGACGTGACATTTGATGAGTCTAATGGCTCGCAAGGGCATGTTTCTAATGGCACTGCAGGAAATGAAGAACTACCTTGTGAGGCCATAAAGAAACTTGCAATAGGTGAAGTGAGACCTCAAGGAAAGGATGATGAGGAAGGAACTTTGTGGATGACCAATGAGGTTGTTGATGTGGGTGCAAAGGTGGTGGGTGACAAATCCTCCACCCAAGCAAACCCATCAACCTCAAGTCATCCAAGTCTTGAAGAAAATCATCAATTCCAAAGGATGCCAACTGTGGTAGAAGATGAAAATGAAAGTGTTAATGGTGAAGTGCCTCTTGATCAAGTAAATGATGAGGAGGTGCAAATACAAAGACAACCATCAGTACCTCATCATAGAGTCCATCATACCATTCAAAGGGACCATCCGGTGGACAACATCCTGGGTAGCATCAGGAGAGGGGTAACAACTCGATCTCGTTTAGCTATTTTTTGTGAATTTTACTCGTTTGTTTCCTCTCTTGAGCCACTTAAGGTTGAAGAAGCATTGGGTGATCCGGATTGGATAATTGCCATGCAAGAGGAGTTGAACAACTTCTCCCGGAATGAAGTTTGGTCCTTAGTCCAAAGACCCAAACAAAATGTGATTGGGACAAAATGGGTCTTTAGGAACAAACAAGATGAACATGGCGTGGTTACAAGAAACAAAGCACGGTTGGTTGCCCAAGGCTACACTCAAGTGGAAGGACTTGATTTTGGTGAAACTTATGTGCCGGTAGCAAGGTTAGAGTCAATTAGAATATTAATTGCCTATGCTACTAACCATGATTTCAAGCTATATCAAATGGATGTCAAGAGCGCATTTCTAAATGGACCACTACAAGAGAGGGTCTATGTGGAGCAACCACCGGGCTTTGAAGATCAAAGAAGCCAAACCATGTTTACCTACTTCACAAGGCACTCTACGGGCTTAAACAAGCCCCTAGAGCTTGGTATGATTGCCTTAAAGATTTCTTGCTTAAAAATGGTTTTGAAATAGGAAAAGTAGACTCTACTTTATTCACTCGCAAAGTTGACAATCAATTATTTGTTTGTCAAATATATGTCGATGACATTATATTTGGCAGTACTGATGAAACTTTTTGTGAGGAATTTAGTAGGGTTATGACAAATAGGTTTGAGATGTCCATGATGGGTGAGCTCAAGTACTTCCTGGGTTTTCAAGTTAAACAACTCAAGGAAGGAACCTTTCTGTGCCAAACCAAGTACACACAAGACATGCTCAAAAAGTTTGGCATGGAAAAGGCAAAGCACGCCAAGACACCAATGGCTTCAAGTGGTCATCTCGACTTAAATGAAGAAGGTAAATCTGTAGATCAAAAGCTTTATAGATCAATGATAGGATCTCTACTATATTTGTGTGCATCTAGGCCAGATATCATGCTTAGTGTGTGCATGTGTGCCCGTTTTCAAGCTAACCCAAAAGAGTGTCACTTAGTGGTCGTTAAGAGAATTTTGAGATATCTAGTTCACACCCAAAATCTAGGTCTCTGGTATCCTAAGGGCTCCTTTTTCGATTTATTTGGATACTCTGATTCAGACTATGCCGGTTGTAAAGTAGATCGAAAAAGCACCTCGGGGACTTGCCAATTCCTTGGGCGGTCCATGGTGTCCTGGAGCTCTAAGAAGCAAAATTGTGTTGCACTTTCCACTGCCGAGGCCGAATACATAGCTGTTGGTGCTTGTTGTGCTCAGTTGCTATGGATGAAGCAAACTTTGAGAGATTTTGGCTGTGAGTTTAAAAGAATCCCACTACTTTGTGACAATGAGAGCGCCATTAAACTAGCCAACAATCCTGTGCAACATTCTAGAACCAAACACATAGATATAAGACACCATTTTCTGAGGGACCACGAAGCAAAAGGAGATATCGAATTATGTCATGTAAACACGGAAAATCAACTAGCCGATATCTTCACAAAACCCCTCGATGAGACTAGATTTTGCTTTCTTAGGAGTGAATTAAATATCTTGGATTCTCGCAACTTAACTTGAAAACGGACATACAGATTGTTTGATTCACTATTTTTTTGATTGATAGTTTTAAAGCTTTGTGATGATCTTTCAAAACTTGGTGGAAATGTTAAAATTCAAATGAATTTTAGTACTAAGATTTTTAAAATTTTTCTCTAGAAGCTCAACTGGCTTGGCCAGCTGAACTTTCTAGTTCAGCTGGAGGAGGCCAGCCGAACTTCGGAGCTGAACTTCAGCTCAGCTGCTTTTAACCAGAATTAACCAAGACTATCCTGGCCAAAACCGGTTGAACCGGTCTGGCTCTGACCGTTCAGCTGCAGTTCTGTCCGCGCAGATTTTTTGCAGGCGTGTGAGCCGTGTCAGCCGTGACCGCACCTTTCTCAGCCGCGCAGCAGCTTTTGCAGCCGACTGGTCACATCTGCGCAGCACTTTTTGACTTTTGTGGCTTTTGGAATCTGCTGCTTTAATTAATGCCATGTCAGGTCGCGTCAGTCACTTTTTGGAACACCTTTTCAGAAACTTGTGCAGTACTTTTTCAGCTTTTACTGTTTGAAGAATCTGCTTTTTACTGCACAGATGCATCAGAAATTTAAATTTTTTGGCGTTTTCCCTCTGACCGTTTCTGGCCCTCTGACCGCGCTGGTCAGATGCGGTTGAACCGGCCCTTGGTGGGCGGTTGAACCGGTCCTGGGGACCAGCTCAACAGCCTATTTATATGTCGCTCCCCTTCTCTTCCCTCACTCCAACCATTCTCGACTTAGTCTCTCTGCAGTGTTTAGAGCCTCCTCTCTCACTCACCTCAACCGGATCAAAGTTCCAAAAACCTCTCCAAACATGGTGCGTCATCGCAACCCATCCGTGATTGAGTTCAGCAGCGACTCGGATGAGATTCAGGAGGAATCTCCCGTCCCCTCTCCTCTGCCTCGTCGCTCCCTCTCTAAGAGAGGATGCGGCTCTGGTAGGATGGATGGAGAGGGTTCTTCCATGCCCTCGCAGCCGGCTCGCAGGAGGCGCCAAAAGGTTGGCGCCACTCGACCTCGTCGTAGCACTTCTTCCTCTAGATATGCTCCCTGCCAGGAGGAGGATGGGGCTTTCGACGACTTCATCGACCTTCCGGCGCCAGATGCACTCTACGTCACCGGTCTGCACATGCATCCGGCGACCGTTACCCGCGGACCACATGAACCTCCTGTCGACTTCTCTCTGAAGGGAGTGGACACCCTTCAGCGCCTGAGGTTCACCAATCCTTCTCTCACTCCTCGTCATCCTGGTGTCCAGGACCCTCGGTTCTGGAATCTTTTCCAGGCTGATTTCTACAATTCTGTCATTTTATCCAAGAAAGACCCAGTCGTCAAGCATAGGTTTATAGACTGGGAGGGATGTGAGAACATGAGAGATGCTGACATGACGTCAGCTCTCCGCAACTTAGAGAGAAAGGGGTTAAAAAATATTATGACCATGGAATACCCCTGGAACGACGAGGTGGTAGCTCAGTTTTATGCCACCCTCTGGATTAAGAAAGTAGATGAGGAAGCCGATGGGTATGATTACCCTGTCATGTATTTCTTCATCCAGGGTAACTGGCACAAAGTCAGTTATCGTCGTTTTGCCCATATTCTGGGCTTATCTGATGCTGATATACAGGGCAGCAACATGCGAGTGCATAACATTAGGCTGCCCATGCGGGAAGAGACTGAATTTATTCATGTCTCTAATGATCGGGAGTTCTGGACGACCGCTAACATGCATAGGTACTACAGGTACCTTAACTCTTTGTCCAGGATGACCGTTCTCCCGAAGGGTGGGAATCAAATGAACATCCTTGGGGAGAGTCGGGTCTTCCTTCTCCTCCTTGCTCCCAACAGTCTCGCTCGCATTAATGTGTTTGACATGATCTGGGAAGAGATCATCCGTGCTTCCTGGTCTCCTCTCAAAGGGTGTCTTCATGCACCCTTTATCATGAAGATGATCGAAGTGGTCACCCAGACTCACTTCGAAAAACATGTCAAACACTCCCGCTATGTACCCTACTGGGTTGATTCCTCCAACCCAGCTGCTCGTACGAAGCGGGCTCCCTCAGGGTCTGGAGGCCCTGCCTCCTCTGATGAGCCACCTCCCCAGCCTCCTCATCACCCATCCTCCTCTCGCCCCGCCGCTGCCTCGCGTTCCTCTCCTGGCCGCGGATCTCCCATGCCACGTGCTCGTGGTCGTGGTCGAGGTCGTGGCCGAGGGATGGGTGCCCGCTTGGTCCATGGGATTGCAGCATTTTTCTCTATGTGCCGGAACATTTCTACTGATGTACATGAGCTGGCAAGGCGTCAGCGGGAGACTGACGACAATCTTCGTCGTCAAGCTTCCACTATGGGTATGCCCTTTGCTCCTCGCTCGCCTGACGTGCCTCTCCATCCTCCTCCCCCGGAGATCAATGAGTGGCACCGGCAGGCCTACGAGGTGCCATTTATGTCAGCAGACAAAGAAGAAGAAGAAGAAGCCTACATTGATGATCGCGAGCCGTTTGCCCCGCCTCCCTACCATTGGGATCCGGGTCAATCATCCTCTCACCCTCCGCCTCCCTACTCGGGTTAGGGACCCACTCCCGGTGACCCTAGGCCATCCGACTTTGGTTACCATCACCACCCTCCACCTCCTTCTCACCATCATACATCTTCGGCATCTGTTTTTACTGCGGGTGATGAGCCCCCTAGGGACTCCTCACTCGAGGAAGACATGATGAGGACCTTCTTCCCTGACTACACATCATACCCTCCATCATATCCTCCATCCTATCCTCCTCCTGGAGGATATTGATTCATGTATCCTTGTCTCTCTCTCTTCGTTTTTGGTACTTGTTGCCAAAAAGGGGGAGAAAATCCAAAATTTCTCATCATTCTGTTTGTGGTTCTTTCGGTTATGTATTTCTTTTGGATTATTTTTTTGTTTTGGCCACTGTTGTGGCTTGTATCCTCTTATCATTGTATGAAATAAAACTGCTGGGTTTTTATTCAAAGTGATATGATGGTCTTCTGGCCATCATCTTTTGTCCCATCAGTTTGTAATGATTGCTTTGCTATGAAGTAAAAATGATGTGTATTTAGAGATAGTCATATGCATCACAACTCCTGTTATGACACTCTTGCACCCCTCGGATGGTTGTATTCAGTATGGTTTTTGTCACTATCTCTAAATGTGTTGCTCACATGACATATTATGTCAAAACATTGGATTCACAATCGTGCACACATTTAGGGGGAGCCATCTACATACAATCATTCAAAAGAAATTTTCTATTGCAAATGTTTATCTTTTTGACCTTAATTGTTTTGGCATCAATCACCAAAACGGGGGAGATTGTAAGTGCAATCAACCCCAAGTGAGGGTTTTGGTGATTTACAAAACAAATAAGGGTACTAACAGTTTTTGTTCTCAGTGTATGATTAGAAAGAAACAGGAACTTAAGGAAGCACCAAGGACTTCATGCAACGGACGTATAAAATTTATGTAAAATCTTGTGTTGCATGTTGTAATTCTTCCTTATTCTTTTCCGCACAGGTATAGGTGTTTGCTATAGCTCAAGTCCCCAAATTCAAAAGCTATTTTTGAAAACCAAAAATCACTTTAACATTATTTGGTTGACCATGGTTAGGGTTGAGAAACCTAGAGTGTTCTTGCTGAAAAGCAGCTGAACTTCTTCAACTGCAGCTGAGCTTTCCAGCTGAACTTAACTTCAGCTGTGTTGAGCTTCTTCAGCTACAGCTGAGCTTTTCAGCTGAGCTGGACTTCAGCTGAGTTGAACTTTCAACTCCAGCTGAACTTCAACTTCAGCTGTGGACCTCTTTGACCATACCCAGCTGAACTTGCCCCCGGGCAGCTGAGCTGGGGTTTTCTCTCCAAAACTCTCTGGTCTAGACCAGCTGAACTGGTCCTGGGGGGTAGCTCAACTGGTCTCTGACCCCTCTGACTTCTGATCTGCAGTCTGCCAGTTAGACTGGCAGTCAGGTCACCAGGGTTGTCTGGGGGCGGTTCAACCGGTCCTGTCCTGTCTGACCCGCCTGCAGGTCAGTCTGCTAGTCAGTCTGGCAGTCAGACTAGCAGACAGTCTGCTGATCTGTCAGGGGGCGGTTCAACCGCCCTAGGGGGTGGCTCAACCGGTCTTCTGCGAGGTTTCTGGTCAAACGGCTAGTTTTTGAACCGTGACTATAAATAGAATCCTCTCTCTCCCTTCTTCAATGTGGCTGGACACTCACACATTTATTGCTCACCTAACTTGAGACAAAGCACTCATCTATCCCATCTCTCTCACACTTAAATCTTTCTCAAGATTCAACCTTGTTGGAGGAGCACTTGGGTGTGAGGTTTGTGCTTGTGCTCACAATTTGGTTTTCCTCTCCCATCTCTTTTTACAAAGACTTGAGCTTGTGCAAACCCCTCTTGTGCTTTCTTGGTGTTCTTGAAACCCTAGGTTTCAAGATCTTTTGAGGTTGCTTGGGAGTCTCCAAATTTGTGGACGACCCCAAGAAGTTTGTATCACCCGCTCTTTGAGCTGAGATAAGAAGAGATTGCCTTGATCTTTGTGGTCGGCTTTTGGAGGATTAGGGTTGAAACACACCCGGGCTTTAAGGGACAAAGCCGGGTGCATCTCATACATGCGCCAAAGAAGACAACATATATAATCACAGAGTGTATAGAGATAAATGTCACAAAACATCAGAGTACTTATTACATAGCGGAAGTCTTATTACAAAATAAAAGATAAATATAAAACGAACTAAGGATCGTCGGTGCCAATGTCAACTGAGAAACGCCACCTAGATCAGATCAAACTCCTCGCCTTGAGGCTCCTCCTGAGCCACTTGCTCTTCTCCTGTGGGGGGGTGTGAGACAGCAAGAGTGAGCTCACATACGTTCATAGCTCAACAAGTCGTGGGGAATAATGTGGCATGAACTCACCAAAGGTGGGAGTTCATGAAGTGTAAGGCTGATCAATGAAATAAAGGCTGAAGCTGAGCATTGCTTTTATAAGTTGGTCAAAATTTTATTAGCAATTACTAAGTGTAAGTAAATACCAAACCTTAATAATAATAAAGAAAATAATAGTAAAATAATCCCAAATGCGATGCAAATGTCCAATTAAGTTTAAGTTCCATAAATTAATCATGTGAGGGTCCGAGCCGCTCATGACCGTGAGCACGGCTAGTATACCAGTTTTACACTCTGCAGAGGTTGCGCATCTTTACCCACAAGTCGTGTTACCCATTTGTCACGGAGTTGATCAGACTCCATACACCTCTACCGAGGAAGCGAGGCAGGGTACCACTACGAGGCCTTTACAAAGTTCCACTAGCTTCAGACTACCCGCTACAGTTTATAGGAAGCTCCAGTGTAGGGTTCTTGCCTGACCGCCATCGCAGCAAAATCAACCCAAGGACCTCCCTACACTGACCACTCCCCTACTGCCCTTTCCCCTTTCGGGTAAGGTAGCCATCCACTAGCTTTCCTAGTTAATCAGCCAAGGGCGTCCCGTTAAACCCTTGTGGTAGCACTGTTTTCCCGGGTGGTTCTCCATGTTCCCATTAACATAATGATCTTATCATGAATAGTAAATAATAAACAGATGATAAAAAGTGTAATCATAAGTAATAAATATCTTTATACCCAAAACCACATAAAGCAATAGCATGTGCTACCCAAAAATTTAGTAGTAAAAACCAGTGGTGAAGCAAGGTATAAAGATAGTCAAAATCTAGGGTAACCTATTGGGTCCCAGCAAAATTAACCTATGCAGATCATTATGATTAATAAGAACATGAATGGGTAAAAGAAGTGATCAAGGGCACAACTTGCCTTCAATGAGCTCCTGCTCAGCAGTCTCTACCAGCTGAACCCCAGAATCCTCTGTAGCTTGCTTGTCTACTCGCATCAACACAATACATACATAGTATAGCAAAAATTAACATTACACCAACCATGTAAATAAAATACACAGTAATAATCTAGACACTAAAATAAGATCATAGGAACTAGAATCACTAAATTTGGAGTTATAGATTTTAAGATATGAATTTCTAAAGGTTTTATGTATTTAATACAAGATTAAGTGAAAGAATAATTTTAATGTATTTGTCATGCCAGAACAGAGGCACTAATGGCTAGACAATAATATTACAAAAATTTAGGAACTGGAATGGACCAATTTGGAGTTCATATGAATTCTCTACAATTTAAACAAGTTTTAACATTTATTTATGCATTAAAAATTGATTTCTGCGATTATTTCCTATTTTCCCAAGTCTCTGGATCGGGCCTCAAATACAGAGAAGTGCAGGGGCAAAACCGAAGTTGTCCCAAGACACAGATCACTGGCGCATGGAGTGCGGGTTTATTCCTAAGAAACCCAGGGACTCTTTAGTGAAATAACCATCGCGAAGGGGTATCGAGAGATCTTGGCCGCCCGATCCGCAACGGTCGGCCCAGATTAGAAGTTTTATACGCTGAACCGGTATGCAATCTGAGCCGCAGGATACGTGATCTACGGCTTAGATTAGTTCCTAACGCGCAGCGCACTTCTACCCTTGGATCCAAATCGAGCGGTCCACACGTGCGATCGATCTGGGCCGTGAGTTCGAAATCAGCGGCTACTGATCGTCTTCTTCCTCTAGCTGACCGAGCGACGGAAACAGGCACGCCCACGGCGGCACGCACGCCGGAGCAACCCCAACCCTCGCTCTACCTCCCCATGTTGACCCCCCGATCGGTGCAAAGCTAATAGAACACGAAAGCGAACAGAGGGACAGGGTTCAATACCGGGATTAGAGGCGGCGAGCACCCTACTCGCGGCGTCAGGCGGACCCGCGGTGAACAAGGAGTCCGGCGAGCAATTGCCGCATAGACTCGCCCCCTCGCCCTCCACCACCACACCGAGTACGCTTCGAACATTCGGTCGAGCATCCCTGACCACACAGAGGACTCCAGACGACGACCTAAGCGAAGAACGTCAACGGCGGCTAGGTTGTCATGCTTTGAGCTCCCTCGTCGGAACCTTGGCACTGGTGGCAGGGTTTCAAGGGGAAAAGAGATCCGGTCCAAGACTTACGGCTTTATAGCCCAGAACGTGCCCCGAGCGCCCGCAACCACTCTTCTCAGCTGGCGACGGAGTTAGTTGCGCGCGATCAAGCAAATCCGGGTCAGCGTGGACCGATTCTCGCGGAGAAGAACTGTCAGTCAAAGGGTCCCACATGGCAGTGAGTTGAAGCGCATGCGCGGACCAGGTGTCAGTGGGCGAGAGAGTTGAAGGGAGGGTTGCCCTAGAGACCGAACACTGGGTCCCAGCTGTCAGGGGGCATAAACGTGCGGACGCAACATGGCAGAGGACGCGGAGGTGTGGCTGACGTGCGGCCCACAATCCAGCGTGAGGTGAGAGCGAGCGCGAGCGTGGGGAGGCTGACCGGCGGGCCCTGGATGTCGGCGCCGATGGCTGCTGGGCTGCGCGAGGTAGGGAACAGGAATTGGGCCAGAAAGGTGTTATCCAGCCCATGAAGCCTTCATTCTCTTTTTTTTATCTTTTCTTTCTTATTTTCTTCATTTCTAAGTATAGTTTGAATTCGAATTTTAAATTCAAAGTTGTCCCAAATTTATTCTCCATCATATTGTGAAATTATGAATACCAACTTTAGAAATATAACTATATTATTTATATCATTCCTCCTCTTCTCATTTTCAAAAACCTTAATTTTATTTTATGGATTATTCTAACCTTTAGAATTATTGTCTCATTATTACCCTTATTATTTTTTTATTTAATGCACAACATGTAAAAACTCCAACATGATGCACTTTAGTTTATTTTAGAATCATTGGTTTTAAGTAATCACTCTCAATTATATGGGTGCTCTTTTTATGATGCAAATAAGGCACATGAAAGTGAGGAATTCACTCTGTATTCTGTGTATACAAATTTGAGTATTACACCCGGCCCTTTGTGGGCTCCTCAACGGGGAGTAGGACACCTTTGTGGTGTGGCCGAACCTCGGATTAAATCTTGTGTCTTGTGTTCTTGCTTGTCTTTAACTTAAAATATTTTTACTTGCAAGATTGACATAAAGATTTTTCCGTAGAGTTTATCTAAAAGTGAAATAGCCTTTACATATTCATCTTTTCATTCTAACTTAGCTATATCTTACTTCTCACAAGAACTCGCGAAATACTTTTTCGAGTAGATTTTAGTCTAAAGTTTATAAAACAGTTGGATTGGTTCAGAGTGGTTCAACTTGCGCACGTAGCTGTTGAACCGGCCTGCACCAGTCGAACTGTGTATTTAACAATCTTTCGAAGTTTGTTGTGAAAATTTTCAGATTAGCCTATTCACCCCCCCTCTAGGCTACTTTCAGGGTACCCCTGATTTAGGGTATCGACAGATATATATATGTGTGTGTGGGTGCACGCGCATACAAATGCACAAGCAATTAGTTTTTTTCCAAAGGAGCATATATACAAACAGTAAAAGCAATTCTTTCTAAAAAGAACATATATACAAATGTGCAAGCAATTGGTATAGTAATTTATACAAACAGTTAGATGTGTATGTTAATATATACAAATGAATAATAGTATTAGTCCTTTAATTGCTTCGATCTTTTCCAAAGGGAGTAGTTCCTTCATCTTCATAAACTAGGTGATTTGCTAACAACATTAATAATAAGTTATATTACGCTTAATTCAAAGCTGAGCTATATCATTGTCATGAAATCAACATTAATATTGTACACTTAGCGAAAAAGTCTATTGTTTCTTCGTTTTTTGGGTATTTTCTTCTTGAAGTGTTACTTCAGCTCGACAATAACGATGGTGACAAGGAGGCAAATTGTTGTGGCTCTCACCTCATTGTTGCGGTAATGACGAGGAAGCAATTTGGTGTGGCAGCATACCTTATAGGCAAACTATCTCTCAATGCAGGAAATGAAAAGAATATTCAACTGGGATATCAATCATATCCCTAAGGGCTAGTGTACTAGAACATTGCTCATAGCTCTAAGGGCTAGTTTAATAGAACATCACTTATAGCCTAAGGGCTAGTTGGATACTTGGATGTATCTTTTCATTTTCTGTCTAAGGGCTAGTTCAATATTCAACTTCTCCTCCATTTGATGGTGATCCATCTTAGCACAATTCTAATTGAAAACATATAAAACCAAAAAATATTAGGTTTTAAGGTTGAGCTCAAGAATGTATATCCTTGTTGAAATGACCCTAAACCCAACTACTTTGAGTCATGACTTTATTAATACTTTATATCATCACTAATGCTCTAGGGTGGTTGTTCAGGCCAATGTTGGCCTAAGAGTTCTCCGAATCATCGGAGATTTTGTTGCAGTCGTACTTTAACTTGCAATCCTTTGTGTATATGTTGTACATAATGGAGGAGACTTATGTAGGATGTCAAAGAGGGATTAATGATGGAATAATGAAGGAGAAGGTCCTCGAGTATCTATAAATGGTGGGGATAGTTATGTGTCATACCAAGATTCTAGGAAAAGAGTTAATTGGAGGGAGAGCTGATGAGATGCCATGCTTGTTCAACTTTAGAGGAAGTTACACAGAAGAATTGTCGTGGTAATGATGTTTATAAGGCTCGAGAAATATGATGGAAGATGAAGAGCCTTACCACTAGGAAATATTATCTTTTGTTCTTAAAACCAAATTTCTAGTAGGGGCATGTGTTTGTGCTAAACCTTGGATGGGAAAGATTAGTATGCAAAAAGGCTGAAAAGGATTGTATTCATTACAGAATTTGGTCTAAGAATGATCTACTCTGTGTATCTTAAGAAATATTGTACAACTAACAATTTTAGTTAGTTACCACTTCCTTAGAAGTTTGCTCTCCATAATATAAATATGCAACCTTATCTTATCAATAAGATAAAGGAGAAAATTGCCACATAGACTACGCTCTTCGATCATATTTTGGTATATCACTACACCTATTTGTAGGGTTTATTCCAAGTAAGTGTCGTGCTACCCTAACTCAATCTCGATCTAGCAAGGGCATCTACCGGCTCTTATTTATTTTTTGTGATCTCTATTTATCATGCTTTATTTGATGATAGATGTTGCTAGTTATCCACATACTTTATATCTAACTAGATGTGTTCATGTGCCTTATTATATCTCAATTTGTCGCATCTATTAAGGTTTTCTCATGTTGTACAAGTATAACAAATCTTATGAATCATTATTACAATGTTCTATTGTAATTCATGCTAGATATGTGCTCTATTATAGCTCATACACCCTATTTTATTTTGCTCAATGAAGAAATGTGTGTTCTAGTTGGCTTATTTATTAGAAATTTGCTTAATATCTATATAGTTGGGTCTAGTCAAGAAGAAATGGATTAGATGGAAATGTTTTAGGAGATTGAATTATCGCTATTAGAAATTTGTTTAATACCTATTCACTAACGAAAGTCCAGTCGGAGGAAGTGGCCACAACTCTAACCAACCAGGTGATGGTTGGCAGGCTTAATTCGACATCTTAGGTCTTATCTCCGACGATTTAAGTCGTCAGAAGTTTTCTATTTTCCTGTTGTGTCGTCCGGCTCCTTAGAGCTGGTTTGGTGACAAGAGAATTGAAAGGGATCCATGGGAGTGGAAACCTCTTGCTATTCAAAATTGAATAGCGAGGAGTTAGCCTCCCATTAATTATCATCATGTTTTTCTGTTTTAACATGACAAGGAAGGACAGTAAAAAACAAGCTATCCGCGTGGAAATGAACACATTAGAGTACTAGTAATTGATCATGAACTAATTCCTACCCCTGGTCAGGCCTCGGCCAGGCTCTTATATACTGAAACTAACATATATCCTCGCCCCCAACCAACATGTTATTGTCCATGCATAGTCAGTAACCTAGTACGAACTAGAGCATAGCCTAGTTACTTGGTACATTGAACTTCAATCTTGCATATGTGTTGTAGATGGACAAGACGACCAAGCTTTTGATTTATGGTGTTGCAGCACACATGTTGTTGTCGATGATGGCCATGGTTATTGACTCCAGGAAAAGAAAATGATATGGTAGAAGAGTTGGTATTACTTATGGGCCAATGGAGGAAAGGGATATGATGAGACTTGATTATCTTAACACTAAAATATGGATGACTGATACAACATGTGTGAACATGCTTAGACTTAGTAGGTCTAGTTTCTTTCGCTTTTGCACGGGCTTTAGAGACAGGGGTTTACTTGAAGATACAATACACATGTGTGTTGAGGAACAAGTGGCCATGTTTTTGAACATAGTGGGACACAACCTTAGTCGTTACTTCAACAAAGTGCTTCATGCTATTGGAGAGCTACGAGCTGAACTTATTAGGCAACCATCATTGGATACTCCATCCAAAATAGTAGGAAATCCAATATGGGATCCCTACTTTAAGATGTGATGTTCTGTTATCCAATATTCTCCTTCAAGAATTTTCACTATTTAAACCCATAAGGCCCTTAACTGTATTTTGGCTTGTATTGCATAAACATAGGATTGCATTGGAGATATTGATGGCAGACATATACAAGCTTCAATTTCCAAAGGTATGGAACCTTCATTTCATGGTAGAAATTCCTATGCCTCTCAAACTATTGGCGGCCGTTGATTTTGATCTTTGGTTCACATATGTCTTGGCTGGTTGGGAGGGTTCAGCACACAATGCTTTAGTACTAAGAGATGCTTTAGAGCGAAAGAATTGCCTTTGTGTACCATAAGGTAAATATAGGAGGTTCGAAAGTTATACTTATTAATAATATTTGTTGTTTTGTGGAATTGTGACCAACTTGTATATCATATATTAGGGAAATTTTATATAGTGGATGTTGGATATAGAGACAAACCTGGATTTTTGCCCCCTTTTCGTGTTGTCCGGTATTGTCGGCGTTTCGAGACCGGGGGGTCCCTCGGGCCGACGAGTGAGTGTCGCCGCGTGCCCCAGCCCAGATGGGTCGAGCGCGAGGGCGAGCGCGAAGGGGGGAGAAGCGAGGCGGCCGGAGACCGGCGTGAGAGAGGTGGGAATCCCGCGGCCTTCGTGTTCGTCCCGCGCCCAGGTCGGGTGCGCTTGCAGTAGGGGGTTACAAGCGTCCACGCGGGAGAGGGAAGCGAGCGGCCCCAAGAGAGCGCCTATCTCGTCCTCGTCCCCGCGCGGCCAACCCTCTCTAAGAGGGCCCTGGTCCTTCCTTTTATAGGCGTAAGGAGAGGATCCAGGTGTACAATGGGGGGTGTAGCAGAGTGCTACGTGTCTAGCGGGGGAGAGCTAGTGCCCTAAGTACATGCCGATGTGGCAGCCGGAGAGATTTTGGCACCCAGCTGGTGTGATGTCGTGGCCATTGGAGGAGCGATGGAGCCTGGCGGAGGGACAGCTATCGGAGCGGTTGGGTCCTTGCTGACGTCCTCTTGCTTCCGTAAGGGGGCTGAGAGCCGCCGTCGTCACAGAGTATGCGGGGCGCCATCATTGCCTATCAGGCGGAGCTAGCCAGATGGGACACCGGTCTTGTTCCTTGCGGCCCGAGTCAGCTCGGGGTAGGGTGATGATGGTGCCTCCTATTGACGTGGCTGGCCTGCGCCCTAGGTTGGGCGATGTGGAAGCTCCTCCGAAGCCGAGGTCGAGTCTGTCTTCCATGGCCAAGGCCGAGTCCGAGCCCCTGGGTCGGGCGAGGCGGAGGTCGTCGGCAGAGGCCAGGGCGGAGTCCGAGCCCTGGGGTCAGGCGAAGCGGAGTTCATCGTCTTCTGGGGCTGAGCCCGAGTCCGAGCCCTGGGTCGGGCGGAGCGGAGTTCGCCGTCTTCCGGGACTTAGCCCGAGTCCGAGCCCTGGGTCGGGCGGAGCGGAGCTTCCTATGGTGCCTTTGGCAGGGCCTGACTGCCTGTCAGTCTCACTCTGTCAAGTGGCACTGCAGTCGGAGTGGCGCAGGCGGCGCTGTCCTTCTGTCAGGCCGGTCAGTGGAGCGGCGAAGTGACGGCGGTCACTTCGGCTCTGCCGGGGGGCGCGCGTCAGGATAAAGGTGTCAGGCCACCTTTGCGTTAAATGCTCCTGTGACTTGGTCGGTCGGTGCGGCGATTTAGTCAGGGTTGCTTCTTAGCGAAGGCAGGGCCTCGGGCGAGCCGAAAATATGTTCGCCGTTGGAGGGGGGCCTCGGGCGAGACGGAAATCCTCCGGGGTCGGCTGCCCTTGTCCGAGGCTAGGCTCGGGCGAGGCGTGATCGAGTCGCTCGAATGGACTGATCCCTGACTTAATCGCACCCATCAGGCCTTTGCAGCTTTACGCTGATGGGGGTTACCAGCTGAGAATTAGGAGTCTTGAGGGTACCCCTAATTATGGTCCCCGATAGTAGCCCTCGAGCCTCGAAGGGAGTGTTAGCACTCGCTTGGAGGCTTTTGTCGCACGTTTTTGCAAGGGGACCAGCCTTTCTCGGTTGCATTTTGTTTCGGTGGGTGCGCGCGAGCGCACCCGCCGGGTGTAGCCCCCGAGGCCTCGGAGGAGTGGTTTCACTCCTTCGAGGTCTTAATGCCTCGCGTAATGCTTCGGCTGGTCTGGTTGTTCCCTCATGCGAGCTGGCCGTAGCCCGGGTGTACGGTCGGGTCCCAAGTTCTCGGGCTGGTATGTTGACGCTGTCAACGGTTCGGCCGGAGCCGGGTTTGCGAGAGCAGCCCCCGAGCCTCTGCACAGGGCGAGAGGGCGATCAGGGACAGACTCGGCTTTTTTACATATGCCCCTGCGTCGCCTTTCCGCAAGGAGGGGGGGAAGCGCCATGTTGCCCTCGATGGGCGCCGAACATGGTGTCTCCGGTGAGCTGCAAGCGGGTAATCCGAGTGGACGTCCGTGCCCCGTTCGTTAGGGGTCGGCTAGGGGCCTAGAGGCACGCCCAAAAGTACCTGCGGGTGATCTGCCGGACCCGGTCCCCTGGCGACGGGGTCCGAGGGCTCGATGCCTCCCTCTGATGGGATTCCGTTACAAGATCGCTCCCGCTGGTCTCGGAAATGTCCTAGGGTACCTCGGGAGCGCAGCCCGAGCCTTGGTTATGTATCGAACGTACCCATGGTCATCCCTCGCTCGGCGTCTGAGGCGGCTGTGAACCCTTCGGGGGCCAGCCTTCGAACCCCTGATCAGTAATGGGCGCGGAGCCCGAGTAGCCTGAGGCGGCCGTGGAACCCTTCGGGGGGCCGGCCTTCGAACCTCTGACCAGTAGTGGGTGTAGGGCCCACGCGATCTGAGGCGGCTGTCGAACCCTTCGGGGGGCCAGCCTTCGAACCTCTGATCAGTAGGGAGGCTCGGAGCCTGGTTCCTTCCTGGGGAAGGATCCTTTTCGGGGTATCCCCTTCCCTAGAGAGAGAGAAAGAGGAAAAAAGGAAAAGGATACGAAATCAAACGACGCGGCGTACCTTTACTGACACGGTCATTATGGCGAAGGCGAAGCGTCGCCCGCTTCTCCTGCCAGAGGCGCCGCCTGTCCCGCCGCGGAGTTAATGCGACGGGGCGAGTGGTTGGCGGGGCGGCTGTTGCGCGTGCGCGAGCCGTTCGAGGAACGGATCACGGGCGCGTTGTCTTCACGCCGTGAGAGGGGGTTCTCTTGCTGCCCCCGTATGGGACGTGAGCTTGGCTGACGATGTGACCGCTGCTCCCGCCCGCCTGCCACCGTCATTACTGCCGGCCCATTTTTGGCCGCATTGACCGCCGCGCCAGGCTGGCACCGCTGGGTCGTGCGCTGGGTCGCCTCGAGTCGCGGTATTGGTTCCGCAATCGAGGAGGCGCGGTGGTGGCACAAGTGGCGGTGCAGTTGCATGCACGAAGCAGTCGGCGCGCTGGTTGCATGACGCGTGGGCCTGGGCCTCTAGGCTGGGCGTGTTGGGAGTCGAAGAAGCGCGCCCACTTGGCGCGGTTGCATGCCGCCTGCATGGCTGCCCGCCCCTTTCGCCCGTTGGTCTGGGCAAAAGTGGAGGGTCACTTGTAACCGCTGGGCAGTCGTGTGCACCGCGCGCGGCGGTGTGGCTTCTTCTGCTCTGAGCCGGCTTGCATGACATGCGGGACCCAGCCCCCGCGCCGCAGGGGAGGGGAGTTGGTACCTTTCAGCCATCGTTCGGCTTCAAGGATTTTCATCTGCCAGCCCGGCTGCACCCCTTCATCGGCGGTAACCCAAGACGGTGACCACCAGCCCCTGGGTGGGGAGAAGCAAGCCGGGCTGCGATCTTGGTCCCACCCTCAGCTTCAAGGATGTTCATCATCCTCGCTGGGGTGGAGGCCGGGCTGAGCCGGAGCTCTACCTCCCGCGCGGGTTCGTGGGTCACCCTCTCCTGCGGCGTTCGAGGGAGAGGGCGCTCACTGGCCCTGCGGGCGGCCCGGACTTCGACAACGCGGGGCTGGTCGACGGCGGGCGTCGTCACCCCCATCGTGTCGAGCTCGTCGGCTTGGCTCCCGGTGGCCCCTCCTGTCGGAAGGCGGCTGCCGCGCCGTGTGCACGGGAGGACCGCCCAAGATGTCGCGCGCTGCTAGGGCGGCGTTCGTGTTCTGGGGTGGTCCTGCCTTTGCACCGGTATGGCGCCTCCACGTGGAGGTCGGTGCCCCACTCGTCCGGGAGGATTTGAGTGGGGATCTGCCAGAGGGCTGATGGCCCCTGCCGTCGGTGCCGAGGCGGAGGCAGGTCGAGAAGTCCCCGTCGCCGATGGGATCACCGCCACCATCCGCGCTTCGGGCCTCCGGCTCTTTGTACTTGTCCTCGCCCCTCGAGCGTCGGCGTGGGCGAGGGCAAGATTGCAGCAGCGCCCACCCTGAGGCCTGCGCTGCTGCAGTTCGGCCACCCGGAGCGGGGGTCGTTGTCGTCGTAGTCAGAGCGGGCGGCGTCGAGCCGCTCGTCAGTCTTCTGTTGCTCCGCAGGCCCTCCCTCGTCGAGTGGGGTTGTTCGTACCTGCGGAGGGGGAACCGGAGTTTTGTTTGTACTGGCACTTTGAATGCCAGTGTTTTTGTTCATTATGGCTGTCGAGGCCTGAGCATGTATGTAATTTTGGCACAGAGCCGTGTTTTTTTCTCATTTTCGAGCACTAAGACTCGCCTGTTGGTTGCCTGAACCGCTTCACCAAGCGTGAGTCGCCCCGTGTCAAGGTGACGAGTGAGGTATCCGTATCCCGGAGGCGTAGGAGTCCCTCGGCTCGGTCGGCCTTGTTGTCTGAGGCTTCTCTAGCTTAGTTAAAGGGACCCCTTGGCCGCTCTTCGATGAGCCGAGGCCAGGGGTAGCGATATCAGCATGAACAGGGGCAGAGTTGGCTCGAAAATGAAACCTGGTTGGCCGGAGCCTAGCCGGGTCGTCCGTTGGTGGGACCGACGCCGGAGTTGACCAGCTGAGGCCTCGGGTCGGGCTGGCGCCCTTGGAAGATGGTTGGCCGAGGCCCCTGGGGTGACCGGCCGAGCCGCCTGCTCGGGCCGGGTTCCCGGAGAAGACCCTGGCAGCGATTGCCCGGGCGTGGCGATGACGTTGTCCTTCGGAGTGGAAATCCTCGGACCGCGTCGCCGTCCGAGGCTAGGTCGGACCTCACCGAAGGTGTCGTCGATGCCGAGGGTGCTGCTGCCCCCTTCCAGCGCTAAGACCCGAGCCTGCAGGATCAGAGTGTCTTGTAGCGTGTGCCTTCTGTGGCCGCCGAGGCCAGAACACACACCCTCGGTAACAGGGTATCTGGACTTTTTTGTCGGTAACAGGGTATCTGGACTTTCTTGTAGCTGTTGTAAAGCTGCGTCTCTTTTCCTCTTGTTTCGAGTATCTGGACTTTTTTGTCGGTAACAGGGATGTTTGTGCGAGCGAGAGTTGCTTCTCGCGGAAGGTGATGAGTGAGGTATCTATATCCCGGAGGCGTGGGAGTCCCTCGGCTCGGTCGGCCTTGCCGCTTACGCGCACTTTCACCCGTCCATGAGGCTTTGTCACCGACTCAGTCGAGAAGGCTCGAAGGATCGCTTCGGCAGAAGAGCTTCCGAACGTGAAGACTTGTTCAGTCCGCGGAATCGCTTTATCCGAACGCGAGTTACTTATCGCAGAAGGTGATGAGTGAGGTATCCGTATCCCGGAGGCGTAGGAGTCCCTCGGCTCGGTCAGCCATGGCTGCTTACGTGTACTCTATCGTTTTCAGGATCCACTTTTCGAAGTAGTCAGAAAGCACGAAAGATATTCTGGCAGAAGAGATCTTTTTTCGAGGAAAATTTCGACGCAGAGGGGGTTGCTCCCCTTTTAGCCCCCGAGGGAGGGTCGGGCTTTGCCGAGGCGAGGCCGACCCTTCCTTGATGACTAAACTTTGCGTGGGTGCGAGGTATATGAACAACTTGAAAACATCTTAAGGGTAGAAGCGACGTAGCTGTTGGATGTTCCAAGCGTTGCCGTAGACCTCGCCTTGACTGTTGGCCAGCTTGTACGTTCTGGGCTTCAGAACCTTGGCGATGACGAACGGTCCCTCCCAGGGGGGCGTGAGCTTGTGCCTCCCTCGGGCGTCTTGTCGCTGCCGGAGCACCAGGTCGCCCAACTGGAGGTCTCGGGGCCGGACCCCTCGGGCGTGGTAGCGTCGCAGGGACTGCTGGTACCGCGCCGAGTGTAGTAAGACCTTGTCCCGAGCCTCTTCCAGCTGGTCCAGCGAGTCTTCTCGGCTAGCTTGGTTGCTTTGATCGCTGTAGGCCCTCGTCCTCGGGGAGCCGTATTCCAGGTCTGTGGGCAAGACGGCCTCGGCCCCGTAGACTAGGAAGAACGGCGTGAAGCCCGTGGCTCGGCTCGGCATTGTCCTCAGGCTCGAGACCACCGAGGGGAGTTCCTTCATCCATCGCTTGCCGAACTTATTGAGGTCGTTGTAAATCCGAGGCCTGAGCCCTTGTAGAATCATGCCGTTGGCACGCTCTACTTGCCCATTTGACATGGGATGAGCCACGGCGGCCCAGTCCACCCGGATGTGGTGATCCTCGCAGAAGTCCAAGAACTTTCTGCCGGTGAACTGGGTGCCGTTGTCGGTGATGATGGAGTTCGGGACCCCGAAGCGATGGATGATGTTGGTGAAGAACGCCACCGCCTGCTCGGACCTGATGCTGTTCAGAGGTCGGACCTCGATCCACTTGGAGAATTTGTCGATGGCGACCAGCAGGTGCGTGTAGCCCCCGGGCGCCTTCTGCAAGGGGCCGACGAGGTCCAGACCCCATACAGCAAAGGGCCAGGTGATGGGTATCGTCTGCAGAGCCTGAGCGGGCAGGTGGGTCTGCTTCGCATAGAATTGACACCCTTCGCAGGTGCGGACAATTCTAGTGGCGTCAGCCACCGCCGTTGGCCAGTAGAAACCTTGTCGGAAAGCATTCCCGACAAGGGCTCGAGGCGCTGCGTGATGGCCGCAAGCCCCCGAGTGTATCTCTCGCAGGAGTTCCTGACCTTCGGTGACGGAGATGCATCGCTGGAGGATGCCTGAGGGGCTGCGGCGGTAGAGCTCCTTCATATCGCGACTGGGCCGATGGCGTCTCAGGCTCGGGCGTGTCGTCGATCTTGACGGAGGGTTGATGCAGATCCCGGGAGAAGACGTCCGGGGGAACCGTTGTTCGCCCCGAGGCTATTTTAGCCAGCTCGTCCGCAGTCTCGTTGTAGCGCCGAGCGATGTGGTTAAGTTCGAGCCCGTAGAACTTGTCTTCCAGGCGCCGAACCTCATCGCAGTAGGCCTCCATCTTCGGGTCGCGGTAGTGGGAGTTCTTCATGACTTGGTCGATGACGAGCTGTGAGTCACTGCGGGCGTCGAGGCGCCGGACCCCTAGCCCGATGGCGATCCGCAACCCGTTGACCAGAGCCTCATACTCAGCCACATTGTTGGACGCCGGGAAATGGAGGCACAGCACATAGCGTAGGTGTTTCCCGAGGGGCGAGATGAAGAGTAGGCCTGCGCCGGCTCTCGTCTTCATCAGCGACCCGTCGAAAAACATGGTCCAGAGCTCCGGTTGGATCGGAGCCGTCGGTAGCTGGGTATCGACCCATTCGGCCACGAAGTCCGCCAAGACCTGGGACTTGATGGCCTTCCGAGGGGCGAACGAGATTGTCTCGCCCATGATTTCCACCGCCCACTTTGCAATCCTGCCCGAGGCCTCTCGGCACTGGATGATCTCCCCCAGGGGGAAGGATGACACCACAGTTACCAGATGAGACTCGAAGTAGTGTCGCAACTTCCGCCGCGTCAGGATCACTGCATACAGCAGCTTCTGAACTTGTGGGTAGCGGATCTTGGTTTCGTACAGTACCTCGCTGACGAAGTAAACTGGCCTCTGAACGGGCAATGCATGCCCCTCTTCTTGCCTCTCGACCACAATCGCGGCGCTAACCACCTGAGTGGTCGCGGCGACGTAGACCAAGAGGGCTTCTCCGGCAGCTGGGGGCACCAAGATAGGCGCCTTTGTGAGGAGCGCCTTCAGGTTCCCGAGAGCTTCCTCGGCCTTAGGGGTCCAAGTGAAGCACTCGGCCTTCCTTAAGAGGCGGTACAGAGGCAGACCTCTTTCACCGAGGCGTGAGATGAAGCGGCTCAGAGCCGCGAGACATCCCATGACCCTTTGTACGCCTTTCAAGTCCTTGATGGGCCCCATGCTGGTGATGGCTGCGATCTTCTTTGGGTTGGCTTCGATGCCTCGCTTGGAGACGATGAACCCCAAGAGCATGCCTCGGGGCACCCCGAAGACACACTTCTCGAGATTGAGCTTGACGCCTTTCGCCTTGAGACATCGGAATGTCACTTCAAGGTCGGAAGCTTTCCTCGTCTTGACTACGATGTCATCGACGTAGGCGTCGACCGTGCGACCGATGTGTTCGCCGAACACATGGTTCATGCACCGCTGGTACGTCGCGCCCGCATTCCTCAAGCCGAACGGCATGGTGACATAGCAGTACATGCCGAAGGGCGTGATGAAAGAAGTCGCGAGCTGGTTGGACTCTTTCATCCTGATTTGATGATACCCTGAGTAGGCATCGAGGAAAGACAGGGTTTCGCACCCAGCAGTGGAATCCACGATTTGATCAATGCGAGGCAGAGGGTAGGGAACCTTCGGACATGCTTTGTTGAGACCAGTGTAGTCTACACACATCCGCCATTTCTCCCCTTTCTTTCTCAGAAGCACAGGGTTGGCAAGCCATTCGGGATGGAATACCTCTTTGATGAACCCTGCCGCCATTAGCTTGTGGATCTCCTCGCCTATCACTCTGCGCTTCTCCTCGTCGAATCGGCGCAGAGGCTGCTTGACGGGTCGGGCTCCGGCCCGAATATCCAGCGAGTGCTCGGCGACATCCCTCGGTATGCCGGGCATGTCCGAGGGACTCCACGCGAAGACGTCGGCGTTTGCGCGGAGAAAGTCGACGAGCACTGCTTCCTATTTGGGATCGAGCCCGGAGCCGATCTGGACTTGCTTGGAGACGTCGCCACTGGGGTCGAGGGGGACGGCCTTAACCGTCTCCACTGGCTCGAAGTTGCCGGCATGACGCTTCACGTCTGGCACCTCTTTGGAGAGGCTTTCCAGGTCGGCGATGAGGGCCTCGGACTCGGCGAGGGCCTCGGCGTACTCCACGCACTCCACGTCGCATTCGAGCGCGTGTTTGTACGTGGGGCCGACGGTGATGACCCCGTTGGGGCCCGACATCTTGAGCTTCAGGTAGGTGTAGTTGGGGACGGCCATGAACTTCGCGTAGCATGGCCTTCCCAGTACCGCGTGGTAGGTTCCTTGGAACCCGACCACCTTGAACGTCAGAGTCTCCCTTCGGAAGTTGGAGGGCGTTCTGAAGCAGACGGGAAGGTCGAGTTGTCCGAGGGGCTGGACGCGCTTCTCGGGAATGATCCCGTGGAAGGGCGCAGCGCCTGCTCGGGCGGAGGACAGATCGACGCGCAGGAGCCTGAGGGTCTCGGCGTAGATGATGTTGAGGCTGCTGCCCCCGTCCATAAGGACCTTGGTGAGCCTGACGTCGCCGATGACGGGGTCGACGACGAGCGGGTATTTCCCCGGGCTCGGCACGTGGTCGGGGTGGTCAGCTTGGTCGAAGGTGATGGGCTTGTCGGACCAGTCTAGGTAAACTGGCGCCGCCACCTTCACCGAGCAGACCTCCCGGCGCTCTTGCTTGCGATGCCGAGCCGAGGCATTCACCGCTTGCCCACCGTAGATCATGAAGCAGTCGCGGACCTCGGGGAACTCTCCCGCTTGGTGATCTTCCTTCTTGTCGTCGTCGCGGGCCCTGCCACCCTCCGCGGGTGGCCCGGCCCTGTGGAAGTGGCGCCGAAGCATGACACACTCCTCAAGGGTGTGCTTGACGGGCCCCTGATGATAGGGGCACGGCTCCTTGAGCATCTTGTCGAAAAGGTTGGCACCTCCGGGGGGCTTCCGAGGGTTCTTGTACTCGGCGGCGGCGACAAGGTCCGCGTCGGTGGCGTCGCGTTTCGCTTGCGACTTCTTCTTGCCTTTCTTCTTGGCGCCGCGCTGAGTAGACGCCTCGGGAGCATCTTCCGATGGGCGGCCCTGGGGCTGCTTGTCCTTTCGGAAGATTGCCTCGACTGCCTCCTGGACGGAGGCGAACTTGGTGGCGATGTCCATCAGCTCGCTCGCCCTGGTGGGGGTCTTGCGACCCAACTTGCTCACCAGGTCGCGGCAGGTGGTGCCGGCGAGGAACGCGCCGATGACATCCGAGTCGGTGATGTTGGGCAGCTCGGTGCGCTGCTTCGAGAATCGCCGGATGTAGTCCCGGAGAGACTCTCCCGGCTGCTGCCGGCAGCTTCGGAGGTCCCAGGAATTCCCGGGGTGCTCGTATGTGCCCTGGAAATTGCCGGCGAAAGCTTGGACCAGGTCGTCCCAGTTGGAGATCTGCCCCGGAGGCAGGTGCTCCAACCAGGCGCGAGCGGTGTCGGAGAGGAACAGAGGGAGGTTGCGGATGATGAGGTTGTCGTCGTCCGTTCCACCCAGTTGGCAGGCCAGACGGTAGTCCGCGAGCCACAGTTCTGGTCTCGTCTCCCCCGAGTACTTTGTGATAGTAGTCGGGGGTCAGAACCGGGTCGGGAACGGTGCCCGTCGGATGGCCCGGCTGAAGGCCTGCGGTTCGGGTGGCTTGGGCGAGGGACTCCGATCTTCCCCACTGTCGTATCGTCCCCCACGCCTAGGGTGGTAGCCTCGGCGCACCCTCTCGTCGAGGTGGGCCCGACGGTCGCGGTGATGGTGCTCGTTGCCGAGGCGGCCCGGGGCCGCAGGCGCGGTGTTGCGCGTGCGCCCGGTGTAGACCGAGGCTTCCCGCACGAATCGGGAAGTCGCGGCATGAGGTTCCGAGGGGTATCCCTGCCTTCGGGAGGCAGAGCTCTCAGCCCGTCGGACCGCGGCGCCTTCCAGGAGATTCTTGAGCTCCCCCTGGATTCGTCGACCCTCGGTGGTTGATGGCTCCGGCATCGCACGGAGAAGCATTGCTGCTGCAGCCAGGTTCTGGGCGGAGAGCTTGCTGGACGTCACCCTCGTACCTCTTGGTCGACGAGCGGCGATGAAGTCGCGTCGGGGACTGACTGCACCATCGTCTCAGGTACGAGGGTGACGTCCAGCAAGCTCTCCGCGAGCGCGCTGGCGTCGTCCGCTTGCTCAGTATCGGCGTGTCGCGGGGAGACGGCGCTCGCCTTCGTCTCAAACGCGAGGTCGATGCCCGACGCGCCCCCCGTTGGGGCGCTGGGGCCGTCGACTCGCTCGACAGCCGACGAGGCGCTGCCTCCCGCTTGGCCTTGGTTGCCCCGCCTCCTCCTCCGTTGGCGGGGGAGAGGACGGGGCGAGCTCGAATGTTGCTCTTCCACCACGCGGGGAAGACGTCGTCGATTCCGCCGCCGGCGGGCGGGTTGTCGGCCGCCATTGTCGTTGTCGCGCGGCGGTGGAAGGAGTATCATGTCGTAGCTGCCGTCGAAGGACATGAACTCAAGACTCCCGAAACGGAGCACCGTCCCGGGTTGGAGAGGTTGCTAGAGACTGCCCATCTGGAGCTTGACGGGAAGCTGTTCGTCAACACGCAGCAGGCCCCTACCTGGCGCGCCAACTGTCGGCGTTTCGAGACCGGGGGGTCCCTCGGGCCGACGAGTGAGTGTCGCCGCGTGCCCCAGCCTAGATGGGTCGAGCGGGAGGGCGAGCGCGAAGGGGGGAGAAGCGAGGCGGCCGGAGACCGGCGTGAGAGAGGTGGGAATCCCGCGGCCTTCGTGTTCGTCCCGCGCCCAGGTCGGGTGCGCTTGCAGTAGGGGGTTACAAGCGTCCACGTGGGAGAGGGAAGCGAGCGGCCCCAAGAGAGCGCATGTCTCGTCCTCGTCCCCGCGCGGCCAACCCTCTCTAAGAGGGCCCTGGTCCTTCCTTTTATAGGCGTAAGGAGAGGATCCAGGTGTACAATGGGGGGTGTAGCAGAGTGCTACGTGTCTAGCGGGGGAGAGCTAGCGCCCTAAGTACATGCCGATGTGGCAGCCGGAGAGATTTTGGCACCCAGCTGGTGTGATGTCGTGGCCATCGGAGGAGCGATGGAGCCTGGCGGAGGGACAGCTGTCGGAGCGGTTGGGTCCTTGCTGACGTCCTCTTGCTTCCGTAAGGGGGCTGAGAGCCGCCGTCGTCACAGAGTATGCGGGGCGCCATCATTGCCTATCTGGCGGAGCTAGCCAGATGGGACACCGGTCTTGTTCCCTGCGGCCCGAGTCAGCTCGGGGTAGGTGTAACACCCGGTTTTAAAGGACAAAGCCGGGTGCATCTCATAAATGCGCCAATGAAGACAACATATATAATAACAGAGTGTATAGAGATAAATGTCATAAAACATCAGAGTATTTATTACATAGCGGAAGACTTATTACAAAATAAAAGAATAAATATAAAACGAACTAAGGATCGTCGGCGCCAATGTCGACTGAGAAACGCCACCTAGATCAGATCATACTCCTCGCCTTGTGTCTCCTCCTGAACCACCTGTTCTTCTCCTGTGGGGGGTGTGAGACAGCAAGAGTGAGCTCACATACGTTCATCGCTCAACAAGTTGTGGGGAATAATGTGGCATGAACTCTCCAAAGGTGGGAGTTCATGAAGTGTAAGGCTGATCAATGGAATAAAGGCTGAGGCTGAACATTGCTTTTATAAGTTGGTCAAAATTTTATTAGCAATTACTAGGTGTAAGTAAATACCAAACCTTAGTAATAATAAAGAAAAGTAATAGTAAAATAATCCCAAATGCGATGCAAATGTCAAATTGAATTTAAGTTCCATAATTAATCATGTGAGGGTCCGAGCCGCTCATGACCGTGAGCACGGCTAGTATACTAGTTTTACACTCTGCAGAGGTTGCGCATCTTTACCCACAAGTCATGTTACCCATCTACCAAGAGATGGCCAATCCCATGCACCTCTACCGAGGAGGCGAGGCAGGGTAACACTACGAGGCCTTTACAAAGTTCCACTAGCTTCAGAAATCCCGCTACAGTTTATAGGAAGCTCCAATGCAGGGTTCTTGCCTGACCGCCATCGCAGCAAAATCAACCCAAGGACCTCCCTACACTGACCACTCCCCTACTGCCCTTGCCCCTTTCGGGTAAGGAAGACCTCCACTAGCTTTCCTAGTTAATCAGCCAAGGGCGTCCCATTATACCCTTGTGGTAGCACTGTTTTCCCGGGTGGTCGCTCCATGTTCCCATTAACATAATGATCTTAACATGAACAGTAATAATAAAAGAGAATAAAAGAGTAATTATGAATAAAGTATCTTCATACCCAAATCCACATAAAGCAATAGCAGGTACTACCCAAAAATATTTCAGTGGTAAACAAGGTATAAAGATAGCCAAAACTAGGGTGACCTATTGGGTCCCATCAAAATTATCCTATGCAGATCATTATAATTAATAAGAACATGGCTGGGAAAAGTAAGTGATCAAGGGCACAACTTGCCTTCAATGAGCTCCTGCTCAGCTATCTCTACTTGTTGAACCTCAGATTCCACAGTGGCTTGCTCGTCTACTCGCATCAACACAATACATATATAGTATAGCATAAATTAACATCACATCCAACATGTAAATAAAATATACAGTAAAAATCTACACATTAAAATGAGATCATAGGAACTGGAATTATTAATTTTGGAGTTACAGATTTTAAGTTATGGATTTTCTAAGGTTTAATGTGATTGAAATAGGATTAAATGGGAAATAATTTTATTTCTGTTTTCATGACAAAACAGAGACTCTAAGTGCTAGAGAATATTATTACAAAAATTTAGAAATTTGAATGGGTTAATTTGGAGTTCATATGAATTTTCTATGGAATAAACAAGTTCTAGCACTTATTTTCATATTAAATATTCATTTTCTAATTCAATTATTCAATTTAAATAGGCTCTGGATTAGGCGTCAAAATCTGAGAACCGCAGGGGCCTAGCTACAAAAATCCCTGTGACTCAGAGTGCTACCGATAGGACGGCGGGTTAATTTCAGTATAATTCGGGGGCTCATATGTAAAACCGCCACAACCCAAGTCTACGGAAGTAGATCAACCGTCTGATCCACCCAGGACGCTCCAGATCATGTTAGGGTTCAACACTAACCTAACCACTCGATCCTAGATCTACGGTCCTGATTCGATCGCGCAGCGAGCACCGCCCGATCCATTCGCATCCGATTGATCCGGATCCAACGGCTAAGACCTATCTTCTATCTCCCAACCCAGCGACCAGGGACACCGGCGTCCAGCGCTCACGGCGGAGGCCATGGTCCGGCCACACCAACCCACGAACTCAAGCCCTAAACATGGATCCGAGGTATGGTACACGTAGAGGAGACATTGGTGAACTGGATGATGGATTTCTTACCGCGAGAGGAGGCGGAAACGAGGACGGCCACAGCGTGAGCAACTCCACGGCGGAGAGCGATACTGGCGGCACACGAGGACGACGGCGAGGAATCGACGGCGTTCCCGACCCAAACACCATCCGCAGAGGACCCGCACAGTTTCCCCGGGATCAAGCGCAGCTTCACGGTTAGCAGTAGGTTCCGATTCTGGGCGTGGTTGGATTTCCCACCGCGGCGGCCCTCAATTTCCCGATCACAACGCCGGCCCTCTCCAATCCCCTCCCCACGATGTTTATCCTTCTGGGTGGTGGTAGAAAGGGGAGGAGGCCGAGAGCGCAGGTATATACACTGAGGCTGCCGAGAAGCATCAACGGAATCCCACGATTCCGGTCTCCACCATCCGCACGCCGCGACGCGATTCGCGTCTGGTGAGCGAGCTGGGAACCTGGGCCTACCCGTCGGCGACAACAGCCGACGCTGCGCACTTGCGTAGCGCGACTGGCTTCAACACCTACTGGGATGCGCGATTGACGGAACCAGCTGAAGACCCGGCGCATCTCCGCCATGCGCGGTGGTTTAGTTGGGGGAAGGATATGACGAGGCCGGTCCATGCATCAGTGAGAGGTACTGGCGCGCGGCGTGAGCGGTCTGCACAGTGGGACCCGCGTGACAGCGAGTGCCAGTGAGCGCGCGCAACCATGGGCTGGTTAGCGGCCATCTGGGCCGAGCGCGGGGTGAATGTTTTGTGGGCCGAGCGAATAGAAATCGGCCCAGGCGCTCTCTTTTTTTCTTTTAAATTTCTAGAATTCAAATTTGAATTCCATTCCAATTGTGAACTTTGTACCTAGATTCAAATGTACAAATTGGACAAACAAGTATGGAAGGATCTTATTTATTTATATATTTATTTTCTTTATTTTGTATAGTATTTTCCTTCTCCTTCTCCAATTCTAACATTGTACCTTTGGGTTAAAATCCAATTCTCATCTCATTACTATATTCCCAAATTATTCCTTTTTGAAATTATTTTTATATTGTCACAAAATGCACACAAAATAAAAATCTCAGCATGATGCAATGATTTAGTGGCATATAATTTATAATTATCTGTTTTAAAATATGGTGTTCACATGTGATGGCACAAAAGTTCAAACTCCCACATAGATAAAGTGAACTTGTTTCTCCCTTTGCTATTAGCTCTTGCAAATTACAAATTGGGTATTACAAATCCTACCCCCCTTAAAAAGAATCTCGTCCTCGAGATTTAGGAAAGAACTAGGGAAAATATGGGGAAAATCTATGCGAAGCTCTTTTTCTCTCTCCCAAGTAGCTTCATCTTCTCCATGATGGTTCCATTGCACTTTGCACATCTTAATAACTTTATTTCTTGTAACTCGAGTCAATGTGTCAAGAATCTTGATAGGATACTCCGTGTAAGTCAAATCACCCCGAACACTGAGCTCTTCCATTGGTAACTGTTCCTCAGGGACACGAAGACACTTCTTGAGCTGAGATATGTGGAACACATTATGCACATCCGATAGACTATCAGGTAACTCGAGTTGGTATGCCATCTCCCCAACTTGCCTAAAGATCAAGAATGGTCCAATATAGCGAGGGGACAATTTGCCCTTGACTTTGAATCTCTTCATTCCACGAAGTGGGGATACCTTGAGGTACACATAATCTCCTTCCTCAAATTCCAGTGGTCTTCTTCTATTATCTGCGTAGCTCTTTTGTCTGGTTTGAGCTACCCTCAAATTCTCCCGAATTATACGGACTTGTTCATCTGCTTCTTGTATAATCTCAGGCCCAAACAACTGCCTTTCACCAGTTTGATCCTAATACAGTGGGGTCCTGCACTTTCTGCCATACAAAGCCTCAAACGGTGACATCTTCAAACTGGCCAGATAGCTATTATTATAAGAGAACTCCGCATACGACAAACTCTTAACCCAACTTCCACCATTCTTAAGAGCACAAGCTCTTAACATATCCTCCAGCACTTGGTTGGTTCTCTCAGTCTGCCCATCAGTCCGGGGATGGTAAGCCGAACTAAAATTCAACTTTGTACTCATATTCTCATGAAAGCTTCTCCAAAATCTTGAGGTGAACTGTGAACCTCGATCAGACACGATCTTCTTTGGTACTCCATGTAAACACACAATCCGAGCCATATATAACTCTGCTAGCTGAGAACCTTTATAAGTAGTCTTGACAGGAATGATGTGAGCCACTTTCGTCAATCTATCCACAATCACCCATATAGCATCATATCCTTTCTGGGTGTGAGGCAATCCAGTAATAAAATCCATACCAATCTCTTCCCAATTCCACTCGGGTATCTTCAGTGGATGCAATAGTCCGGCTGGCCTCTGGTGTTCAGCATTAACTCTTTGACATACATCGCACATAGCCACATGTGCAGCCACATCTCTCTTCAATCCATACCACCAATACTTCTGCTTCAAATCCTGATACATCTTAGTATTACCAGGATGAATAGAATAATCCGAGTCATGGGCCTCCTTCAATATAGTCTCACGAAGGCTTTCAATATCAGGAACACACATCTTGTCCTTGAACCATACAGTGCCCTGCTCATCTTTCGTGATTTCCGAACCTCGACCTTTAGTAATCAGATCCCTAATCTCTTGTATCTTAGCATCACCAATTTGTTCTTTGCGGATTTCTTGCTCCAAAGTAGGTTCCGCATCAATAGTTACTCCTTTAGTGTGAACAACTATCCCCAGGTTAAGTCTCCTGAAATCCTCAACAATCTCATCGAGTAGCTGGGCAACAACAGCTGAATGAACATGCTCCTTTTGACTCAAGGCATATGCAACCAAATTCGCCTTGCCCGGGTGATAGTGAATTTCCAAATCATAATCCTTAATAAGCTCCAACCAATGGCGTTGCCTAAAGTTGAGATCCTTCTGAGTGAATACATACTTCAGACTCTTATGATCCGCATATACTTGGCACTTGGTTCCCATAATGTAATGTCTCCAAATCTTAAGTGCATGCACAACGGCTGCCAATTCCAAGTCATGGGTGGGGTAGTTCAATTCATGTTTGCGTAACTGACGAGAAGCATAGGCAATCACATGTCCTTCTTGCATGAGCACACATCCTAAGCCTTGGCCACATGCATCACAATAAATATCAAATCCTTTCTGTAAGTCTGGCATAACCAATACTGGTGGCGACATCAACCTCTTCTTCAATAGATCAAAGCTGTCTTGACACTTCTCGTCTCACTTAAATTCTCTTCCTTTCTCCAGAAGCGAAGTCATAGGCTTAGCAATCTTAGAAAATCCTTCAATAAATCTCCAATAATATCCTGCTAGTCCTAAGAAACTTCGAATCTCCGTAACTGTAGTGGGCACTCTCCACTCCATAATCTCCTTCACTTTAGCAGGATCCACTGCTATTCCTCCACTAGATATAATATGACCAAGGAATGGCACCTTGTCAATCCAAAACTCGCACTTGCTGAACTTAGCATATAGTTGATTATCTCGCAGCTTCTGTAGCACCAATCTTAGATGTTGTTCATGATCACTCTCATTCTTAGAATAGATAAGAATATCGTCAATGAATACCACGACGAATCTATCCAAATCATGAACACCTTATTCTTCAGATCCATAAAATATGTTGGTGCATTAGTTAGTCCAAATGACATAACGGTGAACTCATATAAACCACATCGGGTCGAGAAATTTGTCTTGGGAATACCCGGTGGCCTAATATTCATTTGATGGTAATCCGATCGGAGATCAATCTTCGAGAATACCCTTGCACCTCTCATCTGATCAAACAAATCTTCAATGCGGGGTAATAGATACTTGTTCTTCATAGTGACATCGTTAAGGAACCTTTAATCCACGCACATCCCTTGCGATCCATCTTTCTTCTGTACAAATAGAACTGACGCTCCACAAGGTGAAGAACTCGGACGAATGTAGCCAGCCTCTTGCAACTCCGTTAACTGTTTCTTAAGTTCCTTTAGTTCTTCTACGGACATCCTGTATGGCCGTTTGAAAGTAGGGACAACCCAGGTAAAGGATCAATGACAAACTCAACTTCTCTATCTGGTGGCTTCCTTGGTAACTCTTTTGGAAAGACAACCGAAAAATCTCTAACCACACGGATGTTGTCACCAACAAACTTCTCATCTTCTAAGAATGTTGTTAGACTGGTGGTGGTAGTTACTGCAACTTCAACTTCAAATCTTTGTCCTAGTGAGTTCTACGGTTCCCTTAGCACAGTGTATATACTGCCTTTGCCTTTCTTAACCATGACATACCAAGGATCACGTCTATAGTGCTCTCTTCTAACACTATAGGGGTAGTCCATCTGGGTTAGAAATACAGGGTAGAAAGGAAGAATTGTAGACAAGGCGAGTCATTACGAGAAATGTTACTGTGGGGGATTTATTAGCTAAGTAGATTAGTGTGTTATCCACTAAAGCTAATACATTACCTTATGGTGGTACATGCTAAGATGCCCGTCTATACTATTTCAATCACTCAAAGAAGCAAATCGGACATTTATCATCAGAACAATCAACCAACTTTTTATAGAGAAAATAGTTTTAATTTTTGTCTTAGGCTTCCTATCTCTTAAAAATGTCACAGGGGGTAGGGATTCCAAGGTGTGAAATCCATCTTGTCTCAGAGTAGAAAAGGTAAGAATAATCAGAGTAGAATAGCAAAAGGGGAGATAGGATCAAGATAAGGTAAGTGTGGAATGGATCAGAGTAAGATAAGTAGGTAAGGGTTTGTCCATTTCTATCTAGGTCTCGTCCTACAGTCAACATTTCCTCTGATACCACTTCTGTAACACCCGGTTTTAAAGGACAAAGCCGGGTGCATCTCATAAATGCGCCAAAGAAGACAACATATATAATAACAGAGTGTATAGAGATAAATGTCATAAAACATCAGAGTATTTATTACATAGCGGAAGACTTATTACAAAATAAAAGAATAAATATAAAACGAACTAAGGATCGTCGGCGCCAATGTCGACTGAGAAACGCCACCTAGATCAGATCATACTCCTCGCCTTGTGTCTCCTCCTGAACCACCTGTTCTTCTCCTGTGGGGGGTGTGAGACAGCAAGAGTGAGCTCACATACGTTCATCGCTCAACAAGTTGTGGGGAATAATGTGGCATGAACTCTCCAAAGGTGGGAGTTCATGAAGTGTAAGGCTGATCAATGGAATAAAGGCTGAGGCTGAACATTGCTTTTATAAGTTGGTCAAAATTTTATTAGCAATTACTAGGTGTAAGTAAATACCAAACCTTAGTAATAATAAAGAAAAGTAATAGTAAAATAATCCCAAATGCGATGCAAATGTCAAATTGAATTTAAGTTCCATAATTAATCATGTGAGGGTCCGAGCCGCTCATGACCGTGAGCACGGCTAGTATACTAGTTTTACACTCTGCAGAGGTTGCGCATCTTTACCCACAAGTCATGTTACCCATCTACCAAGAGATGGCCAATCCCATGCACCTCTACCGAGGAGGCGAGGCAGGGTAACACTACGAGGCCTTTACAAAGTTCCACTAGCTTCAGAAATCCCGCTACAGTTTATAGGAAGCTCCAATGCAGGGTTCTTGCCTGACCGCCATCGCAGCAAAATCAACCCAAGGACCTCCCTACACTGACCACTCCCCTACTGCCCTTGCCCCTTTCGGGTAAGGAAGACCTCCACTAGCTTTCCTAGTTAATCAGCCAAGGGCGTCCCATTATACCCTTGTGGTAGCACTGTTTTCCCGGGTGGTCGCTCCATGTTCCCATTAACATAATGATCTTAACATGAACAGTAATAATAAAAGAGAATAAAAGAGTAATTATGAATAAAGTATCTTCATACCCAAATCCACATAAAGCAATAGCAGGTACTACCCAAAAATATTTCAGTGGTAAACAAGGTATAAAGATAGCCAAAACTAGGGTGACCTATTGGGTCCCATCAAAATTATCCTATGCAGATCATTATAATTAATAAGAACATGGCTGGGAAAAGTAAGTGATCAAGGGCACAACTTGCCTTCAATGAGCTCCTGCTCAGCTATCTCTACTTGTTGAACCTCAGATTCCACAGTGGCTTGCTCGTCTACTCGCATCAACACAATACATATATAGTATAGCATAAATTAACATCACATCCAACATGTAAATAAAATATACAGTAAAAATCTACACATTAAAATGAGATCATAGGAACTGGAATTATTAATTTTGGAGTTACAGATTTTAAGTTATGGATTTTCTAAGGTTTAATGTGATTGAAATAGGATTAAATGGGAAATAATTTTATTTCTGTTTTCATGACAAAACAGAGACTCTAAGTGCTAGAGAATATTATTACAAAAATTTAGAAATTTGAATGGGTTAATTTGGAGTTCATATGAATTTTCTATGGAATAAACAAGTTCTAGCACTTATTTTCATATTAAATATTCATTTTCTAATTCAATTATTCAATTTAAATAGGCTCTGGATTAGGCGTCAAAATCTGAGAACCGCAGGGGCCTAGCTACAAAAATCCCTGTGACTCAGAGTGCTACCGATAGGACGGCGGGTTAATTTCAGTATAATTCGGGGGCTCATATGTAAAACCGCCACAACCCAAGTCTACGGAAGTAGATCAACCGTCTGATCCACCCAGGACGCTCCAGATCATGTTAGGGTTCAACACTAACCTAACCACTCGATCCTAGATCTACGGTCCTGATTCGATCGCGCAGCGAGCACCGCCCGATCCATTCGCATCCGATTGATCCGGATCCAACGGCTAAGACCTATCTTCTATCTCCCAACCCAGCGACCAGGGACACCGGCGTCCAGCGCTCACGGCGGAGGCCATGGTCCGGCCACACCAACCCACGAACTCAAGCCCTAAACATGGATCCGAGGTATGGTACACGTAGAGGAGACATTGGTGAACTGGATGATGGATTTCTTACCGCGAGAGGAGGCGGAAACGAGGACGGCCACAGCGTGAGCAACTCCACGGCGGAGAGCGATACTGGCGGCACACGAGGACGACGGCGAGGAATCGACGGCGTTCCCGACCCAAACACCATCCGCAGAGGACCCGCACAGTTTCCCCGGGATCAAGCGCAGCTTCACGGTTAGCAGTAGGTTCCGATTCTGGGCGTGGTTGGATTTCCCACCGCGGCGGCCCTCAATTTCCCGATCACAACGCCGGCCCTCTCCAATCCCCTCCCCACGATGTTTATCCTTCTGGGTGGTGGTAGAAAGGGGAGGAGGCCGAGAGCGCAGGTATATACACTGAGGCTGCCGAGAAGCATCAACGGAATCCCACGATTCCGGTCTCCACCATCCGCACGCCGCGGCGCGATTCGCGTCTGGTGAGCGAGCTGGGAACCTGGGCCTACCCGTCGGCGACAACAGCCGACGCTGCGCACCTGCGTAGCGCGACTGGCTTCAACACCTACTGGGATGCGCGATTGACGGAACCAGCTGAAGACCCGGCGCATCTCCGCCATGCGCGGTGGTTTAGTTGGGGGAAGGATATGACGAGGCCGGTCCATGCATCAGTGAGAGGTACTGGCGCGCGGCGTGAGCGGTCTGCACAGTGGGACCCGCGTGACAGCGAGTGCCAGTGAGCGCGCGCAACCATGGGCTGGTTAGCGGCCATCTGGGCCGAGCGCGGGGTGAATGTTTTGTGGGCCGAGCGAATAGAAATCGGCCCAGGCGCTCTCTTTTTTTCTTTTAAATTTCTAGAATTCAAATTTGAATTCCATTCCAATTGTGAACTTTGTACCTAGATTCAAATGTACAAATTGGACAAACAAGTATGGAAGGATCTTATTTATTTATATATTTATTTTCTTTATTTTGTATAGTATTTTCCTTCTCCTTCTCCAATTCTAACATTGTACCTTTGGGTTAAAATCCAATTCTCATCTCATTACTATATTCCCAAATTATTCCTTTTTGAAATTATTTTTATATTGTCACAAAATGCACACAAAATAAAAATCTCAGCATGATGCAATGATTTAGTGGCATATAATTTATAATTATCTGTTTTAAAATATGGTGTTCACATGTGATGGCACAAAAGTTCAAACTCCCACATAGATAAAGTGAACTTGTTTCTCCCTTTGCTATTAGCTCTTGCAAATTACAAATTGGGTATTACAGTAGGGTGATGATGGCGCCTCCTATTGACGTGGCTGGCCTGCGCCCTAGGTTGGGCGATGTGGAGGCTCCTCCGAAGCCGAGGTCGAGTCTGTCTTCCATGGCCGAGGCCGAGTCCAAGCCCCTGGGTCGGGCGAGGCGGAGGTCGTTGGCAGAGGCCAGGGCGGAGTCCGAGCCCTGGTGTCGGGCGAAGCGGAGTTCATCGTCTTCTGGGGCTGAGCCCGAGTCCGAGCCCTGGGTCGGGCGGAGCGGAGTTCGCCGTCTTCCGGGACTTAGCCCGAGTCCGAGCCCTGGGTCGGGCGGAGCGGAGTTCGCCGTCTTCTGGGACTTAGCCCGAGTCCGAGCCCTGGGTCGGGCGTAGCGGAGTTCGTCGTCTTCCGGGACTTAGCCCGAGTCCGAGCCCTGGGTCAGGCGGAGCGGAGTTCGCCGTCTTCCGGGACTTAGCCCGAGTCCGAGCCCTGGGTCGGGCGGAGCGGAGTTCGCCGTCTTCCGGGACTTAGCCCGAGTCCGAGCCCTGGGTCCGGCGGAGCGGAGCTTCCTATGGTGCCTTTGGCAGGGCCTGACTGCCTATCAGTCTCAATCTGTCAAGTGGCACTGCAGTCGGAGTGGCGCAGGCGGCGCTGTCCTTCTGTCAGGCCGGTCAGTGGAGCGGCGAAGTGACGGCGGTCACTTCGGCTCTGCCGGGGGGCGCGCGTCAGGATAAAGGTGTCAGGCCACCTTTGCGTTAAATGCTCCTGCGACTTGGTCGGTCGGTGCGGCGATTTAGTCAGGGTTGCTTCTTAGCGAAGGCAGGGCCTCGGGCGAGCCGAAAATATGTTCGCCGTTGGAGGGGGCCTCGGGCGAGACGGAAATCCTCCGGGGTCGGCTGCCCTTGTCCGAGGCTAGGCTCGGGCGAGGCGTGATCGAGTCGCTCGAATGGACTGATCCCTGACTTAATCGCACCCATCAGGCCTTTGCAGCTTTACGCTGATGGGGGTTACCAGCTGAGAATTAGGAGTCTTGAGGGTACCCCTAATTATGGTCCCCGACAGGTATCACTTGAATGAATTGAGAAATAATCTGGTACAAAACGAGAAGGATTTGTTCAACCTTAGGCACTCGTATCTTCGTGTCACCGTAGAGCATGCATTTGGTTCACTCAAGAGAAGATTTAAAATACTTGATGATGCCACACCATTATTTCCATTTTCTACTCAAATAGATATTGTTGTAGCCTGCTGCATTATTTACAATTGGGTCATACAAGATAGAGGTGATGATATGATCATTGAAGAATGTAATTGGCCAATTCATAACCATGCTACAACATCAAGTGGCCAAGTTATTGAACATGCATTCATGGTTAATTTGAGGCAGGAAATAGCAAATTAGACGTGGGAAGATCATCAAAACCACTATGCTGTCTAATTTGTTATTGTTTTTCTTGCTGTAATTTTTTATTTATGGACATTAATATATGGACTTAATTAATGTATTCATATATTGTGTGAGATTACTTCTTGCTATATGCACATTAATATATGGACTTATTTAATATATTCATGGACATCAACCATTTATGTCAAAGTTCTTCATGGGATGTATATGTCTGGACATAACCATATTGCAGAAAATAGAGAGTGAAGGAGCTGGTGAGCACTTTGTGGAACAACCTGATGGTAGTGGGCATGTTGTGTGGACTTCTACAATGTCCTCTTACATGCTCAATGACCTAGCAAGCCATGTGGCCGAAGGGATTAGGACATCAACATGCTTCAAGAAAGTTCACCTTAACAAGTGCGCTAAGGCTCTAAATGACTATTTCAAGATGAAGCTCACTGGAGAACAAGTGAAGAAACATTTGAGGACATGGAAGAGAAGATATGCGAAGATAAAAAGACTTAGGAAGTTAAGTGCTGCTTCTTGGAATGAGGATAACTACATGATCGCTCTTGATCATGAACATTATGCAAACTATGTGCAGGTACCATTACTTTTACATGTATTGTTACTATATTTCATCATATAACTTCAGCATATTACTTTTACATGTATTGTTACTATATTTCATCATATAACTTCAACATTTTACTTTTACATGTATTGTTACTATATTTCAGCATATAACTTCGGCATATTACTTTTACATGTACCATTACTTATACTGTTATATATTTCAGCATATAAATTTGAGTCATGGAATGATTTTTAGATGGTTGTAGCATTTTTGTATTATATGATGAAGATACAGACAAGCCTATAGTTATCTGTACAATCAATCATGTAACTTAAAGATATGCAACTGACAGTGCTGGATGTTTTGCCCTTGCTGTGCATATGCAACATGTGAATCACCAAGTTGTTACTTTTACATGTACGATTACTTTTACTGTTACTATATTTCGGCATATAAATTTGAGTCGTAGAATGTTTTTAGATGGTTGTAGCTTTTTTGTATTATATGGTGAAGACACGACAAGTCTATAGTTATTTGTACAATCAATCATGCAACTCAAAGGTATGCAACTGACAGTGTTGGCCGTTTTTCCCTTGTCGTGCATGCAACATGTGAATCACCAAGTTGTTACTTTTACATGTTCCTTCATGCTAAATCCAATGTTGAGGAATAATCACCAAGTTGTTACTTTTATATGTAAGATCACAAATCTAATGCTAAGTTTTTAAACAAGCCTTTAGAGAACTATAATGAAATGTTCACTATCTTTGGAAACGATATGGCTAAATGAAAGTATGCAAAAAGATCAAGTGAAGCTATAGGGACTGAAGATGGAAACGGTATGGCTGAAACAGAGATTGATGAGGGAGATGGTAATGTTGTTCCTAGTCCTACAGATGGTATTGGGACTTCATCCTCAGCTCCTAGATCTAGGAAGAAGGGAAAGGTTACTAGTAATGAAGAGGCAGGGCTGATTCGAGCATTCAAAGATGGTGTTGAAAGGCTTGCAATGGCTATTGAGAAGACTGGTTTAGGTGACCTACCACCTGACTTGCTTCAAACATTGAAGTACTGTTTTGAAATATTGTTTTGAAACGTTGTTTTGTAATGGTGTATGCTCAATTTTTTTATTACTATATTGTAATATTGTGTTCTGCATGAAATACTAGGTCATCTTGTATTATTCACAAACAGAAAAGGTGATAGTTGATCACCATTTGCTGAACAGACAACAACATTCGTGAAGCTAAAACTGAGTTGGTTCCATCAACCAGTGACCATCCAAACAAAACTAAGTCAGTTCCATCCACAAAAAATGGTGACTATTAGAGATGACCCTACCCCAAATCAAGGATGACCACAACTCATTATATTTTGACCTTAAACCAAACATATCCTTATATACTGAAACTAACATATATTATCTCGCCCCCATCCAACAAACAAAACTTAGAAAACTATGTCCAACCAAATCTTTTCTATTAAAACTTGACCCCTTTTGGGCGCACGCCCGCGCTTCGCGCTAGCGAGCGTGCTTCGGCCGCGTGACGGGATCCCTCCAGTCTCGCCTGCACTTTCCATTCGGCCCCATGATGCAGCGAGAAACCACGCCTTTGTTCGTTGTTCTTGGTCGAGCTACACGCGGGATGGGAGCAGTGACCGTCCTCGCCGAGGACAACATCGCACGGCTCGACAGTGCCCCGCATGGTCATGAGCAGTGACCGTCCTCACCGAGGACAACGTCGCATGGCTCGATGGTGTCCAGCGTGCTGCCCGACATGGTCATAGTTTTAGGTCTGCGAGAAAACCAAGCGCCTGGGTATTATCCATCCACCGCACGGCCTCTTCTCACGCCGCCTCGACTTCCTCTTCCAGCCCCCGCCATCCATCCTCCTCCTCTGCACATGTACACTCACCTCAAAACCCCCAAGCATCGTGCTAAAACCCGGCCTAGCCCTCGAATCCCCCCTTGCCCGCGCGGAGTAGACGAGCCCAGCCCGTCCCATCGACCATGGCATCCTCAGGGTCCGCCGCTAACCTCTGGTACTGCTTGGCCTAAGCATCGCGGGCGTCCTCCTGGCAGCGCGGCGATTGAGGCACCATACGCGCCCTGACCACGACGCTTTCATGGCCCGCCTAGAGCTCCTCCCACCGCCACAGCCTCCGCCGTCGCAAGGAGGCCAGCCCGGGCGAGGTGGCGCAGGCCATCGCCATGTTCCCCAGATCCTGTTCCACAGCGTCGCCTTCTTCCAGGTACACCCAGCTCTCGCCTTCTTCAGGCACAGCTCCAAGCCGTCAAGCGCCACCCAGTCCCGATTCCCTTCACACCGTCTCTCGCCCTATCCTATCTGACGGTCCAAGACTCTGAGTTTGCCGTGGTGAGTGTGCTTCACTGCTTCTCTAATTCCTCCCGTTGCATTGGTTCGATGGAATATGGCGCTGAGGAGGAGGCGGCGACCGATGACCCCAGTAGCAGCGGGGGCACCAGGCGTTGGGCGACTGAAGGGGAGCCCGAAGCTGACTGTGGATGCGGACATGCGAGATATGGCGAAGACGGCCGCGTGGAGCGTTAGTTCCTACAGGGCTGGCAACGGTGTCACGGCCCTGCACGACAACAACCTTGACACCTGCCGACAGTTAGTGACAATTGCTCATCGCTTTTATTCTTTGTTGAATTAGTTGAAGCTAGAAGGTCAGAGTTTTTAAAATCTACGATTTGGTTTCAGGTCTGATGGGGCTCAAGTGTACAGCCGCAAATGGTGAACATCCAGTTCCAGAAGAAGTTGCAGGCGTGTAGCTGCAGCCTGCAGGTGCCTGCTTCAGTACAGATTCTACTCCCTTTGCCTTGCGATTCGATGGTTTTGAGATTTAATTAATTCTATGTCGTGCGGCAGCTCGTCGTGATATACGTGGATTTCAAGCTCGAAGAAGTGCTCCACTAAAAATGAAACGTTAGAATTCAGCTGAGCATCTTACTCTACATTGCAGCAAACTGTGACGTGCTTTGCTGAGTTAGATTAGTCTGGCATGCTTGAGTTTCCCATGGTAAAATTATCATTCATTTGCATTGTACTTCTATTTTTTTAAAGAACTTTGCCATTTGTTCATACCAAACCGGTCTATTTTATGTGTCTACTTTGAATCGCACTAAATTAAGTTTATTAATGCATTCGGCTAATGTAGGTAGGGCGCCGCGAAGCGCGCCTCTTTTTCTAGTAAACAAAAGCGCAAATGGAAGCCGCTTCACGTAGCAGCCCGTGCAAAGCAAGCGAAAGGGACCCGCGAGCAGCGAAGCAACCAGGCCAAGCGCAACACGACCTACACCGTGGGGCCGGCCATCCAGGAGACACGCGTATTCCGTCCTGGACAAAGGACCGCATCCACTTGCTAGCTCGCTAGTCATTACCTGATTTCGCCGCGGGCGTCGTCGTCTTTCTCCTTCCTCGTCCTTTATAAAGGAAGGTGGCAATGGCCTTTCCCTCTGCACCGCCAAGTTAGCTTGCCTAGCCACATCAAAGCAAAGCTAGCTACGGCCAGCTTTGGCGATCTGCTTGCTTCTCTCTGAGCGTTTCTTTACAACTAAACCAACTGAGCAATGGGGAGGCAACCGTGCTGCGACAAGGTGGGGCTGAAGAAGGGCCCGTGGTCGGCGGAGGAGGACGAGAAGCTCGTCACCTTCCTCCTCACCAACGGCCAGTGCTGCTGGCGCGCCGTGCCCAAGCTTGCCGGTGAGTGAGCGTGCCTGACTGACCATCCCGCTTCCATCGTGTTAATTAATTTGGCTCATACTATTAGGCTTCCATGCACGCTAAGACGCCAACGACATGACGATGAACCCACTTTCTCTCTCTCTGTATAATGGGCAGGGCTACTGCGGTGCGGAAAGAGCTGCAGGCTTCGGTGGACCAACTACCTGCGCCCGGACCTCAAGCGCGGGCTGCTGTCGTCGGAGGAGGAGACGACGGTGATCGACCTGCACGCGCAGCTGGGCAACCGGTGGTCCAAGATCGCGTCGCACCTGCCGGGACGCACGGACAACGAGATCAAGAACCACTGGAACACGCACATCAAGAAGAAGCTGAGGAAGATGGGCATCGACCCTGCCACCCACAAGCCCCTCCACCCACAGCCAGCAGCTCCTCCTCCGACTCAGCAGGAGCAGGACACGGGCGGGTCGCCCGAGGAGGAGGGGGAGAAGGCCGACGCGGTCATGATGGCAGCAGCTACGCCGATTATCGGGCACGAGACGGCGCCGTTCTTTACCGACGAGGAGGAGATGCTGGCGCACCTCCTTGACGACATCGACGACTTCCCACCCGCGGCTTATTCTCCCGACGACTCTTCTTCGCCCTCCTCCTCCTCCTCCGCGTCCCGGTCGTCTCACTCGGCCTCCGTCGTCACAGCGCCGTCGTCGAGCGGAGCTGGTGGAAGCAGCGTCGCCGACGGCGAGCGGCCGCTGCAGATGGTGGAGTGGCCTGAGTCCATGTGGCTGGACGACGACGTGGTGCCCGGCCTGGCCACGACGCCGTGGGAGTTCGAGGACGACAACCCCTTCCTCGCCTACCAGAGGAACAACGCTCTGTTCGATCACCAGCTGGAGGCATGGAACAACGACGGCAGGGTCGAGCTGTTCTGAGGCGCTGAGATGATCTACTTCTTCCTCGATCGTCATTAGATTAGATGTAGTTAATTAATACGTCATCCCCGGCCTACGATCGAGCAGTTCGCGTTGCACAGACCAGAGCACTCACGGCCGTTGAAAATAAGCAAGAGAAAGAGATGAAAGTGGTTGCACGCCCGGTTTCTTGGTTTTCTAAAACCTTTGGCCGGGCCGACCACAACTTGCAAAGGAACAGTTGGAGAGAAAAAAAAATGTTCGTTAGCAATCTGCCAGTGCTGTTTGGCATTGGAGAACCCTTCCGTGGATTGTTTATTGGACAATGCAAGACCCCTCTACGTACGTTGAAAATGGGAATAATAAAGCCAGGCCACTTTGTACCGAATGTCTAATTTCTACTAGAAATCAAGGCGTTCCGGTGGTTCTCATATTACCCTTTAATTTGACCCGCTGCAGGCGTGCTGCTGGCTGCTGCTGTTATTCAACCCTGATAGAGACTTGAATTCGTTCGATCTGGAAAGGAAATACTAGGGCCAGTTTGGTAACCCCAATTTTCTAAATTTAAGGAAATTGAAATTCACGGCTAATAAAGTAACTTGTTTAGCTTTGAGTATGATATTCCACCACTTTACAAAGTTCAGATATAAGACTATTTCAAATTCATGGGTGGAGGATAAAAATGATTTTATGTATTAGTGTAGAATTTGTTTTTACTCTGTAACTTATAGAACGCTCTTCGACTCGCTCATCTATACTAAAAATATAGCAGATAAATATCTCCAACATTTTGTTAAAAATAGTATACAGCTATATTTTGCATAAAATGAATTATCTTAACTGGTATATGGTTAAATTAATATTATTAGAATGGAATTCAATTCTAATGATCCAAACTAATGATCCAAACGGGATAACGCCGTTTCCTATGATCCTCTTTCCTCGGTGCCGTTTGATCAGGAAAGAAAATCTTAGGACTAATTCGGCAACCCTATTTTTCTAAACGATTTCTATTTTACCAAAAATATAAATTAATTTCTTTTTAGAAAATGAAAATCTCTTGTAAAAATAAGATCGTCAAACTAGCTCTTAGAAGAACGAAAGTGCGTGGGTTACTACAGATTCCATATAAACTCAGCAAGCATTATTTAGGGCATGTTTGGTTTGATGGCTAACTTGCCACACTTTGCCTAACTTTTCTGCCTAAGGTTAGTTCTTCAATTCAAACGACTAACCTTAAGTAAAGTGTGACACATTTAGCCACAAACCAAACAGCCCCTTAGTTTACCGTGACGCAGGGGTACGTAGCTAGATTGTGCATGTTACTTTGGAGATCGAGACGAGAGAGACGCGGCTGTGCAGTGCTGTGTGCATGCGTGCTCGCGGTGCTTCTCCTCATATATATTATTCTGGACACTTCCACGGTAGGCCCATTGGATGGCCGCCGCGTGTTGCCTCCGACATTTGTGCTCCTCATCATGCCATGCAGAGAAACAAACAGCGGGTCTGAGATGGAAAGCGCGCGCGGGCTCTGTCCCACAGTCCACTTGACGGCAGCCTCGAAAGGGTGGCCGCGTGTCGATCGACGTGGATTTGTGTCCGTGGCGAGTTCGGAAGGGGTCAATTCTATGGCCCATGACACGTTGACACACTTTTGTAGCATCATTAGTGTTTTGTTCCTGTCTATATATATAAAAGCGCGCACAAGTTGACCCTTGTAATAACATGTAATTTATGGCTTTATATATACGTGATTGGAATGGAAAAACATTATTGTTTCAACTAACATGTGAGTTCAGATATATGAATATGCATGTTTAGTTACTTAAGTCATAGGGATACAAGGCGAACAACTGAGTCACTGTTTGAAACTCCTAAGCTAGAGCTAGCTAGTATTTAACCGGCTAACAAATTGTTAACTGGGTTGAATCAGCTAATAAACTAATTATTATATGTGAGTTAGCTAACAATGCTACGATGTTTAAAAGATATATATATAACTAATTTCAGTATCTAACTGTTGCTCTGCATTGTTGAGCTCTAAAAAGAGCAGTGCGGACGGTCCGGACTGTCCGCGGTGGTGGCGCGGACGGTCCGCGCGCGCAGAGTCAGTTAGGGTTCCTAGTTTCTCGCGGGATTTGTTACCTAAAACCGCGGGATTAACTCGGGAAACAGTTGGAAACGGATTCAGACCTCCCCCTTTATATAGATGAAGGGCTACGGCCGATTGAACCCCCAACAATCGAACCAATACCACTTTTATCCCGCATTTATTTCCAGCACAATTAGGAGTAGTTCTAGTCTAGTTCTAGTTTAGCCCTAGTTTAGTATTCCAATCCCTAAATTCTTTGTCTCTCCTCGACTCTACGTCGATTAGAGGAGTTTAGGTCGGCCTGCCCGAGCCTAGACAACTCCTAGGATCTCTCCTCCCCGACGGGGTCCCTCCCAGAAGCGAGATCCAGGCGCCGCCGGCGATCTTCCGTCGCCCCTGCGCACGCGCGGACCGTCCGGCCCTAGGGCGCGGACCGTCCGGCCGTCAGGCAGGGGATCCTAGCTCCTGCACCAGGTCGCGGACCGTCCGGCCCTGTGCCGCGGACCGTCCGCGTCTGACCAGTGAGCACCGCCGCCTCGCGCCAAGTCGCGGACCGTCCGGCTCTGTGCCGCGGACCATCCGCGCCTGACCAGAGAGCACCGCCGCTGGTTCTTCTTGAGTATTTGGCGCTCCCAAAAGGCGTCAACATACTTTTTGGCGACTCCGCTGGGGAATAGGTGTCTAGATCTGCTAAAAATCGGCCCATAAATGGCCGGTTCTAAGGATCACACCAAGATCTCCACTACCAACATCATCAAGCCGGCCATGGAGGCGCTCCCGGCTGATGACCAAAGGCCCTTTGAAGACCTCGTAATGCGCGATGAGAAGGAGGTGATGCGGCAATGGAACGAACAACGCGACAAGGAAGAGGCGGAACTGCTGCATAAACTCTCCGAACGGCGCAAGGAGGCGGCGGACAAGTACTTGTCACACTTCACGGTGGATCGCCACCAGAAGATCGTCCGTCAAGGGGAGATCGATATGGAATCTCTCCTACCTCCACTACAGGGTCCCGCTGTAAGTACTCCAGATCTATCTCTTACGACTTTCATGGATCAACGAGGAGATCAGTTAAAGCAATATGTAGATGAATCTATTAAAATGCATTTACGTGCATACGAGAAATCAGCTGCTCCTAATTTTCCATCGCGAGAGTCTAATACAGTGCCACCCACGTCAAACACATCGGCTATAAACGGGTCACCTTTGACCCAGCCATCATATGGTATGCCGATGCACGCTTTCGTGTCACCATCACAGCCGCAACCACTAGGCACGCGGCAGGTACTGGACGCGACCGGACCGTCCGAGCATCATCTCAGACAGTCCGGTTATACTGCGGACCGTCCGGCGTATTTCGCCGGACCCTCCGACCAGATGCAGGCCCGCACACAAAACACTCAGGTCGCACCGTACATGGCCGGACCATCAGGGTACAACCCTGAACACTTCGGCCCCATCACGGACCGTCCGGTGCATCACGCCGGACCGTCCGGATATGTTGCGGACCGTCCGCCATCTTACGCCGGACCGTCCGGATATGGCATGAATCGGCCGACGTATTACGCTGGACCATCCGACTCTACACGAGTCCATGCGCAGACTGCCCAAGTCACGCCATATATGGTCGATCCATCCGGGTACAACCCTGGACCATTCGGCCCGATCGCGGACCGTCCAGTTCTTTACGACAGACGGTCTGGGTACGAGACTACCCACGTAGCACCATATACGGCTGGACAATCCGGATATACCTTCAGACCATTTGGCCAGGTCACGGACCATTCGGCCTCTTACGCCGGACCGTCCAGATATGCATACGCAGAGCCGAGAGCTGCGCAATACGCAGAGTTCCCACATTCATCGCAGCAACATTATGGTGCCCCACCAGCAACACATTATAATCATGCCATACCACCTCATGGACATAGGGCTGAATACTATTCGGCCACAAGAGAGCCTGAGGGGTATAGGGCAGGAGCTGGTGACATTAATAGGACACCTAACACACACCTCAAACATACCTGGGAGGAAAGCCAACAGAGTAATGTCAGGCAACCTGAAATCTCCACCCACAAACTCAATGGATGGTCGCCAGACATGGCAGAGAGGGTCAGAGACGAGGTAGCCGGGATGTTCAGGGACAAACTCGGTGTTAGTGTGTCAGGTACAGGGCAATCGTATCGGAAGCCTTATAGCCACCGATTCGACACCGTGCCATACCCACAGGGAACTAGAATACCAGACTTCTCTAAGTTTTCTGGTGAAAGTGGGAAAAGCACACACGAACATATAAGCCAATTCATAGCACACTTGGGAGAATTGGCTGATGGGGAAGCCTACCGCGTTCGTTTATTCTCGTTGTCCCTTACTGATACTGCATTTGCATGGTACGCAGCTTTGCCACCAAACTCTATTAACTCTTGGGAAGAATTAGAGCAGAAATTTCATGAACACTTCTTCTCAGGAGAACATGAGTTAGAATTGGCTGACTTAGCTTCAGTCCGACAGGGGCATGAAGAATCGGTTAATGACTATATCCGGAGATTCCGGGACACTAGAAACCGATGCTTTCAGATTCATGTCGCAGAAAAACAACTGACAGGGCTAGCTTTCAATGGGTTGCGACCCTACTTAAAAGAAAAATTAGATGGCACCCAATTCTTTTCACTAGTGCACTTACACCAGCGGGCTATGACCTATGAAAGCCGAAGTAAGGAAACATCAAAATCGGCTAGCCATAAGATGCATCTAGTGGGATACGATAATTCAAACGATGAATCCACGGATGTATACACCGCCGAACTGGTTTGGCCAGGACAGGCTAAACCTTCAGCGTGTTCTGCTTTATAGTCGATTCGAAAGAATCGACAAGAGGAAGTTAAGTTTACTTTTAATGTTGCCAAATGCGATAAAATATTTGACGAGTTACTGAAAAACGGCAACATTAAATTAACTCATACTATTCCTCCTCCTGATGAATTAAAGAGGCGTGCTTATTGTAAGTGGCATAATTCCTTTTCTCATGCCACCAATGATTGTAATGTTTTTCGTCGACAGATACAATCAGCCATAAATGAGGGTCGATTGGCTTTTCAGGAGATGCAAGTAGACACACAAGCCTTTCCTGTTAATACAATAGAACTCACATGCAAAAAGGTCTTGGTTCGGCCCGAAATGGCCGATAAAGACAAAGGCAAGGGCATCGTCATCAGCAATCCTCGCATATCACAAAAGGAGATTGCTCGAAAGGCTTTGGACAAGAAGGCTAAAAGGTTCAAAATCGCCGAGGGGCAGGCACAGTTAGTAAACCAAACACATCAGCCTAGCCCCAGCATCGTAGATGGTCCGGCACCTACGTGCGGACAATCCGGTGCTCAGACAAACAGACCGGCTAACTCAGCCGGACAGTCCACCTATGACCAAAGGCGTCAACCTCTACACAAAGCAAGGAAAAAGACGCAGGGTCAAAGCACATATAATCGGCTGATCAAAGCCGATCCTACTTTTGATCAGTTGCTCTCCAAAAATACTAGCAAAAAGACTGTTCCACGTGATCGGTCAACAAAGAAACCCCGGTCACCTGCTAAAACAAAACGGTCAAACAAAACGACCCGAAAGGCGACACAACAAGCATCGCCTATTCATTCTATGAGACCAGGGTACTTTCCACCTATTTACTCATCGTCGGTATACTATCCTGTTCAAACATGGAATGGCACGATGATGAATCCATGGTACATGTATAGTCCCTTCGTCTATCCAGACTAGGGGGCACCTCCATTCTATTCCTTTTGATCCATTGATCAAATGGTCATGGCCGAGAAAGATACAATCCAAAACGGCCTTTATATTGGTGCTTTATTGAATAATCTCCATATCGAAAAGCCGGTGACCTACATCAGGTTTAGTTCATATGTTTTTGGTTTGTCAACCTTCACCAAAAGGCAGGGGGGCATATGTTGAGCTCTAAAAAGAGCAGTGCGGACGGTCCGGCCCCGAGGCCGGACGGTCCGCGGTCCGGACTGTCCGCGGTGGTGGCGCGGACGGTCCGCGCGCGCGCACAGTCAGTTAGGGTTCCTAGTTTCTCGCGGGATTTGTTACCTAAAACCGCGGGATTAACTCGGGAAACAGTTGGAAACGGATCCAGACCTCCCCCTTTATATAGATGAAGGGCTACGGCCGATTGAACCCCCAACAATCGAACCAATACCACTTTTATCCCGCATTTATTTCCAGCACAATTAGGAGTAGTTCTAGTCTAGTTCTAGTTTAGCCCTAGTTTAGTATTCCAATCCCCAAATTCTCTGTCTCTCCTCGACTCTACGTCGATTAGAGGAGTTTAGGTCGGCCTGCCCGAGCCTAGACAACTCCTAGGATCTCTCCTCCCCGACGGGGTCCCTCCCGGGAGCGAGATCCAGGCGCCGCTGGCGATCTTCCGCCGCCCCTGCGCACGCGCGGACCGTCCGGCCCTAGAGCGCGGACCGTCCGGCCGTCAGGCAGGGGATCCTAGCTCCTGCACTAGGTCGCGGACCGTCCGACCCTGTGCTGCGGACCGTCCGCGTCTGACCAGTGAGCACCGCCGCCTCGCGCCAGGTCGCGGACCGTCCGGCTCTGTGCCGCGGACCGTCCGCGCCTGACCAGAGAGCACCGCCGCCGGTTCTTCTTGAGTATTTGGCGCTCTCAAAAGGCGTCAACATGCATGTTCTAAACAGGGCGTGAATGAAGAGACACTCAAATTAAAGAACGGGACGGAAAAGCGAAGATAGGGCCACTGGGCTATCAATTGCGCGTGATCACTGGCGCACTATGATCAGTACGGAGGCCAATCCTGTGACCAAAAGGTAGTAGCATAGTCAAAGGCCCGGTATTTTGAATATACGGTAGTGTTAGTCAAAATTTTCGTACGCTAATTAATATATACTCCCTCAAACCCAAAACATCAATCGCCTTAGCACTTGACATTTATGCCTATATTCAAATAGATAACAATAAATCTAGATATATATATATATATAACACATATATTAAGTATTATATTAATCTATTAAAATACTAAAACGATAAATATTTTGGGACGACGGAGGGAGTAATAGAAAATTCGGTAGTACGGATGTAAATTTCTTTATATGGTTCGGTAGATATACATAACTATAAATTTACTGAAGTGCGATAATACATTTAAAAGGTCTCGAACTTGTACAAACAAGTCATGGATAAGAGAAGATTTTCTATAAACAAGAGACTACAATACTATTTCAAAGCTTTTGCTTTATGTTTTCTCATTACCGTGGAAGCATAAATTATGTCATCCTCAATTACATTACATTGCTCGTATTCTCAGCTTGCATGGAGTTCCAAAGATAATAGTGTCGGATCGAGGACTGCAATTTGTATCCAAGTTTTGGGAGGAGCTGCACAAATCTTTGGACACTAAATTGCTCCACAGTTCGGCCTATCATCCTCAAACGAGCGGACAAACCAAAAGGGTAAATCAAATACTGGAAGATATGTCACGAGCCTGTGTCCTGGAGTTTCCACAAAAGTGGGATGATTGTCTGCCGCAGGCAGAATTTTCTTATAATAACAGTTACCAAGGGAGTATTAAAATGTCACCTTTTGAAGCTCTCTACGGACGGCGATGCAGAACACCCTTAAATTGGTTAGAACCAGGAGAACGGTGGTTTTTCAGGCCTGATTTCGTCAAAGAAACATAAGAAAAGGTCCAACGCATAAGACATAATTTGAGAGAAGCTCAAGCCCGGCAGAAAAATTATGCGGATAAACGATGTCAGCCATTTGTTTTTCAAGTCGAAGATCATGTGTATCTGAAAGTATCACCAATGAAGGGTGTTAATCGATTCGGGGTTAAAGGAAAGTTAGCACCCCGATACATTGGCCTGTTCCCTATTCTTGAGCGATGTGGGCAAGTTGCATACAAACTTCGGTTGCCAGAATCACTGTCTAATGTGCATAATGTGTTCCATGTATCACAGTTAAAGAAGTGTCTTTGGATTCCTGATCAAACCATGGATGTGGCTGATGTTAATTTGGAACCGGACTTAACCTATTCAGAACATCTTATTCGAGTTTTGGATCAGAAGGACCGAATTACTCGAAGGACCCTTAAGTTTTATAGGGTACAGTGGAACCAACACACCGAAGAAGAAGCTACCTGGGACTGGGAGACTCGAGACTTTTTAGAGAAACATTTTCCTAAGTTTTTAGCCTCCTGTAATCTTTAAAGTTTATATACCTTGTTGTAAAGTTAGAGCAAAAACCCCTACACCTACTCTTGTTCTGTACTAGAGAAAATGAGAAATAAAGATGTGACGCGTTTCCTTTTCCATTACTTACCCTAGAGCCTTAAATCTCGGGACGAGGTTCTTTTATGGGGGAAAGGATGTAACACCCCTGGTGTTACAAGAACTAAAACTTTGGCATGGCATCATATGCATTAGCATTTCATTATGTATGTTACAACTAGAGTGCATCCACTAGATAAAAACTTCAAAACAAGCTTGTGATGTGATGACTTGACTTGATTAAAGAAGTCTTTTGACCTTAGGATAGGGTACTTTCTCAAGGATTAGAAGCATGAGGGTGTGTGAGATGAGAATTAGAGTATGATCTTAAAAGTTAGTAAATATGTTCAAGAAAGACTAAACTTAGAGATTTTAAGTGCCACTTAAACTCTAGAATACTCAAAACCCTAAAAACCCTAATTAGTGCTCTATAAGTGAAAGGGAAATGTGCCCTTGGGCCATTTCTAAGTGTTTTGGTGATTTAGTGTCCAATACAAGTGCCTAAGTGTCAAATGGTGGACAAAGTACAGATCAAGTATAAAGGTATGTTTCTCAGACTTAGTACATTGTTTTAGAGACTAATGTATTGTGTCTAAGTGCTGGAAACAGGAGAGATCGAATTGGAGAAGAGATGGCCCTGTTCAGCCAAAGCTAGCTCTGTCTGGGTGCACCGGACTGTCCGGTGGTGCACCGGACAGTGTCCGGTGCGCCAGGCTGGCTCAGGTCAACTTACTGCTCTCGGGAAGTGATTAACGGCGTACGGCTATAATTCACCGGACTGTCCGGTGTGCACCGGACTGTCCGGTGAGCCAACGTTCGGCCGGGCCAACGGTCGGCCGCGCGATCCGCGCGAGACACGTGGCCGAGCCAACGGTCGGAAGGGGGCACCGGACTGTCCGGTGCGCCAACGGCTCCAAGACTACAACGGTCGGCTTCGCCAAAGAAGGAAAGAAATCCGCACCGGACAGCGTCCGGTGGTGCACCGGACTGTCCGGTGCGCCAAGCGACAGAAGGCAAGAATTGCCTTCCTGATTGCTCTCAACGGCTCCTAGCTGCCTTGGGGCTATAAAAGGGACCCCTAGGCACATGGAGGAGTACACCAAGCATTCTCAAAGCATTCCTAAGCACTAAGACATCGATTCTGCGCTTTTGATTCCTTGCGATAGCAATTAGAGCTATAGTTGAGTTGTGAACTCATTGAGTTGTGGTGTGAGCTCTTGTTGCGACTTGTGTGCGTGGTGTTGCTGTGATTTCTTGTCTTGAGTGTGTTGCTCATCCCTCCCTTACTCCGTGCTTCTTTGTGATCATCAAAGTGTAAGGGCGAGAGGCTCCAAGTTGTGGAGATTCCTCGCAAACGGGATATAGAAAAGCAAAGCAAAACACCGTGGTATTCAAGTGGGTCTTTGGACCACTTGAGAGGGGTTGATTGCAACCCTCGTCCGTTGGGACGCCACAACATGGACTAGGCAAGTGTTGGACTTGGCCGAACCACGGGATAAACCACTGTGTCTATCTGTGATTGATCTTCTTGTGGTTATTGTGTCTTGCAAAGACTCCTCTCTAGCCACTTGGCATTACTTGTGCTAACTCCTAATCAAGTTTTTGTGAGTTAAGTTTCAAGGTTTACAGGATCACCTATTCACCCCCCCTCTAGGTGCTCTCAATTGGTATCAGAGCCGTTCTCTTCAAGAAAGGGACTAACCGCCCGAAGAGATGGATCCTAAGGGCAAGGGGATTGTGGTCAATGATAAGGAGAAGGAGTCGTTCGTCAACGAGCCCAAAGATGACAAGCCTACCGACTCGGGCTCGGGCCACAAACGAAAAGATGGGAAGAAGAAGAAGACAAGGCGCATCAAGGAGATCGTCTACTACGACGACAGCGACGAGTCCACCTCTTCCCAAAAGGACAACGACGACAACGACTATGACAAAAGAAAGACGGTTAATTCAAACTTTTCTTTCGATTACTCTCGTATTCCGCAAAGTACAAATACTCATTTGCTCTCCATTCCACTTGGCAAGCCTCCTCACTTTGATGGAGAGGACTACGGATTTTGGAGTCACAAAATGCGTAGTCACTTGTTCTCTCTCCATCCAAGCATATGGGAGATAGTAGAGAGTGGAATGAAATTTGATAGTACTGATAGTCCTATGTTCATTAACGAGCAAATTCATAAAAATGCACAAGCTACTACTGTGTTGTTAGCCTCATTATGCAGGAACGAGTACCATAAGGTGAGTGGCTTGGACAATGCCAAGCAAATATGGGACACCCTCAAGATCTCACATGAGGGGAACGACGTTACCATGCTCACCAAGATGGAATTGGTGGAAGGCGAACTCGGGAGATTCGCGATGATAAGAGGGGAGGAGCCAACCCAAACATACAACAGGCTCAAGACCCTCATCAACAAGATAAGGAGCTATGGAAGCACGCGATGGACGAACCACGACGTTGTCCGCCTAATGTTAAGGTCCTTTACCGTCCTTGATCCACATCTTGTGAACAATATTCGTGAGAATCCTAGGTACATGAAGATGACGCCCGAGGAGATCCTTGGAAAGTTCGTAAGCGAGCGGATGATGATCAAGGAGGCGAGATACGTGGACGACGCGTTGAACGGTCCAATCCATGAGCCTCAACCCATTGCTCTCAAAGCAACAAGAAGCAAGGAGGCACTACCTAGCAAGGTAGCACAAGTTGAGGCGGCCGGGCTCAATGATGAAGAGATGGCCCTCATCATCAAGCGCTTCAAGACGGCGCTTAAGGAACGCAAAGGACAGCCTTACAAGAACAAGACGAAGGGGAAGCGCTCATGCTTCAAATGTGGTAAGATTGGTCATTTTATCGCTAACTGTCTCGATAATGATAGTGACCAGGAACAAGGGAACAAGAGGGAAAAGAAGAAAGCTTACAAGAAGGCTAAGGGCGAGGCACACCTTGGCAAGGAGTGGGACTCGAATTGTTCGTCGTCCGACTCCGACAACGAAGGACTCGCCGCCACCGCCTTCAACAAATCGGCCCTCTTCCCCAACGAGCATCATACATGCCTCATGGCAAGGGAGAAGAAGGTATGTACTCGAAATACTACTTATGATTCTTCAAGTGAGGACGAGTCTAGTGATGATGATGAAATAGATTATTCATGTTTATTCAAGGGCCTAGATAGAACCAAGGTTGATAAAATTAATGAATTAATTGATGCCTTGAATGATAAGAATAAGTTATTAGAAAAGCAAGAGGATTTGTTGTATGAAGAACATGATAAATTTGTAGAGGCACGAAAATCTCATGCTTTAGAAGTTAAAAGGAATGAAATGCTTTCTTGTGAACTATCTACTTGCCATGAGACAATTTCTAGCTTAAGGAGCATAAATGATAATTTGAATGCTAAGTTAGTAGAAATAGCTAGTAAATCAACATCTTGTGTAGAAAATGTTGTAACTTGCACTAGGTGTAAAGATATTAACATTGATGCTTGTAGTGAACACCTAGCTCGCATTTCTAAATTAAATGATGAAGTGGCTAGTCTTAATGCCCAACTTAAGATTAGCAAGAGTGATTTTTATAAACTAAAATTTGCTAGGGATGCCTACACGGTTGGTAGACACCCCTCAATTAAGGATGGGCTTGGCTTCAAGAGGGAAGCCAAGAACTTGACAAGCCATAAGGCACCCATCTCCATCAAGGAGAAAGGGAAGGCCCCTATGGCAAATAGTGTGCAAAAGAACCATGCTTTCTTATACAATGATAGGAAATATTCTAGGAATGTTCATTGCAATAAAGTTGTTTCATATGCTATGACTGCTTCTAGTTCCCATGTTGTGCATGATAGAAATTTAGCGAGGAGAAATGTTATTAATCACATGCCTAGAAGAAATGTTGTTCATGTTTCTAGGAAAACAAGTAGTGAACCTTCTACAATTTATCATGCTTTAAATGCTTCCTTTGCTATTTGTAGAAAGGATAGGAAGATAGTTGCTAGAAAATTAGGGGCAAAATGCAAGGGAGACAAATCTTGCATTTGGGTCCCTAAGGATATTTGTGCTAACCTTGTAGGACCCAACATGAGTTGGGTACCTAAGACCCAAGCCTAAATTTGCCTTGCAGGTTTATGCATCCGGGGGCTCTAGCTGGATTATCGACAGCGGATGCACAAACCACATGACGGGGGAAAAGAGGTTGTTCTCTTCCTACGTCAAGAACAAGGATCCCCAAGATTCAATAATATTCGGTGATGCGAACCAAGGCAAGGTGAAAGGGTTAGGCAAAATTGCAATCTCAAATGAGCACTCTATTTCTAATGTATTCTTAGTAGAGTCGCTTGGGTGTAATTTGTTATCTGTGAGTCAACTTTGCAATATGGGATATAATTGTCTATTCACTAATGTAGATGTGTCTGTCTTTAGAAGAAGTGATGGTTCATTAGCTTTTAAAGGTGTATTAGACGGCAAACTTTACTTAGTAGATTTTGCAAAAGAGGAGACCGGTCTAGATGCATGCTTAATTGCTAAGACTAGCATGGGCTGGCTGTGGCATCGCCGCTTAGCACATGTGGGGATGAAGAACCTTCACAAGCTTTTAAAGGGAGAACACGTGATAGGTCTAACCAATGTTACTTTCGAAAAAGATAGACCTTGTGCAACTTGTCAAGCAGGTAAACAAGTGGGAGGAGCGCATCACAACAAGAATGTGATGACCACATCAAGACCTCTGGAGCTGCTACATATGGACCTCTTCGGACCCGTCGCCTATCTAAGCATAGGAGGAAGTAAGTATGGTCTAGTTATTGTTGATGACTTTTCCCGCTTCACTTGGGTATTCTTTTTGCAGGATAAATCTGAAACCCAAGGGACCCTCAAGCGCTTCCTAAGAGAGCTCAAAACGAGTTTGAGCTCAAGGTGAAGAAAATAAGAAGCGACAATGGGTCCGAGTTCAAGAACCTACAAGTGGAGGAGTATCTTGAGGAGGGAGGAATCAAGCACGAGTTCTCCACTCCCTACACACCACAGCAAAATGGTGTGGTAGAGAGGAAGAACAGGACACTTATAGACATGGCGAGGACGATGCTTGGAGAGTTCAAGACCCTCGAGCAATTTTGGTCGGAAGCCGTGAACACGGCTTGTCACGCCATCAACCGGGTCTACCTTCATCGCCTCCTCAAGAATACTTCGTATGAGCTTCTAACCGGTAACAAACCCAATATATCTTACTTTCGTGTATTTGGGAGCAAATGTTATATTCTAGTGAAGAAGGGTAGAAATTCTAAGTTTGCTCCCAAAGCTGTAGAAGGGTTTTTGTTAGGTTATGACTCAAATACAAAGGCGTATAGGGTCTTCAACAAATCATCGGGTTTGGTTGAAGTCTCTAGCGACGTTGTATTTGATGAGACTAATGGCTCTCCAAGAGAGCAAGTTGTTGATCTTGATGATGTAGATGAAGAAGACGTTCCAACGGCCGCAATGCGCACCATGGCGATTGGAGATGTAAGGCCAATGGAACAAAAGGAGCAAGATCAACCTTCTTCCTCAACAATGGTGAATCTCCCAACTCAAGAAGATAAACAGGTTCATCAAAAGGAGGCGTATGATCAAGGGGGAGCACAAGATGATCAAGTAATGGAGGAAGAAGCACAACTGGCACCTCTAACTCAAGTCCGAGCGATGATTCAAAGGGATCATCCCGTCGACCAGATTTTGGGTGATATTAGCAAGGGAGTAACTACTCGATCTCGATTAGTTAATTTCTGTGAGCATTACTCCTTTGTCTCTTCTATTGAGCCTTTCAGGGTAGAAGAGGCCTTGCTAGATCCGGACTGGGTGTTGGCCATGCAAGAGGAGCTCAACAACTTCAAAAGAAATGAAGTTTGGACACTGATGCCTCGTCCCAAGCAAAATGTTGTGGGAACCAAGTGGGTGTTCTGCAACAAACAAGACGAGCACAGGGTGGTGACAAGGAACAAGGCACGACTTGTGGCAAAAGGTTATGCCCAAGTCGCAGGTTTGGACTTTGAGGAGACTTTTGCTCCTGTGGCTAGGCTAGAGTCCATTCGCATTTTGCTAGCATATGCCGCTCACCATTCTTTCAGGTTGTTCCAAATGGATGTGAAGAGCGCTTTCCTCAACGAGCCAATCAAGGAGGAGGTGTACGTGGAGCAACCCCCTGGCTTCGAGGATGAACGGTACCCCGACCACGTGTGTAAGCTCTCTAAGGCGCTCTGTGGACTTAAGCAAGCCCCAAGAGCATGGTATGAATGCCTTAGAGACTTTTTAATTGCTAATGCTTTCAAGGTTGGGAAAGCCGATCCAACTCTTTTCACTAAGACATGCGATGGTGATCTTTTTGTATGCCAAATTTATGTCGATGACATAATATTTGGTTCTACTAACCAAAAGTCTTGTGAAGAGTTTATCAGGGTGATGACTCAAAAATTCGAGATGTCGATGATGGGCGAGTTAAGCTACTTCCTTGGGTTCCAAGTGAAGCAACTCAAGGATGGGACCTTCATCTCCCAAAGGAAGTACACGCAAGATTTGATCAAGAGGTTTGGGATGAAGGACGCCAAACCCGCAAAGACTCCAATCGGAACCGACGGACACACCGACCTCAACAAAGGAGGTAAGTCCGTTGATCAAAAGGCATACCGGTCTATGATAGGGTCTTTACTTTATTTATGTGCAAGTAGACCGGATATTATGCTTAGCGTATGCATGTGTGCTAGATTTCAATCCGATCCTAAGGAGTGTCACTTAGTGGCTGTGAAGCGAATTCTTAGATATTTAGTCGCTACGCCTTGTTTCGGGATCTGGTATCCAAAGGGGTCTACCTTTGACTTGATTGGATATTCAGACTCCGACTATGCTGGATGTAAGGTCGATAGGAAGAGTACATCGGGGACGTGCCAATTCTTAGGAAGGTCCCTGGTGTCATGGAGCTCTAAGAAACAAACTTCTGTTGCCCTATCCACCGCTGAGGCCGAGTACGTTGCCGCAGGACAGTGTTGCGCGCAACTACTTTGGATGAGGCAAACCCTCAGGGACTTTGGCTACAATTTGAGCAAAGTCCCACTCCTATGTGATAATGAGAGTGCTATCCGCATGGTGGATAATCCTGTTGAACACAGCCGCACAAAGCACATTGACATTCGGCATCACTTTTTGAGAGACCACCAGCAAAAGGGAGATATCGAAGTGTTTCATGTTAGCTCCGAGAACCAGCTAGCCGATATCTTTACCAAGCCTTTAGATGAGCAGACCTTTTGCAAGTTGCGTAGTGAGCTAAATGTCTTAGATTCGCGGAACTTGGATTGATTTATAGCATACATGTGTTTATGCCTTGATCATGTTCCTTATGCATTTTGTTGTTTACTTATGGTGCTCAAGTTGTACAAGCACTCCCCGGACCTTACAAGTCCATTTGCAAGTGATGCACAAATTTAGGGGGAGATGTGCTACAACTTGACCTTTTGAGACTAACTGTGTGCTTGAGTTTGCTTAATTTAGTCTCAAAGGTGGTTTGAAAGGGAAAAGGTGGACTTGGACCATGCAAGACTTCCACTGCACTCCGATGAAAGAGTAACTTTTTCCAAGTTCATCTTTGTACTCTTATTGCCTTTTTACTCTTAGTTGAAGATTTTGGTGAGGCAATGGGGTTAAAGGGCCAAAAGTGATCCCGTGTTGGTGCTTGATGCCAAAGGGGGAGAAAATAAGGCCAAAGCAATAAATGGATCAGCTACCACTTGAGAATTTTGAAAAAAAGTAGAGTAAGTAGAGTTAGAGTTTTTGTTTGTCAAAATACTCTTGTTTGTCTCTTATTGTCAAAAGTTGGTCTCTTGTGGGGAGAAGGCTTAATTATGGGAAAAAGGGGGAGTTTTTGAAATCTTTGATCAACTTCTCTTGGAACAACTCTTGTTATGTCTCAACAAGTGTTTTTGACTTAGAGATTGGAATTTGAGGTTGATTTGCAAAAACAAACCAATTGGTGGCAAAGAATGATCCATATATGCCAAATTTGATTCAAAGCAAATTTGAGTTCTTATTTGATTTGATTTTGTACTTGTTCTACTTGCTTTATGTTGTGTTGGCATAAATCACCAAAAAGGGGGAGATTGAAAGGGAAATGTGCCCTTGGGCCATTTCTAAGTGTTTTGGTGATTTAGTGTCCAATACAAGTGCCTAAGTGTCAAATGGTGGACAAAGTACAAATCAAGTATAAAGGTATGTTTCTCAGACTTAGTACATTGTTTTAGAGACTAATGTATTGTGTCTAAGTGCTGGAAACAGGAGAGATCGAATTGGAGAAGAGATGGCCCTGTTCAGCCAAAGCTAGTTCTGTCTGAGTGCACCGGACAGTGTCCGGTGGTGCACCGAACAGTGTCCAGTGCGCCAGGCTAGCTCAGGTCAACTTACTTCTCTCGGGAAGTGATTAACGGCATACGGCTATAATTCACCGGACTGTCCGGTGTGCACCGGACTGTCCGGTGAGCCAACGGTCGGCCGGGCCAACGGTCTGCCACGCGATCCGCGCGAGACACGTGGCCGAGCCAACGGTCGGAAGGGGGCATCGGACTGTCCGGTGTGCACCGGACAGTGTCCGGTGCGCCAACGGCTCCAAGACTGCAACGGTCGGCTTAACCAAAGAAGGAAAGAAATCCGCACCGGACAGCGTCCGGTGGTGCACCGGACTGTCCGGTGCGCCAAGCGACAGAAGGAAAGAATTGCCTTCCTGGATTGCTCTCAACGGCTCCTAGCTGCCTTGGGGCTATAAAAGGGACCCCTAGGCGCATGGAGGAGTACACCAAGCATTCTCAAAGCATTCCTAAGCACTAAAACATCGATTCCGCGCTTTTGATTCCTTGCGATAGCAATTAGAGCTATAGTTGAGTTGTGAACTCATTGAGTTGTGGTGTGAGCTCTTGTTGCGACTTGTGTGCGTGGTGTTGCTGTGATTTCTTGTCTTGAGTGTGTTGATCATCCCTCCCTTACTCCGTGCTTCTTTGTGATCATCAAAGTGTAAGGGCGAGAGGCTCCAAGTTGTGGAGATTCCTCGCAAACGGGATATAGAAAAGCAAAGCAAAACACCATGGTATTCAAGTGGGTCTTTGGACCACTTGAGAGGGGTTGATTGCAACCCTCGTCCGTTGGGACGCCACAACGTGGACTAGACAAGTGTTGGACTTGGCCGAACCACGGGATAAACCACTGTGTCTATCTGTGATTGATCTTCTTGTGGTTATTGTGTCTTGCAAAGACTCCTCTCTAGCCACTTGGCATTACTTGTGCTAACTCCTAATCAAGTTTTTGTGAGTTAAGTTTCAAGTTTTACAGGATCACCTATTCACCCCCCCTCTAGGTGCTCTCAATAAGGTGACTCCAATTTCTATGCACTTTTGGACAAAAGTGCATATATTAAAGTGGTAGAGTAACAAAAACTAAGCAACTTTTATATTTGGAGATTTCCAAGTTTTGTGGAACAAATTGGAGTAAATTGCAAAAGATCCCAAAAAGTACCCCTATACTTAACCCTGAATAAGGTTTTTGGGAAGCGTCCTCACGCGACTGCTCGCGATCTTCTAGTCGAACCCTGTTCCGTAGACGTCATTGGACCCGCTGCTTCGACGTCGTCGACTCTGCTGATTTCGGCCCGCGCCATCTATCAGTATGTCTGATCAGTACGCATCATCTGATTTGACTTTTTACTTTAGTTCTTCTGATTTGGTCATGATTTATATTCGGAATTTAATCCAGAAATTATCTAATATTTCAACAATTTACACGGTCTACTGGTCGCCAGTGGCGGATCCAAAGGGGGGGCAAAGTGGGCCATGCCCCCCTCAATTTTATACACCCTTTTATGCCTAATGATTATTTAGTATTGTCGGGGACCATAATTAGGGGTACCCCCAAGACTCCTAATCTCAGCTGGTAACCCCCATCAGCACAAAGCTGCAAAGGCCTGATGGGCGCGAGTAAGGTCAAGGCTCGGTCCACTCAAGGGACACGATCTCGCCTCGCCCGAGCCCAGCCTCAGGCAAAGGCAGCCGACCCCGGAGGATTCACGTCTCGCCCGAGGGCCCCCTCAAGCAACGGACACACCTTCGGCTCGCCCGAGGCCCAGTCTTCGCAGAGAAGCAACCTTGGCCAAATAGCCACGCCAACCGACTGTATCGCAGGAGCATTTAATGCAAGGATCGCCTGACACCTTATCCTGACGCGCACTCTTCAGTCGACAGAGTCGACAAGAAAACAGTGTCGTCTGCGTCGCTCCGACTGCTGTGCCACTCGATAGAGTGAGGCTGACAGCAGCTAAGTCCAGCCTCGGGCGCCATAGGAAGCTCCGCCCCGCCCGACCCCAGGGCTTGGGCTCAACCTCGACGCTGGACGACGGACTCCGCCTCGCCTGACCCCAGGGCTCGGACACAGCCTCGGCCTCGGAAGACGGTCTCCGCCTCGCCCAACCCCAGGGCTCGGGCTCAACCTCGACGCTGGACGACGGACTCCGCCTCGCCCGACCCCAAGGCTCGGACACAGCCTCGGCCTCGGAAGATGGTCTCCGCCTCGCCCGACCCTAGGGCTCGGGCTCAACCTCGACGCTGGACGACGGACTCTGCCTCGCCCGACCCCAGGGCTCGGACACAGCCTCGGCCTCGGAAGACGGTCTCCGCCTCGCCCGACCCAGGGCTCGGACTCAACCTCGACCTCGGAAGACGGACTCCGCCTCGCCCGACCCCAGGGGTCAGACTCAGTCTCGACCTCGGAAGACGAACTCGACCTCGACCTCGGAGGAGCCTCCGCCTCGCCCGACCTAGGGCTCGGACCGACCACGTCATAGGGGGGGCATCATTACCCTACCCCTAGCTAGCTCAGGCTACGGGGAACAAGACCGGCATCCCATCTGGCTCGCCCCGGTAAACAAACAATGATGGCGCCCCGCGTGCTCCATGACGACGGCGGCTCTCAGCCCCTTACGGAAGCAAGGAGACGTCAGCAAGGATTCGACAGCCCCGACAGCTGTCCTTCCGCAGGGCTCCAGCTCTCCTCCGACGGCCACGACATCACATGAACAGGGTGCCAAAACCTCTCCGACTGCCACGACGACATGTACTTAGGGCTCTAGCTCCTCTCTGCTAGACATGTTAGCACACTGCTACACCCCCCATTGTACACCTGGACCCTCTCCTTACGCCTATAAAAGGAAGGTCCAGGGCTCTCGTACGAGAAGGTTGGCCGCGCGGGAGAACGGGCCGACGCATAAGGCTCTCGCTCTCTCTCTCTCCCCCACGCGAACGCTTGTAACCCCCTACTGCAAGCGCACCCGACCTGGGCGCAGGGCAACACGAAGGCCACGGGTTTCCCCTTTGCCTGTTTCTTCCCCCCTTCGTGCTCCGTCTCGCGCCGACCCATCTGGGCTGGGACACGCAGCGACAATTTACTCGTTGTTCCAGGGTCCCCCCGGGGTCGAAACGCCGACAGTTGGCGCGCCAGGTAGGGGCCTGCTGCGTGTTGACGAACAGCTTCTCGTCAAGCTCCAGATGGGTAGTCTCCAGCAACCTTTCCAACCCGGGACGATGCTCCGTTTCGGGAGTCTTGAGTTCATGTCCCTCGACGGCAGCTATGACATGATACTCCTTCCTCCGCCGCGCGACAGCGACAATGGCGGCCGTCAGCCCGCCCGCCGGCGGCGGAATCAACGACGTCTTCCCCACGTGGCGGAAGAACAACATCCGGGTTTGTCCCGTCACCTCCCCCGCCGACGGAGGAGGAGGCGGGGCAACCATGGCCAAGCAGGAGGCGGCACCTCGTCGGCTGTCGAGCAAGTCGACGACGTTGGCGCCCCAGCACGGGACACGTCAGGCTTCGACCTTGCGCCTGAGATGAAGACGAGCGTCGTTTCCCCGCAACACGCCAACCCCAAGCAGACGAACGACGCCAGAACGCTCGCGAAGGACTTGCTGGGCATCGCCCTCGTACCTGAGACAACGGTGCAGTCCGCCCCTGACGTGACTTCGTCACCGCCCGTCGACCAAGAGGTACCGATCGATTCCCATCTCGTGCCTTTTGGATTTAGCTTCGACCCACCAGGCGACCTCGCTTCGGTGGAAGCCTTCATAGAGGCATGTACCAACCCTCCAGGGTACCATATGCGGTCGCCCTGGGACTGACTGACGGCTGTCTCGACCTACGGACCCTCGGGTTCTGAGGAAGATGACGAGCCCGACTTTTGCTGGGATTTCTCCGGGCTCGGTAACCCCAGTGCCATGCGGGACTTCATGACCGCATGCGACTACTGCCTCTCCGATTGTTCCGATGGTAGTCGCAGCTTCGGCGACGAGGACTGCGGCCCGAGTCGTGAATGTTTCCACGTCGATATAGGGGGTCCCGGCGAAGGCAACCATCTTGGTATACCGGAAAACGGCGATCCCCCTAGGCCTGCGCCTCGCGTTGACATCCTTCGGGAGCTAGCTGTGGTCTCAGTCCCTGCGGGGGGTCAGGACGCACTGCTCGAGCAAATCCGCGAGATGCAGGCCAGGCTCGACGAGGGAGCAGGAACAATTGAGCAGTTCCGGCGGAACATCGGGCAGGAATGGGCAGACCAAGCTCCGGCCGCAGAAGCGCGTCATCTACCCCAGGGCATCCAGCACCGCATTGCCGACGACGTTAGGGCAAGGCCGCCACCGGTTTCCAGTGGGGTCGGCCAGAACCTGGCTGCAGCAGCAATACTACTCCGCGCAATGCCGGAACCATCGACCACAGAAGGGCGACGTATCCAGGGAGAGCTCAAGAATCTCCTGGAGGATGCCGCGGTCCGACGGGCCGAAAGCTCTGCCTCCCGAAGGCAGGGGTACCCCTCGGAGCATCGCGTCGCGACTTCCCGATTTATGCGGGAAGCCTCGATCCACACCGGGCGCACGCGCAACACGGCGCCTGCGGCCCCGGGTTGCCTCGGCAACGAGCACCACCACCACAACCGTCGAGCCCACCTCGATGAGAGGGTGCGCTGAGGCTACCACCCCAGGCGTGGGGGACGCTACGACGGCGGGGAGGATTGGAGTCCCTCGCCCGAACCACCCGGTCCGCAGGCTTTCAGCCGGGCCATACGACGGGCGCCGTTCCCGACCCGGTTCCGAACCCCGACTACCATCCAAAAGTACTCGGGGGAGACGAGGCCGGAACTGTGGCTCACGGACTACCGACTGGCCTGCCAGCTGGGTGGAACGGACGATGACAACCTCATCATCCGCAACCTCCCCCTGTTCCTCTCCGACACCGCTCGAGCCTGGCTGGAGCATCTGCCTCCGGGGCAGATCTCCAACTGGGACGACCTGGTCCAAGCCTTCGCCGGCAACTTCCAGGGCACGTACGTGCGCCCTGGGAACTCCTGGGATCTCCGAAGCTACCGCCAGCAGCCGGGAGAGTCTCTCCGGGACTACATCCGGCGATTCTCGAAGCAGCGCACCGAGCTGCCCAACGTCACCGACTCAGACGTCATCGGCGCGTTCCTCGCTGGCACCACCTGCCGCGACTTGGTGAGCAAGCTGGGTCACAAGACCCCCACCAGGGCAAGCGAGCTGATGGACATCGCCACCAAGTTCGCCTCTGGCCAGGAGGCGGTTGGGGCCATCTTCCGGAAGGACAAGCAGCCCCAGGGCCGCCAGCCGGAAGACGTCCCCGAGGCGTCCACTCAGTGCGGCACCAAGAAGAAGAACAAGAAGAAGTTGCAGGCGAAACGCGACGCCGCCGACGCGAACCTTGTCGCCGCCACTGAGTACAAGAACCCTCGAAAGCCTCCCGGAGGCACCAACCTGTTCGACAAGATGCTCAAGGAGCCATGCCCCTATCATCAGGGGCCCGTCAAGCACACCCTTGAGGAGTGCGTCATACTTCGGCGCCACTTTCACAAGGTCGGGCCACCTGCGGAAGGTGGCAGGGCCCGCAACAACGACAAGAAGGAGGATCACAAGGCAGAGGAGTTCCCCGAGGTCCACGACTGCTTCATGATCTACAGTGGGCCAGTGGCGAACGCCTCGGCTCAGCACCGCAAGCAAGAGCGTCGGGAGGTCTGCTCGGTAAAGGTGGCGGCGCCAGTCTACCTAGACTGGTCCGACAAGCCCATCACCTTCGACCAGTGCGACCACCCCGACCGCGTGCCGAGTCCGGGGAAATATCCGCTTGTTGTCGACCCCGTCATCGGCAACGTCAGGCTCACCAAGGTCCTCATGGACGGAGGCAGCAGCCTCAACATCATCTACGCCAAGACCCTCGGGCTCCTGCAGATCGATCTGTCCTCGATCCGGGCAGGCGCGACGCCTTTTCACGGGATCATCCCCGGGAAACGCATCCAACCCCTCGGACAACTCGATCTGCCCGTCTGCTTCGGGACTCCCTCCAACTTCCGAAGGGAAACCCTCACGTTCGAGGTGGTCGGGTTCCGAGGAACCTACCATGCAGTACTGGGGAGGCCATGCTACGCCAAGTTCATGTCCGTCCCCAACTACACCTACCTCAAGCTCAAGATGTCGGGCCCCAACGGGGTCATCACCGTCGACCCCACGTACCGACACGCGTACGAATGCGACGTGGAGTGCGTGGAGTACGCCGAGGCCCTCGCCAAATCCGAGGCCCTCATCGCTGACCTGGAGAGCCTCTCTAAGGAGGCTCCAGACGTGAAGCGCCACGCCGGCAACTTCGAGCCAGTAGATACGGTCAAATCCGTCCCTCTCGACCCCAGCAACGACGCCTCCAAGCAGATACGGATCGGCTCCGAGCTCGACCCCAAATAGGAAGCAGTGCTCGTCGACTTTCTTCGCGCGAACGCCGAAGTCTTTGCGTGGAGTCCCTCGGACATGCCTGGCATACCAAGGGATGTCGCCGAGCACTCGCTGGGTATTCGAGCTGGAGCCCGACCCGTGAAGCAGCCTCTGCGCCGATTCGACGAAGAAAAGCGCAGAGCCATAGGCGAGGAGATCCACAAGCTGATGGCCGCAGGGTTCATCAAAGAGGTATTCCATCCCGAATGGCTTGCCAACCCTGTGTTTGTGAGAAAGAAGGGAGGGAAATGGCGGATGTGTGTAGACTACACTGGTCTAAACAAAGCATGTCCGAAGGTTCCCTACCCTCTGCCTTGCATCGATCAAATCGTGGATTCCACTGCTGGGTGTGAAACCCTGTCTTTCCTCGATGCCTACTCAGGGTATCACCAAATCAGGATGAAAGAGTCCGACCAGCTCGCGACTTCTTTCATCACACCCTTTGGCATGTACTGCTACGTTATTATGCCATTTGGTTTGAGGAATGCGGGTGCGACGTACCAAAGGTGCATGAACCACGTGTTCGGAGAGCACATTGGTCGAACGGTCGAGGCTTACGTCGATGACATCGTAGTCAAGACGAGGAAAGCCTCCGACCTCCTCTCCGACCTTGAAACGACATTCCGGTGTCTCAAGGCGAAAGGTGTGAAACTCAATCCCGAGAAGTGCGTCTTCGGAGTCCCCCGAGGCATGCTCTTGGGGTTCATCATCTCCGAGCGGGGCATCGAGGCCAACCCGGAGAAAATCGTGGCCATCACCAACATGGGGCCCATCAAGGACTTGAAAGGCGTACAGAGGGTCATGGGATGCCTTGCGGCCCTGAGCCGCTTCATCTCGCGCCTCGGCGAAAGAGGCCTACCTCTATACCGCCTCTTAAGAAAGACCGAGTGCTTCACTTGGACCCCCGAGGCCGAGGAAGCCCTCGGGAACCTGAAGGCACTCCTTACGAACGCACCCATCCTGGTGCCTCCCGCTGCCGGAGAAGCCCTCTTGATCTACGTCGCCGCTACCACTCAGGTGGTCAGCGCCGCGATCGTGGTTGAGAGACGAGAAGAAGGGCATGCATTGCCCGTCCAGAGGCCGGTCTACTTCATCAGTGAGGTACTGTCCGAGACCAAGATCCGCTACCCCCAAATTCAGAAGCTGTTGTACGCGGTGATTCTGACGCGGCGGAAGTTGCGACACTACTTCGAGTCTCATCCGGTGACTGTGGTGTCATCCTTCCCCCTGGGGAAGATCATCCAGTGCCGAGAGGCCTCGGGTAGGATTGCAAAGTGGGCGGTGGAGATCATGGGCGAGACAATCTCGTTCGCCCCTCGGAAGGCCATCAAGTCCCAAGTCTTGGCGGACTTTGTGGCTGAATGGGTCGACACCCAGCTCCCGGCAGCTCCGATCCAACTGGAACTCTGGACCATGTTTTTCGACGGGTCACTGATGAAAACAGGGGCAGGCGCGGGCCTGCTCTTCATCTCGCCCCTCGAGAAGCACCTCCGCTACGTGCTGCGCCTCCATTTCCCAGCGTCCAACAACGTGGCTGAGTACGAGGCTATGGTCAACGGGTTGCGCATCGCCATCGAGCTAGGGGTTCGGCGCCTCGATGCTCGTGGCAACTCGCAGCTTGTCATCGACCAAGTCATGAAGAACTCCCATTGCCGCGACCCGAAGATGGAAGTCTACTGCGACGAGGTTCGGCGCCTGGAGGACAAGTTCTACGGGCTCGAGGTCAACCACGTCGCCCGACGATACAACGAGACTGCGGACGAGCTGGCTAAGATAGCCTCAGGGCAGACAACGGTTCCCCTGGACGTCTTCTCCCGAGACCTACATCAACCCTCAGTCAAGACAAACGACACGCCCGAGCCCGAGAAGGCCTCGGCCCGGCCCGAGGCACCCTCGGCCCCGCCCGAGGCACCCTCGGCTACCGAGGGTGAGGCTCTGCGCATCGAGGAAGAGCGGAATGGGGTCACGCCTAATCGAAACTAGCAGACCCCGTACCTGCAATATCTCCACCGAGGAGAGCTGCCCCTCGACCGAGCTGAAGCTCGGCGACTAGCGCGGCGCGCCAAGTCGTTCGTCTTGCTGGGGGACGGGAAGGAGCTCTACCACCGCAGCCCCTCAGGCATCCTCCAGCGATGCATATCCATCGCCGAAGGTCAGGAGTTATTACAAGAAATACACTCGGGGGCTTGCGGTCATCACGCAGCGCCTCGAGCCCTTGTTGGAAACGCTTTCCGACAAGGTTTCTACTGGCCGACCGCGGTGGCCGACACCACTAGAATTGTCCGCACCTGCCAAGGGTGTCAATTCTACGCAAGGCAGACGCACCTACCCGCTCAGGCTCTGCAAACAATACCCATCACCTGGTCGTTTGCTGTGTGGGGTCTGGACCTCGTCGGTCCCTTGCAGAAGGCACCCAGGGGCTACACGCACCTACTGGTTGCCATCGACAAATTCTCCAAGTGGATCGAGGTCCGACCCCTAAATAGCATCAGGTCCAAACAGGCGGTGGCGTTCTTCACCAACATCATCCATCGCTTCGGGGTCCCGAACTCCATCATCACCGACAACGGCACCCAGTTCATCGGCAGAAAGTTCCTGGACTTCTGCGAGGATCACCACATCCGGGTGGACTGGGCCACCGTGGCTCACCCCATGACGAATGGGCAGGTAGAACGTGCCAACGGCATGATTCTGCAAGGACTCAAGCCACGAATCTACAACGACCTCAACAAGTTCGGCAAGCGATGGATAAAGGAACTCCCCTCGGTGGTCTGGAGTCTGAGGACAACGCCGAGCCAAGCCACGGGCTTCACACCGTTCTTTCTAGTCTATGGGGCCGAGGCCATCTTGCCCACAGACTTAGAATACGGTTCCCCGAGGACGAGGGCGTACGATGACCAAAGCAATCGAACCAACCGAGAAGACTCACTGGACCAGCTGGAAGAGGCTCAGGACATGGCCTTACTACACTCGGTGCTGTATCAGCAGTCCCTGTGACGCTACCACGCCCGAGGGGTTCGGTCTCGAGACCTCTAGGTGGGCGACTTGGTGCTTCGACTACGACAAGACGCCCGAGGGTGGCACAAGCTCACGCCTCCCTGGGAAGGGATGTTCGTCATCGCCAAGGTTCTGAAGCCCGGGACGTACAAGCTGGCCAACAGTCAAGGCGAGGTCTACAACAACGCTTGGAACATCCGACAGCTACGTCGCTTCTACCCTTAAGATGTTTTCAAGTCGTTCATATACCTCGTTTACATATGAAGTCTAACCATCAAGGAAGGGTCAGCCTTGCCTCAGCAAAGCCCGACCCTCCCTCGGGGGCTAGAAGGGGCGAACCCCCTCTGCGTCAAAATTCTCCTCGAAAAAAGTCTTCCATCAAAACGACTTCCGCGTCTCCCGGCTATATCAGTAACAGGACCCCAAGAAACGAATAAGAGTGCATGTAAGTGGCAAGGCCGACCGAGCTGAGGGACTCCTACGCCTCTGGGATACGGATACCTCACTCATCGCCTACCGCGAAAAATAACTCTTACTTGGGTAAGCAATCCTGCTACTGACGAACGAGTCCGGATACACAAAATAGGAGGAAAAGAGACACAACCTTATATTACGATGATAAAGTGTTCGGGCCTCGGCGGCCGCAAGAGACACATATGCGCTCAAAGTAAACTGCTCCGGCAGAATCAGGCGTCGCCCGGAGAAGGAGCAACGCCCTCGGCTTCGTCTCCACCCTCGGCAAGATCCACCCCGGCCTCGGACGACGGCGCAAGCGGGAGGATCTCTGCTTCGAAGGTGGTCGCCAGCACCGCGCTTGGGCCCGCGGCGGCCGCGTCAAGCCTCTGGACTTCGGCCAGGGCAGCTTCATCTTCGTCGGGAAGGCAATACCCCTCGCTGACCCGCTCCAGATCCACGCCGTAGTGGGAAGCGAGCACGGCGAAGGCTCGCCTGACACCATGATGCAGCACCTCGCGGAGTCTGCCACGCGCGTGGTCACCCAAGGCTTGCAGGCGACTCTGAGGGGAGCTCCCCGAGGGGACGTCGTTGAAACCAGAGACCCGGCAGAAGGCCGAGATGGCCTCGGACATGGCCGCGTGGTCGGCCTCCCTCTGCTCGGCCGCCTGGGCAAGTGCCTTGGTGGACTCATCGAGGGCAGATTCAAGCTCTGCAAACAGCCAAAGTAGAAGACTTCAAACACGAGTTGAGGAACGAAGCTGGATCAAAATCTTAAAACAGCCAAGACATACCTTCGGCTCGGGCACGCTGCTCCGAGGATGCGGCTTGGGCCACGGCTAGGTCTGCCGCAAGGGCTCCGGCCCGAGCAAACGCCTCGGCTAACTGGTCTCCAAGAGCCTCAGCCCGGCTTTCAGCCTCGGCGGCCCGGCCACGAGATTGGTCCTGCTCGCTGATGACCTGGCCAAGCTCCAACTGCTGCCGCTGCGCCTCTGCGCGTGCCGCCGCTGCCTCTGCTCCCAGATCGACACAGAGCAACCGAAGGTCCGCCACCTCAGCGCTCCGTTGGGAGAGGCGCTCGGTAGCCCCGGCAAGCGTGGTCCTCAGGGACCGCAGCGAACCCCAGACATCGGCCTCGCGGCGGATGAACGACGACTTGGCGGCGCTCAGATCCGTCAGATTCTGAGGAAAGGAAGCGGGGCGTCACAAAGAATGCCTTGATCACGTGAAAGGTATGTTTGAAATCATTACCTGGAGGATCTTGGGAACGTCCCTGCAAAGGACCTCCAAGGTCGACCGAAGCGACCCCACCGTTGCCTCGGCACACTCACGAAGCCCGTCCCAAGACTGCTCCTCTCTCTCATCGTCAAGAACGAAGAGGGGATCCGAAGCCCCACTGGTCCAGAACCGGAGCGACTGACGCCGCCCGTCGGGACTGCGCCGCGCGGGGACGAGGTTGCCGCTCCCCAGGATGGGTCACGGTTCTGCGCCCCCTCCTCCGAGGCATCAAGTAGCGACGCCTCGGCCATCTCAGCGTTGGCGGCGATGGGTGGCTCCACGGCCAGAACGGCAACCACCTCGGCAGAAGCCGGTGCCAGCGCTGGCAACGCGTCCGGTGGGCTCGAAGCCGCAGCCGCGCCAGCAGTCTCCCTCGGCACGACAGCCGCCTCGACGGAGGAGTCGGCCTCGGGAGCTCGCCCCACGGCAACTTGTGCCGATCGGGCCCCCCGCTTTGGGGCATCTTGTAAGAAGGCCAGCTGGCCGGCGAGGCCCGGTGCGGCACTGGCTGCAGAAGCCGGCGCCGTTTTGAGGACCTTCCGGGGAGCCAGACCGGTCGAACCATGCCTCCGTTTGCTGGGAAGAAAAGGAAGAGCAGGATCAGGACACACGAAGGAGGAGCCAGGACGAAGATATCCTAAGATACTTACCCACTCTGGGCCATGATCAATCGTGCCTGTGGGGAGGTCTCTCGAGCCTCGATCCTCGAAGGTACCACCGAGGTCAGCCCCGCTGCCGGCTTCGGCACCATCCTTGCCTTGGCGCCCGAGGCACCAGAGGGATGGACTGCCTAGGCGCATCCACGACGACCCGAGGATTACCCTCCTGCACAGTCGGCACGGGCAACGGTTCTTGGGGAACAGGCGGCTCGGCCTGACTCCCCAGGGTCACCTCAACTACCTCGGCCAAGGGGTCAGGTACCCCCTCGGCCTGCCCCCGTTCTTCGGACCGGGACCCCGACGTCCCGGCCCCGGATACCGACGGCGCCAGCCCGCTCGGGGCTGGCTCGACGACCCCTGGCCCAGCCTCAGATCCGGGCTGAGGCCGAGGCGGGCAGCCATGTCGTCGTCTTCATCATCGTCTTCATCGTCGTCGTCGTCATCAGACGTCTCCGGCGACGGCTCCCTCGGGAGCCCATCCCTCTCCTGCCGACGACGAAGCCTTTCCAAGGCGTCCCGAGCCCGCATCCGCTCGCGGGCCCGAGCCTTCTTCGCGTCCTTCTTCTCCTTCCTCTTCTCCGCGGCGACCCTCCGCGCAGCTCGGTCCACAGCGTCCTCCGGGACCGGTGGCAGGGAAGGCTTGTGAAACCCCACCTCCTGGAGACGGACGAAAAGTCTCGGCCGTGAGAAGCAAGGGCAATCCGACACAAGAAGGAAGAAGGAGCGGACACTCACCAGGGACACACACCCGCGATCAGGACGCATCGAGAGCTGGGAAAAGGCGCCGGCGTCTAACTTCCCTACCATGCCGGCTACCCGCCTGTGGAGGTCGTCGGCGGGAAGGGGGTCCGAGGACATCTGCAAACCCTCCAAGTCGACCCCCAGCGTCATCTCCCAAAGCGGCAGTCGTCGCTCCGTCAAGGGGAGCACCCTCCGGCGATGAATGGCGGCAACCACCCTCGCGGCGGTGAGCCCTCCTTCTCGCAGCTCCTCCAAGGCCTTCAAAAGGGGCTGGAGATTCTTCTGTCTCTCGCGCGGGGCCCCGTAGCGCTAGTTATCGCTGGCGGCGGTCACCACTCATTGAGAAAACGACGGGAGCCTCCCGTCGTCATTTCGGAGATAAAACCACCGGCGCTGCCACCCCTTGTTCGAAGACGCGAGGACGGCAGGGATGTACTGCAGTGCCCGCGCCTGCCTCAACTGGAGGATGTAGCCGCCGGCCCGCACGGCCATGCGAACTCTTCTTTCCCCCGTCGACGAGGCAAAAAGCTCCGCGGAGAAGAGATGGGTCCACAGGTCCCAGTGGGGGCAATCCCCAAATATCCTTCGCAAACCGCCGCGAAGATGGCTGCTTGCGAGATGGAGTTGGGGCTGAGATTGTGCAGCTCCACCCCGTAGACGTGCAGAATCGCCCGCATAAAACGGCTTGCCGGCACTCTGAACCCCCGCTCGTGAAAGGAGACGAAGCTCAGCACATACCCCGGCGGCGGGGACGGGGCGGCTCCGCTCGGAGGGGCCATCCACTCCGGCTGCGAGTCATCGGAGAGAGGGCGAAGCAAACCATCAGCAACAAGGGCCTCCAGATCATCCGCCGTGACGGTGGAGAAAGGCCACGGGTCGCGCGGCGAAACAACGGTCACCCGGTCGGCCATCACCAAGCAGAAGAGGTGGCGGCGGAGAGGACGAGGTGCGCAGTTTCCTTTCTCTGGCTATTCCCTCGGGTTGCGAAAACCTAAGTGGGAGGCGAGCAGCAGAGTAAAGAACCGTCACCGGTCCCTCTCCCGAATATATAAAGGCCCAGGCGAGACCCGTTCAGCACTTCGCCCGAACCCGCCGCGAGATTCAAAACTCAAAGCGAGACGCCCGTTCCTCGAACGGCTCGCGCACGCACAACGACTGCCCGCGAACCACTCGTCCTGTCGCATTAACTCTGCGGCAGGACAAGCGGCACCTTTGGCAGGCGAAGTAGGCGACGCTTCACCTCCGCCGTGATGACCGCGTCAAAAAAGGTGCGCCACGTCATTTGATTTCGTATCCTTTTCCGCTTCCTCTTTCTCTCTCTTGCCACAGGGACCGGGAAAGGGGATACTCCGAAAGGGATCCTTCTTCGTGAATGAAGCGGGCCCCGAGCCCCCCTACTGATCAGAGGTTCGAAGGCTGGCCCCTCGGAAGGGTTCAACAGCCGCCTCAGAGCACTCGGGCTCCGCGCCCACTACTGGTCAGAGGTTCAAAGGCTGGCCCCTCGGAAGGGTTCAACGGCCGCCTCAGGACACTCGGGCTCCGCGCCCACTACTGATCAGGGGTTCGTAGGCTGGCCCCCGAAGGGTTCGACAGCCGCCTCAGAGCACGCAGAGCGAGGGATGACCCTGGGTACGTTCGATACATAACCAAGGCTCGGGCTACGCTCCCGAGGTACCCTAGGACATTTCCGAGACCGACAGGAACGATTTTGTAACGGAATCCCACCAGAGGGAGGCATCGAGCCCTCGGACCCCGTCAAAAGGGGACCGGGTCCGGCGAATCACCCGTAGGTACTTTTGGAGCGCGCCTCCGGGCCACTAGCTGACCCCTAACGAATGGGGCACGGGCGTCCACTCGGATCACCCGCTAGCAACTCACTGGAGACACCATGTTCGACGCCCTCCGAGGGCAACATGGCGCTTTCCCCCTCCTCCTTGCGGAAAGGCGACGCAGAGGCGTATGAAAAAAGTCGAGTCTGTCCTTGACCGTCCTCTCGCTCTGTGCGGAGGCTCGGGGGCTGCTCTCGTAAACCCGGCTCCGGCCAAACCGTTGACAGCGTCAACATACCAGCCCAAGAACTTGGGACTCGACTATGCACCCGGGCTACGGCCAGTTCGCATGAGGGAACAACCAGACCGGCCGAAGCATCACGAAACGCGCTAAGACCTCGAATGAGTCAAACCACTCCTCCGAGGCCTCGGGGGCTACACCCGGCGGGTGCGCTCGCGCGCACCCACCAGAACGAAACGCAACCGAGAAAGGCCGTTCCCCTTGCAAAAAAGTGCGACAAAAGCCTCCAAGCGAGTATCAACACTCCCTTCGAGGCTCGGGGGCTACTGTCAGGGACCATAATTAGGGGTACCCCCAAGACTCCTAATCTCAGCTGGTAACCCCCATCAGCACAAAGCTGCAAAGGCCTGATGTGCGCGAGTAAGGTCAAGGCTCGGTCCACTCAAGGGACACGATCTCGCCTCGCCCGAGCCCAGCCTCGGGCAAAGGCAGCCGACCCCGGAGGATTCACGTCTCGCCCGAGGGCCCCCTCAAGCAACGGACACACCTTCGGCTCGCCCGAGGCCCAGTCTTCGCAGAGAAGCAACCTTGGCCAGATCGCCACGCCAACCGACAGTATCGCAGGAGCATTTAATGCAAGGATCGCCTGACACCTTATCCTGACGCGCGCTCTTCAGTCGACAGAGCCGAAGTGACCGCAGTCACTTCGCCGCTCCACTGACAGACCTGACAAGAAAACAGTGTCGTCTGCGTCGCTCCGACTGCTGTGCCACTCGACAGAGTGAGGCTGACAGCAGCTAAGTCCAGCCTCGGGCGCCATAGGAAGCTCCGCCCCGCCCGACCCCAGGGCTCGGGCTCAACCTCGACGCTGGACGACGGACTCCGCCTCGCCCGACCCCAAGGCTCGGACACAGCCTCGGAAGACGGTCTTCGCCTCACCCGACCCCAGGGCTCGGGCTCAACCTCGACGCTGGACGACGGACTCCGCCTCGCTTGACCCCAAGGCTCGGACACAGCCTCGGCCTCGGAAGACGGTCTCCGCCTCGCCCGACCCTAGGGCTCGGGCTCAACCTCGACGCTGGACGACGGACTCCGCCTCGCCCGACCCCAGGGCTCGGACACAGCCTCGGCCTCGGAAGATGGTCTCCACCTCTCCTGACCTAGGGCTCGGACTCAACCTCGACCTCGGAAGACGGACTCCGCCTCGCTCGACCCCAGGGGTCGGACTCAGTCTCGACCTCGGAAGACGGACTCGACCTCGACCTCGGAGGAGCATCCGCCTCGCCCGACCTAGGGCTCGGACCAACCACGTCACAGGGGGGCCATCATTACCCTACCCCTAGCTAGCTCAGGCTACGGGGAACAAGACCGATGTCCCATCTAGCTCACCCCGGTAAACAAACAATGATGGCGCCCCGCGTGCTCCATGACGACGGCGGCTCTCAGCCCCTTACGGAAGCAAGGAGAAGTCAGCAAGGATTCGACAGCCCCGACAGCTGTCCTTCCGCAGGGCTCCATCTCTCCTCCGACGGCCACGACATCACATGAACAGGGTGCCAAAACCTCTCCGACTGCCACGACGACATGTACTTAGGGCTCAAGCTCCTCTCTGCTAGACACGTTAGCACACTGCTACACCCCCCATTGTACACCTGGACCCTCTCCTTACGCCTATAAAAGGAAGGTCCAGGGCTCTCGTACGAGAAGGTTGGCCGCGCGGGAGAACGGGCCGACGCATAAGGCTCTCGCTCTCTCTCTCCCACGCGAACGCTTGTAACCCCCTACTGCAAGCGCACCCGACCTGGGCGTAGGGCAACACGAAGGCCGCAGGTTTCCCCTTTGCCTGTTTCTTCCCCACTTCGTGCTCCGTCTTGCGCCGACTCATCTGGGCTGGGACACGCAGCGACAATTTACTCGTCGGTCCAGGGACCCCCGGGGTCGAAACGCCGATAAGTATTAAGTGTAGAAAAAATTAAAGTTTTAGATAGTATAAAGTCTTGTTCTAAATCTCTAAAACTAATAGCTAGTTGCTAAAATTACCCAATAGGTTTAGAATGGATCAACTAATTGTTAGCTATACCTCTCAAATAAGTATTAGTTGTTAGATGCCCCAACCCAGCTAAAATCAGTTAACAATTAGCTCTAAAGGTTTAGAACATGGCCTAAAACAACCATGTTATGAGTCTGCTCGCCGGATTTTCTCGGTCCAGTCCTTGCATCTAGTAGTCTGACTCTAATCTTCCCGACAACACCTAAACCAGTTTGCTTGCTACCTCGTTTCCGCCGCCGACTCAATCCCGATGTGATGCCACCCGACTTCGCCCCTTCCTGACGCCTCCGTCCTTTGTCCTGTTTTTATCGTGACGTCGATCCGCTCGACAAGCTAGATCTCGCTCGTCGCAACGATCTGACTTGTCCTCTGCAGTCGGCGGACTTAGCGAACTAAAAAATTATGGCTCTCTTGTGATCTTTTTAACCCGTTCTGAATTTTCGTCCTGCGTCCGCCGCTGCTGGTCGCCACCGTGTTTTTTCAGGGGGTGGTTCGCTCTTGGGTCCCTAGACGCCTACCATCGACCGACGCCTTGAAATGTATAGCATGCTCGAATTGACGGATACTATTAGACCGGAAGAATAATGAAATGTTTGGACCAATAACGAGCGAGAGCACCGTCAGAAGAGCTAGCGCAGCTAGTCTCGATCACACACGGCGACGTACACGGGCGTGCAAATTGCAATGCAGTAGATGATCGCCATCCACGCGTCGCTGTTTCGTCAACATTAATTTATCCGTAGCAGACGGTCGCGTGCGTAGTTTGAATCCGAAACCTAATGTCTAATAACGGGGACGTGTGGATAATTTGATCGACGAGACGACGCAGTGAGAAGAAGAGGTCGGAGCTAGAGGTTGGTGGAGCGAGCCGACCGCGTATATGTACGTACGTGCGCACAGCTGGAAAAAATAAAATAATAAACGTGTGTTCTTGCGCCCGCTGATTGGAAGCTTTCAATCTCAATATATATGCACGCACTCAGTTGCTCGAACACGATTAGAGATGAGAATGGATACCCAAAAATCAAAATCCGATGAGTTTTTTTACTTAATTTAGGGTACAGGTTTAGGTCAAATTTTATACACATAGATTTATTAATGGGCGTAAATCTATACCCGACAGGTTTATATGTATGGGTTTGTTTCTATAGTACCTAAACCCGTGAACCCGTGGATTTTTTAAACCCGACCAAACCTATTGTCATTTTATTTTATAAACGAACAACAAATTTGTTATCTTCCTATTTACTCCTAATTTTTATCAAATGGTGAATGTATAAGTAGTTGGTGAGAGTGTTGCTTGCTTGCTATTATAGTTTTTTTATTAGCGTTATATACGTGGTGGATAGATAACTTAGTGCAAGGTCACTTAATTATACAACTTATTATTTATATTTCAATCTCTCTACTAATAATTTTTATATCAAATCATGAACTCAGTTGTTTTTATCACATAAATTTTGGACCATGATCTCACTAATATATCATTACGATACTTATTAATTATGAGAAGAACAAGAGATGAAACTCACGGGTTACCCGTGGATACCCGCTAACCAGATGGGTACGGGTTTGGGTACAATTTTAAACTTGTTTTGGGTACGAGTTTTTAATGGGTATATATATTTTACAAGGGTACGAGTTTGGGATGGCAAAAACCAGCACAGGAGGAGGTGTATAATTGAGTCCATTTGTAATCGGATATTTATCGACTGCTAATTTATTTTTAAACTAAAATGTACTTTAGAATGGTCGCTTACTTGAGACTTGGGAGAAGCCGTCAGCTTGACTTGCTGGCCCGGCAGGGGAAGCGCAAGCAGAGAGTCTACGACGATCGAGCAGAGCTCGTCTGGACTCTGGAAGCTGCGAGTAAAAACTCTGCAGTTCACACCGTACCATGCACAATTCAGACTACCACGTATACGTATACACCAGCTCGATGGCCTGGAGGCTAGCACGCGTGTCCAGAAATAGCCACTGCTACTTTATGAAAAAAGGTAGATATAGGACCGAGTACTGCTACATTCGCATTCATATCATATCCACTACGTACATTTCTGAGTGAAAAAAAAAATATTTTTCCTACAATAAATCCGACATTGAGCTGACCTTTTTTCTGTGCTTGGCTCTCTATTGTTCTGCTGTCAACACGGCATGCAGAAACCCGAACTGTGGACGGAGGGGAAAACTGACAAGTGGCAGCAATGATGATAAAGAATAAGTAAACAACGACAACGTCGTACCCCACCAGATCAGGATATGCTGCTGATCGACCGACTATGGAGTAAGGAGTATGGAGATGGACTGGACGCGTCGTCTACCTTTTCGTTTCGTTGGCAACCGGCGCCGACCCACGCTTGCAAAGATTTGGATTGGATTGGCAGTGGCACTACGTACAATCCCGGCCCCCTGCAGATGGCATTGCACCCTCCACAGCTGGAGGCCAGCTGCATGCAATGCACTACTACTGTCTACTACAATGCAATGCAAACCCTACCACTCCATCTGGGATCGTCAACAGCTATTGTCATGGACATGGTGATTAGCAGGATCTGGATCCCTCCGTGCGCAGCGGTTGACCTAACCCGGCCCCCCCACCGGCCACCACCACCACTTCGCGCTCTCGCCTCTTCGGTGACGACACATGACGGAGAAGGTGACGCCGATGGTGCGCTGCGCACGGGCTGGCCTCGCTCGCGCCTCTAATCAAACCCAACCCATCAAGACAATCACCGTGCGTGTACTGTGTGGGCTGGGGAATCTAGAGAAGCCCATGACGAAACCGACGGGGGAACGCCCACCGGACTTGAAACGCAAGGGAGCAAGCAGGCTTCAATTGGAGGGAGCCCAGGAAAGCTCGAGCTTCCCGGGAAGGAGTAATGGCAGACAGGCAGGCTGGTTTTCCGGGCAAGAAGTAATAATGACCGCATCCAAGTTCCGAATGCCGCTTCTCTCTCGGAAAGGCGAACCGCGAATGGTGCATGCGCAATTTGAAAGGCGACTCGTGCATGCACGTCAAGCTGACTCGCACTTCTAGCAGCAGCAGCTGACGAAGACATGGCATTGTTTGGACATGCGTTAGCACATTCTTAATGAAACAAATCCACTTTTTGCACATACCCTAGTACTAGGAGCGTGCCTCTGGATATATACACCCTCTGGTTCCAAAATTAAAATTCTTGACGTTTAACCTACTAAAAATATGGATGAAAATTCTATAGTACGTTTTAGCTTTTACATGCAACTTTAGCCGTTTTTTACCCCCTACATGCGCGTTTATTCTGCATGCTTCTAATGTTGCGCATTAACTACACCCAGCATGCATGCACATTTTAAAATGTTGGCAACATGATGTGGAAGAGGGTTGACAAGTCTATGTCTATGGGATATCGAACAGCTTATGGAGGTTCCAATAATTGTGGTTTATTAGGAGATGCTGAAGATCATTTTTAAAAGTTTTTCTAAACCTTAGTACACGCATATTCTAGTTCTAATTAATATTACTACTACTACATGCATACTAAGATCATTACTACTCCAACTAATATATAATTCTATTTTGCGCGAGCGAAAAAATGGCGTGTGCATATATCCATGCAGATCGGGTGCCAACAACAAAAAAATAAGAACGCGGATGTAGCTCAGCAAAAAAAAATTACATAATGAAAAAGGGCATCATTTTTTATGTAATTAGACGCATAACCAAAATTTTAGGGCTAATCGATACATCACGCTTAGCAAAAAAAAATCTAGCAAAGTCAGCATATATGTATTATTCGTATCTACATAATTAATTTCAAAATTCATACAACATATATATCACAAATCTTTGATGACAAATTGACAATCTCCTTATAGTGTTAAGGATCATAGACAGGGCCGGTCCTGACATTTCGGGGGGCCTAAACAAAAATTTATATAGAGGCCCCATATAACTAGATATATGTATATATCATCTACACATCTACTAAATACATATCAGTAAAGAAATTGTATATAAGTTACTGTAATATAGAATATTACACATTATTGTTTATAAAATAACATTGGCTGAAATAATAAAAATTTACTTGTCACTTCTCATCTTATAAAACTTCTTCTAATATTTTTTGTACAAAATCATCGATTATACTATTGATATCGATATCATTCAATAGCTTCTTCTCGATCATAAAGGCGTCAAACCATTCAACCTTTCTTGACTCATTGTTGATCTTAAATAATTATTCAGTAACTTCAATTTTGAGAAGCTTCTTTCAGCAGATGCAACAGTAACAAACACAGTAAATAATATTCTATAAGTAATAGAGGCATTAGGATAACAATCCACAACTCTAATATGCTCAAAAATCTCCACAGCAGATAATGTGTCGTTAGGCAAAGTAAACTTTAGAATATTCAATTTAGAAATCAAATCATTTAACTCAACATCACATGAACCATCATGAGAGAAAGTGTTTGCAAATTTAGTGCAAAACTCTTCAAGTTCTCTATCATTTAGTGAGCTTAGTGTGCTTGAGTTCAATAAAAACCCAAATATACCTAAACATGGAGAGTTCTTCAAATCTGGTCCTCAAAGAAGTGCTCGCCATGTCAACTAAAACAAAAAAATAGTTGACTTGAAAAGCTCTCTCATTTTCTAGAATTTCTTCGTGGCACCTACTTTCATCAAATTGTTTCTTTCTCACCGCTTTATGCTTTATTGGAAATGATGTATTTACACCAAAATCATTTACAATATCTTTAACAATGGTTACCAGCGTGTGGGGGATAGATATCCCCCGAGTCCACTGGAAGGGTAAAAGTCTAAAAGACCTCACGAGAGGCCCAAGGGCCCAATAAATCGTAAGGCCATTCCTTCGTGGGCCTGGGGAGGGACAATCAGTAAAGCAGGTTGACATAAGGCCGGATTGGTGTAAGCCCGGACGGCCCACAACGTTGAGCAAGCGACCACAACAAAGATCCGACTCTCCCGCGCTGGAGTCCCATGCAACGGAACCAGGTGAGGATAGGTCGACAGAACCATAGGAAGATAGACTCAAGCAGTTTACTATCTTTTAGGTGCACGTTGTTATCATATCCACGTGTATTGCCCCACGGTCAAGTATATAAGGCCTAGGGGGCACCCCTTCAGAACGATCGACCCTATTACTCAGCCACCCTCCTCAACTCTCTGCACTCTCAATTCAGAGAGTTACCTTGTAACCCCATTCACCAAGCATACTCACCAGGACGTAGGGTGTTACGCATCTCTAAGCGGCCCGAACCTGTAAACATTGTCCACTGTCCCTCGTGCACCTGGCACGAACCATTTTGCTACAGTCGGCGACACCGTCCTACTCCTAAAAACACCTTGAGGGGCAACCCCGGGTGTGCGGTCGGACCCAAAACACCGACAGCTGGCGCGCCAGGTAGGGGGTGTGTAGACGATCCAAGCTAGCTCAATGGCCGTCACCTTCCCCAGCAAGATCACCCTCCGTCCCGGATCCGTATTCTGCTTCGGAACAATCTCATCCGTAGCAGATGAAGAGGGAACTTTACACCGCATTGCAGATCCGCCGAAAAAGAAGTCTCCTCCAACAAACTCCGAAAATGTCGGAGAAGCGCAACCTCCAGCTCTCCGGAAAAAGATTGCCTTCAGAAAGTCAGGGGCCGAGAGCCCGCTGACCCGGAGAACTCCACTGTCTACTTCCCCGACAAAAGAATGGACACAGATCGCGAGGAAGAAGGAGACCAAGGGGAAGCAAGTTGTTCTTTCCGTTCCTTCGCCCTCAAAGGAGAACGGAAAGAAGGTCGCCACGACAGCAGCACCATTCTATCCCGACGTCCTCTTCATCGGGAGAGCGGAGTCGCCTCCCGTCTCCGACGACGAGCCGACCGCACCCGGAGAAGAACCACCCCAACGAGAATCCCGCCGATGGAGAAACCGGCACCGGAACGTTCGGCGACATCACGAGGCCGGAGAACGGGATCCGGAGCAACCTGTCTCGCGGGACGAGGTCTCGGAGATAGGAGAAACCCCGGAGGAACGCGTCTTCAGGGAACGAAGGAACTCCCGACGTCGAGATCGCCGCCGAGCTCAAGAACAAGCTGAGCAAGACGCAAGGCAACGCCGGGAGAATCCACTCTTCGGGCGCAACCTGAATCCCGACTTTGCCTGAGCCATGAACACGCCGAGCGAAGTTGGGGGAGTACTAGCTCGGATAGCTGATGGACTCCCTCGGACTCCCGACGCCGAGGGCTATCGACGACTGTTCACTCAGGCAGCCAACCATCTTCTACCGCTCGCTCACCCGTCGAACGATCTACGACACGCTATCAACAGTCGTCGGGACGCGTGAAGCTCTATCAATGCTTCGCGTGAACGACGGCACGAGAACGAGATTCGCCACCGGGAGGAGTACGACAGGGATCATGGCATCCCAGCTCGGAGCCAGGCCACCAGAACTGAGTCGGCAACGGCCTCAACTAGCGGTACTACCCGGGGACGGTCGAGGAACCACAACAATTACTCCCCTCCCTGGGACAGACATCATCCCCGACGACAGGAGGACACGTGTGGAGTGTCTGCTCTTACTCCGCGCCTTAGGGCCATCCAATGGCCTCCTAACTTCAAGGTATCCAATGTCGATAAATATGAACCTAAGCAGGATCCAGGGGGCTGGCTAGCCGTCTACACCACCGCTGCTCGAGCTACCGGGGCGTCCGAAGACGTGATGACCGCGTACTTACCCATTGTCCTCGGGCAAGACGCGCTGCAATGGCTGTGACATCTACCCCGACACTGCATCGACGACTGGGGCGACTTCAGTCGACGCTTCACCGCCAATTTCCAGTCCCTCTCCGACAAACCGGCGCAACTGTGGGACCTCAAATCCATCAAGCGTCGGGGAGACGAAACTCTCCGGTCATACCTCAAAAGATTCCAGACCATGAGAAATCGTATCCCTGAGGTCACGGAGGCGGCCGTGATCGAGGACTTCTACAGAGGATCCAATGACTCGGCCTTCGTCCGAGCCATATTGCAAAAGGCGCCGACTACCTCCGAGGAGCTGTTCCGGGAAGCCGACCTCTACATCACCGCCGATGAGCGGGCCCAGGACCTCATCGGAGGAGCGAAGCCCGCACCGGCGGCACCACGACGCGACGCGAACCAGCAACCCGACAAACGCTGGGAGAAGAGGCCCCGCGAAGAAGTACACGCCGTCGGGCCACCAGCCTCTCGCGCCCGAGGAGGACCTCGTGGAGGCGAGCGCACACTGGACGACATCCTTGACGCCCCATGCCCGTACCACAAGGACATGCGCCACACTCTTCGGAACTGTCGGGACTTCAAGCACTCCGTCGGGCACGGCCGACCCTTCCAACCTCTACCTCCTCCTCCGCCGAGGGGAGGACCAGAAGAACCGCGACAACCCCATCAGCAGGAGGAGGGAGGAGGAGGAGCTTTCCCGCACGTTGACAGGGAGGTCAACGTCATCTTCGGCGGACACGGGTCGCAGGAGAACAAAAGACAACAAAAGCTCAACAATCGCCAGATACTGGTGGCGACCGCCGGTCCTCCCGCCCCATACCGGTGGTCGGAGCACCCGATCACTTTCACTCGGGCGGATCAATGGCTCAACTTCGACCACCCTGGCAAATACCCGCTCCTCATCGATCCGGTGATCCAAGAGAGTAGGGTAAAGAAGGTGCTAGTGGACGGGGGGAGCAGCATCCACGTCACCTTCCCCCGGACACTCCAAGGCTTGGGAGTTCACCTCAAAGAGCTCCACGAGTCGGACACTCCCTTCTTCGGCATCGTGCCGACTGAAGGGGAATACCCACTGGGCCACATCTACATGCCCGTCACCTTCGGAACTCCGAAGAACTACAGGACCGAGTTCCTGAGGTTCGAAGTGGCGAACTTCGACTGCGGGTACAACGCCATCATCGGGAGGCTGGGATTGGCCAAGTTCATGGCCATTCCTCATTACACGTACATGATACTGAAGATGCCAGGACCACAAGGAATCATAACTGCGCGCGCCGACTTCCAAGGCGCCGTAGAGTGTTTCCGAGTGGCCATCCAAGCGGCCCTCACCACCAAGCCGTCGATGATTTCTTCAACACAGGCGAACTCTAAGCCTGAGGAGGACCTTGCAGTACCGGCAAACGAAGCTCAGGCCATGACCTCTATGCGGCCGACTGAAGAAACTAAAAGGATCAACTTGGGGTTCGCTGATGAACGCAAGACTGCCGTCATCAGCTCCAGCCTGGACGACAAATAGGAAAGCGCACTCGTCCAGTTTCTGCAAGATAACCGAGACGTATTCGCGTGGCAACCTGCGGATATGCCGGGAGTCCCAAGAGAACTGGCCGAGCACAAACTGAAGGTCTATCCCCAGGCAAGGCCGATCCGGCAAAAACTATGACGTTTCACGCCCGACAAGAGAGAGGCCATTCGCGCCGAGCTAGCTCGCTTGGTCGCGGCTGGATTCATTAGAGAGGTGTTACACCCCGAGTGGTTAGCCAACCCTGTTCTTGTACTCAAAAAGAATAAAGTGGATTGGCGCATGTGCGTCGACTATACTGATCTCAACAAACATTGTCCAAAGGATCCCTTCGGGCTCCCGAGGATAGACCAGGTGGTGGACTCCACCGCTGGATGTTCTGTGCTGTCTTTCCTGGATTGCTATTCCGGATACCACTAGATTAGTTTGGCAAAGGAAGACGAGGAAAAAACAGCGTTCATCACTCCGTTTGGTGCTTTCTGTTATACCTCCATGCCGTTCGGTCTCAAAAACGCTGGAGCAACTTATCAGAGAGCTATTCAAACATGCTTAGCCGATCACTGGGGCAAGCGTGTGGAGGCCTACGTAGATGATGTGGTAATCAAAACGGAGAACTCAGAAAACTTCATCGAAGACTTACAGCTGGTTTTCAACAGTCTGAGGCGGTATCGATGGAAGCTTAATCCCGAAAAATGTGTTTTTGGGGTACCAGCAGGAAAGTTACTCGGGTTTATTGTCAGCCACCGGGGAATTGAGGCTAATCCGGATAAGATTGAAGCTATCATGAAGATGGAAGCACCTCGATCACAAAAGAAGGTTCAGCGACTTACTGGATGTATGGCAGCTCTGAGCAGATTTATATCCAGGCTAGGAGAAAAAGGTTTACCGTTTTACAAGCTACTCAAGAAAGTGGATAAGTTTCAGTGGACTTCAGAAGCACAGGAAGCTCTAGATGCACTGAAGAAATTCTTGACGACGCCACCAGTGCTGAAGCCGCCACGACGAGCCACGTCAACTCAACCAGCCGAAGATCTGCTACTGTATATCTCTTGCACGACTCACGTGGTAAGCACCGCGTTGGTAGTCGAGCGAGCAGAAGAAGGACATGCCTACCCAGTGCAACATCCTGTTTACTTCATCAGTGAAGTTCTGGGTCCCTCGAAGAAAAAGTATCCTCAAGTTCAGAAGCTATTGTATGCAGTACTTCTAACTGTCCGCAAGCTACGTCACTACTTTGACGACCACAAAGTCATAGTGGTTACTGGTTTTCCAATAGGGGATATTCTTCACAACAAGGAAGCCATTGGCCAAATAGCCAAGTGGGCCTGCGAACTGGGATCTCATGACATCAAATTTTGACCTCGCACTGCCATTAAAACTCAAGCATTGGTTGACTTCGTATCAGAGTGGACTGAACAGCAAGTACCAGATAACCCAGAGACTGCAGAAGTATGGCGAATGTATTTTGATGGCTCGCTGAAGCTGCAGGGAGCCGGAGCAGGAATTCTCTTCACCGCGCCTGGAGGCGAGCACCTCAAATATGCCCTCCAGTTGCTGTTTCCGGCCTCCAACAATGCAGCCGAGTATGAAGCTCTGATCCATGGATTGAACATCGCCATATCATTGGGCATCAAGAGACTGATGGTGTACGGAGACTCTCTGGTAGTCATTAGCCAGATAAACAAAGAGTGGGATTGTTCAAGCGATTCAATGGGAAAGTACTGCACTGCCATTCGAAAGCTGGAAGATAAATTTGAGGGTCTGGAATTTCATCATGTAGAAAGAGATCGGAACACGGCAGCCGATGTATTGTCCAAGCTAGGGTCCAGTCGAACTCAGGTCCCACCTGGAGTCTTTGTACAAGAAATACTACAGCCGAGCATGTCAATGGATCAAGCAGAAGAGTGTAATATTGTGAATCAACTAGAGTCAGACTCTGATGACTGGAGAAGGCCAATCATCAGGTATATAAAGAATGAAGAGGAACCGAATGACAAAAATGCGGCCGAACGTATTGCCAGACAGTCAACTCACTACACACTCATTGGGGAAACATTATATAGAAGGGGTGCATCAGGCGTCCTTATGAAGTGCGTTCTCTCATCTACTGGGAAGCAACTTCTGGATGAGGTCCATTCTGGGCAGTGTGGAGTACACGCAGCATCTAAGACACTAGTCGGGAAGGTCTTCAGGTCAGGATTCTATTGGCCAACAGCGAAGAGCGATGCAGCCGAATTAGTTCAGAGGTGCGAAGCTTGCCAGTACTTGTCAAAACAACAACATTTACCAGCACAGCAACTGCAGACCATACCAGTGACTTGGCTCTTCGCGTGCTGGGGACTGGATATGATTGGACCTTTAAAGAAGGCTCAAGGAGGATACACTCATGTACTGGTAGCAATCGACAAATTCACTAAATGGATAGAATTCAAACCCATTGCCTCTTTGACCTCAGCTAAGGCCGTGGAATTCATACAAGACATAATATTCAGATTCGGGATACCAAACAACATCATAACTGACCTAGGATCCAACTTCACAAGTTCAGAGTTCTTCGACTTCTGCGAGCAAAAAAGCATTCAGATCAAGTATGCTTCTGTAGCACATCCAAGAGCCAACGGGCAGGTTGACCGAGCCAACGGGATGATACTGGAGGCACTCAGGAAAAAGGTCTTTGATAAGAATGAAAAGTTCGCAGGAAAATGGATAAGGGAATTGCCCTATGTCGTCTGGAGCCTAAGAACCCAGCCTAGCCGAGCTCTGCATGGAAACACTCCTTTCTTCATGGTCTATGGGTCAGAGGCAGTATTACCAGCCGACCTCAAGTTCGGAGCGCCAAGGTTGATCTTTGAAAGCATAGCAGAAGTCGAAGCCACCAGGCTAGAGGACATTGATGTACTCGAGGAAGAACTGTTGAATGCAGTAATCCAATCAGCACGATACCAGCAGACTCTAAGGCGCTATCACGACAAGGCCGTGTGGCAGCGATCCTTCTCAGTAGGAGATCTCGTCCTCTGCCGAATTCTAACGGGGGAGGGACGGCACAAGTTATCACCCTTATGGGAAGGACCCTTCATAGTAGCAGAAGTCACTCGGCCAGGATCATATCGTCTCACTCAGATGGACGGCACAGAAGTCGGGAACTCCTGGAATATAGAACACCTCAGGAAGTTTTATCCCTAGCTGTATTTCAAAAGCTATCGGGACGATGATGTACTCTGTAAAATGGAAGTATATCATCAATAAAAAAAGGCTTCAAAGATACTCAGTTTGTTCATGATTAACTTGCATTCTTACTTAACTCGGAGTGACCACTATGCCCTGCTAATGGAGCAATCAGCTTAAGTCGGCAACGACTTAAACCGGTGCAACATGCTCACGCTTACTTAACTCGGGGTGACCACTATGCCCTGCTAACGGAGCAATCGGCTTAAGTCGGCAACGATTTAAACCGGTGCGACATGCTCGCACTTACTTAACTCGGGGTGACCACTATGCCCTGCTAACGGAGCAATCTGCTTAAGTCGGCAACGACTTAAACCGGTGCAACATGCTCGCGCTTACTTAACTCGGGGTGACCACTATGCCCTGCTAACGGAGCAATCGGCTTAAGTCGGCAACGACTTAAACCGGTGCAACATGCTCGCGCTTACTTAACTCGGGGTGACCACTATGCCCTGCTAACGGAGCAATCGGCTTAAGTCGGCAACGACTCAAGCCGGTGCAACATGCTCGCGCTTATAAAACTTAGGGTGACCACTAAGCCCTATGAACAAAAGCAACCGACTTAAGTCAGTAGCAACTCAAGGCGGTCTAACGCGCTTATGATTACTCATATAGGGATGACTTCTATATCCCGCAAACAAGTTTCAAAACCATCGCACATCATTTTACTACTGCAAATTTACGAACTGATGAATTCTGAAACAATAGGAGAATAACAATGTCACTTAAGTACTGAAATGACGTCCTCTAACAAATGTCTGACCATGCTAACCGCGCGCTCAAAGCACGCAAAATGTTTCTCTATTTTGTAATATCTTTCTCAGGAGCAATCGACGAGGAAGGGCGACTCGAGGAATCAGGAGCAGCATTCACGTTAGCCCTTATATCTTCGGGAACAACCACGTCGGGTCTCCTCATCAAGATTCGCCCCGCCCGAATGGCCTTATCCATGGCTCTGTCACGCTGGGCTCTAAGAGTAACGGAAGTTTCTTCAGCAACCTTGACAGCCAACCGAGCAGCTTCTAACTCCTGGGCGATGGATTTCTTGGAAGCACGGAGTTCTTTGATAGCAGCATCCTTCGCTGATATCAATTGCTTGAGCCGGGTCACCTCATCTGTGGATTCCTGCAGCTTACAGCGTTGGTTGTCTAACTCTTCCATGGTGAAGCGATGACTCCTCTCCAGGATGGTCAGTGAGTTGCTAGAATCGCGATACAATCTGTCAAGACTATCGCGAGAAGCAGCAAGGATACGTTTTTCTTCCTGCAAAAAAGTCAACTTCCTCAAACATCAAGCAAGCAATAGGAGCACAACAAGGCAAGGCACAGTTTCATAAGTCACCTTTTCAGAATTAAGCTGAGCGTGAAGGGAAGAGCTCAGTGCATTGGCGTCATCTAAGGCAGCAGAGACCTGAGCTAGTTCAGTCTGACTTTGAGAATACTTTTCTTCAAAGTCAGAGCACCGCTGGACCAATTCAGCCCGATCTCGAGAATGCTTTTCTTCAAGAGTGGAAATCTGCTGAGTCATACCTAGCAGGAGACAATCAAACAAAAGGGGTCAGAATGTAAAGCAGTTTAATAGTGAAGACAAAGAGAAGCAAAAAAGCACTAACTAGCATTGGTCGCCTCCAAGTCAGAGACACGATGTTGAAGTAACACTGGATTCCAACGTGCAAGAGACGAAGCTACTTCTGGAACATAAGCACCCTGTAACCTCAGCTGGCTAGCCATCCCGTCCACCAAAGCCTGATAAGGAGAACAGATGAGTGTAATGACAGCAGTTCATGCGATGTAAAAATCAAGCTAAAGTATATCGCAGTACCTGGAGGTTGGAAAAGAACGAAGGGACCCCCAAATCATGAGAGATCAATTGATGACCGGGCGTAAGGCCGCCACCCGAAGCAGCTTGCAACGAACCAGCAGGAGCCAACTCAGTACCATCAACAGAGCCCAAAATTTGGTCAGCGGGGACGCTGCCCTCTAAAGCGACTCCCTGGTCCAAAGCTTGGGCTACCACCATGCAGCCGGATGTGGAGGCGATCCCGCATGAACATCCATGGAAGTACAAGAGGGAGACCCCGCTCGGACACCCTCGGGGGCTAGGTCATAGTTTGCACTGTCCACTTGAGCCGGATCATCCCCGGCAGCACCCTCGGGGGCTGGGCAGTGGCTTGCACTTCCCACCCGAGCCAAGTCATCCCCGGCAACATCCTCGGGGGCTGGGTAAGTGTCAACACCATCCTTGGGATCCAAGTTCTCTACGGTAGCCACCTCTAAGGCTGATGGACCCTCAGTTACTTCCATGGGACCAGGACGATCCAAGTCAGTCTCCTGACCCTCGAGATCGCGCTCTAAGGTCGACGAGGCACGGGATGACCTCAACCCAGCATCAAGCACATCAGCACAAACCTCCATCACACCATCATCTGCTGGCTCTGATAACAAATCCTCTGGAACCATATCCTCAAGAGTCTGATCAAAATTCGCCAGGGACAATTCTTGTAGACCAATGAGAGCAGACAAAGCAGGAGAAGGAACTCCACTACTTTCACCACTAGCGATGAACTGCCGACTGTTTTTCCGAGTCAAAGGAACTTCATCCTCTTCCTCCCCGTCGTCTTCATTAGCAACACAGGCAGCACCCCCATTGGGATCAGCAGCAGATTGGGCACACCCATTGGGGTCAGCGTCAATAAATTCAGTCACAGGCACTTCTTTAGCAGTAGGAACCGAAGTACCAACGTCCCGATCCAAACTGGATACTCGCCGGAGGCGTCTCTTTTTCTTTTTCTGCTCATCAGCAGAAGGATCAGGTTGGTTGGCTCGGCAAGGGCGCCTCGGGAGAGTACTGGCAGGCTTCTGAATATCCAAGGTCGTACCAGCCTCTGGGAGAGGCGCCACCACCAATGTCCCAGCAGGAGCAGCATCAGAAGAGTCCTCAGCCAGCAAATCAAGCATATCACTTATCTCTGCATCACTAGGATTCAGAGGCACCTCAAAATGGACCTGCCGTTCATCATCAGGAATCTCCCCGAGCAAGGCAACCAAGGCGCTAACTTCTTCAGCAGAGGGTCGCACTCTAAGGCCCAAACTGCCATCAGTGACAGGTGGATTCGACACAAAAAGAGTGAAGGCTTTGGGAGGAGGCAAGTTCCAGGCTGAGTATGCCACTGGGGCACCAACATTTGACACCTTGCCTCTAAGGATCATCTCAAGTCGGTTCACCAAGTCTACAGAAGGAATTATTCTATTGGTAACCCGAGTTGAGTCGGCTAGGCCTCGATACAGATAAGCCGGGTATGCCCTGTCTTTCAACGGCTGAATATTCTTGAAGACAAAATCAGCAACCACAGCTTCAGCAGTCAGACCCCTCTCCTTCAGCAATCCAACTTCAGCTAGCAAAGCACCTGCCTCAGCTACCTCCTGATCCGTGGGGGACTCGGTCCAACTCGGGGTGCGAACGTCCGGCTATCTTCCCGACCGAGGGGGGAGAGAGTTTCCATAATTCTCAACAATGAACCACTCCAAGCGCCATCCCTTGATGCTGTCTTTGAGAGGGATTTCAAGATACTCAGTCTTCCTCCCGCGGTGCATCTCCAAGCTAGCACCCCCAACCAACTGATGTTGTCCTCCGGCCATCCCAGGGCAACAGCGATACAAGTACTTCCACAACCCAAAATGTGGCAGCACGCCAAGAAAAGCTTCGCATAAATGAACGAAAATGGAAATTTGCAGGATAGAATTGGGATTCAGATGGGTCAAGTTAAGATGGTAGAAATCAAGGAGGCCGCGGAAAAAGGGAGAAATGGGAAGACCGAGGCCGCGGAGAAGGAAAGGAGTGTAAATCACGGACTCATGGGTATCCTCTATCGGGATAGTGACCCCATGGCAAATCCGCCAAGAACAGAGCTCCCTCGGGGGAAGGACCCCGATGGACACGAGGTGGAGAAGTTCGGGCTCGGAGATGACAGACATGTGGTTACCTGCGAAAGGCAACTGGCTGTTGGGGTCGATTGGAGGAATCACCGCGGCAGACGAACTCGAGGCCTTCCTCTTGGGCGCCATCTCGATTCTACCAGTGAGCAGAGTGGGAGGCGAATTGTAGAGAGGATTCGGAAGCAAGAAAGCAAGAACTAGGGCACGGAAAGCAGAGGCGGCTAAAAGCGCAGCACTTATGGGATATTCCCGAGCCAGATACCGTTTCAAAAAGCGCCCAGTCAGCACCCGGCGGTTATTTCCAAAACACCGGCGTGCCACGTCATCACCCGGCAGTTATTTCCAAAACACCAGTGCACCACATCATCACTCGGCTATTATCCTCAAAGTGGCCCACGCAGCCCGCTATCGCTCGGTGTTACCTCTAAAACGCTGACGTCGCCCTCAAGTCGCTCGGCAGTTGACTCTAAAACTCCGACATCGTATTCAGTCACTCGGCGTCACCTCTAAAACGCTGACGTCGTCTTCAAGTCGCTCGGCGTTACCTCTAAAACGCTGACGTCGCCCTCAAGTCGCTCGGCAGTTGACTCTAAAACTCCGACATAGTGTTAAGTCGCTCGGCGTTACCTCTAAAATGCTGACGTCGCCCTCAAGTCGCTCGGCAGTTGACTCTAAAACTCCGACATCGTGTTCAGTCACTCGGTGTTACCTCTAAAACGCTGACGTTGTCTTCAAGTCATTCGGCGTTACCTCTAAAACGCTGACGTTGTCTTCAGTCGCTCGGCAGTTACCTCTAAAACTCCGACGTCGTCTACAAGTTACTCGGCAGCTACCTCTAAAAACGTCAAAATGATGCCAGAGTTATTTACTTACAAACTCCAAGGAAATCAACTTCACAAATAAGCAGGATAATTGGCACAGAGAAGACAACATAATTTCTTCATTAAAGGGAAGATATCATACTTACAAATCAACTCATTATGAGTTGATACTTCCCTACTACTACTACTACTACTACTACTACATTACATTATACTACTACTACTACTACTACTACTACTACACTACACTATACTACTCTACACTACTAAATACTACTACATTATTCTAACTATACTATACTAACATCTAAGGACCAGTGGCATCTAGCCACTGGCCCTGTTGCTGCCTCTGCCGCTGCCGCCCCTGCTGCTGGCGCCGTCGCCATCCTTGCTGCCGCTGCTGCCGCCCCTGCCGCCGCCGTCACCGTCACCGCCGCCACCGCCTTCGTCGTCGTCATCGTCGTCGTCGTCCTCCTCGCCATCGCCGCCGCCGTCCTCCTCGGACGAGTCCTCCTTGTCCGAGGAGTACTCCGACTCATCCGAGCCCTCGAGCCCGGAGCGCTCGACGGCCCGGATGTAAGTCCAGACCTCCGCCGCAAGCCCCTGGGAGTCGTCTGAATCATCAGACGACTCACGCAGAGGAATGGGAGCCAGGGACCCCTCGGACTCAGAGGAGAACTCCTCCTCTGAGTACTCCGAATCACCGAAGTCCTCGGATGGAGGAGTCGGCTCACGCTTCCGCTTGTTGTTCTTGCCCATGGTGGAAGCGCGAGAAGGAGAAGAAAGCAAGCAGTGGAGAACAGCAAGAGATATGAAAAAACCGGAGAGGCAAAGGCACTATTTATAGAAGAAGAAGGCAACCGCTCACCTCCAACCACGGTCACTGAACAGTCGTGAGGCATTCAATACACACTTCAACTCGTCTGAAGACACGTCAGGCGGCTGACGCCGTTTCACGCAACGCAACACCCATTGGGACTCCAGTCAACAACATGGACAATATGATTACACCCGCCGTCGCATCACATTACTACTCAGAAGTAGCCGGTTAAAACACTCAGCGTACCAAGTCGTCCCTTGTCCACACCCATTGGGGGGGACGCCCAGGAATTATCAGTATATTTTTCAAAACTGTCACACCTGTGCAGGGCATGCAATGAAATACCTCAAGACAAAAATGAGATATCAGTAAGGATCAGAGGAAAGCCAAATATAGCCGGGGAAGTACAGAATCTGACCGACATAAGCGACGTGAAGACTAGACAGGGAACGTCCATCAAATGTCCAACCAGTTGCAGAGCAAATAAATTGCACCACCTAGCAAGATATGGGCGGATCACGAACTCGGTTGCAAAACACAAAATACATGCTGACCTCTAAAGCATAATATTGATGACATAATGCTGACCTCTAAAGCATAATATGGATGACATAATGCCGACTTCTAAGGCAGAAAAAGATAACCTTCAACAAAAAGACACGAAAGGAAGACCTTCAAGTGGATTATCCTCAAAAATCCACTTGAAGCTCGGGGGCTACACCCATTGGGTGCACCTTCGGTGCACCCCATGAAATACCATTTCAAAGCCAAGATAGTGTCAACTTCTAAGGCATAGAACAAGATTAAAGACAAGGCTGTCCCTTAACCAAAATACAAGAGTAAAATAAAAATAATTTCTGATGAAGACCTTCGAGCAGATTGTTTTCCAAAATCTACTCGAAGCTCGGGGGCTACACCCATTGGGTGCACCTCCGGTGCACCCAATGAAGTCCAGGGTCCCACAAAAAGAAATGCCGACCTCTAAGGCACAAACATGAAGCAAGGCTCCAGTCTACGAATGATCTAAGCAGAAGGAGATAGTAAAAAATCATTTTTACTGAACTGCTTGGAAAGCATCCCTTATCACAAATGAAGATTGCAAGCTGGACCTGGGATCTTTGAGCTGATTACCTCAAAATCAACCCAAAGATCGGGGGCTTTTGGGGGATAGATATCCCCCGGGTCCACTGGAAGGGTAAAAGACCTCACGAGAGGCCCAAGGGCCCAATAAATCGTAAGGCCATTCCTTCATGGGCCTGGGGAGGGACAATCAGTAAAGCAGGTTGACGTAAGGCCGGATTGGTGTAAGCCCGGACGGCCCACAACGTTGAGCAAGCGACCACAACAAAGATCTGACTCTCCCGCGCTGGAGTCCCATGCAACAGAACCAGGCGAGGATAGGTCGGCAGAACTATAGGAAGATAGACTCAAGCAGTTTACTATCTTTTAGGTGCACGTTGTTATCATATCCACGTGTATTGCCCCACGGTCGAGTATATAAGGCCTAGGGGGCACCCCTTCAGAACGATCGACCCTATTACTCAGCCACCCACCTCAACTCTTTGCACTCTCAATTCAGAGAGTTACCTTGTAACCCCATTCACCAAACATACTCACCAGGACGTAGGGTGTTACGCATCTCTAAGCGGCCCGAACCTGTAAACATTGTCCACTGTCCCTCGTGCACCTGGCACGAACCATTTTGCTACAGTCGGCGACACCGTCCTACTCCTAAAAACACCTTGAGGGGCAACCCCGGGTGTGCGGTCGGACCCAAAACACCGACACAACGAGCAGCGGCTAGAGATTTTGGGAATAGAATAAATATATACCATACATATATATAAGAGTATATATCTATTTAGTTCGAACTGGGGGCCTTACTAACTTTGGGGGCCCTGAGCGGCGGTATACCCTGCCTACCCTCAGGGCCGGGCCTGATCATAGAGACCGTCAAAACTTTGTTCCTTACAGGAGTAGTTAAAAAATGTGTTCGCACATAAACACGTCATTTTTTTACTCAAGTGTCGAGAGCGATAAACAGGAATCATTAGAGAAGGAGCTCGTTGGGAGCACGATACGTGAGATAATTGGTTTTTTACCACTCATAATATTGTTTTTTTTTATAATTACCACTGTGTCTATAAATTATAGGTCCAACTAGGTTTATGAAATGTGGGTTTGATGATAATTTTACAAACATGTTTCTTGCTAATGGCAAATATCAGAATCTCTCCACGATACGCAAGACACCGGCAAAGTCTCTTGAAACCTGAAACTCCACACACCCCATGAGGCATCCAAATATATGTTTTTTTTAAAATTTTTCTTAGTACAACTTTAAAGCACCACTTTGTTGCGTCGGGTCCACCCAAAATCCTCTCGTAGAGACTGTGCACGTGCACATGTGCCCTATTGAAAATTTGAAATCGCGGAAAAGCAAAAAGGGCGTGTGGCAGGAGACTCAAACCCGCTCCTGGCTCAAGCATTCGGCATCTACCACCAGAACACAGTCGTTTGTGTTTATAAAGAAACGATATTTTAAATATATATATACTAATATTTGAAAATTTTAATTTATGATATATAGAATCCGTAGCAATGGATAGTAACTAACTAGTCCTATATAGATATACATGCAAAAATGTTTACGGCTAGCTCATCTAAGTTCACACAATTTCTATTTGTTATTTGTTGGTTCTGACTAAATTAGTTAAGCTCAAACATACGTGTAGCAAATTTGGCCATCAACAATTTTTCAATTAACATGGCAAACAAAATGCGTTTAAAATTTCCCACTACGAAAGCAACATGCCAACATTCCAAACCTTGTGATGGCTGACTGACCTCAATGAGGATGTGTCAAATCTTTCGAGGAATCAGCAAGAAAATATCAGAACGTACTGGTTGAGGAGCCACTTGCGAACATCCAAAACCTTGCAACGACTGCTGCCCATCTGTTCTTGAAATGTCATCCTTACGGGCACCAATCGGCAACCTTTTGAGATATTATTAAAACAGAACAGCTCAAAACAACATGAACCGCTACTGCGTACACATGCTGGCAATGAGAACACCATCGACAATAAGATTTGCTCTTGCATTCTGCAGCATGGAGGTTCATAATACAAGAACAAAAATATTACACTTTGGCCATACAAAAGGCGCAGAATTTGTAAGCCTATATAAATTGACTTGATACCGCTAAAGAAATGGCGCTAGGACAAAAAAAAATCAAGAGTCTGCAAGTGACAGCTCTCTTGTTAGTTAGGTGGGGGCACCACCAGCATCACAGTAAACTAGCACAACAAAACATCATCATAAACAACAGCTAGCGGCACCGATAACATACGTAATCTCTTCCTCTCGAGTCCTTGCCTGAATGCAAAAGTATCGTATGGTCCTTGCATCAGTCAGCCTGGACAAATCTATGAACATTGGGCATGATCAGATATTCAGATCAGATCTGTAGTTTTGTACTGGGGGACTCTTGGATGAAGCTGATGTTCCTGGGCTGCCCTAAACATAGGGACTCCTCATGGTTGCTTGAGAGGGCAATGTCTGTGCATGATGACTTGTCGTTGGCGCTCCCACTGCCAAACGTGTCACTGCTCTCCATCGGGCTCTTGGCTGATGGGTAAGGTGCAGCAGTTGTCACCCTGCAAGAGAAGTATACACAGATCAGAACCAGCTTTGGAACGCAAATGCAAATATGTCGTAAGGAATTAAGGTGCTGCGATGCACTCGGAAACCAATGCCCTGTTTTTAGGACATTGGGAGCAAGAATATGGATTCTACCTTTCCTTTCTTTTCTCCAAGAATCGAGCAAGGGACGCCTTTCTAGCTTGAGGGACAGCTGCAACAGACAATGACAATTTCAATACAACAAATGAGCAACCAGAATTACTGAATACTCCAATGATAGCCAGTTGGTGCTATGCAAACCATAAACAGCCAACGGTACCTCTAGGCATTATTGCTGCTGCAGTTGTAGCGGCAATGGTTGCAGGCTGAGCTCTCGGAGCCTGACTTACAGGAGAAACAGGAAATGGCACTGAAGATTTTGGAAATGGGGAGTCAAGGTTAGAGCTCGAGGCGCTCCTGGGGAGACTTGCAGCTTGCAAGATGCCAGGGATTGGTTTGGAGATGGCAGACGAAGGTGGAGAAACGTGTTGTGGTTTTTGAAACAGCATCTGTGTTGCATGCAAAACCTCAGGCGCTGTGACTTTTGCTGGAGCGAGAATAGGAGCTTCTGGCTTACGGGCCACGGGGGCTGAGCTTGGAAGAGACCCTCTGCTGGCTAAGAGCATGAGCTCCTGAGCCTGTGGAACGGAAAATGTCAATGAAGGAGCTTAAATGCAAAGCAAATTAGCATCAAAATGGAAAGGCCATGAGAAATTATACCTTCTCAGCTGAGACGTTGTCGAATACGTTGACAGAACCAGCATAGAAGATCGTCAATTGTGCTGTCTTTGGCCTCACCACATCCCTTCACAGGCAAAACAAGCAATGTTTCAGTCGATACTAATTCCACAGCCACTTTTATAAGTCACTGTGGTAACAGCAGATAAACCAGGAGTACCTTGTTCCATAGAAACCAACAGTAGAACTGGCCGCAGCGTTGTTGTTGATGGCAAAAGGCGGCTGCTTGAACGCAGTACCGTTCGGAAGGCTAGGCGAGCTCTGGACCCTGAACATCGGACTGTTCTGGTTGAACGGCGACGAGACCGGAGTGACTCTAGCCCCGTTCAGCGCATGCTGCGTGCGGTGCGCGGCGGCGTAGTGCGTGCTGTCGGGGCCGAACGACCTCTGCAAAAGCATCATCAGAGGCCCGAAAAGGGACCTAGATGTATCAGTAAAAACTCGGAAGCTGACATGGACCAGAACCAAGAAGGGCAGCCGCGCAAACCTGGTGCGTGAGGATACGAGGGGCCGGGTTCTTGGCGCCGTCGAAGGAGGAGAACTGGGGGAACGAAGCTGACCGGAACGACATCAACGCCGGGGCGGCGCCGGGCTTGCTAGCGAAGGACCAGTCCATTGCCGGGGCTGCTGCTGCTGCTCCTGCTCCGCCGAAGTAAGCTGGGGAGAGAGATTGCACACATGCCTCTGACAATCAGACGCCGGCACATAAATACACACAGCAAAGCAAGAACCCAGAGATGGATCCGTTAACCATCCCCATCCCACACGAGCGATCAGACTACTAGCAGCTCGAAATCAACTAACGACACGCGCGGCTGTCCGAAAGGCTCGGCCAGCCTCTCCCGGAAACATCGTCGCTTTCTTCACGTATTAACTCTCCCCACAATCGAGCGTACACGGCAGGCCGGCCGTCAAAAGGAATTCGGCAGGCATGCCAGCCAAGCAAGCCCACACTCTTTGTTGCGAAGATAAAGTAATCAGCAACAAAACACACACAGAGAAAAGAGAGAGAGAGAGGAAAGGGACGCTTGAATTTCGCAGCGCACCCATGCCGCATCTCGCCGCACCGAATGGAGCGAACCCAACCCCAGCACGGCAAGAAACTAGGGCACGGCTCGGTGCGGGCACAGATCAAGAAACGCAGCGCGGCAGGCGGCGAAAGGAGGCCGGGAGCATACCAGATTCCTCCGCGCCTGCCTCCTCCTTGTGCGGGTGCTGCTGCTCCTTGCCGATCGCGGCCAGGAAATCCCTCTCCATCCAACTGGACTCCGGAAAGGAGGCACCAGATTTTGCCATGCCCTCCCGAGGTAACTGCTGGTGGGTGGAGTGGAGAGACAAACAGCGGCAGCCCCCTCCAGGCTCAAGCAAGCTCTGTGAAGCCTCTCTCCCCTCAGCTCCTCGCCTTCTCGTCCGCCCCTCCACTAGCTAGTGATGACGGTGCGCGGCAGCATTGAAAATTCTCCTCTCTCTTCTCCTCTCCTCTTGTAGTTGTAGGCCTGCCGTGTGCCCGTGTGTGCTATTTGTGTTTGTTTAATGGCTTGCGCTTCACTTTTTAATTGAAAACGAGGGCATTAGGAAACAAAAAAATAATTAAAAATAGGAGTAGGAAACAAAAGAAATAAAGGAGTGGTTCGCGTGGCGACTAGGGGCCAGCGGGCCCGGGCCGCGGTGACCGGATCGCTCGCGTCGTTCTCGGCGGGGCCCGCGCCACGTTTACCGGTTCCCCCGGTCGAGTCCCCCACGTGGTACGACACAACGTCCTTCCTGCTGCACTCTGCCTGGTTACGTCGAACGCCACTGACATTTTGGGCGGAGAGGAATGGAACCCCGCATGTCGGTGGAAGAGTGTGCGGCGACCGAGCGTCCAGCGTGGCTCAGACGCGGTGGGCGGGTCGTTGATAGGACGACACGTGTCCGGGAAGGAGAGCGCACGAGGTGAACCGTGGTGGGCGGCCAGTGGCTCCCGCGGTGGGGCCTCGGGATTCTCTGCGCGGGGAACGGGTCCCACGTGAGTTCTGCTCCGGACCACGATTCACGAGGCCACCGAACTTTTTACATTTTAACCTTGTTTTAGGACCGTTTGTTTTCTCGTTAAACTTTAGCACTATATTTTTTTCTTCTGAAGTTTAGACGCTAAAGAAACAAACATGTGACAAAAAGTGTTGTGCTAAAGTTTAGCATATATTAGCACTTTAGCTCAACCAAAGATGATAAAACTATGCTAAAAATAGTCTCCAATCCTATTTTGCATGGATTACCCCTTTCACTCTCCCACCATTGGCCGCCGCAGTTGATAAAGTTTAGCACTTTATCCAAACAGTCCTCAAGTGCTAATGTTTAGCACATGCTAAATTTTAGCAGCCGCTAAACTTTAGCACTAGAGATATAAACATACCCTTAATTTTAATTTCGTATCTCTAATACAACTATTAATGTGTTTGGATTAATGGTATCTTACTCATTTAGTATATGGCTATATGCCAGGTAGAATGAAAAGCTGATGTGACATGTGAGTAAAGAGGAAAGAGAATAAAGATTTTAATAGAGATGTCGCTCAGGCACGATTCATACTCTTGTATACATCTAACATTTAATAATCCTGTAAGACTATTGAACATCAGATGATATTATAATTAGGACAACTATATCTTGTATAGCAACATATGATTTGGCAAGTTGTATATCGTGATAAGAAATAGTGGGTTAGGAATAGCCTAAGGCTACTCCAAATAAGAGTTTCATTGTGTTATTCTTAATATTGCGCACCATCAAGAATGAGATGAAAAAAGAATAAAACATGCAAAAGTTTTAGTTCATGATTTTACATGCTAAAATGTCAATTAAATGTTGCATCGAAATGACCAATAAAAATGTATGAAATGAAAAAAATTGCTCTCAATGGTGGTTTCATGTGTTTTTCAATAACTTCAAAATAAGTTGATATTGTTTCATGATGATGAAACTATGTCCATTCGTTTCAAGATAAATATGGTGTTATGTCATCCAAAAATCTGACGTGGCAATCTAACTAATGTTTGAAAATTCTCACGAAACTACTACTCAGGATAGCCTAAGAGTCAACACTATCACTTATGGCATCGAAGTTATACGACTTAACGACATAGATCATATTGTTGAGTTATTACACCATAAATAGCTTAGACACCACAATGGCTCTAACGTGGCGCCGAAGTTGGCATCAAGATATGTACGCTGTGTATGATGTAGAGGTGTTGAGCACTAAATGTGCCTGGCGGACGGTCCGTGGTCCGCACTATCCGTCGTAGAGGCGCAAACCGTCCGTGCGTGCGCAGAATCAGTTAGGGTTCCAGATTTCTTATGAGATTTGTTATTAGTTAAACTTATGGATTAACTCGAGAACCGACTTGTAACGGGTCTAGACCTCCCCCTTTATATAAATGAAGGGTCACGGTCGATTGAACCTCACACAATCAATCCAATCAATTCTACTTATCATCTTTACCTTATGCATCAGGAGTAGCCCTAATTTAGCCTTCTTCTACCTCAAATCTTCACCTCTCTTCGGCTCTACGTCGACTAGAGGCATCTTGGGTGGCTTATCGACTCTAAGACACACCCTAGGATCTCTCCCCCTGATGGAGTCCCTCCTGGGAAGTGAGATCTAGGTCTGTTGCGAAGAAAACGACACTCTACGCCATTGCAAACCGTCCAGACATACTCAGAGAAGGAGTCGCTCATGTGCAGGTCACGGACCATCCGACCCAGGGTCACAAACCTTCCACGCCTCCGTAGAGAACACCGCCAAGCAGTTCATCTCTTGGTGTTTGGCGCCCAGATCAGCGCCAACACACTTTTTGGCGACTCCGCTGGGGACCAGTGTCTAGATCTACTAAAAATCAGGCCCTCAAATGGTCAGTTCTAAAATTACATTGATATTCCCCAGACAATATCCTTAGGTCGGCTATTGAAAGCCTATCAGCCAATGAGCAACAGCGATACGAAGACTACATGTGTCAAGCGAAGGAGAATTTCTTGTCACAATTCACGGTGGATCGTCACCTGAAGGTTGTCAAACATGGAGAGATTGAGGTGACATCTCTTCTAAAGTTATCAACGACTAAGGCAAAATGCATCTCCATGGAATGTTATTGTGCATAACTACTTTGGATGAAGGCCTCATTATTGGATTGTGGAATCAAGTTTGGGCAAGTGCCACTACAAGGCGATAATGAGAGTGTCATTAAAGTTACCACCAACCCGGTTCAACATAGAAGAACTAAGAACATTGATATTCACTATCATTAAACAAGATATCACCAAGCAAAGAGGGATATCAAAATAGAGAGTGTGGTCGCTGATACTCAATTAGTGGACACACTGACAAAGCCATAGGATAAATCAGGATTTTCCAGGCTAAGATGAGTTTAACATTCTTGGCTTCTACAAAATGTGAAGAAAGTATCCCATATATGACTAAGCCCTCCTCCGACCAAAAGCAAAGGTGAAATCTTTTGTGTATTGAGCATTCATACCTTACGTGATGTGGTTATGGCATATATACATGATACGTGAGATGTAAGGACATTCATTGAAAATTAAATGTTTTGAAGCTCATATTCTACCACTTTTTTGGTTACTTACTTCAAGTGGTATAAAATGGCTTGTATTCTAACACTTGATGTGTGAAGAAGCTTATTGAGTTTCAAACCAAATTAGATGCCTATGTAAATCAACAAGTTAAAGCCAATGAGAAGGAAGCTAATGAAATTATAATGTAAGAAGATATCAAGTGATACTCAACTTTAAGTGATCATCTTCATCAAAATGTGGTTACAAAAATCACAAGCATATTCAATGCACACCCTTGGTAGTAATTAATGACAATGGGGGAGAAGAACTACAACATATGCATAAGAAGTGGAGGTGCAGAGAAAGATTTATAATTTGAAGGGGTAAAAATTTCAAGTAAACCACACAAGTGAACCACGAGGCTGTCTCATATGCTTACTTGCATTATTTCAATGGCCAAACAGGTGGCGGAGTAGGCTCATGAACACTTTGTTGTTTCATTTTGAAATGTGCATCGCATATGCTTACTTGCATCCATGCATTAATTGTAACTTCAAGTTGTTTTTATTTGTGTGTGTTTGATAGTTTAAGGAATTGATTGGCGAAATTCAAATCTAGGATGTATGGGTTGTAAGTGGTAGCTAGATATTAGTGCTTAGTTTTTTCAAGTGGTAACTAGAAACAAATTTCTTATAATGTTGATCATATGGGATTTCTAGAGTTTATGTATGTCTAGCTAACAAAAGATGGATTTCAAATGATATACATGCTACAAAAGTTTATTCTATACACCTTAGCATCACATGATGTTCCTATTCCCAATATAAGTCTGATTTGATATTGGAACCATTTCAATTCTAGCTTCTCCATTATCAACATCCATACGGACCTTTATAGAAGATATATCAAACCTCAAACAGGGTCATTGTCAAACATTGAAGCAATTCCTCTACAGTAACGTCCGACCACTGACGTGCGAGGCTAGACATCGGCCGACTCCGCACGTCAGCGACCAGCAGTGGATCCCGCTAGGTCAAACACGTAGGACAATAGTTGTCATTTCAGCATGGAGCACAAGTCGAACAAATGTCTTGAAAGCTTAATTGACTCATTAGCCATTATTATTAGGACGGTAAGAACACTCAACTCTGGTATTAATGGGGGCAGTATGTAGTCAAGTATATGTGCATGTGAAAGCTTGGTCATTCTAAGTACTGGACAGTACATATACGTACTGTATGAGTACGTATAACGACAACATTTTTTTTTTGAAAAAACTAAGGGCAACAGGACAACGATGCATAGTCCATAGCCACAACTTTTGTGAATACATAATACTGTAGCAGGTACTTCAAGTCCACTGAGGCACTAGTCTCCCCGTATTATAATGATTTGAGTGTCCACATATTATAATGGTTACAGTACACACTATACTTTTCTTAACATAAGGCCAGTAAACAGCTAGCCATCTAGAACTCTGGCTGCCTAATTTGTATGTATGCACAGGGCTCCGCTGAAAAAAAAAGTACGCCGATAGGAACGAAAGTGAAAATGATCGATTTCTTAAATAAAGAAAATGATTAAAAAAACTTAATGCCGACGTGGTGCTGGTTTCTTCAGAACCAATGATCAGGACTAAAAAATCGAGGAAGTCGCACACATCCACATGTGTGGGTATATATGGCTCTCTTCCTTTATACGATTCTTATCTATATCACTATATAATCCGTAAATTTAAGTTTTGCAAAACCTACCCAACCAAATCTCTCCCATACTCATAGCCTCCACTAAATTTATCAAACAAATTGCACTTAGACTTAACACATCATCAAACCAAAGGTTTAGATTTCTAGATAACCTCATATTCCCTACTCACCCAAAAATCTAATATCCAATATTATTTAGATCGTCCCTCTCCCCACTCTCCCTCTCCTTCGATCCCACCCTCCTTCTCAAGATTATAGCATTAGCATAGATTATATACTATTATAAGACAAGTGAACAGTTGTCGACCTTACGAAGACTCCTTTACACTCCACCTTTATCCTTGTGTTTTATTATTTCCCTAAAATAGAAATATTATATTTTATTAGAAAAATATTATAAACCATACAATTGTTGATGGACTAATTAATGCTCTTATAAACCACACTGTAATATATATAGTTTATATATATAAGGAAAATGGACTCGGTCCATTTGGCTAAACGATTTTGGTGTTTGATGATCAATATAACATTTGGACTAATGTGTTTGCTAGTGTTTGTGTTTGTAGTTCACTAGATGACACCTCAAAGAAAAAACCGCAGCATCACATGAGCTATTTCACCGGACTGTCGTGTGTTCCCCATTTACTCAAAATGATATGGATTCAACTCTGGGATATACAAGATTTTATAAGCTTTCCAAAAAGTACAAGATCATCGAAATCAGAGTTCGGGAGCTATAAGTTATGGCCAAAATACGACAAGCAATCATGTTCTGCGTGGGCTGTCCGGTGCGCCATGTCTGGCGCGCCATCTTCGGAAGCTCCAACGGCTACCTTTAACGGCTAGTACACGTGGCATGTCCAGTGCACCACCGGACAGTCCGGTGCACCTGTCCGGTGCGCCGCAAAAAGTTGCATAACTGCTTTCCAAGAGCTATATTCAAGTTGGGACCTATATATACTTCACCCAACCGGCCATTTGAAGGTGTGGGAGCCCAAGCAACATACCAAGGAAGGGTATACACATTTCCAAGTGCTCAAACACACAAGTTCTTAATAGAATGACTCAGTGATTAGCGTAGGTGCTTTGCGAAGTGCTTAGGTTAGTTAGACCGCTTATGCGCTTGCTCTAGGTGGTTCTTAGTTAATTGAGTGAGATTAATTAGAAAAAACCCACAAAACCACTCAGCTCTTGTTCGAGCTGTTGTAATATTGTACCGAGTGGGGTGAAAGTCTTGCGAGACCGTGTCAACCGTGTTTGTGACACGGCCGCCACCGTGTACTGGAGGGAACGAGGCCCACGATGTTTCGGTCGGAAGCTTAATAGTGGAGACGACGGGGAGCCGGGGAGCGTCCGAGAGGACCTGGAAGTGGAGCACCACTTACGCATGGAGAAGGATCGCATCTCTCTACGGAGTTACTGGACCGTGATTCTTGGCCCTCGCATGGACTACCCTTTGCATAGGGGCACCAACGAGGATTAGTCAGGACCATGCGTGGTTCCGGATACCTCGGTAAAAATACCAGTGTCATCCACGAGAGTTTCCTTTCTCTACTAACTCTTTAACCTTCCGTATTTACTCTCTCTACTTAAGTTGCAACTTTACTATTCTTAGTGTATATTATATAGGATTGGAACTTATATTGCATAACTCCTTTTGCGGTAGAGATATCAACACATAGACAAAACCTAGTTGGTACAATTTAGTATGTTATTTGCATAGGTTTTGTTCTAGAGATTTATTTATGGCCTAGTTTAGATATAGTTTTTAGAAGTCATAATTCACCCCCACTCTTAGACGTCACCGTATACTACAATATATTTGGAGCTCTGGGCTTGTAATAGCTAGAGGAAGCCCTGGTCCAATTCCGATCGTCCGTCCAGATAATCTCTGTCCAGCCGTTATGCTGCCGAAATTCCGATCGTTCGTTCGTCCAATCATTCGATCGTTCGTCCGTTCGTTCATAGTTCCTATTCATCGTTCATCATTCGTTCATAGTCACTATTCATCGTTTATCGTTCGTTCATACGAACTATTTACAATCACTATTCAACATTGTTACTATTCACCGACACTATTCATCATCGTTACTATTTATCATCGTTACTATTCATCGATGATATCTATAATTACTTTTCGTCATCACTATTCATCGTTGCTATTCATCGATCATCCGATCACCCCAAATTTCAACTACTCATCCATCATGCTATCCAGTCCACCTAAGACCAGCTAGACCCATATTCCAGTCATACGAACTCTGGTGACTGTGATTTTCCTTCGAGTAGGGAACTTCCCATCTGGTCACCCATCCCAGATTTCTCCAAGTTGAGCACGCTTAACTTTGAGATTCCTTCGAACTAGGCTTCCAAACTCTGATTCCAATAATTCTTGTTTCTAAATTCTTATCAAACTATTCTATATCCAACCATGTCATCCCTTAAGCATGGTTCATGTTCCAGAAAACTCCCAAAATACTCTTGTCCCATATTCTGCCTATAACTCTCCTGTTCATACTAAGTCAGACGATTCATTCGTCACTATTCTCACGAACAGTGAACTTCACTCTACTACACCACATACACCCAGCTATAAATACACCCAGCTACCCTCTCCCTCTCCACACACTCAACACCCTCTCAGTTACTCTGCTAAGTACGTTTATACTCACCCTTGCTTATTTGTTGTTTTTCAGAGAAGGTGATCGCTGATCGGGTAAGAGTTACGCTTGTTCCCAACTTTGCCTGTGGCTGTTGGACCGCTGATTTCTTCGTTGCGTATATCGGGCTGCTTCAGCCCCACTCTGATGATATGTCCCGAGTTGTGGACCAACTCTTCAAGTTGATCGCCACCTTATAGGTTTGTCTCGTTTAAGCAGATCTGGAATCATCTGTTGTATAAATGTGTTTACTAGCCTCCTGGGACTAGTAATTGTATCACATTTGAGTCTCAAAGGATTGAGGCGCTTTAAAAGTATTTGGAGAAATATTGGTGGAATATTTGGGCAGTACTTTTGGAAAGAATTTGAGGGGGATCACTAGGGAAATATTTGTGGATATTTTGAGGAGGATTTTGGAGAGAATACAGACCACTATATTTTATTTGCTGATATCAACTCGCAAACAAACATTTTGAAACGAAATTTAAAATTCATTTTGAATTTAGAGCAAGTTTGAGAAAATTTCAAGATTTGAATTTTTGGGATGCTACTCCTATGAGGCGCAAGGATCGAGCGACGACCACACAAGGCATGAGGTGCGCGTGGTGGCGGTCACACGTGACATCCTCCTATACAGCACGATTCGGGCACCTCCCATGACGACTTCCTCCGATCCCGTGGCCTCGGCGGCGTCTTCCTATGACGACCTCCACTAATCCGTGTTTATGCCTTCCATTATCGTGTTTTATGCCTACCACTGCACTATTTACGATAACAACCGAAGGATTTTATGCTCAAATCTGGAGTTCGTCCACCAGTGTACCACATACCATATTTTTCACATGCACATTGAAAAGGGAATCCCTTAATCTATGGTGTCCGTGACTACCAAAAAATTGAATTTCCTAATCAACCCTCCTAATCAAATCCCCTAATCAACCCACCTAATGAAATCCCTTGATTTATGGTGGCCGCATGAACTTGGGGGCAGTTGGTTGGGAGTGAATCAACATTTACTCTATATATGCTCAAACTTGAGGATTTTTACGATCATGAATACAACGCATCAGAGTTATTAACGTCTCTCATGTTGGCTCGATATTTATGGCCAAAATTAAGGATGTTTATGCTCAAAGTTGAAGATTTTTATGCTCGAACCTGTAGTGTGTCCACCAATGTACCACATGATATATTTTTCATGGGCATAGTCAAAACGGAAATACCTTGATCTATGGTGTCATTGACTGCCGTAAAGAAACAAATCTCTAATCAAATCCATTGATTTATGGTGGCCGTATGGACGTGTGGACTATTGATTCGAAGTGAACCAACATTTACGCTATATCTAATACTATTTTATACTCAAACTTGAGAATTTTTATGATCATAAATACAACAAATCAGAGTTATCAACATCTCTCATGTTGGCTCAGTATTTTACACTCACAGCTGAGGTTTTTACGCTCAAAATTGAAGGTTTTACGCTCGAACCTGAAGATGTCTCCATAAGTGTACTACATGTCAGTTTTTTTGTGCCTACCATAATTTTCAGACCTGAAACCAATCAACAAATCGTCCCTGCTATAAAATCAGATCTCGCATGCACGTCGGATCAAACCATCCCTAATTTACGCCACAAAATCGTATCTGCCATAAAATAACAACTCATTTTCGTGGGGTTATTGGTTGGGTTCATATTAGAACTTTTCATCAACTATGATACACGATGTAGGTATTTATGCAAATTTCTATAAGGATATATATGCTTTACACGATATTTGCCATCTAATTTTCGCGTGTATGGAGAGGAAACGAAAATACCATCCAAAATTTGCGTGCATGCAATAGAAACCCTCACAACCTGCCATAATTATGGGATCTACTATAAAAATAGGAACCAGATGCATGCTTCTAGTGGGTACCATAATTTTTGGATCTGCCATAAAAATAGGAACCGTGCATGTGCCTGGTTGTTGGTTGGGCGCGGTGCAGGGTCAGCTTGGGTTTCCTATAACTATTATAAGCCCTAAGCTCCCAATATACCCTCCATATATATATATTGTTTATATATTGTTTATATATCTAATGTCTTGGGCTTCTAATAACTAGAGGAAGCTCTGGCCAGAAGTGCCATCCGGTTGAGCCGGACCAGGTCTAGGCGTCTATAAAATAAGCCCCAGAGTGCTAGGGCTCAGTTTTTGACGCCCCACCCTGATGCACGAGCGACGGTGTCCACCTAGGCACGTGCGACAGATGCGGTTGCCTGAGAGCGTGCGGCGGCAGACCCTAGGGGTGCGGTTGTGGCAGCGGTGGCTCCCTGATCCGGACGCGCGGCGGCGGTGATTCCTCGGTTTGGAGTCGCGGCGGCGGTTCCCAGATTTGGAGGAGCGGTTGTGGCGGCTCCTCGATCCGGAGGGCAAGCGGCGGCGACCCCATGGAGCCAAGACGAGCGAGAGGCGGCGGCACTCCCGAGGCGGACGTGCAAGCGGCGACAGCGCTTCCGAGGCGAGCGATGGCTTCGCACCCCTAGGCCTGAGCGGCGACGACACACTATAACCCACGAACGACGATGGTGCCCTCAATGTGCGAGCAGCAATGACGACGCACGATGGGCGAGGATCGAGCGGCGTCCACGGAAGGCACAAATTATTGTCTTCCGTGGGGTAACAATCTATTTATATTATCCTTCGTGATGGCCTATTTAAGGGTGCTTGCAAATATTGGGTACTATCTGTTTATATTATCCTTCACGAAGATCCAATCTATAAATGAGGACCACTATCATGATGTGATAGGCTCGTAGGCTTTTGTGCAAGAATTACTTGAAACATGGTAAACTTGAAGTGGATCTCATGCTTTATATCAAGTTTTATGGTTATGTCTATATGCATGGTTCTCATACCTTTTTTTGGTCCCCTTATTTACAAGTTGACTACTATGACTTAACTTACATAGGATATAACTTTGGAGCAATTCCAAACCAGACATTTTATTGATTGGGTTAAAAATGTGATTATGCTGGGCCAATATGTATATGAAAATTTGTTTTAAATAAAAAAATCGGATGATAAAAATCATATAAAGGGAAAAGCAAACTTCAATCCTGGTTTTGTAACACCAATCGAAACTAAAGGTGCTCTCACCTGAAGGTAAATTAAGGAGGTGTTTGGTATGGCTTCAGAAACTTAGTCAGACCTAGCTAAATATTCTAACTCTAAAGTTGCAAACTCTATGGAGTTTTAGAATTGCATTACAAATTTTTCGAGTAACACTTTTCTACTCTGAAATCTTTAAAAAACAATCTAAACATAGAGTTTAAAGTTATTTACCCGCTTCTACCACCGGTTATAAGAAAATAATCTAGACTTAGAAGAAGATCTGCTCCACCTAGAGTTTTAGAGTAGAGCTACTCTAGTGTGGAGCAAAGCCATATCAAACAGACCCTAAAGGTCTCTTTGGTCTCAATTAATATTCTCAATTACAACTAAAGGTTTTCTAAAATCTCGATTGCCCAATTTAGAACTAAATATTAGAGCATCTAGTCATGGATTTACAGCCCAACTGAGGAACCAGAACTACTCAAGTGGTTGCTCAGCTGAAGCTGCAAGTCAAAACTAGAACTGAATCGGTTGCCAAGACTGTAAGTCGATTATAACACCCTAGGTGTGGTCTAGGGCTCAAAAAAAGTTCGAGGCTTGGCTCGGATCGGAGAGGCTCATAAGTCTGAATGAACTCGAGCCGAGCTTACTTTTGTGGCTCGCTCAAGAAGCGATCCGTCCTAATGATATAATGTTAGGTTGTTACATTATTATAATATTATATTATTTATTCATTTTCTTATTTTTTATAGACTCAATGTTTGATATAGTTTAAAATATGTTGTTGTACATATTTTTATTTTACATATTGCTTTTACATTTCATTTAAGATAAGAGTATATACACGCACGCGTATATATGTTACATCGTGTGGCCATGGAGCAGACACACGTGGTGCGCTAAGACACATATAGGTGGCGCGTGTGGTGTAGCCAAGGCATCCCGAGCGTGCGAGAAGTGGTTGGCCCATCAGATGATCAGCAGCATGTGGTTGTTGTGTTTCCGTTCAGTGGCTATGCGCATGCTGCTGGACCATGGTACTGGTACCACCATGACAACAACCGGTGTTAGTCCCAATTAATTGAATTTGGCCTGTATATGAACATCCCATCACGTCGTTTTTCAAAATGCTTTTCTTGAGACAGTTGTCCCTCTCAAGACGGAGGCGAATGCGATGGAACCACTGACGCCCCAATCATGTTATCCTATCGCGGACTTGCAATATAATCGGATGTTGGAGCTGTCCTAATTCTGAAAAAAAAACATATAACAATAAAATAATATGATTCGTTTTTTTTAAGCAATGATGCTCACGTGGTAGATACGAAGCAAGGGGAAGCCTGACGGCAACGTCTCACCGGCAGGCCGGGCTAGGCCCGTGAGACCCTAGGGTAGGCACGACGCCACGTGACCGTCCTGATGTGCTGCCTTGCGCCTCTGCCATCCCGTTTTTGGCATGTACTCTCTCTGTTCTCGATGTACCAGAACAAAAAATCGGGAAGCCAATATTTGCACTTTAGGAAACGGATTAGAATTTTTGTTTCCACAATTAAAGTCTCATTTTAATTTAATAATATTAGATGTACATAAATATTAAATTATTTTTAGGTAGTTTCTAATTTAGTTTAAACCTAATATATTTGTTGCTGTAAATTAATTTAATACTTTATTTTTTTTGTTGTAAATTATTTTATATAATTTATAATTTCATCATCAATAATTATATAAATAAAGATTGATTAATTGATATATTTATTCATTAAATATCTACTGAAAACTATATTATTTTTAATAATCTATTTTTGTCTATGTTATATACCAACATGCTTTATTCTCTACTTGTGTAAGAATTTTGTAATTACAAAAATTGATAAATTAAAATGTCTACTCATTGTTTATCATTCTTATTTAAATTCTATCGCTAAATCCATCGTTTAATTACATATTGTTCATTATTATTTAGTTCTTATTAAATGTTATAAGAAGTGCACTTTAATTTTATTTTACTTTGGTTATTGATGAACTTAGTAGTAAAGTTATTTTCATCTATGTTAAATTAAACGTTGTATACTTTGAGTTGAATTAAGTAAATATTTGATTAAAAATATGAATCCAAGACATTTAAGGTCCGTGGTAAAAGACCACATCGAGATACTTGGTTCATTTACATCTTCTCTAACTACTAGTCAGTTGCCCGTGTTTTACTACAGTTATTATATAATTATTGTTTATTTCTAAACACTAAGGTACGTGCGGTTTGTTGGTTAGCTCCAAATTTCTAGAGGAGGATGTGGGGTCGAGTGCTGCGGGTGGGGATGGGTGCTGGGAAGGAGTAGCTGGCTACGCTAGAACCAATCGTCGCGCGTGGGACGAGTCCAAAGTGCCAATATGAAAGGTGAAGTTGTAATAGCACCAGACGTCTACATTAGATTTTTAATAGAGTATAGAGTAGCGTAGATAAGTCACCGCTGTCCCGGGAAGCAGGAGGGCCATCTCACCGCCGCTGGTCCGGTGGGCATATGTGCATCAGTGCATGTTGATGCATGGCTGATTGGCTGAAGCCTTTTTAGGCTGTGGCTGTGATCTTCGCTTTAAATTGAAACCACAGTCCACAGCCGTTGTGACTTTTATACCTGGAGTGCTTCTGTGCTTGGTCGTAGAAAGAAAATTGCAGCCAATATGGCTACAGGTTAAATCTACAACACACCCTATATCTATTGCAACTGTTAGAGGAAGTACAGTACAGTACAATACCAATAATTAGAACCATTAGTGTTAAAAACTAGGAGCAAAAAATGATGTTATATACACTGTTTGGATGTAGATATTAGAACATGGAATTAGGAATTGGAATTAGCTTTCTTGGATTCTGTTGTTTTGTTTCACATGGAATTAGAATTTGGAATCAGAGATTCAGTTCCCTGAAATTAGACTATAACTAGAAATTTCCTCTGTCAATACAGAGTGTCACCCCTCTGAATTGAGTGAAATTAGACCGCATAATTCTAAACTACAATTCTGTGACATTAAAATAATAAAATTGAAATTACATCTCATTTCAATACTATGCTGATTTGATATTGAACTCAATTTAATTCTATACCCTCCAACATCGACATCAAATAAAGCACTAGAGGATCTAGACAAACAATTCCTTTTGTTGTTTTACCTTAAACGGTGTATGTGTAGAAGTCGAAGGATCGCCAAAGGTAAGATTCTTTTGCTAGGACACAACATCTCGGCGTTCTGTGCAACTCCCAAGAACTACTTTAGATCGGGGGCTAATCAGAGGCGAAGCCAACTTTAGGGTGGTACTGCTATAAAAAATAAATAATTTAATAAAAAAATATGGTAAAAAATTTTAATCAGTAGGATTTTTTTCATTACCCTGGTGCATTGGCACTAGGGAAGCTTAACGTAGCTTCGCCTATGGTGCTAATAGCCTCATTGCTTCCACCTTCCAGCTTCTAGCGCTGATATCTAGAGAGCTAATCTAACATAGAAGACAAGACAATATTTTTTTCTGATTCTTCGGATCAGTGAGATCATCGCTCTTCTTGTCGTTTTTATTAGACATCATGATTTTAGATTGGATCACTATTGACCTCAACCGAGTCACTGACAAACGGGTTATTTCACCTACACCAGTTAGAGCTATAATGTTCAAGACTACATATGGCCTAGATAAACAACGTGAAAGGTGAAAATTAGTTGTTAGAATGAGTAGATTGGATTCATGGGCTAACCCTAGAGGGTAGCAATATAGTCTTACATGGGCCTGGTACATGGGTCTAACCAGATACACTAACACTCCCCCGCAGTCTGAACTTCCGTCGCAGCGGAGTTCACTGACTGGACTCAAAAGGAAAGAGAAAGACGTGCATTACACAGATGTACATTACACCATAGGATCCCCCACAGCCGCAACTAGCCACTACTGATGTTGAGGCTGGAGCGAAACTCAGCGAAGGTTGAGGACGGAAGACCCTTGGTGAAGATATCCGCAAATTGGGAGGTGGTCGGGACGTGGAGGACCCGAACAGCACCGGCGGCGACATAATCGTGGACGAAGTGTAGATCGATCTCTACATGCTTGGTCCGCTGGTGTTGCACTGGGTTGGTGGAGAGGTAAACCGCGCTGACGTTGTCGCAGTAGACCAACGTGCTCCTGGAGAGCGGACTGTGAAGCTCGGCGAGGAGCTGCCGGAGCCAGGCTGCCTCCGCCACGCCGTTGGCCACGGCTCGATACTCCGCCTCGGCGCTCGAGCGGGAGACGACCGGCTGGCGCTTCGACGACCAGGACACCAGGTTCCCGCCTAAGAAGATGGCGTAGCCGGAGGTGGAGCGCCGAGTGTCTGGGCACCCGGCCTAGTCAGCATCGGTGTAGACGATGAGCTCGGAGGAGGTAGACCGGTGAAGAAGCAGCCCATAGTCGACGGTGCCCCGAAGGTAGCGGAGGAGGCGCTTGAGAGCCGCGAGGTGGGGCTCCCGGGGGTCGTGCATATGGAGACAGACCTGCTGCACCGCGTAGGAGATGTCCGGCCTGGTGAAGGTGAGGTACTGAAGGGCACCAGCAAGACTCCTGTACCCGGTGGGGTCCTCGACTGGGTCACCCGTGTCCTCAGAGAGCTTCGCCTGCGTGTCAACTGGGGTAGAGCAGGGCTTGCAGTCAATCATCTTGGCCCGCTCTAGAATGTCAAGAGTGTACTGTCGCTGGTGAAGCAGGAGTCCTGAGGGCCGACCAGTAGTGACCCCCAGGAAATGGTGAAGCACGCCTTGATCCTTGACCGAAAACTCCCGCTGGAGTGCGTCGACGAGGCGGCGAAGAAGTGACTGACTGGAGGTGGTGAGGACAATGTCATCCACGTAGAGGAGCAAGTAGGCAGTCTCGGCTCCATGATGGTGGACAAACAGAGACGTGTCGGACTTGGCCTCCACGAAGCCCAGTGTCACGAGGTACGTAGCCAGTCTGGAGTGCCACGCCCGAGGGGCCTGCTTGAGGCCGTAGAGTGACCGGTTGAGCCGACAGACCATGTCAAGGCGAGAGGAGTCCACGAATCCCGTCGGCTGACAGCAGTAGACGGTCTCGGTGAGGGCGCCGTGCAGGAAGGCGTTCTTGACGTCGAGCTGGTGAACTGGCCAGGAGCGAGCAAGGGCCAGCGAGAGCACCGTGCGAACGGTGGCCGGCTTCACAACCGGACTGAAGGTCTCATCGTAGTCGACTCCGGGCCGCTGAGTGAAACCCCGAAGGACCCAGCGAGCCTTGTACCGCTCTAGGGAACCATCAGCCCACCGCTTGTGCGTCCAGATCCACTTGCCGGTGACAACGTTGGTGCCGGGCGGACAGGGCACCAGATCCCATGTCTGGCTGGCGACGAGCGCCGCGTACTCCTCCTCCATCGCCCGACGCCAGTGGGGGTCCAGCAGGGCGGTACGGATAGAGGAGGGTACCAGAGAAACCTGCGAGTCTCCGGTCGTGGCCGCCAGGACTGAGGGCCGCAGGGTACCAGCCGCGTGCCGCGTCACCATCGGGTGGACGTGCTGCGGGTCGCGGTGAAGGAGCGGTGGGTGGTACACTGGCATCTAGACACGTGCCGCGGGTGGCTGCGGCGGAGGTGTAGGTGTCCCTGGCGGAGACTGGGCCACCGGCGGTGACGGCGTCGGTGGCGGCTGAGGGGCGAACCCCGGCGGCGGCAGGCGGCGCTGGTAGACCCACACCGGCTGGGCGAAGCGAGCCGGAGGGGTAGGTACCGACGGCCCCATAGGCAGTGCAGTCTCAGCACCCCCGCTCGGTCCGGGGGCAATCGGAGACAGGGCACCGCAGAGAGGCGACACCACCGTAGGCGACACCACCGTTCCCGGGCAAGGCACCGGGCCGGGAGTAGGACCGACAGGCGGTGAGCGAGGACCTGCAGACAGAGGAAGAGGAGGTGGCTTGACCACCTCGTCAGTCAGAAAGAGGTCAAGGTCAGGGTCGGAGGAGGGTGGTGTGGTGGTGGAGGAGTAGGGAAATGCGGACTCATCAAACACCACATGGCGAGAGATGAGGATCCGGCGAGAGGAGAGGTCAAGGCAGTGGTAGCCCTTGTGGTCCGGGGAGTACCCGAGAAACACACAGAGGGTGGAACGGGGTGCTAGCTTGTGAGGAGCAGTGGCAACGGTGTTCGGGTAGCAAGCACACCCGAAGACCCGGAGGTGGTCATAGCGCGGAGGGGAAGCGAAGAGTGCCTAGTGAGGAGTGGGGGCCGGGCACGCAGTAGAAGGGAGACGGTTGAGGAGGTAAGTAGAGGTGTGAAGGGCCTCGTCCCAGAAACATGCCGGGAGGTGCGCTTGGAGAAGAAGAGTGCGGATGGTGTCGTTGGTCGTGTGGATCATGCACTCAGCCTTGCCGTTCTGGGAGGAGGTATACGGGCAAGACATCCGCAACTGCATCTCGTGGGAGAGAAAGAAGTCACGAGAGGCGGAGTTATCGAACTCACGACCGTTGGCACACTGAACGGCCTTAATGGTGAGGCCGAACTGAGTGGACACCCAGGCGAAGAAGTGACGGAGGGTGGGGAAAGTCTCAGACTTGGCACGTAACGGAAACGTCCACACATAATGAGAAAAATCATCAAGCACGACAAGATTGTATTTGTAACCCGACATACTAGTAATGGGAGAAGTCCACAAATCGCAGTGTACAAGATCAAAAGCATGAGTAGCATGCGAGGAAGAAGAGGAAAATGGAAGACGAACATGGCGGCCTAACTGGCACGCATGACATAAATGGTCCTCAAGGGATCGAGTACATGGGATAGTGGCACTATGAGTAAGCTGCATCAAGGCATCGCGTCCGGGGTGACCAAGGCGACGATGCCAGGTGGTAGAAGACGTAGTGGCAGCAAAAACAGCAGCTTTGTCAGGTGACAAAGACGAAGAAGATGTGGCGTGCAGAAGCCGAAAGGTGTAGAGGGGGTCGGTGCTGTCACATCTGAGGAGGGGGCGCCGAGTTGCCGAGTCCTTCATAGTAAGACCAGAAGAGTCAAACTCGACAGAACAAGAATTATCAGCAGTAAAACGACGAATAGAAAGAAGATTGTGGACCAACGAAGGAGCAACAAGAACATCGGGAATGCAAAAAAAGCCGGGAGGGCCGGCGGCACCCACAGATGTGACAGGAAGACACGTGCCATTCGCCACCATGATAGACGAAGGAAGAGAGGAAGAAGGAGGGCGAACAGAGGTGAGTATACCAGGGTCAGGAGTGATGTGGTAGGTAGCACCAGTGTCCGTGATCCACTTGGGACCCATTGGCGGAGTCAGAGTGGGAGTCTGGAAGGCAGCCAGGGCGGCCGCGTCCCAACCAATCAGCCCGGACGGGGGTGCGGCCGGCGGCGTGGTCCACGACGAAGTGGTAGGCGACGATGTCCAGGGCGACGGAGAATGCGACGGAGAGGCGAATGCAACCCCCGGCGGCGAGGTGAAGTCCGACGGTGCACCAGCGAACATGGCCGCCGGGGGACGAGCCGTAGAACCTGGCCCCTGGAACGGCCACATGGAGATGCGCCCGAACCATAGGTGGTGGAAAGTGGTCCAAGGCGCACCCTGCTGGGGTCCCGAGGCCGGTGCGTTGCCACAGGCACCGCCGCCGGAACCACCGCGGCCACCACGGCGACGACGACCACCACCCCCCACCTCTGCCACCTCAACCCCCGCCGCCCATGCTCGGCCCGGGAGGGCGATGGCCAAGGACAGACTGTGGCGGAGTAGAAGGACAAGTCGAGGTGAAAGCCGCCAGTGCTGTCGAGGAGGACGAGGACCCTGGGCCGGAGATCGATGCAGCCTGAGCACCCAGAGTGATCTCCTCCAGGGCGAGGTCGTCACGGACCTGGAGGAAAGTAGGGAAGGGGCGCTAGCGCATGATCAACGACCGGAGGTGGGTGTAGCGATCGCTGAGGCCGCGGAGGACGTTGAGGACTAGGTTGCGGTCCTCCACGGGGCAGCCCAGATCACCAAGGGAATCCGCCATGGCATTCATCTTGCGGCAGTACTCACTGACGTTGAGGTCCCCCTGGACGAAGGTGCGGAAGGCTGCGTCAAGACGGAGGGCCCGGGCCTCGGTGTTGCCCAGGAACTGGCCCTCGATGGCAAGCCAAACAGCCCGAGCGTGAGGGAGGTTGCGGAGGAGGTTGTGGAGGTCACCGGAGATCGTCCCCACAATCTAGGTGAGCATGATGCTGTCGAGGCGCAACCACGCGGCAGTCGACGCCACGCCGGTGGGGTCGCAGAGGACATGGTCATCCAGAGCGTAGCGGCGAAGGGTGAGGAGGAGTAAGTCCCGCCAGCGTGCGTAGGACGGCGACTCTGGCTCTACGACGATAGGAACCAGGAGGCGAATGTTTTGGACACTCCCAGCCTGAAGGTGTAGCTGAGCCACAAGCGGGTCAGCCAGGTCATGCCAAAGCACCGTGGGGATGGTGTGGGGCCCAGTGCCAACCGTCGGTGCGGTCGGGACGTCGTACACGCCGCCCATGGTGGCAGAGGAGGTGGCCCCGCCGTCGTGGGCCGCAGGCGAGGTGAGGAGCTGTTCCGCCGCGGCAATCTGAGCCGCGATAGCGTCAACGGCCTCGCGCTCGCTCTCCCACACGAGAGGCGCTTCCCGCAGACAAGCCTGTCGCGCCGCATGTTCCGCACGGGCAGCAGTGAGGGCGGCGACGGTGTATCCCTGGTGGGCGACCGGTGGAGGCGGCGGATCAACGACCGGAGGTGGATCGACGACATGAGACGAGAGAATGGGCGAAGGAGGGTCCGATGGACTGGCAACCCCCGTGGGAACCACATCCGCCACAGCAGCAAGGGCCGTAGCAGTGCCCGCAACGGTGGGGAGGAGCCCACCGGCGTCGCGCGGCCCCGCCCCCCACGCCGGCAACCCCTAAGCCCGTGTAACAGAACCCCCGGCGACGGCGTGCCGGCCAGGGGAGGGGGCCCTGAGGGGAGGAAATGCGGAGGGTGAGAGTGGCCGCTGCTCGCCAGCCATGGGAGTAGGAGGGCCCACGGAGGCCGCGTGACAGCGCGAGCAGGGAGCAGCGGCGCGCCCACTGGAGGGAATGGCGCCGCGCCCACTAGAGAGGAGAGGGGCGCAGCACGGCGCGCCTGCTGGAGGCGCGGCCCGCCCGAGCTCGTGGACGACGGTGCGGCGGACGACGGTGCGGTGAAGGTGCGCGCGGACGACGGCGCGGCGCCTGCAGGGAGAGGAGGCGCGCGCGCAGGGAGAAGGGGCCACGGTGCGGAACAGGGCCGCGGGCAGGGGGTGGCGGCGCCTGAGCAAGGGGCGGCGGCGCCTGCAGGGAGGGAGGAACCCTAGAGCATGTGCGGCGCGGGGAGAAGGGGCCGCCGCGCGCAGTAGGGCCGCGGGCAGAGGGGGCGGCGGCGCCGGAGCAGGGGGTGGCGGCGCCTGAGCAGGGGGCGGCAGCGCCTGCAGGGAAGGGAGGAACCCTAGCTCGTAGATACCATGTTAGAATGAGTAGATCGGATTCATGGGCTAACCCTAGAGGGTAGCAATATAGTCTTACATGGGCCTGGTACATGGGCCTAACTAGATACACTAACATTAGTGAGGCCCCTCAACGAATCCACTCTACAGATTTGACCATCATTCTTCGTCTGAAAGGCCTCACTACCGGAAACATGCTCTTTGTCGAGTGTCTGAAGCACTCGGCAAAGTACTTTTTGCCGAGCGTCTTCTTGTGCCGAGAGTCCTGCTCTCAACACTACCGGAAACGGGCGCTTTGCCGAGTGCCCGAAGCACTCAGCAAAGCCGTAAAAACACTCGGCAAAGACTTTGCCGAGTGTCGCACTCGGCAAAGAAGGCACGACAAACAGTGCATCGACAAAGCCTTCTTTGTCGAGTACTTTTTCTCGGGCACTCAGCAAAGAGATTTGCCGAGTGCCAGGGGGCACTCGGCAAAGAAAAGCAACCGTTACGGTGACGGGGTGACGGAGACGACTTCTTTGCCGAGTGTCAAGGATGACACTCGGCAAAGGAGTTAACTTTGCCGAGTGTCTGCCAAGTAGCACTCGGCAAAGAACCCGCAAGGGAGGGTCCCCATTTTAGGTTCTTTGCCGAGTGCTCTGTGCGGCACTCGGCAAAGCATATGGTTGCTGTATGCGAAGCTGTGAGCTGTCGTACCGAGGTCGTATGGCTGGACTCGAGCCCGTGCTCCTTGCTCTCACCTGAGACAGAGTGGGAGTGGAGGACGAGTCGATTGGCCCATCGGCAATCCAGTACCGCCCATGTCTCTTGCCTCCTCCGACCCTCATGAGCACATCGGGGTCGATCGGCTCGGTGCTTGGATCATAGTCTTGGCCATGGACCTCCTGTGCCATGGCAGTGTAGTCATGGAGGCGGCTGTAGACGGCGGGGTTGGTGTAGTCCTCGGGCCCGTCATCCGGGTTGTAGGTGACGTCGGACGTCGCCTTACCCTTATGGGCCATAGCATAGGCCGAGAAGGTGGAGCAAGGCCGGCACCATGTGACGCCGACTGCAAAGAAAACCAATGAGATAGTTAGAAATAATATCTAATTCAGTGCTATATATCTAAATAAAAAAGAGGGCGTACCCATGCTTTGGCATATTGGCCCAGGCTCCGACTGCCTTGGTGGTGGGAGGGGCCTTGCATCATCAAACGCCATTCCCGGCTAGCGTTGTGCGCCTCGTCCCACTCAGCCAAACACCACCTATCCACCATCTGCTCCCAGCACAGAGGATGTGCGGCGCACCAATGTGGAATCATCTACAAAGTAAACACGTAAAGTGCATATCAGAAGATAAAATAAAATTCATGCATAGAGTACTGGTACCAAACATGCATGACTTTACCTGCAGGTACTGCTCCCTAGTCAACGACATGGTTCGGGCTTGAGGTTTGGTCACCCTCTCCCCAAGGACGGAGCCGTGGTAGGTGATGATGGCCTGGATTCGGGCCTCATAGTGCATGTCCACGACGAGCTTCTTACAGCTCGTGGTGGCCACCACATCCACCCTAGCCTCGTATCCAGCATCGCATCTGAAGAAATCCTGCATACAAAAACAATGTATCCATACATTATTTCAAGAATTTGCAACGAATGCGACATATTTTACATTATACTAAGACTTACCCACAGCTCTTGCTTCACCCGCTCCGCCTTGTTATTGAATTCCCGATCGTCCCGGTCTACTACATCGGGGGCGACGACGTAGTGGTCGAAGGTGAAGGCTGGGCCCGTCACTCCGGCGTACTCCACAAGTCCAGGGAAGTGTTCCCTGCACAGCAGGCCGAGGATGCCATTGGGGGGGCGACGATGACCCCCAGCATAATCCAAAACCGTCCAAGACCTGTCCAAGTGATAAATAAAAAGTATTAGTTTATATTATGATTTTGAACATATAATATGAACAAGAATGAAGAACATAAAGTTACATACCTCTCCCCTTCCGGCCGAATCAGCGGCCGCCTGTCCCGAAGTATGGGACGCTGAGGGAGACTCGCGGGTCCTCGCAGGTAGATGCCCCTCGAACTTGAGCCGCCTGAACCTGAGGCGTCCTGCTGCTGGTCGTCGTCGTCCTCCTGCTGGTCGTCGTCGTCCTGAGGCGCCGCCTGCTACTGGACACGGTCGTCCTGTTGCGCTGCCTGCTCTGCCTCGTCCACCGTCCTACTCCTCCTCCTCAGCCAATTACCACCGACCATATTTGTCCAAAAATCTGCAATTAAGAGTAAACAAATAAGCACATATAAAAAGATGTATTTAAAAACAGGTGCGAAATAAAAAGTCATATAGCATTACATCGATTAAAAATAATCTTCATATGTGTCAGGGGTTAGTCGGATCATAACTCTCATCATCACTATCAACCATTTCAATCTCAACACCATCGGAAGACGCAAGTTCGTCATTAATGTCATTGCCTTCAAGGATTACTAAGTCATTATCATTTTGCACCTCATCATCCTCCTCATCAACAACCATTTCAATATCTACATCCATTTCGATAGCTTCAGTTAAGTCTATCTCAAATCGCCCTTCTAGCCCATCTTCTTGGAAGAACTCTCCATCATATGTGTCCGGGCCTAAGTTGTAATCTTCATCGTTAGGAACAGGTAACCTCCCGTGCGGCGATACCTTATACACAACATCCCAACCCTTAAGATATTCTTTCGTTTGGCACGCATATGGGAGATAATACACTTGTGTGGCCTGTTGGGCCACGATATAGACATCGTCTCCTGGTAAGGTGGAATCTTGTCGAATTTCGACTATCCCAAGATTAGAATGTGTCCGTCTCGTCACTTGAGGGTCAAACCAATGACATTTGAATATCACTGGAGTAAGAGGTTTGGAACCATAAAAATTGAGCTCATATATTTCTTCGATTCGACCAAAATAATCGACATTGTCAAGGCTGGGCGTAAAGACTCCAGAACACGTTGTTTTCCGATTAGGCCAACTTTTGTTGTAGTTTGTTGTGCGAAAACGGTATCCATTGACGTCATACCCAGAATATTTCTTGACCCTATAAGCAAAGCCGTTAGCTACTTGTCTCAACTCGGCACTCATAGACGGATCTCTTTGGCCCTGCAAGTATTCGCAAGTTAAAACACACTAAATTGAGTTCAAAGACGTATCTATTTTACAAACTAAGCACGTACCTTAAGTTTGAACCAGGAAATGAAATCAGGCAACCCATTTCTCGCACCCTTTCTATGAAGAGCATCATATTCCTGTTGAGTGGGGTCCCTTGATCGACGCCAGAATTCATGAAGGAATTGTTCCATGTATGGCGTCACCTCTTCAATGTTGGTCAATACATATAGCATGATATACCGCCACTCTTCATGTGTCAGGGTCTTGGTGGTCGAGCCACTTGCGCTTCCGAGTTGGCCTCGAAATATGCTAAGATTCGATTCATTGTTGCCATCATTGTAACGAGGGGGTGGATTATGCACGCTCGGCAGTTTGTCACCATAATAAGTTGTTGTGAAGTTTGAGACCTCCTCTAGAATGTATGCCTCTGCAATGGAAGCCTCGATTTTGCATTTATTTCTACATTTCTTTCAAATAGTCTTTAGACATCTCTCGATTGGATAGCACCAACGTCCCTGCACGGGCCCCCCCATTCGTGCCTCATAGGGGAGATGAAGAATCAAATGCTGCATTGGATTGAAGAAGCCGGGTGGAAATGTCTTCTCAAGCTTACACAGTAACACGGGTGCCAATCTTTCCAAGTCTGCAACCACGGTCCGAGATAACTCTTTTGCACAAAGCTGATGGAAGAAATAGCTCAACTCTGAAAGCGCTAGCCAGACATGCTCAGGGACATAGCCTCGAACCATCGCAGGAAGAATCCGTTCAATCCATATGTGGAAGTCATGACTCTTCATCCCTAAGACTCGCATAGTAGATAAGTTCACCCCCTACTCAGGTTAGCTGCATACCCATTAGGGAACATCAACATCTTGATCCACTGAAGTACTTCCTTCCTCTGGGCCCTGCTTAGGACAAAATCGGCCTTATGCCTTCTCCACGTCTTTCCGCCACTTGGCGGCTTCATCTCTAGGTTTGGTCTATCACATAACGCTGCCAGATCCACTCTTGCCTTCACGTTATCCTTTGACTTATCAGGAATGTCCATAATTGTTGAACATAGTGCCTCGGCAACATTCTTTTCAGTGTGCATCACGTCAATGTTGTGTGGAAGGAGCAGGTCGTCATAATAGGGAAGCCGAGTAAAGCCAGACTTATGTGTCCACATATGCTGCTCACCATATCCCACAAAACCACCTTCTGTATTGGCCACGAGCCCATCTATCTGTTGACGAATTTTGGCACCAGTCATCGTTGCAGGTGGGCGGTCTATCACTACGACACCTTTCGTAAAGTTCTTGATGTCTAGGCGGAATGGATGGTCAGCAGGGAGAAATTGTCAATGTTTATCGAATGACGAATATTTTCCACCCTTTTTCAACCAAATGAACCGGAGAGCTTCCTTGCAAACTGGGCATGGGAACTTACCGTGAACACACCAGGCACAGAATAGCCCATACGTCGGTAAGTCATGCATGGAGTACTGGTACCAAACATGCATTCTGAAGTTTGTCTTCGTAGCTCGATCATACGTCCATACCCCTTCCTCCCAGGCACGTACCAATTCATCGATCAAAGGCTCCATGTACACGCCCATTTTATTCCCCGGGTGTCTGGGAATTATCAACGACACAAATATATTCTGGCTTTGAAAGCACACACCAGGGGGGAGATTGATTGGGATAACAAACATGGGCCAACATGTGTACGGGGCAGCGCTCATTCCATAGGGATTGAACCCATCTGTGGCCAACGCAACACGTACATTACGAGCCTCTTCGGCTTTCTCATGGTGAATGGCATCAAAGTGTTTCCATGCTTCACCATCGGATGCGTGCACCATCTTGTCAGGATTGTATCATTTTCCATTTTTGTGCCATGTCATCTGTTTCACGGATTCCTCTGTCATGTACAGACGCTGGATCCTCGGTATGAACGGAAGGTGCCGTAGGATTGTCAAGGGGATATTGAACTGCCTCTTCTGTCCATCACTAGAGTCTACCTCCATGAACCTAGACGATGTACACTTAGGACAGTACTTTGCCTCCGCGTATTCTTTCCTAAATAGCACGCAGCCCTTCGGACAAGCATGAATCTGCTCATACGTCATCTTGAGTGCATGAAGGACTTTCTGTGCCTCGTACATGCTCTTTGGCAGAACGTGATCATCCGGAAGCAGGCTCCCAATAACTGTCAACAAGCCATCGAATGCGTCTCTACTCATGCTGTACTGCGACTTGAACGCCATTACACGCCCAATGGCATCCAGTTGAGAAACCTTTGTCTGGCCGTGAAGGGGCTTCTGTGCCGCGTCGAACATGTCATAGAACGCCTTTGCAGTCGGCTCTGGCTCGTCATCCATACATCCTCCCGTGTACTGTGCCTCCTGATAGTCGTTCAACATATCCGCTACCCCCGCATCCGCGTCATAATCCTCGACACGTTGTCTCAGCACCTCCTCTCTCGTACGATGCGCTTCACCATGAAATATCCACCGAGTATAGCCCGGCGTAAATCCATTCTTTCAAATATGTTCTACCATGGCCTTCTTTGGTTTTCTTTTCCGGTTGGCACATTTGTTGCATGGGCATGGGACTAGACTCGCTCCTTTAGCAGCTTCGCCATATGCCCGTTCCATGAAATCATCGGTCTTTCTAATCCATTCAGTGGTGACATCGTTCCTTCCTCTACGGCCCGTGTACATCCACTCACGGTCCTCCATCCTCTAACAGAAGCCTAGCAACAGAAAATTTCGGCAGCACCTCCCCTACACGGGGAGGTTTGGAAATCCTGTAAATAAAAGTATCAGCACGATGGCTGTCTTCCACGCATAATTCAACGGCACGATGGCCGGCAATCCATGCATAAAATGATAAGGACATTCAACCAACGCACAAATACCCTCATTCTCCTTCTCATTAAAAATGTGACTGTGTCTACTTTGATTACATTAATATAAACATGTCTACTTTGATTACATTAATATAAACATGTGTTTCTTCAAATTAAATCATGGTAAAATCATGAACACGCATATAAATAATATTGTTTATTAACTAATAAACACGCAACATATAAACATGCATAAAATCATGAACACGCATATAAACACACGTATAAACACGCATATAAATAATATAAACACGCATAATTTATACCTTGCGACGGTGCGGCAAGCCGGCGGCGCGACGAGTGAGCGGGTGCGGCGGGCGTGGCGGGCACGGCCGCGGGGAGGGGGCGGGCGCGTCGAGGGGCCCGGCGCGGCGAGTGGCCGCCGCGGCGAGCAGGCGGGCGGGCGCTTGAGTGGGGGGGGCGTGCCGGTGTGGGGAGGGGCGAGCACTCGCGGCGGCGGGCAGCAGGCGCGGCGACGGGCAGAGAAGAGAAAGAAGAGAGCGTGAGAGAAGAGAAAGGAGAAAGAAGAACATTCGGATAGTTTATTTCCTGACTTTGCCGAGTGCCCGCGATTTGGCACTCGGCAAAGTTTTTTAAAATTTTAAAATATTTTTTATCGAGTGCCAGATCGCGGGCACTCGGTAAAGTAGTCTTTGCCGAGTGTCTCCGTTGCGACACTCGGCAAAGCCTGCTTTGCCGAGTGTCATTTGTGGACACTCGGCAAATAACTTTTTTATTTTTTTTATTTTCCCAACCAAAATTTTTGTGGTGTGTTTCTACACTATATAGACCTACATGTACCATTTTTAGACAATTCTAAAAGTGTTTTCAATCGTTAGTAGATTTAGTTCGTTTATTTGAATTTCTTCGAAAAATTCAGATTTGAACTGCAGGTCACTCGAAACTTGAAAAACCGTGCATGCAAAAATGATATTCATGTTACTTAGCATAAGTTACGACCAATGCCAGGAGCGGACCGGAAACTTCGAGCAACATGCGTACTAAACATGGGCGTGAACTTGCCATCCAGATGTTTAAAAATTGTATAAAACACAAACAAACTCAGAAAATCATGGTACCTGTCCACGTGCCATGATATCATATGTAGAGACTGTGATAAAAAATTTAGAATGTATGGAGAAAGTTTTGAGACAGTATGTGTAGAAACCTAAGAGAACTACACATGAAATCATGGAGTTTCAATGTAGATCTCTTAGGTTTCTACACATAGTGCGTCACAGCTTTCTCGAAATTTTTTCAAATTTTTATCACAGCCTCTACATATGATATCATGACACGTGGATAGGTTTCATGATTTTTTGACTTTGTTTGTGTTTTATACAATTTTAAAACACCTGTATGGCAAGTTCACGGCCATATTAAGTGAGCATGGTGCTCGAAGTTTCCGGTCCGCTCCTGAAATCGGTCGTAACTTGTGCTAAGTAGCATGGATATGATTTTTGCATGCACGGTTTTCCAAGTTTCGAGTGACCTGCAGTTCAAATCTGAATTTTCCAAAAAAATTCAAATAAACGAACTAAATTTACTAGCTATTGCAAACACTGTTATAATTGTCCCAAAATGGTACATGTAGGTCTACATAGTGTAGGAACATACCACAAAAAGTTTGGTGGCCAAAATGTAAAAAACAAAAATACGGTTTGCCGAGTGTCTATAGAAGACACTCGGCAAAGCCTTCTTTGTCGAGTGCCCAGTATTCGACACTCGGCAAAGAAGCCTCTTTGCCGAGTGCCGGTCCTCGGCTCTCAGCAAAGGCTGACGGCCCTTTGCTGAGCGCTTTCTTTGCCGAGTGTTTGACACTCGTCAAAGCCTTCTTTGTCGAGTGTTGTCCTGTCCCGAGTGTCCTGCGCTCGGTAAAGTGTCTCGTTACCGAGAGCTGAGCTTTGCCGAGTGCGGCCCTCGGCAAAGAGGCCGACACTCGGCAAAGCCTCGGATTCCGGTAGTGCAAACGCAGTTGTTACCGAGAGTGGAACTTTGCCGAGTGCCCGATAGAAAGATAGAAAACACTCGGCAAAGCTCCGAGCACTCGGTAAAGAGCCGGATTCCAGTAGTGCCTCTTATAGATAGAGATGATAAGGATAAATTCCCCGTCGAGCAATAACTCTTCATCCTTGTCCTTGCGATGAATTTTTTCTACGGGATCCCCACGAACACTTGCAAGTGACGTTTACTCCCTATCTCAGTTCCATGCTAGGATAAATCCCCGAAAGAGATCCTCGTCCATGCTTAAATTATAATTAGGACGTATGTCCTTTGTTATTATGCAAAATATTGTCACTTATACATATTGTAAGATATAAGAAATCATTATATTTATATCAAAATGAACACATTTGTGCAACGAGTGATCTCTTGACAAGATAATTATTTATTTTAGTCATTAACTATTATACAAAAATATCGTCATGTGTAAGTTTAAAGTCCGCGTCGGGAACGGGGATGTGAGATGCTTCCCCGCCACTGTACCCTTTTACCCGTTGGGGGCATTTTTTCGTTTACATTTCTATGGGAGAAAAAACTTCTCCATCTCTATTCTCTAATGGGAGGAAATGATCAGTCCCCATTGCGATCTATACTTATAAATACCCATAAAACACATCAAGGTTAGCTTAAAGTTGGTAACGCCATTTAGAATCTCAACCAATCTCGTGGATAGAGATATAAGATACCTGTGGGATCCTTTGCAGCTATGTCTGTGGCCAGCTGGTCGGCTGTGGTCTGGCCCCACACATCAGTCGCCAGTTAACTGTAGAGGAATCGCCTCCTACTAGACAGCAGGGGCAGGCGAGCTTAAGTAGGAGAAAAGTTATCAGAATAATTTTAGGATCCTCTGCAACTATGTCTATAGCCAGCTGGTCGGCTGTGGTCTGGCCCCACACATGAGTCTCCATACATAACTGTAGAAGAATCGCCTCCTACTACACAGCAGGGGCAGGAGAGCTTAAGTAGGAGAAAAGTTATCAGAATAATTTTTGAATCTATTACGTAGAGATATCTCAATTTGTTATGATCCTATGATGTACATAGAGGAAGATGATTTTATTTTAGTAGAAAACTTATTCCATTTGAGGTCAATCTGTTTTTATAGGCAATTGGATGAGTCCCCATATGAAATCAGGGTTGAACCGGTCCAACCTACCAATACCGGCTCAATCCGGTTTCCAAATTGGTCATATGAAGACATGCTAGAGAAACAGGCGTGGACCGGGCCAGTTTTACCTACCATTGACCTTCCTACTTGATATTTAGTCCTTTTCCATTGCATTTGATCCATTAATTTGGATTTAAGCTTTCTTGACACTGGGATAACAGTTCAAGTATTACATGCACTCAGTCATGTATCCTCAATGGGATAGTAGTGTGTCTCATACTGGCAGATGGGCTTGTTGTAGGCTTGTAGCCGACAGGTGGCCCACAATGCCCACATCACTTAGGTTTGTGGGATGCCTTCGAGATGATGTTTTTGTTAGTGCTCTTGTGATCCACGTGTCGGGCCTCGTCTGCTTGACTACAGACTCTGCCCATGGCGAGGTCTTTGTCGTGGCCTTCACGACCCATGTCGGAGAGGTGGCGATCGTAGGTGTCGACCGCAATCGAAGGGCTTGCCCCCCACGATGGGCGAAGTCTCTTTGGTTGTCCTTGCGGCCTTCGATGAACCCTTCGCTTATGGGTGGCCCTCTCGAGGTCCGTGTCAAAGCTTTTGCAGTCTTCAAAGGGTGGATGATGATCAGATGTCACTACCGGAATCGCATTCTTTGCCGAGTGTCTAAGACACTCGGCAAAGGCTATTTTACACTCGGCAAAGCCTTTGCCGAGTGTAACACTCGGCAAAGAACACTCGGCAAAAATTTCATCGGCAAAGGGTTCTTTGCCGAGTGTTTTTTTTCGGACACTCGGCAAAGACTTTGCCGAGTGTCAAAAAGCACTCGGCAAATAAAAACACTCGGCAAATTAAGAATCGAAAAAATTAAAAAAAACAGCAAAACATTTTTTTAAATTCTAGGAACAACTCTCCAATCCTACCTATTACCTTATCCGTTGCCCTATCATTTTTCACTATTATTTTGAATCAAACTTAGATACTTTGTAAATGGTGAGATTCGAACTCGTAACCTCTCTCTCGCGCATACCCTCCTATACCACTACACTACTACATCAATTATGTCTATATTATGTTTTCATTCCCCATGTACTATAACAAATCGAGAGTAATTTGATTATTTAAGGCACTAAATGAGTTCATTTGAAAATGTGACCAACTATAAAGTTGCATAACTTTTTGAGATCTACAAGTTTTATTTTAATAGTTTTTATATCCGAGACCGTTTACAAAATTTGGATTTTAAATTTGAAAACTTCACACAAATTTTTCAATGATAAGATGATTTCAAATCAAAAAATTGTCAACTACAAAGTTTCATTAAATTTCAAGACCTACAACTTTTATTTTGGTGGTTTTTCCATCCGAGACAGTTTGAAAAATTCAAATTTCAAAATTCAAACATAGTTTTGCATAACAAGATGATTTCAAACCAAAACATTGTCAACTACAAAGTTTCATAACTCTTCAATACCTACAACTTTCATGTTGGTGGTTTTTTCTTTGGAAGTCGTTTTCAAAATTCAAATTTTTAAATTTTTAAATTCAGATGTAGTTTTCGTTGACAATATGACTTCAAATGAAAAAGTTGTCAACTATAAACTTCTATAACTTCTCAAGATCTACAAAGTTTATTTTGGTTGTTTGGTTATTTGTTGATCTCACATGATGGTTTTAACAATATGCACAATTTTATACGTCTCTCTTCTAGTTTCATAAACTCTCGAGAGAGATATAGGTTTTATGAACAAATTTATTTTTATTTTGTCATATGAAGAAATGTTCAATATATAAATTGTACATCATGATGAGTTATACAAATTTGTAGTTGAAAACTTTTTCATTTGAATTAATTTACTACTTTAAAATGTGATTTTTAAATTGTCTTTGCCTAGTGTTGGAGAAAAAACACTCGGCAAAGAGCTCTTTGCCGAGTGTTGTATTTGTGGCACTCGGCAAAGAGCCCTTTGCCGAGTGTCAAAAAAAGACACTCGGCAAAGAAACTCTTTGCCGAGTGTCAAAAATAAAACACTCGGCAAAGATCTTCTTTGCCGAGTGTTTTATTTTACCGAGTGTTTTTTGCGTGACACTTGGCAAAGAGCTTCTTTGCCGAGTGCCCGAAAAAAAAACACTCGGCAAAGAATATGGCACTCGGCAAAGAGCCAAATTCCGGTAGTGTGTGTCGTCCCCCTTCCAAAGGACGAATCCAAAAGAGGTGAAGTCACATTGAGAATTCCCTTGCGGCCCTTGAACCTTTCGTTCATGGTATTGAAGACTAGCAAGTGATCAGTTGTTGTCAACCAGGTCTATGATCGAGGAGGTCCAGTTTAGCCTTCTCCCCAATGTACTAGCTAGTATCCTTTTTTTACTTCTAGGTATCTGATTCTTTGTTCAGGCCATATAGGCAATTTTGCCGCTGTAAGTATAGAAAGAAATTGTGAATCGTCTCTTATATATGAGTTATCTTTTACTTATATTAGTTGGTTATATAAGACTCGTGTCTTAAATTATCTAAGATTCGAATACCTAAAATAAAGCAACTCAGATTTTTAACACTCGACAAACTTGCCTCACCTATATCTATCTAAATTCTGGCTCCATCTCACCATGAATCCATGGCCCTCAGATCATCCGGACGCACGCTATTGAGGTTCACGCGGCAGCTCGTTGCCGCCTATAAATTAAAAGCTGCATCATATGAGATATCCTTTGTATTCCCTAGTACATGCTTTACTTGCTCTCAGGAGTCAGGACTACGACTACGATGCGTGTCTCTTCCTGTCATCGATCGTGATCATCACCGGAACAACCCTAGCTAGCGTAGCTAACTAGCTATAGCCTTCTTCTCAGTGTGGCAAGGGAACATCCAATCTCGATCTAGTAGCTGGGCCATCAGTCGTGTCCATGCACGCCAAGAAGAAGGTCCCAACTATAGCTCATTCATTCTCTCTGCTGGTACTTGTACGTGTCCGGCGTTCGTAGGTTTCCAAAGTTGCGGCTTTTCAGCTGACCTCTAATCGTTACCTTTTTTCAAAAATAAAGGCTGTCGACCGCCGATGAGTGCCGGCCGGTCGCATGCAAAGTGGTGGCCGCGCATCCGTGTCCTATGTAAGTGTATTTGACTTGAGGACCAAGCAAGGACATGGATATATAGATTGATGATGAGTTGTTCGTGTCATTCGTCGTGCAAGCGTTACAATAGGTTTCTGTTTTTTTTTTTGGGAAAAAAACATGTGAAGATTACCCCTTGTCACCGAGAAGCCCGGAAATGAGTAACAATCACAGCGCAAGATTTATTCCTTTCTTCTTGTCTAAGTCCTCTTTCTCATCACAGACAAAATAATCCTTGAGGTAATAATGGAGTTTGTTATAATATATGCCTCCATGACAAAACATGAATTCACGACTAGCACAAATAAAATAGCTCCATTAATCACATACGTCTGTCGCTTTATTTGCATGACAAGAGAAACTACTATGAAGTGATTGAGTTGTACTGCAATGCTACATCAATTTCGTGGCTTTAATATATCTTTCTCAAGCTTTTTATCTAGTCATCTAGACACATAGGCGAACCAGGAGGGCAAGAGTTTTTATTAGATCTACATGATTGCAGACCAATTAATATAGAACAATGTTGGATCTAGCTACATGATTGCAGACTAATATGTACCTATGCATATACTAGTATATAACCCGTGATAACGCTACGATCCCGCGGAATGGAGGGAAGAGGCCAACGGCAGCGCAGGTGATGGGGGACGGATGATGATCCAAAAATAATATTGTCCTTGAATTTGAGTGGGTAAGAGGGATGAGGTTATCCAGCGATCTGAACTCGTTGATTTTGATGGTGTGTTAAGTCTGTGTACAATTTATTTGGTGAATTTGGTAAAAGTTATGAGTGTGGAGGTGATTTGGTTGGATGAATTTTTTTATAAAGTTTTAACTGGTGAATTATATAGTGATAATAATAATAATAATAATAATAATAATAATAATAATAATAATAATAATAATAATAATAATATAGCGATAATTTCTTCCTAGATCTCGGTCCATTGCACTCGATTTTAGTCTTTGTCTCTCCACTCTTTTGTGCATAAGAGTCCTAGTGGATTTTCCTAACCATATGTTTGTTTCCGCTTTTAGATTAAATAATGTCTGTTTGTTTCGATAACATTGTTTTTGGTAAGGAGTGGCAATATTTTGCCAAAAATAATTTAAAATAAGTACCTCTTCAGTAGATTATAAGATCATGATAATCTAACCTCCAGATTGTATAATTTGTTCTAATAATAATTTGTCTGTTTGTTTACTATCTAGGTTATAATCTGAAACAAACATGTTCTAAAAGTAGTACTGCATAATGCATGAATTAGATATTAGAATCTTAATTAATTTATTCTCTAGTCAGTGGCTCAAATTTATGGTTAGTACTCATCCAAAAGATTGGGCCATACTCATATGAGTTAGAAGAGAGCATATCTAGCCACGGGATAGAGTTTTGTTACAAATTATTAGAACTGAGGAAGCACAAATTAAATTTCCTTTTTGCACTTTAGCATCCAATACATACAGGAGCTAAACCTTTAATTTGTGTAGCCGGTGTACGCACTTCGATCGCTGAGTAGCAAATCGCATGGGCATGGATAGAGCATGGTGTTTGGATTATGCGTTTGATCGCTGAGTAACCTTGCTTATTAATAAGCTGTTTGGTTTGAGGAATGATCTAGTCCATCGTCTTTTCACTTCTCACTTTTTTATTTGGTTTGTGAAATAGATTGAGTTGATCCATCATCACATCATTTCTTATAGTTATTTAGTTAGTACTAATATGAGTAATGAGGTCATCCCACTAAATTTGAGGAATTAACCCATAATGCACCACCACATTTTGGATGAAATGATTCCTCAAACCAAACACCCCCTAAATTACATGCATGAGCGAGTAGCTTGGAACTTTGAGCTGGTTTAAAAAAAATAGTTCATTACTAGACCGTATAAAATTTCCTAACAAACAAAAAATCGAAAAAATATTTAACGAAGAAGCCCTGATACAGTCTTATACTCCCTATGTTCTATAATACTGTTCGTTTAGCTCTGTATTTTTTTCCATAATATTGTTCGTTTTAGCTTTGCATTTTTTCATATTTAAATAGATGATAATAAATCTAGACATATATATAAAACAAATCACATAAAAAGTCAAAACAAATTATATTTTTGGTATAGAGGCATATACACAACAGCATTGTTTACCACTTTCGGCGGCCACCCGTATTTCCGGCGGCCAGGGCTTGGCACCGAAAATAAGATGTTATTTTCGGCGGCTCGAGGTGACCGCCGAAAATAGTCTTATTTTCGATGGCCTCTGATACAGCCGTCGAAAATAGCTTCTTATTTTCGGCGGTCAAGCCCTAGTCGCCGAAAATACGTTTTTTTAAAACCACCGCCGGGCTCCTTGTTCCTCTCTTCTCTCTGTCTCTACCGCTCGCGTCTTCCTCTCCTTCTCTGTTTGCCGCTCGTGTCTCGCCGTCGCGCCGCCCACCCTCGCACGGCCGCCAGCCCCTGCCGCGCGCCACCTGCTACGCCCCTGCCGCGCCCCCGCCCCCGCCGGCCTCGTCCCGTTTTCCGCCGTCGTCCTCGGCTCCCGTCGACCTCGGCTCCCATCAAAAGGCTATTTTTTTGCGTATTTTATTTCATATTCTCGGCGGTCGCTTTTTAATTGTCGCTGAAATTAGTATATATTTGTAATTGTGTTTGTTTGATTAGTGTGTGATTAGTATTATTGTTTAGTTCAATTTTATTAATGTATTGGTGGTATATGTGGTTTAGGGATTACGGTCATATTGTATTTGTGGCATTAATTTCATATTTATATATTTGTAATTGTGTTTCTTTGATTAGTGTGTGTGTGATTAGTATTATTATTTAGTTCGATTTCATTAATGTATTAGTGGTATATGTGGTTTAGGGATTACGGGCATCTTGTTTTTATGGCATTAATTTCATATTAATATGTGGTACTATTATATTATTAGTTTTATAAGTACATTATATTGTTTAGTGGCAGCTAGATTATGCTGCCGAATTTTTTTGGGTCCTACTAGCTTGTGGGTTTAGAACCCATCCTTACCTATACATGTAGGACCGATACCCTTGACGAAGCTGAATAATGTTTTCACGATATGATTCAGTTTAACAGTCTCAGGCATGATTGAAGATCGTGCATGGATGTACAATAGCTAGAGTAGGAATGGACGTCATTCTAATGATTGGGTAGCCAAGACCAAAGACTTTGTGGACCACATACTCTCCTTGTCATTAACCGACTGTCAGATGCCCTTGTAAGCGGCACGAAAACACTATATTCCTTAATAAGGAAAGAGTTAGCCTAGATCTTTGTCAGTTTGAATTTATGCCCGGATATGAGGTGTGAGAACATCATGGTGAGGTAGTACTCAACCCTAATGTAGAAGAGGAGGAGAACAATGATTGGGCTGGCGATGATGTAATGCATGAGATGCTAGATTCGCTATGTCTAGAGTTAAACCTAAGCTCTGAGGATCCTGCCACACCAGAGGTTTCCAGATTTTTTAAACTACTAAAAGACTTTGAAGAGCCATTGCATGAACACACAGATGTGAGTATACTCACTTTTGTGACCCGGCTCATGACCATTAAGTCCAAGTATTTTTTTTCTTGAACAACTGTTACAATGAGATTTTAAAGTTATTAGATGTGCTGCCAAAACCTAATAAGTTGCCTAAAGACATGTACCATTCAAAGACAATTATCAAAGGTCTCGATATGGATTATGAAAAGATTGATGTGTGCAAAAATAATTGTATCCTTTTCATGAAGGAGCATGCGAGAGAGAGAAAATGTCTGAAATGTGGACAATCTAGATTTGTGGAAGTTGTTAATGATGAGGGTGACAAGGTGATGACAGACGTTGCACATAAGCAGCTTCGCTACTTGCCACTACTCTGAGTGAAACAGTTGTTTCTATCTAAAAAACTGCAATGCACATGCGATGGCACAAAGAAGGTGTCCGTGAGAACGATGAGCTAATCGTGCACCCTTCAGATGGGGATGCTTGTAAGGCTCTCGACACGTTTGATCCAGACTTTGCAGCTGATCCGAGGAATGTTCGAATCGGCCTCGCGACCGATGGCTTCACACCTTTTGGTCAAATGGCATCATCATACTCATGTTGGCCCGTCTTTGTTATTCCATACAACCTTCCACCTTCTCTTTGTATAAAATATAAATTTATATTTCTTTGCTTAATCATTCCTGGCCCGGACTATCCTAGAAAGAAACTCAATGTCATGTTAAAACCCTTGATTGAAGAGTTGACGGAGCTTTGGAAAGGACTTGAAGCATACAATGTTTTAAAAAACAGATATTCAAACTTCGAGTTGTATATTTGTGGTCGATGCATGACTTCATGGTGTATGCTATTTTTACCGGTTAGAGTACACATGGTAGATTGACATGTCCATATTGCGGTTCAGATACATATTGCTTCCGTCTTGCTCATGGTGGAAAGATCACTTACTTCGATTGTCATCGACGCTGGTGGCCTAGAAAACACTCCTTTAGGAGCGATAAGAAAAACTTTATAAAGAACACCGTGGTCACCAAAGGACTGCCTAAACGTCTGAACGCAGCAGAAATATATGCTCAGCTGAACAACCTTGTCCTAAATGAAAAAGGGGACAAGTACGAAGGATTCGGAGTGGACCACAACTGGACACATATATGTGGTTTGTGGGAGCTCCCTTATATGTCGTCATTGATTCTTGTGCACAACATTGATGTCATGACCAAGAAAGTAATGTTGCTGAAGTCCTCATACACACGTGCATGCATTTTGAAAAAACAAAGGACAATCTAAAACCTCGAAGAGATCTAGTTATGCTTTGTGACCGACCAAACCAAGTGCTCAATGACAACGGCAAGCCACCACGTGCCTTGTTCTGTCTTACCTCTAAATACAAGATCGAGGTAATGAGATAGATGAAAAAAAATAAATTTCCCAATGGTTATGCTGTGGGCTTGAAAAGAGATGTGAATTTGAAAACGGGAAAACTAACTGTGTTAAAGAGCCATGACTTCCATATATTAATGGAGAGGATTATCCCTGTCATGTTTCGTGGTTACATGCCCGACACCATGTGGCAAGCAATAGCTGAGCTAAGTTACTTCTATAGGCAGATCCGTGCCAAAGAAATAAGTAAAAATATTATGGAAAAGTTGGAGAAATAAATACCAGTGTTGCTATGCAAGCTAGAAAAAATATTCTCACCTAGATTCTTCAATCTAATGGAGCATCTACTTATTGACATTCCATATGAGGCAAAGGTTGGTGGACCTATACAATATAGGTGGATGTATCACATTGAACGTGCACACAAAAACCTATGAGCCATGGTTCGAAATAAGGCTAGAGTAGAAGGATACATCACTGAAGCTTTTTTGCTAAAGGAGGTTTCATACTTCACGAGTGTTTATTTCGCAGAGGAACAAAATGTCTATGCTGCTATGACGTGAATGGCTTCCATTTTCGGAACCTTTGGTCGATACGATGTGAATGGCTTCCATTTTCGTTCAGACCAATTTGAAAAGTCTCATCCTCGTGCAGCCACACGTAACACTGGAGTTGTGACTAGGGCACTCGACGCACTCGGAAGAGAAACTAATTATTATGGCATCATTCAAAACATCTTAGAGTTTAATTTTGCAGGGAACAAAACTTTGAAAGCAGTATTCTTTCTATGTGATTGGTTTGACAACAATAATGGGATTAGACAAAGTCAATATGGCATAACTGAAGTAAAGCACAAGGATCGACTTCGAGGCCATGATAATTTTATCCTTGTGCACCAGTGTGAGCAGGTCTACTATATGTCGTACCCAAATATAAAGTTTAAAGCATGGTGGGTAGTTGAGAAGGTGAACCCTAGGGAACGTTTACATACTTGTCACACCCGGTTTTAGAAGGCAAACCGAATGTGAACCATGTACGTGCCAGGATCAGCAATTCACGTACACAACAGTTACATAACTGGACATCATCACACAGTGCTCAGATAATAACATAAAAGATACTAATAGTAGATTACATCATGATGTCCGAAACATCCACATAGTCTTTAACAATTATCAAAGTGCGGAAAAGAAACGTAGATACACACAGCCTTCACAAGCAGCCGACTTGGGGTTTGCCGCTAACCCACGCCTAAAACTCATCGTACTCTTGGAACTCCTGGAAGTCTTCCTCCACGACTTCATCTTCTCCTGAGCAGTGGTTGTAACGTGGACAACCTGGGGGGGTTGGTGTGTAAAGAAAGGGTGAGTACACATCAACATACTCAGCAATTGTCCCGTTTGGCTGTAGTGGATGTGGGGTTAAGTCAAGCAGTTGCTTTTAGTTGGTCATGTTATTATTACTAGTAGAGAGCCAGGTTTTAGCATTAACCCAAGTTATTAACCCAAAAGTACCCTTTCCAAATGGAAAGAATATCAGAAACATTACCATAAGCATAATCATGACCATCACCCTCATCACCACCTGTAAACCAAACATCTCTGATCAAAGTATCTCTAATCAATGGAGCTCCCTTGGCCGCTCATAACCGCAAGCACGGCTGATATATCAGTTTCGTAACACTCTGCAGAGGTTGCGCACTTTACCCACAAGCCGTGATTCCCTTTTGCCTCGGGGCGACCAAAACCTTAAACACTACCAAGGTGAACAGGCAGGGTTTCACTTCGTAGCCTTCACAAAGATTCCATGAGGCTGTAGCCACCCGTTACGTTTCCTAAATGTACCACACTCCTCCCCAAGGGGCAATCCACCCTCGGCAGAGCGATCTGCATACACCGAGCCCCATTAACGGCACGACGGCGGAGCGAATTACACCTCAGTTCCTCTAATTATTTGGCTTAGGGCGTCCCATTCCACCCTCATGGTTGCACTGTTTTCTCGGGCGGTCATCCAACGAACCAGTCCTTACGGAGAGGCACTTGAGAAACCGCTCGAGTTCCCCTTAAATGTCATAGTATCATCATCATAATCAAAAGAGAAAACAACGTATCATAAATAATCTCATCATGTTCATTGATTAATGTGAAGCACTAGCATATAGCTAAACCAAAATAACCCAACCAGAATAGGTAAACAAGGACAAGATAAACAAAAGCTACTCAATCCTTAAGTATAAATTGTGTAAATGCGGGGAGTGAATTATGAGAATGAGTAGGACATAGATGGGTCAAGGGACACTTTGCTTCACCAACCAGCTGCTGCTCAGGGTCTTCACCTGCAACTCCTTTGGACTCCACCAACTGACCGTTATCTATACGAGTTCAAACATACATTTCACAAATTTAATACAAAAGAACAGTACACCATGCAATAAAATATCATAAATAAACAGACGCTCGGTGCAGGGCTCACACCTACGACTAAGCGAGAAAGCGAGAGTAACGGTCGAAGCTAAGGTCGAGGAGCGGTCACGTTACGCGACTATAAATCAAAGTACTCGTCTAAACAAAATAGTATTAGTTTGACAATTACACTATACATAGAACAAAGTTGTGCTATATGTTTAATTATTATCAACAATTGAAGGTAAATTTAAAAGGATCGTCGCGCGGTGAAACGCACGACGGCGCATACGAACCTAAACGGAGAATAGAACAAATCGTCGCGCGACTAAGCGCGCAATGAGACACTTGAATCAATTATAGAAAATATCGTCAAGCGTCGCGCGACGAAGCGCACGACAACATACGTCACTTAAACTGAATTTAAAACGAGACGTCGCGCGACGGCCACACGCTAAATAATCTAGAATTAAACCGAATCGTCGCGCGACGAAGCACGCGACGTTGCACACTAATAAATCCGAAAATAAACTAATTCGTCGCGCGACGAAGCGCGCGACGCAGCACTTTACTAAGCTAAGATTAGAATTAATTAAATCGGGGTTTAGACGTCACACACGCTAGGGTTGCGCGCACAGGAACGCGCTGCGCGCGCCGAGGGCCACGCAGGCCACGTCGGGGGCCACGTGAGCCGCACCGGGCCAGGGCGGGCACGCAGCCACGCCGGGGACAGGGCGGGCGCACAACCGCGTGCGGGGGGTGGGGGGTGAGAGGCCGCTGGGGGGCCGAGGGGGCCAGGGGAGCCGCGCCGCGGGGCCGGGGGAGGCCGCACCATCGGGGGCGAGGGGGCCGCGCCAAGGGGCGTCGAGGGGGTGCGCCGCAGGCTAGGGAGGCCGCGCCGCCAGGACGCGCGCGCAGGGGGGGAAGAGGGGACGCACGTAGGAAAGGGAAGGGGAGGAAGGGGGGGAGAGAGAGAGAGGAGAGGGGGGGTTCACCTTGGGATCCAAAATTCGGCGGTAACCATCACCGGAGCACCTAGGGCACGAGGTGGAAGAGAGAGAGTTGCTGCACGGGAAAATTGAATGAGGGAAAAGGGAGAGAGAAGGGGAGGGGGTGCGCGCATGGGGGAGGCAGGGGTGCCAGGGGCGCGCTGGGCCGGGCCGGACCGGGCTGGGCTGGGTCGCGGGCCGGGACAGAAGCCCACAACACATACGACCACATATTGGATCCAATCGCGAGTCGAAATCCGAAGCGAGATGTGACGATCATGCGATTTAACACGACATCAGACAAAAGAAAAATGCTTCAGCATGATGCAACACCTATGTCAACATAGGTTTTTGTTTACACGCAATATGAACATCAGTCGCTATATTGCTTTGAAACTGGGAAGAATGAGCGAAACGGGAAGAGAAAAGAGAGTAACGCCTGGATTTGGTGAGTATTAAAGAAGAAAAAATTCTACCCCCAAATTCAGGGCGTTACAAACCTATCCCCCTTAAAAGAATCTCGCCCTCGAGATTCAAGGTTGGCCAGCAAAGAGCTCGGGATACTTGGCCATCATATCATCTTCACGCTCCTAGGTTGCTTCTTCCTCAGAGTGGTGACCCCATCTGACTTTACACATTCTGATAGTTTTCCTCCGGGTGACCCTGTCTGCAGTCTCAAGAATCTGCGTTGGCTTCTCTATGTAGGTCAAGTCCTCTTGGACTTCCAGACCTTCCACTGGCAACTGCTCTTCTGGCACACGCAGACACTTCTTCAACTGAGACACATGAAAGACATCATGCACCGCTGACAAATCTTCCGGCAGACTGAGCTAATAGGCCACTTCTCCACGCTTTGCGAGAATCTGATACGGACCAACATACCAGGGCGCTAGCTTGCCCTTGACTTCGAATCTTCTGATTCCTCTGATTGGCGATACCTTCAAGTAGACAAAATCTCCGACTTCAAAACTCATCTCTCTCCTTCTTGTGCCTGTGTAGCTTCGCTGCCTTGATTGCGCTATCTTCAAGTTCTCCCGAACCATCTTGATGTTCTCTTCAGCTTTGAGTAAAATATCTGGCCCAAACACTTGCTTCTCTCCAGGTTGATCCCATTGCAACGGAGTTCTACAACACCTTCCATAAAACGCCTGAAATGGTGACATCGTCAAGATGGCCTGGTAACTGTTGTTATAGGAGAATTATGTGTAAGGTAATCTCTTGTCCCATCCGGACTGATCTTGTAACGCATAGGATCTCATCATGTCTTCGAGGATTTGATTGGTTCTTTCAGTCTGACCGTCTGTCTGCGGATGATAAGCTGAACTGAAATTCAGATGTGTACCCAAGGCTTCATGCAATTGCTGCCAGAAATGAGAGGTGAACTGTGTTCCTCTGTCTGACACTATCTTCTTTGGCACACCATGAAGACAAACGATCTGGGACATGTATAGCTCCGCCAATACTACCCTAAACCTGCGATGGCCCCCAAGCGAGCTAATTTGAAGGCTGCCCCATCCATCAACGACGCGGCGAAGGCAGCGCTTCTGGCGGACAAGAAAGGCAAGGCCCTCGCAGATACCACCCCAAGAGGCTTTCGAAGACGACACTGTCAACAGTAAAATACAGCGCCAAGACCACCCCACCCCGACGGCATTGTACGCACTTGCAGTTTCGAAGACGCACCCCAAGCACCACCGCCAGGCTTCGCTTCACCAGAGGGCGAAGACACCATAGAGGATGGAGAAGTAATCAGCATCTCAGCCGAAGACCAGCTAAAGCTACGAGCTCTGCGCATCAAAAACCACCACCTCCAGAAGCAGAAACAAATCCTCAAAGCCAAGCGCCAACGAGTCACCATGCAAACCAAGGTGCGCCAGATGATACAAGATGAGGAGCAGAGAGCTCAGGAGCTCAAACAAGAGATCACGCTCATGCAAGGCGAAGGCCAGCACAACCTGCAGCGTAGCCCGCCCGCACCACCAGCACCTCTCCAGCAGTACGTCCAGGCCAGAGACCCATTGATACCACAGCGCGACCCTTTCATTCCACCAGTCGTAGCTTTTTAGGGGATCAACTACCTCGACGAGCGAAGCCCCCGGGCACCACAACTCCAAGCATCGCCTAGGCCCACCAACTTTAGGGCCGGCACCTACCCCAAATACAACGGTAGTACCGACCCGGCTCAGTACATCATGAGCTACCAGGTAGTCGTCGCATCGTCCGGAGGGGACGACGCCACAATGGCCAAATCCTTCATCATAGAACTCGAAGGCCCAACCTTGACTAGGTACACCAGGTTACCGCCACTGTCCATTGATTCCTAGAAAGGGCTTCACGACAAGTTCCTGCTCAACTTCCAAGGGTACCGACCTGACACAGACGCCCTGGCCGAGTTATCTCTGTGCAAGCAGCAAGAGAAGGAAACCCTTCACGAGTACTACAGGAAATTCCTGATGCTCAAATCTCAACTGCCATCAGTTGACGATCACATCGCAATCCATTACGCCATCTGCGGTCTTTGGGCCGGTGTCCTATAAAGTCATTGCATCAGGGACCCACCCAAGAATCTACAAGAGCTATACCAATTATTTGAGAAGTACACTAGGTCCGAAGAGCTTCATCAATGCAAGGTTGAGTCTCAAAGGAAGCCCAAGGACCCTCCGCAGTCCAGCAGAACCTGGACCAGGCCAGCGCAGCCAGACTCCGGCCGGGACAACCACAATCATCATCATGTGCACAACATTGCCAACCAGCAGCCTTCCAGAGAGACCACTCATCGTCAGGAATACCACCCCCAAGGTCGCGGCAACGACACAAGAGGAAGAGGCCACAGACAGACACAGCAGCTGCGCAGATTCTACTGTTTGTTTCATGGCGAGGACTGCGCACATCCAACAAGGGATTGTCCGGAGACCAAGGCCACCAGGGACAGAATGTCTAGAGCACAACCGGTCGACAACCAGAGCGTCGTCGCGCACACATACCATTAACATCAACCCTACCACAACGAGCAAATCCAGCATCCACCCAACCACGCTTACCAACACCAAGAGGTGCAGGTTCTACTACCACCACCTCCACATCACCAAAATCCACCACACCACCACCACCCATAAGCACCCAAACAGGAAGACTTCACCGAACCACCATATCGTGGAGTCATCCACATGATCACTAGGGGATCGAGCGTGGACTTCGACACAATGCGGCAGAAAAGGGACCACTACCGAAGCGTGAACCATGTCGCCCTCACTAGCCCAGTAGTGCAAACGAAGTGGTCCCATGTACCGCTCACCTTCGACGCCAGAGACGTTGACTTGCGCAGCGCTCCTCACACAGACGCCATGGTGATCAACTGCAGTGTAGCAGGCTAGGATCTACACAAAGTGCTGGTCGACAACGGCAGTCAAGCTGACATTATTTTTCTGCACGCCTTCGATCGCATGGGAATAAGCCACAGCCTACTCAAACCTGCAGATAATCCCCTATACGGCTTCGGTGGCAAGGGCACCTTCCCCGTCGACAAGATTGAGCTCCCCCTATCATTTGGTGTAGCACCCAATGCGCGAAGTGAGCAGGTCATTTTCAACATTGTCGACATGGTCTATCCATACAATGCCATAATGGGTCGAGGCTCGATCAACAAGTTTGAGGCGGCCATTCACGGACTCTACCTCTGCATGAAAATCCCAGGCCCGCAAGGCGTGATCACTGTCTATGGCAACCAGCAGACAATGCGCAACATTGAAAGGGACTTCGTTCCAGGGCAGCGGAACATACACTGCCTCACGGCAAAGCATGAAGACTTCGAAAGGAGTCGCCCGATCGCAGACGAAAAAGTCAAAGTGCATCTCCAAAGCAACGATGGAACGAAGGCGGTACCCCTCGACCCAGCAACGCCTAGACAAACGGTTATAATAAGCGAAGACCTGACCTCGCGAGACGAGGAAATACTCATTTCCTATCTCTCCCAAAACAAGGATGTCTTCACTTGGTCCGCCCTCGATCTGGTCGGGGTCAGCCGTTCCATCATCGAGCACAGCCTGGGCATCGACCCTTCAGTGCGCCCAAAAAGCAGCAACTACGAAAAATGTCCGATGAGAAAACTGAAGCAGCCAAGGCCGAGGTGTACAACCTATTAGAAGCCAAATTCATTGAGCCAATCGCTTATCCTACATGGCTCGCCAACGTGGTCATGGTTCAAAATAAGAGCGGCAAGTGGCGCATGTGCATAGACTTCACAAGCCTCAATAAGGCTTGTCCCAAGGATAACTTCCCCTTGCCACAGATCGACAAAATAGTCGATAGCGCAACAGGCTGTGAAGTCATGTCACTCCATGATTGCTTCTATGGGTACCACCAGATTTACATGAAAGAGGAGGACAAGGCAAGCACAAGCTTCATTACACCCTTCGGCGCATACTGCTTCATACGAATGCCAGAGGGACTCAAGAACGACAGATCCACCTTTTCTCGCCTCACCAAGAGGGTCCTCAAAAGCCAAGTCGGCCACAACATTTTCACCTACGTGGACGACATGGTCGTTGCAACCAAAAACAAAGAGGATCACCTGGTCGATCTCGCAGAAACATTCGCCAACATGCGCGACGCACTACTCCGGCTCAACCTTGAGAAGTGTGTCTTCGGAGTTCGCCAGGGGAAAATACTTGGTTACCTAGTATCACACCGAGGGATCGAAGCCAACCCAACAAAAATACAGGCGATCATAAACATGGCACCTCCGCAGTCCACCAGGGACGTCCAGCGACTGACAGGCAGATTGGCTGCCCTGAATAGATTCATCTCTAAATCTGCAGAGCGGAGTCTGCCCTTCCTCAAAACATTGCATAGTGCAAAAGACTTCGCTTGGGGACCAGAGAAAGCGGTGGCCTTCGAGTCGCTCAAACAACACTTGTCCGACCTAGCCACTCTCACCAGTCCCGACCCTTCGCTACCGCTGCTTCTCTACATTGCGGCTTCACCATGCGCAGTTAGCGCAGCACTAGTCCAAGAGCAGGACAGAGAGGGCAAAAGTCGGCAGTGCCCAGTGTACTATGTCTCTGAAGTCCTCACGTCTTCTAAGTGCAACATGACTGAACTCGAAAAATATCATACGCATTTGTCATGGCTTCGTGCAAGCTCCGACACTACTTCGAGGCATTCAAAGTATGGGTCACCTCGGATAGGGGTCTGGGAGAATTGTTCAGGAACCCGGAGACATCTGTCAGAATTGCCAAATGGGCAGCTGAATTATCCGGGTATCACATCACTTCGAACCTAGAACGGCGATCAAATCACAGGTCCTAGCTGACTTCATCGTCGCCTAGATAGGACCTGTCCGTCCACAAGAGGAGTCTTCGGAAAGAGTCTGGGCCATCCACTGCGATGGCGCATGGTGCCATGCGGGGGCAGGCGCTGCAGCGATTATCACATCACCCACCAGCGTCAAGTACAGATACGCAGCGCACCTCAGCTTTGCTTTAGAGTCCGACAGGTGCACCAACAACATAGCAGAGTACGAAGCAGTCGTCCTGGGACTTCGCAAGTTACGAGCCCTTGGTGTCACCACGTGCATAATCAGGACAGACTCCAAGGTCGTCGCTGGCCAGATCGAAAATGAGTACTCAGTAAAGGAGCCTGTGCTCATGCAATATCTCACCGCCGTCCGCAGCCTCGCGAAACAATTCAAGGGTTTCACCCTGCAGCATGTCGACTACAACAAGAACGAAGAGGCCGACGCGTTGGCCAAAGCAGCGGCCAAGGGCGAGGCCCTGCCTTTCGACGTGTTCTACCACGTCATCGGCACGCCAGTCGTCCGCAACCCCGAAGGTTTGCAAATAACTCAGGACGCCGAGGGCCACCGAATTGTCAACCTCATCATGGCCGAAGACTGACGAGCTCCAATAACACTATACCTGCAAGGCCACTACCATCCAACCGACCGCAATGAGGCCAAGCGACTAAAGCACAAGAGCAAGGACTTTGCAATAGTCGAGGGTAAGCTGTACAAAAAGGGAATCAGCCAGCCTATGCTGAAATGCATAACTGAGACCGAAGGCATAGAAATCCTCCGCGAAGTCCACAATGGAACCAGCGGCTCACACTCAGGACCAAGGGCCCTCGCAGCCAAAGTGATCCGTCAAGGATTTTACTGGCCCGCGATAATCTGCACAGCCAACCGAGTCACTAGGTCATGCGAAGCATGCCAGAAGTTCTCTCCTCGCTCAGGCAACCCTTCGCAATTCACCAAGCTCATCACACACACATGGCCACTTCAACACTGGGTGCTGGACATCGTTGGACCACTGCCTACAGCCCAAGGGAACCTCAAGTTCACCTTCGTCGCCATTGAATATTTCACAAAGTGGATTGAGGCCAGGGCAGTCTCCACGATAACATCAAAGACCGCCCAAAAATTCTTCTGGCAAAACATTGTCTACCGCTTTGGAGTCCCGTCCGAACTCACTGTCGACAACAGCAAACAGTTCGACATCCAAGACTTCAGGGAATTATGTAGTTCCATCGGCACCAAGTCTGTCTTCGCCTCTGTATACCACCCACAATCCAACGACATCGTTGAACACACCAATGGCAAGATCTTCAGTTCCATCAAGAAAAGGCTCCTTGACGACAAAAAGGGCAAATGGGCCGACCAATTACCTGAAGTTGTATGGGCCCTGAATACGACAGAGTGCCGAGCAACCGGGTTCACACTCTTGATGTATGGATCCGAAGCAATGACGCCGCAAGAATTAAAGCACGGGTCCCCCTGAACAAACAAGTTAGCCATCCCCGAAGTCGACGAACCAACCTCCAAAGATCTCATCAACGGAGACCACGTTCTCGCCCTGCAGGCCCTCAACAAGTACCAGGTCCAGATCAAAGCATGGCGTGACAACACAGTCGTCCCAAGAGAATTCAGCGAAAGGGACCTCGTACTTGTAAGGACCACCCGGACAGAGTCCCGGGGCAAGCTCGAGCCGAAGTGGGAAGGGCCATACATAGTCAAGACAAAGGCGTCCCCAGTGCTTACAGGCTAGCAACATCATCCGGCGAAGACCTAGAACATTCATGGAACATCGATAGTCTTCGCAAATTTTTTATTTAAGATCCAAGTCCCAAGCGCCTTTGTAATTCTCCAAACTATGTTATTTGGGCCCACTCTCTTTTCCTCCCGGGGTGAGGTTTTTAACGAGGCGGCGCCATGTAATATACCAACGAAAAGCCCATGCAAAAAAACTCCATGCATCATCACTAGAAGTGTCGAAAAAGACCGCTACGACAGTCTTTGACATTCGACATATACGAGGTCACCGCGACAGGCAGCATAGACTACCCTCACGTGCGACAAATCCGTGCAAAAGCCACCTAAGGGTGCAGCCGGACAAGCACAACAAGTGCACAATACAAAGTCTTTACTAAAAGACATCCGTTCAAAAGCCGCCTAAGGGTGTAGCCGGACAAGCACAACAAGTGCATGATACAAAGTCTTTACTAACAGGCATCCGTGCAAAAAGCCGCCCAAGGGTGCAGCCGGATACACACTACACGTACGCCATACGAAGTCTTTACGGCAACACATCTGCACAAAGGCCCCCCAAGGGTGCAGCCGAACAAGCCAGCACCACCCTAATGGCGCAAGGTACGTTACAATCGCTGGAATCCGACACAGTCGAACAAAACCACCTACGGATACAACCAAGTACGTGTCTTCGACACCCACACATTGTCGCGGCAAGTGAAGTCCCCATCTCACTTCACAACAAACAATGTCATAGTTTACATACACACAGCAAAGGGCCACCTGCCACATTGCACAAATAAATACCTACCGCATTTTGTTGCCCTCCCTCTTCATCGGGAGCCGGGGGAGGGCAGCGTTTTCGCTCACTACCGCAATACAAGAGCGAGGGCAGCATAAACGCTACATTGGCTCAGCCTTCGGGATAAGGCCCGCCTCATGAAAATTAAACAACATCATCCTCAACTCCTCACCCTCAAAAAGACTCCACAAATCCCCCTCCCCAATACATGTCCCGAACGATGAAGACAGCAAATCTTGTTGGCCATCCTGATCTACCCGAAGGTGGGTTCGCTCCATCCCCATCCGACGACATCTACCACTTCGCGACATACCACCAACATTATGCTTCGCCACCACCCTTCGCCGGCGGTACTCCTCGGTCTTCGCCCCAGCCGGGGGATCGAATGCTTCACGCGCTTCCAGCCGCGGCATGGATTCCGTCGCGGCCACATCTAGTGCAGCAAAATAATCCAAATCCTCATCCGAAGACTCTTCCCAAACTCAACCCCATCAGATGACCAAGACCCAGTTTACGTACCAGACAAATTTTCATTAATAGGCATTGCACACGCAGCCGCCACAAAATCACTATCATCAGTAGGGGTTGCTTGCGCAGGCCCAGACATCGGAACCTACGCAGCAACCGACTTTCAGTATCACAAAAATAAGGTCCTACACCCAACACCCCAAACTCGATGCCTCCACCTGCGAAGGAGCAGCCGGCGCTGCAGGGTCTTCACCAGTCGGCGCAGCTGTCACTGAAGCATCTTCACCAGCCAGCGTGTCGGCTGCCACAGGGTCCACGCCAAGGCTAGTCGGTGGCGCCGGTTGCTCCCCAACCCCCGCCCTCGCATCTTCTGCCCGGGGCACCGAGCTTTCCAGGCCTCCGAAGTCATCGACTTCTTCATCGCTCACCATCTATAGAAATAACACAAAATATAAATACATATTATTTAAAAAAACGGTCACACACCTGCTACATCGCCCGGTCAGACCTTTCCCGGACAGTGTCACGGCCGTGAGGGCCTCACATCCTGTCATAAAGCGTCCCAGTGGACCGCTTTAGCACCTCGTCTTCGACCTGGAAAATTCCACGGTCGAAGTCTTCGTCAGATCAGTCAAAGACTTCGAAGTGCCTGCACCCCACACGGGACAAGGCATTCGCAGCCCCTTCACAGGTAATAAGCGAGGCAAAGGACATGAGACCCGTCACGATAGCCGGGAGCAGCTCCAGTTCCTCCTGCAGCCATCCGAGAAAGTGGAGGCCCACCTCCTCGCCGGACGCAACAAAGGGGGCGGTACGCGCACCAAGCTGCCGGTACGCGTCCACGAGCAATGCATGTGCTCGGACGTCCCCTGTGCGGGTGGAGGCCTCTGCTTTGTCCAGATAGCCACGCAGGCTCCTATGGGTCAATTCTGCATCAGTAGCATGTTGGAGAGCGAGGTTGGCCTCGGCACGGGCGAGGTTGACCTCGGCACGGGCAACCTGGGCCTCCGCGCGAGCCCTGACTGCATCCTCCTTTTCCGCCGGCGGCCGAGGTCCTCTTTTTTAGCCTCCACCGCCGACAGCTTCTCCATCAGGTTGCAGCTCTTTTTTTTCGCGGCTGATTTGTCTTGCACAGCCTCAGTGTGCTGCGTCCGGAGGCACTCAATCCTCCCCTCGAGTTGTCGCCTCTCGGCAGCAAACTCCAAGGTCAGGGGCGCCGATGCAATGTGCTCGGCGAAGGCGGCCGCCTGGGACAAAAGACTGTTAAATTCATAGTCATAAAAGAAAAGCAATCTCCCGAAGGCAAAGATTACTCACATGCTTCAGCTGCTGCGCAACTGAGCCAGCCACGTCCTTAGCGGCGGCGGCCGAAGCAATTTCATTGCTGGCGCAAACCTGGACCATGGGTCCAGCGAAGACCCCTTCGCCCCTGTCGCCACAGCCACCGACCCAGCCGCCACCGGCGCCGAGACAACAGCCAGTTGACCAGTCTCCGACCCTGCACCATAGTCACGTCAGACACCCAGACCCCGTTCAAAAAAACTCACCGACAGGTCCCCACCCTGTGTGGGCGTCGAAAATCGCGACCCCGCTCACAAGGTAGTCCTGCACGGAAATATCCATGGAGACTTTGGCCCCACCCACCGCCGTCTCAGCAGTACTCGGTGGCGACGGAGGCCTTCGCTCCTGTGTGGGCACGGCAGGGAGCAGCATGCTGGCGCCGGGCGCGCCAGGCGGAGGTTTGCTGGAGCTGGGGGCAGCAGGCTTCGCGCTCCCCTACTCCATTTTGACCTCGCGGCGCGGGTCCCCAACCATCACGAACGCCCAGCATTTCCGCGGCGCGTCTTGATGATCCTTCTCCATCACTGCTGTTGGGGGCCTTCGGCTTCCGAAGGTCCTCAAAAACATGATTTGACAATGTTTTCCAAGTGAAATATGTGAACATGTATCTTCGGAATCAGGTTACGGGTATACAAGTGTCTGGTCAAAACGAAGCTTGAGCGGGACGGAAGGCGATCATGACGAAGGATAAGATGATCACGAAGCTATGTGCAGAAAAGCTTCGGCATGACGGCAGAAAAGAGGAACCGACTTAAAGATGAAAAGCCAAATTAGACCTCGAAGAATTATTATAGAGTTATTGATAAATGTAAAGGGCATTAATGTAATTCTACACGGGCTGCGTCCTGCGCCTATAAATAGGTGAACAGTACTCCCGTACTGTTCACGCGGACTTGGCATTCGCTTTTTGCATCACGCCTGTACCTTTATTTTTCATCAATCCGAAGGTACATTTATAAATTGTTTTTACGAGTTTGATAATAAAAATAAGTTGATGATAATATCTGTGCTATTATTTATTTCATATACGCGTTCTTCTTCATCATCTATCGAACTTACGAAGGTCTTTTTTCTTCGTAACCTTCGTCCAGAATTCATTATATCCGAAGGGACATAATGTTTTTAAGGACGAAGGACTTTAACATTTAACACTTTTTATGTTGCCTTGTTCTTAACTCTTAGCATTTGAGAACAAGTCCCCAACATTGGCGCCCACCTCCGGTGAACTCACGTCCATTTTTTGAGTTTTGAACACCTTCGGCAAGCATCACCTTCGTCATGCCGCCGAAGAAAGCCTCAGCCACAGGGGCTGCCACCCTGCAGCCGCTGGATCCCAATCAGGATGTCCTTTCTCTTAGGGAGGCCCGAAGCTAGAAGAGGAAGGCCACCAGTCTAACGCCTCCAGAGGACGACTTGGATCAAGAAATCCAAAACCTGGAGATGCTCCATCAACAGGTTCAACGAAAGAAGGAAAAGATGGCTCGTCTAGCTGACCTACAGAGGCAGATAGATGAAGCTTCGGAAGAAGTGCGTCATCTTGCTCAAGATGACCAGAACCGAAGGCCTCCACGCATAGAGCTTCATCAGGAGGGCTTCTACAATGAGGACGACTGGTATGAAGATTTCCATCATGGAAATTTTGCTTTTGATGATGCTTCTCCTTTGTCGAGTGAACTGCAGGCTACACCATGGCCCCAGTCTTACAAGCCCCCCAGCTCCCCATGTACGACGGTCGTTAAGACCCGAAGCAATTCTTGATGAGCTATGAAGCAACCATATCTTCGTATGGTGGCAATACTGCAGTCATGGCAAAGTCCTTCGTCATGGCTGTCAAGAGTGTTGCACAAACCTGGTACTCTTCTCTTCGGCCAGGAACAATCACCTCATGGCAAAAGCTGAAGGATATGTTGATAACCAGCTTCCAAGGGTTTCAAACGAAGCCGGTCACTTCTCAAGCCTTATTCCAGTGCACCCAGGACCACGAAGAGTACCTTCAGGCGTATGTCCGAAGGTTCCTGCGTCTGAGGGCATAGGCACCAACAGTGCCCAATGAAATTGTCATTGAGGCCATGATTAAGGGACTTCGGCCGGGACCTTCAGCTCAATACTTTGCCAGGAAGCCTCCCCAAACTTTGGAGAAGCTACTCCAGAAGATGGACGAGTATATTCGAGCTGACAATGATTTTCGCCAAAGAAGGGAGGAAGCATTCAGGTTCTCTGAAATGACCAGGGGCTTCGGAGGAAGATTCCATCCGAGGCACGTCAGGTCAATTCACAATTCTACTCAAACTGATGATAGAGGGAGTCAACAGCAAAGGCCACAGTACTCCTCACAAGCTTCGGGGCAGCAGCAAAACTCTTTCCGGCCGCCAGCGCCAAGGGGCAAAGGCGCCAGGGGCTTCGGGGGAAGGTTTGGGGATCAGCCAAGAAAAATTTACTGCCTATTTTGTGGTGAGGACAAGGGCCATACCACCAGGATGTGCCATGTTACCATCCAGAAGCAAAAGGAGATAGCAGAAGCTGCAGCACAACAGAGTCAGCCGAAGCAGGTAATGCATACTCCTTCGTACCATTCGCCTTACATTCCAGAATATGTAGGCAATCACCCTGCAGCTTCTGTTGCTTCGGCAAGCCAACCCCAAGCATCTTGGCAATAGCCTCCACCGCCACCACCAACACAATGAGGTCAGCAGCCAGAAGGGAGTCAACACACTCACCTCCAGTGGGACTTCAGAGAAGAGTCCGAAGCTCGCACAGTCAATAGCACTGTGCCAGAGTCGAAGCACATTTACTGACAAATATCCTACCTCGACAACAGCTTTTCACATTTTCGCATTCAGTATTACTTTCTTTTTAATAAGGAACAATTATGGGAAGTTTAAGTGTTTTTTATCGTTTTTCAATCTCTTGTAACAGTTTCGCTTTTACCATAATGAAAATATATCTTCTCCATAGGCTCGAGTTGCCTAAGCATAAGAATTTATGGTGGCACGAAGGACCTTCGAATTATCAAAAATTTGTTCTAAGGAACACAGTGCAATTTCTTCGAAGCAGCAAAAAGTCGTTCCTAAGGGAGCGCAGTGTAAGTTTTCTGCTCAAAAGTCGTTCCGAAGGGAATGCAGAGCTTGCAGCGAAAAATAAGCGCTGATTCCGCTGAAAGTAAAAGGCGAAGAAGCTCCTAAGGGAGGCTTGCAGCGAAAAATAAGTGCTGATTCCGCTGAAAGTAAAAGGCGAAGAAGCTCCTAAGGGAGGCTTGCACCGAAAAATAAGCACTGGTTCCGCTGAAAGTAAAAGGTGAAGAAGCTCCTAAGGGAGGCTTGCAGCGAAAAATAAACGCTGATTCCACTGAAGTAAAAGGCGAAGAAGCTCCTAAGGGAGGCTTGCAGCGAAAAATAAGCGCTGATTCCGCTGAAAGTAAAAGGCGAAGAAGCTCCTAAGGGAGGCTTGCAGCGAAAAATAAGCGCTGATTCCGCTGAAAGTAAAAGGCGAAGAAACTCCTAAGGGAGGCTTGCAGCGAAAAATAAACGCTGATTCCGCTGAAGTAAAAGGCGAAGAAGCTCCTAAGGGAGGCTTACAGTGAAAAATAAATGTCAACCTTCGGCAAAAATCATTTTGCACAACATCACATCATTACATCATTTGCATAGCATAACATCATACATCATAGTGCATCAACAACGCAAGAAGGGGGGGGGTCTCGATATTGATATTCGAAGATTGTTTTGAAGAGATAGTGACAAGGCACAAAAAATAGCCATTGAAAAGTTATACCTTCGTCAAACTTTGAAGTGGAAGGATCTATTGATTATTGATTTTACGAGGATTGATTACTGATTTTTACGAAGCATGAAAAGAAGGGAAGGTGTTTTTTCGCCGAAGGCTCAAAAACGGTATGTATATGATGTTTCATGCATCGTAAAGAATAGAATTATAAACAGCTAATATATTACATCCAAAGTTGCACAATATTACACATGATTTTCAACAAACATTACATTCTAAATGTTTTTACAACATCATCTAATCTTCCCTTAGGACGACTTCTGCAGCTTCGTTTAGTAGCTGATCAACAACTTTATCCATTATGGCTTCGGCCATTTGTCTAATTTCGTCATCCCCCTTCGTGTGGGGGCCCGGAGATAGCTCAGCAGGTTCTGAGGGAAGAGAAGATACGGATATATTACTATTACAAATTGTGAACAAGTTCGAAATCAAAAGGTTACAACGAAGAGCCAAAAACCACTAATTAATACCTATTTGCCCTTCGGGCTCTGCGCTTTTCTCAGCAGCCTCTGCTACTTTTCTAGCATCATGGATGCCTTTTTCGCTTTTCTGAATAATTTCTTGGGCCATTTCTCGGCCACCATTGTCCCAGATGTCGGTGAAAAATTTTCCACCGATCAGGCTTGCTTCGGCTGCGGGGTCTTTTATATCTTCGGAGGATAAGGCAGTTTCGGATTGTGCCAAAGATTTCACATGCTCACAGCCTTTCCTCTCCAAAATAGTAGCAATCCCTCTGGCACCTGAAAAGGCGCATATGTCTCCGCGGCTATTCAAAATTTCCTCAAAGGCCTCAGCTTCGTGACTGATCCATTCAATCGAGCCTTCGGGGTTACCCCTTGTGAAGTTTTCTTCGCTAGAGAATGCGCCAACGCTGGCGAAGCTGGATTTTATTTTCTTAGCACATTCTATGGATTTGTCATAGCACCTTTTCTTGGATGCACGAAGCTCTTCAACATTTCTTTCTAAATGATTTGCCCACTGATCACTAAGTTCTCGTTTCGTTTCTTCAAGTATGCGTTCTTCTTTAGCTCTGGTTAGCTGTTTCCAAAGATCCTCGATTTCGTGTTTTTGAGCCTCAGCTTGAGCTCTAGCAGTAGCTTCGTCTTCCTTTATCTTATCCACCAATGTAAGCAGAATTTTATCTTTTTCCAAAGCTTCGTTCCTCAGCTTAATAACCTCTGTTCATAGGTTATTAAAAGCAATATTATAGCTCTCGTCTTCAGCATTCTTTTGCGCTCTCAAAGCGTTGCTAAGTATTAAACCCTATATGAAAAGAATTAGTATAACAATAAAAGAATAATTTAAAAATTATAGATTTCCAGATATACAATTTTCATACCTTCAGACTATTATATGCAAGGCTATCTGCAAGATCGTCCTTTGTCATAGCGCAGAGACCAGCTTCAAGCTTCGGGAACCCCATACTCCTAGCCATCTCCCGGCAGACAGATAATTCTTTGTTGTCTGGGAGGCAGTATAAGAAGTCGTCTTCGTCTATTCCATTGAATACTAAGGCCCCCTTTGGATACTTCAATTCTCGGGCATAGTGATTAGCTTCATAAATCTCTTCTTCAGATAATCTTTTTCCCGAAGCATGTCGTACAATATAATCGAGGGCTTTGAAGGATGTTTCGGGGGCAGCAGTGTCAGTTTCTTCAACCAAAGTTGGCTCTGCCATTTTTGTTTCTTCGGCTTCCAAAGGTTTTACCTTGGTGGGCTCTGAAGGCCCAGCTTCAGTTTCAGATTGTTGCTTTGAAGCTTCGGCAACAAAGGCTTCAGTATGCACTTCAGAAGTTTCAACAGTTTGCTTCGGAGTTGTGCTTGAAGACTTAATTGTCTCCAAAACATCCATCACATTAACCATCCTTTTTCTTTCGGGGTCACTATTGGACCCTTTTGGCTTTTTACTGCCTCAATTTTTGCTGAAGGACTTAAAACTTTTGACGCTGTAGCTTCTTCAGTCCTCGGTTCTTCTATCTTTTCTGTCGCTGGCTCTTCGGCCAGTTCTTCGATTTTTGGCAGCGGAATTGGTTCTTTAGCTTCGGTGGCCGAAGAGGTCTCACCAACAAATTCAGGCACTGTGGCCGGTTCAATATAACGTGGCCGGTGTGTGAGAACCTTTACCCTTTTCCTTTTCGGCGCCGGCTCACTAGGAGCGGCTAAAGCAGTTTCAGTTTCCTTCATAGAAGATGTATTCTTTATTTTTTGACCCCGTGCTGGATAACGGTAGTCGGGGTAGACAAACCCAATTGCATCAAATACTCGGTTGAGCCTCTTCTTCTTTCGGCCTCCGAAGGCCGCTGATAATGCAGTATCTTCGGCCTTTGAGTATACCCCAAGCAATTCATCACTTACGGTCTCAATGCTTTTTAGCCAGTCATCATCTGGCTCAACGAACTTATCTCCGTACTTGAATGTGTATTTTAGCCTGACTAGTCCACCTTCGTCAGGTTCCTTAACGGTTTCCTTCGGCATTTCCCAGTTATCTGCAAGTGGCCATACTCTGAAGGCAATGTGTTCTTGCATTAAATCCCTTGTCCCAATAAAAGAGCACACTGCGCCGAAGGCTCTTTGTCATTCTTCGGCTGTTTCATCCATCTCCACCTTCGGCCTCCGAAGGCCAAAGCGTTGCCAAATAGGGCGCATAATGATACCTTTAACATCTTCCCGAGTTTTTAAATCATTCTTCACTTAAAACCATTCTGTCATCCAGTTGTCGGGCCATCTTTTCCGAAAGGTTGGCATGGGACAACTTGACCCAGATCGGGCGCCGAAGCTGTAGCAGCCAAAATTGTTGTGATACTGCTCCTTACCCCAAGGTTTCGTCTCGTAGAATAACTCATGTATATTACAGAAACTTTTTGCATTTGGTTCTAAACCTTGGCTCCTCACGGCCCAGACGAAGATGCCCATTCTTATGATTGATTCGGGAGTAAGTTGGTGAAGGTATACTTCAAATACCTTCAGTACTTCCACGACAAAATTGCTCAAGGGAAATCGCAGTCCAGCCTTCAAGAAGCTTCGGAAGATTACGACTTCATTCTCTTCGGGAGTAGGCATAGTCTTCTCCCCATCATCAGCCCTCACAATAGACATGTCTCAAAAATACCTTCCCTTCATGGTATCAAGATAACTCTGTTTAATGCTCGATTTACCGAAGACTGTGTGACTTGGTCCCCACGGTCGATCTTCGGAGTCTTCACCCCCACTTTCTACATCATAACTGTCACTGTCACCAGTATCTTCAGATAAACCCTCCAAGGTCTCCCTAGTGATCTTCTCCGTATTGGTCTTTGCTATTGACTGAAGAAAGCCGAGATGCATCTCCTCAGAAAGGCTCAGCTTCGATTCAGCAACAGTTTTCTTATCTTTAGACATCTTCACAAACGCTGAGAAAGTGCTCTCGAAACCGAAGCTTAAAAATTTTAAAAAGCCAAGCAAGTGTTGTTGCGCACAGGCTAAAAGTTGGGTGAGCAAGGGCAGATGGCAAGAGAGCGTGCCAAATAAAATCGTGTTGAGCTCTTATTTATACACCCAGTGCGTCGAAAACTGGAGGGTCCCGCTTGTCAATGACTGTTGCTATTCTAGCAAAGGGAAGGTGTTTTTTCGGACCTTCGGCTTAAAGCCTTCGTCCATGTCGCAATATGAATTTATCGTTACAGCAAATTAATATTGCGAGGTGCTACTGTTGGGGGCCTTCGGCTTCCGAAGGTCCTCAAAAACATGATTTGACAATGTTTTCCAAGTGAAATATGTGAACAGGTATCTTCGGAATCAGGTTACGGGTATACAAGTGTCTGGTCAAAATGAAGCTTGAGCGGGAAGGAAGGCGATCATGACGAAGGATAAGATGATCACGAAGCTATGTGCAGAAAAGCTTCGGCATGACGGCAGAAAAGAGGAACCGACTTAAAGATGAAAAGCCAAATTAGACCTCGAAGAATTATTATAGAGTTATTGATAAATGTAAAGGGCATTAATGTAATTCTACACGGGCTGCGTCCCGTGCCTATAAATAGGTGAACAATACTCCCGTACTGTTCACTCGGACTTGGCATTCGCTTTTTGCATCACGCCTGTACCTTTACTTTTCATCAATCCGAAGGTACATTTATAATTTGTTTTTACGAGTTTGATAATAAAAATAAGTTGATGATAATATCTGTGTTATTATTTATTTCATATACGCGTTCTTCTTCATCATCTATCGAACTTACGAAGGTCTTTTTCTTCGTAACCTTCGTCCAGAATTCATTATATCCGAAGGGACATAATGTTTTTAAGGACGAAGGACTTTAACATTTAACACTTTTTATGTTGCCTTGTTCTTAACTCTTAGCATTTGAGAACAAGTCCCCAACAACTGCCGATACAACGGCAGCAACATTCTGTCCGTAAGGAAAAATTTTCATCTGACGAGCTAATCGAGATGTAAACATGTCCTCGCCAGTCGCCTGGGGAATCGGAACATTCCTAGGCCAGAGACCCCCGGTAACCTTCAACATTCGCGCGGAAGATTCCCGGAGCTCGGGCAAAGACATCGTCTCCCCGGGAGCCGCGCAGGTCTCCAATAAATCCACAGCAAAATGTTCGGAAGCCCCCAACCCCTCAGCTGTTGTACCTAATTTCCTCTTCTTGGCGGCCGCAGCCGGCGCTGCTCCCCATGAAGGGCCTTCGTCAACCGCTGTCACCACCTTTTTTCCCCGGGTAGCCAGCATACGGCAGACGATTCAACTCAAAAACGCGGTTCAACCGAACATTCGAACCGCGGATATCCCAACTCCGCAGGGTCTCAGTCCTCGGCACATATCTTCCTACAATCTTTGCGGCCTCGGCCTCTACTTCGCGCACAAATGTAGCCGGGTTCCGACTCCGTAAATCCACAACAAAGGCAGGACTTCGCACCAACCGGTCGCCCAGGGTCGGCATCCGACGGGGGCACACTTCGCCCAGTACCCAGCCGTGTGCCAAGGGCCACACTCCATAGCCGATAAATTCCTCAACCAAATCGTGCCCACTACTCAAGCGGGCAGCGTACCGAAGGGCACCTTCGTCCTCGACATCTTCCGCCACCTTGAATCGAGGGAACGCCACATAACAGTGTGAGCATAGAATGGCCGAAGGGATGCCAGGCAGGTCTTCGACATCACCAGACGACACATAGAACCAAAAATCCCACCAGTTGCCCCACTTATTCCTGGCACAAGGGACTATCTCCACGACTTCCGCCGAAGTCTTTCCAATCCTCGGCGTGAAGGTGCATGATCCAAATTGTGCAATCTTGTTTCCTATTTTTCTTTTTTGCCAATGCAGGCAATAATTCTTGGCGAAGACCTCCACAGACGGCTGCCCATCGTAAGAAGTAACCGCCCAAACATACTTCACCAGCGCAACCACGGCGTTAGGCGTCAACTAGTGGACCTGCACTTCGAACCTCCGCAACACCTCCGCCACGAAGCGATGTGCCGGGAGACGAAGGCCGACGATAAAAAAGGCCTCAAAGACAACCAATTCGCCCTCAGGCTTGAGGATCTCCTCTGCACATGGAACCCACCCGACGCCGTCACCAAAGTATCCGAGCTGCTGCATCTCTAGCACGCGAACTGAGAAAATCCTCAAAGTGTCGAACTCCACGGTATGGCCCGACTGCAACTCCATCACCGCCAAATCGCTCAAAGTATCCTTCGACGACAGGACGACCGACGACGCACTTGCAGCAGACAAAGAAGAAGACATTGCTACGTACCGTCGACGGTGGCGCGTGGTCTACTTGATGTGGGCCAGATTTCCGAAGCGGGAGAGCAAGGAGGGCAGGCGAGCAATTTGCAAAAGCTAGGGTTTTCTACAGCGCAAACAAAAGCTGGAAACAGACCCGACCATAGTCGGCTTTTTATATGCACGACGCGACGCCTTGAGAAACAAGCGGTCCAACAGTAACACATCCATCAACGGTCACATTTCAAAAACCCCCGCGGGACCAATTCGAGCGAGGGCAGCGTCTTCACCATCTAGCGGCGATCTTTGGCACCAGCTGACTTGGTCGAACTAGTCCCTCGGAGGGCAAATATTGGGGCGAAGGCGAACACGCTACCCTTCGCTCTACGACTTCGTCTTCTCATCGCGCAGATGGCCACATCCATAGAACGCGTCAGTACAAGTCGAAGGCACCGATTGGACGGAGACCTGTGTGGCCCCCTTCGCCCTCGCATTGCAAGGCGAAGGTTTTTGCCGAAGTCTACGGGCCTCCCACGTCGTCACCGCCCTGGGAGGCCCATGTGGGATTCGACCCATGGTTATGGGCCTCGCGAGGACAAGCGCGATAAGGGTCGTGTCTGTAATAAGAGTAACCATAATGACTGCATGTAACCTCCCCTCATGGGAATGTTCTGGGGATAAATCGGGTACTCGAGGGTATAAACGTCTTTGACAAAGATAGACGACCACTCGAGTACCTATAAATACCCCCGTACAGTGCCCACAACTGGGATGAACAAAGCTTTTGGCATTCCGTGCTAAACCTTGCAAACACATTTTCCACTCCTCTGTTGGATTAACCTACCCAAGCGGACAGGTTCCCAACACACGGCGTGCGGCATCTTGCATGACCGCCTCAGCTGAATCCCGCTTAGAAATAGAGTAATGCTCTGAGCAGACCTCCACACCCCGGAGACTGTTCTCCGGACGGCGCACCAAGCAAGTCGCCTCCCAGTGGTCCGAGTAAACCCCGCGATTGTGCTGGAAGACAACACAGCGATACTCGATAGACCAGGTACGCCGGTCAAGTGCCTGACGTAGCAAGGTGTCGAGCGCATCGTGGAAGTGACACCCGCGAGCGGCGTCACGAGTGATGGGTCGAGCAACCCATCCCTCCGGCTCCTTCTCCTCTTAGAGGTCGGTGTTGTGGCTCGAGCTGATGTCGTCACCTCCATCGTCGGGGTCTCCTCCAACAGGTACTCCAGTGGCCGGGACGCCCAGTGGTGGTGCAGGGGGCGCCTCCAGCGGGGGCATAGGAGAGAAGCTCCTCACAAACTCTACCTCCTGCTAAAGCGAGGAAGAAGAGCCCTACTGCTCCAACTCCTGTCGCCGACGCTCTTGCTCCTCGTGCAGGCGGTGGTGTAGCCTCTCCAAATGGCTAGACTGACAAGTCACCGGACGGCGAAACGGACGCTTCGCGAGACGAGAAGGCAAGAAAGGAATGACTGACTTCCGTGCAGTGTGTCTAAGACGAGCCATCTACAAAATACACCGTAAGCATAAGAGTGAGAACATAATTAGTATGACCAGCAAGTAGATCATAAAAAATTAGGAATTAGAATAAAACAAATTTTTCAGCAAGGTATAATATATATAGTAGAACATAGATTTGGTCGATATGACCAACTTTTGAAGGGATACCAAAGTCAAGGTGATAATAGAGGTCTACAATCCTTAGAACGACCATTATACTCTAGGTTAGCGGTCCTACAGTCAGCACGGCTTTGATACCACCTATGTCACACCCGGTTTTAGAAGGCAAACCAAATGCGAACCATGTATGTGCCAGGATCAGCAATTCACGTACACAGCAGTTACATAACTGGACATCATCGCACAGTGCTCAGATAATAACATAAAAGATAGTAATAGTCGATTACAACGTGATGTCTGAAACATCCACATAGTCTTTAACAATTATCAAAGTGCGGAAAAGAAACGTAGATACACACAGCCTTCAAAGGCAACCGACTGGGGGTTTGCCGCTAACCCACACCTAGAACTCATCGTACTCTTGGAACTCCTGGAAGTCTTCCTCCACGACTTCATCTTCTCCTGAGCAGTGGTTGCAACGTTGACAACCTAGGGGGTTGGTGTGTAAAGCAAGGGTGAGTACACATCAACATACTCAGCAATTGTCCCGTTTGGCTGTAGTGAACTAGCTTTATGTGGAGTTATGTCAAGCAGTTGCTTTTAGTTGGTCAGGTTATTATTACTAGTAGAGAGCCAGGTTTTAGCATTAACCCAAGTTATTAACCCAAAAGTACCCTTTCCAAACGGAAAGAATACCAGAAACATTACCATAAGCATAATCATGACCATCACCCTCATCACCACCTGTAAACCAAACATCTCTCATCAAAGTATCTCTAATCAATGGAGCTCCCATGGCCGCTCATAACCGCGAGCACAGCTGATATATCAGTTTCATAACACTCTACTGAGGTTGCGCACTTTACCCACAAGCCATGATTCCCTTTTGCCTCGGGCCGATGAAACCCTTAAACAATAACAAGGTGAACAGGCAGGGTTTCACTTCGTAGCGTTTACAAAGATTCCATGAGGCTGTAGCCACCCGTTAGGTTTCCTAAATGTACCACACTCCTCCCCAAGGGGCAATCCACCCTCGGTAGAGCGAGCCGCATAAACCGAGCCCCATTGATGGCACGACGGTGAAGCGAACTACACCTCAGTTCCTCTAATTATTCAGCTAAGGGCGTCCCATTCTACCCTCATGGTTGCACTGTTTTCCCGGGCAATCATCCAACGAACTAGTCCTTACGGAGAGGCACTCGAGAAACCGCTCGAATCCCCCTTAAATGTCACAATTTCATTATCATAATCAAAAGGGAAAATAACGTATCATAAATAATCTCATCATGTTCATTGATTAATGTGAAGCACTAGTATATAGCTAAATCAAAATAACCCAACTAGAATAGGTAAACAAGGACAAGATAAACAAAAGCTAGTCAATCCTTAAGTATAAATTGTGTAAATGCGGGGAGTGGATTATGAGAATGAGTAGGACATTGATGGGTCAAGGGACGCAGTCGTGCCCGGGGGGCGCGGTGAGAGGCCGCCATGGCCGAGGAGGCCGCGCCGTGGGGCCGGGGGAGCGGCGCCGCTGGGCTGGGGGAGGCCGCGCCGCCGGGGGCCGAGTGGGCCACGCCAATGGGCGCCGAGGGGGCCGCTCCACGGGGCCGGGGAAGGCCGCGCCGCCGGGGGCCGAGGTGGCCGCGCCAAGGGGCGCCGAGGGGGGGCACCGCGGGCCAGGGAGGCCGCGTCGCTAGGACGCGCGGGGGGGGGGGGGGGGGGGGAAGCGGGGACGCACGCATGGAAGGGAAGGGGAGGAAGGGGGAGAGAGAGAGAGGAGAGGGGGGCTCACCTTGGGATCCAAAATTCGGCGGTAACCGTCACCGGAGCACCTAGGGCACGAGGTGGGAGAGAGAGGTGGAAGAGAGGGAGTTGTTGCACGAGAAAATTGAATGAGTGAAAAGGGAGAGAGAAGGGGAGGGGGAGCGCGCATGGGGGAGGCAGGGGCGCCAGGGGCACGCTGGGCCGGACCGGGCTAGGCTGGGTCGCGGGCCGGGACAGAAGCCCTCAACACACGCGACCACAGATCGGAATCCAATCGCGAATTGAAATCCGAAGCAAGACGAGACAATCACGCGATTTAACACGACATCAGACAAAAGAAAAATGCTTCAGCATGATGCAACACCCATGTCAACTTAGGTTTTTGTTTACACGCAATACATACACCAGTCGCTATATTGCTTTGAAACTGGGAAGAAGTAGCGAAACGGGAAGACAAAAGAGAGTAACGCCTGAATTTGGTGAGTATTAAAGAAGAAAAAATTCTACCCCCAAATTCAGGGCGTTACAATACTCCTTGCACTGCTGGTTATCAATTCGAAGATGAACAGGCCGATGATGTTTATCAAGAAGAAGAATTGCCAACCACTTTTACTGTCGATGAGGGTGTTGCACTCAACTCACTAGTTAGAGACTGTAATGACGTCACTCCTTATGAGTGTGTTGCACCGAAACGAAAACGAAATCCAAGGAACAAAAAGCCACATTGCGAGCTTTGGATCAAAGAAGACTCCATGGTCGTGATTGCGATGAATTTTGATGTGTAATGCACAATTTAGTTTTATGTGATGTATTATTTGTTTTTTATTAATTCACTTAATTTTATGGAGCTAGTACATTTAATGTTTTTCTATTGAACATGATGAGTGGTAGGAAAACAAAGCACACTGCGAGGGGTTTCTTAATGCGGCTAGCAGGATAGTCCCTGGTGCACGTTCCCTTTTCCAAGGGAGTTCTTCTAGCCAAAGCAGACAGGAGGCGTTATTGAGACACGCCCGGCAGAACTGCGTGATACACCTATCGCTCTACAAAGGAGTACTGATGTAAATGTTTATGTAATTGATCTTATTTGTCATTCACTTATATATAAATGTGTCTTACATGTCTCTATTTCATGTCCATAGGAAGAGGAGGATGAGGAGGAGGAGGTGCAGCACCACGAGGAAGAGATTGCAGCCCAGATGCTGAGGTGCAGGGCCGTGAGGAGGAGGATGTCACGGGCATAGATGCTGAGGCGGATGACGATACCACCGAGGCTCCTGCCGTTTGACCGAGGGGCACTCGGAAGGGCCACTTTGTCCTACCTCTGTCAGCGCCTGCACAATCGGAAGCTCGGGTATTGATCATCCCGGTTGGTGATAGTTACTCACATTTGGGCTTTTTTATTCTTACTTTTTTGCTTATTTTACTGTACATTATATATATGACATGACTTCCTTGTTTTTTTGTCATGCAGCCAATGGGATGACACGTCTTTCGACGGTTGAGGTCACCATAGACAGGTTAATCAAGTCTTAGGTAACCTCTATCGTCTACATAATCTAGGAATTATGACCGACTCGAAAGGTGTGGTGGTTCCTTGCACTAGCTGGTCGCACTTCGCACTATCTCCACATGCTACATATGAACAGCTCAAGGCGCCGTCAAGCACGACTTTTTGGTAAGAGTAATGTTTCAAACTAACATTTTATGATTTGTTTCAAACAAACTTTATTTTCGATGTTGGACATAAACGCTATCGTGTGGAACATGAGGCTCAAGAGCATGCAGACCGAGTATTAGAGAAAAATGCGAAGAAGGTGTGCAAGGTTGTATTTTCCAATGCTCGTCTATAGGTTGTGAACGCGTACATGAAGCGCCAAGGGCATTCTATCAACAACTTTCGACAATATTCAGATGTCTATTTGACTGTAGACCAGTACATGGAGGTAAAAGTCTAATTTAGCAGCTCATTCATATGTGAATATAATTTTGTGCTAACAATTAGATGCAGGTAACTCCTCCATGGATGGAACACCGGCCGCAGCCTTACAAAATATTCTATATTTACCGGTGTGATCGATTCGACGGAGTTGCGGTCTCATGGTGGCTCTTTGTCGCAGGCGGGTTGTGGTAGCAGCCGTAGTCCGCACTCTAGCATGGAGGACGCTATGAGGGACCAGCAAGAATGGTTTCGTGAAGAGCTGCGGCAACAACAAATAACATTCGCCCAACAGCAATCAGAGTACATGGCTGCTTACAACGCACAGGCGCAACAAGCAATGAACGTGAGTGTCTTATTTATTCTCAACACGGTCGATATTTGTCCTATAACTAATATATTGTATTTGCAGTAGTCTTGCTTTCTAGAGCAGTCACAGCAGCAACCATTCGTTTTCCCTCAATTTCAGTCGCCGATGCCTCAGTGGGGATTACATGCTCCGCCACCTCCACCTTATGTGCTTCATTTTACTTTAGACTTGTCGTTTGTATTAACCTTTCAAATTTTGACTAAACTTGATTTTGTAGGGATCCGGGATTATGGGCCACAACGCGCCACCACCGGTGATACCAGCACTAGGAGGAGCTTATGAAGGGGAGGAAGCTACTACAGGAGAGGTTAGTTTGACAAACAATTTGTTTGAATAGTGTTGGGGGCCTTCGTCCTCCGAAGGTCCTCAAAAACATGATTTAACAATGTCTTCCAAGTGTGACATATGAACAGGTACCTTCGGACTCGGGTTAAAAACATATACGATGTGAAAAGCTTGGTCGTGACGAAGGTTGGTGTTGCTCCGAAGCTATGCGCAAGGGAGCTTCGGCTCAATGGCGGAAAAAAACCGACTTAAAGGGGAAAAGGCTATCTAGTCCTCGATAAATTGTCCTTATGTAAATAGTAAACATGAAGGGCATGAATGTAATTTTACACAGGTTGCGCCCTGTGCCTATAAATAGATAAACAGTATGCCGTGTTGTTCACGCTGACTTGTACTCGCTTATGCATCACGCTTGTACTTTTGTCTTCTGTCAAGCCGAAGGTACATATGTAACTCAATATTTGTCGGCGTTTCGAGACCGGGGGGTCCCTGGACCGACGAGTAAAATGTCGCCACGTGCCCCAGCCCAGATGGGTCGGCGCGAGGCCGAGCGCGAAGGGGGAAAAGGCAGCCGGAGACGGGCGTGAGAGAGGTGGAAATCCTGCGGCCTTCGTGTTCGTCCCACGCCCAGGTTGGGTGCGCTTGCAGTAGGGGGTTACAAGCGTCCACGCGGGAGAGGGAGCGAGCGGCCTCACGCGAGCGCCTGTCCCGTCCTCTTCTCCGCGCGGCCAACCCTCCGTAAGAGGGCCCTGGTCCTTCCTTTTATAGGTGCAAGGAGAGGATCCAGGTGTACAATGGGGGTGTAGCAGAGTGCTAACGTGTCTAGCGGAGGAGAGCTAGCGCCCTAAGTACATGCCATCGTGGCAGCCGGAGAGGTTTTGGCACCCGGTTCGTGCGGTGTCGTGGCCGTCGGAGGAGCGCTGGAGCCTGGCGGAAGGACAGCTGTCGGGGCTGTCGAGTCCTTGCTGACGTCCTCTTGCTTCCGTAAGGGGGCTGAGAGCCGCCATCGTCATAGAGCGTGCGGGGCGCCATCATTATTTGTCTGGCGGAGCAAGCCAGATGGGACGCCGATCTTGTTCCCCGTAGCCTGAGTCAGCTTGGGGTAGGGTAATGATGGTGCCTCCTGTTGACGTGGTCGGTCCGCGCCCTAGGTTGGCCGATGTGGAGGCTCCTCCGAGGTCGAGGTTGAGTCTGTCTTCCGTGGCCGTGGTTGAGTCCGAGCCCCTAGGTCGGGCGAGGCGGAGATCGTCGGCTGAAGCCAGGGCTAAGTCCGAGCCCTGGGGTCAGGCGAAGCGGAGTTCGTCGTCTTCCGGGGCTGAGCCCGAGTCCGAGCCCTGGGGTCGGGCGGATCGGAGTTCGCCGTCTTCCGGGGCTGAGCCCAAGTCCGAGCCCTGGGGTCGGGCGGATCGGAGTTCGCCATCTTCCGGGGCTGAGCCCAAGTCCGAGCCCTGGGGTCGGGCGGATCGAAGTTCGTCGTCTTTTGGTGCTGAGCCCGAGTCCGAGCCCTGGGGTCGGGCGGATCGGAGTTCGCCGTCTTCCGGGGCTGAGCCCAAGTCCGAGCCCTGGGTCGGGCGGGGCGGAGTTCGCCGTCTTCCGGGGCTGAGCCCGAGTCCGAGCCCTGGGTCAGGCGGAGCGGAGTTTCCTATGGTGCCTGAGGCCGGGCCTGACTGCCTGTCAGCCTCACTCTGTCGAGTGGCACAGCAGTCGGAGCGGCGCAGGCGGCGCTGTCCTTCTGTCAGGCCGGTCAGTGGAGCGGCGAAGTGACTCCAGTCACTTTGGCTCTATCGACTGGAGGACGTGCGTCAGGATAAAGGTGTCAGGCCGCTTTTGCATTAAATGCCCCTGCGATTTGGTCGGTTGGCGTGGCGATTTGGCCAGGGTTGCTTCTTGGCAAAGTCTGGGCCTCGGGTGAGCCGGGAGTTTGTTCGTCGCTGGAGGGGGCCTCGGGCGAGACAGAGATCCTCCGGGGTCGGCTGCCCTTGCCCGAGGCTGGGCTCGGGCGAGGCGTGATCGAGTCCCTCCAATGGACCGATCCCTAGCTTAGTCGCACCCATCAGGCCTTTGCAGCTTTATGCTGATGGGGGTTACCAGCTGAGAATTAGGAGCCTTGAGGGTACCCCTAATTATGGTCCCCGACAGTAGCCCCCGAGCCTCGAAGGGAGTGTTAACACTCGCTTGGAGGCTTTTGTCGCATTTTTTTGCAAGGGGACCAGCCTTTCTCGGTTGCGTTTTGTTCCGGTGGGTGCGCGCGAGCGCACCCGCCGGGTGTAGCCCCCGAGGCCTCGGAGGAGTGGTTTGACTCCTCCGAGGTCTTAATGCCTCGCGCAATGCTTCGGCTGGTCTGGTTGTTCCCTCATGCGAGCTGGCCGTAGCCCGGGTGCACGGTCGGGTCCCAAGTTCTCGGGCTGGTATGTTGACGCTGTCAACGGTTTGGCCGGAGCCGGGTTCGCGAGAGCAGCCCCGAGCCTCTACACAGGGCGAGAGGACGGTCAGGGACATACTCGACTTTTTCACATACGCCCCTGCGTCGCCTTTTCGCAAGGAGGAGGGGGGAAAGCGCCATGTTGCCCTCGGAGGGCGTCGAACATGGTGTCTTTGGTGAGCTGCTGGCGGGTAATCCGAGCAGACGTCCGTGCCCCATTTGTTAGGGGTCGGCTAGAGGCCCAGAGGCGCGCCCAAAAGTACCTGCGGGTGATCTGCCGGACCCGGTCCCCTGTCGACGGGGTCCGAGGGCTCGATGCCTCCCTCTGATGGGATTCCATTACAAGATTGTTCCCGCTGGTCTTAGAAATGTCCTAGGGTACCTCGGGAGCGTAGCCCGAGCCTCGGTTATGTATCGAACGTACCCAGGGTCATCCCTCGCTCTATGTATGAGGCGGCTGTGAACCCTTCGAGGGCCAGCCTTCGAACCCCTGATCAGTAGTGGGCGTGGAGCCCGAGTGGCCTGAGGCGGCCGTTGAACCCTTCTGAGGGGCCGGCCTTCGAACCTCTGACCAGTAGTGGGTGTGGAGCCCACGCGCTCTGAGGCGGCTGTTAAACCCCTCCGAGGGGTCAGCCTTCGAACCTCTGATCAGTAGGGAGGCTCAGAGCCTGTTTCCTTCATGGAGAAGGATCCTTTTCGGGGTATCCCCCTTTCCCGGTCCCTGTTGTAAGAGAGAGAAAGAGGAAAAGAAAAAGGATACGAAATCAAATGACGTGGCGTACCTTTTTTGACGCGGTCATTATGGCGAAGGCGAAGCGTCACTCGCCTCTCTTGCCAGAGGCGCCGCCTGTCGCGCCGCGGAGTTAATGCGACGGAGCGGGCGGTTCGCGAGGTGGCTGTTGCGCGTGCGCGAGCCGTTCGAGGAACGGCCGTTTCGCTTTGGGTTTTTGAATCCCGCGGCGGGTCCAGACGAAATGTTGAACGGGTCTCGCCTTGGTCTTTATATACTCGAGGGAGGGTCTGGCGACGGTTCTTTGCTCCGCTTCTCGCCTCCTCCTTAGGTTCTCGCGACCTGAGAGGTTTAGCCGGAGAAAACGAAACCGCCCACCCAGTCCTTTCCGCCGCCACCCCTTTTGCTCGGTGATGGCCGACCGAGTGACCATCATCTCGCCGCGCGATCCATGGCCTTTCTCCACGGTTACAGCGGATGACCTGGAGGATCTTGTTGCCGAGGGTTTACTTCGCCCTCTCTCTGATGAGAGGCAGCCGGAGTGGATTCCTCCCGCGAGCGGAGCCGCCCCGTCCCCGCCGCCAGGGTACGTCGTGAGCTTCGTCTCCTTCCACGAGCGGGGGTTCGGTGTGCCGGCAAGCCGCTTCATGCGGGCGATCCTGTACAACTATGAGGTGGAGTTGCACAACCTCAGCACCAACTCCATCTCGCAAGCCGCCATCTTCGTAGCGGTGTGCGAAGGATACTTGGGGATCGCCCCCCACTGGGACTTGTGGACTCATCTCTTTTCCGCGGGAGCTTTTTGCTTCGCCGACGGGGGAGAGAAGGGTCCGCGCGGCAGTGCGGGCCGGCGGTTGCATCCTCCAGCTGAGGCAATCGTGGGCGTCGCTGTACATCCCCGCCATCCTTGCGTCCTCGAATAAAGGGTGGCAGCGCCGGTGGTTCTACCTCCGGAATGACGGCGAGATGCTTCCGCCGTTTTCTCTGCGAGTGGTCACCGCCGCCGCTGATGCCTGGCGCTACGGGACCCCGCACGACAGACAGAAGAACCTCGAGCCCCTTCTCAAGGCCCTGGAGGTGTTGCGGAAAGGAGGACTCACCGCCGCGGGAGTGATTGCCGCCATTCACCGCCGTAGGTTGCTTCCCTTGGCGGAGTGGCGGTTGCCGCTTTGGGAGATGATGCCGGAGGCTGACTTGGAGGGCTCGCGGATGTCCTCGGATCTTCTTCCCATCGACGTTCTCCACGAGCGGGTGGCCGTCGCGTTGGGAAAACCGGACGCCAGTGCCTTCTCTCAGCCCTTGATGCGCCCCGACCATGGGTGTGTGACCCTGGTGAGTGTTCGCTCCTTCCTTCTCCTTGCGTCAGGTTGCCCTTGGTCCTTACGGTCGGGATTTCCATCCGTCCCCAGGAGGTAGGGTGGCACAAGCCTTCCCGGCCACGGGTCCCGGAGGACGCGGTGGACCGAGCAGCGCGGCGGGTTGCCGCAGAGGAGAAGAAGAAAAAGAAGGACGCAGAGAAGGCCCGGGCCCGCGAGCGGTCGCGGGCCCGAGACGCCTTGGAAAAGCTCCGTCGTCGACAGGAGAGGGAGGGTCTCCCGAGGGAGCCGTCACCGGAAACGCCTGACGACGACGACGATGATGAAGATGATGACGAGGATGACGACATGGCTGCCCGCCTCGGCCTCAGCCCGGGTTTGGGGCTAGGCCAGGAGTCGTCAAGCCAGCCCCCGAGTGGGCTGGCGCCGTCAGTTCCCGGAGTTGGGACGCCGAGGTCCCGGCCCGAAGAGCGGGGCAGACCGAGGGGGTACTTGACCCCTCGGCCGGGGAAGCTGAGGTGACCCCGGGGAGTCAGGCCGAGGCGTCTGTTCCTCGGGAGCCGTCGGCCACGCCGGCAGCGCAGGAGGGCGACCCTTAGGTCGTCGTGGCAGCGCCTAGGCAGCCCATCTCCCGGGCGTCCAAGGTGCCCAAGGCGAGGGCGGTACCGAAGCTGGCGGTGAGGCGGACCTCGGCGGTGCCTTCGGAGGTCGAGATCTGAGAGGCCTCTCCTCAGGCACGGTCGATCATGGCCCGGAGTGGGTAAGTATCTTGGAATGTCTTCGTCCTGGCTTCTCATTTGTATGTCCCGATCGCGACTTTTCTTTCCGCCTTAGCAAGCGAAGCCATGGCCTGACCGATCTGGCTCCCCGGAAAGCCCTTAAGACGGCGTCGGCTTCCGCAGCCGGTGCCGCGCTGGGCCTCGCTGTTCAGCTGACCTTCTCGCAAGGCGCTCCACAGCGGGGGGCTCAGGCGGCACCAGTCGCCGTGGAGCGAGTTCCCGAGGCCGGCTCTTCTGCCGAGGCGGCCATCGTGCTGGGGGAGGCGGCTGGCGCGGACGTGGCCTCGGGCCCACCGGACATGCCGCCGGTGCTGGCGCCAGCTGAAGCCGCTGAAGCTGTTGTCGTCCTAGTCGGGGAGCGGCCTGTCGCCGCCGACGCTGAGATGGCCGAGGCGTCGACGCTCGGTGCCTCGGAGGAGGGGGCGTGGAAACGTGACCCGTCCCACCGAGCGGCAGCCTTGTCCCCGCGCGGTGGAGCTCTGAGAGGCGGCGCCAGTCGCTCCGGTTCCGGACCCGTGAGGCTTCGGATCCCTTCTTCGTTCTTGACGATGAGCGGGAGGAGCAGTCTTGGGACGAGCTCCGCGAGTGTGCCGAGGTAACGGTGGGGTCGCTCCGGTCATCGCTGGAGGTCTTCTTCAGGGACGTCCCCAAGATCCTCCAGGTAATGGTTTCAGGCATACCTTTTTTGTGACCAAGGCGTCTTTTGTGACGCCCCGCTTCCTTCCCTCAGGATCTAACGGATCTGAGCGCCGCCAAGTCGTCGTTCATCCGCCACGAGGTCGATATCTGGGCTCGCTGCGATCCCTGAGGACCTCGCTTGCCGGGGCTACTGCGCGCCTCTCCCAGCAGGGCGCCGAGGTGGCGGACCTTCGGTTGCTCTGCGCCGATCTGAGGGCAGAGGCGGCAGCGGCACGCGCAGAGGTGGCAGCGGCACGTGCAGAGGTGCAGCGACGGCAGTCGGAGTTCGACCAGGTCACCAATGAGCGAGACCAATCCCGGGGCCGGGCTGCCGAGGCCGAAAGCCGGGCTGGAGCCCTTGCAGCAGACCTAGCCGTAGCCCAGGCCGCAACTTCGGAGCAGCGTGCCCGAGCCGGAGGTATGTCCTGGTCATTTCCGGTTTTCGTTTCGGCTTGTTTCCTCCGCTTGTGTTTGAGGCCTTGCGCTCTGGCTGTTCGCAGAGCTTGAGTCCTCCCTTGATGAGTCCACCAGGGCGCTTGCCGGGGCGGCCGAGCAGAGGGAGGCTGACCACGCGGCCATGTCCGAGGCCATCTCGGACTTCTGCCGGGTCTTTGGCTTCGGCGACGTCCCCTCAGGAAGCTCCCCTCAAAGTCGCCTGCAGGCCTTGGGCGATCACGTGCGCGGTAGACTCCACGAGGCGCTACACCACGGCGTCAGGCGGGCCTTCGCCGTGCTCGCTTCCCACAACGTCTTGGATCTAGAGCGGGTTAGCGAGGGGTATTGCCTTCCTGACGAAGATGAAGCCGCCCTGGCTGAAGTCCGGAGGCTCGACGCGGCCGCCGCGGGTCCGAGCGCAGTGCTGGCGACCACCTTCGAGGCAGAGATCCTCCCGCCTGCGCCGTCGTCCAAAGCCGGGGTGGACTTTGCCGAGGGCGGGGACGAAGCCGAAGGCGCGGCTCCTTCCCCGGGCGACACCTAACTCTGTCGGAGCAGTTTCCTTTGAATGCACGTGTGTCTTTTTGCGGTCGCTGAGGCCTGAACACTTTATTATCGTAGCATAAAGTCGTGCCCCTTTTCCTTTCATTTTGCGTGTCCGGCCCCGCTCGTCAGTAGCAGGGTGGCTTGCCCAAGTAGGAGTCATTTTTCGTGGTGGGTGACGAGTGAGGTATCTGTCGGGGACCATAATTAGGGGTACCCTCAAGACGCCTAATTCTCAGCTGGTAACCCCCATCAGCATAAAGCTGCAGAGGCCTGATGGGTGCGATTAAGTCAGGGATCAGTCCATACGAGTGACTCAATCACGCTTCTCCCGAGCCTAGCCTCGGACTCGGGCAGCCGACCTCGAGGGACTTCTGTCTCGCCCGAGGCCCCCCTTTTTAACGGCGGGCGCATCTCCGGCTCGCCCGAGGCCTTGGCTTCGCTAAGAAGCAACCCTGACTAAATCGCCGCACCGACTGACCGAGTTGCAGGAGCATTTAACGCAAAGGTGGCCTGACACCTCTATCCTGACGCGCGCCCCCCGGCAGAGCCGAAGTGACCGCCGTCACTCCGCTGCTCCACTGCCCGGTCTGACAGAAGGACAGCGCCGCCTGCGCCACTCCGACTGCAGTGCCACTCGACAGAGTGAGTCTGACAGGCAGTCAGGCCTCGCCAGGGGCGCCACAGCGAACTCCGCTCCGCCCGACCCCAGGGCTCGGACTCGGGCTAAGACCCGAAAGACGGCGAACTCCGCTCCGCCCGACCCCAGGGCTCGGACTCGGGCTAAGACCCGGAAGACGGCGAACTCCGCTCCGCCCGACCCCAGGGCTCGGACTCGGGCTAAGACCCGGAAGACGGCGAACTCCGCTCCGCCCGACCCTAGGGCTCAGACTCGGGCTAAGACCCGGAAGACGGCGAACTCCGCTCCGCCGACCCTAGGGCTCCGACTCGGGCTCGGCCCCGGAAGACGACGAACTCCGCTCCGCCCGACCCCAGGGCTCGGACTCGGGCTCGGCCCCGGAAGACGACGAACTCCGCCTCGCCCGACCCCAGGGCTCGGACTCCGCCCTGGCCTCTGTCGAACGACTTCCGCCTCGCCCGACCCAGGGGCTCGGGCTCGGCCTCGGCAACGGAAGATAGATTCGACCCCAGCTTCGGAGGAGCCCCCACGTCGCCCGGCCTCGGGCGCGGGCCCGCCACGTCAACAGGGAGCGCCATCATCACTCTACCCCGAGCCGACTCGGGCCGCAGAGAACAAGACCGGTGTCCCATCTGATCAGCTCCGCCAGATAGGCAATGATAGCGCCTCCCAAGCTCTATGACGGCGGCGGCTCTCAGCTCTCTTACGGAAGCAGGTGGACGTCAGCAAGGACTCGACCGCTCCGACATCTGTCCTTCCGCCAAGCTCCGTTGCTCCTCCGACAGCCACGACATCACACCAGCAGGGTGCCAAGATCTCTCCGGCTGCCACATTGGCATGTACTTAGGGCGCTAGCTCTCCCTACGCTAGACACGTAGCACTCTGCTACACCCCCATTGTACACCTGGATCCTCTCCTTACGACTATAAAAGGAAGGACCAGGGCCTTCTTAGAGAAGGTTGGCCGCGCGGGACCGAGGACGGGACAGGCGCTCTCTTGGGGCCGCTCGCTTCCCTCACCCGCGTGGACGCTTGTAACCCCCCTACTGCAAGCGCACCCGACCTGGGCGCGGGACGAACACGAAGGCCGCGGGACTTCCACCTCTCTCACGCCCGTCTCCGGCCACCTCGCCTCTCCCCCCTTCGCGCTCGCCCACGCGCTCGACCCATCTGGGCTGGGGCACGCAGCACACTCACTCGTCGGCTTAGGGACCCCCCGGTCTCGAAACGCCGACAGTTGGCGCGCCAGGTAGGGGCCTGCTGCGTGCTGACAAACAGCTTCCCGTCAAGCTCCAGATGGGCAGTCTCCAGCAACCTCTCCGGCCCGGGACGGTGCTCCATTTCGGGAGTCTTGAGTTCATGTCCTTCGACGGCAGCTATGACATGATACTCCTTCCACCGCCGTGCGACAACGACAATGGCGGCCGACAACCCGCCCGCCGGCGGCGGAATCGACGACATCTTCCCCGCATGGTGGAAGAACAACATTCGAGCTCGCTCCGTCCTCTCCCCCGCCAACGGAGGAGGAGGCGAGGCAACCAAGGCCAAGCAGGAGGCCACGCTTCGTCGGCCGTCGAGCGAATCGACGCCCCCGACGCCCCGACGGAAGGCACGCCGGGCGTCGACCTCGCGTTCAAGACGAAGGCAAGCGCCGTCTCCCCGCGACACGCCGATCCCGAGCGAGAAGACGACGCCAGCGCGCTCGCGGAGAGCTTGTAGGACGTCGCCCTTGTACCTGAGATGACGGCGCAACCAGTCCCCGATGTGACTACGTCGCTCCGCGTCGACCAAAAGGTACTGACTAATTCCCATCTTACGTCATTTCGACTCGGCCTCAACCCGCCTAGCAACCTTGCTTTGGTGGGCGCTCTCATTGAGGCGAGTGCAACCCCACTGGGGTTTCATATGCGGTCGCCTTGGGACCGGTTGACGGACGTCTCAACCTACGGGCCCTCTGGGTCCGAGGAAGATGACGATCCCAACATCTGTTGGGATTTCTCTGGACTTGGCAACCCCAGTGCCATGCGGGACTTCATGACCGCATGTAACTACTGCCTCTCCGACTGTTCCGACGGAAGCCGCAGCCTTGACGACGAGGGCTGCGGCCCAAGCCGCGAATGTTTCCACATCGAGCTAGGGGATCCCTCCGAAGGCAACCATCTCGGCATGCCGGAGGACGGTGATCTTCCTAGGTCGGCGCCTCGCGCCGACATCCCGCGGGAGCTAGCTGTGGTCCCCGTTCCGGCGGGGGGTCACGACCCACAACTCGAGCAAGTCCGCGGGGCGCAGGCCAGGCTCAACGAGGGAATAGGAGCGCTTGAGCCGATCCGTCAGGACGTCGGACGGGTATGGGTGGGCCAACCCCCGGCCGGAGAAATACGTCACCTGCCCCAAGGTCTCCAGCACCGCGTCGCCAACGATGTCAGGGTCAGGCCGCCGCCCGCATCCAGCGGGGTTGGTCAGAACCTGGCAACCGCAGCGATGCTCCTCCGCGCGATGCCGGAGCCATCAACTACCGAGGGTCGGCGAATCCAGGGAGAGCTCAAGAATCTCCTGGAAGGCGCTGCGGCCCGACGGGCTGAGAGCACTGCCTCCCGAAGGCAGGGATACCCCTCAGAACCTCATGCCGCGACTTCCCGATTCATGCGGGAAGCCTCGGTCTGCACCGGGCGCACGCGCAACACCTCGCCTGCGGCCCCGGGCCACCTCGGCAACGAGCACCATCGACGCGACCGTCGGGCCCACCTCGACGAAAGGGTGCGCCGAGGCTACCACCCCAGGAGTGGGGGGCGCTACGACAGCGGGGAGGATCGGAGTCCCTCGCCCGAACCACCCGGTCCGCAGGCCTTCAGTCGAGCCATCCGACGGGCGCCATTCCCGACCCGGTTCCGACCCCCGACTACTATCACGAAGTACTCGGGGGAAACGAGACCGGAACTGTGGCTCGCGGACTACCGCCTGGCCTGCCAACTGGGTGGAACGGACGACGACAACCTCATCATCCGAAACCTCCCCCTGTTCCTCTCCGACACTGCTCGCGCCTGGTTGGAGCACCTGCCTCCGGGGCAGATCTCCAGCTGGGACGACTTGGTCCAAGCCTTCGCCGGCAATTTCCAGGGCACATACGTGCGCCCTGGGAATTCCTGGGACCTTCGAAGCTGCCGGCAACAGCCGGGAGAGTTGCTCCGGGACTACATCCGGCGATTCTCGAAGCAGCGCACCGAGCTGCCCAACATCACCGACTCAGATGTCATCGGCGCGTTCCTTGCCGGCACTACTTGCCGTGACCTGGTGAGCAAGTTGGGTCGCAAAACCCCCACCAGGGCGAGCGAGCTGATGGACATCGCCACCAAGTTCGCCTCTGGCCAGGAGGCGGTTGAGGCTATCTTCCGAAAGGACAAGCAGCCCCAGGACCGCCCATCGGAAGAGGCTCCCGAGGCGTCTACTCCGCGCGGCGCCAAGAAGAAGGGCAACAAAAAGTCGCAATCGAAACGCGACGCCGCCGACGCGGACCTTGTCGCCGCCGCCGAGTACAAGAACCCTCGGAAGCCACCCGAAGGTGCTAACCTTTTCGACAAGATGCTCAAGGAGTCGTGCCCCTATCATCAGGGGCCCGTCAAGCACACTCTCGAGGAGTGCGCCATGCTTCGGCGCCACTTCCACAGGGTCGGGCCACCTGCGGAGGGTGGTAGGGCCCACGACGACGACAAGAAAGAAGATCACCAAGCAGGAGAGTACCCCGAGGTCCGCGACTGCTTCATGATCTATGGTGGGCATGCGGCGAATGCCTCGGCTCGGCATCGCAAGCAAGAGCGCCGGGAGGTCTGCTCGGTGAAGGTGGCAGCGCCAGTCTACCTAGACTGGTCCGACAAGCCCATCACCTTCGACCAGGCTGACCACCCCGACCACGTGCCGAGCCCGGGGAAATACCCGCTCGTCGTCGACCCCGTCATCGGCGACGTCAGGCTCACCAAGGTCCTGATGGATGGGGGCAGCTGCCTCAACATCATCTACGCCGAGACCCTCAAGCTTCTGCGCGTCGATCTGTCCTCCGTCCGAGCAGGCGCTGCGCCCTTCCACGGGATCATCCCTGGGAAGCGCGTCCAGCCCCTCGGATGGCTCGACCTCCCCGTCTGCTTCGGAACGCCCTCCAACTTCCGAAGGGAGACCTTGACGTTCGAGGTGGTCGGGTTCCGAGGAACCTACCACGCGGTACTGGGAAGGCCATGCTACACGAAGTTCATGGCCGTCCCCAACTACACCTACCTGAAGCTGAAGATGCCGGGCCCCAACGGGGTCATCACCGTCGGCCTCACGTACAAACACGCGTTCGAATGCGACGTGGAGTGCGTGGAGTACGCCGAGGCCCTCGCCGAGTCCGAGGCCCTCATCGCCGACCTGGAGAACCTCTCCAAAGAGGTGCCAGATGTGAAGCGTCATGCCGGCAACTTCGAGCCAGCGGAGACGGTTAAGGCCGTCCCACTCAACCCCAGTGGCGACGCCTCCAAGCAGATCCGGATCGGTTCCGGGCTCGACCCCAAATAGGAAGCAGTGCTCGTCGACTTTCTCCGCGCAAACGCCGACGTCTTTGCGTGGAGTCCCTCGGACATGCCCGGCATACCGAGGGATGTGAAAGCTCTCTTGTGGGTTTTGGTGGTTTGGATGACAACCCAATTAAAGGACTAACAAGTGTGCTAAGTGTTGAACAGGTGCTTAATGCAAAGCTAACAGGGTTCAACACAAGTGAACAAGTGTGATGGTCCAAAGACTGGATTATCTATAGATAATGGACATCACAAGTAAGATGGACATTGCTTAAGTGAGACTTGGTGTGTGTAACTCAGAGATAACCGATCAAGCCAAGGATGGAGGCAAGAAGAGCTTCGAGGTATCGAGTGCACGGGAGAAGGTCAAGGAGACCAGGAACCCAAAGCCAGGGGTGAAGAAGAAGACTTGCAAAGTCAAGGTTGATCGAGTTAAGAAGATTTATGGTGCATCAAGGATCACTACATAAGGCTCAAGATCAAGCTCGAGAAGTGAACGGGGGTTGGGGCTCAGATATGTCAATCTAGATCAAGTCAAGTTGACTTGATGGTTTAGAGTCCAACATCGACCTCAAACAAGCCAAATTGGGTAAAACGATGAAAAAGGTTAAGTATGTAAGGTTTGAGTGTTCAACCATTTTGCATACACCTCTTACTACAAGTTTGGTGCTTTGGTTTGCTCTCTAACTCTTTCTGTAGAGAAAGTACCATTCTGAGCTCTGCTGGAGGAGAAACAGAAAAGCTAGGAGAAGAACAAGAAAGATGTAAGTTTCTAGGACTAAATCAATTGGATTATACTCTAAATGTGTTTGTTTAAGTCTCAGGAAAATCCTCCCAAAAGTTGAAGTCAAACGGAGAAAGAACGGAGGAAAAAGCACTTAGTGTGCTGTTGGCTGGTGCACAGGACAGTGAATAGTAGCTGTCCAGTGCACAGGACAGTGAATAGTAACTGTGCCCGGTGCACAGGACAGTGAATAGTCGCAGCGTCCGGTGCACAGGACAGTGAATAGTCGCAGCGTCCGGTGCACAGGACAGTGAATAGTAGCTGTGTCCGGTGCACAGGACAGTGAATAGTGACCTGTCCGGTGCACAGGACAGTGAATAGTAACCTGTCCGGTGCACCAACGGCTAGCTGTTCCAGAGAAGGAAACTGTCAATCAGATCCGTTACTGTTCACTGTCTGGTGCGCCACCGGACAGTCCGGTGCACCCGCAACCAGGGAAGGCTGGGAGCTTCCAAATGAAGCTCTAACGGCTCCTAGGCCATTTGGGGCTATAAAAGGGACCCCTAGGCGCCTCAAACAAGAACACAAGTGCAGCCAACAATTGTATACATCACTCGGATCGATTCTCTCTCTCCCTCTTGTGTAAATCTCTCTAGTTTGTGTGAAGGCAAAGTTATAAGCCTTTAGAGAGTGGAGAGGTGCTGCAAAGAGCTAGAGCAAAGTCTTGAGCGCATTGTTACTCCGCCGGAGTGCTGTCAAGAAGATTGTAAGCAGCCGCGGCTTTGTTGTAACCCAACTCAACATAGTGGAAGGCTCTATCTGTCATACTGACAGATCTGAGCAAACGGAGGAAGGAGTTGAAATAGACTCCAAGCCCAGGTGTGGCTAACTCCAACGAGGACTAGGCAAGCATTTCAGGCTTGGCCGAACCTCGGGATAAATTCCTGCGTCTGTGTGCTTCGCTCTGTATTGTGTGCTGACTCTCTGTCTTACTCACTTTTTATATCTGCACTTCAACACTTATCTGTGGTACAAGTTATATTTGAAGTGCAGGGCATTTTGAGACAGGATCTTCTATTCCGCTGCAACCTACTCGAAGGATCTTTCATTCCACTGCGATCTGGTCTTTGAGTAGAGTAAGAACTAAAGTGATAATTTTTTATTCGCCTATTCACCCCCCCTCTAGGCGACATCCAGATCCTGTTCCCGGGCAAAGGGAACTTTCAATTGGTATCAGAGGTAGGCCTCTCCAGTGTGGGCTTAGCCGTCCGGAGATAACGATGTCGTCACAAGAGGTAACTGTAGAAATTCTTTTAGGCGATGGCTCTAATTACAAATCTTGGTCTGTCTCTATTTATAATGCTTTCATGAGTGTTGATTCTGATTTGAGACAGATCTTTAGTAGAAGTATTTTTCCATCTGATATTAGTAAAAATCCCTCTAATGATGAACTAAGATGTTTATCTCTCAATCACCGTGCTTGCAACATCTTAGTTGAATCTCTTTCTAGAGGTGCTTATTTTGCCATCATGAGTAGTGATAATGATTTATTTGTTGATGCTCATGATTTATGGAATAGGATTAAAGAAAAATATTTTGTGGCCAATTGTACTACTTCTACTCCCTATGTTGCTTGTGGTACTAACCTTTCAAAGGGAGAAGAAAAACGATGGCAACCAAACGATGAATCCACCTCACCGACAGGTTTGTCTTCCACTAGTTATAAATGTCTTATTGCTTACAATGATAGTGGAGACAAAAGCGATGATGAGGAGGAATATGAGGATGATAGCGAGGATGAGTCTTCATCACCACAAGGTACATTTTCCTGTATTGCTTCCACTAATAATAATGACAGGGAAAATGAGACCGGTGATGTGGAAGAAGAGGAGATTCACTGGTTCTACACCAATCTCAACAAAGAAGACAAAGTGCTCTTGGTTAAGTTGTTGAGTAGGAACAAGGAACAAGGCGAGACGCTTCTCAGGCTAGAGGAGACTCTCATCAAAACCAACGACATCCTGGAGAAGATGACCAAAGAACATGAGGAGCTAAAGTGCTCTCATGATAATTTGGTCCAACGGTATGAATCTATTTTATTTGAGCAGAGAAATAATCATGAAGTATTATCTGATGTTGCTCAACTTAAAACTGAGAATTCTATGCTTAAGAGTCAAGTAGAAATGATAAATTTAGAAAAAGTTGCTCTAAGTGAAAAATATGATATGCTATCTTATTCTCATAATGAATTAGTTGATGACCATATCATGCTTAATGTTGCTCATGAGGTTGTAATTTCAAACTTAAATTCATGTGAACCTCATTCTTGCACATGTGCACATTTAGATAATATATCACCATGTGCTAACCCCTGTTGCTCAAAAGAAAGCAAATTTTTGAATGAGCATCAAGCTGTAGGATCAAAAGAAAGGAACAAGAAAGCAAAGCAACTAAGGAGAAGACGCATTGCTCAACCTCCTCAAGATATCCACGGACGCGTGGTGAAGAAGCTTGAGACAGGAGAAACCGCAGCAAGTGTTAAACTCCATAAGAAGGATGTTCCTAAAGCAATAAATGAAGAAATCAACATGAACAAGGAAAAAGGTAAAAATTCAATTAGTCATGTTGTTTGCACTGATCATCTCTCTATGTCATCCAAGAGCAAAAAGGGAAGAGGAAAAAGGAGGTGCTTCAAGTGCAAGGAATTAGGTCACTTCATTGCGTCTTGTCCACACAAAGACAAGGATGAAGGAATGAGGAGATGCTTTGGATGCAACGATAAGGACCATATGATCACTTCATGTCCGCTCATGAAGAATCAAAGACGTGCACCCTCCAAGATGACCCTCACTAAGCAAAAAGACAAACAACAAGTGTCAAGTCAGGTTGAGCGACGCTTCTGCTACATGTGTGGTGAGCATGGTCATCTACCTAAGGTATGTAAGAAGGGTAAGGTTCCTAAACAAGTAAATTTATCTCAATCTTATTCGCTTAGGAGACCCAAATCATACACTTGTGCTAGATCAGTAATGAGATCACCTAGAACTAGCACAACTGCTATTTGGGTACCAAAGGCCCTTTTAGATGAACGTTATGGACCCATCTCGAGATGGGTACCAAACCGTGCCAACTAGACCATGCAGGTGCCTCGAGATGGACTGGAGACCTTGGGAGAGCTTAAGATGGTTAATTCAAACTCTATGCTTAATCTATCAATTTTAATGTCTATTTATTGACCCAAGGTTGAATTATTGTGCAATACTAATCCCATGTTCATCTCGAGTTAAATAAGTTGTAGATGTCCTTGATCATTATTGGTGAATCAAGCGAAGGACTTTGATGAGAATCTGCAACTTGCTCTCCAAAGGACGGTACCCGTGTATCTTAAGTGCATTATTTCTAATCAGCATTGCTTTTAAGTTGGATTGTCGTGCTATACCTATCCTTGGAGTAGTTATGCTTTTGAGATTGCTTGTGTTGAATATCTTTCAATTAATGATCCATGATTTTCAAGATCATAATCATGCTTGCTTAATCGTAACTGTGTGCTTTATAGGGAATATCTCTTGAATCATTCAATGGGTAGCTTTTCATTTGATATATCCACCATGATTAACTCTCTTAGTGTATGTGGATAAACATGTATCTTTTTGTAAGTCATGCTATGTGTTTTTTAATGATTAACCTATGTGCAAGCATGATAGTTTTGTTTAGTCCATGTTCACATGATTACTTTGTCTTGGTACTCTGTGTATACCAAAACAAGAAATCCATGTTGTGTCTCTAATGCACCCTCTCGAGCTATGAGGTGCATGAGCAAAAGGAGCCCTAAATTGGTGACAACAGGTGCTCTCACTACACACTACCTAAAAGAATGAATCTCATGGCATTCAGGTAAAAGGCAAAGGTATGGAGAATGGAACTATGCAATTTCATTGAATATCTTGAAGTTCCATTGATTGTGATCATAGCTATGTTCTTGCCTTTCAATTGGTAGTATCTTGGCTTAGGTGCTTTATGCTTTAAAATGTTGTTTCCTTTGGTGTACCTAAGAAAATACTTCTTAATCATGGTGTGCTTAGACATTGTGCTTTATATGTATGATCTTGTCGTTTTTCAATTGGTATATGATATGTGTTGCAATGATCATCATGTGTGAAGCGTGCCTTGGTGTTTTTAAATGTTATATATCATGAGGCATGCATTGTTTCCACTAGTCATAAGTTGTATTATCTCATCTATTCAATTGGTATCTTTTTGTGATGTAATTGATATATTATGCCTAGACCAAGGTATGTTTCCCCTTTACTTCTGAGGATGCTAGAATGTGCAAGGTGCAAGTCATTCAAATACTTGATGCACAACTTTAGGGGGAGCACACATAACTTGTGTCTTTTGAGACTAACTGTTTTTTGAGTGATCCTATATAGTCTCAAGGTGGAAAAGGGAAGATGAGCAAGAAATGGAGCGATCAGGACTTGGGTACCTCCACAAGTCGAGTAATTGGTATCTAAAGTTGTGAGTAATTACGTATTTAAAGGTTGCTCGTGCTCTATAATAGTTGGTGATCCTAGATGCTTATCTTTAAATATCATGGAGCTATGACAGTGATGATTTTTCAATTGGTAGCCTTGGTAGTGTGCTTCAATTGGTATCTTTTGGTAATCACTAGAATAGAAGCTTCATCTTGTGCCACAATACTATAACTTGTTCTAAGTTTTGTATCTTAGCAACAAGAAAAGGTCAGGATAAAGGATCAGACATAAGTGTAAAGGAGCTCCCTAGAGATAAAACTTTCAAGATGGAAATCTTGAATTGATGACAAAAGGAACTCCGCCTACTTAGATGGAAAGTACACCATAACATGGTAAAGGTACAAAAGGAGGTATTGACCTTTTTGCGTATTTGTACCTTAATTTTTCTCCAATGCTTGTGTTGCATATGTTTAATGTGTAAGAGGGAGTAATGTTAGAGTGTTGCATTTTCCCTGCTTAATACCCTGCTGTCCCTTGACATCATCCTATGTTCTTGCTTGAATATGGTTTTGGTGTTTGATGTCAAAGGGGGAGAATTTGTGCATTAAAGCTTACCTCGACCTGAGAGGAAAGCTTATCTTAAGGGTGAAGATTAATTTTTTGTGTGCTAAAGGACTCAAAGGGGTTTCCTTGAGTTCCTTTGATCTTAAAGAAAAATGTGTTAGTTTGTTGATAATACTTATCATATGCTTCTTGTTGTATTATATGGTGATAATGCAAAATTAGTGCTTCCATTGATATGAATCAATTGGTATCTACTGTGTTTATCCTGTGATAGATATTCATGTGGTTCTGGCGCTTTAAATCGGTATCTTAATGGTGAATAGTGGTAGGTTGATATTCCTATGGTATATTTATTTAATTGGTGTTTAACTCTGATTCTGTGCATTTGTGTGTTATATGCATCACGGTTTGATTCTTCACACAATGCATCCCACAGGTGCTAAGGTGTAGCAATGCTTCGAATTAGCCTAAGTATGTGCATTTTGGCATTTAAGGCCAAAGTTAAGATTTTAATGTAAGCACATATTTAGGGGGAGCATTCTATAAACTTAGAATTCAAAATTTGTGCTTTAAATCTTATTGTTGTGTAAGCTTTAATTGTGTTGCCATCAATCACCAAAAAGGGGGAGATTGAAAGCTCTCTTGTGGGTTTTGGTGGTTTGGATGACAACCCAATTAAAGGACTAACAAGTGTGCTAAGTGTTGAACAGGTGCTTAATGCAAAGCTAACAGGGTTCAACACAAGTGAACAAGTGTGATGGTCCAAAGACTGGATTATCTATAGATAATGGACATCACAAGTAAGATGGACATTGCTTAAGTGAGACTTGGTGTGTGTAACTCAGAGACAACCGATCAAGCCAAGGATGGAGGCAAGAAGAGCTTCGAGGTATCGAGTGCACGGGAGAAGGTCAAGGAGACCAGGAACCCAAAGCCAGGGGTGAAGAAGAAGACTTGCAAAGTCAAGGTTGATCGAGTTAAGAAGACTTATGGTGCATCAAGGATCACTACATAAGGCTCAAGATCAAGCTCGAGAAGTGAACGGGGGTTGGGGCTCAGATATGTCAATCTAGATCAAGTCAAGTTGACTTGATGGTTTAGAGTCCAACATCGACCTCAAACAAGCCAAATTGGGTAAAACGATGAAAAAGGTTAAGTATGTAAGGTTTGAGTGTTCAACCATTTTGCATACACCTCTTACTACAAGTTTGGTGCTTTGGTTTGCTCTCTAACTCTTTCTGTAGAGAAAGTACCATTCTGAGCTCTGCTGGAGGAGAAACAGAAAAGCTAGGAGAAGAACAAGAAAGATGTAAGTTTCTAGGACTAAATCAATTGGATTATACTCTAAATGTGTTTGTTTAAGTCTCAGGAAAATCCTCCCAAAAGTTGAAGTCAAACGGAGAAAGAACGGAGGAAAAAGCACTTAGTGTGCTGTTGGCTGGTGCACAGGACAGTGAATAGTAGCTGTCCGGTGCACAGGACAGTGAATAGTAACTGTGTCCGGTGCACAGGACAGTGAATAGTCGCAGCGTCCGGTGCACAGGACAGTGAATAGTCGCAGCGTCCGGTGCACAGGACAGTGAATAGTAGCTGTGTCCGGTGCACAGGACAGTGAATAGTGACCTGTCCGGTGCACAGGACAGTGAATAGTAACCTGTCCGGTGCACCAACGGCTAGCTGTTCCAGAGAAGGAAACTGTCAATCAGATCCGTTATTGTTCACTGTCCGGTGCGCCACCGGACAGTCCGGTGCACCCGCAACCAGGGAAGGCTGGGAGCTTCCAAATGAAGCTCTAACGGCTCCTAGGCCATTTGGGGCTATAAAAGGGACCCCTAGGCGCCTCAAACAAGAACACAAGTGCAGCCAACAATTGTATACATCACTCGGATCGATTCTCTCTCTCCCTCTTGTGTAAATCTCTCTAGTTTGTGTGAAGGCAAAGTTATAAGCCTTTAGAGAGTGGAGAGGTGCTGCAAAGAGCTAGAGCAAAGTCTTGAGCGCATTGTTACTCCGCCGGAGTGCTGTCAAGAAGATTGTAAGCAGCCGCGGCTTTGTTGTAACCCAACTCAACATAGTGGAAGGCTCTATCTGTCATACTGACAGATCTGAGCAAACGGAGGAAGGAGTTGAAATAGACTCCAAGCCCAGGTGTGGCTAACTCCAACGAGGACTAGGCAAGCATTTCAGGCTTGGCCAAACCTCGGGATAAATTCCTGCGTCTGTGTGCTTCGCTCTGTATTGTGTGCTGACTCTCTGTCTTACTCACTTTTTATATCTGCACTTCAACACTTATCTGTGGTACAAGTTATATTTGAAGTGCAGGGCATTTTGAGACAGGATCTTCTATTCCGTTGCAACCTACTCGAAGGATCTTTCATTCCACTGCGATCTGGTCTTTGAGTAGAGTAAGAACTAAAGTGATAATTTTTTATTCGCCTATTCACCCCCCCCTCTAGGCGACATCCAGATCCTGTTCCCGGGCAAAGGGAACTTTCAGGATGTCGCCGAGCACTCGCTGGATATTCGGGCCGGAGCCCGACCCGTCAGGCAGCCTCTGCGCCGATTCGACGAAGAGAAGCGCAGAGTGATAGGCGAAGAGATCCACAAGCTAATGGCAGCAGGGTTCATCAAAAAGGTACTCCATCCCGAATGGCTTGCCAACCCTGTGCTTGTGAGGAAGAAAGGGGGGAAATGGCGGATGTGCGTAGACTACACTGGTCTCAACAAAGCATGTCCGAAGGTTCCCTACCCTCTGCCTCGCATCGATCAAATCGTGGATTCCACTGCTGGGTGCGAAACCCTGTCCTTCCTCGATGCTTACTCAGGGTATCACCAAATCCGGATGAAAGAGTCTGACCAGCTCGCGACTTCTTTCATCATGCCGTTCGGCATGTACTGCTATGTCACCATGCCGTTCGGTTTGAGGAATGCGGGCGCGACGTACCAGCGGTGCATGAACCATGTGTTCGGCGAACACATCGGTCGCACAGTCGAGGCCTACGTCGATGACATCGTAGTCAAGACAAGGAAGGCTTCCGACCTCCTCTCTGACCTTGAAGTGACATTCCGATGTCTCAAGGCGAAAGGAGTCAAGCTCAATCCCGAGAAGTGTGTCTTCGGGGTACCCCGGGGCATGCTCCTGGGGTTCATCGTCTCCGAGCGAGGCATCGAAGCCAACCCGGAGAAGATCGCAGCCATCACCAGCATGGGACCCATCAAGGACTTAAAAGGCGTACAGAGGGTCATGGGATGTCTTGCGGCCCTGAGCCGCTTCATCTCACGCCTCGGCGAAAGAGGTCTGCCTCTGTAGCGTCTCTTAAGGAAGGCCGAGTGTTTCGCTTGGACCCCTGAGGCTGAGGAAGCCCTCGGGAACCTGAAGGCGCTCCTTACGAAGGCGCCTGTCTTGGTGCCCCCAGCTGATGGAGAAGCCCTCTTGGTCTACGTCGCCGCGACCACTCAGGTGGTTAGCGCCGCGATCGTGGTCGAGAGGCGAGAGGAAGGGCATGCGTTGCCCGTTCAGAGGCCAGTCTACTTCGTCAGCGAAGTACTGTCCGAGACCAAGATCCGCTACCCACAAGTTCAGAAGCTGCTATATGCTGTGATCCTGACAAGGCGGAAGTTACGACACTACTTCGAGTCTCATCCGGTAACTGTGGTGTCATCCTTCCCCCTGGGGGAGATCAACCAGTGCCGAGAGGCCTCGGGCAGGATCGCAAAGTGGGCGGTGGAAATCATGGGCGAAACAATCTCGTTCGCCCCTCGGAAGGCCATCAAGTCCCAGGTGTTGGCGGACTTCGTGGCCGAATGGGTCGACACCCAGCTGCCGACGGCTCCGATCCAACCGGAGCTCTGGACCATGTTTTTCGACGGGTCGCTGATGAAGACGGGAGCCGGCGCGGGCCTGCTCTTCATCTCACCCCTCGGGAAGCACCTACGCTACGTGCTACGCCTCCATTTCCCGGCGTCCAACAATGTGGCCGAGTACGAAGCTCTGGTCAACGGGTTGCGGATCGCCATCGAGCTAGGGGTCAGACGCCTCGACGCCCGCGGTGACTCGCAGCTCGTCATCGACCAAGTCATGAAGAACTCCCACTGCCGCGACCCGAAGATGGAGGCCTACTGCGATGAGGTTCGGCGCCTGGAAGACAAGTTCTTCGGGCTCGAGCTCAACCACATCGCTCGGCGCTACAACGAGACTGCAGACGAGCTGGCTAAAATAGCCTCGGGGCGAACGACGGTCCCCCGGACGTCTTCTCCCGGGATCTGCATCAACCCTCCGTCAAGATCAACGACGCTCCCGAGCCCGAGGCACCCTCGGCACAGCCCGAGGCACCCTCGGCACAGCCCGAGGCACCCTCGGCCCCCGAGGGCGAGGCGCTGCACGTCGAGGAAGAGCAGAGCGGGGCCATGCCTGATCGAAATTGGTAGGCCCCGTACCTGCGATATCTCCGCCAGGGAGAGTTACCCCTCGACCAAGCCGAGGCTCGGCGGGTAGCTCGACGCGCCAAGTCGTTCGTCTTGCTGGGCGACGAGGAGGAGCTCTACCACCGCAGCCCCTCGGGCGTCCTCCAGCGATGCATCTCCATCGCCGAAGGTCAGGAACTCCTGCAAGAAATACACTCGGGGGCTTGCGGCCATCATGCAGCACCCCGAGCCCTTGTCGGGAATGCTTTCCGGCAAGGCTTCTACTGGCCAACGGCGATGGCGGACGCCACTAGAATTGTCCGCACCTGCGAAGGGTGCCAATTCTATGCGAAGCAGACCCACCTGCCCGCTCAGGCTCTGCAGACGATACCCATCACCTGGCCCTTTGCTGTATGGGGTCTGGACCTCGTCGGTCCCTTGCAGAAGGCGCCCGGGGGCTACACGCACCTGCTGGTCGCCATCGACAAATTCTCCAAGTGGATCGAGGTCCGACCCCTGAACAGCATCAGGTCCGAGCAGGCGGTGGCGTTCTTCACCAACATCATCCATCGCTTCGGGGTCCCAAACTCCAACATCACCGAAAACGGTACCCAGTTCACCGGCAAAAAATTCTTGGATTTTTGCGAGGATCACCACATCCGGGTGGACTGGGCTGCCGTGGCTCATCCCATGACGAATGGGCAAGTAGAGCGTGCCAACGGCATGATTCTACAAGGGCTCAAGCCCCGGATCTACAACGGCCTCAACAAGTTCGGCAAGCGATGGATGAAGGAACTCCCCTCGGTGGTCTAGAGCCTGAGGACAACGCCAAGCCGAGCCACGGGTTTCATGCCGTTCTTCCTGGTCTATGGGGCCGAGGCCATCTTGCCCACTGACCTGGAATACGGCTCCCTGAGGGCGAGGGCCTACAACGAACAAAGCAACCAAGCTAGCCGAGAAGACTCACTGGACCAGCTGGAAGAGGCTCGGGACAAGGCCTTACTACACTCGGCGCGGTACCAGCAGTCCCTGCGACGCTACCACGCCCGAGGGGTCCGGTCCCGAGACCTCCAGGTGGGCGATCTGGTACTTCGGCTGCGGCAAGACGCCCGAGGGAGGCACAAGCTCACGCCCCCCTGGGAGGGGCCATTCGTCATCGCCAAAGTCCTGAAGCCCGGAACATACAAGCTGGCCAACAATCAAGGCGAGGTCTACGGCAACGCTTGGAACATCAAACAGCTACGTCGCTTCTACCCTTAAGATGTTTTCAAGTTGTTCATATACCTCGCACCCACGCAAAAGTTTAGTCATCAAGGAAGGGTCGGCCTCGCCTCGGCAAAGCCCGACCCTCCCTCGGGGGCTAAAAGGGGGGAGACCCCCTCTGCGTCGAATTTTTTCCTCGAAAAAAGATCTCTTTTTAGCAGAATTTCTTTCGTGCTTTTTGACTACTTCGAAAAGCGGATCCTGGAAACGACGGAGTACACGTAAGCAGCCAAGGCTGACCGAGCCGAGGGACTCCTACGCCTCCGGGATACGGATACCTCACTCATCACCTTCTGCGATAAGTAACTCGCGTTCGGATAAAGTGACTCCGTGGACCGGACAAGTCTTTACGTTCGGAAGCTCTTCTGCCGAAGCGGTCCTTCAAGCTTTCTCGACTAAATCGGAGATAGGGCCTCATGGACGGGTGAAAGTACGCGTAAGCGGCAAGGCCGACCGAGCCAAGGGACTCCTACGCCTCCGGGATACGGATACCTCACTCATCACCTTCTGTGAGAAGCAACTCTCGCCCGCACAAACATCCCTGTTACCGACGAAAAAGTCCAGATGCTCGGAATAAGAGGAAAAGAGACGCAGCTTTACAAGCGCGGCGAGGGTGTGTTTTCTGGCCTCAGCGGCCGCAGAAGGCGCACGCTACAAGACAATCTGATCCTGTAGGCTCGGGTCTTCACGCTGAAGGGGGCCGTAGCACCCTCGGCATCGACGACGTCTTCAGCAAGGTCCGACCCAGCCTCGGACGGCGGCGCGGTCCAGGGACTTCTCCGGGAATCCGGCCCGAGCAGGCGGCTCGGCCGGCTACCCCCGGGGCCTCGGCCAACCATCTTCCAAGGGCGCTAGCCCGACCCGAGGCCTCGGCTGATTGACTCCAGCGTCGGATCCGCTGACGGACAACCCGGCTAGGCTCCGGCCAACCAGGTTCCCATTTTCGAGCCAACTCCGCCTCTGTTCGTACTGATATCGCTACCCCTGGCCTCGGCTCATCGAAGAGCGGCCGAGGGGTCTCTTTAACTAAGCTAGAGGAGCCTCAGACAACAAGGCCGATCGAGCCGAGGGATTCCTACACCTCCGGGATACGGATACCTCACTCGTCACCTTGACACGGGGCGACTCATGCTTGGTGAAGCGGTACAGATAATCAACAGGCGAGACTTAGTGCTCGAAAATGAGGAAAAAACACGGCTCCGTGCCGAAATTACATACATGTTCAGGCCTCGACAGCCACAATGAACAAAAACCCTGGCAATCGAAATGCCATTACAAACGGAACTCCGGTTCCCCCTCCGCAGGTACGAACAACCCCACTCCGAGGGGAAGGCCTGCGGAGCAACGGAAGGCCGACGAACGGCGCGCCGTCACCTGCTCCAGCAGCGGCGACGACGACGACTTCTGCTCCGGGGGGCCGAACAGCGGCAACGCTGACCTCAGGGTGGATGCCGCTGCCAGGAGGCCCCCGCCCATGCCAAAACTCGTGAGGCAAGGACGGGCAGAAGGCCGTAGAGTTGGAGGTCAGTCCGTGGCCGGCCCTGGCTATCTCGCCGGCAGAAGAACCTCTTCAAGCTACCGTGGCGGATGCCAGCACCGCGAGCGGCTGCGAAGCCACTCGCGCCCGAGAGCCAGGCACGCTGTAGCTGCCAGCGCCACGGACAACACCCGCTCCTCCCCCCGTCACTGAGTGAAGGAGCGGGCCGCCGCCCGCGCAGGGGCCGACCCCAACTCGGCACTCTCCCCTCCCCAGCCTTGGTGATGAAAATCCTTGAGGCTGAGGGAGGGGCAGAGGCCGCAGCCCGGCTCGCTTTCCCCCACCATCAAGCCGGAGGTCGCCATCTCAGGTGACCGCCGGTGGAGGGGTGCGGCCGGGCTGCATGATGAAAATCCTTGAAGCCGAACGATGGCTGAAAGGTACCAACTCCCACGGAGTTGCGTTCCTCCAACGAGGAGGCGGGAAGACGGAGGGTACCCCCCATCCGGGGGCTTGGAAGATGGAAAGACACGACGCATAAGGGAGGAAGAAGACATGGTTGCCTTCTGAAAGGGGTCTCCCTCCTTTTAAAGGCAACTCTCCCTACGTGCGCCCCCAAACGCCGCGGGCTGAGTCTTCTCCAACACGCTCCAAGGCTCGCCCCTGCGACTCGGGGGCTGGGTCCCGCATGTCATGCAGATCGGCTCAGAGCAGAAGAAGCCAAACCGCCGCGCGTGGTGCGCACAACCGCCCAGCGGTTACAAGCGACCCCCCACTTTTTCCCAGACCGACGGGCAAAGGGGCGGGCAGCCATGCAGGCGGCATGCAACCGCGCCAGGTGGACGCGCTTCTCTGACTCCTGACACGCCAGCTTGGAGGCCCAGGCCCACGCGTCACGCAACCAGCGCGCCCGTTGCTGCATGCAAGCAACCGCGCCACCACTTGTGCCACTGTCGCACCTCTTCGGTTGCGGAGCCTATGCCGCGACTCGAGGCGACCCAGCGCACGACCCAGCGGCGCCAGCCTGGCGCGACGGTCAATGCGGCCGAAAGTGGCCGGCAGTAATGACGATGGCAGGCGGACGGGAGCAGCAGTCACGTCGTCAGCCAGGCTCATGTCCCATCCAGGGACAGCGAGAGAGCCTCCTCCCACGGCGTGAAGACGGTGCGCCCGTGATCCGTTCCTCGAACGGCTCGCGCACGCGCAACGGCCGCCCCGCCAACCACTCGCCCCGTCGCATTAACTCCGCGGCGGGACAGGCGGCGCTTCCGGCAGGAGAAGCGGACGACGCTTCGCCTTCGCCGTAATAACCGCGCCAAAAAAGGTACGCCACGTCGTTCGATTTCGTATCCTTTTCCTTTTTTCCTCTTTCTCTATCTCTTGCAACAGGGACCGGGAAAGGGGGATACCCCGAAAAGGATCCTTCCCTGTGAAGGAACCGGGCTCCGAGCCCCCCCTACTGATCAGAGGTTCGAAGGCTGGCCCTCCGAAGGGTTCAACAGTCGCCTCAGATCGCGTGGGCCCGACACCCACTACTGGTCAGGGGTTCGAAGGCCAGCCCCCCGAAGGGCTCCATGGCCGCCTCAGGCTACTCGGGCTCTGCGCCCATTACTGATCAGAGGTTCGAAGGCCGGCCCCCGAAGGGTTCACAGTCGCCTCAGACGCCGAGCGAGGGATGACCAGGGGTACGTTCGATACATAACCGAGGCTCGGGCTGCGCTCCCGAGGTACCCTAGGACATTTCCGAGACCAGCGGGAGCGATCTTGTAACGGAATCCCATCGGAGGGAGGCATCGAGCCCTCGGACCCCGTCGCCAGGGGACCGGGTCCGGCAGATCACCCGCAGGTACTTTTGGGCGTGCCTCTGGGCCCCTAGCCGACCCCCAACGAACGGGGCACGGACGTCCACTCGGATTACCCGCTTGCAGCTCACCGGAGACACCATGTTCGGTGCCCATCGAGGGTAACATGGCGCACTCCCCCCTCCTCCTTGCGGAAAGGCGACGTAGGGGCGTATGTAAAAAGTCGAGTCTGTCCCTGATCGTCCTCTCGCCCTGTGTGGAGGCTCGGGGGCTGCTCTCGCAAACCCGGCTCCGGCCGAACCGTTGACAGCGTCAACATACCAGCCCGAGAGCTTGGGCCCCGACCGTGCACCCGGGCTACGGCCAGTTCGCATGAGGGAACAACCAGACCAGCCGAAGCGTTACGCAAGGCATTAAGACCTCGAAGGAGTGAAACCACTCCTCCGAGGCCTCGGGGGCTACACCCGGCGGGTGCGCTCGCGCGCACCCACCGGAACAAAATGCAACCGAGAAAGGCTGGTCCCCCTTGCAAAAAAGTGCGACGAAAGCCTCCAAGCGAGTGCTAACACTCCCTTTGAGGCTCGGGGGCTACTGTCGGGGACCATAATTAGGGGTACCCTCAAGACGCCTAATTCTCAGCTGGTAACCCCCATCAGCATAAAGCTGGAGAGGCCTGATGGGTGCGATTAAGTCAGGGATCAGTCCATACGAGTGACTCGATCACGCTTCTCCCGAGCCTAGCCTCGGACTCGGGCAGCCGACCTCGAGAGACTTCCGTCTCGCCCGAGGCCCCCCTTTTTAACGGCGGGCGCATCTCCGTCTCGCCCGAGGCCTTGGCTTCGCTAAGAAGCAACCCTGACTAAATCGCCGCACCGACTGACCGAGTTGCAGGAGCATTTAACGCAAAGGTGGCCTGACACCTCTATCCTGACGCGCGCCCCCCGGCAGAGCCGAAGTGACCGCCGTCACTCCACTGCTCCACTGACCGGTCTGACAGAAGGACAGCGCCGCCTGCGCCACTCCGACTGTAGTGCCACTCAACAGAGTGAGTCTGACAGGCAGTCAGGCCTCGACAGGGGCGCCACAGCGAACTCCGCTCCGCCCGACCCCAGGGCTCGGACTCGGGCTAAGACCCGGAAGACGGCGAACTCCGCTCCGCCCGACCCCAGGGCTCGGACTCGGGCTAAGACCCGGAAGACGGCGAACTCCGCTCCGCCCGACCTCAGGGCTCCGACTCGGGCTCGGCCCCGGAAGACGATGAACTCCGCTCCGCCCGACCCCGGGGCTCGGACTCGGGCTCGGCCCCGGAAGACGACGAACTCCGCCTCGCCCGACCCCAGGGCTCGGACTCCGCCCTGGCCTCTGCCGAACGACTTCCGCCTCGCCTGACCCAGGGGCTCGGGCTCGGCCTCGGCAACGGAAGACAGATTCGACCCCAGCTTCGGAGGAGCCCCCACGTCGCCCGGCCTCGGGCGCGGGCCCACCACGTCAACAGGGAGCGCCATCATCACTCTACCCCGAGCCGACTCGGGCCGCAGAGAACAAGACCGGTGTCCCATCTGACCAGCTCCGCCAGATAGGCAATGATGGTGCCTCCCAAGCTCTATGACGGCGGCGGCTCTCAGCTCTCTTACGGAAGCAGGTGGACGTCAGCAAGGACTCGACCGCTCCGACAGCTGTCCTTCCGCCAAGCTCCGTTGCTCCTCCGACAGCCACGACATCACACCAGCAGGGTGCCAAGATCTCTCCGGCTGCCACATTGGCATGTACTTAGGGCGCTAGCTCTCCCTCCGCTAGACACGTAGCACTCTGCTACACCCCCATTGTACACCTGGATCCTCTCCTTACGACTATAAAAGGAAGGACCAGGGCCTTCTTAGAGAAGGTTGGTCGCGCGGGACCGAGGACGGGATAGGCGCTCTCTTGGGGCCGCTCGCTTCCCTCACCCGCGTGGACGCTTGTAACCCCCCTACTGCAAGCGCACCCGACCTGGGCGCGGGACGAACACGAAGGCCGCGGGACTTCCACCTCTCTCACGCCCGTCTCCGGCCACCTCGCCTCTCCCCCCTTCGCGCTCGCCCACGCGCTCGACCCATCTGGGCTGGGGCACGCAGCACACTCACTCGTCGGCTTAGGGACCCCCCGGTCTCGAAACGCCGACAGTATCCATAACCCAGAGGCGTAGGAGTCCCTCGGCTCAGTCAGCCTTGCCACTTATATGCACCCGCGTTCGCTTCTTGGGGTCCTGCTTCCGACATAGGCGGGGGAACGCAGAAGCCTTTTTGATTGAAAATTTTGATGCAGAGGGGGTTCCCCCCTTCTAGCCCCCGAGGGAGGGTCGGGCTTTGCCGAGGCAAGGCTGACCCTTCCTTGATGACCGAATTTTGCGTGGGAACGAGGTATACGAAAATCTTGAACACATCTCTAGGGTAGAAGTGACGTAGCTGTTGGATGTTCGAAGTGTTGGTGTAGACCTCGCATTGACGGTCGGTCGGCTTGTTCGTTCCGAGCTTCAGAACTTTGGCGATGACGAACAGCCCTTCCTAGGGGTGCGTGTAGCCCCCGGGTGCCTTCTGCAAGGGGTGGTTCTGCCTTGCGTAGAACTGACACCCTTCGCAGGTGTGGACAATTCGAGTGGCGTCGGCCACCGCCGTCGGCCAGTAGAAACCTTGTCGGAAGGCGTTTCCGGCTGCGGCGGTAGAGCTCCTTCCCATCTCCCAACAAGACAAACGACTTGGCGCGCCGCGCCAACCGTCGAGCTTCGGCTCGGTCGAGGGGTAGCTCTCCTCGGTGGAGATATTGCAGGTGCGGGGTCTGCCAGTTTCGATTAGGCGTGACCCCGCTTCGCTCCTCCTCGATGCGCAGTGCCTCACCCTTGGGGGCCGAGGGTACCTCGGGCCGAGCCGAGGGTGCCCCGGGTTGGGCCGAGGGTGCCTCGGGCCGGGCTGAGGGTGCCTCGGACTGACCCGAGGGTGCCTCAGGCTCGGCCGAGGCCTTCTCGGGCTCGGGCGTGTGGTCGGTCTCGGCGGAGGGTTGATGCAGGTCTCGGCAATGCATGCCCCTCTTCTCGTCTCTCAACCACGATCGCGGCGCTAACCACCTGAGTGGTCGCGGCGATGTAGATCAAGAGGGCTTCTCCGGCAGCGGGGGGCACCAAGATGGGCGGGCGCATTCGTGAGGAGCGCCTTCAGGTTCCCGAGGGCTTCCTCGGCCTCAGGGGTCCAAGTGAAGCACTCGGCCTTCCTTAAGAGGCGGTACAGAGGCAGGCCACTTTCGCCGAGGCGTGAGATGAAGCGGCTCAGAGCCGCAAGACATCCCATGACTCTCTGTACGCCTTTCAAGTCCTTGATGGGCCCATGCTGGTGATGGCTGCGATCTTCTCCGGGTAGGCTTCGATGCCCCGCTCGGAGACGATGAACCCCAAGAGCATGCCTCGGGGCACCCCGAAGACACACTTTTCGGGATTGAGCTTCACGCCTTTCGCCTTGAGACATCGGAATGTCACTTCAAGGTCGGAAAGGAGGTCGGAGGCTTTCCTCGTCTTGACTACGATGTCATCGACGTAGGCCTCGACCGTCCGGCCAATGTGTTGGCCGAACACATAGTTCATGCACCGCTGGTACGTCGCACCCGCATTCCTCAAGCCGAACGGCATGGTGACATAGCAGTACATGCCGAAGGGCGTGATGAAAGAAGTCGCGAGCTGGTCGGACTCCTTCATCCTGATTTGGTGATACTCTGAGTAGGCATCGAGGAAAGACAGGGTTTCACACCCAGCAGTGGAATCCACGATTTGATCGATGCGAGGCAGAGGGTAGGGAACCTTCGGACATGCTTTGTTTAGACCAGTGTAGTCTACATACATCCGTCATTTCCCTCCTTTCTTTCTCACAAGCACAGGGTTGGCAAGCCATTCGGGATGGAATACCTCTTTGATGAACCCTGCCGCCATTAGCTTGTGGATCTCCTCGCCTATGGCTCTGCGCTTTTCTTCGTCGAATCGGCGCAGAGGCTGCTTGACGGGTCGGGCTCCGGCTCGGCGACATCCCTCGGTATGCCGGGCATGTCCGAGGGACTCCACGCGAAGACGTCGGCGTTCGCGCGGAGAAAGTCGATGAGCACTGCTTCCTATTTGGGATCGAGCTCGGAGCCGATCCGAATCTGCTTGGAGGCGTCGCTGCTGGGGTCGAGGGGGACAGACTTAACCGTCTCCGCTAGCTCGAAGTTGCCGGCGTGACGCTTCACGTCTGGCACCTCCTTAGAGAGGTTCTCCAGGTCGGCGATGAGGGCCTCGGATTCGGCGAGGGCCTCAACGTACTCCACGCACTCCACGTCGCATTTGAACGCGTGTTTGTACGTGGGGCCGACGGTGATGACCCCGTTGGGGCCCGGCATCTTGAGCTTGAGGTAGGTGTAGTTGGGGACGACCATGAACTTTGCGTAGCATGGCCTCCCCTGTACCGCGTGGTAGGTTCCTCGGAACCCGACCACCTCGAACGTGAGGGTCTCCCTTCGGAAGTTGGAGGGCGTTCCGAAGCAGACGAGAAGGTCGAGTTGTCCGAGGGGTTGGACGCGCTTCCTGGGGATGATCCCGTGGAAAGGCGCAGCGCCTGCCCGGACCGAGGACATATCAACACGCAGGAGCCCGAGGGTCTCGGCGTAGATGATGTTGAGGTTGCTGCCTCCATCCATGAGGACCTTGGTGAGCCTGACGTCGCCGATGACGGGGTCGACAACGAGCGGGTATTTCCCTGGGCTCGGCACGTGGTCGGGGTGGTCGGCTTGGTCGAAGGTGATGGGCTTGTCGGACCAGTCTAGGTAGACTGGCGCCGCCACCTTCACCAAACAGACCTCCCGACGCTCTTGCTTGCGGTGCCGAGCCGAGGTGTTTGCCGCTTGCCCACCGTAGATCATGAAGCAGTCGCGGACCTCGGGGAACTCTCCTGCCTGGTGATCTTCCTTCTTGTCGTCGTCGCGAGCCCTGCCACCCTCCGCGGGTGGCCCGGCCCTGTGGAAGTGGCACTGAAGCATGGCGCACTCCTCAAGGGTGTGCTTGACGGGCCCCTGATGATAGGGGCACGGCTCCTTGAGCATCTTGTCGAAGAGGTTGGCACCTCCAGGGGGTTTCCGAGGGTTCTTGTACTCGGCGGCGGTGACAAGGTCCATGTCGGCGGCATCGCGTTTCGCTTGCGACTTCTTCTTGCCCTTCTTCTTGGCACCGCGCTGAGTTGACGCCTCGGGGGCATCTTCCGGTGGGCGGCCCTGGGGCTGCTTGTCCTTCCGGAAGATAGCCTCAACTGCCTCCTGGCTAGAGGCGAACTTGGTGGCGATGTCCATCAGCTCGCTCACCCTGGTGGGAGTCTTGTGACCCAGCTTGCTCACCAGGTCGCGGCAGGTGGTGCCGGCGAGGAACGCGCCGATGACATCCGAATCGGTGATGTTGGGCAGCTCGGTGCGCTGCTTCGAGAATCGCCGGATGTAGTCCCGGAGAGACTCTCCCGGCTGCTGCCGGCAGCTTCGGAGGTCCCAGGAGTTTCCAGGGCGTACGTATGTGCCCTGGAAATTGCCGACGAAGGCTTGGACCAGGTCGTCCCAGTTGGAGATCTGCCCCGGAGGCAGGTGCTCCAACCAGGCGCGAGCGGTGTCGGAGAGGAACAGGGGGAGGTTGCGGATGATGAGGTTGTCATCGTCCGTTCCACCCAGTTGGCAGGCCAACCGGTAGTCCGCGAGCCACAGTTCCGGTCTCGTCTCCCCCAAGTACTTTGTGATAGTAGTCGGGGGTCGGAACCGGGTCGGGAACGGCGCCCGTCGTATGGCACGGCTGAAAGCCTGCGGACCAGGTGGTTCGGGCGAGGGACTCCGATCCTCCCCGCTGTCGTAGCGTCCTCCACGCCTGGGGTGGTAGCCTCGGCGCACCCTCTCGTCGAAGTGGGCCCGATGGTCGCGGTGATGGTGCTCGTTGCCGAGGCGACCCAGGGCCGCAGGCGCTGTGTTGCGCGTGCGCCCGGTGTGGACCGAGGCTTCCCGCATGAATCGGGAAGTCGCGGTGCGATGATCCGAGGGGTACCCCTACCTTCGGGAGGCGGAGCTTTCGGCCCGTCAGACCGCGGCGCCCTCCAGGAGATTCTTGAGCTCTCCCTGGAGCCCCTCGGTGGTTGATGGCTCTGGCATCGCACGGAGAAGCATTGTTGCTGCAGCCAGGTTCTGGCCGACCCCACTGGAAGCGGGTGGCGGCCTCACCCTGACATCGTCGGCGATGCGGTGCTGGATACCCTGGGGTAGATGGCGCACTTCTCCGGCCGGAGGTTGGCCCGCCCATTCCTGCCCGATGTCCCGGCGGACCGGCTCAAGTGTTCTTGCTCCCTCGTCGAGCCTGGCCTGCACCCCACGGATTTGCTCGAGCTGTGGGTCATGACCCCCCGCCTGAACGGGGACCACAGCTAGCTCCCGTAGGATGTCAACGTGAGGCACAGGCCTAGGGAGATCACCGTTCTCCGGCATACCGAGATGGTTGCCTTCGGAGGGACCCCCTAGATCGACGTGGAAACATTCACGACTTGGGCCGCAGTCCTCGTCGCCGAGGCTGCGGCTACCGTTGGAACAGTCGGAAAGGCAGTAGTCACATGCGGTCATGAAGTCCCGCATGGCACTGGGGTTACCAAGTCCGGAGGAATCCCAACAGAAGTCGGGCTCGTCATCTTCCTCGGACCACGAGGGCCCGTAGGTCGAGACGTCCGTCAGCCGGTCCCAGGGTGACCGCATACGATACCCCAGAGGGTTTGGACTCGCCTCTACGAGAGCGTCCGCCAAAGCGAAGCCGCTTGGCGGGTCGAGGCTGAATCCAAGGGGCGTGAGATGGGAATCGGTCGGTACCTCTTGGTCGACGGGCGGTGATGAAGTCACGTCAGGGACTGACTGCACCGTCGTCTCAGGTACGAGGGTGACGCCCAGCAAGCCTTTTGCGAGCGTGCTAGCGTCGTCCGTTTGCTCGGAATTGGCGTGTTGCGGGGAGACGGCGCTCGTATACGTCTCAAACGCGAGGTCGATGCCCGACGCGCCCCCTGTTGGGGCGCCGGCGCCGTCGACTTGCTCGACAGCCGACGAGGTGCCGCCTCCTGCTTGGCCTTGGTTGCCCCGCCTCCTCCTCCGTCGGTGGGGGAGAGGGCGGGGTGAGCTCGAATGTTGTTCTTCCACCACGCGGGGAAGACGTTGTCGATTCCGCCGCCGGCGGGCGGGCTGTCGGCCGCCATTGTCGCTGTCGCACGGCGGGGGAAGGAGTATCATGTCGTAGCTGCCGTCGAGGGACATGAACTCAAGACTCCCGAAACGGAGCACCGTCCCGGGCTGGAGAGGTTGCTGGAGACTGCCCATCTGGAGCTTGACGGGAAGCTATTCGTCAACACGCAGCAGGCCCCTACCTGGCGCGCCAACTGTCGGCATTTCGAGACCGGGGGTCCCTGGACCGACGACTAAAATGTCGCCACGTGCCCCAGCCCAGATGGGTCGGCGCGAGGCCGAGCGCGAAGGGGGGAAAAGGCAGCCGGAGACGGGCGTGAGAGAGGTGGAAATCCCGCGGCCTTCGTGTTCGTCCCGCGCCCAGGTCGGGTGCGCTTGCAGTAGGGGGTTACAAGCGTCCACGCGGGAGAGGGAGCGAGCGGCCTCACGCGAGCGCCTGTCCCGTCCTCTTCCCCGCGCGGCCAACCCTCCGTAAGAGGGCACTGGTCCTTCCTTTTATAGGCGCAAGGAGAGGATCCAGGTGTACAATGGGGGTGTAGCAGAGTGCTAACGTGTCTAGTGGAGGAGAGCTAGCGCCCTAAGTACATGCCATCGTGGCAGCCGGAGAGGTTTTGGCACCCGGTTCGTGTGGTGTCATGGCCGTCGGAGGAGCGCTGGAGCCTGGCGGAAGGACAGCTGTCGGGGCTGTCGAGTCCTTGCTGACGTCCTCTTGCTTCCGTAAGGGGGCTGAGAGCCGCCATCGTCATAGAGCGTGCGGGGTGCCATCATTATTTGTCTGGCGGAGCGAGCCAGATGGGACGCCGGTCTTGTTCCCCGTAGCCTGAGTCAGCTTGGGGTAGGGTAATGATGGTGCCTCCTGTTGACGTGGTCGGTTCGCGCCCTAGGTTGGGCGATGTGGAGGCTCCTCCGAGGTCGAGGTCGAGTCTGTCTTCCGTGGCCGTGGTCGAGTCCGAGCCCCTAGGTCGGGCGAGGCGGAGATCGTCGGCTGAAGCCAGGGCTGAGTCCGAGCCCTAGGGTCGGGCGAAGCGGAGTTCGTCGTCTTCCGGGGCTGAGCCCGAGTCCGAGCCCTGGGGTCGGGCGGATCGGAGTTCGCCGTCTTCCGGGGCTGAGCCCAAGTCCGAGCCCTGGGGTCGGGCGGATCGGAGTTCGCCATCTTCCGGGGCTAAGCCCAAGTCCGAGCCCTGGGGTCGGGCGGATCGGAGTTCGTCGTCTTCCGGGGCTGAGCCCGAGTCCGAGCCCTGGGGTCGGGCGGATCGGAGTTCGCCGTCTTCTGGGGCTGAGCCCAAGTCCGAGCCCTGGGGTCGGGCGGATCGGAGTTCACCGTCTTCCGGGGCTGAGCCCAAGTCCGAGCCCTGGGGTCGGGCGGATCGGAGTTCGTCGTCTTCTGGGGCTGAGCCCGAGTCCGAGCCCTGGGGTCGGGCGGATCGGAGTTCGCCGTCTTCCGGGGCTGAGCCCAAGTCCAAGCCCTGGGTCGGGCGGGGCGGAGTTCGCCGTCTTCCGGGGCTGAGCCCGAGTCCGAGCCCTGGGTCGGGTGGAGCGGAGTTTCCTATGGTGCCTAAGGCTGGGCCTGACTGCCAGTCAGACTCACTCTGTCGAGTGGCACAGCAGTCGGAGCGGCGCAGGCAGCGCTGTCCTTCTGTCAGGCCGGTTAGTGGAGCGGCGAAGTGACTGCAGTCACTTCGGCTCTGTCGACTGGAGGACGTGCGTCAGGATAAAGGTGTCAGGCCGCTTTTGCATTAAATGCCCCTGTGATTTGGTCGGTTGGCGTGACGATTTGGCCAGGGTTGCTTCTTGGCGAAGACTGGGCCTCGGGCGAGCCGGAAGTTTGTTCGTCGCTGGAGGGGGGCCTCGGGCGAGACGGAGATCCTCCGGGGTCGGCTGCCCTTGCCCGAGGCTGGGCTCGGGCGAGGCATGATCGAGTCCCTCGAATGGACCGATCCCTGGCTTAGTCGCACCTATCAGGCCTTTGCAGCTTTATGCTGATGGGGGTTACCAGCTGAGAATTAGGAGCCTTGAGGGTACCCCTAATTATGGTCCCCGACAATATTGTTTCTGTTTTTCCATGATAATATAATGAGGATGAAATGATAATGTTATATAATTGTTCATGTTGTCTCTTATGTTTCATATGTGCTTCTTCTTTTATTAACATATACCATGATGATGAATGTATGTCCTTCATGACCTTTGTCTGATCATTATATCCTAAAGGAAATAATGCTTCGAAGGACGAAGGGTATTAACGTTTAACATTTTGTGTTGCCTTGTTCTTAATTCATAGCATTTGAGAACAAGTCCCCAACAAATAGTGGTAATGTAAACACTGCCATTATTAATGTCCTCTTTTTTCTTTAGAATCCAAACTAGTTAAACGACTTCGTTAACGAGTTGTTCGTTTTTAGAGGTAGTGGTCACAACTCCAACGACCCTGATATGTGATGGTTTGAGTTTTGTGCCGAATTGTGAGTTTGTTTTATGTTGTAATGGACTATGTGATGTATTTGTGAACTGTGATGTGGTGAACTATGAACCATTTGTGAACTGTGAACTTAATTTTGGTGAACTGTGATGTGGTTGTGAAGAATTGTGATACTTTGTGTTAATGTAATTCTGGATTTACTGTTCCTGTCATATTATTGTGATTATATTGTTGCTGAAATTGCTGCTTTTTTGCATTTATTTTATTTTTTTTCTCTGAAATTGTTAATTTTCGACGGTCAATTTGTGGCCGCCAAAAATAATCGTGGCACAATTTCGGCGGCCAGGTTCGGCGGGTAACACCTGGTCGCCGAAAATAAATGGTTATTTCGGCTAATTTTTTTGGCGGCTATAGATTACCGAAAATAGGCCTAAAGTTGTCGAAAATAAGCTATTTTCGACGGCAAAGACCCTATTTTCGGCGGTCTATAGCTGCCGTAGTGATAATTTAGAGGGAGGCATACACAAAAGAACCTTTGGATCAAATAATATGGTAACAATCTAAAACTATCTCTAGCAACTTACTCCTACTTATTTCTCAATTCTTATTTTAGACTCTATTATATAAACAATATATTCTATAATATAAAATAGTATTTTACACTACCATATGTTGGTCATAACTAAGGATCAGCAGGCGTGTCGGTAGGATTGTTGCCCACCACACCTGTTCCTTTCCCTCTTTGCGCGTCCTAGCGTTGCCAAACATACCAAACACAAGTTCATATCCATATCCAGCGAGGCCAGATAAAGCCTAGGAAAAGATCCAAACATGCTTCTTACAAATGAGGTATTCTATTGTACGCACATAGAACGGGAGTGGTACGTGGACAAATATTCCGATTTGGGCTTGTGGATTTTAAAGATTTTAGTCATCAGAAAATAAAAGACCCAGAATAATGTTGAAGGCCGAGGAAATTCGGTATTGAACATTCCGGTTCAATCTTTGGTCTAGACTAAACTAACCAAATAATAATGTCAAGGTATATGTTGACAGTAATTTTTGGCATCGCTTTCTCTGTTTCAAACATATGTTTTACTTTTGATAGTAAAATGTTACAAGGCAAACACAAATAATATATACAATATTGATATTCCATATATGTGTATGAGAATAAGAGCATCTCCAATTGTTATGTAAATTTAGCACCCTAAATTATAGATTTAGAAAGTTGTCAAAACACTTTAAAGAGTTAAAAATGTTTGTGCTCTAACAGTTCTCTATTTATTGATTGATAATTTTATATTTATCTATTAATTAAAAAATTATTGACTCTGCTTTATATTTTAAACTAGGTAAGTACCCGTGTGTTGCCACAAGGCGGAGGAGCACGGGGAGCGGCGCCTAGGCTGCAAATATAATTATTGTTTACTTCTAAACACTAAAGTACACGTGGTCTAGTGGTTAGTCCCAAATTTTTGGAGACGATGGCTAGAGTATACTTTCCACGATGGACTTATCACCAAGGTTGATTTAAGAAGCCTCAACGAGATGGGTAAATGTAGAGATGATGTAGTGAGTTTGTAAATTTAGGGACATGTTTTACATAACTGTTGGAGAAAAGTTTTCATAAAAAACTTAATTAGGGCTTGTTCGGTTAGCTCTCAATCCATGTGGATTGAGTAGGATTGGATGAGTTTGAATCCTAAACAAGTCAAATCTCTTCTCAATTTTTTCCAATCCCATCCAATCCATGTGTATTGGGAATAACCGAACAAGCCCTTATTGGGTAACTATTGGAGATGCTCTAAATGTGCATATCTTTTGGAGAAATTACTTTTAAATTTTTTTGTGTATATAACACTGATATTTTATATTGATTAAGAAATATACTTTAATAATAAACTAGTTTGGAGATATAAATATTAATGTTAATTTTATATTATTCAGTTAAATTTAAAATTTTGACTTTTCGATAAACTAGACGTACATTCGAACGCATGGATACATAGGAGGCACTGCTCGCGTCGGCGTTGGGATATGGACTCCATCACTCCAAGCCAGCCACGTGACGGATGGCATCGATCGGTGGCGGTGTGCCTGTGCTCGTGCCGTCGCCGTCGACAACTATTCGCCTCACGCCGCCGGGGCAGGGCCGAGACCGCGATCTATATCACATGAGCTGGCAACGGCGATTCCATGCGGTCTCCAGCCGCTTTCACGCGCATGCTGCTGTCGCTGTCCATCCAGTGCCCAGTGCCCACTGCCCACAGCCCAAACCGCGTGTGGATACAGTAGCGCCCGCCTGGCTGTCATTGTTGGCCTGTTGGGGCCCATTGCGTGGGCTCCACGATTAGCGACCAGCAGAGTGCAGAGCGTTCGGTCTCAACACCTACCTCCATCGGTTTGCAGCCAAACATCTGCGGCACAAAGTTACAAACGACATTATTCCTAGATAGCAAAGTTTGATTCATGGTGATCCGGACATGGGTTTGGCTTCATACTACTGCTCCCCCACAAATATCTTTACCTGTTCCGTCCTAAATTATACTCTCTCCGTTATTTTTTATTTGTCGTACTTTAGTTTAAAAATTAACTAGCCGACAACAAATATTCGAGAACATAGATAGTAATACCCAAATTTTAGATAATAAAAGAGAAGAGAATAATATTTTGTGTGATATGGATTCCTATGCATTTTAACATATATAAATGTTCATGTTTAAAGTAATTAACTTAAAAGATGAACTATAAATAAGCTATGCATTCATGCTGGTATTTTGTAATGTTGCATCTGATTTTCCAAAGATATAAAATGAATTCAAAAGTCAAACTGAATTGGAAAACCGAGAGCATAAAAAGAAGAAAAAAAGAAAAAGGAAAATGAAAGGTAAAACACTCGCGTTGGGCCAAAAAACATACTGCTCGCCCCCAATGCTCTCCCCACTCGGCCAGCCCAGTAGACCGTCAGCGCCAACAGGCGGGATGAAAGGGAATTAGGCTTACACCTAGTTCCTAAATAATTTTAGTGGTTGAATTGTCCAACACAAATAATTGGACTAACTAGTTTGCTCTAGTGCATAAGTTTTACAGGTGTAAAAGGTTCACACTTAGCCAATAAAAAGATCAAGTATAGGATTCAACAAAGGAGCAAAGGGACAACCGAAGGCACCTCTGGTCTGGGGCACCGGACTGTCCGGTGTACACCGGACAGTGTCCGGTGCACCAGAGGACTCCAACTCGAACTCGCCACCTTCGGGAATTTCCAGAGGCACTCCGCTATAATTCACCGGACTGTCCGGTGTACACCGGACAGTGTCCGGTGCTCCAAGGAAGAGCGGCCTTCAGAACTCGCCAGCCTCGGGAAAACGCAGCGGCTGCTCCGCTATAATTCACCGGACATGTCCGGTGTACACCGGACTGTCCGGTGAAACAGCAGAGCAACGACTACTTCGCGCCAACGGTTACCTGCAGGCGCATTCAATGCGCGCCAGAAGCGCGCAGAAGTCTGGAACGCCCATACTGGCGCACCGGACATTGAACAGTACATGTCCGGTGTGCACCGGACATCCAGGCGGGCCCAGAAGACAGAAGCTCCAACGGTTGGAATCCAACAGCATTGGTGACGTGGCTGGCGCACCGGACATGTCCGGTGTGCACCGGACTGTCCGGTGCACCATACGACAGACAGCCTCCACCAACGGTCAAGTTTGGTGGTTGGGGCTATAAATACCCCAACCACCCCCACATTCAAGGCATCCAAGTTTTCCAGCTTGCAACCACTATACAAGAGCTAGCATTCATTGCAAAGCACACCAAAAGAGATCAAATCCTCTCCCAACTCCATACAAAGCCTTAGTGACTAGAGAGAGTGATTTGTAGTGTTCATTTGAGCTCTTGCGCTTGGATCGCTTCTTTTCTTTCGCATTCTTTCTTGTGATCAAACACTCACTTGTAATTGAGGCAAGAGACACCAATTGTGTGGTGGTCCTTGCGGGAAGTTTGATTCCCAAGTGATTTGAGAAGAGAAGCTCACTCGGTCTGAGGGACCGTTTGAGAGAGGGAAGGGTTGAAAGAGACCCGGCCTTTGTGGCCTCCTCAACGGGGAGTAGGTTTGCAAGAACCGAACCTCGGTAAAACAAATCCGCGTGTCACACTCTTCATTTGCTTGCGATTTGTTTTGCACCCTCTCTTGCGGACTTGTTTTTATTTCTAACGCTAACCCGGCTTGTAGTTGTGTTTATATTTGTAAATTTCAGTTTCGCCCTATTCACCCCCCCTCTAGGCGACTATCAATTGGTATCAAAGCCCGGTGCTTCATTAGAGCCTAACCGCTCGAAGTGATGTCGGGAGATCACGCCAAGAAGGAGATGGAGACCGGCAAAAAGCCCACTACAAGCCACGGGAGCACTTCATCAGAAGAGTCCCGCACCAAGAGGAAGGAGAAGAAAGACTCCTCCAAAGGGAAGGAGAAGAAGAAGGACTCCTCCAAGGGGGAGGAGAAGAAATCTTCTTCACACAAAGAAAAGAAGGAGAAGTCTTCCTCCCACAAGCCGCAACGGAGTGGGGACAAGAAAAAGAGGATGAGGAAAGTAGTCTACTACGAGACCGATTCTTCATCGACATCCACCTCCGGCTCCGACGCGGCGTCCGTCACTTCTAAACGCCAAGAGCGTAAGAAGTATAGTAAGATTCCCCTACGCTACCCTCGCATTTCTAAACATACACCTTTACTTTCCGTCCCATTAGGCAAACCACCAACTTTTGATGGTGAAGATTATGCTAGGTGGAGTAATTTAATGCGATTTCATCTAACCTCACTCCACAAAAGTATATGGAATGTTGTTGAGTTTGGTGCACAGGTACCATCCGTAGGGGATGAAGACTATGATGAGGATGAGGTGGCCCAAATCGAGCACTTCAACTCTCAAGCAACAACAATACTCCTCGCCTCTCTAAGTAAAGAGGAGTATAACAAAGTGCAAGGGTTGAAGAGCGCCAAGGAGGTTTGGGATGTGCTCAAAACCGCACACGAAGGAGATGAGCTCACAAAGATCACCAAGCGGGAGACGATCGAGGGGGAGCTCGGTCGGTTCCGGCTTCGCAAAGGGGAGGAGCCACAAAACATGTACAACCGGCTCAAGACCTTGGTGAATCAAGTGCGCAACCTCGGGAGCAAAAAATGGGATGACCATGAAATGGTTAAGGTTATTCTAAGATCTCTTATTTTTCTTAACCCCACTCAAGTTCAACTAATTCGTGGCAACCCTAGATATACACTAATGACTCCCGAGGAAGTAATCGGGAATTTTGTAAGTTTTGAGTGCATGATCGAAGGCTCGAGGAAGATCAACGAGCTTGATGATCCCTCCACATCCGAAGCTCAACCCGTCGCATTCAAGGCGACGGAGGAAAAGAAGGAGGAGCCTACATCAAGTAGAACACCCATCGACGCCTCCAAGCTCGACAACGAGGAAATGGCGCTTGTCATCAAAAGCTTTCGCCAAATCCTCAAGCAAAGGAGGGGGAAAGACTATAAGTCCCGCTCCAAGAAGGTTTGCTACAAGTGTGGTAAGCCCGGTCACTTTATAGCTAAATGTCCATTATCAAGTGATAGTGACAGGAGCGACGACAAGAAGGGGAGAAGAAAGGAGAAGAAGAGGTACTATAAGAAGAAGGGTGGCGATGCCCATGTTTGTCGGGAGTAGGACTCCGACGAAAGCTCTAGCGACTCCTCCGACGACGAGGACGCCGCCAACATCGCTGTCACCAAAGGACTTCTCTTCCCCAACGTCGGCCACAAGTGCCTCATGGCAAAGGACGGCAAAAAGAAGAAGGTTAAATCTAAATCCTCCACTAGATATGAATCCTCTAGTGATGATAATGCTAGTGATGAGGAAGATAATTTGCGTACCCTTTTTGCCAACCTTAACATGGAACAAAAAGAAAAATTAAATGAATTGATTAATGCTATTCATGAAAAGGATGACCTTTTGGATTCCCAAGAGGACTTCCTAATTAAAGAAAACAAGAAACATGTTAAGGTTAAGAATGCTTATGCTCTAGAAGTAGAAAAATGTGAAAAATTGTCTAGTGAGCTAAGCACTTGCCATGAGACTATAGACAACCTTAAAAATGAGAATTCTAATTTATTAGCTAAGGTTGATTCTCATGTTTGTAATGTTTCAACTTCCAATCCTAGAGATATTAATGATGATTTGCTTACTAGGATTGAAGAATTGAACACTTCCCTTGCTAGCCTTAGAAATGAAAATGAAAAATTACTCGCTAAGGCTAAAGATTTTGATGTTTGCAATGCTACCGTTTCCGACCTTAGAACTAAGAATGATATATTGCATGCTAAAGTTGTAGAATTAAAATCTTGCAAACCCTCTACATCTACCGTTGAGCACACTTCTATTTGCACTAGATGTAGAGATATTGATGTTAATGCTATTTATGATCACATGACTTTAATTAAGCAACACAATGATCATATAGCAAAACTAGATGCAAAAATTGCCGAGCATAACTTAGAAAATGAAAAATTTAAATTTGCTAGAAGTATGCTCTATAATGGGAGACGCCCTGGCATCAAGGATGGCATTGGCTTCCAAAGGGGAGACAATGTCAAACTTAATGCCCCTCCTAAAAGATTGTCAAACTTTGTCAAGGGCAAGGCTCCCATGCCTCAGGATAACGAGGGTTACATTTTATACCCTGCCGGTTATCCGGAGGACAAAATTAGGAGAATTCATTCTAGGAAGTCTCACTCTGGCCCTAACCATGCTTTTATGTATAAGGGTGAGACATCTAGCTCTAGGCAACCAACCCGTGCTAAGTTGCCTAAGAAGAAAACTCCTAGTGCATCAAATGAACATAGTCTTTCATTTAAAACTTTTGATGCATCTTATGTGTTGACTAACAAATCCGGCAAAGTAGTTGCCAAATATGTTGGGGGCAAGCACAAGGGGTCAAAAACTTGTGTTTGGGTACCCAAAGTTCTTGTATCTAATGCCAAAGGACCCAAAACCATTTGGGTACCTAAAGTCAAGAACTAAACTTGTTTTGTAGGTTTATGCATCCGGGGGCTCAAGTTGGATCATCGACAGCGGGTGCACAAACCACATGACAGGGGAGAAGAAGATGTTCTCCTCCTACGAGAAAAACCAAGATCCTCAACGAGCTATCACATTCGGGGATGGAAATCAAGGTTTGGTCAAAGGATTGGGTAAAATTGCTATATCACCTGACCATTCTATTTCCAATGTTTTTCTTGTAGATTCATTAGATTACAATTTGCTTTCTGTATCTCAATTATGCAAAATGGGCTACAACTGTCTATTCACTGATATAGGTGTCACTGTCTTTAGAAGAAGTGATGATTCAATAGCATTTAAGGGAGTGTTAGAGGGTCAGCTATACTTGGTAGATTTTGATAGAGCTGAACTCGACACTTGCTTAATTGCTAAGACTAACATGGGTTGGCTCTAGCACCGCCGACTAGCCCATGTTGGGATGAAGAATCTTCATAAGCTTCTAAAGGGAGAGCACATTTTAGGACTAACAAATGTTCATTTTGAGAAAGACAGGGTTTGTAGTGCATGCCAAGCAGGAAAGCAAGTTGGTGCCCATCATCCACACAAGAACATCATGACGACCGACAGGCCGCTTGAGCTACTCCACATGGATCTATTCGGCCCGATTGCTTACATAAGCATCGGCGGGAGTAAGTATTGTCTTGTAATAGTGGATGATTATTCTCGCTTCACTTGGGTATTCTTTTTACAGGAAAAATCTCAAATCCAAGAAACCTTAAAGGGATTCTTAAGACGAGCTCAAAACGAGTTTGGCTTAAGGATCAAGAAAATTAGAAGCGACAACGGGATGGAGTTCAAGAACTCTCAAATTGAAGGCTTCCTTGAGGAGGAGGGCATCAAGCACGAGTTCCCTACACGCCACAACAAAATGGTGTAGTGGAGAGGAAGAATAGAACTCTTTTGGACATGGCAAGAACCATGCTTGATGAGTACAAGACTTCGGATCGGTTTTGGGCCGAGGCGGTCAACACCGCCTGCTACGCCATCAACCGATTGTATCTACACCGAATCCTCAAGAAGACATCTTATGAACTCCTAACCGGTAAAAAGCCCAATATTTCATATTTTAGAGTCTTTGGTAGCAAATGCTTTATTCTTGTTAAAAGAGGTAGAAAATCTAAATTTGCTCCTAAGACTGTAGAAGGCTTTTTACTAGGATATGATTCAAACACAAGGGCATATAGAGTCTTTAACAAGTCCACTGGACAAGTTGAAGTTTCTTGTGACGTTGTGTTTGATGAGACTAACGGCTCTCAAGTAGAGCAAGTTGATCTTGATGAGATAGGTATTGAAGAGGCTCCGTGCATCACGCTAAGGAACATGTCCATTGGGGATGTGTGTCCTAAGGAATCCGAAGAGCCTCCAAATGCACAAGATCAACCATCCTTCTCCACGCAAGCATCTCCACCGACTCAAAATGAGGATGAAGCTCAAGTTGATGAAGAAGAAGATCAATCAAATGAGCCACCTCAAGATGACGACATAGATCAAGGGGGAGATGCAAATGATCAAGACAAGGAGGATGAAGAACAAAGGCCGCCACACCCAAGAGTCCACCAAGCAATCCAACGAGATCACCCCGTCGACACCATCCTCGGCGACATTCATAAAGGGGTAACTACTAGATCTCGTATTGCACATTTTTGTGAGCATTACTCTTTTGTTTCCTCTATTGAGCCACACAGGGTAGAGGAAGCACTCCAAGATTCGGATTGGGTGGTGGCGATGCAAGAAGAGCTCAACAACTTCACTAGGAATGAGGTATGGCATTTAGTTCCACGTCCTAATCAAAATGTTGTAGGAACCAAATGGGTCTTCCGCAACAAGCAAGACGAGCATGGTGTGGTGACAAGGAACAAAGCTCGACTTGTGGCCAAGGGATACTCCCAAGTCGAAGGTTTGGATTTCGGTGAAACCTATGCACCCGTAGCTAGGCTTGAGTCAATTCGCATATTATTGGCCTATGCTACTTACCATGGCTTCAAGCTTTACCAAATGGACGTGAAAAGTGCCTTCCTCAATGGACCAATCAAGGAAGAGGTCTATGTTGAGCAACCTCCCGGCTTTGAAGATAGTGAGTACCCTAACCATGTTTACAAACTCTCTAAGGCGCTTTATGGGCTCAAGCAAGCCCCAAGAGCATGGTATGAATGCCTTAGGGATTTTCTCATCACTAATGAATTCAAAGTCGGAAAGGCCGATCCTACTCTATTCACTAAAACTATTGAAAATGACTTGTTTGTATGCCAAATTTATGTTGATGATATTATATTTGGGTCTACTAACGAGTCTACATGTGAAGAATTTAGTAGGATCATGACACAAAAATTCGAGATGTCTATGATGGGGGAGTTGAAGTACTTCTTGGGATTTCAAGTGAAGCAACTCCAAGAGGGCACCTTCATTAGCCAAACGAAATACACTCAAGACATTCTCAACAAGTTTGGGATGAAGGATGCCAAACCCATCAAGACACCCATGGGAACTAATGGGCATCTCGACCTCGACACGGGAGGTAAGTCCGTGGATCAAAAGGTATACAGGTCGATGATAGGTTCTTTACTTTATTTATGTGCATCTCGACCGGATATTATGCTTTCCGTATGCATGTGTGCAAGATTCCAAGCCGACCCTAAAGAAGCTCACCTTATGGCCGTGAAACGAATCTTGAGATATTTGGCTTACACTCCTAAGTTTGGGCTTTGGTACCCTAGGGGATCCACATTTGATTTGATTGGTTATTCGGATGCCGATTGGGCAGGGTGTAAAATCAATAGAAAGAGCACATCGGGGACTTGCCAGTTCTTGGGAAGATCCTTGGTGTCTTGGGCTTCAAAGAAGCAAAATTCGGTCGCTCTTTCCACCGCCGAAGCCGAGTACATTGCCGCAGGCCATTGTTGCGCGCAATTGCTTTGGATGAGGCAAACCCTGCGGGACTACGGTTACAAATTAACCAAAGTCCCTTTGCTATGTGATAATGAGAGTGCAATCAAGATGGCGGATAATCCCGTCGAGCATAGCCGCACTAAACACATAGCCATTCGGTATCATTTTCTTAGGGATCACCAACAAAAGGGAGATATCGAGATTTCTTACATTAATACTAAAGATCAATTAGCCGATATCTTTACCAAGCCCCTTGATGAACAATCTTTTAACAAACTTAGGCATGAGCTCAATATTCTTGATTCTCGCAACTTCTTTTGTTGATTTGCACATATAGCTCATTTTATATACCTTTGATCATGTCTCATTCATATGCTATGACTAATGTGTTTTTCAAGTTGATTTCAAACCAAGTCATAGGTGTATTGAAAGGAAATTGGAGTCTTCGGCGAAGACAAAGGCTTCCACTCCATAACTCATCCTTCGCCGTCACTCCGTGCAACTCTCCATTTTTGGGGAGAAAGCATGAGCACCAAGCAAAAGGACTCCATCTTTGGTATAATCTTCACTCATTTATTTATGACCAAAAGAGAAGAAAGTAATGCAAGGGCTCTAATGGTTCCGTTTTTGGCGATTCATGCCAAAGGGGGAGAGAATATGAGCCCAAAGCAAAAGGACCGCACCCACCACCACCAATTTCAAAAACTTAGTGTTTCAAAGAGTATTTTTCAATTGGTATCTCATTGTGTTCAAAAGGGGGAGAAAGCAGTATTTCAAAAATTGTATATCAAAAACCCTCTTGAACACTAAGAGGAGAATCTCATTTAGGGGGAGTTTTGTTTAGTCAAAGGAAAAGCATTTGAAACAGGGGGAGAAAATTTCAAATCTTGAAAATGCTTTGCAAAATCTTATTCATTTACCTTTGACTATTTGCAAAAGAACTTTGAAAAGGATTTACAAAAGAATTTGCAAAAACAAAACATGTGGTGCAAGCGTAGTCCAAAATGTTAAAAACGAAGAAACAATCCATGCATATCTTGTAAGTATTAATATTGGCTCAATTCCAAGCAACCTTTGCACTTACATTATGCAAACTAGTTCAATTATGCACTTCTATATTTGCTTTGGTTTGTGTTGGCATCAATCACCAAAAAGGGGGAGATTGAAAGGGAATTAGGCTTACACCTAGTTCCTAAATAATTTTGGTGGTTGAATTGCCCAACACAAATAATTGGACTAACTAGTTTGCTCTAGTGCATAAGTTTTACAGGTGTAAAAGGTTCACACTTAGCCAATAAAAAGATCAAGTATAGGATTCAACAAAGGAGCAAAGGGACAACCGAAGGCACCTCTGGTCTGGGGCACCGGACTGTCCGGTGTACACCGGACAGTGTCCGGTGCACCAGAGGACTCCAACTCGAACTCGCCACCTTCGGGAATTTCCAGAGGCACTCCGCTATAATTCACCGGACTGTCCGGTGCTCCAAGGAAGAGCGGCCTTCGGAACTCGCCAGCCTCGGGAAAACGCAGCGGCTGCTCCGCTATAATTCGCCGGACATGTCCGGTGTACACCGGACTGTCCGGTGAACCAGCAGAGCAACGGCTACTTCGCGCCAACGGTCACCTGCAGGCGCATTCAATGCGCGCCAGAAGCGCGCAGAAGTCAGGAACGCCCATACTGGCGCACCGGACATTGAACAGTACATGTCCGGTGTGCACCGGACATCCAGGCGGGCCCAGAAGACAGAAGCTCCAACGGTTGGAATCCAACGGCATTGGTGACGTGGCTGGCGCACCGGACATGTCCGGTGTGCACCGGACTGTCCGGTGCACCATACGACAGACAGCCTCCACCAACGGTCAAGTTTGGTGGTTGGGGCTATAAATACCCCAACCACCCCACATTCAAGGCATCCAAGTTTTCCAGCTTCCAACCACTATACAAGAGCTAGCATTCATTGCAAAGCACACCAAAAGAGATCAAATCCTCTCCCAACTCCATACAAAGCCTTAGTGACTAGAGAGAGTGATTTGTAGTGTTCATTTGAGCTCTTGCGCTTGGATCGCTTCTTTTCTTTCGCATTCTTTCTTGTGATCAAACACTCACTTGTAATTGAGGCAAGAGACACCAATTGTGTGGTGGTCCTTGCGGGAAGTTTGATTCCTAAGTGATTTGAGAAGAGAAGCTCACTCGGTCCGAGGGACCGTTTGAGAGAGGGACGGGTTGAAAGAGACCCGGCCTTTGTGGCCTCCTCAACGGGGAGTAGGTTTGCAAGAACCGAACCTCGGTAAAACAAATCCGCGTGTCACACTCTTCATTTGCTTGCGATTTGTTTTGCACCCTCTCTTGCGGACTTGTTTTTATTTCTAACGCTAACCCGGCTTGTAGTTGTGTTTATATTTGTAAATTTCAGTTTCGCCCTATTCACCCCCCCTCTAGGCGACTATCACGGGACCCACCTATCAGACGTCCTCCACACGCGTCTCTTTCCGTTGGCTCACTGCCACATGGGACCCGTGCGCCAGTGCGGTGTCCGCCTCACATGACTGCAGTCCCTAAGCTGTTGTATTGCGGGCCCCTCCTCGCAGCCTCCTCTCCCTACTGCGCAACCGACTTGCTGACCGCATGTGGGCCCCACGACCCAGAACCGTCTCCTAGCTCTTGGTCGTTGTAACGGCCTCCGTAACAAACTCCGGTGATCTCGAGGCCGCTGCGGACACTACGCGCTCGCCTTCTCTACTAACTATTAAGGGGGCAGTGTAGACTGCCCCCGCTCCCGCAACGCCCGCGCGCTAGCTCCCGCACGCGCCAGCAACTGCCTCCCGCGCGTGCCGCCAGCCATGGATTCCGCACGCTCGCGCCGCGGATTCGGCACGACCGCCATGGATTCCGCTCCCACGCAGCCAGCCATGGCGTGGCTCGGCCGCCTCCCTACCGCGGAACAACAGCGCCAGCAACCGCAACGCCCGCGCTCCAGCAACACGCCGCTTCCGCACGCGCCAGCTCCCACAATGCCCGCGCTCCAGCAACCCGCCGCTCCCGCACGCGCCAGCAACTGCCTCTCGCGCGCGCGGCCAGCCATGGCTTCCGCACGGCCGCCGCGGATTCCGCTCCCATGCAGCCAGCCATGGTTGATGCAAGAAGCTCTTTTTGATCTTGGGCGAGCAGGAGAGGGGGAGAGGAGGCCAAAGACACAGCCGCGAAAGCCAAAGTCATCCAATCCGGCCCCTTCTACCGGTCGCACCTTGTTTCTTAGGTCGCCTTGCTGTTACCACTTCCACACTCGCCTCAGATCCACGATTTCGCTTCACAGCCATGAGCTCGCTTCCCAGATACATCTTTGTTTGCTTGAATTTCGTTTTTTGGGATCAAAGAGGTAGTTTTGGCCGGAAAAACTAGCTCATGGTTGTGTCCTGTTATTCTCGATGCGGTTGTTGTGCCTCGCAGGTGTTGCCCGCCGGTGTGGATCGGTGCTCTATGACGCACTCTGCTTGTAGTCTTCTTGCTGTGGCGAGGTGGAGATGGGGTGGTCAGGGACAAGTTCCAGCTAGGGACGGCGAGGGCGCTCAGCCTCTCGGTGGTGTCCTCCGTCTCCATCGTCATCTTCAATAAGGCTCTCATGACCTCCCTTGGCTTCAACTTTGGTATGAGATCCGATCTTGTCTCAGATGCTTGGCTCTTTCCCATCTAGCTATTGTTTGGCCATCAGATGCTTCTGCTCCATGTTTTTACTTGTATGTTGTTTGTTGAGTACTTGAGTCGTGAGGCCAAGATTAGTCTAGGCGGATTCAAGGACCAGTGGGTTGCTGCACAAGCGCATAGCGGCTTTGTGCTGTGAATTTGGTATGAGGAGATTGGTGCTGCTAGAGACGTCACAGTTTCAGGGGCAAGCCTAGATTGGTTCGTGTCTCCAGGGGAGGAATATTTGTGGATCAAAAATTTGGTGCCGTGAGGGAAACTAAGTGAGTTTTGAGTTCATATGATAGGGCTAAGATGACTTACTTGACCACCCTACCTGTGTGGTCACCCATGGACATCGAGATGTACCAACAGGCGCCATGACCGCCGCCCGTCGACGTCGAGATGTGCGAGCATCGGTCGCAGCCATGGCCCCTCAGGGTGGTTGTGTCTGTCCCGGTGACTCACATAAGGATGGTGGTGGCGCCGCCGAACGGTGAGTTTGTCAACTTCACTGTGGAGTGCGACTGGATGCTCGTCGGCAAGTCCTATGTGCCCGGGCTATCCACCAATCATGCGAGGAGGAGGTTGGATGCCAAGGAGATTGTCCATTTCGCCTTTCCTTTATAAGAGAAGATCTATGACGGGTTAAAGATGACTGCGAAGAAGGCGCTAGCTCTAGCATAGATTGTTCGCTTCTCCACCAAATGAGCTGGAGAGGTTTTACTCAAATCATCTTATGATGTGCGTTTACTCTTGAATATTGTTCAAGCGAATGAATTCTTTGTTCGAATTTGCTCTGTCTCATTCTCTATGATGTGGTTGTAGATTGGGAAGCTGCCCCCAAAGTGAACGCAATGCCTTGTCCCGCTTGTCAACTCGTCCAAGGTGAATTTGCATGTTATTTTCCATAGCCCTGATGTTTAGAGAATTTTTGCAGTTGATTTTTGAATAGTTGTTGTTTGTAGTATCCTTTTTTCTTGGAATTTGGGGGTTTCTTGGAATTTGGGGGTTTTATAGTTAGTTCACAAATATAGTTCTTCACATAATCTGATCACCATTCAGATAATTCAATTTTCTTCTTGTTAGCCTATAATGTTAATCTTGTAGCTAACTATCGACTCTTATCTATTTTTGTCCATTGATGATTAATACTTACTATTGTAATACCCATGATATGATGCCTAATTATCTCATTGTTTTTTTGTTCTCTTGTGAATTCAGCTGATGCGGTATTAGTGTATCCAACACCAAAACCTTAGAGGAGTAGGAGAACTGAACTTCTAACAGGGTTGAAATTCATCTCTTGGGCAACCAAAGACATTTAAGCACTCCTGCCCCTGATAATGTGACATGAGAATTGGCTTGTAGTTTCTGAAAATTCTACAACCCTTCTGTAATGGTGGATATATTCAAGGCATACCTAGGAGTGCTGCTGGCAAAAGAATCAAAGGAGAATATGGACCAAACTGAAGGCTTATTTCAGGTATTCAACTTTGATTCTTATGTTTCATATTTATTGGTTCAGTATTTTGTTTAAGTGCGTTTCCTTGAAGCTTAAAAACCTATTTATTACACTTAAGGAACTAAAGTCTCTTCTCAACCTATCATATTGTGCTATTTTTTAATCAAGAAAAATGAGTACCCCAATAAACCACCAAAATTTTATGACGTTACAAATAACTCAAAGGAGAGACCAGATGTTTGGATTGAGAGCCCTGATAAGTAAGTTTTTTAATTCTTTGGTTGAGAGCCATTTTCTTAGATACAGGAAACACATGATATGCTATATCACTAATTATATTTTTAGGTCAGTCATAATATCTGTAACAAGTGACATTCGTACAATCAAGTATGAGATATTTGATTTAAAGAATCAAACACTTATATGTAGTGTAGTTCAGTCTTTAAAAGAATTAATGCTTGGGAATGATTTCTCTTATGCAATTAGCTGGTGTATTTTCTCTTCTAACTAACTTTTAACTTCTTTCAACCTTCTACGAGTATTTGCTGCTCCATATTGTTTGAGGTTCCTCTGCATTCAAAGAGTGAGATATGACAAGCCATGGCATGAGTGCCTTGATGTGCATGGTAATTGTTTTTTCTTATACTTAATATTATGTGTTTGTATTCTTAGTTCTTTTAGTAGCTTACAATAAGCAACATCCCTCGTGATGCCCTAATCTAGGTTATCTGTACTAACTATTAAGACGGCAGTGTAGACTGCCCCCGCCAATCCACCTTCGCCGCAAACGCCCGCACGCCCGCGAGCGATTCGCGCAAACCCCGACAGCCGCCAATCGCAAGCCGCGACCCGTACGCCGCGAACCCCGCCCGCCATCCCGCCGCCAACCGCAAGGCGCGACCCCGTTAGCCATCCCACTGCCAACCGCAAGGCGCGACCGCCACGAACCGCACTTGGGCTAGGAGGACGGTTCGTCTGAGGTAGAGGTAGGAGGACGGTTCTAAATCATGACTTCAAAGGGCCATCATATTTTCCTTCATTTCTTGTTGACTCGATGTTACTAAAGCAATAAGCAGCCTTTGCATCTCTGATTCTATTGTTTTTATTTCAGACTGGTCTTCGGAAAGGTTCTAAATCTTTTGATGAAGCCCAAGCAGCAGGATTCACCAAAGAGAGTTGAACTTTGGGTGATATATGGGAGACTGTACCAAGCAGTGATCCTGTTTTGCTACTAATATCTGATTCTGCTCAGGTTTGCTTCTTCATTGTATGTGTTCATAAGCTTTGCACTTTCTATTGATCATTCCTGTCAAATCCCAGTGAGAAACTTATTTTCATTAAACGAGTCACTTAGCTGTGTAAAGCAAATACAGTTTTTCGTTAGGATCAAACTGCAGTGTGTGGTACAGTCCTAAGCATGGGTAGTAAATTCAAGATCTTTAAGATCAGGACGAACTAAAACAGATGCATGGTTGAGAAATTCCTGTGATAAATTAAAATTGCCAAATTTTAAATTCTTGCATCCAAACCAAGCCTAACTAAAACTACTACTTGCTGAAAACATTATCCCTTGTTCTCTCAAGGGATTTTGGATGTTTTTGCTTGTAGGTAAATGCTCATTGTTCCAGTTTGTATGCTTTTAAGTTTCTTCACTTGAATGAGCTAAAGTATACCTTGTTAATTGCTTTTATAGCCTGCTTAAGGAAAAACTATGCAAAGAAAATGCACAAATCTTAAAGCATAAATAATAACCATCACTTACTTTTAGTACGAAGTTGTTACATAATACCTATAGAATCATAATTCTCTGGTACAAGGCTGAGAATAGTGATCATGTAAGAATCTAAATTCTAAAAGCATTGGAATCCTTATGCCTTGGTTTTATTCTCCCTACTTGTTTGCAACTTGTAATTTTTCTCGATATAATCTCTGTAGCTGAATTGAAGTATCTATTTTCACCATGCCTAAGCTATTCCTGATCAGTGACCATGCTTTATTTATTGTAGTTGGACGACCATCACCCAGCTAGCTCACCATGGAATGCTTTTCGTCCCAATTGGCTACACCTTTGGTTCAGGCATGTTTGACATGGATGGTATCAGAGGAGGCAACCCTTATAGCGCGGGGGTATTTGCTGGCGATGGCAGCAGACAACCCAGTGAGACTGAACTTGCCCTTGCAGAGCACCAGGGCAAGTACATGGCCTCCATAGTGAAAAAGCTAGCTCTCCATGCTTGAGACAGCCACCCCTGTGCAGTAGAAGTCACATGGTCACCTTCCTCCGGTGCTCGGCTTCTCCTATTGTTTCCGGATACATCCAGCCCGTCGTATATGTGCACAGCTTGCCCTATCGTTTGTGAAAGTAGCCACCCCTAAATTAAGGTTCATTTGTACATTGTCGGCATATTCATATTGTTGTCCATTTGAGGAATAAGAGTGTCATAATAAACATCATATGTCATATTGGTTTTGGTGTTTGTTTTGTTGCACGGAACTGTTCTTATACTATAAAAGAAGAGTAATTTTGTTCTCATGTTTTTCTTGTCTGCTTCAATGTACCTATGGGTGTGTGAAGCTGCTATATTAGAGTTACTTTTTGTCTAAAGTCTGAACAATTTCAAAGAATCTGAATATCTGAAGTTTCATGTATAGGGTAGAACATTGCTTGGTTATACCCGTAATTTTGATCTGATTTGTTTTTTTAGATAAAAAAAGTGAAGCAGTCTGTTGATATTTGATACTCTGCTCTGGCAATCAGTCCTGGTTTTATTGTCAGGAACAAAGTAGTAGAATTGAATTTGGCTTGTTTGCTCTTGCTAGGTGAAAAACAAGAAGATGGAAAATACAAGCACACTGTGGATCTCCTGAAAACAACATTTGAGCTAAGAGCGAATTCTGTACAGCGGGAGCTAGAGCTCCAAAAATTATGGGACGATAATCAGGTTCTGAAAAGGGTTTCTGAAAGGAACAGTGGGGTGAGTTGATATATTTAAGTATGTAACTTTAAATTATTATACACTAACATTTTATTAAATAATTCGTATGTCGTTGCAACGCGCGGGTACGAGACTTTATGCATATGTTTTTTGCATTGAAAATATATTTTCTTCAAGTTTGCGATTATGCTACATTTTTCTGCTTTTACTTCGACTATATGTCTATGTGCCACCAAAAAAATCGTGTTTCATCGACTTATGATGAGCCCGCTCAATTGTTTCTTGAATATACTTTTTTGTAAAACCAAATTGAATTTTACAAGGTGGAATATTGATTAGAAAAAAGTGGGATGCTGACCGAAAAAGCGCTACTCGCTTGTATGAACTAGCTGGTCGATGATTTTGTTTCTCATCCTTTTTATTTGTTGACATCCGTTTGTTCATTGGGGAGCACATATGTAGAATGATGATTAATGTTTATGCATATTAATGGATTTTATTATAATATGTTGTCGCCGTAACAACGTACGGGCATACAGTTAGTAAGGATATAAGACCAGTGGTTCGCCAAGGCGCTTAGGGTCTGGGGGAGGCCTCGGCAAGCATGTAGATCAACCAGGAGCAAGGGAATCCCTCACCATCATCGCACGACACCACAGATCCGCCCCTCATTGAGAACGCAAGCGTAAGCGCTGTCAACTGCAGTGAGAACCCTCCCCGAACCTTCGCTTTACCGTCTGCTACATGTCGCACCCTTCGGCTTGAAAATAAAGCATGGGAACGTGGCTCGGGTTTCCCGGCGATGGCGCCCCTAAGGGCGTACGAGCGTCGTCATCCTGGACCATCGAAGATGAGAGGGGGGAGTCTCGAGCCATTGATCTTCTTGTATGCGGCTCCGATTAGATCACTAAAATACCTCTTCGAGATATTGAAATCTGGTTGTAGCATCAAGATCGGGCGGTGGTGATATTATACTCGTTCGCTATCTAATGGAGTCTGTTGATCTACGGATGGATGGCTCTGATCAATCCCTCATTAAAGTCGTTGTGGCAGATATGCTAAAGAGCCCTTGGGATTTATAACATTTAACCCATAGTCCTCCCACGTGTAAGAATCCTAACAAAATAGCCTTAGAATTCCCAGGTTTGACCCTAAGTTATTGAAAATTATCAACCGCGGCTCAGGAATTTGGATAATTATGAAATTAAATATAGAAAATGATTTCTAAGTATAAAATAATTCCAGAAAACTTAGAAAATCCATAACTCCTATGTATTAACTCTGATTTGATCCATTCAAGTTGTGTTAGCTTCGTAATAATATTGTCTACACTTTAGTAACATTATTTTATCATGCAACATGTTTTCAAAAAAATAAGTAAACTACTTTGTTTAACCTATGTTTATGGGATTCACTTTTCTAATCTAAAATAGTATTTAAATTTGATCCATCTATAATTTGACTAAAATATGGTTTCTAATCAAGTTATAACTCAGACTAAAGTTGAACAAAGTTAGTTATATCTTTTCTCACATGATTTATGTTAATTAACAGGGAATATACTTTTATTATTTAATCACCTAAAACTTCAGAAAACCATATCTTTTCAACCATAGCTCTGATTTAGTGGTTCTCGAACCTACGGTTTTGTCGGCGTTTCGAGACCGGGGGGGTCCCTAAGCCGACGAGTGAGTGTGCCGCGTGCCCCAGCCCAGATGGGTCGAGCGCGTGGGCGAGCGCGAAGGGGGGAAAGGAGCGAGGAGGGCGGAGTTCGGCGAGAGAGAGAGAGAGAGGTGGGAATCCCGCGGCCTTCGTGTTCGTCCCGCGCCCAGGTCGGGTGCGCTTGCAGTAGGGGGTTACAAGCGTCCACGCGGGTGAGGGAAGCGAGCGGCCCCGAGAGAGCGCCTGTCTCGTCCTCGTCCCCGCGCAGCCAACCTTCTCTAAGAAGGCCCTGGTCCTTCCTTTTATAGGCGTAATGAGAGGATCCAGGTGTACAATGGGGGTGTAGCAGAGTGCTACGTGTCTAGCGGGGGAGAGCTAGCGCCCTGGGTACATGCCAATGTGGCAGCCGGAGAGATCTTGGCACCCAGCTGGTGTGGTGTCGTGGCTGTCGGAGAAGCAACGGAGCCTGGCGGAGGGACAGCTGTCGGAGTGGTTGTGTCCTTGCTGACGTCCCCCTGCTTCCGTAAGAGAGCTGAGAGCCGCTGTCGTCACAGGGCATGCGGGGCGCCATCATTGCCTATCTGGCGGAGCTAGCCAGATGGGACACCGGTCTTGTTCTCTGCGGCCCGAGTCGGCTCGGGGCAGGGTGATGATGGCGCTTCCTGTTGACGTGGCTGGCCTGTGCCCTAGGTTGGGCGACGTGGAGGCTCCTCCGAAGTCGAGGTCGAGTCTGTCCTTCATGGCCGAGGCCGAGTCCGAGCCCTTGGGTCGGGCGAGGCGGAGGTCGTCGGCAGAGGCCAGGGCGGTATCCGAGCCCTGGGGTCGGGTGGAGCAGAGTTCGCCGTCTTTCGAGCCTTAGCCCGAGTCCGAGCCCTGGGTCGGGCGGAGCGGAGTTCGCCGTCTTCCGGGTCTTAGCCCGAGTCCGAGCCCTGGGTCGGGCGGAGCGGAGTTCACCGTCTTCCGGGGCTGAGCCCGAGTCCGAGCCCTGGGTCGGGCGGAGCGGAGTTCGCCGTCTTCCGGGTCTTAGCCCGAGTCCGAGCCCTGGGTCGGGCGGAGCGGAGTTCGTCGTCTTCCGGTTCTTAGCCCGTGTCCGAGCCCTGGGTCGGGCGGAGCGGAGTTCGCCGTCTTCCGGGTCTTAGCCCGTGTCCGAGCCCTGGGTCGGGCGGAGCGGAGTTCGCCGTCTTCCGGGTCTGAGCCCGAGTCCGAGCCCTGGGTCGGGCGGAGTAGAGTTCGCCGTCTTCTGGGGCTGAGCCCGAGTCCGAGCCCTGGGTCGGGCGGCGCTTCCTACGGCGCCTTTGGCAGGGCCTGGCTTCCTTTGTCGTTAAATGCTCCTGCGGCTCGGTCGGTCGGCGCGACGATTTAGTCAGGGTTGCTTCTTGGCGAAGGCAAGGCCTCGGGCGAGCCGGAGATGTGTCCGCCGTTTAAAAGGGGGGCCTCGAGCGAGGCGGAAACCCCTCGGGGTCGGTTGCCCTTGCCTGAGGCTAGGCTCGGGCGAGGCATGATCGAGTCGCTCGTATGGACTGATCCCTGACTTAATCGTACCCATCAGGCCTTTGCAGCTTTATGCTGATGGGGGTTACCAGCTGAGAATTAGGCGTCTTGAGGGTACCCCTAATTATGGTCCCCGACAGTAGCCCCCGAGCCTCGAAGGGAGTGTTAGCACTCGCTTGGAGGCTTCCGTCGCACTTTTTTGCAAGGGGACCAGCCTTTCTCGGTTGCATTTTGTTCCGGTGGGTGCGCGAGCGCACCCGCCGGGTGTAGCCCCCGAGGTCTCGGAGGAGTGGTTTCACTCCTTCGAGGTCTTAATGCCTTGCGTAATGCTTCGGCTGGTCTGGTTGTTCCCTCATGCGAGCTGGCCGTAGCCCGGGTGTACGGTCGGGGCCCAAGTTCTCGGGCTGGTATGTTGACGCTGTCAACGGTTTGACCGGAGCCGGGTTTGCGAGAGCAGCCCCCGAGCCTCTGCACAGGGCGAGAGGGCGATCAGGGACAGACTCGGCTTTTTTACATACGCCCCTACGTCGCCTTTCCGCAAGGAGGAGGGGGGAGAGCGCCATGCTACCCTCGATGGGCACCGAACATGGTGTCTCCGGTGAGCTGCAAGCGGGTAATCCGAGTGGACGTTCGTGCCCCGTTCGTTGGGGGTCGGCTAGGGGCCCAGAGGCACGCCCAAAAGTACCTGCGGGTGATCTGCCGGACCCGGTCCCCTGGCGACGGGGTCCGAGGGCTCGATGCCTCCCTCCGATGGGATTCCGTTACAAGATCGCTCCCGCTGGTCTCGGAAATGTCCTAGGGTACCTCGGGAGCGCAGCCCGAGCCTTGGTTATGTATCGAACGTACCCCTGGTCATCCCTCGCTCGGCGTCTGAGGTGGTTGTGAACCCTTCGGGGGCCAGCCTTCGAACCCCTGATCAGTAATGGGCGCGGAGCCCGAGTAGCCTGAGGCGGCCGTGGAACCCTTCGGGGGGCCGGCCTTCGAACCTCTGACCAGTAGTGGGTGTAGGGCCCACGCGACCTGAGGCGGCTGTTGAACCCTTCGGGGGGCCAGCCTTCGAACCCCTGATCAGTAAGAAGGCTCGGAGCCTGGTTCCTTCACGAGGAAGGATCCCTTTCGGGGTATCCCCCTTTCCCGGTCCCTGTTGCAAGAGATAGAGAAAGAGGAAAAAAGGAAAAGGATTCGAAATCGAACGACGTGGCGTACCTTTTCTGGCGCGGTTATTACGGCGAAGGCGAAGCGTCGCCTGCTTCTCCTGCCAGAGGCGCCGCCTGTCCCACCGCGGAGTTAATGTGACGGGGCGAGTAGTTGGCGGGGCAGCCGTTGCACGTGCGCGAGCCGTTTGAGGAACGGCCGTTTCGCTTCGCGTTTTTGAATCCCGCGTCCGGTCCTGGCGGAACGTTGAAACCGTCCTCGCCTTGGTCTTTATATACCCTGGAGAGGGGCCGGTGACGGTTCTTTGCTCCGCTTCCTGCCTGCCCCTTAGGTTTTCGCAACCCAAGAGATCTAGCCAGAGAAGAGAGAACCGCCCTTCCTGCCCTTCGCGCCGCCATCCCTTTTAGCTTGGTGATGGCTGAGCGAGTGACCATCATTCCGCCGCGCGATCCATGGCCCCTTTCCACGGTGACGGCGAGCGACCTGGAAGATCTGGTCGGTGAGGGTTTGCTCCGTCCCCTCACTGACAAGCAGCGACCGGAATGGATTCCTCCCGCGGGTGGAGCCGCTCCGTCCCCACCGCCGGGGTACATCGTGAGCTTCATCTCCTTCCACGAGTGGGGATTCGGCGTGCCGGCGGGCCGCTTCATGCGGGCGATCCTGTGCCACTATGGGGTGGAGTTGCATAACCTCACACCTAACTCCATCTCGCAGGCCGCCGTCTTCGTTGCGGTATGTGAGGGGTACTTGGGGATCGCCCCCCATTGGGATTTGTGGACCCATTTCTTTTGCGCGGAGCTTTTTGCCTCGCCGACGGGGGAGAGGAAAGTCCGTGCAGCGGTGCGGGCCGGCGGCTGTACCCTTCAGCTGAGGCAGTCGCGGGCGTCGCTGTACATTCCTGCCATCCTCGCGTCCTCGAACAAGGGGTGGCAGCGCCGGTGGTTCTACCTCCGGAACGACGGCGAGTTGCTCCCGCCGTTCTCCCAGCGAGTAGTCACCGCTGCCACCGACGCCTGGCGCCACGGGACCCCGCACGAGAGGCAGAAGAACCTCGAGCCACTCCTCCAGGCCTTGGAGGCGTTACGGGAAGGGGGACTCACCGCTGCGGGAGTGATTGCCGCCATCCACCGTCGGAGGGTGCTTCCCTTAGCGGAGCGGCGACTGTCGCTTTGGGAGATGACCCCGGAGGCCGACTGGGAGGGCTCGCGGATGTCCCTTGATCCTCTTCCCTTCGACGCCCTCCAATGGCGGGTGTCGGCTGCAATGGGGAAGCCGGACTCCCACGCCTTCTCCCAACTTCGGATGCGCCCCGACCAGGGGTGCGTAACTCTGGTGAGTGTTCGCTCCTTCCTTCTTCATACATCGGGTTGCTCCTGGTTCTTACGATTGGGTTTCTTTCCCCCCTTCTTTAGGAGGTGGGGTGGCACAAGCCCTCCCTGCCACGGGTCCCGGAGGACGCGGTGGGCCGAGCAGCGCGGCGGGTCGCCACGGAGGAGAAGAAGAAGAAGAAGGACGCGGAGAAGGCCCGGGCCCGCGAGCGGAGGCGGGCTCGGGACGCCTTGGAGAAGCGCCGTCTCCAGCAGGAGAGGGAAGGACTCCCAAGGGAGCCGTCGCCGGAGACACCCGACGACGATGATGACGACGACGATGATGAGGAGGACGACGACATGGCCGCCCGTCTCGGCCTTAGCCCCGGCTTGGGGTGTGGCCAGGAGCCGTCGAGCCAGCCCCCGAGCGGGCCGACACCGTCAGTCCCCGGAGTTGGGGCGTCGGGGTCTTGGCCCGAGGCACGGGAGCGACCCGAGAGGTCACCTGACCCCTCGGCTGGAGGAGCTGAGGTGGCTGCGGAGGGCCAGGTCGGGGCGTCTGCTCCCCAGGGGCCGCCGCTCGTACCGGCAGCGCATGGGGGTGACCCTCAAGTTATCGCGACCGTGCCCGGGCCATCTGCTCCCCGGGCGTCCAAAGCAAGGGTGGCGCCAAAGTTGCCGGCGAAGCGGACCTCGGCGGCTGTTTCGGGAGCCGGGATCCAAGAAACCTCCCCCAAGGCGCGGTGGATCATGGCCCGAAGTGGGTAAGTACCTCGGAATGTCTTTGTCCTGGCTTCCCATTCATAGGCCTCGGCCGTGATTTTCCCTTTCTCTTTTTTTTTATTTTTATTTAGCAAGCGAAGCCATGGCCAGACCGACCTGGCACCCCGGAAGGCCCTTAAGGCGTCGGTCTGTGCGGCCAGCGCCGCCCCGAGCCTTGTCGTTCAGCCGACCCTTTCGCAGGGCGTTTCACCGCAGGGGGCTCGGGCGTCGCCTGTCTTTGGGGAGCAGGTTCCCGAGGCGGGCTCTTCTGCCGAGGCGGCCATCGTGATAGGGGAGGCGGCTGGCGCCGACGTGGTCCCGAGCCCGCTTGTCGTGCCGGCCATGCTGGTGCCTGTCGCCACCGAAGTCGCCGCCGTCCCAGTCGGAGATCGACCGGTTGCTGCCAGCGTCGGGATGGCTGATGCGTCGGCGCCCAGTGCCTCGGAAGAGGTGGGCGTGGACGCGCGATCCGTCCAGCCGGGCGGCAGCCTCATCGCTGTGCGGCGGAGCCCCGAGGCCCGGCGCCAGTTGCTCCGATTCCGGACCCGCGAGGCCTCGGACCCTGTTTTCGTCCTCGACGATGAACAGGAGGACCAGTCCTGGGATGAACTCCGCGAGCGTGCTGAAGCAGCGGTGGGGTCGCTCCGGTCGTCGCTGGAGGTCCTCTGCGGGGACGTCCCCAAAATCCTCCAGGTAACGGTTTCAGGCATACCTTTTCCTTTCTGTGAGCGAGGCGTTCGTCGTGACGCCCTGTTTCCTTCCCCCAGGATCTGACGGATCGGAGCGCCGCCAAGTCGTCGTTCATCCGCCGCGAGGTCGATGTCTGGGGCTCGCTGCGATCCCTGAGGACCTCGCTCGCCGGGGCCACCGCGCGCCTTTCTCAGCAGGATGCCAAGGTAGCGGACCTCCAGTTGCTCTGCGCTGACCTGAGAGCAGAGGCGGCAGCAGCGCGTGCGAAGGCGCAGCGGCAGCGGTCGGAGTTCGTTCAGGTCGTCGAGGAGCGGGACCAGTCTCGGGGCCGGGCTGCCGAGGCCGAAAGCCGGGCTGAGACCCTCGCGGCCGACCTAGCCGCAGCCCAAGTCGCGGCCTTGGAGCAGCGTGCCCGAGCCGGAGGTACGCCTTGGCCGTCCCTGGTTCTTGTTCTTGTCTGTTTCTTCTGCTTGTGCTTGAGGTCTTTCTTCTGGTTGTTCGCAGAGCTCGAGTCCGCCCTTGACGAGTCCGCCAAGGCGCTCGCCGAGGCGCTCGCCGGAGCTGCCGAGCAGAGGGAGGCTAACCTCGCGGCCATGTTCGAGGCCGTCTCGGACGTTTATCAGGCCCTTGGCTCCAGCGACGTCCCTTCAGGAAGCTCCCCTCAAAGCCGCCTTCAAGCCTTGGGTGATCACGCGCGCGGCAAGGTCCGCGAGGCGCTACACCACGGCGTCAGGCGGGCCTTCGCCGTGCTTGCTTCCCATTACGTTGTGGACCTGGAACGGGTCAGTGAGGGGTATTGTCTTCCCGACGAAGACGAAGCTGCCCTGGCAGAAGTTCAGCGGCTCGACGCGGTCGCCTCGGGTCCGAGCGCGGCGCTGGCGACCACCTTCGAGGCGGAGATCCTTCCCCCTGCGCCGTCGCCGGAAGCTGAGGTGGACCTTACCGACGGTGGGGACGGAACTGAGGGCGCGGCTCCTTCCCAAGGCGGCGCCTAACTCTTTGTTGGAACAGTTTCTGTTGGATGTGCGTCTTACCACGGCCGCTGAGGCCTGAACACTTTGTTTTTCTTGCATGAAGTCGTACTCTCCTTTCTTTTAATTTGTGTGTCCGGCCTAGCTTGTCAATAATAGGGTGGCTTCCCGAGTTGGGTCATTTTTCGTGGCAGGTGATGAGTGAGGTGTCCCTAACCCGGAGGCATAGGAGTTCCTCGGCTCAGTCGGCCTCGCCACTTACATGTACCCACGTTCGCTCCTCGGGACCCTGCTTCTGACATAGCCGGAAGAACGCAAAAGCCCCTTTTGGATCGAAAATTTTTGATGCGGAAAAGTACACCTAATCTCGACGCAGAGGGGTTCCCCCTTTTTTAGCCCCCGAGGGAGGGTCGGGCTCTGCCGAGGCGAGGCCGACCCTTCCTTGACGACTAATACTTGTGTATGAGCGAAGTATACGAACAACTTGAAAACGTCTTAAGGGTAGAAGCGACGTAGCTGTCGGACGTTCCAAGTGTTGTCGTAGACCTTGCCTTGACCGCCGGCCAGCTCGTACGTTCCGGGCTCCGGAACGTCGGCGATGACAGGCAGCCTTTCTCGGGGGGGGGGGGGGGGCGCAGCCCCCAGGTGTCATCCGCGCAGAGGCCATTTGACGGGTCGGGCTCCTGCCCGAATATCCGGCGAGTGCTCGGCGACATCCCTCGGCACGCCAGCCATGCCCGAGGGACTCCCCGCGAAAACGTCGGCGTTCGCGCGGAGGAAGTTGACGAGCACTGCTTCTTATTTGGGGTCGAGCTCGGAACCGATCCGGATCTTCCTAGAGGCGTCGCCACTGGGGTCGAGAGGGACGGCCTTAACCGTCTCCGCTGGCTCGAAGTTGCCGGCATGTCGCTTCACGTCTGGCACCTCTTTGGAGAGGTTCTCAAGGTCGGCGATGAGGGCCTCGGACTCGGCGAGGGCCTCGGCGTACTCCACGCACTCCACGTCGCATTCGAACGCGTGTTTGTACGTGGGGTCGATGGCGATGACCCCGTTGGGACCCGACATCTTGAGCTTCAGGTAGGTGTAGTTGGGGACGGCCATGAACTTCGCGTAGCATGGCCTCCCCAATACCGCATGGTAGGTTCCTCGGAACCCGACCACCTCGAACGTCAGAGTCTCCCTTCGGAAGTTGGATGGCGTTCCGAAGCAGACCGGAAGGTCGAGCCGTCCGAGGGGCTGGACGCGCTTCCCAGGAACGATCCCGTGGAAGGGCGCAGCGGCTGCTCGGACGGAGGACAGATCGACCCGCAGGAGCCTGAGGGTCTCAGCGTAGATGAGGTTGAGGCAGCTGCCCCCATCCATCAGGACCTTGGTGAGCCTGACGTCGCCGACGATGGGGTCGACGACGAGCGGGTATTTCCCCGGGCTCGGCACGTGGTCGGGGTGGTCAGCTTGGTCGAAAGTGATGGGCTTGTCGGACCAGTCTAGGTAGACTGGCGCCGCCACCTTCACCGAGCAAACCTCCCGGCGCTCTTGCTTGCGATGCCGAGCCGAGGCATTCGCCGCATGCCCTCCGTAGATCATGAAGCAGTCGCGGACCTCGGGGAACTCTCCCGCTTGGTGATCTTCCTTTTTGTCGTCGTCGCGGGCCCTGCCACCCTCTGCGGGTGGCCCGGCCTTGTGGAAGTGGCGCCGAAGCATGACGCACTCTTCAAGGGTGTGCTTGACGGGCCCCTGATGATAGGGGCACGGCTCCTTGAGCATCTTGTCGAAGAGGTTGGCACCTCCGGGGGGCTTCCGAGGGTTCTTGTACTCGGCGGCGGCGACAAGGTCCGCGTCGGCGGCGTCGCGTTTCGCTTGCGATTTCTTCTTGCCTTTCTTCTTGGCGCCGCGCGGAGTAGATGCCTCGGGAGCCTCTTCTGACGGGCGGCCCTGGGGCTACTTGTCCTTTTGGAAGATGGCCTCGACCGCCTCTTGGCCAGAGGCGAACTTGGTGGCGATGTCCATCAGCTCGCTCGCCCTGGTGGGGGTCTTGCGACCCAACTTGCTCACCAGATCGCGGCAGGTGGTGCCGGCAAGGAACGCGCCGATGACATCTGAGTCGGTGATGTTGGGCAGCTCGGTGCGCTGCTTCGAGAATCGCCGGATGTAGTCCCGAAGAGACTCTCCCGGCTGTTGTCGGCAGCTTCGGAGGTCCCAGGAATTCCCGGGGCGCACGTACGTGCCCTGGAAATTGCCGGCGAAGGCTTGGACCAAATCATCCCAGTTGGAGATCTGCCCCGGAGGCAGGTGCTCCAACCAGGCACGAGCAGTATCGGAAAGGAACAGGGGGAGGTTACGGATGATGAGGTTGTCGTCGTCCGTTCCACCCAGTTGGCAGGCCAGGCGGTAGTCCGCGAGCCACAGTTTCGGTCTCGTTTCCCCCGAGTACTTTGTGATAGTAGCCGGGGGTCGGAAACGGGTCGGGAACGGCGCCCGTCGGATGGCCCGACTGAAGGCCTGCGGACCGGGTGGTTCGGGCGAGGGACTCCGATCCTCCCCGCTGTCGTAGCGTCCCCCACGCCTGGGGTGGTAGCCTCGGCGCACCCTTTCGTCGAGGTGAGCCCGACGGTCACGACGATGGTGCTCGTTGCCGAGGTGGCCCGGGGCCGCAGGCGCGGTGTTGCGCGTGCGCCCGGTGTAGACCGAGGCTTCCCGCATGAATCGGGAAGTCGCGGCATGAGGTTCCGAGGGGTATCCCTGCCTTCGGGAGGCAGAGCTCTCGGCCCGTCGGGCCGCAGCGCCTTCCAGGAGATTCTTGAGCTCTCCCTGGATTCGCCGACCCTCGGTGGCTGATGGCTCCGGCATCGCGCGGATGAGCATCGCTGCGGCTGCCAGGTTCTGACCGACCCCGCTGGATGCGGGAGGCGGCCTGACCCTGACGTCGTTGGCGACGCGGTGCTGGAAACCCTGGGGAAGGTGACGTATTTCTCCGGCCGGGGGCTGGCCCGCCCATACCTGCCCGACGTCCCGGCGGATCGACTCAAGCGCTCCTGCTCCCTCGTCGAGCCTGGCCTGCGCCCCGCGGACTTGCTCGAGCTGTGGGTCGTGACCCCCCGCCGGAACGGGGACCACAGCTAGCTCCCGCGGGATGTCAGCGCGAGGCACCGGCCTAGGGAGGTCACCGTCCTCCGGCATGCCGAGATGGTTGCCTTCGGAGGGATCCCCTAGCTCGACGTGGAAACATTCGCGGCTTGGGCCACAGTCCTTGTCGTCAAGGCTGCGGCTACCGTCGGAACAGTCGGAGAGGCAGTAGTCACATGCGGTCATGAAGTCCCGCATGACACTGGGGTTGCTAAATCCAGAGAAATCCCAACAGATGCTGGGATCGTCATCTTCCTCGGACCCAGAGGGCCCGTAGGTCGAGACGTCCGTCAATCGGTCCCAAGGCGACCGCATACGAAACCCCAGAGGGGTTGCACTCGCCTCAACGAGAGCGCCCGCCAAAGCGAGGTCGCTAGGCGGGTTGAGGCCGAGTCGAAATGACGTAGGATGGGAATCAGTTAGTTCCTTTTGGTCGACGAGGAGCGACAGAGTCATGTCAGGGACTGATTGCGCCGTCGTCTTGGGTACGAGGGCGACGTCCTGCAGGCCCTCCGCGAGCGTGCTGGTGTCATCCACTTGCTCGGGATTGGCGTGTCGCGGGGGGACGACGCTCGCCTCCGTCTCAGACGCGAGGTCGACGCCCGACGCATCCCCCGTTGGGGCGCTGGGGACGTCGATTCGCTCGACAGCCGACGAAGCGCGGCCTCCCGCTTGGCCTTGGTTGCCCCGCCTCCTCCTCCGATGGCGGGGGAGAGGACGGGGCGAGCTCAAATGTCGTTCTTCCACCACGCGGGGAAGATGTCGCCGATTCCGCTGCCGGCGGGCGGGTTGTCGGCCGCCATTGTCGTTGTCGCGTGGCGGTGGAAGGAGTATCATGTCGTAGCTGCCGTCGAGGGACATAAACTCAAGACTCCCGAAACGGAGCACCGTCCCGGGTTGGAGAGGTTGTTGGAGACTTCCCATCTGGAGCTTGACGGGAAACTGCTCGTCAACACGCAGCAGGCCCCTACCTGGCGCGCCAACTGTCGGCGTTTCGAGACCGAAGGGTCCCTAAGCCGACGAGTGAGTGTGCCGCGTGCCCCAGCCCAGATGGGTCGAGCGCGTGGGCGAGCGCGAAGGGGGGAAAGGAGCGAGGAGGGCGGAGTCCGGCGAGAGAGAGAGAGAGAGAGGTGGGAATCCCGTGGCCTTCGTGTTCGTCCCGCGCCCAGGTCGGGTGCGCTTGCAGTAGGGGGTTACAAGCGTCCACGCGGGTGAGGGAAGCGAGCGGCCCCGAGAGAGCGCCTGTCTCGTCCTCGTCCCCGCGCGGCCAACCTTCTCTAAGAAGGCCCTGGTCCTTCCTTTTATAGGCGTAAGGAGAGGATCCAGGTGTGCAATGGGGGTGTAGCAGAGTGCTACGTGTCTAGCGAGGGAGAGCTAGCGCCCTGGGTACATGCCAATGTGGCAGCCGGAGAGATCTTGGCACCCAGCTGGTGTGGTGTCGTGGCTGTCGGAGAAGCAACGGAGCCTGGCGGAGGGACAGCTGTCGGAGTGGTTGTGTCCTTGCTGACATCCCCCTGCTTCCGTAAGAGAGCTGAGAGCCGCCGTCGTCACAGGGCATGCGGGGCGCCATCATTGCCTATCTGGCGGAGCTAGCCAGATGGGACACCGGTCTTGTTCTCTGCGGCCCGAGTCGGCTCGGGGCAGGGTGATGATGGCGCCTCCTGTTGACGTGGCTGGCCTGTGCCCTAGGTTGGGCGACGTGGAGGCTCCTCCGAAGTCGAGGTCGAGTCTGTCCTTCATGGCCGAGGCCGAGTCCGAGCCCTTGGGTCGGGCGAGGCGGAGGTCGTCGACAGAGGCCAGGGCGGTATCCGAGCCCTGGGGTCGGGTGGAGCAGAGTTCGCCGTCTTCCGAGCCTTAGCCCGAGTCCGAGCCCTGGGTCGGGCGGAGCGGAGTTCGCCGTCTTCCGGGTCTTAGCCCGAGTCCGAGCCCTGGGTCGGGCGGAGCGGAGTTCGTCGTCTTCCGGGGCTGAGCCCGAGTCCGAGCCCTGGGTCGGGCGGAGCGGAGTTCGCCGTCTTCCGGGTCTTAGCCCGAGTCCGAGCCCTGGGTCGGGCGGAGCGGAGTTCGCCGTCTTCCGGGTCTTAGCTCGTGTCCGAGCCCTGGGTCGGGCGGAGCGGAGTTCGCCGTCTTCCGGGTCTTAGCCCGTGTCCGAGCCCTGGGTCGGGCGGAGCGGAGTTCGCCGTCTTCCGGGTCTGAGCCCGAGTCCGAGCCCTGGGTCGGGCGGAGCGGAGTTCGCCGTCTTCTGGGGCTGAGCCCGAGTCCGAGCCCTGGGTCGGGCGGCGCTTCCTACGGCGCCTTTGGCAGGGCCTGGCTTCCTTGTCGTTAAATGCTCCTGCGGCTCGGTCGGTCGGCGCGACGATGTAGTCAGGGTTGCTTCTTGGCGAAGGCAAGGCCTCGGGCGAGCCGGAGATGTGTCCGCCGTTTAAAAGGGGGGCCTCGGGCGAGGCGGAAACCCCTCGGGGTCGGCTGCCCTTGCCCGAGGCTAGGCTCGGGCGAGGCGTGATCGAGTCGCTCGTATGGACTGATCCCTGACTTAATCGTACCCATCAGGCCTTTGCAGCTTTATGCTGATGGGGGTTACCAGCTGAGAATTAGGCGTCTTGAGGGTACCCCTAATTATGGTCCCCGACAGGTTTCGTAGCAACACATAGAATATTATTATGTGGTTTATTTCCATCTTTGTTTTAATGTTATTTTTATCTATTCCTTACCTATCTGTACGTATTGCTACGAGTAGAAGCGAGGTCACGAGGAACCTAAAGCCCAACTTTGGGGAAGTACCTGTAATCACAAGTAAAAGGCAATTTGTATCCTTAATCACGTTCTTTGTCCTAATAATGTTCCTATTTCTGATAATCACTGTGACATGTTATGTTAACTTGATGGGACCTCATAGGTTACCTAGTCCTGTTTACCCTGCATCTTGTATACAAATGAATTATTGGATAGTCTTGCTACTGCTATACCTGGTTTTTGGGTTAATGCTAATTATGGTATATGACCATGTTCCATTATGATATATTATTGTTGATTATTTATTATGCATTATAAGATCATTTTGTTAATTAGAACATGGAGCGACCACTAGAGAAAACAGTGCTACCACAAGGGTGAAATGGGACGCCCTTAGCCGATCAATTAGGAAAGCTAGTGAGAGATTACCTTACCCGAAAGGGGCAAGCGGGAAGGCGTCCCACAGAGCATAAGGAGGTTCTCGGGTCAAACTGTCTGTGATAGCTTTTCAGACGAGGGATTCTTATACTTCCTTCTTCTTGAAACCATAACAGGTTTTCTAAAGCTAGTGGAACTTTGTAAATGCCTCGCAGTGGATCACCAGCCGACCTTGGAAGTGTCTAAGGGCCTTGCATGCCCTAGCTAGACGGGAAACACGTCTTGTGGGTAAAGATGTGCAACCTCTGCAGAGTGTAAAACTGGTATATCAGTCATGCTCACGGTTAGGGTTGAAAACGGACGGAAAAAATCCCGTCCCAACCCGTACTGTTTTCTACATTTGACCCGACCGTTTCCGTATTTACGAAAAATATGGAAACGGGGCAGAAACGGGAGAGGGCTTATTCCGTCCGTTTTTTGCGGGATCCCGTTTTTTCCGGATTGAACCCGTATTTATTCCATATTTGACAAATATGGGACGAGCCTAATATGCATTAGTATATAAACTAAATCCTCGTGTATTTAGGTGACAAGTTATAGCACAATTGGTCATTGTAACCACCGGCTCTTTTCAAATGACAAGTGATCTAAAGTCTTAAACAACATCGGATGTAGCTAAATGTACACATTTAGCAACCAAACAACAATAGAATGTTGCCTCTCTATATCTATTTGTTTTATGTTATTGTTCTGCCAATCAATCACTAGTCAAACATCAATAACATTTCTATTTGTATTAAATTATGAGTTTCCGTTAGTATTTCCGTTTCCGTTCGTTTTCGCAATTCCGTTTATCCCGCTCCCGTTTCCGTTCCCGACTATTCCAGACCCGATCCTGTTTTCGATGATAAAATGCGGATACGGAAATAGGAGAGAGGTTTTTCCGTCTGTTTCCGTTCGTTTTCATCCCTACTCACGGTTGTGAGAGGCTCCGTCACATGAGTAGTTTATGAAATTAAATTTAACCTATCATGCATTGCATTGTGAGGATTATTAATTATGATCTCCTATTTAATTAGGATGGTATTTATTTACATTTAGTTATTGCTAATAAAATTTTGACCAACAAAACTAAAAGCAATACTCGGTCTTAACCATTATCCTTGGTAAACCTTACACTACACTTTTACCCACACTTACTAAGTGATGATTGTATGAGAGCTCACCCTTGCTATAATCACACCAGGGCAAGAACAGGTGCCGCCGGAGGAGCATGAAGGATGTTGCGATGAGATTCAGATAGGTCTAGACCGTTGTCTCCCAGTCAACTATGGTTGTGGATGATCGTTATCGTCGTTTGATATAATTTCTTTAGTTATTTTGTATAGAAATTGTATTAAATAATAAAGATGTGACATTGTTTTCTGTATACTGAGTGGCCATATGTGTGAAACTTGATTGTATCATGCATATGAGATGCATCGGGATTTGTCCTTAAATCTGGGTGGGACAAGTATTGTATGAATCCATTAATTATCTAAAACAAATTTTAATTTGGGATAGAGTGAGTACAATTTTTGGGTGGCCCAAACCAGTTATGTCCTGGGCCTCCTAGTAGGATTGGCCCAATTCTTCCGACTCCCTTCTCGATCTAGTCCCTTCTACATGTCTGATATCATTCTTTTTTATACCACCCAAACCAATCTACCTCGATGCCCTGTTCCCGATGCTACCCGCAGCTGCTCCCTTCCGGACGCATGTTGCCACCTAACTCCACCCCATTCACGACATCCATGCCATACTCGTCATCGTCGTGATGCTGGACTACCCACCAAGCCTGATCTCGCTCGTCGCGATGATGCAACCTATCCCCAACGACCAGCGAGCTTAGCGAACCAGCAAGTGTTGGTTCTCTGGCGGAGAGGCCGCCTGACCTCGCTCCTTTCTCGAGCCCCCCACCCTTTGAGGAAAACGATATTTAACAAGATATACACGACTTCGATTCGATTAGAAAGAACTTAGCGGTATATTTGCTTTTTTGTTCATATAGTTTTCTTTGAACTTATGTTGTATATTGATTAGAAAGAACTTTAATTGTATATACATGATCTTGTAGTACGGTCTTTTTAGCCTCTCGTGAATTCTCGTCCTTCGTCTGCCACTGGTCGGCGCTCCGATCAACCTACTTGTGGCTCATTATTGGGATCATCATCGTCGTTTCGTTGACTAGTTTTTTTATCTAGTTATTTTTGTAAAGATGTTATATTTATATAATAACATTTGTGACATTGGTTTCTATACACCGATTCATCATATGTGCAAAATTTGATCCTGACACACATATGAGATTTATCTGAATTTGTCCCTAAATCTGGGTGGGGAAAACGTGGTATAAGAGCTGTGTTGATTGTAGAACGATAGCCTAGTTAGACCTGGTCGAACCATTGCCTAATTACCCTTTTCCACTACGATTTTTGCTATCCTAGCCTTGATCTTTTCTCAACCCTTGCTGCTCTTACCTCGACTCACCTTACATTTTCATTTTCATTCATGAAGACAAAGGGATTTCACACCCATAATCTACACCTAAGCTTTCCTTTAAGGAATAGGAATTTTAACTTAGAAACCGAAAGAATATATATATATATAGTATATGTATTTAGAGCCCTAGGCTCTATTTAGCTACAAGAAGCCCCAGCCAAATACGAACGCACGTGCACTCACAGCCGACCGGACTTTTCAGATTCCATATATAATGACGTGCTGCCGCCATTAGCTCCTCTTTCTTCTCCCGGTCTCAGTTTCCATAACCGCCCACACCACCGCAAAACCCCAACCCTCTCCGCGTGACTCTAGGTCTCTCCGCCAACTCCGCACTCTCCGATGACTCCGCTCCATCCGCCGCTCGCAGTCGACCCAGGCGCAATCGGTGATAGAGCGGCGCCTCCTTGTCGACCCCAATCCGAGCTCCTTTATCCTCGCTGCTGCAACTTGAGATGAGAGACCATGTCGGAGAAAACCCTAGTTTCTCCGCCGACGCGACTGCTTCCACATTCTCCGCCGACCCGACTGCTTCCACGTTCTCCGCCGTCGTTCCACATTCTCCGCCGTCAACAGGTACCGCTCCAATGGGTAGCCCTTCCCCAACCATCTACGATGTGTTCTTCCGAACCCTAGCTTGCCGCATTACCTGGGATCGTCGTCGACCGTCAACAAAGTTAGCAAACCCTAAAAAGGTAAATCGATCTCCTGAAGTACAAATGTGTTGTTTTTTGTTCATACTGCATTCTAAGGATTACGGCAGGTGACAAATATTTATGCAGTTGCATTAATACATTTACGCACATTTACACAGTTGGTTACGCACATTAGAATACATGTTTATGCATCTCAGTTAAAGTTTTTTTTACATAGATGATGTTCAAGTGGTAATGGAGTGGTCAACTAGTTGTTTTTTATAGAGTATATGATTCATTCAAAAGTCCATATACTTTTAGTGACTGCATACATTTATTTATTCCATTAGTTTATAGTTAATACATTATTGTTTACAGTATGCATTGTTTTATTGAATCATATCCAGTTTTTTATGATTATAAAACAGGACATTATTTATTCCACTAGTTCACAGTTAATACGTTAATGTTTATAGCAAGTTTTGTTTTGTTCAAACATATTCGGTTTGTTATGATTATAAAACATGACAGAACATGTATGCAAGTGATTTTTGTAAACGAGCAGTCAATTAGTTGTTTTTGGTAGAGTATATTATTTATTCAGAATTTCTTATCTGGTTAGTGATATGCATTAATTTATGTATTCATTAGTCTATAGTTAATACATTACTGTTTACAACAAGTTTTGTTTTTTGAAACATATTCAGATTTTTATGATCGTAGAACAGGACAGAACATGTATGCAACTGTTTTTTAGTAAATGAGGAGTCAATTAGTTGTTTTTCATAGAGTATATGATTTATACAAAATTTCATATATGTTTAGTGCATACATTTATTTATTCCAGATGTTTATAGCTAATACATTATTGGTTACAAGAAGGTCTATTTTTATTGAAACATATTCAGATTTTTATTATGATTGAACATGACAGTATATGTATGCAAGTGTAACTAGAGAACATTATATTCAGATGTTTATTGAAACATATTATTAGTACCATGCAAAATTTTTACAGATTGCTTTTATGCTTGGTATTTAAAACAATTAGGTTCATTGATTAAATCATACCACATAATAAATACATCTGCATATCCAACAGATTAATTTTTACAGTATTGTGTATTATGCATGCAGCTTTTACTTAAAACAATGAAGCACGTGGACCGTACTCCAAATAACCCCAAACGTATAACAATTCAGTCAAGCCAGGAGTGTTTCAGTGTTGACATTCCGTGCGCAGAACAGTCTAATCCATGTCCAGAAGTTGGAAATCCTCCAAATGTTGACAGTCAAACTTTGATCAATGAAACAGTACAACTTGATTCTGATGAAGATGACTTCGTGCCAGCTGTTAAGAAGCGTAATGTTTCTGAAAGCCATACAAGAGTTCTAAAAAAAGTTGTGACAAAGAGGATTAAACCTGAGGATCTACCCTGACAGGTTAGTGTTATGCATACTCAACAAACAATTTCCTATTCGTAAGCTTCTGAATATTTTTTTGATAATAACAAAATTGTTTCTGGTTCTATATTGTATAACAGAGGCTCAATGTCAGGTGCAACCCACAAGATGTCATTGCAAGCATTAACATATTGAATGAAAGACAATGTGAGGCCATAAGACGTAAATGTTTCTCTAACATTATTGATATGACAGTAGATGCGTTGTGTAGTAGATCACACCTTCAATGGTTGATGGACAAGCTTGACCACAAGGACATGACAATTCGTCCTGGTCCAGGAAAGGAACTAAAAATCATAAAGGACATTGTGCATCTTATCCTTGGTGTACCAAATCACGGCGGTGGAAAACCATTGGGGATTGACAAAGCAGTTGCAGCAAGCAACTTGAGGGCAGAGTTTGGTTTGGCTAAAGACGAGTTCAATGTGACATTTCTACAGGATCGTTTAAGGAAAGGCAAGGATGATGACCTTACCATCAGATGTTTCTTCCTTATTTTATTCAATCGTCTGTTGTTTCCAACTGCTAGCTGAGGCATAACAAACCATGAAGTGCTTCTGACAGAAGAAATGCACCGTTTCCACGAGACCGATTGGTGCCAGCTGATTTTTAATGATCTCTGTGAAGCTGCAAAGAAGTGGCATAACCGAAGCACCACAAACATCTCCACGACTATATACGGATGCTCCATTGTTGTCGTTATAAGTATAGAGTTTCTCTTATGTACATATATTGCAATTTTGGTTGCTCACTGTGGGTAATTATGTAACACGTTTTATGATGATTGTTATGTTTACTTAAACAACTATTGCACATTGTAATTTTTATGTAGTTGTATTACCTGGATCACCTGCATGCAGCCGCTGCCCCTCAAAATAAGCTTGGTACACCTCGCATTAAATTCTTTGATAAGAATATCATAAAAGCTTTGACTAAAGCCGACAAGAGGAAGGTACGCCATGGGGCCGAACCTTTCGGACATTGTGAAGTAAGTTATTCATATTTAACCAAGTGTATTTTATGACAAATTTTATGTCAAATATATGTGCTTTGTTTCTAGTACCATTGTTTGCATAACAAACTCATGGTCCATTTCAACTTTCACTTTAATTTTATATTTTAGTTTCGAAGCTCGACCGAGACATGCTATTCAGTTGTACCTAAGCTCGATCGCCAATCCGAGGCAAGTTTATGCTGTATTATATACATACATTTTTAAGATTTATGGAACAAATGGAATAGGAATGTGGTCATGGATTCTTATTATTTTTGCTGAACAACCAGCCGAAGTGCAGGACCAACATTTTTGATGCACCGCGCCCTGCCCCTACTCCTCGGTCCACTTTTAACATCCAACTTCCATCGATCAAGGAGATGATGTCAAGTAAGATCAACGAGATCCCACCTCGTCATCGATCTAAATTCACAGACAAACTTGCTGCATATGACTTGGAGGTTGACAAGGCATGCATAGCCATAAAAGACAGCATTGACAAAATTATTGAGAAGCAATATGACATAGCAGACAAGTTTATAGAGCTTATCGACGAGGTACTACGTGCCAATTTCGATAATTTAGAAAACGAGACAGATGAGCCACAACGTTCGAGGAATTCGGCTGATTTAGCATGTCAGTCATACAATTATCCATTTTCATACATTCAGAACCTTTAACAGACTACATGTGCATAGGGGTTTTTTATATGTACAGTAAACAACATTTTGTTATTTTTAGTATATGCAGTAACATTTGATCTATAATGCAAGTTTTGACATACATTATTTTCAATATAATTGTGTACAAGGACACACTGTGCATGCCACCCAACCCACACCGGATCTGTCATCCCAAGCATCGAAGCTTGAGACCCAGCTGGGTGGTACTCAGTTTGAAGAAATTCATGAAAGACAACAACATATTCGTAGAGTATTGGAGACTTGTCCTGACGAAGCGGATGTTGATACAGGACATCATGTAATATATCCAACCCCATTAGCTTTTTTACTCATCATGCGTACATTGTTTGCATATTACTTTTTAGCTGGATACAAACCACACTATTTTGTCAACAGGATTTCTGTTTTGATGTTCGAAACAACATGTTGAGGAACACATATATCACACCTCAAACCACACCAGCTTTTACCCGTTTGCCGAAATTTGACGTGACACTGCAAAAAATGTTTTTTAGCAGTCCTTGTCTAAAAGGGAAATGTGCCCTTGGGCCATTTCTAAGTATTTTGGTGATTGAGTGCCAACACAAGTGTTTTTGTGTTAATCTATGCAAAGGGGTGGACAAAATGCAAATCATGTCAAAAGGTATGTTTCTCAGACTTAGTACATTGTTTTTGAGACTAATGTATTGTGTCTAAGTGCTGTAAACAGGAAAGGTTGAATTGGAGAAGAGATGGCTAAGTTCAGCCATGGTCAGCGCAGTCTGAGTGCACCGGACTGTCCGGTGGTGCACCGGACAGTGTCCGGTGTGCCAGGCTGGCTCGGGCGAACTGGCCGCTCTCGGGAAATCGTCGGCGACGTACGGCTAAAATTCACCGGACTGTCCGGTGAGCCAACGGTTGGCCGGGCCAACGGTCGGCCGTGCGATCTGCGTGGGACACGTGGCCAAGCCAACGGCTAGAAGGAGGCACCGGACTGTCCGGTGTGCACCGGATAGTGTCCGGTGCGCCAACGGCTCTCAGGCTGCCAACGGTCGGCTTCGCCATTTAAGGAAAGAAATCCGCACCGGACAGTGTCCGGTGTGCACCGGACTGTCCGGTGCGCCAGGCGACAGAAGGCAAGATTTGCCTTCCTGGATTGCTCTCAACGGCTCCTAGCTGCCTTGGGGCTATAAAAGGGACCCCTAGGCGCATGGAGGAGTACACCAAGCATTCTCTAAAGCATTACCTAGCACTAAGACATCGATTCCGCGCTTTTGATTCCTTGAGATAGCAATTAGAGCTCTAGTTGAGTTGTGAACTCATTGAGTTGTGTTAAGAGCTCTTGTTGCGACTTGTGTGCGTGGTGTTGCTGTGATCTTTGTGTCTTGTGTGTGTTGCTCATCCCTCCCTTACTTCGTGTTTCTTTGTGAACTTCAATTGTAAGGGCGAGAGGCTCCAAAGTGTGGAGATTCCTCGCAAACGGGATAAAGTAAAGCAAGCAAAACACCGTGGTATTCAAGTGGGTCTTTGGACCGCTTGAGAGGGGTTGATTGCAACCCTCGTCCATTGGGACGCCACAACGTGGAGTAGGCAAGCGTTGGTCTTAGCCGAACCACGGGATAAACCACTATGCTATCTCTGTGATTGATCTCTTGTGGTTATTGTGTTTTGTTGAGACTCCTCTTTAGCCACTTGGCATTATTGTGCTAACACTTAACCAAGTTTTTGTGGCATTAAGTTTAAGTTTTACAAGATCACCTATTCACCCCCCCTCTAGGTGCTCTCAATTGGTATCAGAGCCGTTCTCTTCAATAAGGGACTAATCGCCCGAAGAGATGGATCCTAAGGGAAAGGGGATGGTGGTCAACAACAATGAGAAGGAGTCTATCTTCAATGAGCCGAAAGATGACAAGCCTACGGACTCGGGCTCGAGCCACAAATGAAGAGACGGGAAGAAGAAGAAGACAAGGCGCATCAAGGAGATAGTCTACTACGACAGCGACGAATCTTCCTCTTCCCAAAAGGACGACGATGACTACGAGAAAAAGAAAACGGTCAATTCGAACTTTTCTTTTGATTACTCTCGTATTCCTCAAAGTACAAATGCTCATTTATTATCTATTCCACTTGGTAAACCTCCTCATTTTGATGGAGAAGACTACGAATTTTGGAGTCACAAAATGTGTAGTCACTTGTTCTCTCTCCATCCTAGTATATGGGAGATTGTAGAGAGTGGAATGCACTTTGATAGTACGGATAGTCCCATGTTCATTAATGAGCAAATTCATAAAAATGCACAAGCTACTACTGTTCTTCTAGCTTCATTGTGCAGGGATGAATACCACAAAGTGAGCGGCTTGGATAACGCCAAGCAAATTTGGGACACCCTCAAGATCTCTCATGAGGGGAACGATGTCACAATGCTCACCAAGATGGAGTTGGTGGAGGGCGAACTCGGGAGATTCGCTATGATAAGGGGAGAAGAGCCAACCCAAACGTACAACCGGCTCAAGACCCTTGTCAACAAGATAAGAAGCTATGGAAGCACGCGATGGACGGACCACGACGTCGTCCGTCTAATGCTAAGGTCTTTTACTGTCCTTGATCCTCATCTTGTAAACAATATTCGTGAGAATCCTAGGTACACCAAGATGACGCCCGAGGAGATACTTGGAAAGTTTGTGAGCGGGCGAATGATGATCAAGGAAGCAAGATACGTGGACGACGCATTGAATGGTCCAATCAATGAGCCTCAACCTCTTGCTCTCAAGGCAACAAGAAGCAAGGAGACGCTACCTAGCAAGGTGGCACAAATTGAGGCGGCTGGACTTAATGATGAAGAGATGGCTCTCATCATCAAGAGATTCAAGACGGCGCTAAAAGGTCGCAAGGGGCAGCCAAGCAAGACCAAGACAAAGGGGAAGTGCTCATGCTTCAAATGTGGTAAGCTTGGTCATTTTATTGCTAACTGTCCCAACAATGACAGTGATCAGGATCAAGGGAACAAGAGGGAGAAGAAGAAGAACTATAAGAAGGCAAAAGGCGAGGCTCATCTAGGCAAGGAGTGGGATTCGTATTGCTCATCTTCCGACTCCGACAATGAAGGACTCACCGCCACCGCCTTCAACAAGTCATCCCTCTTCCCCAACGAGCGTCACACATGCCTTATGGCAAGGGAGAAGAAGGTATGTACTCGAAACTCTACTTATGCTTCTTCAAGTGAGGACGAATCTAGTGATGAGGATGAAATAGATTATTCATGTTTATTTAAGGGTCTAGATAGAACCAAGGTAGATAAAATTAATGAATTGATTGATGCCTTGAATGATAAGAATAGGCTTTTAGAAAAGCAAGAGGATTTGTTGTATGAAGAACATGACAAATTTGTAGAAGCACAAAAATCTCATGCTCTAGAAGTTAAAAGAAATGAAATGCTTTCTTGTGAATTATCTTCTTGCCATGAGACAATTTCTAACTTAAGGAGCATTAATGATGATTTGAATGCTAAGTTAGAAGTAGCTAGTAAATCAACATCTTGTGTAGAAATTGTTGCATCTTGTAATAGGTGTAAAGATTTTGACATTGATGCTTGTAGTGAACACCTAGTTTCAATTTCCAAACTTAATGATGAACTGGCTAGTCTTAATGCTCAACTTAAGACTAGCAAGAGCGAATCTGATAAGCTAAAATTTGCGAGGGATGCCTACACGATTGGTAGACACCCCTCAATTAAGGATGGACTTGGCTTCAAGAGGGAAGCCAAGAACTTAACAAGCCATAAGGTTCCCATCCCCGCCAAGGAGAAAGGGAAGGCTCCTATGGCAAGCAGTACTAAAAAGAACCATGCTTTTATGTATCATAATAGGAGACATGCTAGAAATGACTATAGAAGTTATGATTCACATGCTTATGATTCACATGCTATGTTTGCTTCTAGTTCTTCTTATATGCATGATAGAGATATGTCTAGGAGATATGTTCATCATGTGCCTAGAAAGAATATTGTTCATGTTTCTAGGAAAGTTATGGATGGTCCTTCTACAATATATCATGCTTTAAATGCTTCCTTTGCTATTTGTAGAAAGGATAGGAAGATAGTTGCTAGGAAATTAGGGGCAAAATAAAAGGATGATAAAACTTGCATTTGGGTCCCTAAAACAATTGTGACTAACCTTGTAGGACTCAACAAGAGTTGGGTACCTAAGACCCAAGCCTAAATTTGCCTTGCAGGTTTATGCATCCGGGGGTTCAAGCTGGATTATCGACAGCGGATGCACAAACCATATGACAGGGGAGAAGAAGATGTTCACCTCCTACGTCAAGAATAAGGATTCCCAAGATTCAATCATATTCGGTGATGGGAACCAAGGCAAGGTGAAAGGCTTAGGCAAGATTGCAATTTCAAATGAGCACTCTATCTCTAATGTGTTTTTAGTTGAGTCTCTTGGATATAATTTGCTATCTGTTAGTCAATTATGCAATATGGGATATGATTGTTTATTTACAAATATAGATGTGTCTGTCTTTAAAAGAAGTGATGGTTCACTAGCTTTTAAGGGTGTATTAGACGACAAACTTTATTTAGTTGACTTTGCAAAAGAGGAGGCCGGTCTAGATGCATGCTTAATTGCTAAGACTAGCATGGGCTGGCTGTGGCATCGCCGCTTAGCACATGTGGGGATGAAGAACTTACACAAGCTTCTAAAGGGAGAACACATGATAGGTTTAACTAATGTGCAATTCGAAAAAGATAGACCTTGTGCAGCCTGTCAAGCAGGGAAACAGGTGGGAGGCTCTCATCACACCAAAAATGTGATGACCACATCAAGACCCTTGGAGATGCTTCATATGGACCTCTTTGGACCCGTCGCCTATCTAAGCATAGGAGGAAGTAAGTATGGTCTAGTTATTGTTGATGACTTTTCCCGCTTCACTTGGGTGTTCTTTTTGCAAGACAAGTCTGAAACCCAAGGGACACTCAAGCGCTTCCTAAGGAGAGCTCAAAATGAGTTTGAGCTCAAGGTGAAGAAGATAAGGAGCGACAACGGGTCCGAATTCAAGAACCTTCAAGTGGAGGAGTACCTTGAGGAGGAAGGGATCAAGCACAAGTTCTCCGCTCCCTACACACCACAACAAAATGGTGTGGTAGAGAGGAAGAACAGGACGCTAATTGATATGGCGAGGACGATGCTTGGAGAGTTCAAGACCCCCGAGCGATTTTGGTCGGAAGCCGTGAACACGGCTTGCCATGCCATCAACAGGGTCTACCTTCACCGCCTCCTCAAGAAGACGTCGTATGAGCTGCTAACTAGTAACAAACCCAATGTGTCTTATTTTCGTGTGTTTGGGAGCAAGTGCTATATTCTTGTGAAGAAAGGTAGAACTTCTAAATTTGCTCCCAAAGCCGTAGAAGGGTTTTTATTAGGTTATGATTCAAATACAAAGGCGTACAGGGTCTTCAACAAATCATCGGGTTTGGTTGAAGTCTCTAGCGACGTTGTATTTGATGAGACTAATGGCTCTCCAAGAGAGCAAGTTGTTGATCTTGATGATGTAGATGAAGAAGACGTTCCAACGGCCGCGATACGCACCATGGCGATTGGAGATGTGCGGCCTCAGGAACAATTGGAGCAAGATCAATCGTCTTCCTCAACTATGGTGCATCCCCCAACCCAAGATGACGAACAGGTACCTCAAGTGGAGGCGCATGATCAAGGGGGAGCACAGGATGTTCAAGTTGAAGAGGAAGAAGCACCTCAAGCACCTCCAACCCAAGTTCGGGCGACGATCCAAAGGGATCATCCCGTCGACCAAATATTGGGTGATATTAGCAAGGGAGTAACTACTCGTTCAAGATTAGTTAATTTTTGTGAACATTACTCCTTTGTCTCTTCTATTGAGCCTTTCAGGGTAGAAGAGGCCTTGCTAGATCCGGACTGGGTGTTGGCCATGCAGGAGGAACTTAACAACTTCAAGCGCAATGAAGTTTGGACACTGGTGCCTCGCACCAAGCAAAATGTTGTGGGAACCAAGTGGGTGTTCCGCAACAAACAGGACGAGCACAGGGTGGTGACAAGGAACAAGGCTCGACTTGTGGCAAAAGGTTATGCCCAAGTCGCAGGTTTGGACTTTGAGGAGACCTTCGCTCCTGTGGCTAGGCTGGAATCAATTCGTATTTTGCTAGCATATGCCACTCACCATTCTTTCAGGTTGTACCAAATGGATGTGAAGAGCACTTTCCTCAAGGGGCCGATCAAGGAGGAGGTGTACGTGGAGCAACCCCCTGGCTTCGAGGATGAACGGTACCCCGACCACGTGTGTAAGCTCTCTAAGGCGCTCTATGGACTTAAGCAAGCCCCAAGAGCATGGTATGAATGCCTTAGAGACTTTTTAATTGCTAATGCTTTCAAGGTTGGGAAAGCCGATCCAACTCTTTTCACTAAGACTTGCGATGGTGATCTTTTTGTGTGTCAAATTTATGTTGATGACATAATATTTGGTTCTACTAACCAAAAGTCTTGTGAAGAGTTTAGCAGGGTGATGACGCAGAAATTCGAGATGTCGATGATGGGCGAGTTGAACTACTTCCTTGGGTTCCAAGTGAAGCAACTCAAGGATGGCACCTTCATCTCCCAAACGAAGTACACACAAGACTTGCTAAAGCGGTTTGGGATGAAGGACGCCAAGCCCGCAAAGACTCCGATGGGAACCGACGGACACACCGACCTCAACAAAGGAGGTAAGTCCGTTGATCAAAAGGCATACCGGTCTATGATAGGGTCTTTACTTTATTTATGTGCTAGTAGACCGGATATTATGCTTAGCGTATGCATGTGTGCTAGATTTCAATCCGATCCTAAGGAATGTCACTTAGTGGCGGTGAAGCGAATTCTTAGATATTTAGTTGCTACGCCTTGCTTCGGGATCTGGTATCCAAAGGGGTCCAACTTTGACTTGATTGGATATTCAGATTCTGACTATGCTGGATGTAAGGTCGATAGGAAGAGTACATCAGGGACGTGCCAATTCTTAGGAAGGTCCCTGGTGTCATGGAACTCTAAGAAACAAACCTCTGTTGCCCTATCCACCGCTGAGGCCGAGTACGTTGCCGCAGGATAGTGTTGCGCGCAACTACTTTGGATGAGGCAAACCCTCAGGGACTTTGGCTACAATCTGAGCAAAGTCCCACTCCTATGTGATAATGAGAGTGCTATCCGCATGGCAGAAAATCCTGTTGAACACAGCCGCACAAAGCACATAGACATCTGGCATCACTTTTTGAGAGACCACCAGCAAAAGGGAGATATCGAAGTGTTTCATGTTAGCACCGAAAACCAGCTAGCCGATATCTTCACTAAGCCTTTAGATGAGAAGACCTTTTGCAGGCTGCGCAGTGAGCTAAATGTCCTAGATTCGCAGAACTTGGATTGACTTATAGCATACATGTGTTTATGCCTTTAATCATGTTCCTTATGCATTTTGTTGCCTATTTATGGTGCTCAAGTTGTACAAGCACTCCCCGGACCTCACAAGTCCTTGAGCAAGTGATGCACACATTTAGGGGGAGATGTGGTACAACTTGACCCTTTGAGACTAACCATATGCTTGAGTTTACTTGATTTAGTCTCAAAGGAGAATTGAAAGGGAAAAGGTGGACTTGGACCATGCAAGACTTCCACTGCACTCCGATGAAAGAGAAACTTTTCCAAGTTCATCTTTGTACTCTTATTGCCTTTTACTCTTAGTTGAAGATTTTGGTGAGGCAATGGGGTTAAAGGGCCAAGATTGATCCCGTTTTGGTGCTTGATGCCAAAGGGGGAGAAAATAAAGGCCAAAGCGATAAATGGATCAACTACCACTTGAGAGATTTTGAAAATAGTAGAATAGAGCTTTTGGTTTGTCAAAACTCTTTTATTGTCTCTCTTGTCAAAAGTTGGTTTCTTGTGGGGAGAAGTGTTGATTATGGGAAAAGGGGGAGTTTTTGAAATCTTGAGTCAATTTCTCTTGTGATGACTCTCTTTATGTTTTAACAAGTGTGTTTGACTTAGAGATAGAAATTCGAGTTTGATTTGCAAAAACAAACCAAGTGGTGGCAAAGAATGATCCATATATGCCAAAATTTGATCCAAAGCAAATTTGAGTTCTTATTTGAATTGAGTTTGCACTTGTTCTAGTTGTTTTATGTTGTGTTGGCATAAATCACCAAAAAGGGGGAGATTGAAAGGGAAATGTGCCCTTGGGCCATTTCTAAGTATTTTGGTGATTGAGTGCCAACACAAGTGTTTTTGTGTTAATCTATGCAAAGGGGTGGACAAAGTGCAAATCATGTCAAAAGGTATGTTTCTCAGACTTAGTACATTGTTTTTGAGACTAATGTATTGTGTCTAAGTGCTGTAAACAGGAAAGGTTGAATTGGAGAAGAGATGGCTAAGTTCAGCCATGGTCAGCGCAGTCTGAGTGCACCGGACTGTCCGGTGGTGCACCGGACAGTGTCCGGTGCGCCAGGCTGGCTCGGGCGAACTGGGCGCTCTCGGGAAATCGTCGGCGACGTACGGCTAAAATTCATCGGACTGTCCGGTGTGCACCGGACTGTCCGGTGAGCCAACGGTTGGCCGGGCCAACGGTCGGCCGCGCGATCTGCGCGGGACACGTGGCCAAGCCAACGGCTAGAAGGAGGCACCGGACTGTCCGGTGTGCACCGGACAGTGTCCGGTGTGCCAACGGCTCTCAGGCTGCCAACGGTCGGCTTCGCCATTTAAGGAAAGAAATCCGCACCGGACAGTGTCCGGTGTGCACCGGACTGTCCGGTGCGCCAGGCGACAGAAGGCAAGATTTGCCTTCCTGGATTGCTCTCAACGGCTTCTAGCTGCCTTGGGGCTATAAAAGGGACCCCTAGGCGCATGGAGGAGTACACCAAGCATTCTCTAAAGCATTACCTAGCACTAAGACATCGATTCCGCGCTTTTGATTCCTTGAGATAGCAATTAGAGCTCTAGTTGAGTTGTGAACTCATTGAGTTGTGTTAAGAGCTCTTGTTGCGGCTTGTGTGCGTGGTGTTGCTGTGATCTTTATGTCTTGTGTGTGTTGCTCATCCCTCCCTTACTTCGTGTTTCTTTGTGAACTTCAATTGTAAGGGCGAGAGGCTCCAAAGTGTGGAGATTCCTCGCAAACGGGATAAAGTAAAGCAAGCAAAACACCGTGGTATTCAAGTGGGTCTTTGGACCGCTTGAGAGGGGTTGATTGCAACCCTCGTCCATTGGGACGCCACAACGTGGAGTAGGCAAGCGTTGGTCTTGGCCGAACCACGGGATAAACCACTGTGTCATCTCTGTGATTGATCTCTTGTGGTTATTGTGTTTTGTTGAGACTCCTCTTTAGCCACTTGGCATTATTGTGCTAACACTTAACCAAGTTTTTGTGGCATTAAGTTTAAGTTTTACAGGATCACCTATTCACCCCCCTCTAGGTGCTCTCATTGTCTCATGTTATAATTCCATTTTACGATGCATTAGTACAATACATATTACATAATTTTACTAATCATATATCTTTGTATAGAGAGGTGAAATGGCAACAGATGAAATGGAACACAATGACAGTGGGCCAGTTTTTTATCAGACCCCAATGCCTCATGTTAGTATAATAACATACATCTTCTATAATGCACTATATGCCAATAAACTAAGTATTCTAATGTTCAAACACTTATAACCAGGTTGCATCTCAGGATGATACACTGAAAGGGACAACACTTTCTGGAACTGATCCACTCCTTAGAGAGCTTGATTGCGTTTGTTCTCTGTGGGATTTACTCTGTTCCAAGGACATTGACCAAAGCAGGTACACGTTACACAAATTACGAAGACCGTATTTATAAGTTTGTTTCATGTATGCAATATGAATATATATAACTATATTCTTCATATAGGGTTGTCATAGATTACGGTGAATACAGTGGAAACTGTATCGATATTTATGAATCTTTCGCAGAGGGGAAGTGTCTTGAGAATGTCTTCATGCAGTGCTTCATTGAGTGTGTTCGTGATGATTCCAAAAATCATCGTCGGACTATGACTTCTAACAGATTAGTACTTGATGTCAATGTTGGGGTAGGTTATTCTTCACAGTTATTGTAACTACTCACAGAATATACTTACACACTCTCTATATTGTTTCTAGGCTCTGCTAAATTTTGAAGAGCAGGAACGTCATAGTAAGAATCCTCAACCGTGTGATCAATATGTGTTACAGAATTGCTTGCATAACACATTGCCTTCGTTGGTAAATCTGGATAAATGCAAGTCGGTAAGCCTCAGTAACCTTTTGTTCATAGGTTCATTAGTATATTAACTGTACCTTTTACTCATCATGGCATTGTAACAGCAACATGTAACTTATTTACATTTTTTCATCAACAGATATTGGTACATATGCTTAGTAGGGGACATTGGACACTCTTTGTAATCAACCTACAACATCGGTGTATACACATTTTAGATTCGAATCCGTATGGTATAGAACTCGGTGGCACCACATGGAAGGACTACCATTATGACCCAATCTATTTAGGTGGAAGGAAATTCCCATAGGCTAGGGTTATAATGAGTAGGTTGAGCAAAGCGTTACAACATGTTTGCCCCAATGCATCCTTCCCCAAATTTGGTAACTTTCCAATGGATATGCCATCTAATTGCCCAACAATGAGAATAGGGTCAAACGATTGTGGCTTTTATGTAATGAGTTACATGAAGTATTATGATCACAATGCAGGTGTCATCACTTCTTACACTCAACCAGTAAGTGATTATGCTAAATATTTTATCTTCCGGTTGCCATCGTTGTACATGTTAGCTATATACGTGTATAATACATGCTATGCTTTTATTGCAGGACAATTCTCGAGACCTACGTGCTCATGCCCTATATCAACTCACATTCCATCGCATGAACAAGGCGCTGCCACTTCCAATAAATATCCAGAGATTTATGTTTGCGCGCAAGTAGTTAACTATGTGTCAAAACTAAGCAATGGTGCGAGCCATGTATCGTATTGTGGTATTTTGGTCATGCTTGTTAGTTAACAATGTTTGGAAGCTTCCTTACATGTGATGTTTAGAACAGTTGTTATGCTACCTTGTCTTAGGTTGTTATGCAGGTACTTTTGTGAACATTAGTTGGTCGGATACTTCTGGTTAGGCTGCGACGATGCTTTTATGTCTTGTGAACAGCAGATGTTTTTACGTTAGTGGGCTTAAATATGATCTTTTATATGTTATGAAGTTCTTCTTTTGTTAATTGCCTACATTATTTATGCATACCACATTTCTTAATATTCCGCCAATTCATTTAAGTTTATACTTTTGGTTAATATGTCTATAAACTTATTGGTATCCTGATCATTTTTATACTCTTTGTTATTCTGTTATTCACGAAGCATATTGCTCATTCATCATATTTCTGGTCATATAGTTTACATATTATACGATTATCATACAGGTTATATACGATGTTTTATTACTATCAATTATGCAACATTAGTAATGAATATACGCTATATTTAATAGATTTCAACAACCAACTGTATATAAATCATTTGTGACTCATGCAATGTTTATTGCAAAAAAAGAATTATTCGTATCACATACAACATATTAATCATTGCCTGACTCACTATTATCAAAATCAATTGCGTGTTTTTTGATGTTGTTGTCTCATTCCAATGAGGAGTGTTACTTCCACCCTTGTTCCTAGATCCAGGAGGTCGTCCTCTCTTACGTCCAGCAAGGCTAGCCAACTGTAATCTATTCTCCTCCAATGACAAACATGTCCTACTGTTGTGACCATCAGCAATTCCACACTTCTGGCATTTCCTGTTCATTTTCTTTGTACCTTTTGCTCCCAATTTAATAACCTTTTGTTCACTCCCCTTTATTGTTCTTCCTTTGGGTTTTGAGTTATTTGGTCTTGCCAAGCTTATCCCATCGACTGCAAAATCCAGTTTCTGCAATTCAAAAGTATATATTTTTAGCACATAATATTATGCAGTCCCACATTCAGTATAATACCATTATTACCTTTCTGACATGATCATTTTGTTCATGGTCACCACTCTCATTCATATTCGCGTGATCCTGCAAATTAACATGTACCCGCCAACACATTTTTAAGCTCAATCATAAGGCAATAACACAAACCAATAAATCATTTGTATGTACAACCGCAAATCAATATAGTTGTTAAAGTTATTACCTCTTCAAATGAACGTATTGGTATAGGTATTTGAACATTGTCCACACCCCCTTCAAGTATATTAGATACATCTTGAATTTCCTAAAAAATTGGTTCAAAGCTCAGTATACATCAGTTACAAATAAACATTCACAATAATATGATCAAAACCTTGTTATTCCTTTCACCCAATTCACCATCTATTTCGACGTCTCTATTGTCTTCATCATCGTCCTGAAATTTTATTGTTTTATACTTCATCAATGTATTAGGATGAATAATATGTTAAAAATATATACATTAAAACATCACATACCTGTATACCATCTCCCCCATTAGTTCCACAAGTCTCCTCAACTTCTATATCTGTCTCCAAACGCGAAAGTACCTCGAGAAGCTCATCCATTACTGCTAGGGCTCTATCATTACATGCCTTTGATAAACTAGCATGATGCACTACTTTCATAGCTTTTTTAGCAACATCTTCTGTCTATATGACTTTGTTTCTCCATCCTTTCCCTTCAAATTCCTATCATCTCTTGGAAACGGAACATCTTGCCTTGCAGAGAGGTGTATCTTTGTAAAATGTATTCCTTAGGTATCCGTTCAATCTGAAGATGCATAAACGCACGTAGTACATGTACACAGAATAGCCCTATAAAAACAATAACGATTATAAGAATTTTTTTATATGTTTTTAATATAAAGGTATATATTTACTATTTCGTACTCCATACCTGTATGTTCCCAATGTTTGCATTCACAAGTATACTTTCCTGTCTCTTCATCAACTGTCACTTTGAATTGGTGTTGTCCCCACACAATTTTATTCGATCTTGTTGTATGCTGCACTACCCAATCATTTTCACCCCCTTCTTGATCATGCATTATCTTGAATGTAGTTGCATATTTCAAAGACTCCTGGAATTTATTCATCACAACCCTTGTGTATGCTCTTGCAACCCTTATCTCAAACATATATAGCGTGTTTGTTTCCTTTCCTGTGTCGTATATAATTCAAATTAGATGACACTTATATTAAGGTATAAATATACTTCATAACAATTTGTCCTCACCATGCTTCCCACTACTTCTTTTGACTCTTTCATCTTTCTACTGTGTAGAAGCTTCATCATTTGCTTGGCGAATTGATGAAGCGGAGTGTTTGCATCGACATGTGCACTTTTCACAAGCTTGTTCATGCTTTCGCTATGTAGATAACATTAGCCCACAATAATGATTCTTGAAAAAGGCAGGCACCTAATCCTTACGTATTCCATACAACTTATTGAGAGTAATGTTATCGTGCAGATGGAAATCTTCAAGTAGCATTGACCATGTAGTCTCAAACTCCAACTCAGTCAAAGGATGATGTATTATAGATTGGAACCTTGTCTTAAAGTCCATTTACTCAAACCTTGCATACAACTCGTTTAGAAAAGGCATATACCTATTTTGCACATGCCATAGACACAACCGATGTATTGTGTGTGGGAAAACCCTCTCGAGTGCTACTGGCATTGCAGGATCTTGATCTGCATTCATAGATGTCAAAATTGTATGAATCTTATTCCATGTTAGAAAGAAAATAAAATCAAATTTAAGACATATTTTATGTATATACATTTCCTTCATTATTATGAGTCGTACCTGGCAGCATCACTCGTGGCCCTTTGATTCCCATGCATGTTTTGAAGGCGTTGAATGCCCATTCAAATGTATCAACAGTTTCATCCCCAAATAATGCGAAAGCAAATATGGTGCAATGGAGGTGGTGATTCGAACCAACAAACATACCTAGTGGTTTTTCATACAGATTAGTCTTATGTGTTGTGTCAAATGTAACTGCATCACCAAAATCCATGTAGTCCCCTTGCTGGCTTGCATGTGACCAAAATATGCTCAAAATCTTTCCTTCTTTATCCAATTGGAAGTCAGAGAAAAATTGTGGATTATCCTTTTTGCATGATGCAAAAAAAGATAGTAGCTTTGTCACATCATTTGCATTTCTCTCTCGTTGCTTTGCCTTTTTCCTGAAATTATTGTCAATATTTAGCATTAGGAGAAACCAACATTTTGCAAATTTCAATTCTGAATTAGAATCTAAAACTATTATAAACTTACAGGTTATACATGTCCTGTGCTGTTACAGGCACACTCTCAGGACTACCGTGCATTTCTGAAACATAATCCATAATACAATGTTGCGGGATTCGACTCTCCTGCATTGAACTTATGAACTCCATGTATTCAGGATCATGCGTCTTGTTGCATTGTAATTGATTCTTTTCTATATCCTTCTTAAAAAATTCATGATTATGATCCAAGTGCAACAAATCAATACGCACTGATATAACTGTCTCTTTGGCATCATCATAAATTTTTTTAAGTTTCATACCGGCCTTGCATTGTGTCCGCTTCGAGCTGGTATTACGTACCTTTGGGTTTGATATTCCCCTTACTACACTCTTTCCTTCCATCGAGCAATTCAACCACTTACAATTTTTCAGTTCCCTATACTTTTTCAATGGGAAGCCAACTTCATATGCATACCTACTATAAAATTGATATGCTTCATCCACACCACTGAATGTCATACCAACTTTAGGTACCAACCTCGGATCAATTGTAACTTCCTGTGCAAATAAATAAAATATATCTGTATGTACATATATCCATAACATGTATGTTGTATGGTGTCCTACATAATTTTCCATCGTATGCACAATATAACATTTCATACCATCTAGCTGCATTCCATTGTATACCATTTAATCCAAATCAATTATATAGTACTTACATGTCTCTACAGAATCACTGGTGTGTCCTGTTGTAACACCCCGGGTTCCACAAACAACCCAGAATGCTACTGAACTACGCTTCTGACGTCCATATATAAAATTTCGGCAGCATCCCCTTTGCAAGATTGCATAAATAAGGGGGCAACAGGGTATAAACATATATCATGACAAAAACATACTAAGTATTATTAATCGGCTAGCAAGGAAATATAAACGTACGACCTGAACTGAATTAACCAGTGCGCACGACTATATAAAAAACAAACTTCCTTTGACAATAAGTTTCTAATTAAATCATGGCTGCGCCTGGGCAGCGTTATTGTGAGAGTGTAAGTGGACGTGCTGCTACTCCCCTCATTCCCAACATGTATCAAGTACCTGCATTGAGTAATGCAAGAGTGAGATGACACATCTCAGCAAGTAAAATAATATCAAACTATTCAACCACATAAGAACATTGTTTTACCACCACCTGATTCCACAACCTTCTTATTACCAAGGTGCATCACGTATACAACGTACAACACACCTAGTTACCACACCTCGCAGGTAGAAACCACAATAGTAACATAGTAATGTCACACTTCATATATTCCTCATGAATGCAAATGTCTGCAAATGCAAGGATGACTTCTGCCTTCATACCTCTAAGGATATGAAGCCGCATCGTACCCCTCCTCGGGCAACGTACGATGCTAAAAATGTACCGGTACGGTCGGACCATAAGATCACGACATAACTTCAAAATGCAAGATGGATGATGCGATGTGCATGTCATGCCTACAACACTTCACATAACGTGATTCAAAAAAGATACTTCAACTTCATCCAAGATGGGAATCCACCACATATATCATTATCCAATTATGATCATCCATAATATTAGACAATTGAGAATTAATACTTCCAAACAAATAAACTTCATCAAAGAATTCAATGATTAACATATTTAAAACTTATGCATACTCAATGACAGGGAATAGGATGCAAACCAAACGGTAGCAACCACCACTGTATTTACTTGCATTTACCGGAAGTTCGGACAAATCCCTAAGTACGATCCGGAAGTCCACCACCTGTTTTTGACATACAACTTAGTGCACCTATTTCACATAATCAGGCTCATAAACGACGCCGCACCTACGCACAAACTCAAACCCCGCCGCGGGTTACATCTCTCCCCACACCCACCAAACTGCAGCGGCGCTGCTTAATAATTTCATAACTTTAAAATTATGACAACAGTGGTAACAAACAAAAACTCCAGAGGCATCTACATAAAATTCCCCACAAGTTTTGTATACAATTTATAATTAAATTCTAACATCTAATTAGCCCAAAACAGTCCACAAGATGAACCCTGTAATCTGTTTTTTTGTCTTTTGGACAGCGACATACCCGGATTCAAACAGCGATATCTTTTAAAATATAATTCCAAATCAAGCGCATAAGTACTCATTAGAAAGATAAGACAAATCCCTACATGATTATCATACTGGTTAACAGTAATTACCCACGAAAAATTCACAGAAACTGCTAATACTACTGTTGTTCACCCACCTGAAAAATCTGTTTTTTTTGGACAGCAACATAACCGGATTCAAACAATGATATCTCCTAAAATATAACTCCAAATCGAGCGCATAAGTACTCGTTGGAAAGGTATGACAAAGATCTACATGATTCTCATATTGATTATCACTAATTTCCCACGAAAAATCCCCAGAAACTGCTAATACTACTGCTGTTCATCCACCTGAAAATCTGTTTTTTTGGACAGCAACATAACCGGATTCAAACAACGATATCTCCTAAATTATAACTCCGAATCGAGCGCATAAGTACTCGTTGGAAAGGTATGACAAAGCTCTACATGATTCTCCCACTGATCCCCACTAATTTCCCACGAAAAATTCCCAGAAACCCCTAGAACTACTGCTGTTCATCCTCCCACAAAAAATCTGGACAGCACCTATACCGATTCGCATAGGTAAACATGTAAACAATTGGATTGCAGCACAAATACTAAAAAGAATGATCTTAAAATCACCTTGGGTTCCTCCTTTCCTCCTTCCATTCTTCCTTCTTCCTCCCTCCAAACTCCAATGGAAGACTCGCACCCACACGACGGGGTACCAAGCGGGGAGGATGCACCATGGAGAGGAGGGGGGGCGGCTAGGGTTGGGGGGGGGGGTGCTGCAATCACTTGGGGGGAGAAGGAGAGGGAGAGAGGGGGGGGGGTGGCGGCCACAAAGGGGAATAGGGAAGGGGGGCGGCTGCAACCAAAGGGGAATAGGGGAGGGGGCGGCTAGGGTTAAGGGGGGAGAACTAATGGGCTCCCCACCGCCGGATCGAGATCCACGGCCCAAACTCGCTCTCACGTCCGTTCCCGATCCCAGGGCACCAGTCCAACAAGAATTCTACTGTTTTACTAGTGAATGCTTCCTAAAAGTTCCAAACCCCTGTTGCACAGGACGCGAAAGAGAAAAACAAGGAAAAAAAAGAATAATCTTCAATTTCTCTTCCTTTTGGAAATTGGGTATCACACTCTACCCTCCTTAAAAAGAATTCGACCTCGAATTCCGACGCTTCTATCGGAATGACGAAAGAAAGATTGATGAATCAACAAAACTCACACATAACGAAAAGTTCGGGTACTTCTGCCGCATCAGCTCCTCAAGTTCCTAGGATTCTAAGATACGCAGCAGACGACACTCAAGAGTCTGGTCTTGCTACACGGGAATCGGCTCTAGCTCGATTAGATGGTCTGGATTCCACAAATACTTCCTCAACATAAATACATGGAATACATGGTGTACTCTGATCATAGATTCCGACAATTGCAAGTGATAAGCCCAGCTGCCACCTCGGCTAAGATAGTAGACGGTCCTATATACCTCGGACAAAGCTTTCTAGACACCAATTCAATATTGACATATGCAAGTACTTCAATGAATGTATATATTAATGCAATTCATATAGTGTTCCTATAGCCTAAACAAAACTTAGCTAAACAAGAGCAACTTCAAGAGAGCAACTTAATGCTTGCATATTTCTAGACAACAACACAGCGGTTAATTATTTTGCTCCTAACTCACAAAATATGCATCGAAAATTAGTAAACTAGGACTTTATGGAAAGCTTATAAAGTCCACTATACCCTTGGTATTATCATCACAACATGATTTGACACTTAGAAAGGTCAAACAATGCTAAACGTAAATTCTGTCCAGACTTGGACATAATTCAACTACTCAATTCAAAAATCCATAATTGGAGTCTCAATCATCCAATTCAGGTGCTCCCAGACTTTTTAGAAAGCTAGTAGAATTGTCTATAATTCATTTATAAACATATCAAGTTAATTCAATGCATATCAAGGTCAAAAGACACGAGAAAGGCTCTGCTGTCCAAATTTGGACAGATTCAGAGATCACACTTAAAACAGCTGTAACTTAACTTATAGATCTCCAAAAAAAAGTAATCCAAAATTTGTTGAAAAGATTAAGAAAAGTACTACAACTTCTTTATAATTTATAATAAGTTATTCGAAGTTTAAATTGGGCAAACAAGGTCAGCTTCAAAATATGTACAGAATCTGCACAGATTTCAAGACTGGACTTGAGAAAATCATAACTCCCAAACTTCTAGACCTATGGTCATGAAATTTTACACAAGTAAGATAAAGAAGTTGGCTACAACTTTTACATATAACAACTCTACAGAAAAGATGGTTTACTTCATTGAACTAGCTGCATAACTAAAACTGGTCATGCAATCCCAACAACAAGCAATAGATTTTATCAGGTTCATTACTCTTCTAAGATTAAGTGGTCATTGAAAGACTAATAACTTTAGGTTCTTCATTACGAGACACCTAGAACAAATATAAGTATAGAAGCAATATGATAACTTTTTAAATCATTTAAGCCTAATCTCACATCATGCAAACAAGAATCAATTTAAGCATGTTATGTCTGCCCACATATTCATCCAAGCACATTCTATACATTATATCATAACTCCCTGCAGCTAACAAAATTTTGCAAATATAAACTCATTGAAAAGATTATAACATTCCCTAGAACTCTTATTATAATGAGTGTCTTGGAATTGGTTTCCAAACTGATAAAACAATGCAACTCTTTTGTTGCAAAACTGATAGGATTGAAACAATGGACAACTAAAATTCAAAAACTTATAACTCCTGCTATACTCAACTTAAACTACAACGAACACGTGTTGGAAAAGTTTTGAAAATTGTCCACGACTTTTGCAATAAAGTTGCACCCAAATTTATCCTTATAGCCCTCAACTCTGCATGACCTACAGCTAAACTCAGCCTGAGATACTGCACATTAGAGATTCGACTTATATCCGGGCAACCACCTCTCCAAATCTATTTAACAGACAGTTACAAGTAAATACCCATTAAAAGGGTACTGAAAATACCTACAAGTTTTGCTTAAAGAGAATTCGCAAATTTGTGCTCTGCAACTATCAAAACGCGGTCGATTTATTGGTGATTATAACGACGCCTAAAGTTCAGACACAACAGTGCAACAACTTCAGAGCAACCTAACTCCAATTATATGCAATGAGAATTAGAAACCCATACTCTTTGAAAAGATCATGAAATTACTAAAACTTTCATAATCCACAAAGACCAAATTATACCGTCTTCAATGTCTACTCTTCCGTACAAAATTAAAGACTCACTCTGCTAGAGACACCAACAAAGACGTTTTAAGAAACCCATATCTCTCAAATGTTTAGACCAAACATGGTGATTAAGCATCCTATGGAAAGATGCAGAAACATACTACAAAACATTCTAGATAAGTGAAGCCTGACTCAGCCTCCAACTAATTTAAAATGCCTCCCGAAACCAAACAACACATTATCAACAATAATAAAAAAACAATATAAAATGAAACCCAAGTCATTGGCAGGTGCCATCAACACTAGGATTTTCCACTACCAAACTGGGATGCAACTCCACAAAGTCTTTAAATAACACTCTACCAAATAGGTTAGAACACTAAGCACAACAATCCATGAATTCAACAACCTTGTTTGTTAATGCCACTAAGGTCAAACATCCATGTACCGACAATGTATGAAACACCTGACATACCCGTCTCTAGCTCTATAAAACATGGTTGTTATTACACTAGAATCCAACTACTAGAAATCTCCAAAACCATTCTGTTGACGTGAAGCAAATGGTGCTCATGTCATAAAACATCTTTTCCCCCTCTCAAAAGAGATAAAATTTGCAATACTCATAAAGCAATGGAGGGATAACAACAAGAAAAAACTAATGTACTTCTTGACACAGACTCATGCAAAAGCTTCATAAATATTACTTTCAACACTAAAATAATAACACGATACTATGCTCAACAGGAGTAATTGGACTTCAATAAGATAATCCACCTAACCCAACTACTTTGATTAACCTCACATACAACAATACCTCCTATTATTGCACTTGAACAATTTGTACCTAGTGATGTCATAGGATGACTTCAAAGTAGTAGACATACATGATCTATCAAACCATCATTCATATAAAAAAAATCTCCATCTGATGCAACAACCACATCATTATAAAGATAGAGGACTAACAAACATAAGCAACTTCCAGTTAAACATTGACTTTGTTTAAGATAAAGCGGTCCAAATAATAATTCAACAAGCATGCATAGAGAACTGATCATATAAAAAAACTACCATATATCATCGGCGATTAAAAACAATATAAAACGGGTTGTCCATATCGTCCACATGACTAGCCTCCAACAAATAAAAATTATGCATAACCTTTTTGGCTATAGAAACAAACCATAGAAGGAAAACATGCATGCCTCTTCAACTATAATATAGACATAAAATCCACTTGAAATCACCCTATTTATAATTAAAGATAAGGTTGCACACAATAAGAAAACTTATCATGTAAACATGGTTGAACTTATCTATCCACGTCATCTTACAAATTCACTTGAGTTCTACCAGCCTCAAGATTTCATAGACAATCCAACATTGCCTTTGCTCTATGGAGACAAACCTATTGTACTCTAAGATCAAGTTGGCAAGTAGCCACACTAGCCAAAAAAAGGTGAGGTGTAAAGCACTGCACCCATGGAAATATTACATTGATAAGTTGGGTTGTAACCCAACAGTCAATCAAACTCAACAACACCATAAAACTACATTGTATAGTGTTTTCACACTACACCAAGTCGGAATAGATCCTTTATACACAAGCTCAATAAACAATCGGTCCTATAAGTACTAGAACCCAAGAATCCTTTTGGAAAAAAAAAACATCCACAGTCAAGCATACAGAAATGTATGATAGTAATAGCTCAGAGATTAGTAAACATTGCATCCAAAAACAACATTATGACGATATGTATATAAAACAAGTACATTAGTAGCTTCACTTGCATAATAATTTCAATAACAACCACATCAAGAAACCAATATTAAATAGTAGTAACATTTCATATCAAGCATTACGTCGTTAACGACATACCTCATCAAACCATAAAGGGGTTTGGAGTCAGGAAATTCTAGTCATCTATACAATAAAATACTAATATGAAAGATATATGAACCCATATCCTTCCTATATGTGCAAGTGTGTCAAATTTATCTTCAAATTGCGTAGAATCTAAAGCCTATCCTTTGATACCAACTGTAACACCCCGGGTTCCACAAACAACCCAGAATGCTACTGAACTACGCTTCTGACGTCCATATATAAAATTTCGGCAGCATCCCCTTTGCAAGATTGCATAAATAAGGGGGCAACAGGGTATAAACATATATCATGACAAAAACATACTAAGTATTATTAATCGGCTAGCAAGGAAATATAAACGTACGACCTGAACTGAATTAACCAGTGCGCACGACTATATAAAAAACAAACTTCCTTTGACAATAAGTTTCTAATTAAATCATGGCTGCGCCTGGGCAGCGTTATTGTGAGAGTGTAAGTGGACGTGCTGCTACTCCCCTCATTCCCAACATGTATCAAGTACCTGCATTGAGTAATGCAAGAGTGAGATGACACATCTCAGCAAGTAAAATAATATCAAACTATTCAACCACATAAGAACATTGTTTTACCACCACCTGATTCCACAACCTTCTTATTACCAAGGTGCATCAAGTATACAACGTACAACACACCTAGTTACCACACCTCGCAGGTAGAAACCACAATAGTAACATAGTAATGTCACACTTCATATATTCCTCATGAATGCAAATGTCTGCAAATGCAAGGATGACTTCTGCCTTCATACCTCTAAGGATATGAAGCCGCATCGTACCCCTCCTCGGGCAACGTACGATGCTAAAAATGTACCGGTACGGTCGGACCATAAGATCACGACATAACTTCAAAATGCAAGATGGATGATGCGATGTGCATGTCATGCCTACAACACTTCACATAACGTGATTCAAAAAAGATACTTCAACTTCATCCAAGATGGGAATCCACCACATATATCATTATCCAATTATGATCATCCACAATATTAGACAATTGAGAATTAATACTTCCAAACAAATAAACTTCATCAAAGAATTCAATGATTAACATATTTAAAACTTATGCATACTCAATGACAGGGAATAGGATGCAAACCAAACGGTAGCAACCACCACTGTATTTACTTGCCTTTACCGGAAGTTCGGGCAAATCCCTAAGTACGATCCGGAAGTCCACCACCTGTTTTTGACATACAACTTAGTGCACCTATTTCACATAATCAGGCTCATAAACGACGCCGCACCTACGCACAAACTCAAACCCCGCCACGGGTTACATCTCTCCCCACACCCACCAAACTGCAGCGGCGCTGCTTAATAATTTCATAACTTTAAAATTATGACAACAGTGGTAACAAACAAAAACTCCAGAGGCATCTACATAAAATTCCCCACAAGTTTTGTATACAATTTATAATTAAATTCTAACATCTAATTAGCCCAAAACAGTCCACAAGATGAACCCTGTAATCTGTTTTTTTGTCTTTTGGACAGCGACATACCCGGATTCAAACAGCGATATCTTTTAAAATATAATTCCAAATCAAGCGCATAAGTACTCATTAGAAAGATAAGACAAAGCCCTACATGATTATCATACTGGTTAACAGTAATTACCCACGAAAAATTCACAGAAACTGCTAATACTACTGTTGTTCACCCACCTGAAAAATCTGTTTTTTTTTGGACAGCAACATAACCGGATTCAAACAATGATATCTCCTAAAATATAACTCCAAATCGAGCGCATAAGTACTCGTTGGAAAGGTATGACAAAGATCTACATGATTCTCATATTGATTATCACTAATTTCCCACGAAAAATCCCCAGAAACTGCTAATACTACTGCTGTTCATCCACCTGAAAATCTGTTTTTTTGGACAGCAACATAACCGGATTCAAACAACGATATCTCCTAAATTATAACTCCGAATCGAGCGCATAAGTACTCGTTGGAAAGGTATGACAAAGCTCTACATGATTCTCCCACTGATCCCCACTAATTTCCCACGAAAAATTCCCAGAAACCCCTAGAACTACTGCTGTTCATCCTCCCACAAAAAATCTGGACAGCACCTATACCGATTCGCATAGGTAAACATGTAAACAATTGGATTGCAGCACAAATACTAAAAAGAATGATCTTAAAATCACCTTGGGTTCCTCCTTTCCTCCTTCCATTCTTCCTTCTTCCTCCCTCCAAACTCCAATGGAAGACTCGCACCCACACGACGGGGTACCAAGCGGGGAGGATGCACCATGGAGAGGAGGGGGGCGGCTAGGGTTGGGGGGGGGTGCTGCAATCACTTGGGGGGAGAAGGAGAGGGAGAGAGGGGGGGTGGCGGCCACAAAGGGGAATAGGGAAGGGGGGGGGCGGCTGCAACCAAAGGGGAATAGGGGAGGGGGCGGCTAGGGTTAAGGGGGGAGAACTAATGGGCTCCCCACCGCCGGATCGAGATCCACGGCCCAAACTCGCTCTCACGTCCGTTCCCGATCCCAGGGCACCAGTCCAACAAGAATTCTACTGTTTTACTAGTGAATGCTTCCTAAAAGTTCCAAACCCCTGTTGCACAGGACGCGAAAGAGAAAAACAAGGAAAAAAAGAATAATCTTCAATTTCTCTTCCTTTTGGAAATTGGGTATCACACCTGTTCATGCTCACCAATAGTACGCATAGTAGTAAGTTGTTGTCCTCCTTGATTTATGGTCATCCTCGATGCATCTAATGTGTTCTGATCATCAACCCCCGGCGCCCTCAAAGCTGCTGGTGGAGTAATTGCCCCTACGGCAGTAGCTGTTTGCATATGTGCACTTGCATCCGAGTAGGGATGGCAATTTAATCCGTGGATTTGGATATCCGTCGGATATCCGACCCGACGGATAAGGATATGGATATGTTTTTTGACCCGCGGGTAAGACCCGTATCCTATCCGAGATAAAGTGGGCATGGATTTGGATATTAGATCTCACCCGCGGGTAATCCGTTGGATATCCGAAATTAACCATTAGTCCATTATTGCCAGGATGAACATGATTCTATTATCATTGACTAAAAAATTCAAACACAACTACTATAGCGCTAGCTCAAGTGCTCAAAACTACACTCGGATCGGATCAATATTGATTGTCATGTATTTGTTTTCATGTTGAGACATGTAGACATGTATTTTTGTCATGTTGAGAATGTTGCTTGTTGAAGGACATGTATATTTGTTTAAATTTTTATTAAATTTTAAGTTGTGTATGATGTTGAATTGGGAAGAAATTTGATTAATTATGTTATTCAATTGCTGAAATGGTTCTTTATCATATCCGATGGATATCCAATGGATATCCGAAACCCGATGGGCATGGATATGGATATGAATTTCTACCCGTGGATATAGTCATGGGCGGATATTATCTATAACCGTGGATATGTCTGCGGACGGATATTTCCAATATCCGATCCGAGTCCGACCCGTTGCCATCCCTACATCCGAGGCAAACTGGTTCCCTCCTTGTTGATCTTCCTGCACCATTGTTACGATATCCAAGCATGGATTTGATCGATGAACTGATGTCGGCGTCGTATACTCACTGATTGACTCTTTACCCATGGCGCCGCCATCTTCTAGATCAGGTTATGCCCTTCAGCCAGACACACCATAACAAATGATTCTTACTGTCTACCTTTTCTGGAAGCTTATGATTCTTTCCTTTTGCCCATGCACATATCCATTATCGTGGACGCGATAATCACGGCGAGGTCGCGTGCGTATCTGCTTCATTCTAGGATCGTGGGCGCGCTGACCGTGGGCGTAACAACCATTTATGCAAGTTAGACGTAGGTCTTATGCTGTCGTGACGCTCTGTTTAAATCCGCTTCCACAATGCTCGAGTGACACGTCACCGGCCCACGTCCAGAGTAATGGCCCACGTTCTGTTACGCATTTTTTTCCTGACCTTTATACTTGCATAAATGCAGTCCACAATCTGGGCCGCCTGGCTCGGCCCATTCGGTGCGTCCGGCTCGGCTCGTTTACATACCCTGGCCGGGGCTCCCCGCACCTATCTGAAGTCCAGGGCTTATATATATATATATATATTGTTGGAGACTTGTTCTCAAATGCTATGAATTAAGAACAAGGCAACATAAAATGTTAAATATTATTACCCTTCGTCCAACGAAGCATTATTCCCTTAAGGATTAATGAGTCGTGGACGAAGGTTAAAGACAAGATGACTACGAAGGTTAAATCTTCGTAACTGGATTCTAATAGATTAAATAAAGTAATATAAGATATGAAGTGTCAAAGGTGAATAAATTATAAACGAACAATATCATATTATATTGAATTGACATATTTAAGCATTGAGTACAATTATACCTTTGCCTTGACAAAAGATTAATTCCCGAATGGTGCGATTGCTATCACAGGAATCCCTGAACAGTAAAGGAATACTGTTCACTATTTATAGACACGGGACACAGCCTGTGAGGAATTACAATCATGCCCCTTATAAGGGATTACAACAGCGACTCAAACATTTATGGACTAAAAGGTCATTCTACTTTTATGTTGGTTTGTAATTCCGAAGCTTCATGAAGAGGAACCTTCGGTCATCACATGCGGACAGCTTCAGCCGAAAACTGCTTCTTCTTACAAGACCTTCGGCGACGAAGCATTGTCCCAACAGTAGCCCCTTCGCGGTGCTAGATCGTTTTTCGTAACGAGCTTGATCCGTGAAAAAAGTATCTTAGGCTTCGGGAAGCCGAAGGTCCAAAAAACACCTTCCCTGAGCTCGTTGCCGAGAAACGATTCAGTTTCTGAGCGCGTAGCGGTCCCACCTTGCAGAGTTACTATTTGGTCTCTGCGGTCCACCGCGCAGCGGGTGTAAGCAGCTGTTCGCCTGGTGTAAAAATCCCGGCGATTCACCTTCTTACCTGCATCACTATATAAACAGACGGGTAGGTGTGAAGTTACCACAGCATTCATTGCTATTTGCACTGTTTTGCTGCCAAAATTTTTAACCATAGTCGAAGCTTGACTCTCGGAATCAAACGAAGCTCTAGTTTGAAGCTTACTTCGTCAGAAGAAAAAGCTTCGGAAGAAAAAGTACTTAGTTCCCAAAATAATTCAGAATTAAATGGCCAGAGTGCGTTCTACCGCTAGGGTTGAGCGTGAGGGAGGCGACGCTGAAGGACCGGAGACTGTTCCCATCTCCGAAGCGATGCAACGATCCGGACTGGTAATCTCGGAAGAAATCCCCACTGCTGAAACAGAACAGGCAACTGCCGAAGTGGAAGAAGGAGTCGTTGAGGAAACTGATTCCGAAGATGATTATCATATTGCCATGCCCAGTAAGCCCAGCCACTTGGACTTCGGAAAGTCGACTGTCTCTAATGCTGATCTTTCGAAGATGGTGAAGTCGGGTTATTTCAGTGAGAATCAGAAGAAGCTACTTCGCTTCGGGGGGGAAGAAACTACCCCGAAGCCGGAGAAGGATGAAATAGTCATTTTCAAGAGCTTTCTAAAGGCTGGATTGAGATTCCCCCTCCATGGGATTATTGCAGATGTATTGAAGAAGTTTGGGATCTACTTTCATCAGCTGACTCCTAACGCTATCGTTAGGCTTAGTGTTTATATCTGGGCCCTCCGAAGCCAAGCGGTGGAGCCGTTTGCCGACAGCTTTTGTCGAGTTCATGAGTTGCATTACCAGACGAAGGCTAGAAAAGATGGATTGCATGATAACTTTGGTTGCTATAATTTTGCCTATCGGAAAACCACAAAGTTTCCTGTAATCAGCTACCGAGGCAAATGGCCGGCAGGCTGGAAGTCAGAATGGTTTTATATGAAAGTTGACGAAGACAAAGAGAAGCTGGTACAAAGCCCTCTTAAATTGATCTTCGGAGAAACAAGACCGCGATGCCAAATGTCACTAGAAGGTCCCACTTGGGCTGCACTGGCTGAGTTTAAAATTATTTCAGAGCATATCGGCACAAGAGACCTGGTTCAAGAATTCTTGGCCTTCAGGGTTTTTCCTACTTTAAAAGAATGGGAAATGCCGAAGCTAGAGGGGGAGAAGAAAGAAGGGGAGCTTGTGCGGTTACCTTACTATTACAAGTTTAAGAAATACTTTAAAACACCTTGCCAAGAATGGCTGGACACAATTGAAATAATGTGCAATGAAATACTCGGTAATTACTCCAAAAAGGAAGATCAGTTGATGACCGCGGCCTTCGGTACCCATCCGAAGCGAAGACTGAATCGAGTGCTGGACGCCTTGGGTTTTGAATACCCTGACTACGAACAACTGAATAAAGGTGTCGAAGGCCGGAAAAGGAAAAGGGTAGCCGAAGCTTTAAATGAAGATGAGAAAGAACCACCAAAAGAGAAGAAAATTCCGAAGAAGAGAAAAGTAACATCCCTGAAGCGAAAAGTATCTGACGAAGAAGAGACTCCCGCATCACACTCTGCCACTGACGTGGAGGAGATTTTGAAGGTAATGACTGAATCCCTGCCTGTGAAGCTAAGTCCATTAGGACCTCAACTGACAAAGTTTTTTCAGAAGGAAAAGGAGCCCGAAAAACAAAGAAAACAACTAAAACAAAGAGACAAAGAATCATCGCAGTGACCGAAGTCATTGACAAGACACCGCCGAGAGCTTCAGCTCGGAAGACGCCAGCGGCTGAGGAAATATCAAATGTTGAAGTCGCACCTTCGGAAATCGCGGTCACCGAAGCTACCTCAGCCGAAGATTTGAACTTGGAAACCACAATCGAACATATTGACAAAATACTGCTAGACATGGCCACAGAAGAAGCTACTACTGCCGCCGAAGAAACCACGGCCGCAGCGTCTGAGAAAGGGAAGGAAATAGCTGACGAAACTTCGGAGGCCGAAACCTTCATGTTTCAAAATTTAGTTGGACAAGAATTGTCAAAAACCGAAATAGAAGAGCTTAAAGAATATGCCAAATCTTGTGGATATAAACCAGGAGCACTCCTCTTCGGAGGTATTGACGATGAAAAATTAGACTGTATCCGGGATCAAACTGGAGCTAAAATTATCGGTACTCTATCAAAGAGTATCGGTTTTCCGAAGCTGGAAACGGATATTAGCCGCTATCGACGACAACATATCGTTGGTAGTTTATTTTACTCCAATTTCAAGGTGAACTACTTTTCCCTTGACTTTTATTATTTTTAATAATGAAAACATTTCTAACGAAGGTTATTTATGCGCAGAGTATGTTGTTGAGTAAGGCTTTGAAAATGTAGCAGGATCTGGAAGACAAAAAACACGAGGTTATAATTGGAAATTTAGAGAGCAAAATAAAAGAGCAATCAACTATTATTGAAAAGAAAAACTTCGAGCTTCAGACAACTGAAGGCTTATTGGCAGAAGCCGAAGCTAAAATAGCAGAATTGAATACGAAGCTTCTCTACCAATCTGAACAGTTTGAACAAGAAAAGCAAGAACTTAATGCGAAACTTGAAGCCGAAGTCCAACAAAATTCAAATTTGAAGAAATTATTGACAAGCCTTCAAGACAAATGTTTGGAGTTTAGCAATAATTGTATTCAACGACTGAGAAAGATATTCCATTCAGTTGGGGCTAGCAGTGAAAAATTCACCCCGTCAACTGAAGACTTACAAAAAACCTTCGAACATATTGAGGGTGAAATTGATGAGCTTGACGAAGTTATAGCCGGGCACGGTGACTTCTGTGCCTGGGTAGCTTCTCGGGGCACTGCTACAGCTTTCCTGAAAGCTGGCTGCGACCATGGAAAAATTGTTAATAGGCCCAATTTCACTCTATCACCATCAATTTTAGATGACATTCCTGACCTCGCCCGAAGCATTTCTAATAGATTTGTAAAGATGATATGGACAAAAGGCGGGCGAGAAAAGGCTGGAGACGAAGCTCGGAGTCATCTTGAACCAGTAAGAAATCATACCTTGTGTTTACCTTTTCCTTCAAACTTAGTTTTGACTCACAACAACTTAATTCATGTAGGGTGACGAAGCCGAGACCGATGCTTAAAGAGTATGACGCCGAAGCTGAGGCCCCGTGAAGATCAGTAGGAGTAGACTGCAGAAAAACTCAAGAAACTTTTGAAATAACTTTTGTAAATATGGCTAAACAGTTCGTAATGAATTTTGTTCATACCTTGTAATATGCTCTTACCCTTCCATTAATGTATGAGGTGCTTTGATGTGGACGAAATTATCTTTTTGAGACGAAGGCGAAAAAAACACCTTCCCTTCTTTTCGTACACAACGAAGCATAAAAACAGCTTTTTCTTTTTGCCGAAGCTCTTCCTTTCGTACACAACGAAGTACCAAAGACAGTTTTTTCCTTTTTGCCGAAGCAACCACTTATGCAATGGTGATGGTTATCCTACATATGCCTGGATGAATGTTTATGAATGCAAATGTTATGATGTAATGTGGTGTGCAAATGAATGTCCAAACACATATCCGAAGCCATAATCACAACTGTTATTTCCTTAGAAACAATCACATATCAGCGCTGACTTTTCGCTGTAAGCCTCCCTTAGGAGCTTCTTCGCCTTTTACTTCAGCGGTATCAGCGTTGACTTTTCGCTGTAAGTCTCCCTTGGGAGCTTCTTCGCCTTTTACTTTCGGCGGTATCAGCGTTGACTTTTCGCTGTAAGCTCTGCATTCCCTTTGGAACGACTTTTGAGCAGAAAACTTACACTGCGCTCCCTTTGGGGCGACTTCTTTAGTAGCTTCGTCGTGCTCCGCATCCCCTTAGGGACGGCTTTCGAGCTTCTTCCCTGTTTCTTTTCAGCACTCGATGGTGCGTTCTCAGTTTTTACATTTACATCTTTGGGGGATTTTGCTCTTATAGAGCTAAAAAGGAAATTACATGTGATGGCCCCATTAAAAACCTTTCTCCCCCTTCAGAAAGGAAAAGGGTGCCATGAAAGAAAAATAAAAAATAAAAAATATATAAAAAATTACATCAAGTTATACATAATATCGCCGAAGCTCATCCGCATTCCAAGATCTAGGAATGTCGTTGCCGTCCATATCCTTCAATCTGTATGAACCGGGTCTTGACGAAGATACCACCAAAAAAGGTCCCTCCCATTTCAACTACAATTTGCCCACTGTATCTGGGTTAGCCACTCTCCGAAGCACCAAATGTCCTGGCTCAATATTCTTTAACTGAACCTTTCTATCACGCCATTTGATTGTTTCGGCTTGATATTTATTGATGTTCCCCACAGCTTGAAGCCTGATCCCTTCTATAGCATCTTTTTCCACAGAATGATCAGTTTCAGAATCTGATTGTGCCGAAGCTACTACTCTTATTGATCCAGTTTTAGCTTCCTCCGGGGTTATTGCTTCGTCACCAAACAATAATTTGAATGGAGTAAAACCTGTTGATCTTGATGTTGTTGTGTTGTGACTCCATACCACTTTGATTAATTGATCTGGCCACTTTCCCCTGGGTTGATTGAAGATTAACTTCATTATTCCTGTCATTATGATGTCATTGGCTCTTTCAACAAGTCCATTTGACTCCGGATGCCTGACTGATGCAAAATGGATCTTCGTGCCAATTTGATCACAGAATTCTCTGAAAGCTTCGGAGTCGAACTGTGTTCCATTATCTACAGTGATGGCCTTTGGTACTCCGAAACGACAAACAATATTCTGCCAGAAAAACTTTTGAATGGTGGCCAAAGTTATTGTGGCTAAAGGCTTTGCCTCAATCCATTTAGAAAAATATTCCACAGCCACTACAACATATCTTAAGTTTCCTTGGGCCGGTGGTAACGGTCCTAACAAATCAAGGCCCCACCTTTGCAATGGCCAGATGGGTTGTATCAGTTGAGTTAGAGACGAAGGTTGTTTTTGATCTCTTGCACATTTCTGACAACCTTCGCACTTTTGAACTAATTCCGCTGCATCCGAAGCTGCCTTCGGCCAATAAAATCCTTGACGGAAATCTTTTCCAAGTAACGGCCTAGATCCAATGTGAGATCCACACAGGCCTGCATGTATCTCTTTCATCAATTCTATGCCTTCGGCTCTAGATAAACATTTGAGTAATGGAGCACAAACTCCATGCTTGTACAACTCTCCTTCTATCATGACATATGGACGAGCTCTTGCCTCTATCCTCCTGTTATAAGTTTCGTCATCTGAAAGGAAGTTACCCTGAAGGTAAGAGATGATATCAGTTCTCCAGTCTTCACTATAAACAGGAGATATATTGAGGACTGCTCTTTCAAGAAGTTCCACTGAAGGTGCTTTTATTGTTTCGAAGAACACATCCGAAGGTAAGGGCAGCCCCTGTGCTGCTGACTTAGCTAGCAAATCAGCATGCTCATTTTGTCCTCGAGGGATATTTTTGACAGAAAATCCTTCGAAGGAAGCTTCAATTCTTCGGACCGTATCTAGATATTTTTCAAGCTTCGGATCTTTAGCCTTACAACTCTTGTCGATATGACCCGAAACAACCTGGGAATCAGTTTTAAGAATGGCCCTTCTGATTCCCATTGCTTTTAACTTCCGAAGGCCCAAAAGCAGGGCTTCGTACTCAGCAATATTGTTTGTACAACTAAAATCGAGTCTGGCCGCATAACAAGTTTTAACTTTGGATGGTGAGACCAACACAGCGGCTGCTCCTGCTCCGAAGGTTCCCCAAGACCCATCGCAAAACACTGTCCATACTTCAGCATCTTTATTTGTTTCTTCATCCTGAGCCCCTGGCGTCCAGTCAGCAATGAAATCTGCCAACGCTTGAGACTGGATCGAAGATCTATGCACATAATCAATGCAAAATTCATTGAGCTCTGCAGCCCATTTTCCAATCCGTCCAGTAGCTTCTCTATTTCTCATAATATCCTTCAACGGTTGTGAAGAAGGAACAACAATATTGTATGCTTGAAAGTAATGCCGAAGCTTCCTGGATGCCATCAAAACAGCATATAACACCTTCTCCAATTCTGAATAGTTTTTCTTCGATAAACTAAGAACCTCAGATACAAAATATACTGGGACCTGCTTCTTGACTTGGCCATCAAGCTTCTCCTGGACAAGTGCTGCACTTACCGCTGAGTGCGAAGCTGCCACATATAGTAACAAAGGAGCCCCTGGTGTTGGTGGAGTTAATGTTGTTAAATCTATCAAATATTGCTTCAGTTCCTCGAAGGCTTTTTGTTGGCTTGGTCCCCATTGAAAGACTTCGGCTGATTTCAGCACTTCGAAGAATGGTAAATTTCTCTCTGCTGATCTGGATATGAATCTATTGAGAGATGTCAGCCTCCCTGTCAGTCTTTGGGCCCCTTTTTTGTATTTGGTGGCTCCATTCGAAGTATAGCTTCAATTTTACTAGGATTAGCTTCAATTCCCTTTGTTGAAACCAAGCATCCAAGAAATTTCCCCTTCTTTACTCCGAAGACACATTTTTCTGGATTCAGCTTTAGACCAGCTTGTCTAAAACTGGCGAAGGTCTCCTGCAAATCAGCAATGTGATTTTCTTGTTTCGTGCTTTTTACAATGATATCATCAACATAAGTTAGCACATTTCTGCCTATCTGAGACTGAAGAACCTTCGAAGTCATTCTGCTGAAACTTCCTCCAGCGTTCTTGAGCCCCTCAGGCATCCGAAGGTAACAATATGTTCCACTAGGGGTTATGAAACTGGTCTTCGGCTCATCCTCCTTCTTCATCCAAATTTGATGATAGCCTGAATAACAATCTAGAAGACTCATAAGCTCTGACGAAGCTGCTGCATCAACTAAGGAGTCTATCCTTGGCAATGGAAATTCGTCCTTCGGACAGGCCTTGTTGAGATCCGTAAAATCGATACACATTCGCCATTTGCCATTGGCCTTTTTTACCATAACAGTGTTAGCTAGCCATTCTGGGTACTTTACTTCTCTGATAACTCCTGCACTGAGAAGTCTTTTGACTTCATTCCGAGCTCCTTCAGCCTTGTCTTCAGACATTTTCCGAAGCCTCTGCTTTCTGGGTCTGAAGGACGGGTCAACATTGAGCGAGTGTTCAATAACATCCCTGTTAACTCCGCAAAGATCATTGGCTGACCATGCAAAAACATCTTTGTTGTTAAACAAAAACCTTATCAAGGTTTTCTCCTGTTCTTCGGATAATTGGGAGCCCAACAGCACCTTCTGCTCTGCTATATCCTCACATAAGAGCATGGGCTTCGGCTGATCTGCCGAAGCTGCTTTCTCCCTTCTGAATTTGTACTGTTCACAAGCTTCAGCTCCATCTATATTATGAATTGCTTTTGAGTCAGTCCAGTTTCCCTCGGCCCTTCTGGCAGCTTCCTGACTTCCATGAATAGCAATGGGTCCTTGATCCGAAGGTATCTTCATGCAAAGGTAAGCAGGATGAAGGATTGCTTCGAAAGCATTGAGGGTGCCACGACCAATAATTGCATTGTAAGGGTATTCCATGTCAACAATGTCAAACACAACTTGCTCAGTTCTGGTGTTGTTGATGAATCCGAAGGTCACTGGCATGGTGATCTTACCCAGTGCTACAATCTGTCTTCCTCCGAAGCCACAGAGAGGGTGTGTAGCATCATGAATCTTATCTTCTGGCTCTTGCATTTGTCTGAAGGCCTTAGCAAATATAATGTCAGCTGCACTGCCTATATCAACCAAGACATTGTGGACCAGAAACCCTTTGATAACGCAAGAAATAACCATAGCATCATTATGAGGAAAATCCTTGAGCTGAAGATGCTCTTGGGAGAAGGTGATTGGAATATGAGACCATCTTGACTTGATGAAGGGTCCCTGCACTCCAACATGTTGTACTCTTCTCTGTGCCTCCTTCTTCTGTTTCTTGTTAGCCGGCTCTGAGCATGAACCGCCTGTTATCGGGAGAATCAGCTTCGGAGCCGAAGCAGCTCCAGCCTGGTTCTTGAACGAAGCCATTGTTTCAGGAAAGTGGAAGTGAATTCACCGGAGGTGGGCGCCAATGTTGGAGACTTGTTCTCAAATGCTATGAATTAAGAACAAGGCAACATAAAATGTTAAATGTTATTACCCTTCGTCCAACGAAGCATTATTCCCTTAAGGATTAATGAGTCGTGGACGAAGGTTAAAGACAAGATGACTACGAAGGTTAAATCTTCGTAACTAGATTCTAATAGATTAAATAAAGTAATATAAGATATGAAGTGTCAAAGGTGAATAAATTATAAACGAACAATATCATATTATATTGAATTGACATATTTAAGCATTGAGTATAATTATACCTTTGCCTTGACAAAAGATTAATTCCCGAATGGTGCGATTGCTATCACAGGAATCCCTGAACAGTAAAGGAATACTGTTCACTATTTATAGACACGGGACACAGCCTGTGAGGAATTACAATCATGCCCCTTATAAGGGATTACAACAGCGACTCAAACATTTATGGACTAAAAGATCATTCTACTTTTATGTCGGTTTGTAATTCCGAAGCTTCATGAAGAGGAACCTTCGGTCATCACATGCAGACAACTTCAGCCGAAAACTGCTTCTTCTTACAAGACCTTCGGCGACGAAGCATTGTCCCAACATATATATATATATATATATATATATATATATATATATTAAAAATGTTTATAGTTGCTCACCTGATTGTTATTATGACCAATGTTTGTTTTGCTTCTTTGTTTGCTCACCTGATTGTTATTATGACCAATGTTTGTTTTGCTTCTTTGATTGAGTGTGACGCATTGTAGAATTATGTCCATAATGACATCTTACTAATGCATAGTAAAATATAGATTAGTTAGTTGAATTGGGCTCTACTTCCATCCAAATCCACTATACCTTAACCTAGTGTCCTAAACTAAAACTCAGTCATCTACAATTATCTAAACTCTAACCCAGATGATCGGAGGAGCAGACCAACCTACTTAGCTTCGACAAGAAAGATGCAAATAGATAGTTGGATACTAACATGCCAACTTCTTACACGTCATCGGGGAGAAGATGTGCGACGTGCGTAAAATCGTCACGTCGGACGAAAACTGCTGTTGCAGACGAAGCAACACTTTTTCTGCATTCAGTAGATATGTGAGAGAAAAATAAACAGTTCATAAAATGGGCCTTTGGAAAAATCGGTAAGAATCCACAACAGCATAATCAAGAAATCATTGAAGTTTTACAGTCTAGCCCAGCCCACTTCAGATCCAGTTCAATTTGGGCCTAACAAATTCTTGAGTAGCTTTTTAACAAGATGTCAGCCAATGCACGTATGTATCGTTATCTATAATTCCTATGTAAAAGAACCAGGACAAAACTGCAGTGAACAATCGCCATACAATCAAATTACCCAAATTTCATTAAAAAATCTTTAAAAAATAAATTTATAGATTGTACTTCATTATTTACTTTACCAATATATAAATTTGAAGTTATAATTCAATAAAAATCTTTAAAATGGTATATTTTTTCTTTTTTTCTCTTAACATATGATAAATTAAAATTTGATGTATCGGTAGAGTAAATAATAAAATTCATCTAAAATTTTATTTTTAAAAGAATTTTTCATGAATTTGGGTAGTTCAATTGCGTTATGATTAAATGGGATGCCTAATTGCACAATAGTTTGTATCAAGAGAAGCTCGGTAGGGAAAAAAACGAAATCGTCTATATGGTTCAAAAAAAAAAAACCCAGCAGCCTACCAATGAACTGCAACTCAAACGGTTTAAGGTTCATTGTGATGCAGCAGGTAGCGGCTCACTGGCCTCGAGAAGCTCATCAAGCAAACCGGTGAAAACCACGGAATCAGTCTCCTTGGGAATGAACTTGAGGAGCGCGGAAGGGACTAGGTCCTCCTCTTGTAGGGTGCGTGCCCGCTCTCCCGGGTTTGGAAAATGTGGCACCACACGTGGCTTAGGAATGGCTGGAGAGATGAGTTCGAATTCCAAACCTTGTTGCTTCAGAGCAGATGTGACGAACTGCAATAACAAAGGACAACACACGTTAGTCGGCAGCTACAAAACTGTCATAGATAGATTATACTGCAAGAAAATTGGTAAAACATCAAATGATATAGCAAGGGTATTGTACTCGAGCTTCCCATACAGCACTCAATAAGTTCTATTAGGGGTGGTAGATGAATATCCAGTGTCACTGAAACACCAGCACCACCTGATATAGTCACCCGCTGTACTCACAAAGACCAAACAATACACAATATGCACTGCCATGAAGACCACTGTGTACAGGCTACAAAGCCCAGACAAACAGGTTCTGCTGATGGATCCCTGTGTCAGCAACCAAGGTTGTTAATGTTTCTGACTCAATGGTTCACCAATCCTACCTCCGTTGCAAATTATAGTTCACTTTGGTTTTGTCCTAAATCAAAATTATCTAACTTTGAAATATGCAATAACATCTAAAACACCAATTTAGTTTTATTAAATTATCCAAAATGTATGTTCTCTCTCTCAAATATGCAGTAGATCCATGGAATAAAGTTTGATAACATATTTATTTGGACTTGTAGACGTCAATATATTTTTCCATTTTTTTTTAGAAAGCGCACGAGAACTACACATCTTTATAGATAATAGAAAGAACAAGACTTACAAAAAAAGAGAAAAACCAACAAACAAAAACCCCACGGATACACACACAACGCACTACAACCACCAGAGACTACCCAGGTGCCAAGGGGGTGTCAGCTAAAGCAAGACTACCTAGCTGCTTAGCTCCAAGCCTCCAACCATCACCCAACAAGAGAGCTCATCAAGGAAGTTTCTCAGCACCGAGCTAATAGAGGGGGATATCTTATCAAAAACCACTCTATTCCACTGCAACCAGAGACACCAGGCGCCAAGCATGATGACGCTGTTGATACCCTTCTTGTCTTTGTGGACCTTAGAGCATACCTCACCCCACCAATTAGTAAAGGAGGAATCATCCGAACCCAGAATGAGATGCCCTAACCCGAAGGGAGACAAGATGCTGAATCAAAAATGTCGAGCAAAGACACACGAAGTCAAGAGATGGTGAATTGTCTCATCTTCCTGATCACACAGAGGGCATGTTTCAGGGTGCGGCAGACCATTCTTGTGCAGCCTATCTGCAGTCCAACATTTGTCCCTCATGGCCAACCAAAGAAACATCTTGCATTTTGGAGGTGCCCACGATTTCCATAATCTCTTCCATGGCTCAAACGTGATGGAGCCCATAAATAAGATCTTATAGCAGGATTGCAGGAAGCAGGAGAGAAACAGCCAGAGGCCTCATGCCTCCATTCGTGTTTATCCTCATCGTCATTCAGAGCTACCTCCTCCAAAAAATCCCACAAAACTAGATATTGCTGAATACCAACAAGAGAGAGTGGCGACCTGATGTCCCTTACCCAAGATCTGTCCTCAAGAGCCTCTGCAACAGTTCGGGATTTAATAGCTCTTTTGTCAACTTTATAAAACACTTCCGGGGCCAGAATCGAAATAGAATTCTCATTCAGCCACCTATCAGTCCAGAATCTTGTATTGTTGCCATTTCCCTCTAGTGATAACCGAGCAATCAAACAAGACCTTGATCTGTGACTGGATGGGGAGGTCCAGGCCGCACCGCCGCACCACGGTCTATGCTGATCTGTTTTCTGAAGCCACAGCCACATTTGCAACGCCCAACCCTTATAAATTAAGTTGGGGATCCCTAGACCCCCCAGACTCAGGGGCCTAGTGACCTTCTCCCAAGACACTACAATTACCTCCATTCACCTCCTTTCTGCCCTTCCAAAGAAAAGCCCTTTGAATCTTATCAATAGATTTGATTACCCACTTGGGGACATGCAAGGCAATGAGAAGATAAACTGGGATGGCAGAAAGGACAAACCGGACTAGAGCAGTTCTCCCAGCAAGGTTAAGAAGGGAAGCCTTCCAACTAGGTAACCGGTCTGCAATCTTTTCAACCCAAAACCAGAGATCAGTCCTCCTCAGTTTTTTGTTGGAAATTGGCAGCCCTAGATAAGTACAAGGGAATGAAGCAGCATTACAATGCAGCAGCTACAACAATCTCGCACCAAAGAATCTTCACAATAAATGGGGATGACACAACTTTTTTGCATGTTGGTCTTCAACCCACTAGCTTCTCCAAAACAGTCTAGGATCAATTTGGCACATCTCAAGTCCTCCTCTTGTGGTTTGATAAAGAACACCACATCATCAGCATATAGCGAGAGCCTTGACCTTAGATTAGCAACCCCTAGATCGTCGTGGCATCAAACTACTTCCAAATCTTGGTCAAAGTTAAAGTAGTTTGACTTAGGACAAACCCCCAATTACAATTTGGAACAGAGGGAGTATTAACTGGATGAATTTGATAAGTTGGTCCACCAATATTTTCATCTCCCATAACCATATCGGTAGAAACCCAAAGAATGTGGTCATCCACCAATCTTATAGGATGATGCCATGTTGGACCAATCTAGCATAGGATGAAACAATCCCTCAAACCAAACACCAGAGTTATTATCTGGATCTCCTTCCGCAAATAAATGTCATTTTAGAGTTCACAGTTTCCACTTCCAGGATACAACCAAACCTGGTAATGGTTTGATTAAAACCAGATTGACTGGTTCAGTTTCTTAATTGGGCCTTTATTTATGGTTTGGGTAGAAATGGACTGGAGGGCCTAATGGGCTCGTTCAGTTTGGGTAATAGCTAATTAGCTATGATGGACTGGTTGGGTTTGGAATTGGTTTGAGATGTTCGGGTTAGAAACAGTTTGAAACCATAGTTCGACTAGAACGTTTGATATAGTGGAAAAGTTTTCCCTCGACCCCTTGATGCCTCAACAGCCCATAGTCCAACCACACCGCCATCAGGGCCTCGCGGTCACGTCTTCATTGTTCGCCCTCGACCCCAACTGCTCAGCACCACCCTCAAGATCAGTGCAGGTGGATGTTTCTTGAAGGACATACAGTTTCATGCAAGGTCAGCTTCTTATCTCCTCTATTGCTTATTAAATCATTTTAATGCTTATGCTCTAATCTGTTGATAACATTTGTGGATAATTTTGGCGCATTCCTATTCCTATCTGAGATTTGGGATTCATTTGGATATATGTTTCTTGAGTTATTGATGCGGATCAGACTAGAACTCTGAGTTTAGTCTTCCCATCCACTCTTGAGTATTGAATCATGTTTATCTGCCTTTGTGTCAAAAACAAATCCTTCAGAAAGTTTGTGCATTTAATCTGTCCTTGTTTATCTGTCTTTGTTATTGCGGCAAGGCTGTTGCATTCAATCATGACACCTAAATGGAACATTCTTCTAAGACATTTTGTCCTTCAGAAAACATGTTGAGTGGTTCGGAGTATACTGATTCATTGTTTTTTTTCTTATTATACTAAAAATACTTCTTTATTCTGAGCCTCTTGTTTTGATAATGATTGAATGCTAATACCATACAGTGGAACCTTTTGCGGTTTTTCCTATTGATTGATAATGACTGAGCTCGTGGTATGGCTCTCTGTCTGTTCATAAGGACAGACATGTTGTGCTAGTGTTAAAAATCTGATCAACCTGAACCCACTTGATAGGATTAAAATAGTTCTATATTCGAGCACAAGTTGTTCGATCATAAGATTACCCAGAACCAGCCATGCGTTTAGATACCAACACTGAATAGAACTTGCTGTTACTGCTACAACTAGCAGTTATGTTTTCCAACTTCTTTCGAGCACTCTTTAGTTTTAAGTTTCTCTCATAAGTAATTTATTTCAAATAATCTATAGCTGACTTAGCTCTTTATTAATTTATCTCCGTTGCAGTACTGAGTGTGTAAAGAGTGAAAATTGTCAGTTAAATAATGTAATTGTCACCAAGAATATAATATCAACAAAGTCTATATCAAAACAATATGGATACCAGAAAATGAAGTATATTCAAATGCCACCAAGAATGGAACATCAGCATATTCTGAATCAAGAAAATAATGCTACCGAAAAGCACGACAAATTTTGGAAGAAACAAGCATGGTACCTCATACAGCGAACCGGTGGCCTCCCCTGGTAGGAATATGCCCTGAAGAATCATTCTATCTGGAAACTGAACTCGTATGACTGCTTGTTTATACTTCTGTCGAGCAGCCAATGCGTGCTTCTCCTTGTAAGACTTTGGTATCAGCAACCTAGATTGTTCTAACCTTTCCCTCCTCATCTTTGCTTCATTCCTTATCTCCTCACCACTAAGCTTGTAAAAGGAATCTGGTACATCATTTTGTGGCACAGAACTCCCGGGAACAGAGACAAATACTCGAATCTGTAAATTTGACAATGCATACTGTAATCTTTTGGAGTTCAGTTTAATATCTTATTTGCATTTTGAAGATAGTTCATGGCAGGACAGCAAGCAACAACATAAACATATCATACAATGTACCAAAATAAATATCAGAAATGATCAATGACATTGTAAACATGAATATCAGAAAACTAAAAGGAGGCCATATGTATTAGTCAGTCCTGTCTGTGTATTTCTTTTTTTTTCTAAAACGCGCAGGAGAACTGCGCATTAAATATATTAAGAGGACAGAAAAAGGTCTAAAATAGATCTAAACATCCAAAGAAAAACCACCTTACGGTGGCCAAAAACGAAAATACACAAAATGATCCATCTAGAAAAAAACGACTAGGAGCCGCCAAAAACTAAGTCCAAAATGTGCGCAGACCTCCCGCGCCTGCCAGACACCACCGATGAGTGTCGTCTTTGATGTTTTGAATAGTCTGACTGCTGCGAGGAGTAGCCCCCTCGAACGCACATTCATTCCGTTGTTTCCACAACCACCATGCCACCAGCACAACAAGGGAATTGATCCCTCTGCGCTGTACAGCAGGGATCTTTTTCTGATATCCCTTAATTTATAGTTATTGTCCCACTAATACCTCAAGAAATGGTTACACATTTGGTAAGACATACGATCTTCCAGGTACATGCCTTTACAATCTTGCACTGTTCTACACTTCTATGTTTATGCTAACAGCAAATTTTTTGAGATAATAGTTCAAAAGGTGAAATATGTTATAACTGACTATTATTTCCTAAGTCCTAATGAAGCTAGCTAACAGCGCAACGAAACAAGCATAAAATTGGCAGTTCATGTAAAAATGGCATGACATAAGTAAATCAACCAACCATACTGTGCTGATTGATGGTAATGAAAGCTTTGTGTTAGCCAACCAATTAAAGGCCTTATTATCAACGGAACCCTCTTCTTACCTGCCGATCAATTGTCATAGCACCGTCCTGCAGCACATCAGGCACATTGCTGCAACTCTCCTTGGCCTCAGCCTCCACCTTCCCTGGAGCCGCAGAGGAGTGTGCCCCCTCGAGCAGGAGGAGGGCCCTCCTGATACCGTTGAGCCTGGCGTCGCTGGGCACTTCGTCCATCACGGCGAAGGGCTCCCCGCCCTCATCCCCGACCCTGAACCCGACGGCCTCCAGGAGCTCCGCGCCGCCTTCTCTGTCCGCCACGGCCTCCTTGATCCGCGGGTTGCCCAGCCTCACCCGCCTGAACTTGTCGTTGCTGGGCTCCCGGAGCAGGTTGCCCAGCAGGCGTTTGACCACTTCAACGGCAGCGGGCGGCGGGGGTGGGTCGGCAGCGAGGTACGCGGCGGCGCGCGCGCGGGCGCCCCCCGCGGACGCGAGGCAGCCGTCGAGGTGCTCGGTGACGGCAAGCTCGGAAGGGAACGCGTCTTCGCAGCTGGGGCACGCGATAGTGGCGGCGGCCGCGGTGCCATTCGCGACGGAGCGGCGGGAGGAGGAGGAGGAGGAGGAGACGAGGGGCGTGTACGGGGTGAAATCGGTGGTTGAAGTGGGCGGGGGAGGTGGCGAGGGCCGCTTAGGGGCAGGCTTGGGGTTTGCGCTAGGGTCTGAGGGGCGGGAAGCGGGGTGGGAGGAGGAGGAGGAGGGGGAGGGGCCGGAGCCGAGGACGTGGGAGGTGCCCTTGAATGAGGACGGGGTCCCAGAGCCGGAGGAGGTGATCTTCTTCATGAAACCCTTCATCTTGTCCTTCATCATGGCGCTGGAGGCGGAGGAAGCGTAGGCGGCCGCGAACAGATGAGATTGGAGCGTGGATGCGTTCACGCGGAGTGGACGACTTGGTGGTGGATGTTGTCGCCGCGGGGACGAAGCAAACGAGGAAGAACGAAGTAGCAATAAAGGCGAGAGCAGCAGCAGTGGAGAAGCAGCTTGTGGAATCGTTTGTTTGTGCGGTTGTACTCATGGAGTAGCTTCGAAGGCATCTTCTCTCCTGACCTGACTGTATGGCGGGCCGCAATACCTTGCTCGACTGCACGGGCTGGTGCACTGTCAAAGCCCGGTAGTGGCATGGGAACCAAAATGGGCCTCTAGCGTTTCTCACGCGTCGGGATTCGGAAGCCATGGCGGCATGCCACTGAACAGAAGCAGCAATGCCATTCACAGTTTCACACCTAAAACCGTGTTCAGCAGTTATGTCTCAAAACATTGTTTTGTATTATATACTGCACTGTTCACATACAAGGTTGTCCCTACGTCATGTTTAGGACACGTGCAGGGTGGTATCATCATACATTAGTCAGCTAGGACGCTCAAAACCAGGCCCGACCCTGAGTAGGTGCGAGTGGTGCTGCTGCACCAGGCCTCCAAAAATCAGAGGGCATCTACATACAACCTACTATATGTCATATATATTAGTCTATAGTTTGGCCCAAAAATCTATTAATCAGGTATGCAATCAATCACTCATGCTCTAGTGCCTTCTCCTTGACCGCTCAACGTTTCTATGCCTCCAGGCGAGTAGTTCGCACGCACATGCGGCAGACGGCCAGTGACCGCTCCCGAGTCACGAATTGTTGGCCCTCGCCCTCCACACATCAATTGCTCCCTCTGCCCCGCAAACACTCGGATAAGCAAACCGATCGCCGCCCACCCTAGGCCTATCGTCGCGCTTCAGTTGTAAAGAATGGAACTCCAAACTAGTCCCTAAATCCTAATAGAATGTTCTTGTGTTTCTGATTGTATCAAATTCGATTTGACTTTAAGGACATCATCCTAATGTTTTTATTGCTTCTTTGAATCCTATTGACTACGCCTTGACTGCCGCATAAGCTAAAAAAAACTTTTCTAAGTTGAAGCTATTGAATAACTATTTGAGGTCACTAATGTACTAAGAAATATTAAATGGTTTGGTCTTTGGCAACCTTTTGCATTGAGAAGCACCTGTTGGATGGTATTGATACTGACTCTATCATCACTGACTTTGCATCTAGGAATGTTAGAAGAAACTTTTAAATGACCTCCGTGTTATAATTTTGTCAGTATTATAGTTGCAATTGTGTATAATCTTGTTATGTTTATTGTCAATGGGCCCCTATTTTTGTCCCGTCCAGGGCCTCCAAATTCTCAGGGCCGGCCATGCTCAAAACCCTTGTCAAAAAAAGACACTCAAACCTGAAAAAACACAATATTGTATCCGTGTGAAAAATGTTTCAGATAATATATCTCTAATACTACAGCTGTCCAAAAGAAACAAGCTATCGCAAGCATTATAACTAACGGGTTAATTCTGACAAATGGTTAGCTTCCGGTTCAAAGACAGTGGAAATAAAATTCTATTTCCATTAAACATGTTCTTCTGAAGTTGTGATAGTAAAGGCACTTGCCAAACAATCATATCACATATCCATTGAACACATGCTTAAAATAACAATTGTAAGCACACCCAGACAATCCAAATTGACGCAATGCTGACTATTTAGGATGAACTATAGGTAAAAAAAAATAAGTGATAAGTGATAACTATACTACTAGAGTTCTAGTTCATTTTCCAACAGATACATACAAACCTCTCCTACCAAAATAACATGTATGCTTTAATGATCCTGAACAAAGCAGCAGTACAACCTTACTATCATAGTTCAGCAATTAGCACAAGGCTTTTAAAAAAATAGAGTCAAGCCACCATGCTAGAACAATGTGGCAACTGGCAATATTTTGACAAGCCGTCCAGCACATCTTAGTAACACTGAAGTCAAACTGATAGCTCAAATCATTGACAACAAAAACTAAATTATTCTCTACACTGTCATGTACCAATCCAACCATGGTACAAAAGTATGAAACTACCACAAATCGTATTGTATCAGACTGCAATCAACCATGCTGTGACACCTAGACTAATTAAGGGCACTCAAACACGGAAAAACTTCAAGATACATACCAAAGCTTTTTTTTTGTTAGTACCATTGTTAAGAAAATGATCAACTTCCAGTTCACAAGCAAATGTAAAAAAATACTTTCACATAACACGGTTGTGTGATAGTAATGGCAACTAACAACCAAATCACTTATTCATTGAACTGAGCGTCAAGGATGAACTTAGAAAATAATGTTTATTTACATTAAAAAATTTAAGTCAACATCCATCTGACACATAACAGATAAGCTCTAAGCAATTCCTATAAACCACCCTTAAGATAAGTAGATAACATGTATACCTTGATGATGAAAAGATAAACGAATTCCATACAGAGGTGCAAGTAACAACTCAAATAGTTGACGGATAATGCTAAGATGGAATTAACACGCAACAATGAGAAGAAAATAGCAATGATTAAGTCAAGTCTTCAGCAGCAGTCAACTATTACGCATCATCCGCCATTCAATGTACAGAAACCATCCAGATTATTGAGGAGCCATTGGCAATTTTGCCATTATCATTTGTGGGCTTCGCCAGTATGCCATCGGACCCACAAATCATAGACACAGACGGTCCCACCAGTCATAGACACGAGATGGCATAATAACAAGCAGCCAAATTTGAGAGTGGCAAAACAGCAAATTTCTCGATTATTGAGATTAGTCTTCCGATGCTATGCACCCAACTGGATAAGATAGTTCAGAACTCAATTTGATACACCAAGCTACTCCCAAACCATTACCACCATAGGATTCAATTTTCATGGTTTAAGACTCAGACGGCTTCCCAGTCACTGCAGCTGCAGGAGCAGGACTCATCTTGGGGGCCGTCCACGCCCACGCTTGACATGTACAGCACTGGCATCAACAACAACGTCTCGAGCTGCAGCAGGTTCACCTCTGGGATCTTCCACGGCGACCTTGGCCTTCTTGGGCGGGCGCCCACGGCCACGTGGGCTGAGCATGCCGCTGGTGGCCTGGTCAGTGGCCACATTGATGGGGTCCTTGAGCTTTGGGGGGCGTCCGCGCCCACGCTTCACAGGCACGGCATTGCCATCAGTGGTGACGACGGAAGACGCAGTGGGAGCTGAGTCCTCGGCGACGGGGTTCTTGGGTTTCGGCGGACGTCCGCGCCCGCGCTTGACAGGCACGGCAGCGGCGGCGACGGGAGCTGTAGCGGGCTTACCACCGTAGCCCTCAGCAACGGGGTCCTTGGGCTTCGGGGGCCGTCCGCGTCCCCGCTTGGTATGAACAGGGTTGACATCAGCGCTGACAACGGGAGCTGGAGCAAGCACGTCAATGTCGTCGACATCAGCGGTGACAACGGGAGCTGGAGCAGGCACGTCAATGTCGACGGCGTCAGCGTCGATGACGAGAGGGGAAGCAAGCAACACATCGTCACCAACGTCCAACACGCCAGTAGACTCCTCGGCGGCGGCGGGGCCCTTGTGCCCACCGGTGCTCAGCGGGGAGGCTTCGTCCTCGTTGGGGAGGAGATAGTTGTTCCTGAGGAAGGCGAGCTCACCGGTAGCCTTCATGCGGGCGAGGTGGCCCGTGAGGACGGCGTTGTGCTGGGCAGGGAGGTTGGAGCCGTAGCTGCCCTTGATGTAGTCCGAGATCGCAGTCTTGTTGCAGCCGTTCTCGAGTCCCAGCGCCCGGATTGCCTCCACGATCATCTGCGCAAGCGAGCGGCCGCAACACGGCCGAGACGGTGTGCGTGCCCACGACCGCGAGCAGCACAGTAGCAAATTAAAAACATACCGAGGACAGTTTGGCGCCGCAAACAAAATGTAATGGGAGAATCATACCTCAGGGTAGGATGGGAGCCGGGGAGGAGGCGGGGAAGGGACGGAGCCGTCTTTGCCGGCCATGGATCCGGCGGCTCGTTGCGGTGAGTGGGGTTTGGAGAAGAGGAAATGGGGGTTTTCGGTCGGTGAAGCCGTAAAGTTAAGGCCACGGGGAAGACGAGAGGAGCGGCGGCACTGCAACTGCTTGTGGGCCTAACGAGCTTGAGTGAAGTCCTGGACCAACCCAACAATCTATCTCTACCAACCTTATTTAAATTTCATTCTCTAACAAATATTGCCTGAACTTTATAGAATTCTTTAAAATAGTATATCCTCTATATCATCTTTTTCTTCAATAATATCCTCTAAATTTGCTCCTCTATTTTTTTAACAATTATATGAATACAATTTGAACTTACGCAAAAAATAAGTATATTTAATTTTTTAAATGTAATATTTTTCGAACTCATATTCTCACGCAATTGAAAATGATTTTTGCAATTTAAAGTTTGTTATTTTATTCATATATTTAGAAGAACAATGCAATACTACGATATCGAATATATTTGTTCGTGCCCGGAAAAAATTGTTTGTTTTTCATATATATGTTGCCATTCCAATTAATTTAAAAATTGGGTCGTACGTTAACAATCAAAATGTGTGCTCTCTTCAAAACGAGTTCGTACCACAACCAACGGTCCACCGCACCTAAGTGGGTCGCACACCAAGGTTTACAAAACCGATAAAAACCGGCGGTTAATCGGTCGGTTTACCGAAACCGCCGGGATGTGGTTCCGGTTAACCATCGGTTTTTTTCAAATTCGTTCCAAATTCAAAAAAATTTAAAAAATTCATAAAAACCGAAAACCGTCGATAAACCGTTTTTGGGACCGGTGAACCGTTATTTTAGACCGGTAAACCGACATTTTTTGCCGGGAAACCGGATTTAATGCCACAATTAAGTATTTAATGATCAATTTAGGTATATATTAGTCTTGTTTAATGTTATAAGCTATATGTGAAGATGTTATATGCTATATATGAAAATGAATCCCGTAGCTCAAGTCAAGTTTAGGCATTTAGTGGTCAAATTTTGTTTCATTTCCTATCCAAGATGGATTCCGTGGATCAAGTAGCTTTAGTTCTTCTAATAAGTATCCGTCTGGACAAAACTCAATCTAGAACCCTTAGCTCCAGTTCTTCTGTATGTGTTCCTAAGATTTGCTGATCAGAAGAAACGTTCAACACTTGGTGAGGTGCACATGCAATACACAAACACCAAACACACATACAGGTATATTTTTTGCTTTGTGGATAAGTATTTATTTGTCGTTCTTGTTTTCTCGATAATGTATCTCATATCTATTGTCGGGGACCATAATTAGGGGTACCCTCAAGACTCCTAATTCTCAGCTGGTAACCCCATCAGCACAAAGCTGCAAAGGCCTGATGGGTGCGACTAAGTCAAGGATCGGTCCATTCGAGGGACGCGATCACGCCTCGCCCGAGCCCAGCCTCGGGCAAGGGCAGCCGACCCCGGAGGATCTACGTCTCGCCCGAGGCCCCCCTCCAGCAACGGACACACCTTCGGCTCGCCCAAGGCCCGGTCTTTACCAAGAAGCAACCTTGGCCAAATCGCCACGCCAACCGACCAAATCGCAGGGCATTTAATGCAAAGGTGGCCTGACACCTTTATCCTGACGCACGCCCTCTAGTCGACAGAGCCGAAGTGACCGCAGTCACTTCGCCGCTCCACTGACCGGTCTGACAAGAGGACAGCGCCGCCTGCGCCGCACCGACTGCTGAGCCACTCGACAGAGTGAGGCTGACAGCAGCCATGTCCGGCCCTAGGCGTCATGGGAAACTCCGCTTCGCCCGACCCCAGGGCTCGAACTCGGGCTCAGCCCTGGAAGACGACGAACTCCGCTCTGCCCGACCCCAGGGCTCGGACTCAGGCTCAGCCCCGGAAGACGACGAACTCCGCTTCGCCCGACCCCAGGGCTCGGAATCGGGCTCAGCCCCGGAAGACGACGAACTCCGCTTCGCACGACCCCAGGGCTCGGACTCAGCCATGGCCTCAGCCGACGGCCTCCGCCTCGCCCGACCCGGGGGCTCGGACTCGACCTCGGCCTCGGAAGACAGACTCGACCTCGGAGGAGCCTCCACATCGCCCAACCCAGGGCACGAACCGACCACGTCAACAGGAGGCGCCATCATTGCCCTGCCCCAAGCTGACTCAGGCTGCGGGGAACAAGACCGGCGTCCCATCTGGCTCGCTCCGCCAGACAAGTAATGATGGCGCCCCGCACGCTCTATGACAACGGCGGCTCTCAGCCCCCTTACGGAAGCAAGAGGACGTCAGCAAGGACTCGACAGCCCCGACAGATGTCCTTCCGCCAGGCTCCAGCGCTCCTCCGACGGCCACGACACCACACGAACCGGGTGCCAAAACCTCTCCGGCTGCCACGATGGCATGTACTTAGGGCGCTAGCTCTCCTTCGCTAGACACGTTAGCACACTGCTACACCCCCCATTGTACACCTGGATCCTCTCCTTGCGCCTATAAAAGGAAGGACCAGGGCCCTCTTAGAGAAGGTTGGCCACGCGGGGAAGGACGGGACGGCGCTCGCGTGAGGCCGCTCGCTCCCTCCCACGTGGACGCTTGTAACCCCCTACTGCAAGCGCACCCAACCTAGGCGCGGGACAAACACGAAGGCCGCGAGATTCCACCTCTCACGCCTGTCTCCCTCCGGCTGCCTCCCCCCTTCGCGCTTCGTCTCGCGCCGACCCATCTGGGCTGGGGCACGCGGCGACAATTTACTCGTCGGTCCAGGGACCCCCGAGTTTCGAAACGCCGACAGTTGGCGCGCCAGGTAGGGGCCTGCTGCGTGTTGACGAACAGCTTCCCGTCAAGCTCCAGATGGGCAGTCTCCAGCAACCTTTCCAGCCCGGGATGGTGCTCCGTTTCGGGAGTCTTGAGTTCATGTCCCTCGACGGCAGCTACGACATGATACTCCTTCCCCCGCCGTGCGACAGCGACAATGGCGGCCGACAGCCCGCCCGCCGACGGCGGAATCGACGACGTCTTCCCCGCGTGGTGGAAGAACAACATTCGAGCTCACCCCGTCCCCTCCCCCGCCGACGGAGGAGGAGGCGGGGCAACCAAGGCCAAGCAGGAGGCGGCACCTCGTCGGCTGTCGAGCGAGTCGACAGCGCCGGCGCCCCAACGGGGGGCACGTCGGGCATCGACCTCGCGTTTGAGACGAAGACGAGCGCCGTCTCCCCGCAACATGCCAATCCCAAGCAAACGGACGACGCCAGCACGCTCGTGATGGACTTGCTGGGCATCACCCTCGTACCTGAGACGATGGTGCAGTTAGTCCCTGACGTGACTTCGTCACCACCCGTCGACCAAGAGGTACCAACCGATTCCCATCTCATGCCTTTTGGATTCAGCCTCGACCCGCCAAGCGACTTCGCTTTGGTGGGCGCTCTCGTAGAGGCGAGTCCAAACCCTCTGGGGTATCATATGCGGTCACCCTAGGACCGGCTAACGGACGTCTCGACCTACAGGCCCTCGGGGTCCGAGGAAGATGACGAGCCCGACTTCTGTTGGGATTTCTCCGGACTTGGTAACCCCAGTGCCATGCGGGACTTCATGACCGCGTGTGACTACTGCCTTTCCGACTGTTCCGACGGTAGCTGCAGCCTCGGCGACGAGGACTGCGGCCCAAGTCGTGAATGTTTCCACGTCGATCTAGGGGGTCCCTCTGAAGACAACCATCTTGGTATGCCGGAGAACGGTGACCTCCCTAGGCCTGTGCCTCGCGTTGACATCTACGGGAGCTAGCTGTGGTCCCCGTTCCGGCGGGGGGTCATGACCCACAGCTCGAGCAAATCCGCGGGGTGCAGGCCAGGCTCGACGAGGGAGCAGGAACACTTGAGCCGATCCGCCGGGACGTCGGGCAGGAATGGGCGGGCCAACCTCCGGCCGGAGAAGTGCGTCATCTCCCCCAGGGCTTCCAGCACCGCATCGCCGATGATGTCAGGGTGAGGCCGCCACCCACTTCCGGTGGAGTCGGCCAGAACCTGGCTGCAGCGGCAATGCCTCTCCGCGCGATGCCGGAGCCATCAACCACCGAGGGGCGGCGAATTCAGGGAGAGCTCAAGAATCTTCTGGAGGACGCCGCGGTCCGACGGGCCAAAAGCTCCGCCTCCCGAAGGCAGGGGTACCCCTCGGAACATCGTGCCGCGACTTCCCGGTTCATGCGGGAAGCCTCGGTCCACACCGGGCGCACGCGCAACACAGCGCCTGCGGCACCGGGTCGCCTCGGCAACGAGCACCATCACCGCAACCGTCAGGCCCACCTCGACGAGAGGGTGCGCCGAGGCTACCACCCCAGGCGTGGGGGACGCTACGACAGCGGGGAGGATCGGAGTCCCTCGCCCGAACCACCCGGTCCGCAGGCTTTCAGCCGCGCCATACGACGGGCGCCGTTCCCGACCCGGTTCCGAACCCCAACTACTATCACAAAGTACTCGGGGGAGACGAGACCGGAACTGTGGCTCGCAGACTACCGGCTGGCTTGCCAGCTGGGTGGAACGGACGATGACAACCTCATCATCCGCAACCTCCCCCTGTTCCTCTCCGACACCGCTCGCGCCTGGTTGGAGCACCTACCTCCGGGGCAGATCTCCAACTGGGACGACCTGGTCCAAGCCTTCGCCGGCAATTCCCAGGGCACGTACGTGCGCCCTAGAAACTCTTGGGACCTCCGAAGCTGCCGACAGCAGCCGGGAGAGTCTCTCCGGGACTACATCCGGCGATTCTCGAAGCAGCGCACCGAGCTGCCCAACATCACCGATTCAGATGTCATCGCGCGTTCCTCGCCGGCACCACCTGCCACGACCTGGTGAGCAAGCTGGGTCGCAAGACCCCCACCAGGGCGAGCGAGCTGATGGACATCGCCACCAAGTTCGCCTCTGGCCAGGAGGCGGTTGAGGCTATCTTCCGGAAGGACAAGCAGCCCCAGGGCCGCCCACCGAAAGATGCCTCCGAGGCGTCAACTCAGCGCGGCGCCAAGAAGAAAGGCAAGAAGAAGTCGCAAGCGAAACGCGACGCCGCCGACGTGGACCTTGTCGCCGCCGCCGAGTACAAGAACCCTCGGAAACCCCCCGGAGGTGCCAACCTTTTTGACAAGATGCTCAAGGAGTCGTGCCCCTATCATCAGGGGCCCGTCAAGCACACCCTTGAGGAGTGCGCCATGCTTCGGCGCCACTTTCACAAGGCTGGGCCACCCGCGGAGGGTGGCAGGGCTCGCGACGACGATAAGAAGGAAGATCACCAAGCAAGAGAGTTCCCTGAGGTCCGCGACTGCTTCATGATCTACGGTGGGCAAGCGGCGAACGCCTCGGCTCGGCACCGCAAGCAAGAGCGTCGGGAGGTCTGTTCGGTAAAGGTGGCGGCGCCAGTCTACCTAGACTGGTCCGACAAGCCCATCACCTTCGACCAAGCCGACCACCCCGACCGCGTGCCGAGCCCGGGGAAATACCCGCTCGTTGTCGACCCCATCATCAGCGACGTCAGGCTCACCAAGGTCCTCATGGACGGAGGCAGCAGCCTCAACATCATCTACGCCGAGACCCTCGGGCTCCTGCGTGTTGATCTGTCCTCGGTCCGGGCAGGCGCTGCGCCTTTCCACGGGATCATCCCCGGGAAGCGCGTCCAGCCCCTCGGACAACTCGATCTTCCCGTCTGCTGTTGGACGCCCTCCAACTTCCGAAGGGAGACCCTCACGTTCGAGGTGGTCGGGTTCCGAGGAACCTACCACACAGTACTGGGGAGGCCATGCTACGCGAAGTTCATGGCCGTCCCCAACTACACCTACCTCAAGCTCAAGATGCAGGGCCCCAACGGGGTCATCACCGTCGGCCCTACGTACCGACACGCGTTCGAATGCGACGTGGAGTGCGTGGAGTACGCCGAGGCCCTCGCCGAATCCGAGGCCCTCATCGCCGACCTGGAGAGCCTCTCTAAGGAGGCGCCAGACGTGAAGCGCCACGCCGGCAACTTCGAGCCAGCGGAGACGGTTAAATCCGTCCTCCTCGACCCCAGCAGCGACGCCTCCAAGCAGATCCGGATCGGCTCCGAGCTCGATCCCAAATAGGAAGCAGTGCTCGTTGACTTTCTCCGCGCAAACGCCGACATTTTCGCGTGGAGTCCCTCGGACATGCCCGGCATACCGAGGGATGTCGCCGAGCACTCGCTGGATATCCGAGCTGGAGCCCGACCCGTGAAGCAGCCTCTGCGCCGATTCGACGAAGAAAAGCGCAGAGCCATAGGCGAGGAAATCCACAAGCTAATGGCGGCAGGGTTCATCAAAGAGGTATTCTATCCCGAATGGCTTGCCAACCCTGTGCTTGTGAGAAAGAAAGGAGGGAAATGGCGGATGTGTGTAGACTACACTGGTCTAAACAAAGCATGTCCGAAGGTTCCCTACCCTCTGCCTCGCATCGACCAAATCGTGGATTCCACTGCTAGGTGCGAAACCCTGTCTTTCCTCGATGCCTACTCAGGGTATCACCAAATCAGGATGAAAGAGTCCGACCAGCTCGCGACTTCTTTCATCACACCCTTCGGCATGTACTGTTATGTCACCATGCCGTTCGGCTTGAGGAATGTGGGTGCAACGTACCAACGGTGCATGAACCATGTGTTTGGTGAACACATTGGCCGAACGGTCGAGGCCTACGTTGATGACATCGTAGTCAAGACGAGGAAAGCCTCTGACCTCCTTTCCGACCTTGAAGTGACATTTCGATGTCTCAAGGCGAAAGGCGTGAAGCTCAATCTCGAGAAGTGTGTCTTCGGGGTTCCCCGAGGCATGCTCTTGGGGTTCATCGTCTCCGAGCGGGGCATCGAGGCCAACCCGGAGAAGATCGCGGCCATCACCAGCATGGGGCCCATCAAGGACTTGAAAGGCGTACAGAGAGTCACGGGATGCCTTGCGGCTCTGAGCCGCTTCATCTCGCGCCTCGGCGAAAGAGGCCTGACTCTGTACCGCCTCTTAAGGAAAGCCGAGTGCTTCACTTGGACCCCTGAGGCCGAGGAAGCCCTCGGGAACCTGAAGGCGCACCTCACGAACGCGCCCATCTTGGTGCCCCCCGCTGCCGGAGAAGCCCTCTTGATCTACATCGCCGCGACCACTCAGGTGGTTAGCGCCACGATTATGGTTGAGAGACGAGAAGAGAGGCATGCATTGCCCGTCCAGAGGCCAGTCTACTTCATCAGCGAGGTACTGTCCGAGACCAAGACCCGCTACCCACAAGTTCAGAAGCTGCTATACGCGGTGATCCTGACGCGGCGGAAGTTGCGACACTACTTCGAGTCTAATCCGGTAACTGTGGTGTCATCCTTCCCCCTGGGGGAGATCATCCAGTGCCGAGAGGCCTCGGGTAGAATTGCAAAGTGGGCGGTGGAAATCATGGGCGAAACGATCTCGTTCGCCCCTCGGAAGGCCTTCAAGTCCCAGGTCTTGGCGGACTTCGTGGCTGAATGGGTCGACACCCAGCTCCCAACAGTTCCGATCCAACCGGAACTCTGGACCATGTTCTTCGATGGGTCGCTGATGAAGACAGGAGCAGGTGCAGGCCTACTCTTCATCTCGCCCCTCGGAAAACACCTACTCTACGTGCTACGCCTCCATTTCCCGACGTCCAACAATGTGGCTGAGTACGAGGCTCTGGTCAACGGGTTGCGCATCGCCATCGAGCTAGGGGTCCGACGCCTCGACGCTCGCGGTGACTCGCAATTCGTCATCGACCAAGTCATGAAGAACTCCCACTACCGCGACCCGAAGATGGAAGCCTACTGCGATGAGGTTCGGCGCCTGGAAGACAAGTTCTATGGGCTCGAGCTCAACCACATCGCCCGACGCTACAATGAGACTGCGGACGAGCTGGCTAAAATAGCCTCGGGGCGAACAACGGTTCCCCCGAACGTCTTCTCCCGAGACCTGCATCAACCCTCCGTCAAGACCGACGACACACCCGAGCCCGAGAAGGCCTCGGCCGAGCCTGAGGCACCCTCGGCCCAGTCCGAGGTACCCTCGGCTCGGCCCGAGGCACCCTCAGCCCAGCCCGAGGCACCCTCGGTTCGGCCCGAGGTACCCTCGGCCCCCGAGGGTGAGGCACTGCGCATCGAGGAGGAGCGAAGCGGGGTCACGCCTAATCAAAACTGGCAGACCCCGTACCTGCAATATCTCCACCGAGGAGAGCTACCCCTCGACCGAGCCGAAGCTCGGCGGTTGGCGCGGCGCGCCAAGTCGTTTGTCTTGCTGGGGGACGGGAAGGAACTCTACCACCGCAGCCCCTCAGGCATCCTCCAGCGATGCATCCCCATCACCGAAGGTCAGGAGCTCCTACAAGAGATACACTCGGGGGCTTGCGGCCATCACGCAACACCTCGAGCCTTTGTTGGAAACGCCTTCCGACAAGGTTTCTACTGGCCGACGGTGGTGGCTAGAGATGTCAATGGGTAATTCCCCATCGGGTTATAGCATCCCAGACCCATTCCCATCATGTTTGATACATCCCCATACCCATACCCATACCCATCATGGGTACAAAACTCATCCCATACCCATCCCCATTCGGGTTTCGGGTCCCCAATGGGTCCCCATCCCCAATTAAGGAATAACTAGGTACTAACATCTAGCACAAAACTATCCAGATTTCATACATCACCACATCGGCAAACACTCATCTATGAACAATTATCCATTCATCCATCCATCAGAAAAGAAATCAGTACTTGGGACCAATATAAGAAATGAAGTCTGCCGGGTTTGATGGTCGACTCGGCCTCAACTCATTCATACAAACAGGACAGGTGTACGCGTATGAAATACCCATGGGTAATCGGGTTCGGATTATTGCTTCCCAAACCCATACCCATTTACCCAATGGGTGGAGATTTTGTCTCATATCCATACCCATGGGGACAATTTTTGTCCCATACCCGTACCCTAATAGGGGAATTCCCCATGGGTTATCGGGTATCGGGTCCCCATTGACATCTCTAGTGGTGGCCGATGCCACTAGAATTGTCCGCACCTGCGAAGGGTGTTAGTTTTACGCAAGGCAGACCCACCTGCCCGCTTAGGCCCTGCAGACGATACCCATCACCTGGCCTTTTGCTGTGTGGGGTCTAGACCTCGTCGGCCCCTTGCAGAAGGCACCCGGGGGCTACACACACCTGTTGGTCACCATCGACAAATTCTCCAAGTGGATCGAGGTCCGACTCCTAAACAGCATCAGGTCCGAACATGCGGTGGCGTTCTTCACCAACATCATCCATCGCTTTGGGGTCCCGAACTCCATCATCACCGACAACGGCACCAGGTTCACCGGCAGAAAGTTCCTGGACTTCTGCGAGGATCACCACATCCGGGTGGGCGACCTGGTGCTTCGGCTGCGACAAGACGCCCGAGGGTGGCACAAGCTCACGCCTCCCTGGGAAGGGCCGTTCGTCATCGCCAAAGTTCTGAAGCCTGGAACATACAAGCTGGCCAACAGTCAAGGCGAGGTCTACAACAACGCTTGGAACATCCAACAGCTACGTCGCTTCTACCCTTAAGATGCTTTCAAGTTGTTCGTATGCCTCGTTCCTACGCAAAGTTTAGTCATCAAGGAAGGGTCAGCCTTGCCTCGGCAAAGCCCGACCCTCCCTCGGAAGCTAAAAGGGGGGAACCCCCTCTGCGTCGAAATTTTCCTCGAAAAAAGATCCTTTCTGCCATAATGTCTTTCGTGCTTTTCGACTACTTCGAAAGTGGATCCTGAAAACGACGAAGTACACGTAAGCAGCCAAGGCTGACCGAGCCGAGGGACTCCTACGCCTCCGGGATACGGATACCTCACTCATCACCTTCTGCGATAAGTAACTCGCGTTCGGATAGGTGATTCCGCGGACCGAACAAGTCTTCACGCTCGAAAGCTCCTCTACCGAAGCGATTCTTCGGGCCTTCTCGACTGCGTCGGTGACAGAACCCTATGGACGGGCAAGAGTGCGCGTAAGCGGCAAGGCCGACTGAGCCGAGGGATTCCTACGCCTCCAAGATACGGATACCTCACTCATCGCCTTCCGTGAAAAGCAACTCTCGCTCGCACAGACAATTCTGTTACTGACGAAAAAGTCCAGATACTCGAAACAAGGGGAAAAGAAACGCAGCTTTACAACACGACGATTGTGTGTTTGGGCCTCGGCAGCCGCAGAAAACACACACTACAAGATAATCCGATCCTGCAGGCTCGGATCTTGACAGTTGAAGGGACCAGCAGCACCCTCGGCGTCAACTACACCTTCGGCGAGGTCCGACCCAGCCTCGGACGGCGACGCGGTCGGAGGATCTCCACCCCGAAGGACGACATCAGCACCACGCCCGGGCCACCGCCGCCAGGGTCTTCTCCAGGAACCCGGCTTGAGCAGACGGCTCGGCCGGCCACCCCGAGGCCTCGGCCAGCTGTCCCCCGAAGACATCAGCCCGGCCCGAGGCCTCGACAACTCAATTTCGGCGTCGGTCCCGTCAGTGGACGACCCGGCCAGGCTCTGGCCGACCAAGTCTTCTTTTCGAGCCAACTCTGCCTCTGTTCGAGCTGACACCGCTACTTCCGGCTTCGGCTCATCGAAGAGCAGCCGAGGGGTTCCTTTAACTAAGCAAGAGAAGCCTCGGACAGCAAGGCCGACCGAGCCGAGGGGCTCCTACGCCTCCGGGATACGGATACCTCACTCGTCACCTTTGCACGGGGCGACTCACGCTTGGTGAAGCGGTGCTGTTAGCCGACACACGAGTCTTAGTGCTCGAAATGAGGAAAAAACACGTCTCCGTGCCGAAAATACACACATGTTCAGGCCCCGACAGCCACAATGAACAAAACACCGGCATTCAAGGTGCCATTACAAACGGAACTCCGGTTCCGTCCCCGCGGGTATGAACAACCTCCACACCGGGGAGCCTGCGGGGCGACAAGTTCCGGGCGACTCGCCAGCGACCTCTGCAGCAGCAGCTATGGTCCCAGGACGGACGCGGCCACCGGAAGACTCTCGTTCGCGTCCCCACTCAAGGGACGCGAACCAGACATCAAAGCCAAAGAGCCGGAGGCCGGCCCGTAGGCGGCACTGACGACCTCGACGGTGGGGAAGCTTCCCCCGGCTGCCACCACGTCAGCACCGACGACGGCGTTCGCCTCTCCCCCAACGCCGCACCGGCGAACGCGGGCCGCTCCAAAGCACACCGGCAGGTCCTCACTCCCGTCCTCGCCACGAAAACAAGGAAGAGGGCGGAATGTTGCATCCTAGCTGGGCAGCAACAGTTCGCCTTCCCCGGCATGGCTGGAGGACGCCTCCTCCACAGAGCTGGGGGATGGTTTCCACCACCAGAAGCTGGAAGAGGAGGTGGCCAGCCGACCCGTGCAGGAGGTAGAGCCCCGACTCGCCTCGCTCTCCGCCCCAGCAAGGATGGTAAGCATCCTTGAAGCTGAGGGAGGGGCAGGGGCCGCAACCCGGCTTGCTTCTCCCCATCCAGGGGCTAGTGGTCACCGTCTTAGGTGACCACCGGCGAGGGGGTGCAGCCGGGCCGCGTGATGAAAATCCTTGAAGCCGAACAATGGCTGAAAGGTACCAACTCCCACAGAGTTGCGTTCCTCCAACGACAAGGCGGAAGGATTGCGGGTGTCCCCCATCTGGGGGCTCGGAAGGTGGAAAGATACGATGCATAAGGGAGCGCGAAGACATGGTCGCCTTTCAAGGGGATCACCCTCCTTTTAAAGGCGACTCTCCCTACTTGCGTCCCCAGCCGTCGTGGGCTGAGTCTTCTCCAACACACTCCAAGGTCCTCCCCCTACGGCGTGGGGGCTGGGTCCCACGCGTCATGCAAACTGGCCCAGGGCAGAAGAAGCCAAACCGCCGCGTGCGGTGCACGCAACCGCCCAGCGGTTACAAGCATTCCTCCGCTTTCGCCCAGACCAGCGGGTGAAAGGGCGGACAGCCGCGCAGGCGGCATGCAACCGCGCCAAGTGGGCGCGCCCCTCCGACTTCCAACGCACCCAGCATGGAGGCCCAGGCCCACGCGTAATGCAACCGGCGCGCCGGTTGCTACGTGCGAGCAACTGCACCGCCACTCGCACCACTACCACGCCTCCTCGACTGCGGAACCAGTACCGCGACTCGAGGCAACCCTGCGTACGACCCAATAGGGCCAGCCAGGCGCGACAGTCAATACGGCCAAAAATGGGCCGGCAGTAATGGCGGTGGCAGGCGAGCAGGAGCAGCGGTCACGTCGTCAGCCAAGCTCACGTCACCTCGTGGGACAGCGAGAGAACCCTCTCTCACAGCGTGAAGACGGCGCGCCCGTGTTCCGTTCCTCGAACGGCTTGCGCACGCGCAACGGCCGCCTCACGAACCACTCGCCCCGTCGCATTAACTCCGCGGCGGGACAGGCGGCGCCTCTGGCAGGGGAAGCGAGCGACACTTCGCCTCCGCCATAATGACCGCGTCAAAAAAGGTACGCCACGTCATTCGATTTCGTATCCTTTTCCTTTTCCTATTTCTCTCTCTTACAACAGGGACCGGGAAAGGGGGATACCCCGAAAAGGATCCTTCTCCGTGAAGGAAACAGGTCCCGAGCCTCCCTACTGATCAGAGGTTCAAAGGCTGGCCCCTTGGAGGGGTTTAACAGCCGCCTCAGAGCGCGTGGGCTCCGCACCCACTACTGGTCAGAGGTTCGAAGGCCGGCCCCTCGGAAGGGTTCAACGGCCGCCTCAGGCCACTCGGGCTCCGCGCCCACTACTGATCAGGGGTTCGTAGGCTGGCCCTCGAAGGGTTCACAGCCGCCTCAGACACAGAGCGAGGGATGACCCTGGGTACGTTCGATACATAACCAAGGCTCGGGCTACACTCCCGAGGTACCCTAGGACATTTCCGAGACCAGCGGGAACGATCTCGTAACAGAATCCCATCAGAGGGAGGCATCGAGCCCTCGGACCCCGTCGAAAGGGGACCGGGTCCGGCAGATCACCCACAGGTACTTTTGAGCGCGCCTCCGGGCCTCTAGCCGACCCCTAACAAATGGGGCACGGGCGTCCACTCGGATTACCCGCCAGCAGCTCACCGGAGACACCATGTTCGGCGCCCTCCGAGGGCAACATGGCGCTTTCCCCCCCTCCTCCTTGCGGAAAGGCGACGCAGGGGCGTATGTAAAAAAGTCGAGTCTGTCCTTGACCGTCCTCTCGCCCTGTGCAGAGGCTCGGGGGCTGCTCTCGCAAACCCGGCTCCGGCCAGACCGTTGACAGCGTCAACATACCATCCCGAGAACTTGGGACCCGACCGTGCACCCGGGCTACGGCCAGCTCGCATGAGGGAACGACCAGACCAGCCGAAGCATTGCGTGAGGCATTAAGACCTCGGAGGAGTCAAACCACTCCTCCGAGGCCTCGGGGGCTACACCCGGCGGGTGCGCTCGCGCGCACCCACCGGAACAAAATGCAACCGAGAAAGGCTGGTCCCCTTGCAAAAAAGTGCGACAAAAGCCTCCAAGCGAGTATTAACACTCCCTTCGAGGCTCGGGGGCTACTGTCGGGGACCATAATTAGGGGTACCCTCAAGACTCCTAATTCTCCGCTGGTAACCCCCATCAGCACAAAGCTGCAAAGGCCTGATGGGTGCGACTAAGTCAAGGATCGCCCGAGGCCCCCCTCCAGCAATGGACACACCTTCGGCTCGCCCAAGTCCCAGTCTTCACCAAGAAGCAACCTTGGCCAAATCGCCACGCCAACCGACCAAATCGCAGGGGCATTTAATGCAAAGGTGGCCTGACACCTTTATCCTGACGCACGCCCTCCAGTCGACAGAGCCGAAGTGACCGCAGTCACTTCGCTGCTCCACTGACCGGTCTGACAAGAGGACAGCGCCGCCTGCGCCGCACCGACTGCTGAGCCACTCGACAGAGTGAGGCTGACAGCAGCCAAGTCCGGCCCTAGGCGCCATGGGAAACTCCGCTTCGCCCGACCCCAGGGCTCGGACTCGGGCTCAGCCCCGGAAGACGACGAACTCCGCTCCGCCCGACCCCAGGGCTCGGACTCGGGCTCAGCCCCGGAAGACGACGAACTCCGCTTCGCCCGACCCCAGGGATCGGACTCGGGCTCAGCCCCGGAAGACGACGAACTCCGCTTCGCCCGACCCCAGGGCTCGGACTCAGCCCTGGCCTCAGCCGACGGCCTCCGCCTCGCCCGACCCTGGGGCTCGGACTCGACCTCGGCCTCAGAAGACAGACTCGACCTTGACCTCGGAGGAGCCTCCACATCGCCCAACCCAGGGCACGGACCGACCATGTCAATAGGAGCGCCATCATTGCCTTGCCCCAAGCTGACTCAGGCTGCGGGGAACAAGACCGGCGTCCCATCTGGCTCGCTCCGCCAGACAAGTAATGATGGCGCCCCGCACGCTCTATGACGACGGCGGCTCTCAGCCCCCTTACGGAAGCAAGAGGACGTCAGCAAGGACTCGACAGCCCCGACAACTGTCCTTCCGCCAGGCTCCAGCGCTCCTCCGACGACCACGACACCACACGAACCGGGTGCCAAAACCTCTCCGGCTGCCACGATGGCATGTACTTAGGGCGCTAGCTCTCCTTCGCTAGACACGTTAGCACACTGCTACACCCCCCATTGTACACCTGGATCCTCTCCTTGCGCCTATAAAAGGAAGGACGCTTGTAACCCCCTACTGCAAGCGCGCCCGATCTGGGCGCGGGACAAACACGAAGGCCGCGAGATTCCACCTCTCACGCCCGTCTCCCTCCGGCTGCCTCCCCCCTTCGCGCTCCGTCTCGCGCCGACCCATCTGGGCTGGGGCACGTGGCGACAATTTACTCGTCGGTCCAGGGACCCCCGGGTTTCGAAACCCCGACATCTACAGACCTATCACTATCACTATGACGGATTGGAACAATATCACGATACTTCCAACATGTCTAGGTACTATCACTATGACTCGAGCTGAACATGTGAGTATTGTGAAATAGTTAACCTATGTGTAATTGCCTTGTTGGAGAGTTATAAAAGAACTTGTATTTGAGTATTGCGAAGTTCGCTGGTTGTTTGTTGCATTAGAACTGGAGTTTGTGGTTGCATATGTATGTTATTTTGGTGAACACATGTCGTGTAGATCAATTAATATTTACTGTGCAATGTGAATTGAGCAAACTACAAATAAATCTTGTCAAAAAATTTCATTTTTTCTGTAAAAAACTGTAAAAACCGGTTTGTTTCACGGTTAACCGACGGTTTAGAGCGGTTTCTCACCGGTTTTTCATCGGTTTTCCACTGGTAAACCGTTTTGAATTCAAATTGATTTGAATTGGTCAAACCGGTCATTTTTACCGGTTTTCACCGGTTTACCGACGGTAAACCGTTACCGGTGGGTAGCGGTTTTTATAGGCTAAACGGTTTTGTAAACTGTGCGCACACTCAAGAGGTGCTGAGGACCGGAAGAGGCCGACAAATTTTATGGGAAGAGACAGAGGACTTTGTTGGAGATTGTTGGAGACGTAGGGGCGAGTTCGATGTGCTAAATATAACGGATATGATAGTTTATAGGACCTTGCTGGACTATGACTCGTCAGCCCTCTTACGATTGCACCGTACTGATTGGTATGACTAGTCTAGACTAGATAAGATCTAATTAATTTATTTTGGACTAGATCATGATTGTTACTCTAGGGTGGGATAAGTATGCTTATTCGGACAAGATGAATCTATAAGGATAAGATAGAATCTTTTAATACGAGATGATCTATAAGACAAATCTGTTTTTTATGGGGGATATTCTATCTTTCTAAATATATTTTTGTACATATGTATATTTACATGCAATTGTGGACATTACTCCACAACTAATTACACTCAATCAAAGAACCAAATCAAACATGTATCATAAGAACGGACATTCAAGCATATAGATACCTACAAAAAAATAGTTTTGTTTTTGTTTCTAAGATTAGGTCTCATATTCCTGAGGGTCACATTAGGTAGAGGATTTCAAAGTGTGAAATCCACTTTTGTCTTTAGAAGTGAAACCGTAAGAATAATCGGAGTAAAGCAGCAATAGATTAGAAAAGATTAAGAAAAGTTTAGAAGGAATCAGAGTAGCAAAGGTAAGTAGGTAAGGGTTATACAATTCTATCTAGGTTACGTCACACAGTCAACATTCCGCTGATACCACTTCTGTCACACCCGGGTTTTAGGGACCCGGGCGCGAACATAATCACCAAGTATGATAGGATCAAGTCTCACACATATGATGACTCATGGTACAGAAACGAATGCCACATATTTACTATATAAGTTCTGTACAAAATAGTTAAATAATTACATCATACGAAGACAACGATCCAGCAACCATAGTTGACTGGGAGACGACTATTGGAACTTGCTCTCCTGGGCAAGTAGATCCAACGGAAAAGTGGAAAGAGTGTATGCAAAGTTTAACGTGGGATGGCAATAGCTCTGTTAATCTAGCCTCTCAAGGGCACTGTACGAGGGTATTTATAGGCACTCGAGTGACCACCCGTCCCTTGTCAAAGACGTTTATGCCCTCGAGTACCCGGTCTATCCTCAGAATATTCTCACGAGAGGAGGTTACAGACTATCATTACAGAAAAGGCTATTATAGAGGCGAATCGTAATATTTTTATCCGCACGGGGCCCGTTATAGTGGGTCGAATCCCACTTGCCCCCCCCCCGACGCAGTGAGGACGTGGGACCAGTAGACTTCGACAGACCCTTCGTCTTGCAACGGAGAGGACGAAGCGGGACCGCGCCGATCTTCATCCAATTGGTGCCTTCGGCTTACTCGGGCGTGCTCTATGGATGTGGTCTTCGTCGGTGTAGGGAGGCGACGAAGGCATCGAGCGAAGGGTAGCGTGTTCGCCTTCGCCCCAACAACGACAACCTAGATCATTCATGAACTCATCATAACATCCTTCACACGCCTCCTCCTGTGGTACCTATTCTTGACCTGGGGGATGTGAGTACAGCAAGGGTGAGCTCACATACGTTCATCGCTCAACAAGATGTGAGGAATAATGTGCATGAACTCACCAAAGGTGGGAGCTCATATGAAGTGTAAGGCTTACCAAAGGAGATGGTTAAAGTTGAGCATTGCTTTTAGAGTTGGTCAAAATTTTATTAGCAGTTACTAGGCATAAGTAGATACCAACCCAATTAAGTAAGAGATCACAATTGATAATAACAACACTCGCGATGCAGTGCATATGACAGATTAAGTTTAGTTCCATAAATTAATGATGCGAGAGTTCTGAGCTGCTCATGACTACGAGCACGGTTGATATACCAGTTTTACACTCTGCAGAGGTTGCGCCCTTTACCCACAAGTCGTATATCCCGTCTAGCCAGGGTTAGCTAGACCCTTAGACACTTTCGAGGTGAATGGCTAGGGATTCACTACGAGTCCTTTACAAAGTTCCACTAGCTTCAGAAAATCTGCTACAGTTTCTAGGAAGGGCAATATAGGAATCCCTCGTCCGAAAAGTCATCGCAACATGATTGACCCGAGAACCTCCCAATACGCAGCTCCCCTACTGCCCTTGTGTAACGCCTTGAATTTGGGGGTAGAATTTTTTTCTTCTTTTCTCTCACCAAATTCGGGCGTTACTCTCTTTTCTCTTTCCCCGTCTGCTCCTTCTTCCTAATTTCAAACCAGTATAGCGGCAGGTGTCCGTGTCATGTATAAACCAAAACCTAAGTGTCATGGGTGTTGCATCATGCCGAAGCACATTTCTTTGTCTGAGGTTGAGTGTTCGTCTCGTTCCGTTTCGGATTTTGATTCGCGTTTTAAGTCCGTTTAGTGGTCCGCGCGTCGTGGGTTTTCAATCCGCGAAGTGGCTCGGCCCAGCCCAACTTAGCCCAGCCCAGCTCAGCCGGCCCGGCCCGCCCCGGCTTGCGCGCCCCTGGCGCCCAACCCCCCCCCCCCCTGCGCCCCCCATCCTCTCTCTCTCCCTCATTTGGATCTCCCGCGCAACAACTTCCCTCTCCCTCTCCCACCTCTCTCTCCCCGTGGTGCCCTAGGGTTTGGAGACGGCGATCACCGGATTTTGGACCCCGAGGTGAGCTCCCCTCCCCTCCCCTTCTCTTCTCTCTCTCCCTCTCCCTCCTCTTCTTCCCCCCGCGCGCGCCCTCCCTCTCCCCCTGCCCGCGCGCGACCCCGCCCGTCCCCGCCCCTGCTCGGCGCGGCGGCGCCCGACCCCGGCCTCCCCTCGCGCGGCGGCCCCCTGCCCCTGCCCCTCGGCTCCCCGGCGGCGCTCGGCCCCGCTCGGCCCTCCCCGCTCGCCCCGGCCCGCGGCGGCGCTCGGCCCCGCCCGATCTCCCTCCCCGCGGCGGCGTTCGGCCCCCCCGCCTCGGCCCTCCCCGGCGGCGCCCGCCCGGTCTCCCTCCCCGCGGCGGCGTTCGGCCCCCCCTGCCCATCCCTCCCCGCGGCGGCGCCCGCTCAGCCCCCTGCCCGCCCGGCGGCGCCCGCCCGCCCCCGCCCCTCCCCTGCTCGCGCGCAGCGCGGCCCCGGCGCGCCCCAGCGTGGCCCGGCGCGGCCCCGGTGGCCCCTGCTCGCCGGCGCGACCCCGGCGCGTCCCCGGCGCGGCCCCGGCCGGTTCAACCGCCCCTGGACCGGTTCAACCGCCCTGGCCCCAGCTCGGCCGCCCGTTCCCCCGTCCCGGCCTCGCCCGACCGTATCTTCGCTCGCCCGCGCTCGCGGTGATTATTCGTTAATTAGCGTGTTGCGTCGCGCGCTTCGCCGCGCGACGGTTTGTCTAATTTCAGATTCTATCTTGTGTTGCGTCGTGCGCTTCGTCGCGCGACGATCCATTTTTGTTTCAGGTTGTTTAAGGTGTAACGCCGCGTGTGTATTCACGCGACGTTCCACTTTGGACTCAGTTTAGTCGACGTATGCCGTCGTGCGCTTCGTCGCGCGACGCTTAACATCTCCTCGTAGCTAAGGCGAAGTGTCTCGTTGCGTGCTCGGTCGCGCGACGAGTCGTTAACTTCTTAATTTGTTTTAGAGAGCCTTGTCGCGCGTCTCGCCACGCGACCATCTTTTTGTTTATCTCCACCTGCTTATAATAATTAGACATGAAACATGACTTTACTTTACGCTAAACATAGTGTCTACATTAAATTTCCTTCCATTAAGCGAGTGGTTAATTTATAATCATGTAACGTGATCGTTTCTCGACTGTCTTTTCCTCTTTCTCTCTTAACCGTACTCGCGAGCCCGCGTAGAACGTCTGTTTACTTATTGCATTCTATTGTATGGTGTACTGTTCTTTTGTATTAAATATGTGGATGTATGTATGTTTGCGCTCGCATAGAGAACGATCCGGTTGAAGAGCCCGAGGAACTCGCGGGAGAAGCCCCTGAGCAGCAGTCGGTTGGTGGAGGCAAGTGTCCTTTGACCTATCTCTGTCCTATTCATTCTTTAATTCACCTCCCGCTTTACACATTTATGCCTAAGGATTGACTAGCTTTTGTGATCCATGTCCTTGTTCACCTACTTGGGTTGGATTATTACTGTTTAGCTTTATGCTATTGCTCAAACTCTAATCAATGAACATGATGAGATTATCTATGATACGTTGTTTTCCCTTCTCTTATTATGATGTTGTACTTGTGGCCTCAAGGGGGCTCGAGCGGTTTCTCGAGTGCCTCTCCGTAAGGACCTGTTCTATGGATGACCGCCCGGGAAAACAGTGCAACCATGAGGGTAGAATGGGGTGCCCTTAGCTGAATAATTAGAGGATCCGGGGTGTAGTTCACTTAGCCGTCGTGCCGTCAATGGGGCTCGGTGTATGCGGCTCGCTCTGCCAAGGTTGATTTGTCCCTTGGGGAGGAGTGCAGTACATTTAGGAAACCTAACGGGTGGCTACAGCCTCGGGGAATCTTTGTAAAGGCTACGTAGTGATGCCCTGCTGGGTCACCTTGGTAGTGATCAATGGAGAGTCATGATCTCCGGGTAGAATGGGAATCACGGCTTGTGGGTAAAGTGCACAACCTCTGCAGAGTGTTTGAAAACTGATATATCAGCCGTGCTCACGGTTATGAGCGGCCAAGGGAGCTCCAGTGATTAGTGGTACTTGATCAGAGACACTGTGGTACAGGTGGTTATGAGATCGATGGTTCTAGTTATGACTATGGTGCTGGTAAGTGGTATTCTTTCTGTTTGGAAAGGGTACATCGGGTTAATAACTTGGGTAATGCTAAAACTTGGCTTTCTACTAGTAAGTAATAATCTGACCAACTAAAAGCAACTGCTTGACTTATCCCCACATAAAGCTAGTCCACTACAGCCAAACAGGATACTTGCTGAGTATGTTGATGTGTACTCACCCTTGCTCTACACACCAAACCCCCCCCAGGTTGTCAGCATTGCAACCACTGCTCAGGCGAAGATGAAGCTGTGGAAGGAGACTTCCAGGAGTTCCAAGACTACGACGAGTTCTAGGAGTGGGTTAGCGGCAACCCCCAGTCGGCTGCCTGTGAAGGCCGCAGTTATCTACGTTTCTTTTCCGCACTTTGATTTATTATAAGAACTATATGGACGTCCCAGACGTATGATGTAACCGACTATTTCCCTTATTAATACTATTTTGAGCACTGTGTGATGATGTCCATATTATGTAACTGCTGTGTACGTGAATAACTGATCCTGGCACGTACATGGTTTGCATTCGGTTTGCCTTCTAAAACCGGGTGTGACATAAGTGGTATCAAAGCCGTGCTGACTGTAGGACCGCTAGCCTAGAGTAGAATGGTCGTTCTAAGGACTATAGACCTCTGTCCCTTCCTTGACTTTGATATCCCTTCAAAAGTTGGTCATACCGACCAAACCTATGTTCTACTATACATTATACCTTGCTGAAAATCATGTTTTATTCTAATCCTTCATTTACTTATGATTCATTATTTGCTGGTCATATTAATTCTGTTCTCACCCTTTTGCTTGCGATGTCTTTTATAGATGGCTCGACTTAGACACACTGCACGAAAGTCAGTCATCCCCTTCTTACCCTCCCGCCTTGCTGAGCGTCCGCTTCGCCGTCCCGTGGCCGGACAGTCCAGCCACTTGGAGAGACTGCACCACCGCCTGCATGAGGAGCAGGAACGTCGACGACAGGAGCAGCAGGGCTCTTCTTTCTCGCTCCACCAGGAGATAGAGTCTGTGAGGAGCTGCTCCCCTGTGCTTCCTCGGGAGGCGCCCCCTGCACCACCACTGGGCGTCCCAGCCTCTGGAGCAGCTGCTGGAGGAGATCCAGACGACGGAGGTGGCGACGACAGCTCGAGCCACGACACCGACTTCTCTGCTAACCTTGAGCCGGAAGGATGGGTTGCTCGACCCATCACTCGCGACGCTGCTCGCGGGTGTCACTTCCACGATGCGCTCGACACCCTGCTACGTCGGGCATTTGACCGGCATACTTGGTCCGTCGAGTATCGCTGTGTGGTCTACCAGCATAGTCGCGGGGTCTACCCGGACCGCTGGGAGGCAACCTGCTTGGTGCGTCGTCCGGAGAACAGTCTCCAGGGTGCAGAGGCCTGCTCAGAGCACTATTCTATCTCTGAGCGGGACTCAGCTGAGGCAGCCATGCAAGATGCTGCACGGCGTGCGCTTTCGCACTACTGCTCGGTTTTCGGTGGGGCAGCTGATGGTCTTGACCTGAAGTATTACCCCCGCCGTTCATCTGGCAGCACAGGAGGCGTGATTGTCTCACCTGTCGGTGAGGGCAATCCTAGGTTGAGCAGCACAGTCAACCTAGCCGCCGTGCTAAACACGGAGCTGGACCATGCATTAGACGAGCTGAGTAGGGCTCGTGCTGAGATCGCCCTGCTGCGGGCTGAGCGCGCGGAACGTCGTCACCTGGACGGTGGTTCCCCCGCTCCCGTCGGGACTCAGCACCCGTACCGCTCACCTCAGCGTGGACACCAGTCTTATGGCAATCCCGACTGCAAGACCAAGATAACTCTAGAACCATAGATCGTTAGAGTTGGATCTTGTAATTAATACGAAATATATACATAGAAGCTTCAGTCTTAGCGTAGTCTCGCTCTTAGTTAAGTCTTAGTTAGACAGGGTAGTTTGCTATATCCTGTGCATTTATGTTTGTCATGATGAACTATGTTTGGTTTGGATCTTTGTAATGATTGTCACCAGAGTGTGGGTATCCCCTGCATTTTGGTTTACCTATTATGTTAATAAAGTTAGTTATATAGTGGGGAAACCTTTTATTCCACTTTCCTCTTTATCTGAGAAGCTGTGTGGTCTGTGTTGGAGATCAGTGAAGATGCTCATCTGTTCAGTGCTGTTGAAGAATTCTATTCTCTTTCCTTATGCTGCAAGATTTGCTAGATCAGTTCTGATGTGTGGTTGCATTCTGCAGATGTCAGAGAACAGGCGCAGAGGAGGAAGGCGTGCTCAACAGGAGCGAGCCGCTCCGCAGGATGAGGTGCCCCAGCAGCAGCACCTGCCGCCCCCCGCCCCCGATGTCCATCGAGCAGATGTTTCTGATGCAGACTCAGGCAGTTCAAGCCATCGGTCAGACTTTGGCCGCCATTCAGCAGCAGCAGCAGCAACAGCAGCAGGCCCCACCTCAGCCTCAGATGCCCCAGATGCCTAGAGACAAGCGTGCTGAATTCATGAGAGGTCATCCACCAACGTTCGCTCATTCTTCTGACCCTATGGATGCTGAAGATTGGCTGCGCACTGTGGAGCGGGAGTTGCATACCGCTCAGTGCGATGACAGGGAGAAAGTTCTGTATGGTCCCCGTCTGTTGAGAGGAGCAGCCCAGTCATGGTGGGAGTCTTATCTCGCCACCCATGCCCACCCTGACGCCATCACTTGGGAAGAGTTCAAAGGAAGCTTTCGTCAGTACCATGTTCCTGCAGGTCTGATGACAGTGAAGAAGGAGGAGTTCCTGGCTCTCAAGCAAGGGTCATCGTCTGTCAGTGAGTATCGAGACAGGTTTCTGCAATTGTCTCGCTATGCTCCTGAAGATGTTAACACTGACGCCAAGCGACAATACCGTTTCCTGAGAGGCTTGGTTGACCCTCTGCAGTACCAACTGATGAATCACACCTTCCCGACATTCCAGCACCTGATTGACAGAGCAATCATGACAGAGAGAAAGCGTAAGGAGATGGAAGATCGTAAGCGCAAGATCAGTGGACCCCAGCCTGGAAGCAGCAGTCGTCCTCGTTTCTCAGGCAATCAACCTCAGCAGTTCAGGCAAAACCAGCGTCCACCTCAGCATCAGCAGTTCCAAAGGCAGTTTCCTCAGCATCAGTACCAGAACCATCAGAACAATCAGTCAGGAGGTCAGTTTCCGAGGCAGAATCAGCAAGCACCTCGTCTTCCTGCCCTAGCAAACCAGCAGAACAATCAGGCAGCACCAGCTCAGGTTGGAAACAGGGCATGTTTCCACTGTGGAGAGCAAGGCCACTGGGTGATGCAATGTCCGAAGAAGGCAGCCCAGCAGCAGTCAGGCCCCAATGCCCCAGCAAAGCAGAATGTGCCTCAGCCTGGAGCAGGCAATCGCCCTCAGCCGCGTTATAATCATGGAAGGCTGAACCACTTGGAGGCTGAAGCAGTTCAGGAGACCCCCGGCATGATAGTAGGTATGTTCCCAGTCGACTCCCATATTGCAGAAGTGTTATTTGATACTGGAGCAACACATTCTTTCATTACTGCATCATGGGTAGAAGCACATAATCTTCCAATTACTACCATGTCAACCCCCATTCAAATTGACTCAGCCGGTGGTAGAATTCGAGCCGATAGCATTTGTTTGAATATAAGTGTGGAAATAAGGGGGATAGCGTTTCCCGCCAACCTTATAGTAATGGGTACTCAGGGAATAAATGTCATCCTAGGGATGAATTGGCTAGATAAGTATCAGGCAGTTATCAGTTGTGATAAGAGGACAATCAAGTTGGTGTCCCCACTAGGAGAGGAAGTGGTGACCAAGTTAGTCCCGCCTGAGCCAAAGAAAGGAAGTTGTTATCAGCTTGCTGTCGATAGTAGTGAAGCAGACCCAATCGAGAGGATCAGGGTTGTGTCCGAGTTCCCAGATGTGTTTCCAAAGGACTTACCGGGTATGCCACCAGAGCGGAAAGTTGAGTTTGCTATAGAGCTTCTTCCTAGAACCGCCCCTATCTTCAAGAGAGCTTACAGAATATCTGGACCAGAGTTGGTTGAGCTTAAGAAGCAAATTGACGAGCTGTCAGAGAAAGGTTACATTCGGCCAAGCACCTCGCCTTGGGCCGCCCCTGTCCTATTTGTGGAGAAGAAAGATGGCACCAAGAGGATGTGTATTGATTACCGAGCTTTGAATGAGGTCACGATCAAGAACAAGTATCCCTTGCCCAGAATAGAAGATCTGTTCGACCAGTTGAGAGGAGCCAGTGTGTTCTCCAAGATTGATCTGAGGTCAGGTTATCATCAGCTCAGGATCCGACCTTCGGACATTCCGAAGACGACATTCATTTCCAAGTATGGTTTGTATGAGTTCACAGTAATGTCTTTTGGTTTGACCAATGCGCCAGCATTCTTCATGAACTTGATGAACAGTGTATTCGTGGATTACCTTGATAAGTTTGTTGTAGTATTCATTGATGACATTCTGGTTTATTCTCAAAGCGAAGAAGAGCATGCAGATCATTTGAAGATGGTATTGCAGAGATTGCGAGAGCACCAGTTGTATGCAAAATTGAGCAAGTGTGAGTTCTAGATCAGTGAAGTCCTGTTCTTGGGTCACATAATCAACAAAGAAGGATTGGCTGTGGATCCGAAGAAAGTGGCAGACATTTTGAACTGGAAAGCGCCAACAGATGCTCGAGGAATCAAGAGCTTCATTGGAATGGCCGGATATTATCGGCGATTCATTGAAGGGTTTTCGAAGATTGCGAAACCAATGACAGCGTTGCTAGGCAACAAAGTTGAGTTTAAGTGGACCCAGAAATGTCAAGAGGCCTTTGAAGCGCTGAAAGAGAAGTTGACTACAGCGCCTGTCCTAGTCTTGCCTGATGTGCACAAGCCCTTCTCGGTGTATTGTGATGCTTGTTACACAGGTTTGGGATGTGTGTTGATGCAAGAGGGAAGAGTTGTGGCTTACTCGTCCCGACAGTTGAAGGTTCATGAGAAGAATTACCCAATCCATGATCTAGAGTTGGCAGCAGTGGTTCACGCACTGAAGACATGGAGGCACTATTTGTATGGACAGAAATGCGATGTTTACACAGACCACAAGAGTCTGAAGTACATATTCACTCAGTCAGAATTGAACATGAGGCAACGAAGATGGTTAGAGTTGATCAAAGATTATGAGTTGGAGATTCATTACCATCCAGGCAAAGCAAACGTAGTGGCAGATGCTTTGAGCAGAAAGAGTCAAGTCAATCTGATGGCCGCTTGTCCGATGCCTTATGAGTTGGCCAAGGAGTTTGACAGGTTGAGTCTCGGATTTCTGAACAATTCGCGAGGAGTCACAGTTGAGTTGGAACCTACCTTGGAGCGCGAAATCAAAGAAGCGCAGAAGAATGATGAAAAGATCAGTGAGATTCGGCGACTGATTCTAGATGGCAGAGGCAAAGATTTTCGAGAAGATGCAGAAAGCGTGATATGGTTCAAAGACCGCTTGTGTGTTCCCAATGTCCAGTCTATTCGGGAGTTGATTCTTAAGGAAGCTCATGAGACAGCCTATTCGATTCATCCTGGCAGTGAGAAGATGTATCAGGATCTGAAGAAGAAATTCTGGTGGTACGGAATGAAAAGGGAAATCGCAGAGCATGTGGCTATGTGTGATAGTTGTCGAAGAATTAAGGCAGAGCACCAGAGACCTGCTGGATTGTTGCAACCGTTGCAGATCCCTCAGTGGAAATGGGATGAAATTGGTATGGATTTCATAGTCGGATTGCCTCGCACTCGAGCCGGCTACGATTCCATCTGGGTAGTAGTGGACCGCTTGACCAAGTCAGCCCACTTCATACCTGTCAAGACCAACTACAGCAGTGCAGTGTTGGCAGAACTGTATATGTCTCGGATCGTTTGTCTTCATGGTGTGCCGAAGAAGATAGTGTCAGACAGAGGAACGCAGTTCACCTCTCATTTCTGGCAGCAGTTGCATGAAGCCTTGGGCACGCATCTGAATTTCAGTTCAGCTTATCATCCGCAGACAGATGGCCAGACCGAAAGGACCAATCAAATTCTTGAAGACATGTTGAGAGCCTGTGCGTTGCAAGATCAGTCTGGATGGGACAAGCGATTGCCTTATGCAGAGTTTTCCTATAACAACAGTTACCAGGCCAGTTTGAAGATGTCACCATTCCAGGCACTTTATGGAAGGAGTTGTAGAACTCCGTTGCAATGGGATCAGCCTGGAGAGAAGCAAGTGTTTGGGCCAGACATTTTGCTTGAAGCCGAAGAGAACATCAAGATGGTTCGAGAGAATCTGAAGATAGCGCAATCGAGGCAGCGAAGCTATGCAGACACAAGAAGAAGAGAGCTGAGTTTCGAAGTCGGAGACTTTGTCTATCTGAAAGTGTCACCGATCAGAGGAGTCAGAAGATTCGGAGTGAAAGGCAAGCTAGCACCCCGCTACATTGGTCCGTATCAGATTCTTGCAAGACGTGGAGAAGTGGCCTATCAGCTCAGTTTGCCCGAGAATTTGTCTGCTGTGCATGATGTCTTTCATGTGTCTCAGTTGAAGAAGTGCTTGCGTGTGCCAGAAGAGCAGTTGCCAGTGGAAGGTCTTGAAGTCCAGGAGGACTTGACCTACGTTGAGAAGCCAGTGCAAATCCTTGAGGTTGCAGACAGAGTCACCCGAAGGAAGACCATCAGAATGTGCAAAGTCAAATGGAATCACCACTCTGAGGAAGAAGCAACCTGGGAGCGTGAAGATGATCTGATGGCTAAATACCCTGAGCTCTTTGCTAGCCAACCCTGAATCTCGAGGGCGAGATTCTTTTAAGGGGGATAGGTTTGTAACGCCCTGAATTTGGGGGTAGAATTTTTTTTCTTCTTTTCTCTCACCAAATTCGGGCGTTACTCTCTTTTCTCTTTCCCCGTCTGCTCCTTCTTCCCAATTTCAAACCAGTATAGCGGCAGGTGTCCGTGTCATGTATAAACCAAAACCTAAGTGTCATGGGTGTTGCATCATGCCGAAGCACATTTCTTTGTCTGAGGTTGAGTGTTCGTCTCGTTCCGTTCCGGATTTTGATTCGCGTTTTAAGTCCGTTTAGTGGTCCGCGCGTCGTGGGTTTTCAATCCGCGAAGTGGCTCGGCCCAGCCCAACTTAGCCCAGCCCAGCTCAGCCGGCCCGGCCCGGCCCGCCCCGGCTTGCGCGCCCCTGGCGCCCAACCCCCCCCCCTGCGCCCCCCATCCTCTCTCTCTCCCTCATTTGGATCTCCCGCGCAACAACTTCCCTCTCCCTCTCCCACCTCTCTCTCCCCGTGGTGCCCTAGGGTTTGGAGACGGCGATCACCGGATTTTGGACCCCGAGGTGAGCTCCCCTCCCCTCCCCTTCTCTTCTCTCTCTCCCTCTCCCTCCTCTTCTTCCCCCCGCGCGCGCCCTCCCTCTCCCCCTGCCCGCGCGCGACCCCGCCCGTCCCCGCCCCTGCTCGGCGCGGCGGCGCCCGACCCCGGCCTCCCCTCGCGCGGCGGCCCCCTGCCCCTGCCCCTCGGCTCCCCGGCGGCGCTCGGCCCCGCTCGGCCCTCCCCGCTCGCCCCGGCCCGCGGCGGCGCTCGGCCCCGCCCGATCTCCCTCCCCGCGGCGGCGTTCGGCCCCCCCGCCTCGGCCCTCCCCGGCGGCGCCCGCCCGGTCTCCCTCCCCGCGGCGGCGTTCGGCCCCCCCTGCCCGTCCCTCCCCGCGGCGGCGCCCGCTCGGCCCCCTGCCCGCCCGGCGGCGCCCGCCCGCCCCCGCCCCTCCCCTGCTCACGCGCAGCGCGGCCCCGGCGCGCCCCGGCGTGGCCCGGCGCGGCCCCGGTGGCCCCTGCTCGCCGGCGCGACCCCGGCGCGGCCTCCGGCCCCCGGCGCGTCCCCGGCGCGGCCCCGGCCGGTTCAACCGCCCCTGGACCGGTTCAACCGCCCTGGCCCCAGCTCGGCCGCCCGTTCCCCCGTCCCGGCCTCGCCCGACCGTATCTTCGCTCGCCCGCGCTCGCGGTGATTATTCGTTAATTAGCGTGTTGCGTCGCGCGCTTCGCCGCGCGACGGTTTGTCTAATTTCAGATTCTATCTTGTGTTGCGTCGTGCGCTTCGTCGCGCGACGATCCATTTTTGTTTCAGGTTGTTTAAGGTGTAACGCCGCGTGTGTATTCACGAGACGTTCCACTTTGGACTCAGTTTAGTCGACGTATGCCGTCGTGCGCTTCGTCGCGCGACGCTTAACGTCTCCTCGTAGCTAAGGCGAAGTGTCTCGTTGCGTGCTCGGTCGCGCGACGAGTCGTTAACTTCTTAATTTGTTTTAGAGAGCCTTGTCGCGCGTCTCGCCACGCGACCATCTTTTTGTTTATCTCCACCTGCTTATAATAATTAGACATGAAACATGACTTTACTTTACGCTAAACATAGTGTCTACATTAAATTTCCTTCCATTAAGCGAGTGGTTAATTTATAATCATGTAACGTGATCGTTTCTCGACTGTCTTTTCCTCTTTCTCTCTTAACCGTACTCGCGAGCCCGCGTAGAACGTCTGTTTACTTATTGCATTCTATTGTATGGTGTACTGTTCTTTTGTATTAAATATGTGGATGTATGTATGTTTGCGCTCGCATAGAGAACGATCCGGTTGAAGAGCCCGAGGAACTCGCGGGAGAAGCCCCTGAGCAGCAGTCGGTTGGTGGAGGCAAGTGTCCTTTGACCTATCTCTGTCCTATTCATTCTTTAATTCACCTCCCGCTTTACACATTTATGCCTAAGGATTGACTAGCTTTTGTGATCCATGTCCTTGTTCACCTACTTGGGTTGGATTATTACTGTTTAGCTTTATGCTATTGCTCAAACTCTAATCAATGAACATGATGAGATTATCTATGATACGCTGTTTTCCCTTCTCTTATTATGATGTTGTACTTGTGGCCTCAAGGGGGCTCGAGCGGTTTCTCGAGTGCCTCTCCGTAAGGACCTGTTCTATGGATGACCGCCCGGGAAAACAGTGCAACCATGAGGGTAGAATGGGGTGCCCTTAGCTGAATAATTAGAGGATCCGGGGTGTAGTTCACTTAGCCGTCGTGCCGTCAATGGGGCTCGGTGTATGCGGCTCGCTCTGCCAAGGTTGATTTGTCCCTTGGGGAGGAGTGCGGTACATTTAGGAAACCTAACGGGTGGCTACAGCCCCGGGGAATCTTTGTAAAGGCTACGTAGTGATGCCCTGCTGGGTCACCTTGGTAGTGATCAATGGAGAGTCATGATCTCCGGGCAGAATGGGAATCACGGCTTGTGGGTAAAGTGCACAACCTCTGCAGAGTGTTTGAAAACTGATATATCAGCCGTGCTCACGGTTATGAGCGGCCAAGGGAGCTCCAGTGATTAGTGGTACTTGATCAGAGACACTGTGGTACAGGTGGTTATGAGATCGATGGTTCTAGTTATGACTATGGTGCTGGTAAGTGGTATTCTTTCCGTTTGGAAAGGGTACATCGGGTTAATAACTTGGGTAATGCTAAAACTTGGCTTTCTACTAGTAAGTAATAATCTGACCAACTAAAAGCAACTGCTTGACTTATCCCCACATAAAGCTAGTCCACTACAGCCAAACAGGATACTTGCTGAGTATGTTGATGTGTACTCACCCTTGCTCTACACACCAAACCCCCCCCCCCCCCAGGTTGTCAGCATTGCAACCACTGCTCAGGCGAAGATGAAGCTGTGGAAGGAGACTTCCAGGAGTTCCAAGACTACGACGAGTTCTAGGAGTGGGTTAGCGGCAACCCCCAGTCGGTTGCCTATGAAGGCCGCAGTTATCTACGTTTCTTTTCCGCACTTTGATTTATTGTAAGAACTATATGGACGTCCCAGACGTATGATGTAACCGACTATTTCCCTTATTAATACTATTTTGAGCACTGTGTGATGATGTCCATATTATGTAACTGCTGTGTACGTGAATAACTGATCCTGGCACGTACATGGTTTGCATTCGGTTTGCCTTCTAAAACCGGGTGTGACACCTTGCCTCTTTCGGATAAGATTCCTAATTAGTCAGCCAAGGGTGTCTCATTTCACCCTTGTGGTAGCACGTGTTTCTCAAGTTAAGCTCCATGTTCCAATTAACATAATGATCTTGTCATGAACAATAATTAAAACAACAGTATAATTAGAACATGATCATAATGTAATATTAATTCCAAAACCAGATAGAGCAATAGCATAACTACCCAAAAGTTCAGTGGTAAACAAGGTGTGAAATAAACAAGTCTAGGGAAACCTATTAGGTCCCATCAGATTAACCTGAGCATGTCACAGTGACTAACAGTAACATTATTGAGTAAAGAAAAGTGATCAAGGGCATAACTTGCCTTAGACTCGAGATTTCAGGTACTAAGTTGGTCTTCCGGTGACTCGTAACCTTGCTGCTACTCATAGCAATACATACAAATAGACAAGAAGTACATAAAAGTACCAGTACACCAAGCATGAGAACAAACATCGTAAGAATATTCTGCTCGATGCTACGAGAGCGTAGGTTTGAGAACCATTAAAATCGGAGCTAAAACGAAGAATTTATAGATAAAACGATATTTTAGGCGCAATAAATCTAATAGATGAGATCTAACATATATTGCATTTAAACTAAGCAGGTATTAAATTTAAATATTTGAGTTGGTATTAATCATTAACAATTATTTATAAAATGCGTAGGTTAGAATTATAAATTAGATTAACGATTATCTAGCTAATTAACATTAATTAATTAATTAAAACATGTGGTATAATTAAACAATGTTATTACTACGTACGTAAAATTTAATATGAACCCAACACAACTTGAACAGATTAAAACAAATTATTTTACCTAGAAGATATCATATTTTTAATAAATTAGTAGGGCTGCACAGAAATATGTGACATGACGGTGGGAAAGGTTTGTGTCGGTACCCTGAAACTAGGGTACCCCTTACTATTATATAAAAACGCAGTACCCACGCGGCTATCTCTAGTCGTGTGGTAAAAGAGTTGTATGTGGGACCAGGCCATGACTCGCTCCAGCCTCGGGCGACTACTCTGGGCCAGCAACAGCGCCTGACCCCACCACATGGGCAGGTCCGGGCCGCCACGTGTCCAGAGAAAGTGATGTACTCTAAGGCATCAACGGTGAGTCCGGACCCCCATGGGAGAGTGCCGGACCCGTGCCGGACCCCTGTATATACGGTCCAGGCCTACAAGTTTGGCCCAGGACCTCCACGTGTGCGAACCGGACCCCTAGAATGGGATCCAGACCCCCCGTATGGGGTCCGGGCCGCCCACAGTGGGGTCCTAGGGTTCCAGGACAGAACATACCTGGGCCTTAATCAGGACCCAGGCGGGGGTCCAAAGTCGACACGTGTCCAGACCTGGTCTGGTGGGATCCGGACCTATTCGCATACACTCCTGCTCCCCCGCTCAGGCGGAGACCCGATGATGCCACGTGGCATACTGCGCGCGACATAAGCCAACGAGCGTAACCTGGCATGATGCATCTGGGTAAGTGTGCCTCCGCATTCATTACGGTTAAGACATGCGCCTGTCCATTCCACTGACAGGCGCCGTGCTCAGTCCACGATACGTGGGCCGTGTAGTTACTCACACATTACCATACCGAGGGCAATGACTCACCATTACTCCCGCGTTACCGGGAAAAGGATTACTACCTATCAATGCTGCATGGACTGCAGCCATCATGACTCCCACTGATTACTCATGCGTTATTCTGTTAGCATTAGTTATTCACATAATGTATTTCTTCCATTATGCTCCTGGGCCCACATGTCGGGCTCAACATCCTTGTATGTGCCTCCCTTAAACTATAAAAGGGAAGGCACACATCGTTACAGGGCACACACTCACACACACTCAATACAACTTACACACAGTGGAGGTAGGGTATTACGCTCCCAGCGGCCTGAACCACTATAATCCCTCGCGTCCTCTTGTGTTCATTCACCATCCACCAGACATGCAAAACGCTTAGGCCCCCTCCTCATCTTAGGATTAGGGCGGGTGCGTTCCACCACCCGGCCGAAGGATTTTCCCTCTGACATTTAGCGCGCCAGGTAGGGGGCTTTGGCTTTAGGTTTTTCGCCTGTTTTCTTGCTCGAAACGATGGTTCAGATCGTCGAGCACCGCGACTTGTCTCCCAAGGACTTCCTGATGGAGGAAGGGGCAGCATCTTCTGTGCCACGGGGCTCTTACCGCCCTGCGCCTGGTGCTGCTGCTATGCACACTAGCGCAGCAGCACACGCCCGCGCAGACATCCAAGGTTTCGTCGGGGGCTGCTCATGGTGGGGCGTTGTCTGCAGCCAAGGAGTTGCTGCGCAACCCACCAAGTTCCACGGCCTCGCCGGGGCCATGAGACAGTGGCGTGAAGATGTCGACCGTCTCCTCGGCATGGCACATTCTGGCTCGGCCAGGCCCATGCCTCGGTCATTCCAGCGTCAACGCGAGGCGTCGGCATATGTGCGCTCACCCTCAGTGAGGGGTGCACAGACTGATGACCTGTGGGCAGAGCTCAACCGCCGACGTGCGGGTGAGGATGCTCGAATCTCTCTGGAGAGGGCTGACGACCTACGGGCAGAGCTCAACCGTACGCGTGCGGGCAAGGATGCTCGAGTCTCTTTGGAGAGGGCGCGTGAGCGCCGACAAAACTTTGAGGGTCGCAACCCCGACCAGGACTTCGCTCCAGTTTCACCACAAACTCCAAGGGATGCCCGAATCTAGGCGGGTGTCCCATTGGTCGGCGTGGGCTACGTCGCACTAGCGGATCATCTCCGCGCGGCGACCTGGCCACCCAAGTTCCGACCACACCTGCCAGAGAAGTACGATGGTACAACAAATCCGTCGGAATTCTTGCAGGTCTACGTCACCACCATTACGGCAGCTGGTGGAAACACTGCTGTAATGGCAAGCTACTTCCATGTAGCCTTGACCGGGACGGCCCGGACCTGGCTCATGAACCTTACCCCGAGGTCGATCTACTCCTAGGAAGAGCTCTGTGCACGGTTCACAGCGAACTTTGCCAGTGCATACCAGTAGCATGGCGTGGAGGCTCACCTCCATGCAGTGAGGCAGGAACCCAGGGAGACTCTCTGGGCTTTCATCTCCCGCTTTACCAAGGTACGGGAGACTATACCTCGCATCTCCGATGCCTCCATTATCACTGATTTTCGACAGGGGGTGCATGATAAGAAGATGTTGGACAAATTGGTGACGCATGATGTGGAAACCATCACTACGCTCTTCACTCTAGCCAACAAATGTGCCAAAGCTGCCAAGGGCCGTGCATGGCACTCAGCACCGTGATCCGGAGTTACCCAGACGGGTGGCTCAGGTGCCGCCACCCAGGGTAGTGGCAAGAAGAAGAAGAACCACAGTCACGATAGGCCGCAGTCTGGTGCTCCAGTCGCTGTAGCTGTGGCTGGGGACCGGGACGAGCGCAGCAAGCGCCCACGGCAACAGGGAAGTGACAGTGGGTCATGCCTTGTCCACCCCAACAGTCGCCATAGCGCCTCAGAATGCCAAGAGATCCTGAAGCTCGCGAAGCGCATCAGCGAGCGGCGCGAGCAGGCCTCCAAGAATGGCTCGCCGCCTCGACGCCAGCCTGGCAAGGAGAAGGTCTACGAAGGTGACGTAGCCGCAGGAGAACGGGACCTCGGGTATCAAGATCCCAAGCAAGTTCTCAAGGACATCCTCACTAGAGACTCCGACTCCGGTGACGACAACGACCGCCGCAAGAAGCTGTATGTAATGTATGGCGGAAGCTGGGAGCTTACCTCTCATAGGAACGTGAAGTCCCTGCGCCGAGAGGTCCTTTCGGCGACCCCAGGGGTCCCAAAGGCAGCCCCACATCAGTGGTGGCGGAGCTCCACTATCTCCTTTGGGGCATCTGACTGCCCTGATAACATGGCAGGGGCTGGTATACTACCACTCATCACCGCCCCTGTCATTGCCAACATGAAGCTACATCATGATTGATGGTGGGGCTGGGCTCAACGTCATCAGCCATGCTGCTTTCAAGCAGCTGCAGATCCCGGGATCCCGACTGGGACCCTCTCGCCCGTTCTCCGGAGTGGGCCCTCAACCGGTGTATCCCCTTGGGAGCATCGCACTCCCCGTTACATTCGGGACTGAGGAAAACTTCCGCACTGAGAACGTCCAGTTCGACGTTGCAGAGGTTAACCTCCCTTTTAATGCCATCATTGGCAGGCCGGCCCTGTACCGGTTCATGGCCATTGCTCATTACGGGTATTTGGTCCTCAAGATGCCGTCCCCTGCTGGGGTCCTCAATATGCGGGGTGACCGCCCCGCTGCGCTTGCAGCTGTCGAGAAGTTGCATGCCCTGGCGGCAGAAGCTGCTCGCCCAGATGACGGGGGGAGGGACCCCTCGACTTCCTATTCCAAGGTGCCTGCCAAGGTGCCTAAGGTGCAACCATCTGGTGCAGACGACGTCCCCATCAAGACCATCCGGCTCAGCGGGGATTTCTCCCAGACCACTCGCATCGCAGGTGATCTGGAGGAAAAATAGGAAATCACGCTCATCGCCTTCCTCCAGGCAAATGCCGACGTATTCGCATGGGAACCGTCGCAGATGCCTGGGATCCCCAGGGAGGTGATCGAGCACCATTTGAAGATCCACCCTGACGCCAAACTGGTGAGTCAGAAACCTCGGAGTCAGTCCATCGAGCGGCAGGATTTCATCCGTAAGGAGGTCCGGAAGCTGCTGGACGCTGGCTTCATCGAAGAGGTCCATCACCCAGTATGGCTGGCCAATCCAGTCATCGTTCCCAAGGCTAACGGGAAGCTTCGGATGTGCATCGACTACAACAATCTCAATAAGGCCTATCCCAAGGACCCATATCCACTTCCACGAATAGATCAAATCGTGGATTCTACCTCCGGGTGCGACCTCCTGTCCTTCCTAGATGCTTACTCTAGTTTCCATCAGATCCAGATGTCTAGGCAAGATATGAAGCATACTGCTTTTGTAACTGTGGATGGGCTTTACTGTTATGTTGTAATGCCTTACGGTCTGAAAACGCCTTGCCAACATTTGTACGGGCGATGAGTAAGACTTTCGAGGACCTGATTAGGGATAGGGTAGAGGTATACGTTGATGACATCATGGTCAAGACTAAGAGAGGGTCGACCCTGGTGGAAGACTTAACCCTGGTCTTTGACAAGCTGCGGGCAACACGCACGAAGCTAAACCCGGACAAGTGCGTCTTTGGTGTCTCTACAGGGAACTTGCTGGTGAAAGTCGCCTAGAGGGGGGGGGGTGAATAGGGCGAAACTGAAATTCTCAAAAATAATTACAACTACAAGCCGGGTTAGCGTTAGAAATATAATCGAGTCCGCAAGAGAGGGTGCAAAACAAATCGCAAGCAAATAAGAGGTGTGACACGCGGATTTGTTTTACCGAGGTTCGGTTCTTGCAAACCTACTCCCCGTTGAGGTGGTCACAAAGACCGGGTCTCTTTCAACCCTTTACCTCTCTCAAACGGTCCCTCAGACCGAGTGAGCTTTCTCTTCTCAATCACTTGGAACACAAAGATCCTACAAGGACCACCACAAGATTGGTGTCTCTTGCCTCAATTACAAGTGAGTTTGATCGCAATAAAGAATCAAGAAAGAAGAAAGCAATCCAAGCGCAAGAGCTCGAAAGAACACAAGCAAATCTCTCTCTCTAAGCACTAGGGCGTTGTGTGGAATTTGGGAGAGGATTTGATCTCTTGAGTGTGTCTAGAATTGAATGCCTAGCTCTTGTAAGTGGTTGGAAGTGTGAAAACTTGGATTCAATGAATGGTGGGTGGTTGGGGGTATTTATAGCCCCAACCACCAAACTAGCCATTTGGTGGGGCTGACTGTCGTATGGTGCACCGGACAGTCCGGTGCACACCGGACATGTCCGGTGCGCCAGCCACGTCACCAAAGCCGTTGGGTTCTGACCGTTGGAGCTCTGTCTTCTGGGCTCGCCTGGATGTCCGGTGGCACACCGGACATGTACTGTAGAGTGTCTGGTGCGCCAGCATGGGCGTGCCTGACTTCTGTGCGCGCTGGCGCGCATTTAATGCACTGCAGGTAGCCGTTGGCGCCGAAGTATCCGTTGCTTTGATGTCACACCGGACAGTCCGGTGTACACCAGACATGTCCGGTGAATTATAGCGGACTAGCCGTTGCGAATTCCCGAAGCAGGCGAGTTCCTGAGGCGCCGTTCCTTGGAGCACCGGACACTGTCCGGTGTACACTGGACAGTCCGGTGAATTATAGCGGAGCGCCTCTGGATTTTCCCGAAGGTGACGAGTTTGAGTTGGAGTCCTCTGGTGCACCGAACACTGTCCGGTGGCACACCGGACAGTCCGATGCGCCAGACCAGAGGTGCCTTCGGTTGTCCCTTTGCTCTTTTGTTGAACCCAATACTTGGTCTTTTTATTGGCTAAGTGTGAACCTTTGGCACCTGTATAACTTATACACTAGAGCAAACTAGTTAGTCCAATTATTTGTGTTGGGCAATTCAACCACCAAAATTATTTAGGAACTAGGTGTAAGCCTAATTCCCTTTCAATCTCCCCCTTTTTGGTGATTGATGCCAACACAAATCAAAGCAAGTATAGAAATGCATAATTGAACTAGTTTGCATAATGTAAGTGCAAAGGTTGCTTGGAATTGAGCCAATATAAATACTTACAAGATATGCATGGATTGTTTCTTCATTTTTAACATTTTGGACCACTCTTGCACCACATGTTTTGTTTTTGCAAATTCTTTTGTAAATCCTTTCAAAGTTCTTTTGCAAATAGTCAAAGGTAAATGAATAAGATTTTGCAAAGCATCTTCAAGATTTGAAATTTTCTCCCCCTGTTTCAAATGCTTTTCCTTTGACTAAACAAAACTCCCCCTTAATGAAATCCTCCTCTTAGTGTTCAAGAGGGTTTTGATATTAATTTTGAAGAGGGTGTACCAATTTGAAATTATATCACAAGTAAGATACCAATTTGAAAATACTCTTTGAAAAACTAAAGTTTTAGAAATTGGTGGTGGTGCGGTCCTTTTGCTTTGGGCTCATACTTTCTCCCCCTTTGGCATGAATCGCCAAAAACAGAATCATTAGGGCCCTTTGAATTACTCTCTCTTCCTTTGGTCATAAATAAATGAGTGAAGATTATACCAAAGATGGACTCTCCCCCAAAAGATGAAGAGATGCTCGGAGTGATGGCGAAGGATGAATTACGGAGTGGAAGCCTTTGTCTTCGCCGAAGACTCCAATTCCCTTTCAACATACCTATGACTTGGTTTGAAATAGACTTGAAAACACATTAGTCATAGCACATGAAAGAGACATGATCAAAGGTATATAGAAGAGCTATGTGTGCAAATCAACAAAAGAAGTTTCTAGAATCAAGAATATTTAGCTCATGCCTAAGTTTGTTAAAAGTTTGTTCATCAAGTGGCTTGGTAAAGATATCGGCTAATTGATCTTTAGTGTTAATATATGAAATCTCGATATCTCCCTTTTGTTGGTGATCCCTTAGAAAATGATACCGAATGGCTATGTGTTTAGTGCGGCTATGCTCAACGGGATTATCCACCATGCGGATTGCACACTCATTATCACATAGAAGAGGGACTTTGGTCAATTTGTAACCATAGTCCCTAAGGGTTTGCCTCATCCAAAGTAGTTGCGCGCAACAATGTCCTGCGGCAATGTACTCGGCTTCGGCGGTAGAAAGAGCTATGGAATTTTGCTTCTTTGAAGCCCAAGACACCAAGGATCTTCCCAAGAACTGGCAAGTCCACGATGTGCTCTTTCTATTGATTTTACACCCCGCCCAATCGGCATCTGTTGGGTCTATGCTTCGTCGCCGAAGGTCTTCAAGGGAGAAGCGGCTTTCGGCTGAAGCTGTTTGTATGAGATGGCCGAAGGTTCCTCTCCATGAAGCTTCGACAGTATAAACCGACTTAAAGATAGAATGACTTTTTAGTCCATGAAGGTCTGAGTCAATGTTGTAAGCTTTTTAAAGGGGCATACTTGTAATTCCTCACAGGCTGCGTCCTGTGTCTATAAATAGTGAACAGTATTCCGTTGCTGTTCACGCATTCTAGTATTTTTGCAATCGCATATTCTGGAATCCACCTTTTTGTCAAGGCAGAGGTATTATTGTATTTAATAATTAATATGATTGGTCTATGATTTATTTACCCCTTTTTTGTACTTGTCATTTCATGTCGTCTTACAATATCTATTGAAATTTAATTTTAATTACGAAGATTTAAGCTTCGTAGCTTTACTCTCATCAACCTTCGTCCAAGGCCCATTATCCTCAACGGAATAATGTTTCATGGACGGAGGACGTTAACATTTAACACTTTATGTTGCCTTGTTCTTAATTCATAGCACTTGAGAACAAGCCCCCAACATTGGCGCCCACCTCCGGTGAACTCACTTCCACTTTTTGAGCTGATGGCTTCGTTCAATGATCGAGCTGGAGCTGCTTCGGACCCGAAGCTGGTGCTCCCGATCACAGGTGGTTCGTCCTCAGAACCAGTTAACAAGAAACAAAAGAAGGAAGTGCAGAGAAGGGTACAACATGTTGGGGTGCAAGGACCCTTCATCAAGTCAAGATGGTCTCACATTCCTATTACCTTCTCCCAAGAGGACCTTCAGCTCAAAGATTACCCACACAATGATGCCATGGTTATCTCTTGTGTTATCAAAGGATTTCTGGTCCATAATGTCTTGGTTGACACAGGCAGTGCAGCTGACATCATATTTGCTAAGGCCTTCAGACAAATGCAAGAGCCAGAAGATAAGATTCATGATGCTACACATCCTCTCTGTGGCTTCGGAGGAAGGCAGATTGTAGCATTGGGCAAGATCACCATGGCAGTGACCTTCGGGTTCATCAATAACACTAGAACTGAGCAAGTTGTGTTTGACATCGTTGACATGGAATACCCTTACAATGCAATTATTGGTCGTGGTACCCTCAATGCCTTCGAAGCAATCCTTCATCCTGCCTATCTTTGCATGAAGATACCTTCGGATCAGGGACCCATTGCTATCCATGGAAGTCAGGAAGCTGCAAGAAGGGCCGAAGGCAATTGGACTGATTCAAAAGCAATCCATAACATAGATGGAGCTGAAGCTTGTGAACAGTACAAATTCAGAAGGGAGAAAGCAGCTTCAGCAGATCAGCCGAAGCCTATGCTCTTATGTGAGGACATAGCAGAGCAGAAGGTGCTGTTAGGCTCTCAATTATCCGAAGAGCAGGAGAAAACCTTGATAAGGTTTTTGTTCAATAACAAAGATGTTTTTGCATGGTCAGCCAATGATCTCTGTGCAGTTAATAGAGATGTTATTGAGCACTCGCTCAATGTCGATCCATCCTTTAAACCCAGAAAGCAAAGGCTTCGGAAAATATCAGATGATAAGGCCGAAGGTGCTCGCAACGAAGTCAAAAGACTCCTCAGTGCAGGAGTTATCAGAGAAGTGAAGTACCCAGAATGGCTAGCTAACACTGTTATGGTAAAAAAGGCCAATGGCAAGTGGCGAATGTGCATCGATTTTACAGATCTTAACAAGGCTTGTCCGAAGGATGAATTCCCACTACCAAGGATAGACTCTTTAGTTGATGCAGCAGCTTCTTCAGAGCTCATGAGTCTGTTAGACTGTTATTCAGGCTATCACCAAATTTGGATGAAAAAGGAAGATGAGCCGAAGACTAGTTTCATAACTCCAAGTGGCACATATTGCTATCTTCGGATGCCTGAAGGGCTCAAAAACGCTGGAGGAAGTTTCAGCCGAATGACTGCGAAGGTTCTCCAATCTCAAATAGGCAGAAATGTGCTAACTTATGTTGATGACATCATTGTAAAAAGCACGAAGCAGGAGAATCATATTGCTGATCTGCAGGAGACCTTCGCCAGTTTCAGGCAAGCTGGCTTAAAGTTAAATCCAGAAAAATGCGTCTTCGGAGTGAAGAAGGGAAAATTTCTTGGATGCTTGGTTTCAACAAAGGGAATTGAAGCTAATCCAAGTAAATTTGAAGCTATACTTCGAATGGAGCCACCAACTACAAAGAAGGGGGCTCAAAGATTGACAGGGAGATTGGCATCTCTCAATAGATTCATATCTAGATCAGCAGAGAGAAACTTACCATTCTTCGAAGTGCTGAAGTCAGCCGAAGTCTTTCAATGGGGACCAATCCAGCAGAAGGCTTTCGAAGAACTGAAACAATATTTGATAGATCTAACAACATTGACTCCACCAATGCCAGGGGCTCCTTTATTATTATATGTGGCAGCTTCGCACTCAGCGGTAAGTGCAGCACTTGTCCAGGAGAAGATTGATGGTCAAGACAAGAGGCAGGCCCCAATATATTTTGTTTCCGAGGTTCTTAGTTTATCAAAGAAAAATTATACAGAGTTGGAGAAGGTACTGTATGCTGTCTTGATGGCCTCCAGGAAGCTTCGGCACTATTTCCAAGCTTACAACATAATTGTTCCTTCTTCACAACCCCTGAAGGATATTATGAGGAACCGAGAAGCCACTGGAAGGATTGGAAAATGGGCTGCAGAGCTCAATGAATTTTGTATTGAATATGTTCATAGATCTTCGATTCAGTCCCAGGCGTTGGCAGACTTCATTGCTGACTGGACGCCAGGGGCTCAGGAGGAGGAAACGAATAAAGACAACGAAGCCTGGACAGTGTTTTGTGACGGATCTTGGGGAACCTTCGGAGCAGGAGCGGCTGCTGTGTTGGTTTCACCTTCCAAAATCAAAACTTGTTATGCGGCAAAGCTTGATTTTAGTTGCACAAATAACATTGCTGAGTACGAAGCATTGATTCTAGGCCTTCGGAAGTTAAAAGCAATGGGAATCAGAAGGGCCTTACTTAAAACTGATTCCCAGGTTGTTTCGGGTCATATTGACAAGAGTTGCAAGGCTAAGGATCCGAAGCTTGAAAAATATCTGGATATGGTTCGAAGAGTTGAAGCCTCCTTCGAAGGGTTTTCTGTCAAAAATATCCCTCGAGGACAAAATGAGCATGCTGATTTGCTAGCTAAGTCAGCAGCACAGGGGCTGCCTTTACCTTCGGATGTGTTCTTCGAGACAATAAAAGCACCTTCGGTGGAACTTCTTGAAAGAGCAGTCCTTAATATATCTCCTGTTTTTAGCGAAGATTGGAGAACTGAGATCATCTCTTACCTTCAGGGTAAATTCCTTTCAGATGACGAAGCTTATAACAAGAGGATAGCGGCAAGAGCTCGTCCATATGTCATGATAGAAGGGGAGTTGTACAAGCATGGAGTTTGTGCTCCGCTACTCAAATGTTTATCCAAAGCCGAAGGTATAGAGTTAATGAAAGAAATACATGCAGGCCTGTGTGGATCTCACATCGGATCTAGGCCGTTACTTGGAAAAATTTTCCGCCAAGGATTTTATTGGCCGAAGGCAGCTTCGGATGCTGCAGAATTGGTTCAAAAGTGCGAAGGTTGTCAGAAATGTGCAAAAGATCAAAAACAACCTTCATCTTTAACACAGCTCATACAACCCACTTGGCCATTGCAAAGGTGGGGCCTTGACTTGTTAGGTCCGTTACCACCGGCCCAAGGGAACCTGAAATATGTTATAGTAGCTGTGGAATATTTTTCTAAATGGATTGAGGCGAAGCCTTTGGCCACAGTAACTTCGGCCACCGTCCAAAAGTTTTTCTGGCAGAATATTGTTTGTCGTTTCGGGGTGCCAAAGGCTATAACTGTGGATAATGGGACACAGTTTGACTCCGAAGCTTTCAGGGATTTCTGTGACCAAATTGGTACGAAGATCCATTTTGCATCAGTTAGGCACCCGGAGTCAAATGGACTCGTTGAAAGAGCCAACGGCATTATAATGACAGGAATAATGAAGTTAATCTTCAACCAACCCAGGGGAAAATGGCCAGATCAGTTAACCAAAGTGGTGTGGGGCCACAACACAACAACATCAAGGTCTACAGGTTTTACACCATTTAAGTTGTTATTCGGTGACAAAGCAATAACTCCGGAGGAAGCTAAAGCCGGATCAATAAGGATATTAGCTTCGGCAGAATCAGATTCCGAAGCTACTTATTCTATAGAAAAAGATGCTTTAGAAGGGATCAGACTGCAAGCTGTGGAAAATATCAATAAATATCAAGCCGAAACAGTCAAATGGCAGGACAGAAAGGTTCGGCTAAAGAATATTGAGCCAGGGCACTTGGTGCTTCGGAGAGTGGCCAATCCAGAAACAGTGGGCAAATTGCAGTTGAAATGGGACGGACCTTTCTTAGTAGCATCTTCGTCAAGACCCGGTTCATACAGATTGAAGGATATGGACGGTAATAACATTCCTAGGTCTTGGAATGCGGATGAGCTTCGGCGATATTATGTATAACTCGATGTAATTTTTCATATTTTTTACTTTTTCTTTCATGGCACCCTTTTCCTTTCCAAAGGGGGAGAAAGGTTTTTAATGGGGCCAGCATATGTAATTTCCTTTTTTAGTTCCATAAGAGCAAAATCCCCCAAGGAATGTAAATGTAAAAGCTGAGAACGCACCATCGAGTGCCAAAAGTAAAGGCGAAGAAGCTCCAAAGTCGTTCCTAAGGGAATGCAGAGCTTACAGCGGAAAGTCAACGCTGATTCCGCCAAAAGTAAAGGCGAAGAAGCTCCAAAGTCGTTCCTAAGGGAATGCAGAGCTTACAGCTGAGGGGTGATTGTTTTTAAGAAAATAGTGGCTATGAATATAGCTTCGGATACGTGTTTGGCCATTCATTTGCACATTACATTACATCATAACATTTGCATTCATAAACATTCATTTAGGCATATGTAGGATAATCATCTTCATGGCATAAATGGTTGCTTCGGCAAAAAGAAAAAAAAAGAAAAGGAAAAAAGAGCTTCGTGTACAAAAAGAAGAGCTTCGGAAAAAAGGAAAAATGTTGTTTTCTATGCTTTGCTGCGTACGAAAAGAAGGGAAGGTGTTTTTTCGCTTCCGGCTCAAAAGAAAATTTCGTCCACACCAAAGCATTTCTCATACATATATGATAAGGTATGAACAGAAGTTATCTCAAAAATTTTAGTTACATTTACAAAAGTTATCTCAGAAGTTTCTCAAGTATTGTTTACAGTCTACTATCTAATCTCCAAGGAGCTTTAGCTTCGGCGTCATTTTTGATCATCAGCTTCGGCTTCGTCATCCTATATGATTAAGGTCATTGTAAGTCAAAATTAAGCTCTCAGGAAAAGGTAAGCATAAGATATGATTTCTTACTGGTTCAAGGTGGCTACGAGCTTCGTCTCCAGCCTTTTCCCGCCCACCTTTTGTCCATATCATTTTTATAAATCTATTCGAGATACTCCGGGCGAGATCAGGGATATCATCCAGGATTGATGGTGATAAGGTGAAATTTGGCCTGTTGACAATCTTTGCATGATCGCAGCCAGCCTTCAGGAAAGCTGCAGCAGTGCCTCGAGAAGCCACCCAGGCACAGAAGTCACCATGCCCAGCTATGACTTCGTCGAGCTCGTCAATCTCCCCCTCAATATGTTCGAAGGTTTTCGGTAGATCTTCAGCTGAGGGGGTGAATTTTTCACTGCTGGCTCCAACTGAGTAAAAAATCTTTCTTAATCGTTGAATGCATTTATTGCTAAATTCCAAGCATTTTTCTTGAAGACTTGTCAGTAGTTTTCTCAAGTCTGAATTTTGTTGAGCTTCGGCTTCAAGTTTTGCAGTAAGCTCTAGCTTTTCTTGCTCGAACTGTTCAGACTGGCGGAGAAGCTTCGTGTTCAGTTCTGTTATTTTTGCTTCAGCTTCCGCCAATGAACCTTCGGCTGCCTGCAGCTCAAAGTTCCTTTTCTCAATAACATCCGATTGCTCTTTTATTTTGTTTTCCAAATTTTCAATTATAACTTCTTGCTTCTTATCTTCAAAATCTTGCTGCATTTGCAAAGCTTTGCTCAATAGCATACTCTGCACAAGAACAATCTTCGTCAGACATGTTTTCATCACCAGAAACAATGAGCTAAGGTAAAAGTAGTTCACCTTGAAGTTGGAGTAAAATAAACTACCGACGATATGTTGTCGTCGGTAGCGGCTGATGTCTGTTTCTAGCTTCGGAAAGCCGATATTCTTGGACAGAGTACTGATAACTTTGGCTCCTATTTGATCTCGAATACAATTTAAATTTTCATCATCAACGCCTCCGAAGAGGAGTGCCCCAGGCTTGTATCCACAGGATTTAGCATATTCTCTAAGCTCTTCCATTTCAGCTTTTGATAGTTGTTCTCCAACTAAATTCTGGAACATGAAGGCTTCGTTTTCCGAAGCTTCATCAGCAATTTCTTTTCCTTTCCCCGACGCTGCGGTTACTGCCTCTTTGGCGACGGTTGTAGCCTCTTCTGCAGCCATGTCTAACAGTATTTGGTCAATGTGTTCAATTGTACTCTCCAGGTTCAAATCTTCAGCTGAGGCAGCTTCAGCAGCTGCTACCTCCGAAGGTGCAATTTCAATATCTGTCCCCTCTGCAGCTGCTGGTATTTTCTGGGCTGAAGCTCTTGGCGGCGTCTTGTCGATCACCTCTGTCACGGTGATAATTCTTTGTTTCTTCGCCTTGATTGTTTTCTTCAATTTTTCGGGCTCCTTGTCCTTCTGAAAAAACTTTGTCAGTTGAGGGCCCAGTGGACTTAGCTTCGCAGGTAAAGATTCGGTCATTACCTTCAGAATTTCCTCAACGACAGCAGCAGAAGGTGATGCGGGGGTTTCTTCTGCTTCGGATATTTGTTGCTTCGGAGAAGAAGCTTTCCTCTTTTTCGGAATTTTCTTTTTTAATGGTTCTTTTTCTTCATTCATGGCCTCAGTTATAATTTTTCTTTTTTGGCCCCCAGCACCCTTGTTCAGATTTTCATAATCAGGGTAATCAAAGCCCAAGGCGTCCAACACTCGATTTAGCCTTCGCTTCGGACGGGTGCCGAAGGCTGCGGTCATCAATTGATCTTCTTTTTTGGAATAATTGCCAAGTATTTCATTACACATTGCTTCAATCGTATCAAGCCACTCTTGGCAGGGTGCTTTAAAGTACTTTTTAAACTTGAAATAGTAAGGTAAACGTACGAGTTCACCTTCTTTCTTTTCCCCCTGTAGCTTCGGCATTTCCCATTCTTTCAAACTGGGAAAAACTTTGAATGCTAAAAACTCTTGAACCAGGTCCCTTGTGCTGATATGCTCTGCAATAATTCTGAATTCACTCATTGCTTGTTGTGTTGGACCTTCGGGTGTCATGTTGCAGCGAGGTCGGGTTTCTCCGAAGATTAATTCCAGCGGGCTTTGTACAAGCTTTTCCTTGTCGTCATCAACCTTGACATAGAACCACTCTGATTTCCAACCTGCTGCCCACTTGCTTCGGTAGCTAATTACAGGAAACTTTGTAGTTTTCCGATAGGCGAAGTTATAGCAACCAAAATTATCGTGTAATCCATCTTTTCTAGCCTTTGTTTGATAATGCAACTCGTGAACCCGGCAGAAGCTGTCCGCAAATGGTTCCACTGCTTGGCTTCGGAGTGCCCAGATATAAACAATAAGCCTAACGATAGCGTTAGGGGTCAGCTGATGAAAATAGATACCGAACCTCTTCAGCACCTCTGCAATGATCCCATGTAGGGGGAATCTTAATCCAGCCTTTAAAAAGCTCTTGAAAATAACAATTTCGTCTTTCTCCGGTTTTGGGGTAGTCTCTTCTCCCCCGAAGCGCAGAAGCTTCTTCTGATTTTCAGTAAAAAAGCCCGATTTTACCATCTTGGACAGATCAGCCTTCGAAACAGTAGATTTCCCGAAGTCCAAGTGACTCGGCTTGCTTGGCATGGCAATGCGATAATCATCTTCGGAATCAGTTTCCTCAATATCTTCTTCCTCTGCTTCAGCGATTGCTTGTTCTGCTTGTTCTGCATCATCATGAGGGATCTTTTCCGAAGTCACTAGACCCGATCGTTGCATGGCTTCGGAGATAGGGAGAGTCTCCGAAGCTTCAGTTTCCTCCCCCTCGCGCTCAACCCTGGCGGTAGAGCGGACTCTGACCATTTAATTATGAACTTGTGAAACTTTAATATTTTCTTCCTCCGAAGCAGGTTTCAAACTGGAGCTCCGTTCGATTCCGACAGACAAGCTTCGGCGATGGTTAAAAATTTTGGCAGGAAAACAGTGCAAATAGCAATGAATGCTGTGGTAACTTCACACCTACTCGTCTGTTTATATAGTGCTGCAGGTAAGAAGGCGAAGCGCCAGAATTTTTACACCAGGCGGACACCCGCTTGCGCTCGCTGCGCGGTGGACCGCAGGGACAAACAGTAAACTCTGCAAGGTGGGACCGCGACGTGCTGGGAAATTAAATCGTTTCTCGGCAACGAGCTCAGGGAAGGTGTTTTTTGGACCTTCGGCTCCCCGAAGCTTAAGAGACTTTTTTCACGGATCAAGCTCGTTATGAAAAACGATCTAGCGCCGCGAAAGGGGCTACTGTTGGGTCTATGCTTCGTCGCCGAAGGTCTTCAAGGGAGAAGCGGCTTTCGGCTGAAGCTGTTTGTATGAGATGGCCGAAGGTTCCTCTCCATGAAGCTTCGACAGTATAAACCGACTTAAAGATAGAATGACTTTTTAGTCCATGAAGGTCTGAGTCAATGTTGTAAGCTTTTTAAAGGGGCATACTTGTAATTCCTCACAGGCTGCGTCCTGTGTCTATAAATAGTGAACAGTATTCCGTTGCTGTTCACGCATTCTAGTATTTTTGCAATCGCATATTCTGGAATCCACCTTTTTGTCAAGGCAGAGGTATTATTGTATTTAATAATTAATATGATTGGTCTATGATTTATTTACCCCTTTTTTGTACTTGTTATTTCATGTCGTCTTACAATATCTATTGAAATTTAATTTTAATTACGAAGATTTAAGCTTCGTAGCTTTACTCTCATCAACCTTCGTCCAAGGCCCATTATCCTCAACGGAATAATGTTTCATGGACGGAGGACGTTAACATTTAACACTTTATGTTGCCTTGTTCTTAATTCATAGCACTTGAGAACAAGCCCCCAACAGCATCCGAATAACCAATCAAATCAAATGTGGATCCCCTAGGATACCAAAGCCCAAACTTAGGAGTATAAACTAAATATCTCAAGATTCGTTTTACGGCCGTAAGGTGAGCTTCCTTAGGGTCGGCTTGGAATCTTGCACACATGCATACGAAAAGCATAATATTCGGTCGAGATGCACAAAGATAGAGTAAAGATCCTATCATCGACCGGTATACCTTTTGATCCACAGATTTACCTCCCTCGTCAAGGTCGAGATGCCCATTGGTTCCCATGGGTGTCTTGATGGGTTTGGCATCCTTCATTCCAAACTTGCTTAGAATGTCTTGAGTATACTTCGTTTGGCTAAGGAAGGTGCCCTCTTGGAGTTGCTTTACTTGAAATCCTAAGAAATACTTCAACTCCCCCATCATAGACATCTCGAACTTTTGTGTCATGATCCTACTAAATTCTTCACATGTAGACTCGTTAGTAGACCCAAATATAATATCATCAACATAAATTTGGCATACAAACAAGTCATTTTCAAGTGTTTTAGTAAAGATTGTAGGATCGGCCTTTCCGACTTTGAATCCATTTGTAATAAGAAAATCTCTAAGGCATTCATACCATGTTCTTGGGGCTTGCTTGAGCCCATAAAGCGCCTTAGAGAGTTTATACACATGGTTAGGGTACTCACTGTCTTCAAAGCCGGGAGGTTGCTCAACATAGACCTCTTCCTTGATTGGTCCATTGAGGCAGGCACTTTTCACGTCCATTTGATAAAGCTTAAAGCCATGGTAAGTAGCATAGGCTAATAATATGCGAATTGACTCAAGCCTAGCTACGGGTGCATAGGTTTCACCAAAATCCAAACCTTCGACTTGGGAGTATCCTTTGGCCACAAGTCGAGCTTTGTTCCTTGTCACCACACCATGCTCGTCTTGCTTGTTGCGAAAAACCCACTTGGTTCCTACAACATTTTGATTAGGACGTGGAACTAAGTGCCATACCTCATTCCTAGTGAAGTTGTTGAGCTCCTCTTGCATTGCCACCACCCAATCCGAATCTTGAAGTGCTTCTTCTACCCTGTGTGGCTCAATAGAGGAAACAAAAGAGTAATGCTCACAAAAATGTGCAACACGAGATCTAGTGGTTACCCCCTTATGAATGTCGCCGAGGATGGTGTCGACGCGGTGATCTCGTTGGATTGCTTGGTGGACTCTTGGGTGTGGCGGCCTTTGTTCTTCATCCTCCTTGTCTTGATCATTTGCATCTCCCCCTTGATCATTGCCGTCATCTTGAGGTGGCTCATTTGCTTGATCTTCTACTTCATCAACTTGAGCTTCATCCTCATTTTGAGTCGGTGGAGATGCTTGCGTGGAGGAGGATGGTTGATCTTGTGCATTTGGAGGCTCTTCGGATTCCTTAGGACACACATCCCCAATGGACATGTTCCTTAGCGCGATGCACGGAGCCTCATCATCACCTATCTCATCAAGATCAACTTGCTCTACTTGAGAGCCGTTAGTCTCATCAAACACAACATCACAAGAAACTTCAACTTGTCCGGAGGACTTGTTAAAGACTCTATATGCCCTTGTGTTTGAATCATATCCTAGTAAAAAGCCTTCTACTGTCTTAGGAGCAAATTTAGATTTTCTACCTCTTTTAACAAGAATAAAGCATTTGCTACCAAAGACTCTAAAATATGAAATATTGGGCTTTTTACCGGTTAGGAGTTCGTATGATGTCTTCTTGAGGATTCGGTGTAGATATAACCGGTTGATGGCGTAGCAAGCGGTGTTGACCGCCTCGGCCCAAAACCGATCCGAAGTCTTGTACTCATCAAGCATGGTTCTTGCCATGTCCAATAGAGTTCTATTCTTCCTCTCCACTACACCATTTTGTTGTGGGGTGTAGGGAGAAGAGAACTCATGCTTGATGCCCTCTTCCTCAAGAAAGCCTTCGATTTGTGAGTTCTTGAACTCCGTCCCGTTGTCGCTTCTAATTTTCTTGATCCTTAAGCCGAACTCATTTTGAGCCTGTCTCAAGAATCCCTTTAAGGTCTCTTGGGTTTGAGATTTTTCCTGCAAAAAGAATACCCAAGTGAAGCGAGAATAATCATCCACTATTACAAGACAATACTTACTCCCGCCGATGCTTATGTAAGCAATCAGGCCGAATAGATCCATGTGTAGGAGCTCCAGTGGCCTGTTAGTCGTCATGATGTTTTTGTTTGGATGATGGGCACCAACTTGCTTTCCTGCTTGGCATGCGCTACAAACCCTGTCTTTCTCAAAATGAACATTGGTTAATCCTAAAATGTGTTCTCCCTTTAGAAGCTTATGAAGATTCTTCATCCCAACATGTGCTAGTCGGCGATGCCAGAGCCAACCCATGTTAGTCTTAGCAATTAAGCAAGTGTCGAGTTCAGCTCTATCAAAATCTACCAAGTATAGCTGACCCTCCAACACTCCCTTAAATGCTATTGAATCATCACTTCTTCTAAAGACAGTGACACCTACATCAGTGAAAAGACAGTTGTAACCCATTTTGCATAATTGAGATACAGAAAGCAAATTGTAATCTAATGAATCTACAAGAAAAACATTGGAAATAGAATGGTCAGGAGATATAGCATTTTTACCAAGACCTTTGACCAAACCTTGATTTCCATCCCCGAATGTGATAGCTCGTTGTGGATCTTGGTTTTTTTTCATAGGAGGAGAACATCTTTTTCTCCCCTGTCATGTGGTTCGTGCACCCGCTGTCGATAATCCAACTTGAGCCCCCGGATGCATAAACCTACAAAACAAGTTTAGTTCTTCACTTTAGGTACCCAAATGGTTTTGGGTCCTTTGGCATTAGATACAAGAACTTTGGGTACCCAAACACAAGCCTTTGACCCCTTGTGCTTGCCCCCAACATATTTGGCAACTACCTTGCCGGATTTGTTAGTCAAAACATAAGATGCATCAAAAGTTTTAAATGAAAAGCTATGTTCATTTGATGCATTAGGAGTTTTCTTCTTAGGCAACTTAGCATGGGTTTGTTGCCTAGAACTAGATGTCTCACCCTTATACATAAAAGCATGATTAGGGCCAGAGTGAGACTTCCTAGAGTGAATTCTCCTAATTTTGCTCTCGGGATAACCGGCAGGGTATAAAATGTAACCCTCGTTATCCTGAGGCATGGGAGCCTTGCCCTTAACAAAGTTGGACAACTTCTTAGGAGGGGCATTAATTTTGACATTGCCTCCCTGTTGGAAGCCAATGCCATCCTTAATGCCAGGGCGTCTCCCACTATAGAGCATACTTCTAGCAAATTTAAATTTTTCGTTTTCTAAGTTATGCTCGGCAATTTTAGCATCTAATTTTGCTATATGATCATTTTGTTGTTTAATTAAAGCCATGTGATCATGTATAGCATCAACATCAATATCTCTACATCTAGTACAAATAGAAGTGTGCTCAACGGTAGATGTAGAGGGTTTGCAAGATTTTAGTTCTACAACCTTAGCATGTAATATATCATTCTTAGTTCTAAGGTCGGAAATAGTAGCATTGCAAACATAAAAATCTTTAGCCTTAGCAAGCAATTTTTCATTCTCAATCCTAAGGCTAGCAAGAGATATGTTTAATTCTTCAATCTTAGCAAGTAAATCATCATTATCATTTCTAAGATTGGGAATTGAAACATTACAAGCAATAGAATCAACCTTAGCTAACAAATTAGAATTCTCATTTCTAAGGTTGTCAATAGTTTCATGGCAAGAACTTAGCTCACTAGAAAGTTTTTCACATTTTTCTACTTCTAGAGCGTAAGCATTTTTAACTTTAACATGCTTTTTGTTATCCTTGATTAGGAAGTCCTCTTGGGAGTCCAAGAGATCATCCTTCTCATGGATGGCACTAATCAATTCATTTAATTTGTCTTTTTGTTGCATGTTTAAGTTTGCAAAAAGAGTGTGTAAGTTATCTTCCTCATCACTAGCATTTTCATCACTAGAGGATTCATATCTAGTGGAGGATTTAGATTTAACCTTCTTCTTTTTGCCGTCCTTTGCCATGAGGCACTTGTGGCCGACGTTGGGGAAGAGAAGTCCCTTGGTGACGGCGATGTTGGCGGCATCCTCGTCGTCGGAGGAGTCGCTAGAGCTTTCGTCGGAGTCCCACTCCCGACAAACATGGGCATCACCGCCCCTCTTCTTGTAGTATTTCTTCTTCTCCTTTCTTCTCCCCTTCTTGTCGTCGCCCCTGTCACTGTCACTAGATATAGGACATTTAGCTATAAAGTGATCGGGCTTACCACACTTGTAGCAAACCTTCTTGGAGCGGGGCTTGTAATCCTCCCCCCTCCTTTGCTTGAGGATTTGTCGAAAGCTTTTGATGACAAGCGCCATCTCCTCGTTGTCGAGCTTGGAGGCGTCGATTGGTTGTCTACTTGGTGTAGACTCCTCCTTCTTCTCCTCCGTTGCCTTGAATGCAACCGGTTGAGCTTCGAACGTGGAGGGGCCGTCAAGCTCGTTGATCTTCCGTGAGCCCTTGATCATAAATTCAAAGCTCACAAAATTCCCAATTACTTCCTCGGGAGTCATTAGTGTATATCTTGGGAGTGGGGTTAAGGAAAATAAGAGATCTTAGAATAACCTTAACCACCTCATGGTCATCCGACTTTTTGCTCCCGAGGTTGCGCACTTGGTTCACCAAGGTTTTGAGCTGGTTGTACATGTCTTGTGGCTCCTCCCCTTGGCAAAGACGGAAGCGACCGAGCTCCCCCTTGATCGTTTCCCGCTTTGTGATCTTGGTGAGTTCATCACCCTCGTGCGCCGTCTTGAGCACGTCCCAAACTTCCTTGGCGCTTTTTAGTCCTTGCACCTTGTTGTACTCCTCCCGACTTAGAGAGGCGAGGAGTATTGTTGTGGCTTGGGAATTGAAGTGCTCGATTTGGGCCACTTCGTCCTCATCATAATCCTCATCCCCTACGGATGGTACCTGTGCTCCAAACTCAACAACATTCCATATACTTTTGTGGAGTGAGGTTAGATGAAATTTCATTAAATCACTCCACCTAGCATAATCTTCACCGTCAAAGGTTGGCGGTTTGCCTAATGGAACGGAAAGTAATGGAGTATGTCTAGAGGTACGAGGATAATGTAAGGGGATCTTACTAAACTTCTTGCGCTCATGGCGCTTAGAAGTTATGGAGGGCGCGTCGGAGCCGGAGGTAGATGGCGATGAAGTGTCGGTCTCGTAGTAGACCACTTTCCTCATCTTCTTAATTTGGTCGCCACTCCGATGCGACTTGTGAGAAGAAGTCTTCTTTTCCTTCTTCTTCTTCTCCTTCCTCTTCTCCTTGTTGCGGGACTCTTCCGATGAAGCCTTCCCGTGGCTTGTAGTGGGCTTGTCGCCGGTCTCCATCTCCTTCTTGGCGAGTTCTCCCGACATCACTTCGAGCGGTTAGGCTCTAATGAAGCACCGGGCTCTGATACCAATTGAAAGTCGCCTAGAGGGGGGGGTGAATAGGGTGAAACTGAAATTCTCAAAAATAATCACAACTACAAGCCGGGTTAGCGTTAGAAATATAATCGAGTCCGCAAGAGAGGGTGCAAAACAAATCGCAAGCAAATAAGAGGTGTGACACGCGGATTTGTTTTACCGAGGTTCGGTTCTTGCAAACCTACTCCCCGTTGAGGTGGTCACAAAGACCGGGTCTCTTTCAACCCTTTCCCTCTCTCAAACGGTCCCTCGGACCGAGTGAGCTTTCTCTTCTCAATCACTTGGAACACAAAGTTCCTACAAGGACCACCACAAGATTGGTGTCTCTTGCCTCAATTACAAGTGAGTTTGATCGCAATAAAGAATCAAGAAAGAAGAAAGCAATCCAAGCGCAAGAGCTCGAAAGAACACAAGCAAATCTCTCTCTCTAAGCACTACGGCGTTGTGTGGAATTTGGGAGAGGATTTGATCTCTTGAGTGTGTCTAGAATTGAATGCCTAGCTCTTGTAAGTGGTTGGAAGTGTGAAAACATGGATTCAATGAATGGTGGGTGGTTGGGGGTATTTATAGCCCCAACCACCAAACTAGCCGTTTGGTGGGGCTGACTGTCGTATGGTGCACCGGACAGTCCGGTGCACACCGGACATGTCCGGTGCGCCAGCCACGTCACCAAAGCCGTTGGGTTCCGACCGTTGGAGCTCTGTCTTCTGGGCCCGCCTGGATGTCCGGTGGCGCACCGGACATGTACTGTAGAGTGTCCGGTGCGCCAGCATGGGCGTGCCTGACTTCTGCGCACGCTGGCGCGCATTCAATGCGCTGCAGGTAGCCGTTGGCGCCGAAGTATCCGTTGCTTCGATGTCACACCGGACAGTCCGGTGTACACCGGACATGTCCGGTGAATTATAGCGGACTAGCCGTTGCGAATTCCCGAAGCAGGCGAGTTCCTGAGGCGCCGTTCCTTGGAGCACCGGACACTGTTCGGTGTACACCGGACAGTCCGGTGAATTATAGCGGAGCGCCTCTGGATTTTCCCGAAGGTGACGAGTTTGAGTTGGAGTCCTCTGGTGCACCGGACACTGTCCGGTGCGCCAGACCAGAGGTGCCTTCGGTTGTCCCTTTGCTCTTTTGTTGAACCCAATACTTGGTCTTTTTATTGGCTAAGTGTGAACCTTTGGCACCTGTATAACTTATACACTAGAGCAAACTAGTTAGTCCAATTATTTGTGTTGGGCAATTCAACCAGCAAAATTATTTAGGAACTAGGTGTAAGCCTAATTCCCTTTCAGCTGGGATTCCTAGTTTCGCACGGGGGCATTGAAGCAAACCCAGAGAAGATCAAAGCAATTGAGACAATGAGGCCTCCAGCCCGCATCAAGGACGTCCAGAAGCTTGCAGGGTCACTGGCCGTCCTTAGCCGCTTCATCTCAAGACTGGCTGAGAGGGCGCTACCTTTTTTCCAGCTATTGCGGAAGTCCGGGCCATTCTCTTGGACCGAAGAGGTAGAACGAGCCTTTCAAAAGTTGAAGCAGCACCTTGTGTCCCTACCAATACTGGTAGCTCCAGAGCCAGGGGAGCCGTTGTACTTATACATTGCAGCGGCTACAGAGGCGGTGAGCATGGTGCTGGTCACCGAAAGGACGACACAACAACCCCAGGGGAGTCAACAAGTTCCCCCAGGAGAAGGTGGTGGTCCGACCACCACGATGTTGACGGAAGACCAGGAGTTTGAGGACTCGGGACCAACCACAGGGGTCCGAACCATCCAGAAGCTGGTCTACTATGTCAGCGAGGTCCTCCATGAGGCAAAGGCCAGGTACCTTGAGATGCACAAGCTTATCAATGTTGTACTTGTTGCGTCCAGGAAGTTGCGCCACTATTTTCAGGCACAAAGGGTTATGTGGTGACCTCCTACCCGTTAAGGGCCATTCTCCACAACTCTAACGCCACATGCAACATTGCCAAGTGGGCCGCGGAGCTTGCTGAGTTCCAACTGGACTTCCAGCCTCGCCACGCTGTCAAGAGCCAGGTCCTCGCTGACTTCATCATGGAGTGGACCCTATCCCCGAGCGCTCCTGGGGGTCCGGATCCCAATTCGGATCCCACACCTGCGGAGCCCAGGGCTCCGGTCTTCACCGAGCCCCACTGGACGCTCTTCTTCGACGGATCTGACCGCCAGCAGGGTGGCGGCGCTGTAGTGGTCCTCATCGACCCAAGCGGAGATCAAGTGAAGTACATGGTGCACCTTGAGTTCAAGGCCACCAACAACATGGCAGAGTATGAAGCGCTGATCTTCGGCTTGTCTGCGGCCCTATCCCTAGGGATCCGCCAGCTCCTCGTGAAGGGGGACTCCCAACTGATTATCAAGCAGGTCCGCGGAGAATGTAGCTGCAACGAGCCTCGGCTCGCAGCTTATCTCCTCCACCTAAGGAAGCTGGAAAAGGACTTCATTGCCCTAGAACTTGAGAGCACCTAGAGGGGGGGGGGTGAATAGGTGATCCTGTAAAATTAAACACTAAATAGCCACAAAACTTAGTTATAGAAGTGTTAGTGCGACTAAGTAGTTTTGAGGCGAGTCCTTGTGGACAAAACAATCACAGAGAAAATAATCACAACAGACACGCGATTTTATCCCGTGGTTCAGCCAAGTAACACTTGCCTACTTCCACGTTGTGGCGTCCCAATGGACGAGGGTTGCACTCAACCCCTTTCAAGTGATCCGATGATCAACTTGAATACCACGACTTTCTTCCTTATAGTCTTTCTCCCGTTTCCGAGGAATCTCCACAAGTTGGAGCCTCTCGCCCTTATAATAAAGATCACAAAGAAGGCACAAGAGTAAGGCTAGGAGAGCAACACACACAACACACAAATCCGCAGCACATACACGCACACAAGCCAAGATTTGAGCTCGAAACGTAGCATAGAGAGTTCACAACTAGGACGGAGCTCAAATCACTAACACAATCGATCAAATGCGCGGAGGCGGAGTGTGAGAGTCTTAGAATGCTTAGTGAATGCTTGGTTAACTCCTCCATATGCCTAGGGTCCCTTTTATAGCCCCAAGGCAGCTAGGAGCCGTTGGAGGCCAACAAGGAAGGCTATCCTTGCCTTCTGTCGAGTGGCGCACCGAACAGTCCGGTGCGCCACCGGACAACTACTGTAGCCTGTCCGGTGCGCGATTGCCTTCCAAATCAGGCATAGACGACCGTTGCAGCTCCGGGCCCGTTGGCGCACCGGACACTGTCTGGTGCACACCGGACAGTCCGGTGCCCCCCGCCGACCGTTGGAGCTGCCACGCGTCGCCCGCAGATTTCGCGGCTGACCGTTGGAGCTGGCGACCGTTGGCTCACCAGACAGTCCGGTAAATCTTAGCCACGTCGCCTTTCTTCATTCCCGAGAGCGACGAATCCGCCGCGGATGACTCACCGGACAGTCCGGTGCACCACCGGACGGTCCGATGATTTTTGGTCGTACGCCATCGTTGAATCCTGAGAGCGGCGAGTTCACGCGGACCAGCCTGGCGCACCGGACACTGTTTGGTGGACCACTAGACAGTCCGATGTGACAGACCGAACTGGAATTTGGCTACACACAACCAAGTCTTTTGCAATTCGATTCTCTTCTTAGCACTGTTTCTAGCACTTAGATAACCTCATTAGCATTCAAAAACAAATGTACTAAGTCTAGAAACATACCTCATGCCTTGATTTGCACTTTTTAACCTTTGGCACATTAGGACTTAAAGAATATGTGTTGGGCATCTAATCACCAAAATACTTATAGAAATTGCCCAAAGGCATATTTCCCTTTCAATCTCCCCCTTTTTGGTGATTTATGCCAACACATCAAAAAGCAACACAAAACGTGCAACATCAATTCAATTTGAAGATCCAATTGTTTTTTACTCTAATTTGGCATATTTGGATCACTCTTTGCCACCACTTGGTTTGTTTTTGCAAATCAAATTCTTTTTCCTATCTCTAGGTTAAACACACTTGTTTGGGCAAAACGAGAGATATTCCAAGAGAAAAATTGGTCAAATGCCAAAAACTCCCCCCTTTTTCCCATAATCAAAATTCTCTCCCACAAGAGACCAAATTTTGCAATAGGAGTATTTGAGAGCACCTAGAGGGGGGTGAATAGGTGATCCTGTAAAATCAAACACTAAATAGCCACAAAACTTAGTTATAGAAGTTTTAGTGCGACTAAGTAGTTTTGAGACGAGTTCTTGTGGACAAAACAATCACAGAGAATGCAACACAAGAGACACGCGATTTTATCCCGTGGTTCGGCCAAGTAATACTTGCCTACTTCCACGTTGTGGCGTCCCAATGGACGAGGGTTGCACTCAACCCCTTTCAAGTGATTCGATGATCAACTTGAATACCACGGTCATTTCCTTTAGAGTTATATCCCGTTTGCGAGGAATCTCCACAACTTGGAGTCTCTCGCCCTTACAATAGAAATCACAAAGAAAGCACAGAGTAAGGTTGGGAGAAGCAACACACGCAAGACTCAAATATGCAGCACCACCACGCACACAAGTGACGACTTGAGCTCAAATGATAAATCAGAGAGTGCACTATTCGAATGGAGCCCAAATCACTAGCACAACAAAGCAAATGCGCGGGAGCGAAGTCTAGATGCTTTAGAATACTCAAAGAATGCTAGGTTTTCACCTCCATGCGCCTAGGGGTCCCTTTTATAGCCCCAAAGACAGCTATGAGACGTTTGAAGATCAACATGGAAGGCCATCCTTGCCTTCTGTCGAGTGGCGCACCGGACAGTCCAGTGCGCCACCGGACAGCCACTGTAGCCTGTCCGGTGCGCGATTTCCATCCAAATCAGGCATAGTCGACCGTTGCAGCTCCGGGCCCGTTGGCGCATCGGACACTGTCCGGTGCACACCGGACAGTCCGGTGCCCCCCGCCGACCGTTGGAGCTACCATGCGTCGCCCGCAGATTTTGCAGCCGACCATTGGTGCTGGCGACCGTTGGCTCACCGGACAGTCCGGTGAATTTTAGCCACGTCGCCTTTCTTCATTCCCGAGAGCGACGAGTTCGCCGCGGATGACTCACCGGACAGTCCGGTGCACCACCGGACAGTCCGATGATTTTTAGTCGTACGCCGCCGTCGAATTCCGAGAGCGGCGAGTTCACGCAAACCAGCCTGCACCACCAGACACTGTCCGGTGCACCACCAGACAGTCCGGTGTGCCAGCCTGAACTGGAATTTGGCTGCACACAACCAAGTCTTTTACAATTCGATTCTCTTCTTCTCAGCATTGTTTCTAGCACTTAGATAACCTCATTAGTATTCAAAAACAAATGTACTAAGTCTAGAAACATACCTCATGCCTTGATTTGCACTTTTCAACCTTTGGCACCTTAGGACTTAAAGAATATGTGTTGGGCATCTAATCACCAAAATACTTATAGAAATTGCCCAAGGGCACATTTCCCTTTCAATCTCCCCCTTTTTGGTGATTTATGCCAACACATCAAAAAGCAACAAAAGAAGTGCAATATTGATTCAAATTGAAGACCAAATTGTTTTTGACTATAATTTGGCATATTTGGATCACTCTTTGCCACCACTTGGTTTGTTTTTGCAAATCAAATTCTTTTTCCTATCTCTAGGTCAAACACACTTGTTTGGGCAAAACGAGAGATATTCCAAGAGAATAATTGATCAAGTGCCAAAAACTCCCCCTTTTCCCATAATTTGCAATAAGAGTATTTTGGACAAATCAAAAGTCCTAACTCTATTGTTTTCAAAATTCACAAGTGGTAGTTGATCCATTTGCTTTGGCCTTAATTTCTCCCCCTTTGGCATTAAGCACCAAAACGGAATCATTTTTTGCCCCTTAACCCCACTGCCTCACCAAAAATGTCAATTAAGAGCAAAAAGGCAATGAGAGCATAAGTATGAACTTGGAAGTGAGTACACTAATACCGGAGTGCAGTGGAAGTCTTTGCATCGTCCAAGTTCACCTTTCCCTTTCAATGCACTTTTGAGACTATATCAAGTATACTCAAACACAAAGGTTAGTCTCAAAGGGTCAAGTTGTAGCATATCTCCCCCTAAATATGTGCACCATTTGCACATGGACTTGTGAGGTCCGGGGAGGTCTTGTACAACTTGAGCACCACCGAAATACAACGAGTAATGCAAATGCTTCAAAGTAACATGATCAAAGGCATAGATCACATGTATGCTATAGATCAATCCAAGTTACGCGAATCTAAGACATTTAGCTCACTACGCAACCTGCAAAACCTTTTCTCATCTAAAGGCTTAGTGAAGATATCAGCTAGCTGGTTCTCGGTGCTGATATGGTACACCTCGATATTTCCCTTTTGCTGGTGGTCTCTCAGGAAGTGATGCTGGATGTCTATGTGCTTAGTGCGGCTGTGTTCAACAGGATTATCTGCCATGCATATATCACTCTCATTGTCACATAGGAGTGGGACTTTGCTCAGATTGTAGCCAATGTCCCAGAGGGTTTGCCTCATCCAAAGTAGTTGCGCGCAACACTGTCCTGCGGCAACATACTCGGCCTCAGCGGTGGATAGGGCAACAGATGTTTGTTTCTTTGAACTCTAGGACACCAGGGACCTTCCTAGAAATTGGCACGTCCCTGATGTGCTCTTCCTATCAACCTTGCACCCGGCATAATCGGAGTCTGAGTATCCAATCAAGTCAAAGGTAGACCCCTTTGGATACCAGATCCCAAAGCAAGGCATAGAAACTAAATATATAAGAATTCGCTTAACGGCCACAAGGTGACATTCCTTGGGGTCGGATTGATATCTAGCACACATGCATACACTTAGCATAATGTCCGGTCTACTAGCACATAAATAAAGCAATGAACCTATCACGGATCGGTATGCCTTTTGATCAACGGACTTACCTCCTTTGTTGAGGTCAACGTGCCCATCGGTTCCCATTGGTGTCTTCATGGGCTTGGCGTCCTTCATCCCAAACTGCTTGAGAAGATCTTGTGTGTACTTCGTTTGAGAGATGAAGGTGCCATCCTTGAGTTGCTTCACTTGGAATACAAGGAAGTAGGTCAACTCGCCCATCATCGACATCTCGAACTTTTGTGTCATCACCCTGCTAAACTCCTCACATGACTTTTGATTAGTAGAACCAAATATTATGTCATCGACATAAATTTGGCACACAAAAAGATCACCATCACAAGTCTTTGTAAAAAGAGTGGGATCGACTTTCCCAACCTTGAAGGCATTAGCAATTAAGAAATCTCTAAGGCATTCATACCATGCTCTTGGGGCTTGCTTAAGTCCATAGAGCGCCTTAGAGAGCTTGAACACAAGGTCGGGGTACCTATCATCCTCAAAGCCAGGGGATTGTTCCACGTATACCTCCTCCTTTATTAGCCCATTGAGGAAAGCTGATGAGGACATCCTCCACTATTACCCGTTGGCAAAGACGCAATTGGCCCAGTTGGCCCAATTGTAGTCGGACGGTGACCGTGTGAGCCTCAGAATTATCCCACCTCGCTTAACTTGGGAGGAGGAAGCCACTTTAAAAGGGAGAGCCACCCTTCCCCCATTGGAGTAGTATTTTGGGGCGATTGGGCCTTTCCCTGAGTTGGGTGTGCATAATGAACTGTTGGGCTCCGGGCAACCCTAATTTGTTGGGCCTCGACTAACTCCACCTGGGCTGGGTGTATCATCTGGTATCAGAACTAGGGCCCATTTTAAGAAGGTGGGAATGATGAGGACATCCTCCATTATTTACCCATTGGCAAAGACGCAATTGGCCCAGTTGGCCCAATTGTAGTCGGACGGTGACCGTGTGAGCCTCAGAATTATCCCACCTCGCTTAACTTGGGAGGAGGAAGCCACTTTCAAAGGCAGAGCCACCCTTCCCCCATTAGACTAGTCTTTTGGGGCGATTGGGCCTTTCCCTGACTTGGGTGTGCATAATGAACTATTGGGCTCTGGGCAACCCTAATTTGTTGGGCCTCGGCCAACTCCACCTGGGCTGGGTGTATCAAAAGTGCTCTTCACATCCATTTGAAATAGCCTGAAAGAGTGGTGAGTGGCATAGGCTAATAAAATTCGAATAGACTCTAGCCTAGCCATAGGAGCAAAAGTCTCCTCGAAATCCAAACCTGTGACTTGGGCATAACCTTTTGCCACAAGTCGAGCCTTGTTTCTTGTCACCACCTCGTGCTCGTCTTACTTGTTGCGGAACACCCACTTGGTTGCCACAACATTTTGCTTTGGACATGGCACCACGTTCCAAACTTCATTTCTCTTGAAGTTGTTGAGCTCTTCCTGCATGGCCAACACCCAATCTGGATCCTGCAAGGCCTCTTCTACCCTGAAAGGCTCAATAGAAGAGACAAATGAGTAATGCTCACAAAAGTTAGCTAATCTTGAGTGAGTTGTTACTCCCTTGCTTATGTCACCTAGAATCTGGTCAACGGGGTGATGTTGTTGGATCGTTGCTCGGACTTGAGTTGGAGGGGCACGTGGTGCTTCTTCCTCCATCACTTGTTCTTCCTGTGCTCCCCCTTGATCATGTCCCTCTTCTTGAGGTACCTGTTCACCGTCTTGAGTTGGAGGATGCACCATTGTGGAGGAAGATGGCTGATCTTGCTCCTGTTGTTCCTGTGGTTGCACATCACCAATCGCCATCGTGCGCATTGCGGCCGTTGGAACATCATCTTCATCTATGTCATCAAGATCAACTTGCTCTCTTGCAGAGCCATTAGTCTCATCAAATACAACATCGCTAGAGACTTCAACCAAACCCGATGATTTGTTGAAGACTCTATACGCCTTTGTATTTGAGTCATACCCTAGTAAAAACCCTTCTACTTCCTTGGGAGCAAATTTAGAATGTCTACCTTTCTTCACCAGAATGTAACATTTGCTCCCAAATACACGAAAGTAGGAGACGTTGGGTTTGTTACCGGTAAAGAGTTTGTAGGAGGTCTTCTTGAGAAGGTGATGCAGATAGAGCCAGTTTATGGCGTGGCAAGTTGTGTTCACAGCTTCCGACCAAAACCGCTCGGGCATCTTGAACTCTCCAAGCATCGTTCTCGCCATGTCGATAAGTGTCCTGTTCTTCCTCTCTACCACACCGTTTTGTTGTGGTGTGTAGGGAGCAGAGAACTCGTGCTTGACGCCTTCCTCCTCAAGATACTCCTCAACTTGCAGATTCTTGAACTCGGACCCGTTGTCGCTCCTTATCTTTTTCACCTTTAGCTCAAATTCGTTCTGAGCTCTCCTTAGAAAGCGCTTTAGGGTCCCTTGGGTTTCTGATTTATCCTGCAAAAAGAACACCCAAGTGAAGCGGGAAAAATCATCAACAATTAAGACCATAATTACTTCCCCCGATGCTAAGGTAGGCAACGGGTCCGAAGAGGTCCATGTGAAGAAGCTCCAGTGGTCTTGATGTTGTCATCACATTCTTGCTATGATGAGTGCTTCCCACCTGTTTCCCTGCCTGACATGCTGCACAAGGCCTATCTTTCTCGAAACAAATGTTGGTTAGTCCTAACACATGTTCTCCCTTTAGAAGTTTATGAAGGTTCTTCATCCCAACATGTGCTAGACGGCGATGCCACAACCAGCCCATACTAGTCTTAGCTATTAAGCATGCATCTAGATCATCCTCCTCTTTCGAAAAATCAACTAAGTAGAGTTTGCCATCTAATACACCCTTAAAAGCTAATGAACCATCACTCCTTCTAAAGACAGATACATCAACATTTGTAAAAAGAGAATTGTAACCCATGTGACACAACTGACTTACAGACAGAAGGTTGTAACCAAGCGACTCTACTAGAAATACATTCAATATGGAGTGCTCGTTGGTGATGGCTATCTTGCCCAAGCCTTTGACCTTGCCTTGGTTCCCATCTCCAAATATGATCGTATCCCGGGAATCCTTGTTCTTGACGTAGGAGGTGAACATCGTCTTCTCCCCCGTCATGTGGTTTGTGCATCCACTGTCGATAATCCAGCTTGAGCCTCTGGATGCATAAACCTGCAAGGAATTTAAGCTTGGGTTTTAGGTACCCAACTCTTGTTGGGTCCTATAAGGTTAGTCAAAATAGTTGTTGGAACCCATATGCAAGTCTTGTCTCCCTTGCATTTGGATCCCAACTTCCTAGCAACTACTTTTGCATTTTTACGTAAAAGCACAAATGAAGTATTGCAAGCATGGTAAATGGTAGAAGGTTCATTGCACATTCTCCTAGGCACATGAGGCACAACATTATTTCTCCTAGGCCTACTTCTACCATGAATAAAAGTAGAGCTAGAGGAAAACATAGCATATGTGAATTATTGTAAGCAGTATGAACATAACTCTTATTATAATTGGAACGACTAGCAATTTTCCTATCATAAATAAAAAGAATGATTCCTTTGAGGACTACTAGCCATAGGGGCCTTCCCTTTCTCCTTGTTGAGAATGGGAGCCTTTTGGCTTGTTAAGTTCTTGGTTTCCTTTTGAAAACCAAGTCCATCCTTAATTGAGAGGTGTCTACCAATAGTGTAGGCATCCCTAGCAAACTTTAATTTATCAAAATCACTTTTGCAAGTCTTAAGTTGAGCATTAAGACTTGCTGCCTCGTTATTCAATTTAGTAATAGCAATAAGATGTTCATCACAGGCATCAACATCAAAATCCTTACATCTATTACAGATAACAATATGCTCTACACATGAACTAGATTTATTAACTTTCTCTAGCTTAGCATTTAATTCATCATTTAAACTCTTTAAGCTAGAAATAGATTCATGGCAAGTAGACAACTCAGAGGATAGCATTTCATTTCTTTTAATTTCTAGAGCAAGAGATTTTTGAACACTAACAAATTTATCATGTTCTTCATATAAAATGTCCTCTTGCTTTTCTAAAAGTCTATCCTTTTCATTTAGAGCATCAATCAATTCATTAATTTTTTCTACTTTGGCTCTATCTAAACCTTTAAATAAACTAGAGTAATCTACTTCATCATCGGAGGATTCTTCATCACTAGATGAAGTGTACTTGGGTGTGTCCCGAACACGTACCTTTTTCTCCTTGGCCATAAGACATGTATGGCGTTCGTTGGGGAAGAGTGAGGATTTGTTGAAAGCCGAGGCAGCAAGTCCTTCGTCGTTGGAGTCGGAAGAGGAGCAGTCCAAGTCCCATTCCTTTCCAAGGTGCGCCTCGCCCTTTGTCTTATTGTAGTTCTTCTTTTTCTCCTTCTTCCCGCTCTTTTCTTGTCCCTGGTCACTATCATTATCGGGACAATTTGCAATAAAGTGACCAGTCTTACCGCATTTAAAGCAGGAGCGCTTTCCCCTTGTTTTATTCTTGTTGGGGTACTCCTTGCGTCCTTTAAGCGTGGTCTTGAAGCGCTTGATGATAAGCGCCATCTCATCCTCGTTGAGACCATCAGCCTCCACTTGTGCCACCTTGCTTGGAAACGCCTCCCTGCTACTGGTTGCCTTAAGAGCGACAAGTTGAGGCTCGTAGACGGGTAGTGGACCGTTTAGAGCATCGTCCACGTATCGAGCCTCCTTCACCATCATGTGCCCGCTCACAAATTTTCCAAGAATCTCTTCGGGCGTCATCTTGGTGTACCTGGGATTCTCACGAATAAGATTGACAAGATGGGGGTCAATTACAGTAAATGACCTTAGCATGAGTCGGATGACAACATGATCCGTCCGTCTTGTGCTTCCATAGCTTCGGATCTTATTGACCAGGGTCTTGAGCCTGTTGTAAGTCTGAGTTGGCTCCTCTCCCCTGATCATCGCGAATCTCCCCAGCTCGCCTTCCACCAGCTCCATTTTGGTGATCATGGTGGCGTCGTTTCCCTCATGAGATATCTTGAGGGTGTTCCAGATTTGCTTGGCATTGTCCAAGCCGCTCACCTTATTATATTCATCCCTGCAAAGTGAAGCTAGCAAGACAGTAGTAGCTTGTGCATTTTTATGAATTTGCTCATTTATGAAAACGGGATTGTCAGTACTATCAAAATGCATTCCGTTTTCAACAATCTCCCAGATACTAGGATGGAGAGAAAATAAATGACTACGCATTTTATGACTCCAGAAGGAGTAGTCTTCTCCATCAAAGTGTGGAGGTTTCCCAAGTGGAATTGATAGCAAATGAGAATTTGAATTGAATGGAATACGAGAATAATCAAATGAATAGTTTTGATTAACCGTTTTCTTCTTTGAAGAGTCGTCGTCGTGTGGTGAAGAAGACGAGGCATCGCTGTCCTAGTAGATGATCTTCTTGATGCACCTTTTCTTCTTCCCGTCTCTCTTCTTTTGACTCGAGCCTGAGTCAGTCGGCTTGTCGTCTCTTGGCTCGTTGAAGACGGATTCCTTTTCCTTGTCGTTGACCACCATCACCTTTCCCTTAGGATCCATCTCTTCGGGCGGTTAGTCCCTTAGATGAAGAGTACGGCTCCAATACCAATTGAGAGCACCTAGAGGGGGGTGAATAGGTGATCCTGTAAAATCAAACACTAAATAGCCACAAAACTTAGTTATAGAAGTGTTAGTGCGACTAAGTAGTTTTGAGTCGAGTTCTTGTGGACAAAACAATCACAGAGAATGCAACACAAGAGACACACGATTTTATCCCGTGGTTCGGCCAAGTAATACTTGCCTACTTCCACGTTGTGGCGTCCCAATGGACGAGGGTTGCACTCAATCCCTTTCAAGTGATCCGATGATCAACTTGAATACCACGGTCTTTTCCTTTAGAGTTTTATCCCGTTTGCGAGGAATCTCCACAACTAGGAGCCTCTCGCCCTTACAATAGAAATCACAAAGAAAGCACAGAGTAAGGTTGGGAGAAGCAACACACGCAAGACTCAAATATGCAGCACCACCACGCACACAAGTGACGACTTGAGCCCAAATGACAAATCAAAGAGTGCACTACTCGAATGGAGCCAAAATCACTAGCACAATGAAGCGAATGCGCGAGAGCAAAGTCTGGATGCTTTAGAATACTCAAAGAATGCTAGGTTTTCACCTCCATGCGTCTAGGGGTCCCTTTATAGCCCCAAGGCAACTAGGAGTCGTTTGAAGATCAACATGGAAGGCCATCCTTGCCTTTTGTCGAGTGGCGCCCCGGACAGTCCTGTGCGCCACCGGACAACCATTGTAGTGTGTCCGGTGCGCGATTTCCTTCCAAATCGGGCACAGTCGACCGTTGCAGCTCCGGGCCCATGGGCGCACCGGACACTGTCCGATGCACACCGGACGGTCCGGTGCCCCCCGCCGACCATTGGAGCTGCCACACGTCGTTCGCAGATTTCGTGGCCAACCGTTGGCGCTGGCGACCGTTGGCTCACCGGACAGTCCGGTGCACCACCGGACAGTCCGGTGAATTTTAGCCACGTCGCCTTTCTTCATTCCCGAGAGCGACGAGTTCGCCGCGGATGACTCACCGGACAGTACGGTGCACCACCGGATAGTACAGTGATTTTTAGCCGTACGCCGCCGTGGAATCCCGAGAGCGGCGAGTTCACGCGGACCAGCCTGGCGCACCGGACAGTCCGGTGTGCTAGCCCGAACTGGAATTTGGCTGCACAGAGCCAAGTCTTTTGCAATTCGATTCCCTTCTTCTCAGCATTGTTTCTAGCACTTAGATAACCTCATTAGTATTCAAAAACAAATGTACTAAGTCTAGAAACATACCTCATGCCTTGATTTGCACTTTTCAACCTTTGGCACCTTAGGACTTAAAGAATATGTGTTGGGCACATTTCCCTTTCAGTATTTTGGACAAATCAAAAGTTCTAATTCTATTGTTTTCAAAATTCACAAGTGGTAGCTGATCCATTTGCTTTGGCCTTAATTTCTCCTCCTTTGGCATTAAGCACCAAAACGAGATCATTTTTGCCCCTTTAACCCCATTGCCTCACCAAAAATTTCAAGTCAGAGCAGAAGGCACTTAGAGCATAAGAATGAACCTGGAATTAATTACACTAATACCGGAGTGCAGTGGAAGTATTTGCATCGTCCAAGTCAACATTTCCCTTTCAATGCACTTTTTAGACTACATCAAGTATGCTCAAACAACCAGGTTAGTCTCAAAAGGTCAAGTTGTAGCACATCTCCCCCTTAGTATGTGCATCACTTGCATATGGACTTGTGAGGTCCGGGGATCACGTGTACAACTTGAGCACCACAAATAAACAATAATAGATTTAAATGCATAAAGTAACATGATCAAATGCATAGAACACATGTATGCTATAGATCAATCCAAGTTACGCGAATCTAAGACATTTAGCTCACTACGCAACCTGCAAAAGGTTTTCTCATCCAACGGCTTGGTAAAGATATCGGCTAGCTGGTTCTCGGTGCTAATATGGTACTCCTCGATATCTCCCTTTTGCTTGTGGTCTCTCAGGAAGTGATGCCGGATGTCTATGTGCTTAGTGCGGCTGTGTTCAATAGGATTATCCGCCATGCGGATAGCACTCTCATTGTCACATAGGAGTGGGACTTTGCTTAGATTATAGCCAAAGTCCCAGAGGGTTTGCCTCATCCAAAGTAGTTGCGCGCAACACTGTCCTGCGACAACATACTCGGCCTCGGCGGTGGATAGGGAAACAGATGTTTGTTTCTTTGAACTCTAGGACACCAAGGACCTTCCTAGAAATTGGCACATCCTTGATGTGCTCTTCCTATCAACTTTGCACCCGGCATAATCGGAGTCTAAGTATCCAATCAAGTCAAAGGTAGACCCCTTTGGATACCAGATCCCGAAGCAAGGCGTAGAAACTAAATATCTAAGAATTCGCTTAACGACCACAAGGTGACATTCCTTGGGGTCGGATTGATATCTAGCACACATGCATACACTTAGCATAATGTCTGGTCTACTAGCGCATAAATAAAGCAATGAACCTATCATGGACCGGTATGACTTTTGATCAACGAACTTACCTCCTTTGTTGAGGTCAACATGCCCGTCGGTTCCCATCGGTGTCTTCGTGGGCTTGGCGTCCTTCATCCCAAACCGCTTGAGAAGGTCTTGTGTGTACTTTGTTTGGGAGATGAAGGTGCCATCCTTGAGTTGCTTCACTTGGAACCCAAGGAAGTAGGTCAACTCGCCCATCATCGACATCTCGAACTTTTGTGTCATCACCCTGCTAAACTCCTCACAAGACTTTTGATTAGTAGAACCAAATATTATGTCATCGACATAAATTTGGCACACAAAAAGATCACCATCACAAGTCTTTGTAAAAAGAGTGGGATCGGTTTTCCCAACCTTGAAGGCATTAGCAATTAAAAAATCTCTAAGGCATTCATACCATGCTCTTGGGGCTTGCTTAAGTCCATAGAGCGCCTTAGAGAGCTTGAACACATGGTTGGGGTACCTGTCATCCTCAAAGCCAAGGGGTTGTTCCATGTATACTTCCTCCTTTATTGGCCCATTGAGGAAAGCGCTCTTCACATCCATTTGAAATAGCCTGAAAGAGTGGTGAGCGGCATAGGCTAATAAAATTCGAATAGACTCTAGCCTAGCCACAGGAGCAAAAGTCTCCTCGAAATCCAAACCTGTGACTTGGGCATAACCTTTTGCCACAAGTCGAGCCTTGTTTCTTGTCACCACCTCGTGCTCGTCTTGCTTGTTGCGGAACACCCACTTGGTTCCCACAACATTTTGCTTTGGACGTGGCACCAGGCTCCAAACTTCATTTCTCTTGAAGTTGTTGAGCTCTTCCTGCATGGCCAACACCCAATCCGGATCCTGCAAGGCCTCTTCTACCCTAAAAGGCTCAATAGAAGAGACAAACGAGTAATGCTCACAAAAGTTAGCTAATCTTGAGCGAGTAGTTACTCCCTTGCTTATGTCACCCAGAATCTGGTCAACGGGGTGATGTCGTTGGATCGTTGCTCGGACTTGAGTTGGAGGGGCACGTGGTGCTTCTTCCTCCATCACTTGTTCTTCCTGTGCTCCCCCTTGATCCTGTCCCTCTTCTTTTGGTACCTGTTCACCGTCTTGAGTTGGAGAATGCACCATTGTGGAGGAAGATGGCTGATCTTGCTCCTGTTGTTCCTATGGTCGCACATCACCAATCGCCATCGTGCACATCGCGGCCGTTGGAACATCATCTTCATCTATGTCATCAAGATCAACTTGCTCTCTTGGAGAGCCATTAGTCTCATCAAATACAACGTCGCTAGAGACTTCAACCAAACCTAATGATTTGTTGAAGACTCTATACGCCTTTGTATTTGAGTCATACCCTAATAAAAACCCTTCTACTGCCTTGGGAGCAAATTTAGAATGTCTACTGTCAGTACCCTGGAACAGGGGTACCCCTTACTACAGCATGAAGACACGGTGCCCACGCGGCTATCCCTAGTCGCGTGGTGAACAACACCCAACCCCACCACGTGGATGACTCCGGGGCCACCACGTGGCCAGAGAAGACGATATACTCCAAGGTGTCAACAGTGGGTCCGGACCCCTACGGGCGAGATCTAGAACTTCCACGGGTACAAATCGGACCCCTGGGATGGGTCCCGGACCCCTCTGTGAGGGGTCCAGGCCACTCACAGTAGGGTCCCGGAATTCTAGGACAAAGAGTAGCTGGACCTTAGTCAAGGCCAGGCGGGGGTCTGGAGCTGACACATGTCCGGAGCATACTGTGTACGCCTCTGCTCCCCGCTCAGGCGGAGACCCGATGCTGCCACGTGGCCCACTGCCCGTGATGTAAGCCAGCGGGCGGAGCCTGACATAAGGCCTCTGGGCCGCGCATCCTCTACATTTATTGCGGGTAAGGCGCGTCGCCTGTCAAACTGGCAGGCGACGTGCTGCCTCAGCATTTAATGAGCCATGTCACTCCACTGGCAGGCGTTGTGCCGCCTCAACATTAAATGTGCCCTGTCCACCCCACTTGTCGGCGTTTCGAGACCGGGGGGTCCCTCGGGCCGACGAGTGAGTGTCGCCGCGTGCCCCAGCTTAGATGGGTCAAGCGCGTGGGCGAGCGCGAAGGGGGGGAAGGAGCGAGGCGGCCGGAGACCGGCGTGAGAGAGGTGGGAATCCCGCGGCCTTCGTGTTCGTCCCGCGCCCAGGTCGGGTGCGCTTGCAGTAGGGGGTTACAAGCGTCCACGTGGGAGAGGGAAGCGAGCGGCCCCAAGAGAGCGCCTGTCTCGTCCTCGTCCCCGCGCGGCCAACCCTCTCTAAGAGGGCCCTGGTCCTTCCTTTTATAGGCGTAAGGAGAGGATCCAGGTGTACAATGGGGGTGTAGCAGAGTGCTACGTGTCTAGCGGGGGAGAGCTAGCGCCCTAAGTACATGCCGATGTGGCAGCCGGAGAGATTTGGGCACCCAGCTGGTGTGATGTCGTGGCCGTCGGAGGAGTGACGGAGCCTGGCGGAGGGACAGCTGTCGGGGCGGTTGGGTCCTTGCTGACGTCCTCTTGCTTCCGTAAGGGGGCTGAGAGCCGCCGTCGTCACAGAGTATGCGGGGCGCCATCATTGCCTATCTGGCGGAGCTAGCCAGATGGGACACCGGTCTTGTTCCCTGCGGCCCGAGTCAGCTCAGGGTAGGATGATGATGGCGCCTCCTGTTGACGTGGCTGGCCTGCGCCCTAGGTGGGGTGATGTGGAGGCTCCTCCGAAGCCAAGGTCGAGTCTGTCTTCCATGGCCGAGGCCGAGTCCGAGCCCCTGGGTTGGGCGAGGCGGAGGTCGTCGGCAGAGGCCAGGGCGGAGTCCGAGCCCTGGGGTCGGGCGAAGCGGAGTTCGTCGTCTTTCGGGACTTAGCCCGAGTCCGAGCCCTGGGTCGGGCGGAGCGGAGTTCGCCGTCTTCCGGGACTTAGCCCGAGTCCGAGCCCTAGGTCGGGCGGAGCGGAGTTCGCCGTCTTCCGGGACTTAGCCCGAGTCCGAGCCCTGGGTCGGGCGGAGCGGAGTTCGCCGTCTTCCGGGACTTAGCCCGAGTCCGAGCCCTGGGTCGGGCGGGGCGGAGTTTCCTGTGGTGCCTTTGGCAGGGCCTGACTGCCTGTCAGTCTCACTCTGCCAAGTGACACTGCAGTCGGAGTGGCGCAGGCGGCGCTGTCCTTCTGTCATGCCGGTTAGTGGAGCGGCGAAGTGACGGCGGTCACTTCGGCTCTGCCGGGGGGCGTGCGTCAGGATAAAGGTGTCAGGCCACCTTTGCGTTAAATGCTCCTGCGATTCGGTCGGTCGGTGCGGCGATCTAGTCAGGGTTGCTTCTTAGTGAAGGCAGGGCCTCGGGCGAGCCGGAGATATGTCCGCCGTTGGAGGGGGGCCTCGGGCGAGACGGAAATCCTCCGGGGTCGGCTGCCCTTGTCCGAGGCTAGGCTCGGGCGAGGCATGATTGAGTCACTCGAATGGACTGATCCCTGACTTAATCGCACCCATCAGGCCTTTGCAGCTTTATGTTGATGGGGGTTACCAGCTGAGAATTAGGAGTCTTGAGGGTACCCCTAATTATGGTCCCCGACAGTAGCCCCCGAGCCTCGAAGGGAGTGTTAGCACTCGCTTGGAGGCTTTCGTCGCACTTTTTTGCAAGGGGACCAGCCTTTCTCGGTTGCATTTTGTTCCGGTGGGTGCGCGCGAGCGCACCCGCCGGGTGTAGCCCCCGAGGCCTCGGAGGAGTGGTTTCACTCCTTCGAGGTCTTAATGCCTCGCGTAATGCCTCGGCTGGTCTGGTTGTTCCCTCATGCGAACTGGCCGTAGCCCGGATGTACGGTCGGGGCCCAAGTTCTCGGGCTGGTATGTTGACGCTGTCAACGGTTCGGTCGGAGCCGGGTTTGCGAGAGCAGCCCCCGAGCCTCTGCACAGGGCGAGAGGGCGATCAGGGACAGACTCGGCTTTTTTACATACGCCCCTGCGTCGCCTTTCCGCAAGGAGGAGGGGGGGGGAAAGCGCCATGTTGCCCTCGATGGGCGCCGAACATGGTGTCTCCGGTGAGCTGCAAGCGGGTAATCCGAGTGGACGTCCGTGCCCCGTTCGTTAGGGGTCGGCTAGGGGCCCAGAGGCACGCCCAAAAGTACCTGCGGGTGATCTGCCGGACCCGGTCCCCTGACGACGGGGTCCGAGGGCTCGATGCCTCCCTCTGATGGGATTCCGTTACAAGATCGCTCCCGCTGGTCTCGGAAATGTCCTAGGGTACCTCGGGAGCGCAGCCCGAGCCTTGGTTATGTATCGAACGTACCCATGGTCATCCCTCGCTCGGCGTCTGAGGCGGCTGTGAACCCTTCGGGGGCCAGCCTTTGAACCCCTGATCAGTAATGGGCGCGGAGCCCGAGTAGCCTGAGGCGGCCGTGGAACCCTTCGGGGGGCCGGCCTTCGAACCTCTGACCAGTAGTGGGTGTAGGGCCCACGCGATCTGAGGTGGCTATTGAACCCTTCGGGGGGCCAGCCTTCGAACCTCTGATCAGTAAGGAGGCTCGGAGCCTGGTTCCTTCACGGGGAAGGATCCTTTTCGGGGTATCCCCCTTTCCCGGTCCTTGTTGCAAGAGATAGAGAAAGAGGAAAAAAGGAAAAGGATACGAAATCGAACGACGCGGCGTACCTTTTTTGGCGCGGTTATTACGGCGAAGGCGAAGCGTCGCCCGCTTCTCCCGCCAGAGGCGCCGCCTGTCCCGCCGCGGAGTTAATGCGACGGGGCGAGTGGTTGGCGGGGCGGCCGTTGCGCGTGCGCGGGCCGTTCGAGGAACGGATCACGGGCGCGTTGTTTTCACGCCGTGAGAGGGGGTTCTCTTGCTGCCCCCGGATGGGACGTGAGCTTGGCTGACGACGTGACCGCTGCTCCCGCCCGCCTGCCACCGTCATTACTGCCGGCCCACTTTTGGCCGCATTGACCGCCGCGCCAGGCTGGCGCTGCTGGGTCGCCTTGAGTCGCGGTATTGGTTCCGCAATCGAGGAGGCGCGGTGGTGGCGCAAGTGGCGGTGCAGTTGCTTGCATGAAGCATCCGGCGTGCCGGTTGCGTGACGCGTGGGTCTGGGCCTCCATGCTGGGCGTGTCGGGAGTCGGAGAAGCGTGTCCACTTGGCGCGGTTGCATGCCGCCTGCATGGCTGCCCGCCTCTTTCGCCCGTTGGTCTGGGCAAAAGTGGAGGGTCACTTGTAACCACTGGGCGGTCGTGTGCACCACGCGCTGCGGTTTGGCTTCTTCTGCTCTGAGCCGGCTTGCATGACATGCGGGACCCAGCCCCCGCGCCGCAGGGGAGGGCCTTGGAGCGTGTTGGAGAAGACTCAGCCCGTGACGGTTGGGGGTGCAAGTAGGGAGAGTTGCCTTTAAAAGGAGGGCGACCCCCTTCGGAAGGCGACCATGTCTTCGCGCTCCCTTATGCATTGTGTCTTTCCACCTTCCAAGCCCCCGGATGGGGGATACCCGCCGTCTTTTCGCCTCATCGTTGGAGGAACGCAACTCCGTGGGAGTTGGTACCTTTCAGCCATCGTTCGGCTTCAAGGATTTTCATCATGCAGCCCGGCTGCACCCCTCCGCCGGAGGTCACCCAAGATGGTGACCTCCAGCTTGATGGTGGGGGAAAGCGAGCCGGGCTGCGGCCTCTGCCCCTCCCTCAGCCTCAAGGATTTTCATCACCAGGGCTGGGGAGGGGAGTGTGCCGAGTTGGGGTCGGCCCCTGCGTGGGCGGTGGCCCGCTCTTTCACTCAGTGATCGGAGGGAAGGGCGGTCGTCGTCCGTGGCACCGGCAGCTGCACCGTGCCTGGCTCTCGGACGCGAGTGGCTTCGGAGCCGCTCACGGCGCCGGCGTCTGCCACGGCAGCTGGAAGAGGTTCTTCCGCCAGCGAGATAGCCAGGGCCGGCCACAGACCGACCTCCAACTCTACGGCCTTCTGCCCATCCTTGCCTCACGAGTTTGGGCATGGGCGAGGGCCTCCTGGCAGCAACATCCGCCCTGAGGTCAGTGCTGCCGCTGTTCGGCCCCCCGGAGCAGAAGTCGTCGTCGTCGCTGCTGCTGGAGCGGGTGACGGCGCGCCGTTCGTCGGTCTTCTGTTGCTCCGCAGGCCCTCCCCTATCGAGTGGGGTTGTTCGTACCTGCGGAGGGGGAACCGGAGTTCCGTTTGTAATGGCACTTTGAATGCCAATGTTTTTGTTCATTGTGGCTGTCGAGGCCTGAACATGTATGTAATTTTGGCACGGAGCCATGTTTTTTCCTCATTTTCGAGCACTAAGACTCGCCTGTTGATTATCTGAACCGCTTCACCAAGCATGAGTCACCCCGTGTCAAGGTGACGAGTGAGGTATCTGTATCTCGGAGGCGTAGGAGTCCCTCGGCTCGGTCGGCCTTGTTGTCTGAGGCTCCTCTAGCTTAGTTAAAGGGACCCCTTGGCCACTCTTCGACGAGCCGAGGCCAGGGGTAGCGATATCAGCATGAACAGAGGCAGAGTTGGCTCGAAAATGAAACCTGGTTGGCCGGAGCCTAGCCGGGTTGTCCGTTAGCGGGACCGACGCCGGAGTTGACCAGCCGAGAAATCGGGTCGGGCTGGCGCCCTTGGAAGATGGTTGGCCGAGGCCCCAGGGGTAACCGGCCGAGCCGCCTGCTCGGGCCAGATTCCTGGACAAGTCCCTGGCAGCGATTGCCCGGGCGTGGCGATGACGTCGTCCTCCAGAGTGGAGATCCTCGGACCGCGTCGCCGTCCGAGGCTAGGTCGGACCTCGCTGAAGGTGTCGTCGATGTCGAGGGTGCTACTGCCCCCTTTCAGCGTCAAGACCCGAGCCTGCAGGATCAGAGTGTCTTGTAGCATGTGCCTTCTGCGGCCGCCGAGGCCAGAATACACGCCCTCGCTGTGTTGTAAAGCTGTGTCTCATTTCCTCTTGTTTCGAGTATCTGGACTTTTTTGTCGGTAACAGGGATGTTTGTGCGAGCGAGGGTTGCTTCTCGCGGAAGGTGATGAGTGAGGTATCCGTATCCCGGAGGCGTGGGAGTCCCTCGGCTTGGTCGGCCTTGCCGCTTACGCGCACTTTCACCCGTCCATGAGGCCCTGTCACCGACTCAGTCGAGAAGGCTCGAAGGATTGCTTCGGCAGAAGAGCTTCCGAACGTGAAGACTTGTTCGGTCCGCGGAATCACTTTATCCGAACGCGAGTTACTTATCGCAGAAGGTGATGAGTGAGGTATCCGTATCCCGGAGGCGTAGGAGTCCCTCGGCTCGGTCAGCCTTGGCTGCTTACGTGTACTCCGTCGTTTTCAGGATCCACTTTTCGAAGTAGTCAGAAAGCACGAAAGATATTCTGGCAGAAGAGATCTTTTTTCGAGGAAAATTTCAACGCAGAGGGGGTTCCCCCCCCTTTTAGCCCCCGAGGGAGGGTCGGGCTTTGCCGAGGCGAGGCCGACCCTTCCTTGATGACTAAACTTTGTGTGGGTGCGAGGTATATGAACAACTTGAAAACATCTTAAGGGTAGAAGCGACGTAGCTGTTGGATGTTCCAAGCGTTGCCGTAGACCTCGCCTTGACTGTTGGCCAGCTTGTACGTTCCGGGCTTCAGAACTTTGGCGATGACGAATGGCCCCTCCTAGGGGGGGCGTGAGCTTGTGCCTCCCTCGGGCGTCTTGTCGCAGCCGAAGCACCAGGTCGCCCACCTGGAGGTCTCGGGGCCGGACCCCTCGGGCGTGGTAGCGTCGCAGGGACTGCTGGTACCGCGCCGAGTGTAGTAAGGCCTTGTCCCGAGCCTCTTCCAGCTGGTCCAGCGAGTCTTCTCGGCTAGCTTGGTTGCTTTGATCGTTGTAGGCCCTTGTCCTCGGGGAGCCGTATTCCAGGTCAGTGGGCAAGACGGCCTCGGCCCCGTAGACCAGGAAGAAAGGCGTGAAACCCGTGGCCCGGCTCGGCGTTGTTCTCAAGCTCCAGACCACCGAGGGGAGTTCCTTCATCCATCGCTTGCCGAACCTGTTGAGGTCGTTGTAAATCCGAGGCTTGAGCCCTTGTAGAATCATGCCGTTGGCACGCTCTACTTGCCCATTCGACATGGGATAAGCCACGGCGGCCTAGTCCACCCGGATGTTGTGATCCTCGCAGAAGTCCAAGAATTTTCTGCCGGTGAACTGGGTGCCGTTGTCGGTGATGATGGAGTTCGGGACCCCGAAGCGATGGATGATGTTGGTGAAGAACGCCACCGCCTGCTCGGACCTGATGCTGTTGAGAGGTCGGACCTCGATCCACTTGGAGAATTTGTCGATGGCGACCAGCAGGTGCGTGTAGCCCCCGGGCGCCTTCTGCAAGGGGCCGACGAGGTCCAGACCCCACACAGCAAAGGGCCAGGTGATGGGTATCGTCTGCAGAGCCTGAGCGGGCAAGTGGGTCTGCTTCGCATAGAATTGACACCCTTCGCAGGTGCGGACAATTCTAGCGGCGTCAGCCACCGCCGTTGGCCAGTAGAAGCCTTGCTGGAAAGCATTCCCGACAAGGGCTCAAGGCGCCACGTGATGGCCGCAAGCCCCCGAGTGTATCTCTCGCAGGAGTTCCTGACCTTCGGCGACGGAGATGCATCGCTGGAGGATGCCTGAGGGGCTGCGGTGGTAGAGCTCCTTCTCATCGCCCAGCAAGACGAACGACTTGGCGCGTCGCGCTACCCGCCGAGCCTCAGCTCGGTCGAGGGGTAGCTCTCCTTGGCGGAGATATTGCAGGTACGGGGTCTGCCAATTTCGATCAGGTGTGGCCCCGCTCCGCTCCTCCTCGATGCGTAGTGCCTCACCCTCAGAGGCCGAGGGTACCTCGGGCTGAACCGAGGGCGCCTCGGGCCAAGATGAGGGTGCCTCGGGCTGTGCCGAGGGTACCTCGGGCTGAACCGAGGGCGCCTCAGGCTCGGGCGTGTCGTCGATCTTGACGGAGGGTTGATGCAGATCCCGGGAGAAGACGTCCGGGGGAACCGTTGTTCGCCCCGAGGCTATTTTTGCCAGCTCGTCCGCAGTCTCGTTGTAGCGCCGAGCGATGTGGTTAAGCTCGAGCCCGTAGAACTTGTCTTCCAGGCGCCGAACCTCATCGCAGTAGGCCTCCATCTTCGGGTCGCGGCAGTGGGAGTTCTTCATGACTTGGTCGATGACGAGCTGCGAGTCACCGCGGGCGTCGAGGGGCCTGACCCCTAGCTCGATGGCGATCCGCAACCCGTTGACCAGAGCCTCGTACTCAGCCACATTGTTGGACGCCGGGAAATGGAGGCGTAGCACATAGCGTAGGTGTTTCCCGAGGGGCGAGATGAAGAGTAGGCCCGCGCCGGCTCCCGTCTTCATCAGCGACCCGTCGAAAAACATGGTCCAGAGCTCCGGTTGGATCGGAGCCGTCGGTGGCTGGGTGTCGACCCATTCGGCTACGAAGTCCGCCAAGACCTGGGACTTGATGGCCTTCCGAGGGGCGAACGAGATTGTCTCGCCCATGATTTCCACCGCCCACTTTGCAATCCTGCCCGAGGCCTCTCGGCACTGGATGATCTCCCCCAGGGGGAAGGATGACACCACAGTTACCGGATGAGACTCGAAGTAGTGTCGCAACTTCCGCCGCGTCAGGATCACTGCATACAGCAGCTTCTGAACTTGTGGGTAGCGGATCTTGGTTTCGGACAGTACCTCGCTGACGAAGTAAACTGGCCTCTGAACGGGCAATGCATGCCCCTCTTCCTGCCTCTCGACCACAATCGTGGCGCTAACCACCTGAGTGGTCGCAGCGACGTATACCAAGAGGGCTTCTCCGGCAGCTGGGGGCACCAAGATAGGCGCCTTTGTGAGGAGCGCCTTCAGGTTCCCGAGAGCTTCCTCGGCCTTAGGGGTCCAAGTGAAGCACTCGGCCTTCCTTAAGAGGCGGTACAAAGGCAGACCTCTTTCGCCGAGGCGTGAGATGAAGCGGCTTAGAGCCGTGAGACATCCCATGACCCTCTATACGCCTTTTAAGTCCTTGATGGGCCCCATGCTGGTGATGGCTGCGATCTTCTCCGGGTTGGCTTCGATGCCCCGCTCGGAGACGATGAACCCCAAGAGCATGCCCCGGGGCACCCCGAAGACACACTTCTCGGGATTGAGCTTGACGCCTTTCGCCTTGAGACATCGGAATGTCGCTTCAAGGTCGGAGAGGAGGTCGGAAGCTTTCCTCGTCTTGACTACGATGTCATCGACGTAGGCCTCGATCGTGCGACCGATGTGTTCGCCGAACACATGGTTCATGCACCGCCGGTACGTCGCGCCCGCATTCCTCAAACCAAACGGCATGGTGACATAGCAGTACATGTCGAAGGGCGTGATGAAAGAAGTCGCGAGCTGGTCGGACTCTTTCATCCTGATTTGGTGATACCCTGAGTAGGCGTCGAGGAAAGACAGGGTTTCGCACCCAGCAGTGGAATCCACGATTTGATCGATGCGAGGCAGAGGGTAGGGAACCTTCGGACATGCTTTGTTGAGACCAGTGTAGTCTACACACATCCGCCATTTCCCCCCTTTCTTTCTCACAAGCACAGGGTTGGCAAGCCATTCGGGATGGAATACCTCTTTGATGAACCCGGCTGCCGTTAGCTTGTGGATCTCCTCGCCTATCACTCTGCGCTTCTCCTCGTCGAATCGGCGCAGAGGCTGCTTGACGGGTCGGGCTCCGGCCCGAATATCCAGCGAGTGCTCGGCGACATCCCTCGGTATGTCGGGCATGTCTGAGGGACTCCACGCGAAGACGTCGGCGTTCGCGCGGAGAAAGTCGACGAGCACTGCTTCCTATTTGGGGTCGAGCCCGGAACCGATCCGGATCTGCTTGGAGGCATCGCCACTGGGGTCGAGGGGGACGGCCTTAACTGTCTCCACTGGCTCGAAGTTGCCGGCATGACGCTTCACGTCTAGCACCTCTTTGGAGAGGCTTTCCAGGTCGGCGATGAGGGCCTCGGCGTACTCCACGCACTCCATGTCGCATTCGAACGCGTGCTTGTACGTGGGGCCGACGGTGATGACCCCGTTGGGGCCCGGCATCTTGAGCTTCAGGTAGGTGTAGTTGGGGACGGCCATAAACTTCGCGTAGCATGGCCTCCCCAGTACCGCGTGGTAGGTTCCTCGGAACCCGACCACCTCGAACGTCAGAGTCTCCCTTCGGAAGTTGGAGGGCGTTCCGAAGCAGACGGGAAGGTCGAGTCGTCCGAGGGGCTGGACGCGCTTCCCGGGAATGATCCCGTGGAAGGGCGCAGCGCTTGCTCGGACGGAGGACAGATCAACGCGTAGGAGCCCGAGGGTCTCGGCGTAGATGATGTTGAGGCTGCTGCCTCCGTCCATAAGTACCTTGGTGAGCCTGACGTCGCCGACGACGGGGTCGACGACGAGCGGGTATTTCCCCGGGCTCGGCACGTGGTCGGGGTGGTCAGCTTGGTCGAAGGTGATGGGCTTGTCGGACCAGTCTAGGTAGACTGGCGCCGCCACCTTCACCGAGCAGACCTCCCAGCGCTCTTGCTTGCGATGCCGAGCCGAGGCATTCGCCGCATGCCCACCGTAGATCATGAAGCAGTCGCGGACCTCGGGGAACTCTCCTGCTTGGTGATCTTCCTTCTTGTCGTCGTCGCGGGCCCTGCCACCCTCCGTGGGTGGCCCGGCCCTGTGGAAGTGGCGCCGAAGCATGACGCACTCCTCAAGGGTGTGCTTGACGGGCCCCTGGTGATAGGGGCATGGCTCCTTGAGCATCTTGTCGAAGAGGTTGGCACCTCCGGGGGGCTTCCGAGGGTTCTTGTACTCGGCGGCGGCGACAAGGTCCGTGTCGGCGGCGTCGCGTTTCGCTTGCGACTTCTTCTTGCCTTTCTTCTTGGCGCCGCGCTGAGTAGATGCCTCAGGAGCATCTTCCGATGGGCGGCCCCGGGGCTGCTTGTCCTTTCGGAAGATAGCCTCGACCGCCTCCTGGCCAGAGGCGAACTTGGTGGCGATGTCCATCAGCTCGCTCGCCCTGGTGGGGGTCTTGCGACCCAACTTACTCACCAGGTCGCGGCAGGTGGTGCCGGCAAGGAACGCGCCGATGACATCCGAGTCGGTGATGTTGGGTAGCTCAGTGCGCTGCTTCGAGAATCGCCGGATGTAGTCCTGGAGAGACTCTCCCGGATGCTGTCGGCAGCTCCGGAGGTCCCAGGAATTCCCGGGGCACACGTACGTGCCCTGGAAATTGCCGGCGAAAGCTTGGACCAGGTCGTCCCAGTTGGAGATCTGCCCCGGAGGCAGGTGCTCCAACCAGGCGCGAGCGGTGTCGGAGAGGAACAGGGGGAGGTTGCGGATGATGAGGTTGTCGTCGTCCGTTCCACCCAGCTGGCAGGCCAGGCGGTAGTCCGCGAGCCACAGTTCCGGTCTCGTCTCCCCCGAGTACTTTGTGATAGTAGTCGGGGGTCGGAACCGGGTCGGGAACGGTGCCCCTCGGATGGCCCGGCTGAAGGCCTGCGGACCGGGTGGTTCGGGCGAGGGACTCCGATCCTCCCCACTGTCGTAGCGTCCCCCACGCCTGGGGTGGTAACCTCGGCGCACCCTCTCATCGAGGTGGGCCCGACGGTCGTGATGATGGTGCTCGTTGCCGAGGCGACCCGGGGCCGCAGGCGCGGTGTTGCGCGTGCGCCCGGTGCAGACCGAGGCTTCCCGCATGAATCGGGAAGTCGCGGCATGAGGTTCCGAGGGGTATCCCTGCCTTCGGGAGGCAGAGCTCTCGGCCCGTCGGACCGCGGCGCCTTCCAGGAGATTCTTGAGCTCCCCCTGGATTCGCTGACCCTCGGTGGTTGATGGCTCCGGCATCGCGCGGAGAAGCATCGTTGCTGCAGCCAGGTTCAGACCGACCCCACTAGATGCGGGTGGCGGCCTGACCCTGACGTCATCGGCGACGCGGTGCTGGAAACCCTGGGGCAGGTGACGTATTTCTCCGGCCGGGGGCTGGCCCGCCCATGCCTGCCCGACGTCCCGGCGGATCGGCTCAAGCGCTCCTGCTCCCTCGTCGAGCCTGGCCTGCGCGCCGCGGACTTGCTCGAGCTGTGGGTCGTGACCCCCCGCAGGAACGGGGACCACAGCTAGCTGCCGTGGGATGTCAGCGCGAGGCTCCAGCCTAGGGAGATCACCGTCCTCCGGCATGCCGAGATGATTGCCTTCGGAGGGACCCCCTAGATCGACGTGGAAACATTCGCGGCTTGGGCCGCAGTCCTCGTCGTCGAGGCTGCGGCTACCGTCGGAACAGTCGGAGAGGCAGTAGTCACATGCGGTCATGAAGTCCCGCATGGCACTGGGGTTGCCAAGTCCAGAGAAATCCCAACGGATGCTGGGGTCGTCGTCTTCCTCGGACCCAGTGGGTCCGTAGGTCGAGACGTCCGTCAGCCGGTCCCAAGGCGACCGCATGCGAAACCCCAGAGGGTTTGAACTCGCCTCTACGAGAGCGCCCGCCAAAGCAAGGTCGCTAGGCGGGTTGAGGCTGAGTCCAAATGACGTAGGATGGGAATCGGTCGGTACCTTTCGGTCGACGAGCGGCGACATAGTCACGTCGGGGACTGATTGCACCGTCGTCTCAGGTACGAGGGTGACGTCCAGCAAGCTTTCCACGAGCGTGCTGGCGTCGTCCGCTTGCTCGGGATTGGCGTGTCGCGGGGAGACGGCGCTCGCCTTCATCTCAAACGTGAGGTCGATGCCCGACGCACCCCCCGTTGGGGCGCTGGGGCCGTCGACTCGCTCGACAGCCGTCGAGGCGCGGCCTCCTGCTTGGCCTTGGTTGCCCCGCCTCCTCCTCCGTTGGCGGGGGAGAGGACGGGGCGAGCTCGAATGTTGTTCTTCCACCACGCGGGGAAGACGTCGTCGATTCCGCCGCCGGCGGGCAGGCTATCGGCCGCCATTGTCGTTGTCGCGCGGCGGTGGAAGGAGTATCATGTCGTAGATGCCGTCGAAGGACATGAACTCAAGGCTCCCGAAACGGAGCACCGTCCCGGGTCGGAGAGGTTGCTGGAGACTGCCCATCTAGAGCTTGACGGGAAGCTGTTCGTCAACACGCAGCAGGCCCCTACCTGGCGCGCCAACTGTCGGCGTTTCGAGACCGAGGGGTCCCTCGGGCCGACGAGTGAGTGTCGCCGCGTGCCCCAGCCCAGATGGGTCGAGCGCGTGGGCGAGCGCGAAGGGGGGAAGGAGCGAGGCGGCCGGAGACCGGCGTGAGAGTGGTGGGAATCCCGCGGCCTTCGTGTTCGTCCCGCGCCCAGGTCGGGTGCGCTTGCAGTAGGGGGTTACAAGTGTCCACGCGGGAGAGGGAAGCGAGCGAACCCAAGAGAGCGCCTGTCTCGTCCTCGTCCCCGCGCGGCCAACCCTCTCTAAGAGGGCCCTGGTCCTTCCTTTTATAGGCGTAAGGAGAGGATCCAGGTGTACAATGGGGGTGTAGCAGAGTGCTACGTGTCTAGCGGGGGAGAGCTAGCGCCCTAAGTACATGCCGATGTGGCAGCCGGAGAGATTTGGGCACCCAGCTGGTGTGATGTCGTGGCCGTCGGAGGAGTGACGGAGCCTGGCGGAGGGACAGCTGTCGGGGCGGTTGGGTCCTTGCTGACGTCCTCTTGCTTCCGTAAGGGGGCTGAGAGCCGCCGTCGTCACAGAGTATGCGGGGCGCCATCATTGCCTATCTGGCGGAGCTAGCCAGATGGGACACCGGTCTTGTTCCCTGCGGCCCGAGTCAGGTCGGGGTAGGGTGATGATGGCGCCTCCTGTTGATGTGGCTGGCCTGCGCCCTAGGTGGGGCGATGTGGAGGCTCCTCCGAAGCCAAGGTCGAGTCTGTCTTCCATGGCCGAGGCCGAGTCCGAGCCCCTGGGTCGGGCGAGGCGGAGGTCGTCGGCAGAGGCCAGGGCGGAGTCCGAGCCCTGGGGTCGGGCGAAGCGGAGTTCGTCGTCTTCCGGGACTTAGCCCGAGTCTGAGCCCTGGGTCGGGCGGAGCGGAGTTCGCCGTCTTCCGGGACTTAGCCCGAGTTCGAGCCTTGGGTCGGGCGGAGCGGAGTTCGCCGTCTTCCGGGACTTAGCCCGAGTCCGAGCCCTGGGTCGGGCGGAGCGGAGTTCGCCGTCTTCCGGGACTTAGCCCGAGTCCGAGCCCTGGGTCGGGCGGAGCGGAGTTCGCCGTCTTCCGGGACTTAGCCCGAGTCCGAGCCCTGGGTCGGGCGGGGCGGAGTTTCCTGTGGTGCCTTTGGCAGGGCCTGACTGCCTATCAGTCTCACTCTGCCAAGTGACACTGCAGTCGGAGTGGCGCAGGCGGCGCTGTCCTTCTGTCAGGCCGGTTAGTGGAGCGGCAAAGTGACTGCGGTCACTTCGGCTCTGCCGGGGGGCGTGCGTCAGGATAAAGGTGTCAGGCCACCTTTGCGTTAAATGCTCCTGCGATTCGGTCGGTCGGTGCGGCGATCTAGTCAGGGTTGCTTCTTAGCGAAGGCAGGGCCTCGGGCGAGCCGGAGATATGTCCGCCGTTGGAGGGGGGCCTCGGGCGAGACGGAAATCCTCCGGGGTCGGCTGCCCTTGTCCGAGGCTAGGCTCGGGCGAGGCATGATCGAGTCACTCGAATGGACTGATCCCTGACTTAATCGCACCCATCAGGCCTTTGCAGCTTTATGCTGATGGGGGTTACCAGCTGAGAATTAGGAGTCTTGAGGGTACCCCTAATTATGGTCCCCGACACCACTGACGGACGGCGACCGGGCCATCTTACAGGCGGCGTGCCTGTCCATTCCGTTGGCAGGCGATACGCCCATGCTGCCGCATGCGCTGCACTCATCATGACACGAGCGTACCAAGGAAGCTGCGGTGGCATATCAACACTGTATGCGCCACATACATTATAGCGCTCGGAGTTCACCCTGGTGTTACAAGCATTAGTTGCTTCCTTCCATTTGTCCCTAGGCCCACATGTCGGGGCTCAGTGTCCTTGTACGTGCCCCCCTTGAGCTATAAAAGGGAGGGCACACGACATTACAAGGCAAGCTCACTTAGACTCAACTTAGGCTCACACACTCACTCAAACTCACAAGTTCATTCAAGATCTCAAGCCAATACATCACACAGTGGAGTAGGGTATTACGCCCCGGCGGCCCGAACCACTCTAAATCCTCGTGTGTTCTTGTGTTCTTCCCGTTTCCACCTAACAGGCAAAACGCTTAGGCCTCTCCTCATCTTAGGATTTAGGGCGGGTGCATTCCGCCACCCGGCCGGAGATTTCCTCTCCGACATTTGGCGCGCCAGGTAGGGGACTAGGCTTTAGGTTTTTGCTTGTTTTTATGCTCGATGCCATGGTACACATCGTCGAGCACCATGATTTCTTGCCCGAAGACTCCATGGTGGAGGAGGCCGCTGCCTCTTCCACGCTGCGGGCCACCAACCTCCCTGCGCCTGGGGCAGCCGCTGTTGTGCACTCTACGCGGCAGCACACTCCCGCACAAACATCCAGGGTGTCTAGGGCTATGCCAGGGGCGTTGTCTACGGCCAGAGAGCTGCTGCGCCACCCTCCTAGCTCCACAGCTTCACCGGGGGGGCCATGAAGCAGTGGCGGGACGATGTCGACCGTCTGATCGGCATGGCGCATTCTGGCTCAGCCAGGTCTAGGCCTCGGTCATCTCGGCGTCAACATGAGGCGTCGTCATCAGTACGCTCCCCCTCGGTGAGGGCCGCACCGACCAAGGACCTACGAGCGGAGCTCAACCGCCGGCGTGCGGGAGAGGACGCTCCAGCCTCTCTGGAGAGGTCTAATGACCTGCGAGCAGAACTCAACCGTAGGCATGCGGGTGAGGATGCCCGCATCTTCCTAGAGAGGGCGCATGAGCGCCGACAAAATGTCGAGGGTCGCGACCTCGACTACGACTTCGCTGCGGTAGCACCGCAGATTCCAACGGGCGCCCAGATCCAAGCGGGTGTCCCATTGGCCGGCGTAGGCTGCGCCGCGCTGGTGGATCATCTCCGCGTGGCTACTTGGCCATCCAAGTTCTGGCCACACGTGCCGGAGAAGTACGACGATACGTCAAATCCATCGGAATTCTTGCAGGTTTACGTCACCGCCATTACGGCAGCCGGTAGAGACACCACTGTAATGGCGACATACTTCCATGTTGCCTTGTCTAGGACGACCTGGACTTGGCTCATGAACCTTGCCCTAGGATCGATCTACTCCTAGGAAGAGCTCTACGCGAGGTTCGTAGCGAACTTCGCCAACACTTATCAGCAGCATGGCGTGGAGGCCCATCTCCACGCAGTGAGGCAGGAGCCTGGAGAAACCCTCTGGGCATTTATCTCCCGCTTCACCAAGGTACGAGGCACTATTCCTCGTATTTCAGATGCTTCCATCATCACCGCTTTCTGCCAGGGAGTGCGTGATGAAAAGATGTTGGAGAAGTTAGCCACGCACGACGTGGAAACTTTCACCACACTCTTCGCTCTGGCCGACAAGTGTGCCAGGGCTGCCGAGGGCCGTGCATGGCACTCGGCACCATAGACCGGGGTCACCCAGATGGGTGGCTCGAGTGCCATTTCCCAAGATGGCAAAAAGAAGAACCGCGGCCACGAGAAGCTGTAGACTGCCGCTCTGATCGTTGCAGTGGCGGTTGGGGGCCAGAGCGAGCGCAACAAGCGCCCCCGGCCGCAGGGTGGAAACAGCGGCACATGCCCTGTGCACCCCAACTGTTGCCACAGCACCTTAGAGTGCCGCGATATAATTAAGCTCGCGAAGCGCGTCAGCGAGTGGCGCGAGCAATCCTCCAAGGATGGCTCCCCACCCCATCGACGGCCTGGCAAGGAGAGGGTCGACGACGGCGAAGTGGCCACAGGGAAACGAGAGCTCAGGTATCAGTCACCCGAGGGGGACCTCAAGGACATCTTCACTGGAGACTCCGACTCCAGTGACGATGACGACCGCTGCAAGAAGCTGTACGTGATGTACGACGGGAGCTGGGAGCTCACCTCCCGCAGGAACATCAAGTCCTTGTGTCGAGAGGTCCTTTCGACGGTCCCGGGGGTCCCGAGGGCTGCTCCACATCAACGGTGGAGGAGCACCACTGTCTCCTTTGGGGCATCCAACTGCCCCGAAAACATGGCAGGGGCCGGTGTACTACCGCTCATCACCGCTCCTGTCATCGCCAACATGCGGCTGCACCATGTTCTGATTGACGGAGGGGCCGGCCTCAACGTCATCAGTCATGCTGCATTCAAGCAGCTGCAGATCCTAGGGTCCTGGCTAGGACCCTCTCGCCCATTCACCGGAGTGGGCCCACAACCGGTGTATCCCCTTGGGAGCATCACACTCCCGGTTACATTCGGGACCGAGGAGAACTTCCGCATGGAGAACGTCATGTTCGACGTCGCGGAGGTTAACCTCCCCTTCAACGCCATCATCGACAGGCCGGCCCTGTACCGGTTCATGGCCATTGCCCATTACAGGTATTTGGTCCTCATGATGCCGTTTCCGGCCGGGTTCCTCACCGTGCAGGGGGATCGCGCCGCTGCGCTTGCGGCTATGGAAAAGCTGCACGCCCTAGCAGCAGAAGCTGCTCGCCCAGACGACAGAGGGAGGAACCCCTCGACCTCTGGTACCAAGGCGCCTACCAAGGTGCCGAAGGTGCGGCCATCCGGAGCAGACGACGTCCCCGTCAAGGTCGTCCAGCTCAGCGTGGGTTCCTCCCAGACCACTCGCATTGCGGGTGATCTGGAGGAAAAATAGGAACTCGCGCTCGTCGCCTTCCTCTAGGCAAATGCCGACGTGTTCGCATGGGAGCCGTCGTAGATGCCTGGGATCCCCAGGGAGGTGATCAAGCGCCATATGAAGATCAACCCTAACGCCAGGCCGGTGAGTCAGAAGCCTTGTAGACAGTCCATCAAGCGGCAGGACTTCATCCGAAAGGAGGTTCGGAAGCTGCTAGACGCCGGCTTTATCAAAGAGGTCCATCACCTAGTGTGGCTGGTCAACCCAGTCATCGTCCCCAAGGCAAATGGGAAGCTTCGGATGTGCATCGACTACACCAGCCTTAACAAGGCTTGTCCCAAAGACCCGTATCCACTTCCGCGAATAGATCAAATCGTGGATTCCACCTCCGGGTGCGACCTTTTGTCTTTCTTAGATGCTTACTCTGGTTTCCATCAAATCCAGATGTCTAGGGAAGATAGGAAGCATACCGCTTTTGTAACAGTGGATGGGCTTTACTGCTATGTCGTGATGCCCTACGGTCTGAAAAACGCCTTGCCAACATTTGTGCGGGCGATGAGTAAGACTTTTGGGGGCCTAATCAGGGACAAGGTGGAAGTATACATCGATGACATCGTAGTCAAGACCAAGAGAGGGTCAACCCTAGTGGAAGACTTGACCCTAGTTTTCGACAGGCTGCGGGCAACCCGCACAAAACTGAACCCGGACAAGTGCGTCTTTGGTGTCTCCGCAGGGAGGTTGCTGGGGTTCCTGGTTTCGTACCGAGGCATTGAGGCAAACTCGGAGAAAATCAAGGCGATTGAATCAATGCGGCCCCTAGCCCGTATCAAGGACGTCCAGAAGCTTGCAGGGTCATTAGCCGCCCTTAGCCGCTTCATTTTGAGGCTAGCTGAGAGGGTGCTGCCCTTCTTTAAGTTGTTATGGAAGTCTGGCCCATTCTCTTGGACCGAAGAGGCAGAACAAGCCTTCCAAGATTTGAAACAGCACTTGGTGTCCCTACCAATACTGGTAGCCCCAGAGCCTGGGGAGCCACTGTATTTATACATTGCGGCGGCTGTAGAAGCGGTGAGCATGGTGCTAGTCATCGAGAGGACAACACAAGAAGATCAGGAAACTGAGGGCTCGGGACCGGCTACAAGGGTCTGAACCATTCAGAAGCCAGTCTATTACGTCAGTGAGGTCCTCCATGAGGCAAAGACTAGGTACCTTGAGACGCATAAGCTTCTCTATGCTGTGCTTGTTGCGTCCAGGAAGCTACGCCACTATTTCCAGGCACACAAGGTCGTGGTGGTGACCTCCTTTCCATTAAGGGCCATCCTCCACAACTCTAACGCCACAGGCAACATCGCCAAGTGGGTAGCGGAGCTCGCTGAGTTTCAACTGGACTTCCAGCCTCGCCACACCATCAAGAACCAGGTCCTGGCTGACTTCATCGTGGAGTGGATGCCTCCCCCGAGTGCTCCGGGGGGTCCGAATCCCGTCTTAGGCCCCACACCTGCGGAGCCTAGGGGTCTGGTCTTCACCGAGCCCCACTGGACACTCTTCTTCGACGGATCCGCCCGTCAGTAAGTTGGCGGAGCTGGAGTGGTCGTCATCGACCCAAGCGGAGATCAAGTGAAGTACATGGTGCACCTTGAGTTCAAGGCCACCAACAACATGGTGGACTACGAAGCACTGATCTTCGGCTTGTCGGTGGCCCTATCCATAGGGATCCGCCAGCTTCTAGTGAAGGGGGACTCCCAGCTGATCATCAAGCAAGTCCGCGGGGAGTGTAGCTGCAACGAGTCCAGGCTCGCAGCGTACCTACTTCACGTGAGGAAGTTGGAAAAGGACTTCACTGCCCTAGAACTGCAACACGTTCTCGGGCTGACAACTCGGCGGCAGATGACCTCTCCGTGAGGGCATCAACTTGGGCACCCGTGCCCGAGGGCGTCTTCGAAAGACGGCTATTGAGACCCACCGCCCAGCCGGTCGAGATAGGCGAAGGGGGTGAGACTAGCACCTCGAAGCTAGCGGTCCTAGTGGCGTCCCATCTACAGAACCCACTAAAGGCTGTGTGTGCTATAGGAAATCATGCTAGTCCCTTAGCGCCGCAGTCAATATCTCAGAGTGGTCCCGATGCATGGATCTCCGAGATCCGGGACTACCTGAAGGAAAATATCCTTCCTGAAGACCATGTGTCCGCAGAGCGCATAGTGCGGTTGGCTAAACACTACGCGGTGGTAGAAGGGGATCTCTATCACCGTGGCGCCAACGACATTCTCATGCGGTGCATTACCCAGGAGGAGGGTCGTGAGTTGCTCACGGAGATCCATGGAGGAGAGTGTGGAAGTCATTCGTCATCCCGCACACTGGTCGGTAAGGCTTTCCAGCATGGCTTTTACTGGCCAACCGCTCTCCAGGATGCAACTGAGATGGTAAAGTCCTGCAAGGCATGCCAGTTCCACGCAAAGCAGATACACACACCAGCTCAGGCTCTGCAGATGATTCCACCCTCTTGGCCATTCGCCGTATGGGGGTGGATATCCTGGGACCATTCCCCAGGGCCGTCGGTGGGTACCGGTTCCTCTTCGTCGCCATCGACAAGTTCACAAAGTGGTCAGAGGCCACCCCTGTGGTCAACATCACCCAGGGTGCTGCTGTCGCTTTCCTCAAATCGATCGTCTGTAGATTTGGGGTCCCAAGCCGTATCATTACGGACAACGGGACCCAATTTACAAGTTGGATCTTCCAGGAGTATTACGAGGGCATCGGCGCCCAGCTCTGCTTTGAGTCTGTGGCTCATCCAAGGAGCAATGGCCAAGTGGAGAGGGCAAACGCAGAAATCCTCAGGGGACTCAAGACGTGCACCTACGACTGCTTGAAAAACATGGTGCAAATTGGGTCAGCGAGCTTCCATTAGTGCTATGGGGGAACCGGACCACACCCAGCCGAGCTACCGGGGAGACTCCGTTCTTCCTGGTCTACGGGGCCGAAGCCTGCCTTCCCCCGGAAATCATTATGGGCTCCCCATGGGTCCAGGCTTTCGATGAGTCTATGCAGGAAAAGCTACGATGAGAGGACATGGACTTCATCAACGAGCGCAGATGGCAAGGGGCGATCCGAAATGCACGGTACAACCAAGCGCTCAGGCGCTACCACCATGTCACACCCGGATTTCGGGGCACCAAGACCCGGGCGCGAACATAATCATCAGGTGTGCTGGGACCAAGTCTCACACATATGATGAATCATGGCACAGGATCGAATGTCACATCTTTACTATATAATAGGAGTTCTATACAAAATAAATAATTACATTATAAGTAGACAACAGTCCAGCAACCCAAAGTTGACTGGGAGACGACGGCCTAGACCTCTCACGAACTCGTCACAACATCCTCCAAGCGCCTCATCGTACTTGTTCTTGACCTGTGGGGGGTGTGAGACAGCAAGAGTGAGCTCACATACGTTCATCGCTCAACAAGTTGTGGGGAATAATGTGCATGAACTCGCCAAAGGTGGGAGCTCATGTGATGTGTAAGGCTGATCAACAATAGGGGTTAAAGCTGAGCATTGCTTTTAAAGTTGGTCAAAATTTTATTAGCAATTACTAAGTATAAGTAAATACCAACCCAATTAAGTAATAGAACAAAAGCAACAACATCACCTGCGATGCGATGCATATGACATATTGAATTTAGTTCCATAAATTAATCATCAGAGAGTCCTGAGCTGCTCATGACCGTGAGCTCGGCTAGTATACTAGTTTTACACTCTGCAGAGGTTGTACCCTTTACCCACAAGTCGTGTATCCCATGTCGCCAGGGTTAGCTAGACCCTTAGACACTACCAAGGTGAATGGCTAGGGATCCACTACGAGGCCTTTACAAAGTTCCACTAGCTTCCGAAAACCCGCTACAGTTTATGAGAAGCGCACTTGCAAGAATCCCCCGTCTGACCGCCATCGCAGCAAAATCAACCCGAGAACCTCCTTGCATGCAACTCCCCTACTGCCCTTGCCCCTTTCGGGTAAGGTAGTCTTCCGCTAGCTTTCCTAATTAATCAGCCAAGGGCGTCCATAAACCCTTGTGGTGGCACGTGTTTCTCAAGTTAAGCTCTATGTTCCAATTAACATTAATGATCTTGACATGAACATAAATAGAATAACAAAATAACTGGAACATAGATATGATAAATAATTATCCCAAATCCATGTAAAGCAATAGCAAACTACCCAAGTGATTCAGGGGTAAACAAGGTAATGAGATAAACTATCTAGGGTAACCTATTGGGTCCCATTAAAATTAACCTATGCATGAATAAATGATATTAAAGAACATTATTGGGTAAAAAGTGGTCAAGGGCACAACTTGCCTGGGACTTGAGATTCCAGGTGCCAGGATGATCTTCAGGTGACACGTGTTCTCACTGCTAAACGTAGCAATACAGACAAACATGGTATAGACAAAATTAACATTATACCAAACATAAGAATAAACTGCATAATAATAGTCTATGCGAAGCTAAGAGATCGTGGGATCGAGAACTACTAAGATCGGAGTCACAATTAAGGAGTTATGATTTTCCTAAGGTTTTATGTATTTGATATGGGTTTAATTAGGAAATAAATTTTAAAATGGTTTTCATGTCAAAACAGTAACACTATGTGATGTACAATATTATTTCAAGATTTTAGGGACTGGAATGAACTAAAAAGGATTTAATATGAATTTTCTAGGCATTAAACAAGTTCTTGTAATTAATTTGGTATTAAAAATCATTTTCTAAATTGATTTTCCTGTTTTATTAACTGTTTGGACTGTACACCAAATAACAGAAAAACCAGGGGTTACAAAGCAAGAATCCCTGAGACTCATATTCACCCCGCGTAGGATGGCGGGTTAGTTTTGTAAAAGTGGAAGGGTTCTTATGAATAAAAGCTCGGTGAAGGGGTATCGGCCATTCACAACCGTTCGATCAAAAGCCATCGGTTCAGATTAGATTATGAACCGGTATGCAGTCGTACCCGTTGGATCTGCGATCCACGGCCCATATTAAAAGAACGAAGGAGTGCTCATCTCTACTCGTCATCCTCCCCGACCGCAGATCCGACATCCCACGGCACGTATGGCTACGTCAATCTGGGCCGCCCATCCATATCTCACGGCTATCAGCTCATCTCTACTCGTCATCCTCCCCTGCTGGAGACGCGCGACGGCGCAGAGCACACGCGGCCGCGCTCTCGTCGTAGGGGGCGGCGCAGCGACTCGATGTGACAAATCCCAATCGAAGGATGCTACAGGGAGCAGAGATAAGGGCGAGATCGGAGGAGAGGTTCTCACCGATGATGGCGGCGCAGAAAGTCCAGCCCACGGCGCGCGGCGGAAACAGAGCAAGGCTTGGTTCCAGCGAGCAATCGCGATGGCCCTGGGACCGCACTCCGTCAATAGATGAACCGGACGCTCCTGACCACACCCCAGCGCACACACGAGCAACCAGCCGAGGTCCTAGCGGCGACCAACCACAAGCTCTGTAGCGGTGGCGTTATTTTCTATCTCTGCCCATGGTGCTCGACGAACTTGAATGAGGTGGGCGAGCGTCGAGGGAGATGCCAAGGCTTTATATTACGGAGGTGACGCACAGAGCGATTGAATACCGCGCAGATCATGGAGGTCGGTTGCGCAGGTGGCGCGGCAGCGGACTCTGCGCGGGCGGTTGCCAGGCAGCTCGGATTCGTTGCGAAGTTCACGGCGTGGGAGATGAACCTGACAAGTGGGGCCGCGATGCTAGATCCCCTGCTCGGACAGATGGGAGACTGACACCAGGGACCCACATGTCGGCGCCATGTCAAGGCGTGGGCTGACCGGCCGTGATGGGCTGAGGGGAGGGAAAGGTCTGGTGGTCCGAAAGCAGAGAATCGGCCCAAGCACAGGAAATTCTTCCATTTTCTTTTCTATTCTTTTATCTTTTCTATTTCAATTTCAGATATCAAATTCAAATTCAAATTCCTGTTTAAACTTTCAGATTTCAACTTTCAATATATAATCCTAGTGTAAAGGTGAATCATATTTCTATTATTATTTATTCTTTAATTATAAATGGCATGATTAGGATTTCCTTTCTTATTTTCTATTTTACATTTTTATTTATGAGTTGAGGCCAAATTAAGTTATGATTTTCTTTATTCCAATAAAATGTATCACAAAAATAACAAGGGTAGCATGGGATGCACTTTTCTTTATTTATTTATTTGTTATTTGTATAATTTAATGCCATTAGTTGGGTATGCAAAGAGAAATAAAAAGGAATTCAAGGAATTCCCCAAAACACCTACTTATTTATTTATCTATTCATTTTTATACCAATTTTAGGGCTTTACACACCAACGGTTCGTGCATTGTAGGGAGCTCCGGGTCGGGGACCTAGTCCTAAGGCGAGTACTGAGCCAAGAAGGGCTCCACAAACTCTCCCCCAGCTGGGAAGGACCCTTCAAGGTGACGGAAATATGCCGACCCGGGTGTGTCCGCCTTGCCACAACTGAAGGAGAGCCTCTTCCCAATCCTTGGAACATAGAGCATCTCCGTAAGTTTTTCCCATAGAAACAAACCTGGGGATTCAGTTTTCTTCCTTTGTAACTAAGTGGCGCATCTATGCACGCCAGCCCGGTGAGGTCTGCCCTCATAAACCCGGTCTGTTGGCCTGCACTCATGAATATCAAGTTATAAAGAAAAGATTCGCCCCCAGATTTGTTTTTGTGGTAGTCTTATTTTGCTTCATTTTCATCTAACCCACCCATACAGTACCCACCCTTGCTGGTATATGGACATCCGAATTGAGTAGCCAGGCCTGCAGTTTGGGGCCCCTCGATAGGGGGGTCTGGCAGCCTGGGGGCGAGTTCTGAAGAACGGGTACTTGCCTACTACGGTGATCCGGAGCTGTGTAGCCGTTTAGCTTGGTTACATACCCTAAGCCTGCACACTCCACCATTCTGTGATGGGTAACCTAGTTTTCGGAACTATAGTCCTATGGGTCCGTCAACCGGTGGTCCGGTTCTAGAGAACGGACACCCGGTCGCTTAGCCTGGCCCCATACCCTAAGCCTACGCGCTCCACCGCTCTGCGACGCGTGTCCTAGTACTTAGAGCTGTGATCCAGGGGGTCCGGACACACGGATTGGCTTCCCGGTCTAAATCTTGCAGGTCCTGTTGCGTGAATCAAAGGATAAAAGATACCAGTTAGTGGGGGTCCTATGGGCGCACTACTAAAGCTTCCTAGCCAAGGTTGTGTGCAGGTCTGGGTCCCAGTCGAGACTACCTCTTAGGGCCAGGTCACGAATTTTTCTTAAGTATATTGGCATCCAGCCTCGACATGTCGAGCCTACATACCAGGGGGGCCAGGTACTAGGGAGAAGTTGGTAACAAGCGCACACAGCAAAGGCAAATTGCATACAGATAAGTTCTGTCACTATTAGGCTAATACTTCCCAAAATTATCTTACAAGACCAAAAAATATTACAAGCCGCTTCCCAGCGGGACCCTTGCCTTCTCTCTGTAGATTCAGCTACTCGTCATCAGCAGGATCCCACTGGAAGCGCTCGGCCACCAGCTCCACGACGTCTTTAATGCCCTCCCGGGCAGCGTCTTCAATGTCGGCCACCGGACCAGCGATCACCGGCTCCAAGGATATGGTCGGGTCGTGGCTCCGGAAGCACGTCAGGATGTACTCGACTACCACCCGGTAGAGTCTGCCGCCCTTGGCCTCCAGGTGGGCGCCCAGGATCTGGTCCAGGCGTCGGAGGCGGTCGGCGACGGAGTCCAGCACTGGGAGCGCGTCGGAGATGGACGTCGGCGGCTACGACACTGGAATGGGACTCACTCCTAGCGGCACCAGTGTCGTGCTCGCCTCACCGGCCCATGCGGCGATGCGCTGGACCCCGGCGCGCTGCTCCGCTTGGAGATCCGCAAGTGTCTTCTTCATCACCTCCACTGCTTGAGGGCCCGGGGTTGTCTGTGCCACCTACGCCGCCTCGAGCTGGCGGACCCCCTCCCCTAGCGTCCGCTCCTTCTCCTCTAGCGTCCGCTCCTTCTCCTCCGCCTCGAGCTCATGATCGGCCAACAACTTATCCCGCCTCTCAAGCATTTCCTCCCTGAAGGCGAGGTCCTTCTCCCTCCAGGCGAGGTCCGAGATCCGCCACCCGCTTATCCATGGAGGCATCCTTCTCCTTGAGGTTCTCTTCGGCCAAGGCAAGGCTGTTGGCCCTATCATCAAGCCCCTACTGCACCCTCTGCAAGTTCTCCACAGCCGTGACCTGCTGATCCCGCTGCTCCTCCAGCATCTTGTTGTAGGCATTCAGCTTCGCCTGGAGCTCCGAGATGACCTCCTCCCTCTGGTCCAAGTGAACCTCCTTCTTGGCCAGCCTCTTCTCCTTCCGGGTCACCTCCAGCTCCCGGGCCAACACCTTCTGGAGGTCATTCCTGTAGTCCTTGCGGTCCCGCTCGAAGGCGAACTGGCGGGACGCTGCCTTGGTGCGCTCCTCCAGCTGGGTACGCCAGTTGCTGAGGTGCTGGTGTTCGGCCTCAAGCGCCTCCCACTCTCGTAGGATCGCCGTCTCAGTCTCTTGGAGGGCCTGGTGGGCGCGGGACAGCACCGGGGGGAGAGGAACTGGCACTGCTTCTGGCTCAGCGCCGGACCGGAGTTGCCACCCAAAAATCACCTCCGTCTCCTCTAGAGTGGGCGGCGGGTTGGAGCTGGACGCGCCCCCCATGTCGACCTCAATAGCGGCGGAGGGCGCACCTGCGGCCTCTTCTGCCGCTGCCGACGGTGTACTCGATGACATCACCGTCGTTGAGGCCGTGGTAGCCGTCAGGGCAGTAGGGACCCCCTCCGCCGCTGCGGCACCACTTGGTGTTAGCGTCGTCGTAGCCAGACCCACAGCTGGAGCCTGGGGGCCTGACGGCGCTGTCTCGACGGTAGCAGCCGGGGGTGGTGGAGGCACAACCTTGGGAGCAGGGGGGAGGAAGCCCTGACAAGCAAAGGATGGGTTAAGACCTGTCGACATGTTAAATAGACTAATCAAAAGGAAAGGGGCTCCACTCACTTGGGGCCCTGGACCTTCCAGCGACCCTGGAAGCGGGGCGACCATTGTTTCTGCTGCTGGTACCCCTGGGGGAGACCATCCCCAGGTGCTGTTGGCGGCAGCAAGCCCGACGGTGGTGGTGGTTGTGGTGGCGGTGGACCTGATGGTTGTGGTGGCGGAGGACTGGCGTGCCTCTGCGCCCCCTAGGCCTAGGAGCCGGACTCCTCGGCCCCGCCAGTGGTCCTCTGATGCTTTTGGGAGCCGGCCTCCTCGGCCCCAGCGGGGGGGGGGGGTCCAAAACAAACGATCCGTCGGCGCGGCGTAGCCGACGTCTCCTCTCCTCCTCCAACATCTCAGCACCGCCTGGGGCAGAGGAGCTACTTGCAGCCCCTTTGCCCTTGTCCAAGGGGCAGGGGCCGCGGCAGGGACGTGAGAAGCTCCGGCAGGGGCGCTGGGGGCCACTCCTGCAGTCTAGGGGCCTCCATCCGGCGCATCGGAGATTTGGATCCCACGATGGGGGTCTCTGCCGCCGGTCTGGCGAACCGCGATGCCGCACTCGTCGAGGGTCGGCAGCGTGGCCAAATTCACCGACCTCAACCCTGCGTCGTCGCAGAGCGCAGGGATGCCCTCGGAGAGGATTAGAGACTCAGGGACGAAGGACTCACCAGTAATCCCCTTCACCAGAACCTCCAGTTCCTCCCAGGACAGGTGGGTGCCCGGCCCGCGCTGGATCCGGCCAATGTCGTTTGAGCCTGTGAACCAGCAACATAGACGCGCCCTCTGCTGCAGCGGTGCGATCCGGCGCTTCAGGAAATCACTGACCACGTGCATCGACATCAAGCCGCCCGCCGCCAAGCTCTTGATCCTGTCCAGTACGAGCTGGAGCTCCAGCGCCAGGGATGGCTTGGTCCTCCACTGCTTCCGGTCGAGTCTCGGCCCATCGCTCGGTATGGTGAGGCGGTCGTTGGCCTCCGCGCTAGCGATCACCCATTCGCCGTGCCAGTTCTCCCACCTTGCGCCGCCAAGGGAGGGGATGTAGGCGCCAGCCGAATCCGACCTTGTCTGGAAGTAGTAGGTGCCGAGGTGGTCCTTCGTCTTCCCCGACTTCACCAGCACAAAAAATGGCGGAAGAGGGAGGTGCAGAGCGCCACCCCCACGAACATCTCACACAGGTGGGCGAAGATGGCTGCCTAGAGGATGGAGTGGGGGTGAGGTGCTGAAGCTGGAGGCCGAAGTCCTCCAACAACATCAGGAAGAAAGGCGAGATTGGCAGCGCCAACCCGTAGGAGATGTAGGAGGTGAACAAAACAAATTCCCCGGCGGCGAGGTCACCGAGGGGGACGGCGCCAGCGTGGATCCTCCCAACCGGCGCACCCCATCCAAGCAGGTTGCGCACCACATCGAGCGTCGCCTCGGTCTAGAAGCGGTCAGGTTGGCCAAGCGAAGTCATGGCATCGGCGGTGGCGTAGGTGTGGAGCAGGAGAGCGCGAATGCAAAGGGGCGCAGAAAGGTCGAAGGCGAAAGGGCGCAGCAAGAAGAGAGAATGCGAAAGCGTAACTGCTGCACGCGGGGAGAATCCCTTTTCAAGGAAGACTCTCCCACTCGCGCCCATCTCGCCCGGCGCGGACCAAAGCGACCCAGCCTCTGACACGGGGGCCCGGGGCCACAAGTCATACAACTGGTGTGCGGGTCTCCGAGTACTGAGAAGGCGAACCGCCACGCGAGAAGCAAACCGCCGCTCGCGGTAGTGCGCCTCTCCATGTCCGCCGGAAGCAACGGCCCAGTCTCTGACATGGGGGCCCAGGCCCAAGAGCCATACTCCCTGGGCGTCGGTTTCTGAGTACAGAAAGAGTGAACCACCGCTCGCGCTAGTACTGCGCCTCCTTGGGGCCGCCGCAGAGGACAGAGAAGGTAATTTTTCAAACCGATGCAGCGGTATCGAGGCGCCTCGCGCATGGCCCGGCGAGACCATCATGCAGGGGGGTCGTGGGTCAGTCAACCGCGGGTACAGACGTGGCGGTTGGAATGTCCGAAGGCGGAATGGCAGTGATTACGTCAGCAAACGCACGAAAGCGGCGCGCCAATCGCTAGTCAAGCTTTGGCCACACCTGCAGGCTCGTATCCTCCCCTGAGGCGGGCCCGAGGGCCACTGTCAGTACCCTGGAACAGGGGTACCCCTTACTACAGCATGAAGACATGGTGCCCACGTGGCTATCTCTAGTCGCGTGGTGAACATCACCCAACCCCACCATGTGGATGACTCCGGGGCCGCCACGTGGCCAGAGAAGACGATATACTCCAAGGTATCAACAGTGGGTCCGGACCCCCACGGGAGAGTTCCGGACCCCTATATACACAGGCCGAACCTCCGGGCGAGATCCAGGACTTCCACGGGTACAAACCGGACCCCTGGGATGGGTCCTGGACCCCTCTGTGAGGGGTCCGGGCCACTCACAGCAGGGTCCCGAGATTCTAGGACAAAGAGTACCCGGACCTTAGTCAAGGCCAGGCGGGGGTCTAGAGCTGACACGTGTCCAGACCATACCGTGTACGTCTCTGCTCCCCGCTCAGGCAGAGACCTGATGCTGCCACGTGGCCCACTGCCCGTGACGTAAGTCAGCGGGCGGAGCCTGACGTAAGGCCTCTGGGCCGCGCGTCCTCTACATTTATTGCAGGTAAGGCGCGCCGCCTGTCAAACTGGCAGGCGATGTGTCGCCTCAGCATTTAATGAGCCCTGTCACTCCACTGGCAGGCGATGTGCTGCCTCAGCATTAAATGTGCCATGTCCACTCCGCTGATGGACAGCGACCGGACCATCTTACAGGCTGCGTGCCTGTCCATTCCGTTGGTAGGCGATACGCCCATGCTGCCGCATGCGCTGCACTCATCATGACACGCGTGTACCAAGGAAGTTGCGGCGGCATATCAACACTGTATGCGCCACGGACATTATAGCGCTCGGAGTTCACCCTGGCGTTACAAGCATTAGTTGCTTCCTTCCATTTGTCCCTGGGCTCACATGTCGGGGCTCAGTGTCCTTGTACGTGACCCCCTTGAGCTATAAAAGGGAGGGCACACAACGTTACAAGGCAAGCTCACTTAGACTAAACTTAGGCTCACACACTCACTCAAACTCACAAGTTCATACAATCTCTCAAGCTCAATACATCACATAGTGGAGTAGGGTATTACGCCCCGACGGCCCAAACCACTCTATATCCTTATGTGTTCTTGTGTTCTTCCCGTTTCCACCTAACAGGCAAAACGCTTAGGCCCCTCCTCATCTTAGGATTTAGGGCGGGTGCATTCTGCCACCCGGCCAGAGATTTCCTCTCCGACATCTACCTTTCTTCACCAAAATGTAACATTTGCTCCCAAATACACGAAATTAGGAGACGTTGGGTTTGTTACCGGTAAGGAGTTCGTAGGAGGTCTTCTTGAGAAGGCGATGCAGATAGAGCCAGTTTATGGCGTGGCAAGCTGTGCTCACAGCTTCCAACCAAAACCGCTCAGGCGTCTTGAACTCTCCAAGCATCGTTCTCGCCATGTCGATAAGCGTCCTGTTCTTCCTCTCTACCACACCGTTTTGCTGTGGTGTGTAGGGAGCGGAGAACTCGTCCTTGACACCTTCCTCCTCAAGATACTCCTCAACTTGCAGATTCTTGAACTCGGACCCGTTGTCGCTCCTTATCTTTTTCACCTTTAGCTCAAATTTGTTTTGAGCTCTCCTTAGAAAGCACTTTAGGGTCCCTTGGGTTTCTGATTTATCCTGCAAAAGAACACCCAAGTGAAGCGGGAAAAATCATCAACAATTAAGACCATAATTACTTCCCCCGATGCTAAGGTAGGCAACGGGTCCGAAGAGGTCCATGTGAAAAAGATCCAGTGGTCTTGATGTTGTCATCACATTCTTGCTATGATGAGTGCTTCCCACCTGTTTCCCTGCCTGACATGCTGCACAAGGCCTATCTTTCTCGAAACAAACATTGATTAGTCCTAACACATGTTCTCCCTTTAGAAGTTTATGAAGGTTCTTCATCCCAATATGTGCTAGACGGTGATGCCACAACCAACCCATACTAGTCTTAGCTATTAAGCATGCATCTAGATCGGCCTCCTCTTTCGAAAAATCAACTAAGTAGAGTTTGTCATCTAATATACCCTTAAAAGCTAATGAACCAACACTCCTTCTAAAGACAGATACATCAACGTTTGTAAAAAGACAATTGTAACCCATGTGACACAACTGACTTACAAACAGAAGGTTGTAACCAAGCGACTCTACTAGAAATACATTCGATATGGAGTGCTCGTTGGTGATGGCTATCTTGCCCAAGCCTTTGATCTTGCCTTGGTTCCCATCTCCAAAAATGATCGTATCCTGGGAATCCTTGTTCTTGACGTAGGAGGTGAACATCTTCTCCCTCGTCATGTGGTTTGTGCATCCGCTGTCGATTATCTAGCTAGAGCCCCTGGATGCATAAACCTGCAAGGCAATTTAAGCTTGGGTTTTAGGTACCCAACTCTTGTTGGGTCCTACAAGGTTAGTCAAAATAACGTTTGGAACCCATATGCAAGTGTTATCTCCCTTGCATTTGGATCCCAGCTTTTCAGCAACTACTTTTGCATTTCTACATGAAAGAACAAAAGAAGCATTACAAGCACAGTAAATAGTAGAAGGTCCATTGCACATTTTTCTAGGAGTATGAGACACATCATGATTTCTCCTAGGTCTACTTCTACCATGAACAAAAGTAGAACTAGAGGCAAACATAGCATGTGAGTTATAAGCAGCATGATCATAACTCCTATTGTAATAAGTGCGACTAGCAATTTTCCTATCATAAATAAAGGCATGGTGCCTTTGAGGACTACTAGCCATAAAGGCCTTCCCTTTCTCCTTGTTGAGAATGAGAGCCTTTTGGCTTGTTAAGTTCTTGGTTTCCTTTCGAAAACTAAGTCCATCCATAATTGAGGGGTGTCTACCAATAATGTAGGCATCCCTAGTAAACTTTAATTTATCAAAATCACTTTTGCAAGTCTTAAGTTGAGCATTAAGACTTTCCACCTCATCATTCAATTTAGTAATAGCAATAATATGTTCATCACAGACATCAACATCAAAATCCTTGTATCTATTACAAATAACAACATGCTCTACACATGAACTAGTTTCATTTGCTTTCTCTAGCTTAGCATTTAATTCATCATTTAAACTCTTTAAACTAGAGATAGATTCATGGCAAGCAGATAACTCAGAAGATAGCATTGCATTTCTCTTAGTTTCTAAAGCAAGGGATTTTTGCACACTAACAAATTTGTCATGTTCCTCATACAATATGTCCTCTTGCTTTTCTAGCACTCTATCTTTTTCATTTAGAGCATCAATTAATTCATTAATTTTATCTACTTTGGCTCTTTCTAAACCTTTAAATAAACTAGAGTAATCTACTTCATCATCGGATGATTCTTCATCACTAGATGAAGTGTACTTGGGTGTGTCCCTGTCGGAGAGGAAATTCTCTGGACGGGTGGCGGAACGCACCCGCCCTAAATCATAAGATGAGGAGGGGCCTAAGCGTTTTGCTTGCTAGCTAGATGGACGATGAACACAAGAACACACAAGGGTTTAGAGTGGTTCGGGCCGCTGGAGCGTAATACCCTACTCCACTGTGTGTTGTATTGAGCTTGAGAGCTTGTCTCTGAATGAGCTTGAGCATCTAAGTTGGGTCTACCTTGTAACGTCGTGTGCCCTCCCTTTTATAGCTCAAGGCGGGCACGTACAAGGGTGCTGAGCCCCGACATATGGTCCTAAGGGCAAAACGGAGGGAATACACTATAGAAGTATCTCATGCCAGCAACGGCTGGGCCATCTTTCGGTGCCATAATGTTCGTAGTGCATATAGTATTGATATACTGTGCTGCTTCCTCGGTAACGCGCGAGTGATGATGAGCATAGTGTACGCCGCAGCACGGGCGTACTGCCTGCCAACGGAATGGACAGGCACACCGCCTGCAGGATGGCCTGGTCGCCGCCCGTCAGCGGAGTGGACAGGGCACATTAAATGCTGAGGCGGCACATCGCCTGCCAGTGGAATGGACAGGGCTCATTAAATGTCGAGGTGGCACATCACCTGCCAGTAGAATGGACAGGTGGCGCGCCTTATCCGCAATAAATGTGGCGGCCACGCGGCCCAGAGGCCTTACGTCAGGCTCCGCCCGCTGGCTTACGTCACGGGCAGTAGGCCACGTGGCAGCATCGGGTCTCCGCCTGAGCGGGGAGCAGAATCGTACACTGTATGGTCTGGACACGTGTCGGCTCTAGACCCCCGCCTGGCCTTGATTAAGGCCTAGGTATTCTTTGTCCCAGAATCACGGGACCTTACTGAGAGTGGCCCGGACCCCACTCAAAGGGGTCCGGACCCCATCCTAGGGGTCCGGCTTGCGCCCGCGGGGGTCCCGGACCTCTCCTAGAGGTCCGATCTGCATATACAGAGGTCCAGCACTCTCCCATGGGGGTCTAGACTCATTGTTGATACCTTGGAGTATATCATCTTCTCTGGCCACGTGGCGGTCCCGGAGCTGTCCACGTGGTGGGATTGGGTGTTGTTTACCACGCGACTAGAGATAGCCGCGCGGGCACCGTGCCTTCATACTGTAGTAAGGGGTACCCCTGTTTCAGGGTACCGATAGTCTCGAACACATACCTTTTTCTCCTTGGCCATAAGACATGTATGGTGTTCATTGGGGAAGAGTGAGGATTTGTTGAAGGCTGAGGCAACAAGTCCTTCGTCGTCAGAGTCGGAAGAGGAGCAGTCGGAGTCCCATTCCTTTCCAAGGTGCGCCTCGCCCTTTGCCTTCATGTAGTTCTTCTTTTTCTCTTTCTTCCCGCTCTTTTCTTGTCCCTGGTCACTATCATTATCGGGACAATTTGCAATAAAGTGACCAGTCTTACCGCATTTAAAGTAGGAGCGCTTTCCCCTTGTTTTGTTCTTGTTGGGGTACTCCTTGCGTCCTTTAAGCGTGGTCTTGGAGCGCTTGATGATAAGCGCCATCTCATCCTCGTTGAGGCCAGCAGCCTCCACTTGTGCCACCTTACTTGGTAGCGCCTCGTCGCCTCCCTGCTACTAGTTGCCTTAAGAGCAAAAGGTTGAGGCTCGTAGACGGGTAGTGGACCGTTTAGAGCATCGTCCACGTATCGAGCCTCCTTCACCATCATGCGCTCGCTCACAAATTTTCCAAGAATCTCCTCGGGCGTCATCTTGGTGTACCTGGGATTCTCACGAATAAGATTGACAAGATAGGGATCAATTACAGTAAATGACCTTAACATGAGTCGGACGACATCATGATCCGTCCATATTGTGCTTCCGTAGCTTCGGATCTTGTTGACCAGGGTCTTGAGCCTGTTGTAAGTCTGAGTTGGCTCATCTCCCCTGATCATCGCAAATCTCCCTAGCTCACCTTCTACCAGCTCCATTTTGGTAATCATGGTGGCATTGTTTCCCTCATGAGATATCTTGAGGGTGTCCCAGATTTGCTTGGCGTTGTCCAAGCCGCTCACCTTATTATATTCATCCCTGCAAAGTGAAGCTAGCAAGACAGTAGTAGCTTCTGCATTTTTATGAATTTGCTCATTTATGAAAACGGGATTGTCAGTACTATCAAAATGCATTCCGTTTTTATGACTCCAGAAAGAGTAGTCTTCTCCATCAAAGTGTGGAGGTTTTGCAAGTGGAATTGATAGCAAATGAGCATTTGAATTAAATGGAATACGGGAGTAATCAAATGAATAATTTTGATTAACCGTTTTCTTCTTTGAAGAGTCGTCCTCGTCGTCGTGTGGTGAAGAAGATGAGGCACCGCTGACGTAGTAGATGATCTTCTTGATGCGCCTCTTCTTCTTCCCTTCTCTCTTCTTTTGACTCGAGCCTGAGTCAGTAGGCTTGTCGTCTCTTGGCTCGTTGAAGACAGACTCCTTTTCCTTATCATTGACCACCATCACCTTTCCCTTAGGATCCATCTCTTCGGGCGGTTAGTCCCTTAGATGAAGAGTACGGCTCCGATACCAATTGAGAGCACCTAGAGGGGGGGTGAATAGGTGATCCTGTAAAATTAAACACTAAATAGCCACAAAACTTAGTTATAGAAGTGTTAGTGCGACTAAGTAGTTTTGAGGTGAGTCCTTGTGGACAAAACAATCACAGAGAAAATAATCACAAGAGACACGTGATTTTATCCCGTGGTTCGGCCAAGTAACACTTGCCTACTTCCATGTTGTGGCGTCCCAATGGACGAGGGTTGCACTCAACCCCTTTCAAGTGATCCGATGATCAACTTGAATACCATAGCTTTCTTCCTTATAGTCTTTCTCCCGTTTGCGAGGAATCTCCATAAGTTGGAGCCTCTCTAGTAGACGCGGCCTAATCTTCCGTGAGATAAGATAACTTGATTGAGTGGAGATCTCAACGTTGATGATCCAAGGCTCCGAGCGAACGGTTCCTCGCAATCACTACACCACGGCTCCATTGGTTATCACCCATGACACACGAATGACCTCACCACAAAGGCTTATCTCTGCAAGCGCAATCAAGAACACAAGCAAGAACAGGAAAGAAACGCAACCAAAATTGTATTGATTACGGGATGGGGTCTCACAAACCGATGACGGCGACACTGTTCGATGACAGAATTGATCTAAGCAAAACCCAAACCTAATGTGGCGGCGGCTGCTGAATAAATAGAGTATTAGGGCGTGCATGACCCCTGGACTCGCCCCTAATAGGCTCCGACGCGATACACGGCCCAACGGCCCAACAGACGGTGTCGCAGGACCAAAACAGAATCTGAACATTGACTTGTTTCGACGATTCCCGTTGACTCCGGATGAATTTTAGGTTGGAACCAGTTGGGTTGGTTAGATAATCTCCTTATCTTCCCAATCATATCAAGTTCGTCGCAATCGGAGTCCGGATGCATCTTGGGCGTCCATTTTAGTGTAGACTAGTCCTAGAACCCGAGATGGAGTCGCAGCCGAGTCAGACTTGATCTCCTTCCTGTTGTGGGTGCCCTTGCTGCTCCTCCTCAACACCTAGGCCTTTCCCAAGTCCTTGGTGGTCCTCTCTAAGGTTCATAATCATCAAAACATCCATGGCCCCAAGCGTAAGCTCTGAAACACAATTGACTAGGGTAGAACGTACCTGGAGATTTAGTTGTCGTGCACGTGATCGTGTTATCGGTCCATTCATTGTATGTATAGAAGTGATTTCCTCATCATCCTCATCCTCTTGAATTGGAGTCGTCCTCGACTCGATCTCATCTTTGTCACCCATATATGGCTTCAAATCTGAAATGTTAAAGGTGGGACTAACCCCAAAATCTGGCGGCAACTCAAGTGTATATGCATTATCATTAATTTTTGCAAGAACTTTATAAGGACCTGCAGCTCATGGCATAAGTTTAGACTTTCTCAAATCAGGAAACATATCCTTTCTCAAATGAACCCACACCAAGTCACCAGGTTCCAATTTCATTTCCTTCCTGCCTTTGTTAGCAGCAATACGATACTTTTCGTTCATCTTTTCAATTTGCAACTTAGTTGTTTCATGTAACTTAAGAATGAATTCAGAACGTTGTGTAGCATCCAAGTTCACTATTTCAGAAGGTGGTAAAGGTAGCAAATCAATTGGAGCACGAGGATTAAAACCATATACTACCATAAATGGAATAAGCTTGGTTGTGGAATGAATCGATCTGTTATAAGCAAACTCAATATGTGGCAAACATTCCTCATTTCCTCCCACAACCTCAAATTATCCTTCAAAATAGCCCGCGACATGGTAGATAAAGTGAGATTAACAACCTCTGTTTGCCCGTCAATTTGGGGATGACAAGTAGTAGAAAACAACAACTTTGTTCCCAATTTAAATCACAAGGTTCTCCAAAAATGACTTAAAAACATAGCATAGCTATCATAAACAATAGTATTTGGCACACCATGCAAACGCACAATCTCAGTGAAGAACAAATCAGCAACATGTGAAGCATTATCAGTTTTGTGACAGGGTATAAAATATGCCATCTTTGAAAAACGATCAACAATGACAAAAACACTATCACTCCCCCTCTTTGTTCTAGGCAATCCCAAAACAAAATCCATAGAAATATCCTCCCAAGGTGCACGAGGAACAGGAAGAGGCAAATAAAGACCATGGGGGTTAAGTCGGGACTTAGCTTTGTTGCACGTGGTGCAACGAGAGACGTAGCGCTCAACATCACGCCGCATCCGAGGCCAATAGAGATGAGTAAACAACACATCCTCGGTCTTCTTAACACCAAAATGTCCCATCAAGCCACCTCCATGTGCTTCCTGCAAAAGTAGAAGACGAACGGAGCTAGCTGGAACACACAACTTGTTAGCACGGTAGAGAAGGCCTTCACGCAGCATAATTTTTTGCCACGTTCTTCCCTCTCTGCAATTTTCAAAAGCATCTTTGAAGTCCAAATCAGCAGCATATAATTCCTTTATAGTCTCCAAACCAAATATTTTATGATTATGTTAGGACAGCATAGTATAACGTCTAGATAAAGCATCAGCAATCACATTATCCTTTCCTTTTTTATGCTTAATAATGTAAGGAAATGATTCTATGAATTCAATCCATTTATCATGTCGTTTGTTTAGATTAGATTGTCCCTTAAGATACTTCAAAGATTCATGATCCGAATGTATGACAAATTCTTTAGACCATAGATAATGTTGCCAAGTTTGTAAAACTCGTACTAAAGCATATAATTCTTTGTCACATGTAGAATAATTCAGAGTTGGACCATGCATTTTTTCACTAAAGAAAGCAACATGTTTGCCTCCTTGAATGAGCACTCCTCCAATCCCAATGCCGCTCGCATCACACTCGAGCTCGAATGTCTTGTCAAAATCAGGAAGTTGTAGCAGTGGTGCTTGTGTGAGCTTCGACTTGAGGGCATCAAAAGCTTGTTGTTGTGATAGTCCCCAACGAAACGGCACTCCATTCTTTGTCAACTCGTGGAGAGGTGCTGCAATGGTGCTGAAATCCCGCACAAATCGCCTGTAGAATCCTGCAAGACCAAGAAAACTTTGAACCTGTGTGACCGTGGTTGGAAGTGGCCAGCTCGTGATGGCAACAATTTTTGCCTCATCCATCTCAATGCCCTTCGATGTCACAACATATCCAAGAAAAGACACACGATTGATGCTGAAGGTGCACTTCTCAAGGTTACCAAATAAACGTGCATCACGCAAAACATAAAAAATAGCACGTAAATGTTCAATATGATCATCATGAGACTTACTATAGATAAGAATATCATCAAAATATACCACCACAAATTTACCAATGAAAGCACATAAAACCTCGATCATCAATCTCATGAAAGTGCTAGGCGCATTAGTTAACCCAAAAGGCATGATTAACCACTTATAAAGACCGAACTTAGTTTTAAATGCAGTTTTCCATTCATCACCTAAAGACATACGAATCTGGTGGTATCCACTATGCAAGTCAATTTTAGAGAAAACAATAGAACCACTTAATTCATCAAGCATGTCATCCAATCTAGGAATAGGATATCTGTACCGAATTGTGATGTTATTAATGGCTCTACAATCAACACACATGCGCCAAGTGCCATCTTTCTTAGGAACCAAAAGAACAGGAACAGAACAAGGACTAAGACTCTCACGAATGTACCCATGGTCCAGAAGGTCCTGGACCTGGCGCTGAATCTCCTTAGTCTCCTCGGGGTTGGTCCTGTAGGCAGCACGGTTGGGCAAGCTCGCCCCTGGAATTAAATCAATCTTGTGCTCAATGCCTCGCACAGGTGGCAATCCAGGGGCTATCTCAGAGGGAAACACATCCATATACTCTTGCAAAAGTTTAGCAATAGTAGGTGGCAAAGCAATAGACATATCATCAATGGAATAGAAAGCATTTTTGCACACTAAGGCATAGCAAAGTCCAGAAGAGGCATGTAACTCATCAAGATCAGATTTAGTGGCTAGCAAAGTAGGAGTTTTTAACTTAATAGGTTGCTGATTTTCAGAGTTCAAAACACCTTTTTGCTTAGCATTAGTCTTTTTCTCATGTTCAAAGTGGACAATCTCAGTGGGAGTCATAGGAAGCAACACAATTTTCTTTCCCTTATGCATGAAAGTATATTTATTAGATCTACCATGGTGAATAGCATCAGTATCAAATGCCCAAGGACGTCCCAGTAAAAGAGAGCAAGCATCCATAATCACCACATCGAAATCAGCAAAGTCATGGTAAGAGCCAATAGAAAAATGCACCCTTGCTGTTTTTGTTACCTTGAACTTACCGCTGTTGTTAAACCATTGAATGTGATAAGGGTGGGGATGCTCTCGTGTGGTCAAGCCAAGCTTCTTGACCACCTCAATGTTCACCAAGTTGTTGCAGCTACCACCGTCAACGATGGTATGTACACAACAGTCCTTGACGATGAGGAACATGTTGAAGAGGTTGTGGCGTTGTTTGTTGTCGTCGTCACTAGTCGTGGTACTCAAAGCTCCTTGCACAATCAATACCTTATAGGTCTCGGTCGCTGTTGTACCAAGAACCTCTTCATCACCATCATAAGTCTCTGCAATGTTAGCTCCAATAGTATCTTCATCTTCAACATTAGAAGCACTAACATACCCACCATCACCAGTAGCAATGTATGTCCGTTTGCTGGGGCAATCTCGCTGAATATGGCCAAGTCCCTGGCAGCGGTGGCACTTGATGTCGGAGGAGCGGTCTGTGGAAGAGGTGGTCGTAGCAGGTTTTGCTGCAACACCCGAAGGCACAGCGGAAGATGTGGACGTCCGTACGCCCGAGGATGATGACGCCTTGGATGGCACCGGTGGCTGGCATGGAGCGAAAGTGCTGCTCCTCCGCGGTTGACGACCATGTAGTTCTTTTTCTGCCAACATAGAAAGATGGAATAAGCGTTATAGAATGATATTCTTTATAATCAACAATATCCTGAATCTCCCGCCTCAATCCCCCATAAAACCTAACCATTTGATCCTCTGGATCCTCAACTACCCCACATCGTAGCATACCTTTCTGAAGCTCTTGGTAGTATTCCTGTACCGACATGTCTCCCTGATCTAAGTGTTGCAATTTTTTCGAAGATCGCGTCTATAAGAAGGGGGAACAAAGCGAGCTCGCATCTCCTCTTTTAACGAATTCCATGTTTGTGGTGCAGCACGTGTGTTAACAAGTTCATTCCACCAAATGATAGCAAAATCTCTCAATTCACGAGTGGCTTGTCTAACCCTATGTTGCTCAGGAACAAGATGGGAATTAAATTTTTGTTCTACCGTCATCTCCCAGTCTAAGTAAGCTTCAGCATCATAAGAACCCATGAACGGTGGAATAGAGAACTTATTCTTAGCAAATGGATCATGGTCTGGTTCAGGATTATGATGACGACATCAACCATTACCTCCCATACCTTGTCGATTACCTGCGAGGCGTTGTCGCAGCGGTGCATAAACATCGTCGTCATCGTCGTCGTCATCCACAGGAGAGTGAGCTGGGGCTGGAGTTGGTGGTGGGGGATGAGCCTCCAGTATGTCCATGTGTGTAACAAGTTCAGCAACTCGTCGATCAAGCTGCTCATAGGATGTCACCGCAGAGTCCTGGTATTTTTTAAAAGCTTCAGTCATCGCGCGCATCATCTCCTTCAATTCCATCTGAGAGACACACTCATCGTCATTAAGCTTAGGCCCCTTGTCCATTTGATTCTTTGGTCCTGTCATTGTTAACACAAAATAGAGACAAAAAGGCAACAAACAATGTGAACCCTACAACTATCTCTCAGGGTGGTGTTGGAGGTGGTGGAATACAAATTATAAAGCGTCTTACCCCGCTCTTACAAGGTTCTTACCAGCACTGCAGGTGGCAAACGGTGACCGGTATGACTGTCCAACGAGCGTGGGTGTGATTGCAAAGGAGTACCTGTTCTGCTCGAGAGAAAGCTGGAGCTATGGGAAGGCTGACTAAATATATATATGTGGCACACAAGTCAGTAACATATAGCAATGCTGAATAAGTGCACCAAGTACTCATCCTAGTTGCTGGCCTAGAAAATGTAATAGAACAGTTGGACCAAGGCACAAGAAAGGAGGTACAAGTATCTAGTAGAAATGGCAGTTCTGTAAATAGAGCAGATTTTTCAGCACTAGTAGAAATCAAAGGCACGTTTGCAAAGGAGTACCAGCAAAAGAGCTCGAAATATTCTGAATTTTTTACCACTGATCCAAAAACACAAATGATGGAAGCACACAAAATTTCACTTGAAACAAGGTTATATTGTGACCTAGAGAAAATCACAAAGGATCTCTGAAATTCCTGAAACACTTAAACAATTTTTTTAATTATCTTCCTGAGTTTGGGTCACCTCAGAATGGAGTCAGGAATCTGCTGTAAAAAATTGAGCTCAAACGGAGCACCAAGCGAAAAGTTATGCCCATTTTAAACAATTTTTTTAATTATCTTCCCGAGTTTGGGTCACCTCAGAATGGAGTCAGGAATCTGCTGTAAAAAATTGAGCTCAAACGGAGCATCGAGCGAAAAGTTATGCCCGTTTTATGGAAGGTACCTCAAGTTATGGTTTTCAAAGGCACAAATCGGCAGGAACCATAGCGGCGGCTATGGAGCACAGGGTCGGTTTTAGAGATAGGATTTGTTTTGTGGATATGGTTGGTTTAGATACAGGATCTGTTTTGTGGATAGGGTCAATTTTAGAGATAGGATTTGTTTTGTGGATAAGGTCGGTTGTAGAGATAGGATCTGTTTTGTGGATAGGGTCGGTTTTAGAGATAGGATCTATTTTGTAGATAGGGTCGGTTTTGTAGGATGGAAGCAGATGGACAGAATCAAATTGAACCAAAGCAAATCTAAACCAGCAACCAAACTCATCCTAGAATACGAACTCAGAACTGTGGACTCTAAAACTGAATTGTGCAAAGGCTAAGGCGATGGTTTTAGGTCGGAATAAACTGATCATAATTATAATTTTTTTTGCATTTTGTGGACTATGGGATGAAACAAAACTAATCTAAAGGTAGGATTATACCTCACGGGCAACCTGGAAATCAGATACCAATTGATAGTAGACGCGGCCCGATCTTCCGTGAGATACGATAACTTGATTGAGTGGAGATCTCGACGTTGATGATCCAAGGCTCCGAGCGAACGGTTCCTCGCAATCACTACACCACGGCTCCATTGGTTATCACTCGTGACACACGAATGACCTCACCCCGAAGGCTTATCCCTGCAAGCGCAATCAAGAACACAAGCAAGAACAGGAAAGAAACGCAACCAAAATTGTATTGATTACGGGATGGGGTCTCACAAACCAATGACGGCGACACTGTTCGATGACAGAATTGATCTAAGCAAAACCCAAACCAAATGTGACGGTGGCTGCTGAATAAATAGAGTATTAGGGCGTGCGTGACCCCTGGACTCGCCCCTAATGGGCTCCGACGCGATACACGGCCCAACAGACGGTGTCGCACCACCAAAACAGAATCTGAACGATGACTTGTTTCAACGATTTCCGTTGACTCCTGACGAATTTTAGGGTGGAACTAGTTGGGTTGGTTAGATAATCTCCTTATCTTTGCAACCATATCAAGTTTGTCGCAATCGGAGTCCGGATGCATCTTGGGCGTCCATTTTAGTGTAGACTGGTCCCAGAACCCGAGATGGAGTCGCAGCCGAGTCGGACTTGATCTCCTTCCTGTTGTGGGCGCCCTTGCTGCTCCTCCTCAACACCTAGGCCTTTCCCAAGTCCTTGATAGTCCTCTCCAAGGTTCCTAATCATCAAAACATCCATGGCCCCAAGCGTAAGCTCTGAAACACAATTGACCAGGGTAGAACGTACCTGGAGATTTAGCGGTCGTGCACGTGATCGTGTTATCGGTCCATTCATTGTATGTATAGAAGTGATGTCCTCATCACTCTTGCCCTTACAATAAAGATCACAAAGAAGGCACAAGAGTAAGGCTAGGAGAGCAACACACACAACACACAAATCCACAGCACACACACGCACACAAGCCAAGATTTAAGCTCGAAATGTAGCACAGAGAGTTCACAACTAGGACGGAGCTCAAATCACTAACACAATCGATCAAATGCGCGGAGGCGGAGTGTGAGAGTCTTAGAATGCTTAGTGAATGCTTGGTTAACTCCTCCATACGCCTAGGGGGCTCGTTTATAGCCCCAAGGCAGCCAGGAGCCGTTGGAGGCCAACAAGGAAGGCTATCCTTGCCTTCTGTCGAGTGGCGCACCGGACAGTCCGGTGCGCCACCGGACACTGTCCGGTGCACACCGGACAGTCCGGTGCCCCCCACCGACCGTTGGAGCTGCCACGCGTCGCCCGCAGATTTCGCGGCCGACCGTTGGAGCTGGCGACCATTGGCTCACCGGACAGTCCGGTGCACCACCGGATAGTCCGGTGAATTTTAGCCACGTCGCCTTTCTTCATTCCCGAGAGCGACGGGTTCGTCGCGGATGACTCACCGGACAGTCCGGTGCACCACCAGACGGTCCGGTGATTTTTAGCCGTACGCCGCAGTCGAATCCCGAGAGCGGCGAGTTCACGCGGACCATCCTGGCGCACCGGACACTGTCTCGTGCACCACCGGACACTGTCCGGTGTACCACCTGACAGTCCGGTGTGCCAGGCCAAACTGGAATTTGGCTGCACACAGCCAAGTCTTTTGTAATTCGATTCTCTTCTTCTCAGCACTATTTCTAGCACTTAGATAACCTCATTAGCATTCAAAAACAAATGTACTAAGTCTAGAAACATACCTCATGCCTTGATTTGCACTTTTCAACCTTTGGCACATTAGGACTTAAAGAATATGTGTTGGGCATCTAATCACCAAAATACTTATACAAACTGCCTAAGGGCATATTTCCCTTTTAGAACTGCAACATGTTCCTCGGGCAAACAACTCAGCGGCAGATGAACTCTCCACGAGGGCATCAACTTGGGCACCCATGCCCGAGGGCGTCTTCGAAAGACGGCTGCTGAGACCTACTGCCCAGCCTGCCGAACTGGGTGAAGGGGGCGAGACTAGCACCTCGAAGCTAGCGGTCCCGGTGGCGTTCCATCTACAGAACCCACCAAGGATTGTGTGTGCTACAGAGGGTCCTGCCAACCTCTTAGCGCCACAACCAGTATCTCAGAGTGGTCCCGATGCATGGATTTCTGAGATCCGGGACTACCTGAAAGAAAATATCCTTCCTAAAGATCATGTGTCCACAGAGCGCACAGTGCGGTTGGCTAAACGATACACGATGGTAGAAGGGGATCTATACCGCCGTGGCGCCAACGACATTCTCATGCGATGCATCACCCAAGAGGAGGGTCGTGAGCTACTCGCGGAGATCCATGGAGGAGAGTGCGGAAGTCATTCATCATCCCGCACACTGGTTGGTAAGGCCTTCCGGCACGGCTTCTACTGGCCAACTGCTCTCCAGGATGCAGCCGAGTTGGTAAAGTCCTGCGAAGCATGTCAGTTCCATGCAAAGCAGATACACACACCGACTCAGGCTCTACAAATGATTCCACCCTCCTGGCCATTCGCCGTATGGGGGTGGATATCCTGGGACCATTTCCCAGGGCTGTCGGTGGGTGTCGTTTTCTCTTCGTCGCCATCGACAAATTTACAAAGTGGCCGGAGGCCACCCCTGTGGTCAGTATCACCTAGGGTGTTGTTGTTGCCTTCCTCAAGTCGATTGTCTGCAGATTTGGGGCCCCAAGCCATAGCATTACGGACAACGGGACCTAGTTCAAAATTCGGCTCTTCCAAGAGTATTGCGAGGGCATCGGCACCCAGCTCTGCTTTGCGTCTGTGGCTCATCCCAGGAGCAACGACCAGGCTGAGAGGGCAAACGCAGAAATCCTCAGGGGACTCAAGACACGCACCTATGACTACTTAAAAAAGCATGGTGCAAATTGGGTCAACGAGCTTCCGTCCGTACTATGGGGGAACCAGACCACACCCAGCCGAGCTATCGGGGAGACCCCGTTCTTCCTGGTCTACGGGGCCAAAGCCTGCCTTCCCCCAGAAATCATTATGGGCTCCCCACGAGTCCAGTCTTTCGATGAGTCTATGCAGGAACAGCTACGGCGTGAGGACGTGGACTTCATCGACGAACGCAGATGGCAAGCGACGATCCGAAATGCATGGTACAACCAAGCGCTCAGGCGCTATCACCAGCGGTTTGTGCATAGTAGGGAGCTCAAGGTCGGGGACCTGGTCCTAAGGCGAGTACTGAACCGAGAAGGGCTCCATAAACTCTCCCCCGGTTGGGAAGGACCCTTCAAGGTGATGGAAATATGCCGACTCGGGTGTGTCCGCCTTGCCACAACAGAAGGAGTACCTCTTCCCAATCCCTGGAATATAGAGCACCTCCGTAAGTTCTACCCATAAAAGCAAAACTGGGAGGGTTGAGTTTTCTTCCTTTGTAACTAGGTTGCACATATGTGTACGTCAATCCTGTGAGGTCCGCTCTCGTAAGCCCGGTCTGTTGGTCTACAACCATGTATATCAAGTTATAAGGAAAAGATTTACCCCCCAAATGTGCTTTTGTGATGGTTATATTCTACTTCAGTTCACCAGCATTATTTTTTATCTAACCCACCCATACAGTTTCCCACCCTCGCTGGTATGATGACATCCGAATTGAGTAGCCAGGCTTGCAGTTCAGGACCCCTCTACTGCTGCAGGGGGTTCGGCAACCTGGGGGCCAGTTCTAGAGAATGGGCACTCGTCTCCTGGAGTGGTCCGGAGCTGTGTATCTGCTTAGCATGGTTCCGTACCCTAAGCATGCACGCTTCATCACTCTGCAACGGGTTCCCTAGTATTTGGAGCTGTGATCCTCTAGGTCCGGGCACATGGCTTGGTTTCCCAGGCTAAATCCTGCAAGTCCTGTTGCATAAATTAAAGGATGCAAGATACCAGATGGTGGGTCCTATGGGTGCCCTAAAACTTCAAACCCGAAGCTGTGTGCAGGTCTAGTCCAGAGGTAGGTAGTCTCAAATTGTAGAGACTACCCCCTAGGGACCCGACAACCAATTTTCTCTTTGGTATACTGGTATCCAGCCTCGACACGTCGAGCCTATCTCCCAGGGGGCCAAGTACCAGAGAGAAGTTGATAGTGCTACACATCATAAGGGCAAATAACATACAGATAAGTTCTAGTTTCAACTCCATTAATGATTCTTAAAGTATGTTACACAAGACCAAAAGTTGTTACAGCCGCTTCCCAGTGGAACCCTAGCTTTGTCTCTACAGGTCGTCAGCAGAATCGTGCTGGAAACGCTCAGCCACCAGCTCCACGGCGTCTTGTACGCTCTCCCGGGCGGCATCTTCTGTGGAGGCTACCGGACCAGCGATCACCGGCGCCAAGGATATGACCGGGTCGTGACTTCGGAAGCACGTCAAGACGTATTCAACCACCGCCCGACAGAGCTTGCCGCTCTCTGCCTCCAGGCGAGCCCCAAGGATTTGGTCCAGGCGCCGGAGGCGGTCGGTGGTAGAGTCCAGCACCGGGAGCGCATCGGAAATCGACGTTGGCAGCTCCGACACTGGGATGGGGCTCATCCCTAGCGGCACCATTGTCGTGCTTGCCTCGCCGGCCCACGTAGCAATATGCTGGACCCCGGCGCGGTGCTCCGCTTGGAGATCTTCAAGTGCCTTCCTGGTGGCCTCCATCGCCTGGGGACCTGGCGCCGCCTGCGCTGCATGGAACTGGCGGATCTGCTCCTCCAGCTTCCTCTTTTTCTCCTTTGCCTCAAGCTCATGCTTGGCCAGCAACTCGCCCCGCCGGGTGAGCATTTCTTCCCTGAAGACGAGATCTGTCTCTCGCCTGACGAGGTCCGTCTCCCGCCTGTCCAAGGACTGCTCCTTTGCCTTGAGGTTCTCCTTAGCGAGGGCGGCGTCACTGGACTTGCCCTCGAGCTCTTGCTACCACTTTTGCAGCCTCTCCACAGCCTTGACCTGCTGGGCCCGCTGAGCTTCCAGAGTCTGGTCCAGGGCGCTCAGCTTGGCCTGGTACTCTGTTGTGAGGGCCTCCCGCTGAGACACGACCTCCTCCCTCCTGGCCACCTTCTTTTCCCTCTGGGACGCCTCCAGCTCCCTAGCGCACACCTTCTGGAGGTCCCTCTTGTACTCCTTGCGGTCCCGCTCGAGTTGGGACCGCTCAGAGATGAACTGGCAGGACGCCGTCTTAGTGCGCTCCTCCAGTTGGGTGCGCCAGTCGCTGAGGCGCTGGTGCTCAGCCTCAAGCGCCTCCCACTCCCACAAAATTGCTGACCTAAAGTCACTAAGGACCTGGTGGGCATGGGACAACATACGGGGAGGGGGACTGGCGCAGATTCTTGCTCAGCACCAGACTGGAGTCGTCGCCCGAACACCACCTCCATCTTCTCCAGAGCAGGCGGGGGTTGGAGCTGGACGTGCCTCCTGGGTCACCCCTAGTGTCTGGAGGGGGCGCGGATCCCCCAGCTGGGACCTCCTCCGCCGCTGCGACGCCACCCGACGCTGGTGTCGCTGCCGCCGGATCCCCGGTTGGGGCATGGGAAGCCGCTGGAGCTGTCTTGGCAGCAGCCGGGGGCGGACCACCGGCATCACCCTCAGCAGATTCTTGCTGCTGAGAGCCAGACCCGTCGGTGGGCCTGGTATCTAGCGGAAGAGGTGTGACTTTGGGAGTAGAGGGATAAGAAGCCTTGGAAAACAGATGATGGGTTAAGACATGTCGGCATGATGATTAGGCTCAAAGAAAAAGGGACTACACTTACTTGGGGCCCTGGACCTTCCAGTGACCCTGGAAGCGAGGCGATCGCCGATCCTGCTGCTGCTGCTGTTGTGGCTACTGCTGCTGTTGCTGTTGTTGGTTCCCCTGGGGGTGATCACCCCCAGATGATGATGGTGGTGGCTGTTGTTGCTACTGACGCGCCTCTACGCGCCGTGGGCCCGGGAGCTGGCCTCCTTGACCCCGCCTGCAGTCCTCTAGCGCTTCTGGGGGGCTCCATAACGAGCTACCCGTCAGCGTGATGCAGCCTGTGTCGCCTCTCCTCCTCCAACCCCCCGGAGCCACCTGGGGCAGAGGCGCTGCTTGCAACCCCTTTACCCTTGTCCAAGGGGCTGGGGGCCACGGCGGGGTTGGCGCTAGGAGCCATACCGGTGGGCTGGGGACCTCTAGCTGGTGCATCTGAGATCCGGATCCCACGGTGGGGGTCCCGGCCGCCGGTCTGGCGAACCGCCATGCTGCTCTCGTCGAGGGTCGGCAGCATGGCCAAGATCGTCGTCCTCAGCCCTGGGTCGTCATAGAGCGCAAGGATGTTTTGGGGGAGGATCAGGGACTCAGGGACAAAAGTTTCCCCAGTAATCCCTCCCACCAGGACTGCCAGCTCGTCCCAGGATAGATCGGTGCCCGGCCCGCGCTAGATCCTGCCGATGTCGTTCGGGCCGGTGAACCAGCATCACAGGTGTGGTCTCCTCTGCAGCGGCGCGATCCGGCGCTTCAGGAGATCGCTGACCACGTGCATCGATGTCAGGCCGCCCGTAGCCAAGCCCTTGATCCTTTCCAATACGGGTAGGAACTCGGGCGAGAGGGACGGCTTGGACCTCCACTGCTTGTGGTCGAGCGCTGGTCCATCGCTCGGCAGGACGAGGCGGTTGTTGGCCTCGGCGCTGGCAATCACCTAGTCGTTGCGCCAGTTTTCCCACCTCGCGCCGCCAAAGGTGGGGATGTAGACGACGGCTGGATCTGGCCTCGTCTGGAAGTAGTAGCCACCGATGTGGTCCCTAGCCTTCCTGAACTTGACCAGCACGAAGAAGTAGCGGAAGAGGGAAGTACAGGGGGGCACACCTACGAACATCTCGCAGAGGTGGACGAAGATGACTGCCTGGAGGACGGAGTGGGGCGTGAGGTGTTGAAGCTGAAGCCCGAACTCCTCCAGCAGCAGCAAAAAGAAGGGCGAAATTGGCAGCGCCAACCCGCAGGAGATGTAGGAGGTGAACAACACGAACTCCCCGGCGGCGAGATCGCCGAGGGGGCAGCGTTGGCACGGATTCTTCTGGCAAGCCCCGGCGCGCTCCACCTAAGCAGGTCGTGCACCAGGTTAAGTGCTTCCTCAGACTGAAAGCGATCAGGGTGACCAAGCGAAGCCATGGCGTGTGCGGCGGCGCGGGCGTGGAGCAGAGGAGCACGAAGGCAAAGGGGCGCAAGCGATTGGGAGAGAATGCGAAAGGGTAACTGCTACACGCGGGGTGAATCCTTTTTCAAGGAAACCTGAGTCCTTGTTCAGGGAAACCCTTCTGCGCGCCCCTGAATCGCCGCAGGAAATCCCGCTCGACGGGCACCTAAGACCCAAGCAGCCCAGTCTCTGACACGGGGGGTCCGGGTCCACAAGTCATACAGGTTGTGCGTTGGATTTCAGGTGCGGAAAGAGCGAACCGCCGCACGCGATAGCGCGTCGCCTTGCCTTGGGGCCGCTGCAGAAGACAAAGGGTTACCTTTAAAACCAATGCAGCGGCAACGAGGCGCCCCGCGCGTGGCCCGACGAAACCACCAGGCGTGGGGGCCGTGGGTCAGTCAGTCGTGGGACAGATATGGCAGTTGACGTGACTGAAGGCGGATTGACAGCGAGCGCGTTAGCACACGCGCTAAAATGGCACGCCAATCACCGATCAGGTCATGTTGAGGCAAAGTACAAGCTTTGTCCCCACCTGCAGGTTCGCATCCTCCCTTGAGGTGGGCCCGGGGGCCACAGTCGGTACCCTGAAACTAGGGTACCCCTTACTACTATATAAAGACACAGTACCCACACAGCTATCTCTAGTCGAGTGGTAAAAGAGCTATATGTGGGACCATGCCATGACTCGCTCCAGCCTCGGGCGACTACTCTGGGCCAGCAACAGCGCCTGGCCCCACCACATGGGCGGGTCCGGGGCCGCCACGTGTCCAGAGAAAGTGATGTACTCCAAGGCATCAACGGTGAGTCCGGACCCCCATGGGAGAATGTCGGACCCATGCTGGACCCTTGTATATACGGTCCAGGCCTACAAGTTTGGCCCAGGACCTCCACGTGTGCGAACCGGGCCCCTAGAATGGGATCCGGACCCTCCGTATGGGGTCTGGGCCGCCCACAGTGGGGTCCCAAGGTTCCAGGACAGAACATACCCGGGCCTTAATTAGGACCCAGGCGGGGTCCGGAGCCGACACGTGTCCAGACCTGGTCTAGTGGGATCCGTACCTATCCGCATACACTCCTGATCCCCCGCTCAGGCGGAGACCCAATGCTACCATGTGGCATACTGCGCGCGGCATAAGCCAACGGGTGGAACCTGGCATGACGCCTCTGGGCTACACGCGCCTCCGCATTCATTACGGTTAAGACGTGCGCCTGTCCATTCCACTGACAGGCGGCGTGCTCAGTCCACGATACGTGGGCCGTGCAGTTACTCACACGTTACCATACCGAGGGCAATGACTCACCATTACTCCCGCGTTACCGGGAAAAGGATTACTACCTATCAATGTTGCATGGACTGCAACCATCATGACTCCCGCTGATTACTCATGTGTTACTCTGTCAGCATTGGTTATTCACATAATGTATCTCTTCCATTATGCTCCTGGGCCCGCATGTCGGGGCTCAGCATCCTTGTATGTGCCTCTCTTAAACTATAAAAGGAAAGGCACACGCTCACACACACTCAATACAACTTACACACAGTGGAGGTAGGGTATTACGCTCCCAGCGACCTGAACCACTATAATCCCTCGTGTTCTCTTGTGTACATTCACCATCCACCAGACAAGCAAAACGCTTAGGCCCCATCCTCATCTTAGGATTAGGCCGGGTGCGTTTCGCCACCCGGTCGGAGGATTTTCCCTCCGATAGTTTGTTTACAAACGCATGACCTAGTTGTTGCCAACATATCATGATTGTAGCTACAGTTAAATTTGTGTTGTATAGCCGTTTTGCATGTAAAACGTTATGTGGTGGTGGTTATTTATTAGGTGGGAAGCGTCAAGCCCATCATACGACAAAACTTATAATCTACCACTAACTTACCTTATAATCAAGCCCTTCAAAGTCGTGTTGTTGTTGGTCATCTCGGTTTTTTACGATGAACCGGAGATCCAATCGATGAACCGGGAACGCGGTGACGAAGCTCTCACCGAGCTGGTCGCGGCGATGTTCTTGGTTTCCCCAGATGATGAACGAGCAGAGAGAAATTACTCGCCGGAGTTGTCGCTAAAGTTTAGGTGAGAGTTAAACTTCGACGAGCTGGTCATGGAGGCTTATGGCTACGAGCTTAGCTGGCAGCGGGCTGTTGTGGCTTGTGCTTGCCGATGGTAAGACTATCGGCCTCCTAGAAACGCGGCCGCTACCCGTATTTATACACAGGGATAGGAGGTGGTTCGGCTGGCAAACGGTTACGACCTCTCGAAGTTATTGGATCTTCGGTTGCCACGTTTGTTTCCACCACAGGAACGAAGACGTTGGATTGGTTAGGCCCACCAGTAGCACAGAAACCAGTATAGATGTCCAAACGGGCGGCACGGCCCGGCCCAGCCCGAGCCCGTTTGAGCCCGGCCCGTTTGAGCCCGGCCCGTTTGAGCCCGACCTGTTAACCGGGCCGGGCCGTGCCGCCCGACGGGCTGACCCTTCTGCCCGAGCACGGCACTACACAAGCCCATCCGTGCCGGGCCGGCCCGGAAAGCCCGGCCCACAAAGGAGCCCGGCCCAGCCCGAGCACGCCAAGAAACACAGTAACAAATTCACACATTTCACATTCAAACAAGCACATAAATTCACAGTTTACAGTGGCGCGTTCTAATAAGGCATGCCCATTGATATATGTCTGCCTGCTGTCTTGTTGATGGTACTTGTTTGAAGCTCTCATTTATTCACCTGCGTATTTTTACAGTCCGGTGGAGGTACACTTCCAATTACAGCAAGGACACTGGAAACCATAATTCGTCTATCGACAGCTCATGCCAAGATGAAACTGAGGCATGAGGTATTATGTTTATTCCACTAGCAACCTACCCACATCAATAATTTTCTGGATGAGCCACAATATGTTTGCTCATGATTTTTCTTAAAGTTGACCAAGAAATGAAGCAATTTCTCTGTTTTACAAGCACTTTATTTTTTGGAAGGATAACTGAGCCGTTTGTCCTCGAGAAGATCTCATTATGGCGTCAATGTCTTGTTGCAGGTTCTGAAATCCGATGTTGAGGCTGCATTGCAAGTTCTAAATTTTGCAATATACCACAAGGAATTGACTGAGATGGAAGAGAGAGAACAGAGAGAAATGGAGATGAAACAGCAAGCTGCCCTCCCACCTGCCATGGAGAAGTTTGACGTCACACCATCGCCGGCACCGGCGGCAGGGCAGCCACGAGCGCTGCCGCTCACGTTCTACGACCTCGTTTTCTTGGCCATCCCGCCCGTACAACGCCTGTTCTTCTACGACAGGGCCGACCTGCTCGACGTCTCCGACTTCACGCTGGGCGAGCTGCCACGATTCAGGGACTCCCTCGCCGCCGCGCTACACCACTTCTACCCGTTGGCGGGGAAGCTAACGTGCGAGCTGGTCGACGAGGAGGCCGCCGCGCCGCCGAAGGGACCGAGGGACCAGGGAGCGCCGGGAGGAGGAGGAGGGATCGAGGGAGCATGGAGCGCCGGGTGGATGGAGCAGCCGAGCAGGGAGCCAGCCAGCCAGGGACCACCGGGATGAGGCAGCAGCCGAGCAGGGAGCACCGGGAGAAGGGAGCAGCCGAGTGCCGCGCCCGACACCGAGTCGCCGACGCCGCGAGACAGAGAGCCGCGGCCGCCGCACGGAGACGCAGGTGGGAGGGAGGAGAGTGCGTTAGGGTTAGGGTTGCCGGTCGCGCTCGCACAAGCCGTGTGACTTATACGGGATTTGCGGCCTACGGTAGCAGCGCGCCTGCGCTTAGTTGGGCTGGGCCGTCCGCGTGCATAGCGTTAGCGTAAGCAGCCCAGGTCCCAGGTGCATTTGTTGAACGGGCCGGTTTAAAAGCCCGGCTGATAACGGGCCGTGCTCGGGCTAGCCCAACGGGCTCAAATTCCTGTCGAGCCCGGCACGCTATCCGGGCCGGGCTAAGCCCGGGCCCGCTTCCTTCCGTGCCGGGCCGGGCTCGTGTCGTGCTAAAAAATCGTGCTTTGTGCCGGGCTAACGGGCCACGTGCTTTTTGGACATCTATAGAAACCAGAACTGGTGATCGCCATGAAGTCACCCCTTACACTAGTATGACGTAGGTTTGGAGCTAGGCAATAAACAAAAGAGGGAAAAAAGAACGTGCATGGGTTAGGGTGAATGGCTGGGAAAGTTGGCTGGCCGACTAAATAGCACACGTAAATCTCTCCTTCATTTTTCCTTTGTATTTTTGTTTTCCTGATACTTTTCTATTGTAGTTTTTTTACTCTAAATTCAATTTTGAATCGAAGTCTGAGTTTCAACAAAAAAACAAACAAATGCACAAGCAAAACACCAGTATGAATGCATGTATAATATATATATATATATTAATTCTTTTGTCGAGGCCACAAAACATATAATTCAATAAAGTATAATTTATATAAAATACCTCACCATATTATTTAGTTAAGAAAATAGTTCAAATAGTTAGCCAAAATTTGTATTAACCTTTTATTTGACTTTTGGGGGAAATATTTTCTATTTATAAGTTTATTAGTAAGATACTCTAAACCGTAAATCTTCAAAGAATTTTTTCAAATACCAAAATACCAAAATAGGATCTTAGGGTATTACACTAAAGCTCAGTGGTGTTGACCATGGACTGCACACATTTGGTTGTGCGTGCAAATTTCTTGACTACAATGATGTTATGAAGGGTAGTTGGTTTACGATATGTTCTTAATGATGCTTGTGGATTACAATTTTGCTAACTTTCGCTGATATGACTAGATTATCGTTGATTGTGTTTATTTAAGCCTAGAGGGCTTGTACTAAGATATATGTATTACTTTGTTTGGATGTCCATGATAGCTAAGAGATCCTAATACTATCGTAGAGGGGCGAAAGAAATCCCTGTTCGCTTCAAACCATCTTCCTATTCTTTCCCACGAACAAGGCATTTTGTATTAATCTTCATCCCCTAGATGATAGGTTTCACCACGATGGGTAATTGTTGTGTGTGAGCCGCTAGAAGTGTTTCTTTGTTTGGTATTTCAAATCCTAAATCTTCTTCCAACATGTTGTTTCTTCATTGCTGCTACCTCCTTGTGCCCCCCACTACACCTGAGAATATTCACACATCATACCTTGCAAAAGGGTTCTTGACGCTAAAGTTTACATGTTTATCATGGTGCAATGCTAGAAAGTTATCCATGTCCTCATGCACATGCAATGACAAGACCAAGGGCTTGTTTGGTTTGCTACCTAATTTGCCACACTTTGCCTAACTTTTTTGTATAATGTTAGTTCTTTAATTCGAATAACTAAACTTGGACAAAGTGAGGCATAGTTAGCCACAAACCAAACAAGCCTCAAGTGTTCATCGTCCTTCCAAAAAAAAGTGACATTCACCAGTTGAGTGCTCATCTACCAGTAGATGGGTCAATCAATTCATCAACATCTATCAACAAACCTGCACCTCGAGGTCTGATTGGTCTCCTACAATGTTGCCTTGGCAACCAAGGATCAAGGCATATTTTTAGGTTTCTTCCATCCCCTGCTCGCCATAGCATCCTCTTCTTCACCTACTCCATCTGATGCAGCACACTTATCAAAGTGTAAGGGTGTGTTTGGTTGGATGTACATGGTGGGATGGTAGGAGACAGCTACAGTTTCTATAATGTTTGGATGAGAGCCATGTAGGGGCGAGATAGACACCGGAGTAGTTTTTTGTGGCGGCATGATCTCGAAAAATCGAGGGGATGGTGTTGCCCCCGCCTCATCCCACTTTGACCTTAAACCAAACACATCCTTGTGCCTACCTTTGGTTTAGCCTCTAGCTGCAGTACGGAATTAGCAAAATATTTGCCCTTCATAGTCCATGCACACAAATATTCTTGTTTTAGGCTCCCTCCCGAACTAATTGTTGAGTCCCTAGGCTCATGGTTGAATCCACAAGCCCTTCTGTTCAAGCTCTTTTTTTTTTGAAATCTAACTTGATACCTATAGTATATATTATTGAGTTGGTATCCATGATATATATTATTGACACTTTTATATATAATAATATCATTAGATAGAAGGTATATTTACAATGTTCTGGCTAGCTTTTCAGAACTCGAATTCTCGTGTATATACTGAGTTAAGTATTTCATCCGGTAAAAAATACATTTGTATCTCCTAATATGTCATTATAAAAATATATCCTACTATTAGTCTAACTATGCTTATTGTGCATTATAGATATTAGGATTTATATATGTTTAGTTATTGTTTTTTTAAGACTACTCAAAAAGAGATGTAGTACAATTGTTTTGGAAGTAATACATTCTGCAAATAAATACTTTTAGAGTTATCGTTTCAAACTATTCTACGTTTAATTTATTCAGGAGGTTTGCAAAGCGAAACATTAGCCAAGAGGCGAAATCGAGCACAGGTTCACGTGCAGTCGGCAATATGAGCCCAGGACACACATTCACGCTAAAGCAACTGTGTTGAGAGCGCTGTTACATGTCTATTAATTAACATCAGTGTTCCAATCCTCTAATACAATTCCTCAGTACGGCGCAACTCGGCGTCAAATAACCCGCCGTGGCTCGCCGTCAAATTTACATTGGATCAAGCGCTCAAGATGTGACCGGACACTGCAATGATCATGCTTAATGTCACAGTCCATCCACCAGGTCAGAGGTCCTCTCACATCTGCTCTAAGCTATTGCATGTCACCTGTTGGTATAAAAAACGGAAGCAACAGGCAAATAAAGAATACCTAGCCGTCTGTCACCCTTTCGCTCAAAATTTGCCAAGGATGAACGAGTGATGCTTTCGCTGACAAAAAAAATGCAGCTAAAAACAGCGAGAAGATTTAACCACCTTTCGAGGTCCATTGGTCGGGGACGGCGAGGAAGTACCTCGACATGGCCTTCCTGAACCTCTTTTTGTACTGGATTGGAGAAATCACGGTGGGAGACTCATTCTTGGGGCCCCCTAAGATCCCCGATGCCTTCACCCATGTCTCCAGCTGCTTGTCCCAGGTGTACTGCCGCAGGAAATCGATGATGCCAACCACCAGCTCTTTTTTCTCTTCGTCGACACCGACCAAAAGGGAGTAGTCCATGACATCCAAAGACTGCAGGATGAATCATGTTAGCAGATGCAATGAGGATACAAAGCAGCCAGGCATGTTGTTATCTAGTTAGTGCAATGGAGAAAGTTGCTGTCGCAGAGATGACAAATAATACCAACAAATCACCACTAAACAACTAATTAGGCCAATGAAAGCAAATAATTCACATTGCGGAATCAAAACCTTTTGTTTTAGATTTCAATATCCTTAATTGGTTATAGCTTTTTATGAGTAATTCCGGTGTAAAAAAACTGAACAAAGCCCAACAATGTGCTACAGTTCTGTTCTTAGGATGGCCAGAAACTAACACCTTTCTCCTTGGTTCTCAGTTTGGCAAAAGAGCATCTAGCCGAGTTGGTTAGGTGGTCTGAGCATAGGTCCTAAGTTTGAATCCCAGTGGGAGCGAACTTCAGGTTGAGATTAAAAAAGATCACTCATTGTTCCCCTGGCTGTGTGCACACGAGATAAACTAACCTATTGAGGTGGATCCTCGTGTAGGGGCTGAAAGGGCTCAAAGCACGAGTAAAGATCTAGTCTATAGGGGGTGGACCCTCATGTTGCACTTGCACGGGGACCGGCTTTCGTGACTTTTCTCGGTCAGGCCTCCGATTAAGCTTCTTAATATTACCGTGGGGACGGTCTTTTCTCTACCGGCCGAGTTTTTTTAGTTCACTCGTTGCACTAATGGAGAGAGATAAATAAAATATCTGAAATGGTAAGATATCCAATAGTGGAATCCATTAGGCCTTGTTCTGTTGCATAGAGAATGGAGGGGATTGAGAGGGATTAAAAATTCCTTTCTATTCAATTTTGATTAGCAGGGGATTTGATCCCTTTCAATCACCTTCAGTCCACCCCTAACCGCCCTTAGGATTTTCAAAGCTATAAAAGTACTTAGCATCTTATAAAATAAAATTAATTAGCATGTGTCTAAAACACATGAATTTCAAAGGAAACGAGACATCTATTATTATATGCCACATGAAAGCTTAGACTTGCTGGGTAGAAAAAACAGATCGATCTAAATTAGAACATAAGCGAAAGGGTCTCTAGCTGAGTTGGTTAAGTGGTTGAGGACATATCTGGTGCGCATGAAAGATTGATGCACATGGTGCATATATTAAATCATCACCACCCATTTTAGATCTAACGTCTCTAATTGATCATTCAATTTACAAATAACACCTTCCACCACTACACAACACCACGTTGGAGGGTGTCCTTAGCAAAATATACCAAACAACTAGAGACGTTAGATCTAAAATGAGTGATGATGATTTAATATGTGCACCAATCTTCCATGTGCACCAGATATGTTCTCTAAGTGGTTTGAGTAGCACTCCTCTGGCTCTGAGTTCGACTCCCCGTCAGAGCGAATTTCGGGTTAAAAAATCCTATCGTCTGTCCCATGCCAAAGCATAGGTCTAAGGCTCAATCCCGGTCTCAGTCGTTTTCACATGAACTATGGTGCGGCTGTGTATGGATGAGGTAGGGGGTTCAGCGATTTTCTCAACCTATATGAAGTCTTCTTTAATACGATGTCTAGAGTCTGTCTTACCCCGCAGGTCGAGTTTTTAAATCAGAACATAAAATTTACTTTAATCTAGCTACATGCAAAATAAAAAAAGGAATAAAATGCTTCCCTTAAAGAGGAGTTAAATGCTGCTCCTCGTTTTCATTATGGCAGACATTCACAGAAACAGATTTCAAACAGCAGTATCTCATTAGACAAATTAAGCATCATAGTAAATCGAGAAGTAATGTAGGTCTCTGTAATTTGGCAGTAAAATCAAGAAATGACTTATTATGTGAGCACAAGAAATGATATTTATGTATAATTCCCGGTGCAGGAGTCAGGATTGCTACATACCGCAAGAAATGATGTATCATTCCAGACAGCTCTTTCCAATCTTTGTTTTGCCTTACTCCCCAAAAAAATAGGCTTTGTATGTAGTGCTTCTATGAGATTAGAGTCTAGAAGAACTTTGTTGTGACCAGAAGCATCAGAATTATAACGTGAACGCACAGAACCCTTCAGATCATACACCCTAGATATTGATCTTTGGAAGAGTATGTTCTCCATCACCATCAGATCCATCTTCACCTCACGCCCACCTTTTGAATTCTTGATACTAACCTGAATGAAACAAGCAGTATAAATTGGTTAAAGCCCAAATCAAGAATAATGCAACTAAATAACGGGTTCAATGGTAGATGATCAACCTGATAAAGCCCCAATATTTTGGCCAGGCAAGTAGGGCTTCTAGAAGTCAATGATTCTGTCAAGTGCCTGAAGTAATGAGGAGCAAATTCTACAAAAGAGTCCAGCTCTGTCTTGGTGACTTGTTTAATTATGAATCTCTCATCCATTGTCTTTGCAAAGTAAACATTGCTTTTTCCACCTTGCGCGCTCCATCGCTTACAACGACTTATCGAGCGTATGTAATCACTATTACTTGGACAACATTTCTTTCTAAGTGCAGCAAACTGCCTTGCAAAATAGCAAGTGACAGAAAACTTTGTACTATCAGTAGGAGATGCATCATCATCGAAGGATAATCTGAAGTGAGCTCCTCTAAAATTTGAAAGCTCTTCATGTGAGGACAGAGATCCATCAAGTCCATTACTACTAGTAAAATCTGAAAAGCTAGTATTTGCATTCATTTTATGTGTGACATGTTCAGCATATTCTTGTGATGTCATAGCATATGACACTACACTGGTTGGCTCGTCATCATAGACAGTGACAAAAACAGAACCTTCACAGCTAATATTGGGCAGAAGCAGTCGAGCCCCATCATTCACCATACGAGAAGCTGATGTGATATACTTGGGAGCACGTGTAAGAACAGTATTTAAGTTTCCTCTTGTCCTGGGAGATATTTGAGAAAAGGCTCTCCGCATGTTTGTCATTGGATCCTTAACAAGGCTTGTCAAGTCTCTAAAGGAATCAATTGATTTCAGTGCTGAATGGAGTGAAGCAGGTATTACTCCAGTTTGTTCTCGCTGATGTAATCTCAACACAGTATCAAATGAATGGATTCGGACTGGACCAGTAGCCTTCTTGTAACTTGGATTGCCAAACAAGTTCAAAGATGTATTTTCATTTGCTTTGCTCAAACCATGTGGAAGATTGTAGTCTAATTCACCAAATCCAGACCATGCCATATCTATTTTGTCAGCTAAAATAGATGCAAGTGAAGGTAACCTCTCTACTGGTCCTGTCTTGCTAGGATATTTTGATAGACAACGTCCTTCTTCACATGTATTCAATTTGTTGAAGATCAAATCAAGACCTGCATCACCATCCACTAGCCCAACCGGCAAATCTGTCTCAACCATGACATATTTTTTATCATTCAGATGGCCCTCTGTAGACAAGAGAGATTTCCTTGGGCTTTCTGAAGAGTGTTGGGGACATGGTTCTTCATATGTTCCTCCGTGTTTCCTAACAGTCTGAAGCAAATCAGATCTCCCTTCATTGATTCCTTGGGTTTTCTCTAGATTAAACGGATCAGTTCTGGAAATATGGCTATCTGCTTCGAGTGAATCTATGCCGCACAACCTGCGGTCCCAAGTGTGAGCATCTAGGAGGAGACTACGTCTAACACGATTAAGCTCCAAAATATCAATATTTGGTTTGAATGAATGAGAACTCCCCATTATAACTGGAAGAAGCAAAACCTGTGGGAAAATACATAAATTTCATCAAAAAGGACGAACATGACACGATAAACAAACAAAATAGAATAAAACTTAAGAGGGGCAGTGGGGTTCTACCTCATACTCATTTCTTTCGACATTAAGCAAATCTTTCATCTCAACTATTTGCCTCTGTATGCTTGTCTTGGTTGAATCATCATCAGTAATGATACTCTTCTCAAGATTGTTAAGTGCATCATATACCTCAGTGTGCAGCAAGTCCATTGTGTGAAATACCTACAATAGAAGGTTGCGAGCATTTCATCATCCCTGCTGCAATCAACGGTGGAATGGCGGAACAGGGAAATGAACTAATGATCTCTTTAACATTAACTGTTTAACAGCATACCTCAACAGCCTCTCTTTTCACCCAATCTTGTGTAGCATGAGTATTGAAATCTAGCACTGGGGGCGGAAGGTTAACAGACAGAGTAATCATGGGACTATAGTGGAAGGCGGCCGCCATATTTCCATACCTGCATGAACAAATTGAAACCTCCATCAGATGAGTTTAAGGGATATAAAGGATGAAAGGAGGGGACCTACATACCCATAAAAGCGAAGACAATCCCTTTGGAGAGAATGGCCACAACTTGCAATCCTGTTAGCAGTCATATGGTTCGAAAAGCTGAGCTCCAGGAACTTGCCAAATGATAAGCCCCAAGCTGCATCAGACATGATTACTCTGTGTGTTGCTGGTGGCATTCCATCCTTAAGCTTGCACCTCATGCATCTGTGCCACATCCATATCCTCCCATCATGTTCACCTGGCAACTTTTGAGACTGAAGGCGCCTGACACTAATCGTTAGGCTGCCATGTTGGTGCATATAGCACCTCACATGTGATTCTGAAGGCTCCTTACAAGATGGGCAGCAATATGCCTGCGAAGAAAAGAAACATGACAGAAAAATGTTGTTTAGCAAATAACAAGAGATTTCCCTGCAATGCAATAGGTTACGTACAAGAGTAACAGAAGTACCTGATCAAATAAGTCCTCACGAAGATACCTCCCTAATGGCTTATCAAAACTACCATAAAACTTGATCCGAACGAGATGAGAACGCTGGCATGCAAAGCTTTTGGGAATGCAGGTGCTTGAGAGGGAAACTAAGATACTCTGATTGTTGTCAGTACCAGATAAGTAACCAGCTGAAAGCTTGTCTTTGTCATCTGTATTCCCTGCAGCAGGGTTGCTACTATGGTTTTCTGAATGACATGGTTGGCTATGTTTCAAAGTTAATGCACCATCACGCCAGACATCAGCAGCAATTGAAGATTGCAAAGACTTGTTTGAACCACCATGTTGTGTGCCAACATATGTTGCTCTAAAACCACTGACAGAACATGGAGATATTAAATCACCATTGCAGGAAACATTTGGATGGCATAAGTTCGACGGATCTTGAGAGTTGAGAGGATCAACTAGAAATTTTGATGCTCTACATTCAGGCATGATTCCTTGGCTTACTCCAGCGAGTGGTAATAAAGTTGAAGATGCAGAGATAACCTCAAAAATCTGGCTGATAGTAGAATTTTGTGGATATGTCTCTTCAGCATTTTTAAGACTATCAGAAGTGCCATGATCAGTAGGACTAGCAGAAATATTTGGTGCACCTGTCACAGATATTGAAGGAACTTTCGGAAGTGTTGCTCCCTCATCAGCAAGGAATGATGTCTCCAAGGAGAGGTGATAAGCAGCAAAAACAGCAAGTTGCATTGCACGCTTAATCTTCTTTAAATCTTCCCGACATGTTCCCCTCAACAGAACCTGCATGAAGTGTCGTACACTTAATTTATAAATACTGGGGGAAATTTGCATGTTGAAATGAAATGTCAGTAGAAATCAGGGAAAACGCTTATGCTACAGGGCGTTGTTAATTGTATGTCTTTGCCCAAAGGGTCATTACCGTGCAACCCAAGTGCTTCACACAGCCTTCAAAGAACATCAGAGTCTTAATTGACCCCTTTTCTCCATGTTCAGCTAATAAGGGTTCTGGGACTTTCTCCACCTTGAACAAGTCACATTGTCCAAGCCTAGCTGAGGCAATGTTGTCAATTGATGAGGCAATCTGACCACCTGTGCATCTTGATATTCTGTTCAAAAGAGGTCTCTTCACATTCAAAACTAAAGAAATATCTTTTGCTAAGAGCTCCTGAGCAAAAGATGAGGCGCTTTTCTCAACTAGAAGGACATTAGGATGCCTAGACTCGATCTTGCTCACAACAGTTTTAAGATACTCCTTTTCCTGCAGCAAGATCATTCATTAACAATGTTGCAAGCAAAATAAAATATATAAAGATCCAAAGTAGATAGACACGAACCTGTTCGAGTATAGTCCCTATGGATGCCAATTTATTTGAAACTTTTTGATACTCAAGTGCACCTCCTAAAATGAGCAATTTGGCACTCCTGTGTTCTGAGACCATCCGTTTGTGTCTTACATTCTTAGAGCAAACAATTCCTCTAACAAAATTGCTGCATCCAATAATTCGTTTGTTGGTACCATATGATGATCAGAAGATAAAATTATGAGTAAACAGATGCACAAGCAAGGAAAAACACAAACCTATCAGTTGGCTTCCCAGATGCTATGCATTTAATCTTCACGTAATCACTAGGATCCATGCTGCCACCTTTCTTGGTATCGGGTTTCACATAGTTAGCAGCTTGCCATGCCAACGAGGACACTATCTCAAGCCAACTTTTTGAATTGTCGTCACTGGAAAAACTAATGCCTTCCGCCTCCAGTAACTGTGCAACTAGAGCCCGAAAGTGCTTCAGCAAATCATTCTGAACACCATCTTGTTGAGATGCACCAAAGGCACCGTACCCACTGGCTATTTTATTATCACCGAAACAACTAGGTTCTAAGAAAGCATCGTCGTCGTCGTCATCAGATCCAAATATCCTCGATTCAACATCATCTCTCTCATCTTCTGGTGGTGGTGGGCACCAAATAGCATCACCAAAATCAACGATATGTGGTGATCCATTGACGAGTTCTCCTTCACCAGAGATGCTAGCAGCGCTGACTAGCTCACGTGCATCGTCTGAGTCAGTCAATGTTGTTGCATCATGATCTGAAGCATCATCCAGCCTCACCACACAAGTAGGACTCCCTGTGGGGCTTGGGGTCATTGATCTGTACATGGAGTTACTAACACTAGATTCGGTATCTGAGAAGTCATGTAAGAAGTCAGTCACAGAGGCTGCAAACTGGGCCCCTGACTCGTCAGCAGCCTCCTCATCCACTCGCCTGCATCCACAGCCAAAAATCGATTCAAAGGTTATTCAACCCCAATCAGAATTCAGAAAGACAATTGACAAATCACAAAGATATACACATGTCATGTGTTTGCCCTAGCCAGCCAATATGTTTGTAACTTGCCCACGCCGGCACTGCCGGTGTTGTTTGGTTCGCCGAAATGTAACGCAAATGGCATGGGGTAATGGATACTGATACTTTTGTTTAGTTGAGCTCTTTCTAGTAACCATTCCAATTATAACTAGTAACCATTACCGCCGGTAAGAGATCCCATTATCATTACTGAACCAAACAGCACAGTTTCAAGTCCATAGAAAAAGGAAGGATAAATACAGTTCCCAGTCAATCGACCAGACAACTTAAACTTCCATGTTTTTAAGCAACGCTTGACTTTTTTAGGTATCTATTTACGGCAAGTTGTAAGAACTGCGGTAGACTTGCATTTACCTAGTATCACAGCCGGGAGGATGAGAGCGCGGGCCGGCATCGGCTTGGCCTCCAGATCTCGCCTCGGTCAGGCGGCGCGGGGGCGTGGGCGGCCCGACGGGCGAAGCCGGCCCCTGGGCCTTGGGCGTGGTCACGCCATGGCCCGCCTCCTGGCACCGCCGCGTCTCGATCCGCGCGAGCTCGCCCTTGTGCACGTGCCGCTGCTCCAGGTCAGTGGCGGCGGCAAGGGATCTGGCCTTACCCACCGCGAACTCCAGCAACCCCATCCCCGATAGGGCGATACGGCACGCTAAGATCAAAACCAACTGTGGGGAAAGATGGAGAAGTTCCGAACAAGTAGCAGGAGACGAGGCGAAGCGACGCGGCCACGCCCGAAGCTTCCTTCGTCCGCTGATTGCGTCCCGTCCAAGTCAGCGCCTCACCACACCCGACACGGGACCAACCACCCTGCGCGGGTGCGGCAGGGCCAGCGGCCCGCGGCGCCGCTGAGTGAGACGGCTCTCCCGCGGTCCCGCCTCCAGCGAGAGAGAGAAAGAGAGAGCGCGCGCGCAATGCCGCCGGGACCGGGGTTCAGCTTCGGCAGGTGCGGGGACGGGGGGACGGCGCGCGAGAGGCGGGGTCGGGAGATGCCAATTCAGAGCCGCGCCGCGTAGCGAGTAGGACGGCAGGACGAGAACGCAGAGTGCATGCTCGGAGAGACGGAGGTTGGAGAAGAGCGGCGGCGGCGGCGGCGGCGGCGGTTCTTATTATGTGGGGCGGGTGGGAGATTTGCGAGAGATACAGGACAGTGACGGGCAGACGCTCGCCGCGGCGGGTGGGATTTTTATTTAACCGCTTGGGCGCGCGCGGTGGAAATCCTGGCTCGTTATCCGGTGTCCCTCCGTTTCGATGGCCAGGAAGGAAAGCATGAGACGGGGACGGGTCTCAAGTCTGTGTGAGAAAAAAAAAATTGTTATTTTGCCGCTCTCAAGTTTGTGTGATGAGTACCGTGTGCGTCTTGTCGTCGGCGGACGGCGGGTGGCTTTCTTGCTTTGGCTAGCGTCCATTTTCCCCTGGCCTTGTTTTTTTACTAGCACTCATATATTGACGTTCTTTACCACTAAAATCAGAGGAGGAATGTGAGCCAACTAAAATCAACAGTGGAAGGTCTTTTTCTTAGAGAAGAGGATACATATGTTGGATGTATTCAGGTCACCATCCATTCTACATTTCTACTCTGTTTTCTTGTGTCGATGGTACGATTCTCTTGTGTCAATGCAAAAGGTTTAGGTGTTGTTTAGTTCACGAAATGTAATATAACTAGTAACGGTAATGATTTACACTCGAGTACCGGTGGTAACAAGTTTGAATAGATCGGTATTAGTTTCTAGTGTGATATTTAATTACGATTGAAGCTAAACAAACATGATATAATGTTATCAGTTCTCCATCACGTTATAAATACGCTAACCAAACGGCAACTTATATGACATGAATTATTGAATTTTTACTGTCTATATAAAAAACATAAAGCACACAACTATATAGCCAATATATACTCAATGTTTTAAAGACAAATTTATATGTGCTCAAAAAATGGATGGATAAAATAAGGAAATGACTATTTACGCGGTGTTATTTCTTTCCATACCCACACCTTTACACTGTATTTTGAAAGTAATAGCGAAGAGGAACCAACTATATTCTATGACAAGCGATAAAGTAATTGGGACTTCTTTATGGCTCTTAATTCCAAAAAAATAAAACATAAAGTACGGTGATTGAGACCCACATACGAAGTGGCACATGGGGTTATCGTGTCTTTATAGGTTAGGGATGTGTGCTAATCAGTTATGTTAGTGCAATTGCGCAATCAAGTGATCCGGTACATCCAATCAAAATTCAACAGTGACTACTATTTTATATTTAACCCCTTCAACCTAATCCTAAAACCTAGTTGTTATTTTACATTTAACCTTTTCCATCTAAAATAGCAATCATCGTTGGATTTTTTTGATTTTTATTGAATACACTAGATCATTTGATTGTATGATTACACCAATATAACTGATTGCATAGATATGTTTCCCTAGTAGTAAATACAGTATCATCTTTTTTTTACTCCGAGGCTATTTTTATGGAAATTTTGTAATACTTCTTTAACATTATCACAACATCAAAAGTGTTATAAAACTAAGAATAAAAATTGTCTTTTAATATAAAAGTTTGTTTCACTATTTCACACACTAACATATTAACTAAATGACCGATAAAAAAATAGTAAAATATTGTAACTAAATCACTTTTAATAGAGGTTTTACACGGTTATTTAAGGTCTTAGAAACGAGTTGACAAAAATTCCTATGAAACTAATTTCATCCTCATAAAATTTATTCCTCTTAAATGTTATGTCATACCATTCAAATTTCTGATGCGGCACACTATGCATGAAATCACCATTAAAAGTAGTCTAAATATTGTTTTCAAGTTTTGTTAGGATACAGCCAAATCATGACCCTGCTTTATTAGACACGGTGCAATTGATCTATGTGTGCACTAATTTAGCCAGAGTATGTTTAAAGCAGAGCTGCGTATGTGTGTTTTCAAAAAAAAAAAAGGTTTCGTGCCATTATGGTTTTCTATTTTTATCGAGTGTGATGCAGGACGTGCCATTATGGTATCATCCATCTCGAGTGTGATGCATATCAACCACATTTAGTAACTTGGTACTCAGATTTTTTGCCAGCACCTGATAAAACCAACCGCAAGGACTAGCATCCGACAACCGTAGTGTCGCTGTTAGAGGTTACCAATTATATTAGGTACATCGCTACTAGAGGTTGCCGACTGGCGACTGTTACATATTTAGACATTTTCGGTCACAGTTTAATTTAGAAACAAGAATAACAACATGTTGTGATGTTAAAAAAGTCATAAGCTCTTAGCACGATGAACATGCACAAACATGGAGAATAACAAGACTTCAAAAAGCATACACACATGTTGTTAATCAATGTAGTCATCCTGTATGAAGCCGTATAAGGGCATGTTCGTTTAGTATGGAATGAAGAGGTGGAATAAATCTGGCTTGGATTTCTTCAATAATTACTATAAGTTTTAGAGATTTGGAATTAATCCTGGTCGGTTCCAGCAGAAACGAACGGGCCCTAAATATGTAGTTGTGTCAATCACCACAAAAGCACCATACCACGAAGAAGAGAAGAAAGTTGTATCACTTACAGGTACTTCCAAAAAATGATTGTCGTCTTTCAGTCAAGTAGGTGAACTCTTACATCACCACAAAAGTGTCATATATGAATGTCATGAATTATATTTTGCCATGTTTCGTCAACTCACCATTCATTTCACACAAATCAAAATGGATTAGTTCTAACGTGCTAAGTTCATCACCGCATCAACCATGTGAGGCTTATGACATTGCTTCGATTAAACATATACATGGCATTTAGGACCTTTATCAAATCAATTTTTAGGACTAAATCATACCAGTTAAGTGTATCGTTGAAAGTCTCCTAGAGGGGGTGAATACGTGTGTTGACGCTTTTTGGCACCAAACACTCAACAAGAACCAGCGTCGGTGCTCTCTGCACAGGCGCGAACGGTCCGCGTCCAAGGGCCGGACGGTCCGCGACCTGGCACAGGGCTAGGGTTCCCTGCCTGACGGCCGGACGGTCCACGCCCTAGGGCCAGATGGTCCGCGCGTGCGCAGAGGGCGGCGAAGGTCGTCGGCGGCGCCTGGATCTCGCTCCCGGGAGGGACCCTATCGGGGAGAAGAGATCCTAGGTGTTGTCTAGGCTCGGGCAGACCGACCTAGACTCCTCTAATCGACGTAGAGTCGAAGTGAAGCGGAGAATTTGGGGATTGAGAGGCTAAACTAGAACTACTCTTAATTGTATAAGAAATAAATGCGAGATAGAAGTGTTATTGATTCGATTGATTATTCCAAATCGGTCGTATACCTCTCTATTTATAGAGGAGGGGGCTGGACCCTTTACAAACTAATCTCCCGAGCTAATATCGCGAATCTAGCTAACAACCGTAGCACAAAACTCGGAACCCTAATCTACTCTGCACACGGGCGGACCGTCCGCCCCATAGGCGCGGACCGTCCGCCGCTCATTTTGGAGCTCAACATATGCCCCCTGCCTTTTGGTGGAGCTGAGCGAACCAAAAGCAACTAACTCGATGTGATCACATTGGTTTTCATAGGCATCTTGCCACTTACTAGGATGGTACGCAGTGGCCTTGGTCTCGATGGTTGACTCAACGGACGTGACCCCTTTAGCATTGATCGAACTGTCAGTCCCAACACCGCCGAGCGTCATACTGGTCCTGACCAATTCGTCACCTTGCTAATTTTTTGAGTGCTCTGGCGTAGCTCCGTAGTCGACCAAGTCTTCTCCTCGCATGTCGTCTTCCTCCATGGGTGTTGGTACGTTGTTGGAGGTGTCTTGGTGTAGTGCGGATGGTTCGGTCACAGGGGTTGGATGGTTCGCGTCATGTACGGATGATCCGGCCTTTATAGTCAGACTGTCTACCATACTTGCATAGAGCTGCATAGTTGTTGTTTTATTTTCTGTCTTTGTGGTCGTTTGATTTTTCTCAACAGCCTTTGGTCTCCATCTCTTTTGTGGTGGCGGATACTGCGGATGCGTGTCATTGAATATTTTTTCTGCCTCCTTTTCCTTGATCTCCTTTGCTCTTAGGCGCTGCAATTTTCGCTTTTGCGATCGTGTCAATCCCGATGGGCACCATCGGGGCATGGAGTATTTTGGATTGATTGTTTTGTTGACAGTCATATTTTCTTTTTTGTTTGTGCTGGCCGATTCATCAAAAATCATCGACCATTTTGTCATCTTCCTGTATAATGACATCCGTTGTTCCTATTTTGATGAAGTCTCCTTTTATCGTCCTATTGGAGGCTGTAGCTGTATGTCCCCCTGCCGGATTAATCGGTCTTTGCGTTCAAGTGGTCCGACAATCTTGTTGGGCCCGTGCTCGCGAACCAGATTGAGTGGCTTTCAATCGATCTTGTACTGGAGGTGTCAACTTGTCAAAAATAGATGATTGAGGTGCCCCCCAGGCAGGGTATTGTGGTATCCCAAATGGATATGGTGGCGCGCCCCACATCTGATTTGGGATATATGGTGGCAGTGGTATGTATGTATAATGACATGACATGGGTGTATGTGGAGGTGGAAGTGTCCACGCAGGTGCGTTAGGCCTTAATTGAACATTATGACCTCATGTCCTTTCCGATTGGTGAGGTGGTCCAATCGGCCTAACCTGCTGTCGCTCCTGGGTGGGTAAGCGAGGTCGCTTTGGTGGCCGGTCACTGGGGGCGGCCTTCTTTTTCACATATTTAGACAATAATTGATCAAAGGTCGGGCTGGATTTGACCAACTGACTAGCTGCCTTGAACGTGTTAGTTTTCCACGTACCTATTTCTGGTTGTCGTGGTTTGAAGGTACGTGGTCGCCGTGGCTCCTTGGCGTTGCCGGGCCATCTATTGGAACGACTCGGACTGTCTGGCGAGGTCCTGGACTGTCCGCGTCTGTGTACCGGACCATCCGCGATGCGCAGAACAGGTTCCCGCGTTCGGTCACCTGTTTGCGATTGCCCCCCCCCCAGCGTTTGTGATGGTAACCTTCAGAGTCTCCCCTCCATCAGGAGTCTTCTCGGCAACCACCTTCCTGCAAGAAATTTTATTATTTCCATCGGCCTTTCGTGCGTTGCCGATGATGACTTCCTTGCCTTCACCCTTATCGGTCGCGCCGGGCCGAATTAGGACTTTCTTGCCCTCAAAGTCGATCACATTCATTGGGAAGGGCTCTGTGTTCTCCTGAAATTTCAATCGTCCCTCATTAATGGCCGATTGGATTTATCGTCGAAACACATTACAATCATTAGTGGCATATGAAAATGGGTTGTGCCACTTGCAATATGCGCGATGTCTTAGTTCATCGGCGGGTGGAACAATATAATATATCTTAATGTTGCCATTTTTTAGTAATTTGTCGAATATCTTATCGCATTTGCCAACATTGAATGTAAACTTAACCTTCTCTTGTCGTTTCATTTGAACCGGCTGCAAGGAGGAACAAGCCGAAGATTTGGCTTGCTCGGGCCAAACTATTTCGGCAGTGTAAACTTCCTTTGGTTCATCGTTCGAACTACTTTGATTGTGTTCTACTACATGGACATTATGATGAACCATTTTGACTAGTTCTTTTCTTCGGCTTTCACAAGCCAAAGCTCTCTGATGTAATTGTGCTAGCGTAAAGAACTGGATGCCCTCTAATTTCTCTTTTAAATATGTCGGCGTTTCGACCCTGGGGGGTCCCTGGACCAACAAGTAAATTTGTCATTGCGCGTCCTAGCCCAGATGGGTTGGCGCGAGATGGAACACAAGGGGGAAAACGCGGCTCGTGTTACTGAAAGGGAAATGTGCCCTTGGGCCATTTCTAAGTATTTTGGTGATTGAGTGCCAACACAAGTGGACTTGTGTTAATCTATGCAAAGTGATGGATAAAGTGCAAATCAAGTAAAAAGGTATGTTTCTAAGACTTAGTACATTGTTTTGGAGACTAATGTATTGTGTCTAAGTGCTGGAAACAGGAGAAATCAAGTTGGAAAAGAGATGGCTTTGATCAGCCAAAGACAGCTCGGTCTGGGTGCACTGTCCGGTGGTGCACCGGACGGTGTCCGGTGCGCCAGGCCGGCGTCTGTCAACTGGCTGGTCTCGGGAAGCAATTAACGGTGTACGACTATAAATCACCGGACTGTCCGGTGAGCCAACAGTCGGCCGGGCCAACGGTCGGCCGCATAATCAGCGCGCGACGCGTGGCAAGAGCCAACGGTCAGAAGGGGCACTGGACTGTCCGGTGTGCACCGGACAGTGTCCGGTGCGCCAACGGCTCTGAACCGCCAACGGTCGGCTTCGCCAAATAAGGAAAGAGATCCACACCGGACAGTGTCTGGTGGTGCACCGGACAGTGTCCGGTGGTGCACCGGACTGTCCGGTGCGCCAGGCGACAGAAGGCAAGAATTGCCTTCTTGAAATGCTCTCAACGGCTCCTAGCTGCCTTGGGGCTATAAAAGGGACCCCTAGGCGCATGGAGGAGAACACCAAGCATTCCTTGAGCATTGTTAATCACTCACACCTCATTCTTGCGCACTTGTTCGACATTCTTAGTGATTTGAGCTCCGTTCTAGTGAGAACCTTGAGATATTGTCTTGAGCTCAAGTCTTGATCTTGTGTGTGTGCGTATTTGTTGTGGCTTTGAGTGTGTTGCTTCCCTTCCTTACTCCTGTGCTTCATATTGATTCTTATTGTAAGGGCGAGAGACTCCAAGTTGTGGAGATTCCTCGCAAACGGGAAAAGAGTAAAGTAAAGAAGAACACCGTGGTATTCAAGTTGATCATTGGATCACTTGAGAGGAGTTGAGTGCAACTCTCGTCCGTTGGGACGCCACAACGTGGAGTAGGCAAGTTTTGTACTTGGCCGGACCACGGGATAAATCCTCGTGTCTCGTGTGCTTGTCTTTATTATGTCTATTGTGATTCACAACAGCTCTCCTCTCCACTCACTTGATTTCATTGTTCTAACTCTTAATCAAGTTTGTGGTGTTAAGTTTTAAGTTTTACAGGATCACCTATTCACCCCCCCTCTAGGTGCTCTCAATTGGTATCGGAGCCGTTCTCTTCAAGAAAGGGACTAATCGCCCGAAGAGATGGATCCTAAGGGCAAGGGGATGGTGGTAAATGATAAGGAGAAGGAGTCCTTCGTCAATGATCCAAAGGATGACAAGCCTACTGACTCAGGCTCGGGCTACAAAAGAAAAGACGGGAGGAAGAAGAAAACAAGGCGCATCAAGGAGATAGTCTACTACGACAGCGACGAATCTTCCTCTTCCCAAAAGGACAACGACAACGACTACGAGAAAAAGAAGATGGTTAATTCAAACTTTTCTTTTGATTATTCTCGTATTCCACAAAGTACAAATGCTCATTTACTCTCCATTCCACTTGGTAAACCTCCTCACTTTGATGGAGAGGACTACGGATTTTGGAGTCACAAAATGCGAAGTCACTTGTTCTCTCTCCATCCAAGCATATGGGGGATAGTAGAGAGTGGAATGAAATTTGATAGTACTGATAGTCCCATGTTTATCAATGAGCAAATTCACAAAAATGCACAAGCTACTACTATTCTTCTAGCTTCATTGTGCAGGGATGAATACCACAAGGTGAGCGGCTTGGATAACACCAAGCAGATTTGGGACACCCTCAAAATCTCTCATGAGGGGAACGACGTCACCATGCTCACCAAGATGGAGTTGGTGGAGGGCGAACTTGGGAGATTCGCAATGATCAGGGGCGAGGAGCCAACCCAAACGTACAACCGGCTAAAGACCCTCGTCAACAAAATAAGGAGCTATGGAAGCACGCGATGGACGGACCACGACGTCGTCCGCCTAATGCTAAGGTCCTTTACTGTCCTTGATCCACATCTTGTGAACAATATTCATGAGAATCCTAGGTACACCAAGATGACACCCGAGGAGATACTTGGAAAGTTTGTAAGCGGGCGAATGATGATCAAGGAGGCTAGATACGTTGACGATGCGTTGAATGACCCAATTCAAGAGCCTCAAACCATTGCTCTCAAAGCAACGAGGAGCAAGGAGGCGCTACCTAGCAAGGTGGCACAAGTTGAGGCGGCCAGACTTAATGATGAAGAAATGGCACTCATCATTAAGCGTTTCAAGACGGCGCTAAGGGGTCGCAAGGAGCATCCAAACAAGACCAAGACGAAGGGGAAGCGCTCATGCTTCAAATGTGGTAAGATTGGTCATTTTATCGCTAACTGTCCCGATAATGATAGTGACCAGGAACAAGGGAACAAGAGGGAAAAGAAGAAAGCCTACAAGAAGGCTAAGGGCGAGGCACACCTTGGAAAGGAGTGGGACTCGGATTGTTCATCGTCCGACTCCGACAATGAAGGACTCGCCGCCACCGCCTTCAACAAGTCGGCCCTCTTCCCCAACGAACATCACACCTGCCTCATGGCAAGGGAAAAGAAGGTAAGCACTCGTGATACTAGTACTTACGCTTCCTCAAGTGATGAAGAATCTAGCGATGATGAAATAGACTATTCATGTTTATTCAAGGGCCTAGATAGAACTAAGGTAGATAAGATTAATGAATTAATTGATGCCTTGAATGATAAAAATAGGTTGTTAGAAAAGCAAGAGGATCTTTTGTATGAAGAACATGATAAGTTTGTAGAGGCACAAAAATCTCTTGCTTTAGAAATTAAGAGAAATGAAATGCTTTCTTGTGAATTGTCTACATGTCATGACTCTATTTCTAGCTTAAAGAGCATAAATGATGATTTGAGTGCTAAGTTAGAAATAGCTAATAAATCAACATCTTGTGTAGAACATGTTGTAGTTTGCACTAGGTGTAAAGATTTTAATATTGATGCTTGTAGTGAACACCTAGTTTCAATTTCTAAATTGAATGACAAAGTGGCTAGTCTTAATGCCCAACTTAAGACTAGCAAGAGTGAATTTGACAAACTAAAATTTGCAAGGGATGCCTACACGATAGGTAGACACCCCTCAATTAAGGATGGTCTTGGCTTCAAGAGGGAAGTCAAGAACTTAACAAGCCATAAGGCTTCCATCTCCGCCAAGGAGAAAGGGAAGGCCCCTATGGCTAGTAGGGCTCAAAAGAACCATGCTTTCATGTATCATGATAGGAGACATTCTAGGAATGTTTATAGAAGTTATGATGCTTTTGATTCTCAGGCCATGATTGCTTCTAGTTCTTCTATTATGCATGATAGAAATGTGGCTAGGAAAAACATTGTTCATCATATGCCTAGAAGAAATATTGTTCATGTTCCTAGGAAAGTAATGAATGAACCTTCTACAATTTATCATGCTTTAAATGCTTCCTTTGCTATTTGTAGAAAGGATAAGAAGGTGGTTGCTAGAAAATGAGGGGCAAAATGCAAGGGAGACAAAACTTGCATTTGGGTCCCTAAGGCTATTTGTACTAACCTTGTAGGACCCAACAAGAGTTGGGTACCTAAGACCCAAGCCTAAATTGCCCTACAGGTTTATGCATCCTGGGGCTCAAGCTGGATTATCGACAGCGGACGCACAAACCACATGACGGGGGAAAAGAGGATGTTCTCTTCCTACGTCAAGAACAAGGATCCCTAAGACTCAATCATATTCGGTGATGGGAACCAAGGCAAGGTGAAAGGGTTAGGAAAAATTGCTATTTCATCCGAGCACTCTATTTCTAATGTGTTCTTAGTTGAGTCGCTTGGATATAACTTGTTGTCTGTGAGTCAACTTTGTAATATGGGGTATAACTGTTTATTCACAAATGTAGATGTGTCTGTCTTTAGAAGAAGTGATGGTTCATTAGCTTTTAAGGGTGTACTAGATGGCAAACTTTATTTAGTTGATTTTGCAAAAGAGGAGGCCGGTCTAGATGCATGCTTAATTGCTAAGACTAGCATGGGCTGGCTGTGGCATCGCCGTTTAGCACATGTGGGGATGAAGAACCTTTACAAGCTTCTAAAGGGAGAACACGTGATAGGTCTAACCAATGTAACTTTCGAAAAAGATAGACCTTGTGCAGCTTGTCAAGCAGGTAAACAAGTAGGAAGCTCTCATTATGCCAAAAATGTGATGACAACATCAAGACCCCTAGAGTTACTTCATATGGACCTCTTCGGACCCGTCGCCTATCTAAGCATAGGAGGAATATAAATCTGAAACCCAAGGGACCCTCAAGCGCTTCCTAAGGAGAGCCCAAAATGAGTTTGAGCTTAAAGTGAAGAAGATAAGGAGCAACAATGGGTCCGAATTCAAGAACCTTCAAGTGGAAGAGTACCTTGAGGAGGAAGGAATCAAGCACGAGTTCTCCGCTCCCTACACACCACAGCAAAATGGTGTGGTAGAGAGGAAGAACAGGACGCTACTAGACATGGCGAGGACGATGCTTGGTGAATTCAAGACGCCCGAACGGTTTTGGACGGAAGCCGTGAGCACGGCTTGCCACGCCATAAATCGGGTCTACCTTCACCGCCTCCTCAAGAAGACTTCATATGAGCTTCTAACCGGTAACAAACCCAATGTGTCTTACTTTCGTGTATTTGGGAGCAAATGTTACATTCTAGTGAAGAAAGGTAGGAATTCTAAGTTTGCTCCCAAAGCTGTAGAAGGGTTTTTGTTAGGTTATGATTCAAATACAAAGGCGTATAGGGTCTTCAACAAATCATCGGGTTTGGTTGAAGTCTCTAGCGACGTTGTATTTGATGAGACTAATGGCTCTCCAAGAGAGCAAGTTGTTGATTTTGATGATGTAGATGAAGAAGACGTTCCAATGGCCGCAATGCGCACCATGACGATTGGAGATGTGAGGCCACTGGAACAAAAGGAGCAAGATCAACCTTCTTCCTCAACAACGGTGCAACCCCCAACTCAAGAAGATGAACATGTTTATCAAGAGGAGGCGTGTGATCAAGGGGGAGCACAAAATGATCATTTAATGGAGGAAGAAGCACAACCGGCACCTCCAACTCAAGTTCGAGTGACAATTCAAAGGAATCATCCCGTCGACCAAATTTCGGGTGATATTAGCAAGTGAGTAACTACTCGCTCTAGATTAGTTAATTTTTGTGAGCATTACTCCTTTGTCTCCTCTATTGAGCCTTTCAGGGTAGAAGAGGCCTTGCTAGATCCGGACTGGGTGTTGGCCATGCAAGAGGAGCTCAACAACTTCAAGAGAAATGACGTTTGGACACTGGTGCCTCGTCCCAAGCAAAATGTTGTGGGAACCAAGTGGGTGTTCCGCAACAAACAAGATGAGCACGGGGTGGTGACAAGGAACAAGGCACGACTTGTGGCAAAAGATTATGCCCAATTCGCAGGTTTGGACTTTGAGGAGACTTTTGCTCCTGTGGCTAGGCTAGAGTCAATTCGCATATTGTTAGCCTATGCTACTCACCATTCTTTCAGGTTGTTCCAAATGGATGTGAAGAGCGCTTTCCTCAACGGGCCAATCAAGGAGGAGGTGTACGTGGAGCAACCCCCTGGCTTTGAGGATGAACGGTACCCCGACCACGTGTGTAAGCTCTCTAAGGCGCTCTATGGACTTAAGCAAGCCCTAAGAGCATGGTATGAATGTCTTAGTGACTTTTTAATTGCTAATGCTTTTAAGGTTGGGAAAGCCGATCCAACTCTATTTACTAAGACTTGTGATGGTGATCTTTTTGTGTGCCAAATTTATGTCGATGACATAATATTTGGTTCTACTAACCAAAAGTCTTGTGAAGAGTTTAGCAGGGTGATGACTCAAAAGTTTGAGATGTCGATGATGGGCGAGTTAAGCTATTTCCTTGGGTTCCAAGTGAAGCAACTCAAGGATGGGACCTTCATCTCCCAAACAAAGTACACGCAAGACTTGATCAAGCGGTTTGGGATGAAGGACGCCAAGCCCGCAAAGACTCCAATGGGAACCGACGGACACACCGACCTCAACAAAGGAGGTAAGTCCGTTGATCAAAAGGCATACCGGTCTATGATAGGGTCTTTACTTTATTTATGTGCTAGTAGACCGGATATTATGCTTAGCGTATGCATGTGTGCTAGATTTCAATCCAATCCAAGGGAGTGTCACTTAGTGGCTGTGAAGCGAATTCTTAGATATTTAGTCGCTACGCCTTGCTTCGGGATCTGGTATCCAAAGGGGTCTACCTTTGACTTGATTGGATATTCAGACTCCGACTATGCTGGATGTAAGGTTGATAGGAAGAGTACATCGGGGACATGCCAATTCTTAGGAAGGTCCCTGGTGTCATGGAGTTCTAAGAAACAAACTTCCGTTGCCCTATCCACCGCTGAGGTCGAGTATGTTGCCGCAGGACAGTGTTGCGCGCAACTACTTTGGATGAGGCAAACCCTCCGGGACTTTGGCTACAATCTAAGCAAAGTCCCACTCCTATGTGATAATGAGAGTGCTATTCGCATGGCGGATAATCCTGTTGAACACAGCCGCACAAAGCACATAGACATCCGACATCACTTTTTGAGAGACCACCATCAAAAGGGAGATATCGAAGTGTTTTATGTTAGCACCGAGAACCAGCTAGCTGATATCTTTACCAAGCCTCTAGATGAGTCGACCTTTTGCAGGCTGCGTAGTGAGCTAAATGTCTTAGATTCGCGGAACTTGGATTGATTTATAGCATACATGTGTTCTTATGCCTTGATCATGTTCCTTAAGCATTTTTGTTGTTTATTTATGGTGCTCAAGTTGTACAAGCACTCCCCGGACCTCAAAAGTCCATGTGTGAGTAATGCACATATTGAGGGGGAGATGTGCTACAACTTGACCCTTTGAGACTAACTATGTACTTGAGTTTGCTTAATTTAGTCTCAAAGGAGGTTTGAAAGGGAAAGGTGGACTTGGACCATGCAAGACTTCCACTGCACTCCGATGAATGAGTAACTAATTCCAAGTTCATCTTTGTACTCTTATTATCTTTTCACTCGTAGTTGACGATTTTGGTGAGGCAATGGGGTTAAAGGGCCAAGATTGATCCCGTTTTGGTGCTTGATGCCAAAGGGGGAGAAAATATGGCCAAAGCAACAAATGGATCAGCTACCACTTGAGAATTTTGAAAATAGTAGAATAGAGTTTTTGATTTGGCAAAAATCTCTTATTGTCTCTTTTGTCAAAAGTTGGCCTCTTGTGGGGAGAATGGTTTATTATGGGAAAAAGGGGGAGTTCTGAAATCTTTGATCAATTTCCCTTGGAACAACTCTCTTTATGTCTCAACAAGTGTGTTTGACTTATAGATAGGAAATTGAGGTTGATTTGCAAAAACAAACCAAGTGGTGGCAAAGGATGATCCAAATATGCCAAATTTGAATCAAAACAATTTTGAGTTCTCGTTTGTATTGATATTGCACTTCCTTTAGTTGCTTTTTATTGTGTTGGCATAAATCACCAAAAAGGGGGAGATTGAAAGGGAAATGTGCCCTTGGGCCATTTCTAAGTATTTTGGTGATTGAGTGCCAACACAAGTGGACTTGTGTTAATCTATGCAAAGTGATGGATAAAGTGCAAATCAAGTAAAAAGGTATGTTTCTAAGACTTAGTACATTGTTTTGGAGACTAATGTATTGTGTCTAAGTGCTGGAAACAGGAGAAATCAAGTTGGAAAAGAGATGGCTTTGATCAGCCAAAGACAGCTCGGTCTGGGTGCACCGGACAGTGTCCGGTGCGCCAGGCCGGCGTCTGTCAACTGGCTGGTCTCGGGAAGCAATTAACGGCGTACGGCTATAAATCACCGGACTGTCCGGTGAGCCAACAGTCGGCCGGGCCAACGGTCGGCCGCATAATCAGCGCGCGACGCGTGGCAAGAGCCAACGGTCAGAAGGGGCACTGGACTGTCCGGTGTGCACCGGACAGTGTCCGGTGCGCCAACGGCTCTGAACCGCCAACGGTCGGCTTCGCCAAATAAGGAAAGAGATCCACACCGGACAGTGTCCGGTGGTGCACCGGACTGTCCGGTGCGCCAGGCGACAGAAGGCAAGAATTGCCTTCTTGAAATGCTCTCAACGGCTCCTAGCTGCCTTGGGGCTATAAAAGGGACCCCTAGGCGCATGGAGGAGAACACCAAGCATTCCTTGAGCATTGTTAATCACTCACACCTCATTCTTGCGCACTTGTTCGACATTCTTAGTGATTTGAGCTCCGTTCTAGTGAGAACCTCGAGATATTGTCTTGAGCTCAAGTCTTGATCTTGTGTGTGTGCGTATTTGCTGTGGCTTTGAGTGTGTTGCTTCCCTTCCTTACTCCTGTGCTTCATATTGATTCTTATTGTAAGGGCGAGAGACTCCAAGTTGTGGAGATTCCTCGCAAACGGGAAAAGAGTAAAGTAAAGAAGAACACCGTGGTATTCAAGTTGATCATTGGATCACTTGAGAGGAGTTGAGTGCAACTCTCGTCCGTTGGGACGCCACAACGTGGAGTAGGCAAGTTTTGTACTTGGCCGAACCACGGGATAAATCCTCGTGTCTCTTGTGCTTGTCTTTATTATGTCTATTGTGATTCACAAGAGCTCTCCTCTCCACTCACTTGATTTCATTGTTCTAACTCTTAATCAAGTTTGTGGTGTTAAGTTTTAAGTTTTACAGGATCACCTATTCACCCCCCTCTAGGTGCTCTCAGTTACCCCGCGCCAGGGGGGTGTGCTCGTAGTAGGGGTTACAAGCATTCGCGAGGGAGAGAGAGTGAGCCTGTTCGTTAGCTTGTTCTCCCGCGCGACCCTTTGCATGAAGGCCCTGGACCTCCCTTTTATAGATGCAAGGAGAGGGTCCAGATGTACAATGGGGAGTGTAGCTAGGCGCTAACGTGTCTGGCAGGGAAGTGCCTGAGCCCTGTGTACATGCCAACGTGGCTATCGGAGAAGTGCTTGAGCCCTGCGTAGGCGATAACGTGGCCGTCGGAGAAGTGCTTGAGCCCTATAGAAGCATAGCTGTCGGCGCTGCTGGGACCTTGCTGACATCTCCTTGCTTCCGTAGGGGGCTGAGAACCACCATCGTCATGGACGCACGCGAGGAGTCATCATTACTTGTTACCGGGGCGAACCAGATGGGACACCGGTCTTGTTCCCCCGTAGCCTGAGCTAGCTAGGGTTAGGGTAATGATGTATCCCCCGTGGCGCGGTCGGTCCGAGCCCAAGGTCAGGCGAGGCGGAGACTTCTCCTGAGGCCGAGGCTGGGGTCGAGCGAGGACGCGATTCCTCCCAAGGCCAAGGTTGAGGCCGAGCCTTGAGGTCGGGCGAGGCGGAGACCACCTTCCGAGGCCGAGGTTGAGGCCGAGCCCTGGGGTCGGGCGAGGCGGAGACCACCTTCCGAGGCCGAGGTTGAGGCCGAGCCCTAGGGTCGGGCGAGGCGGAGCTTCCTGTTGTGCCTGAGGCTGAACTTGGCTGTTGTCAGCCTCACCCTAGTGGGTGGCACAGCAGTCGGAGCGGAGTGAGCGGCGCTGTTTTCCTTTCAGGTCGGTCAGCAAAAGGGTGAAGTGACTGCGGTCACTTCGACCTTGCCGACTAAGGCACGTGTGTCAGGATAAGGTGTTAGGCGATCCTCGCATTGAATGCGCCTGCGATACTGTTGGTTGGAGAGGCGATTTGGCCAATGTTGCTTCTCGATCAAGCTTGCCCGAGTTGGGCCTCGGGCGTGTCGAGGGTGCGCCCACTGCCTGAGGAGGCCCTCGGGCGAGACGTAACTTCGTCCGGGACTATAGTTCCCGCCTGAGGCTAGGCTCGGGCGAGGCGAGATCGCGCCCCTTAGGTAGACTAAGCCTTGACCTAAACCGCGCCCATCAGTCTTTGCGGTTTGTGCTGATGGTGGTTACCAGTCGTGTTTAGGAGTGTTGGGGGTACCCCTAATTACGGTACCCGACAGTAGCCCCTGAGCCTCGAAGGGAGTGTTGGTACTCGCTTTGAGGCTTTGCCGCACTTTTTTGCGAGGGGACCGACCTTTCTCGGTTATACTTTGTTCAGGTGGGTGCGCGCGAGCGCACCCGCCGGGTGTAGCCCCCGAGGCCTCGGAGGAGTGGTTTGACTCCTCTGAGGTCTTAATGCCTTTCATGGTGCCTTGGGCGGCTTGGTTGTTTCCCTCATGCGACCTAATTGTAGCCCGGGTGCATGGTCAGGTTCCGAGTTTTTAGGCTGGTTTGTTGACGCTGTCAACGGTTTGGCCGTAGCTGGGTTGCGAGAGCAGCCCCCGAGCCTCTACACGGAGCGAGAGAATGATCAAGGACTGTCTCGACTTTTATTATACGCCCCTTCGTCGCCTTTCCGCAAGGAGGAAGGGGGGGAAAGCGCCATGTTGCCCTCGGAGGGCACCGAACATGGTGTCTCCAGTGAGTTGCTAACGGGTGATCCGAGTGGACGCCCGTGCCCCGTTCGATAAGGGTCGGCTAGTGGCCCAGAGGCGCGCTCCAAAAGTACCTGCAGGTGATTTGCCGAACCCAGACCCATTCGATAGGGTCCGAGGGCTCGATGCCTCCCTCTGATGGGATTCCGTTACAAAATTGCTCCTGCTGGTCTCGGAAATGTCCTAGGGTACCTCGGGAGCATAGCCCGAGCCTCGGCCATGTAACGAACGTACCTAGAGTCATCCCTCGCTCTGCGTGCTCTGGGGTGGCTATCGAACCCTTCCGAGGGGCCAGCCTTCGAACCCCTGATCAGTAGTGGGCGTGGAGCCCGGGCGCTCTGGGGCGACTGTCGAACCCTTTCGAGGGCTAGCCTTCGAACCCCTGATCAGTAATGGGCTTGAAGCCCGAGTGCTCTGGGGCGGCTGTCGAACCCTTCCGAGGGGCCAGCCTTCGAACCCCTGATCAGTAGGAGGGCTCGGGGCCCGCTTCCTTCGCGGAGAAGGATCCCTTTCGAAATATCCCCTTTCCCGGTCCCTGTAGCAAGAGAGATAAAGGGAAGAGGAAAAGGATATGAATTTAAATGGTGTGGTGCACCTTTTTTGACGCGGTCATCATGGTGGAGGTGAAACGACGCCCACTTCGCCTGCCAAAGGTGTCGATTGCCCTACCGAGGAGTTAATGCGATGGGACGGGCGATTCGTGGAGCGGTCGTTGCGCGTGCGCGAGCCGTTCGAGGAACGAAACATGGGTGCGTCGTCTTTACGCCGTGGGAGAGGGCTCCCCTGCCGCTTCAGGAGGGGACGCGAGCCTGCAGGCGATTTGACCGCTGCTTCCGCTCGTCTGCTGCCGCCATTACTGCCGGTCCACTTTTGGCCATATCAACCGTCGCGCCTCCTCCCGCGGCTGACTGACCCGTGATCGTTGTGCTCGATTGGCACTGTTGGGCCATGCGCAGGGTTGCCTCGAGTCGTGGCACCGGTTCCGCAGTCGAGAAGGCGCGGCATTGGCGCAAGTGGCGGTGTGGTTTCTTGTACGTAGTAACCGGTGCGCCGGTTACATGACGTGTGGGCCTGGGCCTCCATGCTGGATACGATGAAGCCAAAGGGGTGCGCCCCCGCGGTGCGGTTGCACGCCACCTGCATGGCGGTCCGCCCTTCCGACCGCTGGTTTCGATGAGGATGGAGGAGTGCTTGTAACCGCGGGGCGGTTACATGCTCCGCGTGCGGTGGTTTGGCTTTTTTCGTTTCGGGTTAGCTTGCACGACGTGCGGGACCCAGCCCCCGTGTCGTAGGGGGAGGACCCTGGAGCACGTCGGTGAAGAATTTGTCTGCGACCCCTGAGGATGCGAGTGGGGAGAGCCGCCTTTAAAAAGGGATCGATCCCCCGGGCGGTAGCCAAGCCTTCGTACTCCCCTCATACATCGCGCCCTTCCACCTTCCGAGCCCCCGGTTGGGGAGCGCCCGCGTTGCCTTCGTCTTGCTGCTGTTGGAGGAGCGCAACCGGCCTTGCGGAGGGGGCGAACTTCGACAACGCGGGACCGGTCGGCCGCAAGCGTCGTCAGCTCCAGCGTGCCTGGCTCGCTGGCTCAGCTGGCTCTGTCGCGGCCTCCGACGCTGCCTCCTGCTGGTTGATCCGGGCGTGGCCGTCCGTCCACCGCACGGGCGTCTGTTGTGCCGTGTGCACCGGGGGATCGTCCAAGACACCGTATGCCGCATGGGCGGCGTTCGTGTTCTCGGATTGTCTTGTCCTCACTCCGGCACGACGCCTCCGCGCGGAGGTCGGTGCCTGCCCGTCCGCGAGGACTTGAGTGGGGATCTGCCGGTGCAGGCTGGGGCGGCCGCCATTCGTTGGCGTAGCGCTGGCGCGCAGGTGGCCGCTGTCGTCGGTGCTGAGGTGGTGGTCGCCCGAGGAGGTTTCTCCGCTGACGAGACCATTGGCGCCACCCGCGGTCAGACCTCCGGCTCTTTGGCTTTGATAGCTTGTCCTCGCCCCTCGAGTGGGGACGTGAGCGAGGGCGTTGTCATAGCAGCGTCTGCCCTGAGGTCATTGCTGCTGCTGTTTAGCCGCCGAAGCAGAGGTCGTTGTCGCTGCTGTTGCAATGGTCGCCGGCGAGCCACCTAGAGTTTGTTGTCCCGCAGGCCCTCTGGTGTGGTGGTTGTTCATACCCGCGGGAGTGTAACCGGAGTCCCGTTTGTAATGGCACCCTGAGTATGGGTGTTTGTTCATTGTGGCTGTCGAGGCCTAAACATCTGGGTATTTGGGCGTGAAGCCGTGTTTCTTCCTCATTTCGAGCACTAGGACTCGCCTGTCGGCTAGTTGAACTGCTTAACCGAGTGTGAGTTGCTTTGCGTGGAAGGTGACGAGTGAGGTATCCGTATCCCGGAGGCGTAGGAGTCCCTCGGCTCAGTCGGCCTTGCCACTCAAGGCTTCTCTTGCTCAGTTATAGAACCTTTGGCCGCTCTGCGATGAGCTGAAGCAGGAGGCAGCGATGTCGGCGTGGACAGAGGCGGAGTCGGCTCGGAAAGAGGCTTCGTCGGCCCGGGAGCACGTGGCTTCCCTGGCCGAGGAGGTGCAGCGGCGGCAGCTAGAGCTTAGCCAGGTCGTCCGCGAGCGGAACCAACCCCAGAGTCACGCTGCCGAGGCCGTGAGCCGGGCTGAGGTCCTCGGGGGACAGTTGGCTGAGGCTATGGAGTGGCCAGCCGAGGCGTCCGCTCGGGCCGGAACCCTTGCGGAGAACCTGACCGTGAGGGTCCAAGCGCGGTGCTGGCGTCCTCCTTCGAGGTGGAGATCCTTCCGCCCGTGTCACTGTCCGAGGCCGGGCCAGATTCCGCCGAAGGTGGAAGCGACGCCGAGGGCGCTGCTGCTCCCTCTGTCGATGTCTGAACCTGCAGGAACAATTTGTCTGTAGTATGCGTATGTTTTTTGCGGCTGCCGAGACCTAAACATCTTATTGTCGTGTTATAAAGCTGCGTTTCCTTTCCTCTTATTTCGAGTATCAGGACTTGTTCGTCGGTAGCATAATCGCTTATCCGAGCGGGAGTTACTTTTCGCGGAAGGTGATGAGTGAGGTATCCGTATCCCGGAGGCGTAGGAGTCCCTCGGCTCGGTCGGCCTTGCCTCTTACGTGTACTCTCGTCGTTTTCAGGATCCCGCTATCGAAGCAGTCGAGAAGGCACGAAAATCATTCTGGCAGAAAAGTTTTCGAGCGTTAGGACTTGTTCGGTAGCAGAATCGCTTATCCGAGCGTGAGTTATTTATCGCGGAAGGTGATGAGTGAGGTATCCGTATCCCGGAGGCGTAGGAGTCCATCGGCTCGGTCGGCCTTGCCGCTTACGTGTACTCTTGTCGTTTTCAGGATCCCGCTATCGAAGCAGTCGAAACAGTACGAAAGACGTTCTGGCAAAAGACTTTTTCGAGGAAAATTTTGACGCGGAGGGGGTTCCCCCTTCTAGCCTTCGAGGGAGGGTCGGGCTTTGCCGAGGCAAGGCTAACCCTTCCTTGACGGTTAGACTTTATTTATGTATGTAAAGAGAACGAGGAATACAAACGACTTGAAACATCTTAAGGGTAGAAGCGACGTAGCTGTTGGATGTTCCAAGCGTTGCTGTAGACCTCGCCTTGATCGTTGGCCAGCTTGTATGTTCTGGGCTTCAAAATCTTGGCGATGATGAACGGCCCTTCCCAGGGAGGAGTAAGCTTGTGGCGTCTTCGGGCGTCCTGCCGCAGCCGAAGTACCAAGTCTCCCACCTGGAAGCCTCGGGGTCGAACCCCTCGGGCGTGGTAGTGTCGCAGAGACTGCTGATACTGCGCCGAGTGTAGTAAGGCCACGTCCCAAGCTTCTTCGAACTGGTCCAGTGAGTCTTCTCAGCTGGCCTGGTTGCTTTGGTCGTCGTACGCCTTTGTCCTCGGGGAACCGTATTCTAAGTCTGTGGGTAAGATAGCCTCGGACCCATAGACTAGAAAGAACAGCGAGAAACCCGTGGCTCGGCTCGGCGTCGTCCTCAGACTCCAGACCACCGAGGGTAGCTCTTTCATCCACCGCTTGCCGAACTTGTTGAGGTCGTTGTAGATCCTCGGTTTAAGTCCCTGTAGAATCATACCGTTGGCACGCTCCACCTGCCCATTCGTCATGGGGTGAGCTACGGCGGCCCAGTCCACACGGATGTGGTGGTCCTCGCAGAAGTCCAGGAACTTCTTCCCAGTGAACTGCGTGCCGTTGTCGGTGATGATGGAGTTCGGGACCCCAAAGCGATGGATGATGTTGGTGAAGAACGCCACCGCCTGCTCGGACCTGATGCTGGTTAGGGGCCGGACCTCGATCCACTTGGAGAATTTGTCGATGGCGACCAGCACGTGCGAGAAGCCCTCGGGTGCCTTCTACAAGGGACCGATGAGGTCTAGACCCCACACAGCAAATGACCAAGTGATGGGTATTGTCTGCAGGGCCTGAGCGGGCAGGTGCGTCTGTCTTACGTAGAATTGACACCCTTGGCAAGAGCGTACAATCCAAGTGGTGTCGGCCACCGCGGTTGGCCAGTAGAAGTCTTGTCGGAAGGCGTTTCCCACGAGGGCTCGAGGTGCTGCGTGGTGACCGCAAGCCCCCGAGTGTATTTCTTGCAATAGCTCCTGTCCTTCGGCGATGGATATGCATCGTTGGAGGATGCCCGAGGGGCTGCGGTGGTAGAGCTCCTTTTCATCCCCCAGTAAGACGAACGACTTGGCGCGCCGCGCCAGTCGCCGAGCTTCGGCCTTGTCGAGGGGTATCTCTCCTCGGTGGAGATATTGCAGGTATGGGGTCTGCCAGTTTCGATTTGGCGCAACCCCATTCCGCTCTCCCTCAACACGTAGGGCCTCACCTTCGGTGGCCGAGGTCTCCTCGGGCTCGGGCATGTCGTTGATCTTGACGGAGGGTTGATGTATGTCTCTGGAGAAGACGTCGGGGGGAACCGTTGTCCGCCCCGAGGCTATTTTCGCCAGCTCATTCGCAGTCTCGTTGTACCGTCGAGCGATGTGGTTGAGCTCCAGCCCGTAGAACTTGTCTTCCAGGCGTCGAACTTCGTTGCAGTAGGCCTCCATCTTCCGGTCACGGCAGTGGGAGTTCTTCATGACTTGTTCGGTGACAAGCTGCGAGTCACCACGAGCGTCGAGGCGCCGAACCCCTAGCTCGACGGCGATGCGCAACCCATTAACCAGAGCCTCGTACTCGGCCACGTTGTTTGACGCCGGGAAATGGAGGCGCAACACGTAGTGGAGATGTTTCCCGAGGGGTGAGATGAAGAGCAGGCCAGCACCTGCTCCCATTTTCATCAATGACCCATCGAAGTACATGGTCCAAAGTTCCGGTTGGATCGGAGCTATTGGCAATTGGGTGTCGACCCATTCAGCCACGAAGTCCGCCAAGATTTGGGACTTTATGGCCTTCCGAGGAGCGAATGAGATTGTCTCGCCCATAAGCTCCACTGCCCACGTTGCTATCCTACCCGAGGCCTCTCAGCACTGGATGATCTCCCCCAGGGGGAAGGATGACACCACAGTCACCGGATGAGACTCGAAGTAGTGTCGCAACTTTCGCCGCGTCAGAATTACTGCGTATAGTAGCTTCTGGATTTGTGGGTAGCGGATCTTGGTCTCGGATAGCACCTCACTGATGAAGTAGACCGGCCTTTGGACGAGCAGTGCATGCCCTTCTTCTCGTCTCTCGACTATGACCGCGGCGCTGACCACCTGAGTGGTTGCGACTACGTAGATCAAGAGGGCTTCTCCCGCAGCGGGGGCACCAAGATGGGCGCGTTTGTAAGGAGTGCCTTTAAGTTTCCGAGGGCTTCCTCGGCCTCGGGGGTCCAAGTGAAGCGCTCGGCCTTCCTTAAGAGGTGGTACAAGGGTATGCCTTTTTCGTCGAGGCGCGAGATGAAGCGGCTCAGAGCCGCAAGGCATCCCATGACCCTTTGTACTCCTTTCAAATCTTTGATAGGCCCCATGTTGGTGATGGCCGCAATTTTCTCCGGGGTTGCCTCGATGCCCCGCTCGGAGACGATGAACCCCAAGAGCATGCCTCGGGGGACTCCGAAGACACACTTCTCAGGATTGAGTTTCACGCCCTTCACTCTTAGACACTTGAATGTCGTATCAAGGTCGGAGAGGAGGTCAGAGGCTTTCCTCGTCTTGACAACGATGTCATCGACGTAAGCCTCGACCGTTCGACCGATGTGCTCTCCGAACACATGGTTCATGCACCTTTGATATGTTGCACCTGCGTTCCTCAAGCCAAATGGCATAGTAGTATAACAGTACATGCCAAAAGGTGTGATGAAATAAGTCACGAGCTGGTCGGACTCTTTCATCTTGATTTGGTGATAACCTGAATAGGCGTCGAGGAATGACAGGGTTTCACACCTAGCAGTGGAGTCCATAATTTGATCGATGCGAGGCAGAGGGTAGGGAACCTTCAGACATGCTTTGTTTAGACCATTGTAGTCTACGCACATCCTCCATTTCCAACCTTTCTTTTTTACAAGCACAGGGTTAGCTAACCATTCGGGATGGAATACCTCTTTGATGAACCCTGCAACCATCAGCTTGTGGATCTCCTCGCCTATGGCTCTGCGCTTTTCTTCATTGAAACGGCGCAGAGGCTGCTTCATGGGTTAGGCACCGGCTCGGATATCCAGTGAGTGCTCAGCGACATCCCTCGGTATACCGGGCATGTCTGAGGGACTCCACGCAAAAACTTCAGCGTTTGCGCGGAGAAAGTCGACGAGCACTGCTTCCTATTTGGGGTCAAGCTCGGAGCCGATCCGGACTTGCTTGCAGGCATCGTTACTAGGGTCGAGGGCGACAGTCTTAACCACCTCAGCCGGTTCGAAGTTGCCGGCGTGGTGCTTCGCATCAGGAACCTCCTTGGAGAGGCATTCCAGGTCGGCGATGAGGGCCTCGGACTCGGCGAGGGCCTCAGTGTACTCCACGCACTCCACGTCGCATTCGTACGCGTGTCAGTACGTGGATCCGATGGTGATGACCCCGTTGGGGCCTGGCATCTTGAGCTTGAGGTATGTGTAGTTGGGGACGACCATGAACTTGGCGTAGCACGGTCTCCCCAGCACCGCGTGGTAGGTCCCTCGGAACCCGACCACCTCAAACGTGAGGGTTTCTCTGCGGAAGTTGGAGGGAGTCCCAAAACAGACGGGCAAATCGAGCTGCCCGAGGGGCAGGACGTGCTTTCCGGGGATGATCCCGTGGAAGGGCGCCGCACCGGCCCGGATCGTGGATAGGTCGATCTCCAAGAGCCTGAGGGTCTCAGCGTAAATGATGTTGAGGCTGCTGCCTCCGTCCATGAGGACCTTGGTGAGCCTGGCGTTGCCGATGACAGGATCGACAACGAGCGGGTACCTTCCTAGGCTCGACACACAGTCGGGGTGGTCGCCCTGGTCAAAGGTGATGGGCTTGTCAGACCAGTCCAAGTAGACTGGCGCTGCCACCTTCACCGAGCAGACCTCCCGGCGCTCCTGCTTGCGGTGCCGAGCCGAGGCGTTTACCACTCGCCCACCGTAGATCATGAAACAGCCGTGGACCTCGGGGAACTCCTCTTCTTTGAAGCCCTCCTTCATGTCGTTGTCTTGGCCTTTGCCACCTTTCGCCGGTGGCCCGACCTTATGGAAGTAGCACCGAAGCATGACGCATTCCTCAAGGGTGTGCATGACGGGACCTTGGTGATAGGGGCACGACTTTTTGAGCATCTTGTCGAACAGGTTGGCCCCTCCGGGAGGCTTCCGTGGGTTCCTGTGCTCGGCGGCAGCGACAAGATCTGCATCGGCGGCGTCGCGCTTCGCTTGTGACTTCTTTTTCGCCTTCTTCTTCGTGCCATGCTGGGCGGACGCCTCAGGGACGTATTCCTGCTGCTGTCCCTGAGGCTGCTTGTCCTTCCGGAAGATGGCTTTGACCGCTTCCTGACCAGAGGCAAACTTGGTGGCGATGTCCATCAACTCGCTCACCTTGGTGGGAGTCTTGCGGCCCAGTTTGCTCACCAGGTCGCGGCAAGCGGTGCCGGCGAGGAACGCCCCGATGACATCCGAGTCGGTGATGTTGGGCAGCTCGGTGCGGTGCTTCGAAAACCGTTGGATGTACTCTCACAGGGATTCCCCTGGCTGCTGGCGGCAGCTTCGGAGATCTCAGGAGTTCCCAGGGCGCACGTACGTGCCCTGGAAGTTCCCAGCAAAGGCCTTGACCAGGTCGTCTCAGTTGGAGATCTGCGCAGGAGGCAGATGCTCCAGCCAGGCTCGGGCGGCGTCGGAGAGGAACAGGGGGAGGTTGCGGATGATGAGGTTGTCATCGTCCGTTCCATCCAGCTGGTAGGCCAGCCGGTAGTCCGCAAGCCATAACTCCGGCCTTGTTTCCCCCGAGTACTTGGTGATGGTAGTCGGGGCTCGGAACCGGGTCGGGAACGGTGCCCGTCGTATGGCCCGGCAGAAGGCTTGCGGACCTGGTGGTTCGGGCGAGGGGCTCCGATCCTCCTCACTGTCGTAGCGTCCCTCATGCCTGGGGTGGTAGCCTCAGGACACCTTCTCGTCGAGGCGGGCTCGACGGTCGCGGCGGTGGTGCTCGTTGCCGAGGCGACCCGGGGCTGCAGGCGTTGCGTCCCACGTGCGCCTGGTGTGGACGAAGGCCTCCCGCATGAGTCGAGAAGTTGTTGCGCGATGCTCCGGGGGGCACCCTTGCCTTCGGGAGGTAGAGCTTTCGGCCCGTCGGACCGCGACATCCTCCAGGAGATTCTTGAGTTCTCCCTGGATACGCCGCCCCTCGGTGGTGGATGGCTCCGGCATCGCTCGGAGTAGTATTGCCACTGCAGCCAGATTCTGGCCGACCCCGCTGGAGGCCGGGGGCAGCCTTGCCCTAGCATCGTCAGCGATACGACGCTGGACGTCCCGGGCCCGATGACACGCTTCTCCGGCGAGTGCTCGGCCTGCCCACTCCTGCTCGATGTTTTGCCGGAGCTGCACAAGTTGCCCTGCTTCCTCATCGAGCTTGGCCTGCATCTCGCGGATTTGCTCGAGCTGTGTGTCCTGACCCCCCGCAGGGACTGGGACCACAGCTAGCTCCCGCAGGATGTCAACGCGAGGCGCAGGCCCAGGGGGATCGTCATCCTCCGGCATACCGAGGTGGTTGCCTTTGTGGTGACCCCCTAGATCGACGTGGAAACATTCGCGACTTGGGCCACAACCCTCATCGTCAAGGCTGTGGCCATCATCGGAGCAATTAGAGAGGCAGTAGTCACATGCGGTCATGAGGTGTCGCATGGCACTAGGATCACAGAGCCCGGAGAAATCCCAACCAGAGTCGGGCTTGTCTTCTTCCTCGGAACCCGGGGGTCCGTAGGTTGAGACGGCCGTCAGTCGGTCCCAGGATGACCACATATGGTACCCCGGAAGGTTAGGGTATGCCTTTATGAAAGCGCTCACCGAAGCGGGGTCGCTTGGTGGATCGAAGCTAAATCTAAAAGGCACAGGGTGGAACACGGACGGTACCTCTTGATCGATGGACGGTGACAAAGTCGCGTCGGGGACGGACTGCACCGTTATCTCAGGTACGAGGCTAACGCCCAGCAAGCCCTTCGCGAGTGTGCTGGCGTCATCTGTCCGCTTAAGGTTGGAATGTTGCGGGGAAATGACATCAGTCGTTGTCTCAGGCGCAAGGACAACGCCCGACATGTCCCCCGCTGGGGCGTCGGTGTCGTCGACTCGCTCGACAGCCGACGAGGTGCCGCCTCCTGCATGGCCACGGTTGCCCCGTCTCCTCCTTCTGCGGCAAGGAGGGTGACGAGGCAAGCCCGGATGCTGCTCCTCCGCCATGGGGGGGAAGACGTCGTCGAGTTCGCCGCCGCCGGGCGAGCTGACGTCCATCGTTGTTGCTGTCGCGCTGTGGGAGGAGTACCATGTCGTAGCTGCCGTCGAGGGACATGAACTCGAGACTCCCGAAGCGGAGCACTGTCTCGGGCTGAAGAGGTTGCTGAAGACTACCCATCTGGAACTCAATGGGTAGTTGTTCGTTAACGCGCAGCAGGCCCCTACCTGGCGCGCCAACTGTCGGCGTTTCGACCCCGGGGGGTCCCTGGACCGACGAGTAAATTTGTCGCTGCGCGTCCCAGCCCAGATGGGTTGGCGCGAGATGGAACACAAGGGGGAAAACACGGCTCGTGTTACCCCGCGCCAGGGGGGTGTGCTCGTAGTAGGGTTACAAGCGTTCACGAGGGAGAGAGAGTGAGCCTGTTCGTTAGCTTGTTCTCACGCGCGACCCTTTGCATGAAGGCCCTGGACCTCCCTTTTATAGATGCAAGGAGAGGGTCCAGATATACAATGGGGGTGTAGCTAGGTGCTAACGTGTCTGGCATGGAAGTGCCTGAGCCCTGTGTACATGCCAGCGTGGCTGTCGGAGAAGTGCTTGAGCCCTGCGTAGGCGATAACGTGTCCGTCGGAGAAGTGCTTGAGCCATGTAGAAGCACAGCTGTCGGCGCTGCTAGGACCTTGCTGACGTCTCCTTGCTTCTGTAGGGGGCTGAGACCATCGTCGTCATGGACGCACGCGGGGAGTCATCATTACTTGTTACTGGGGCAAACCAGATGGGACGCCGGTCTTGTTCCCCCGTAGCCTTAGCTAGCTAGGGGTAGGGTAATGATGTATCCCCCGTGGCGCGGTCGGTCCGAGCCCAAGGTCGGGCGAGGCGGAGACTTCTCCTGAGGCCGAGGCTGGGGTCGGGCGAGGACGCGATTCCTCCCGAGGCCGAGGTTGAGGCCGAGCCCTGAGGTCGGGCGAGGCGGAGACCACCTTCCGAGGCCGAGGTTGAGGCCGAGCCCTGGGGTCGGGCGAGGCGGAGACCACCTTCCGAGGCCGAGGTTGAGGCCGAGCCCTGGGGTCGGGCGAGGCGGAGCTTCCTGTTGCGCCAGAGGCTGAACTTGGTTGTTGTCAGCCTCACCCTGGTGAGTGGCACAACAGTCGGAGCGGAGCGAGCGGCGCTGTTTTCCTGTCAGGTCGGTCAGCGAAAGGGTGAAGTGACTGCGGTCACTTCAACCTTGCCGACTGAGGCACGCGTGTCAGGATAAGGTGTCAGGCGATCCTCACCTTGAATGCGCCTGCAATACTGTCGGTTGGAGAGGCGATTTGGCCAAGGTTGCTTCTCGACGAAGCTTGCCCGAGTTGGGCCTCGGGCGTGTCGAGGGTGCGCCCACTGCCTGAGGAGGCCCTCGGGCGAGACGTAACTTCGTCCGGGACTATAGTTCCCGCCCGAGGCTGGGCTCGGGCGAGGCGAGATCGCGCCCCTTGGGTAGACGAAGCCTTGACCTAAACCGCGCCCACCAGTCTTTACGGTTTGTGCTGATGGTGGTTACCAGCCGTGTTTAGGAGTGTTGGGGGTACCCCTAATTACGGTACCCAACAAAATAATAGCGCAATCCATCAAAGACTATTCCCATCAGTTGTTTATCTGTTAAATGAATTTGAAAACATCGGTTTCTCGTATCATAGAATCTCTAGATGTAATCATTAACCGATTCATCCTTTTCTTGTTGTAGGGCCACTAGGTCTACTAAATCTAGCTTGTAATCGCTAGAGAAGAAATGTTCATGAATTTTTTGTTCCAAGTCTCCCCATGACAAAATGGAATTAGGGGGGAGCATGGCATACCATGTGAGCACAGTCCCTGTTAAAGATAATGAAAATAAACGCACACGGAATGCTTTGGTGTCGGCTAATTCTCCTAAGTGTGCTAAGAACTGGTCTATGTGCTCACGCGTGCTCTTTCCTTGGTCACCCGAAAACTTTGCGAATTCAGGTATTCTAGTCCCCTGTGGGTATGGGAGACGGTCAAAATGGCTACCATAAGGTCTCCGATATGAATGCCCCCCGGGGACTATACTAACTCCGAGCTTATCTCGGAACACCCCAGCTATTTCCTCTCTTACTATATCGATGGCAGCCGGTGGGAGACCACCGGCTCTTTGGTCCAATATGGGTGAGTTTGTTTGGATGTTGGTATGTTGTTTTCCTCCCCATTGGTTTGGGTTTTGCGACGCGTTAATACATGCCCTATGAGGCTCATAGGACTGGCCATTCCTTTCTGGCCTTCTGGGGACCGGAAAGTACTCACCCTCACGGTTTTGGTAGATTATATTATGGTGCTGGTGTGTCGTATGGTGAGATGGGGAGTCTAGCTGGGACGAATACGGAGTTGGATATCCATCCTTCTCAAAAATCTATGTGCCAGACCATCCGGTTAAATACACAGACCGTCCGGCTCCGTGCGCGGACTGTCTGGCCATGTGGCCAGACCGTCCGACATTATATTCGAACTGTCTGGCGCCATACGCGGACGATCTGAATGGGTTATCTAGGGTTTGCACGGTATGTGGCAGCTTGGGTGCAGGCCTCGATAATTCGCTTCTAAAAATGGGATCGGCCGCCGCTGGCCCGGACGGTCCGCGCTCACGTGCGGACGGTCCGGACAGGCGCAGATCGACAAATTTATCGCCGATGCGTGTGGGAGGCTGTTATTGCCCAAGGTACATGTCTATCGGCATCCCATAAAGGGGTTGTGACTGGTCGTGACAACCTGTAGCCGATGAATTACGTGTGTATTCCCTCAGTTCAACCTCGTGCGAAGGAAGATTTGCAATAGTAGGCTTATCAAGCACACACACTAGCCTTTTATGATCATTTTATATATCCCCTACGATACGTTGCATCTCCTCTCACTGTTCGTCTATGTAAGCTTTAAGAAATTGGAGTTCATTGGTAAAACTTACATTGGGGGTATTCGTAGTAGGTCGGAGCGAAGCCAAATCTGCCGCCCGTTGCCGAACGACTTTGTTGTTCCTGTCCACCTTGAAGTCGGCCAGGAATTTTGCCTTTGCTTCTCGGATCAGCTGCTCCTGGCGCTCCTCGAACAGGAGCTGTTCTTCAGCCGACAAGGTTTCCCATGTCGGCGTGATGATATTGTTGGCGGAAACTTCAGAGCTATCTTTTGAACCGGCCATTGAGGGCCGACCTCGATAGGTCTATATGAAATCTTCCCCAGCGGAGTCGTCAAAAAGTATGTTGACGCATTTTCAGGCGCCAAACACTCAACAAGAACCAGCGGCAGTGCTCTCTACACAGGCGCGGACGGTCCGTGGCCAGGGGGCGGAAAGTCCGCGACCTGGTGCAGGGCTAGGGTTCCCTGCCTGACGGCCGGACGGTTCGCGCGTGCGCAGGGCGGTGAAGGTCGCCGACGACGCCTGGATCTCGCTCCCGGGAGGGACCCTGTTGGGGAGGAGAGATCCTAGGTGTTGTCTAGGCTTGGGCGGACTGACCTAGACTCCTCTAATCGACGTAGAGTCGAAGAGAAGCGGAGAATTTGGGGATTGAGAGGCTAAACTAGAACTAGACTAGAACTACTCCTAATTGTACAAGAAATAAATGCGAGATAGAAGTGTTATTGATTCGATTGATTATTCCAAATCGGCCGTATATCTCTCTATTTATAGAGGAGGGGGCTGGACCCTTTACAAACTAATCTCCCGAGCTAATTCCGCGAATCTAGCTAACAACCGTAGCACAAAACTCGGAACCCTAATCTGCTCTGCGCACGCGCGGACCGTCCGGCCCACAAGCGCGGACCGTCCGGACCGTCCGCCGCTCATTTTGGAGCTCAACAACGCGAAACCTGAATTTTACAACTTTAAACACAAACTTAAACCCCGGTTATGCGTTAGAACGAGAATAATAATAATCGGAGTGAGGAAGAGAGAGTTCTTATTTCACAAGTTGCTCAAATGATTGTGGATAACTTTTAGGAGCGACTTAATTGATATGAAATCAAATGCAAGCAAGAGAACTAGATAGAGGGGAGAGTAAGAAACAAATCACAATCGAGGATCAAACACAGGGAGCACGATTGATTTGTTTCCCGAGGTTCGGTTCTAAAAAACCTACTCCCCGTTGAGGAGTCCACTAAGGACATGTATCTTTCAACTCTTCCCCTCTCTCAAATGATGACTTAGACCGGTTGAGTGTTCTTCTCAATCTTGAGGATCACTCAGACCCCTCAAGAATCACCACGCAATTTGGTGTCTCTTGCTATCTTTACAAAATGTGAGAACGGGGATGAGAATGAGAAAGAGAAAGATCACGATCAAAACCACCAAGCAAAAGAGAAATAATAAGAACACAAGATCACACTCTACTCAATGTCTCTTAATGTGATAATCAATACTGATCACAATCTCTAATGACGCACTTAGAGGATCTTTGATGCTTTGAGTGTGACTAGGAGTGGACTTCTTGATCTTCAATGAACGTGAGTGAGTGAATTACTTGGGAACCTTAGATGACATTGAAGGAGGTGGTTGGGGTTGTATTTATAGCCACCAACCACCTCCTAACTATTACTATCGTTCTGCCATACGCGGACAGTCCGCGACCCTAGCCTGGACGGTATGCCCCTGCACGATCAACGGTTGGATCACAGTGGTCGGTTATAACGACTATATCAATAGCTATAATCGCATTAAATGTGTCATCATATGTCAGATAAAGTTTGTCGTGAACGGTCCGGTCGTGCCTTCAGACAATTCGTGAGTGACGCTAAAATTCATTTTACCGAACCCGTCACATTCAGGTTGTTCTGTTTTTCAACAGGCGGACGATCCGCACATGATGGCGATAGTATTCTCTTTTTCTTCAGACAGATCATAGTAGATGTGTCGTTTTTGACATAATTCCTATCCGATCTGATCTCTAGTACTTCAGACGGTCCGGGGCAAAGGTCCGGACGGTCCGTGACTTGCTGAGTTGAGGTCCGACCTTTCTTGAGCTATTTCTTATGTACCTGTGTTCATACTCTTACAAGCTAGTTGGCTCAAGAGGTTGTGATGGTCGTCAATCACCAAAACAAGTGTGGAAATGGTTTTTAGGCGTATTTCCCTTTCAATCTCTCCTTTTTGGTGATTAATGCCCACACATCCAAAGCAAGTATGGAATTTTCATAAATGTAACAAGTTTGCTAATAATTCAAGTGATCATAAGATACTAAATTAAGAACCAATTCAACTTAGAATTTGTATAGTTTGAACAATAATATTTTGGACCAGTTTTGCACCACTTAGCATTTTTATTTTGCAAAGTCTTTGAAATCTTATTGAAGTAATTGGAGTTTTTGAAGAGTTCTCCTCCTTTTTAATGTTTTTGCTTTGAACAAAATACTTTTCCCTTTAAAACAATTTTCTTCTTCTGAGTAAAAACATTTCCATTACCCCTTTTTGCAAAGAATTTTATCTTAGCTGTCAAGAGGGTTTTAGAGAAATTTAAAAAATAAAAAAATAAGTGGTGGTGCAGTCCTTTTGCTTTGGTCTAATAAATTTCCCCCATCTAGCATTAAACACAAAAATGGAGTAAAATTGTATTGCCTTTATAACAAAGGTATGGAATTGAAGTACATGAGTTGGAGCAAAGAGTGTTGATACCGAATGGATATACAGTGGAAGTGCTCACTTTGCTTACAACTCTATTTTCTTTCAATTTGAGACTAAGTACAAGATAGACTTGATAAGACACTAGTCTCAAAGATTTAAAGTGTAGAGCATTGCTCTCCTAATTTCATGCATACAAGTGATGAATACTTGCAAATAAATGCACACTTAGGATTTGTGAGACTGGGAAATAAGTTCTACAATTTAAACCTTGGTACAAGAAGAATATGACATATATAATTGTACCAACTGAAAGAGATATAGATGATCAAATGTATAGTAAATGAGAAATGTGTGCAATCTTTCAATACATGTTCCGAGAATCAAGCACATTTAGTTCACTTTTAAGTTTACAAAAACTCTTTTCGTCTAAGGGCTTGGTGAAGATATTGGCTAACTGTTTGTGGGTGCTAACATGGCCAATTACGATATCTCCCCTTTGCGAGTGGTATTTCGGGAAGTGGTATCGAATGCCTATGTGCTTTGTGTGGTTGTGATCAACATGATTATTTGCCATGTAGATTGCACTCTCATTATCACATAAGAAGGGGACTTTGCACAATTTGTGGCCATAGTCCTTGAGGGTTAGCCTCATCCAGAGTAATTGTGCACAACTGAAAGAGAAATGTGCTTTTGGGCTACTTCTAAGTGTTTTGGTGACTAACTGCTCAACACACCACTATGAACTAACACTCTCAATATGAGCATGACCATAAGTGTTTAGAAAGCAAATTGAAGCAATCAAGTCCAAAAGTTTGTGGAAAATTAGAAAAGAACTTTTAGGGCTTGAGAATAGGCATACTGCAAACCTCTATGAATCAAAGTGATAAAGATATGTTTCTAGCACTTAGTCAATTGTTTAGGTGCTAACATTATTCATCTAAGTGCTAGGGAACTTCTCAAGTTGAGCTAAAAAGAAGGGAATAAGTTTGGCTCAAGACAAGAGAAGCTGAGCCAGACTGGACACCACTGGACAGTCCGGTGTGTACTGCACATGTCTATAGCTGGCCTGGTCGGCTGGCCCAACTAGTCGCTCTCAGGAAAATGCCGAGGCTTGCTGGCTAAAAATTATCGGACAGTCTTGTCGGGGACCATAATTAGGGGTACCCTCAAGACGCCTAATTCTCAGCTGGTAACCCCCATCAGCATAAAGCTGCAAAGGCCTGATGGGCACGATTAAGTCAGGGATCAGTCCACACGAGTGACTCGATCACGCTTCACCCGAGCCTAGCCTCGGCCGAAGGCAGCCGACCTCGAGAGACTTCCGTCTCGCCCGAGGCCCCCTTTTTATGGCGGACACATCACCGGCTTGCCCAAGGCCTTGGCTTCGCTCAGAAGCAACCTTGACTAAATCACCACACCGACTGACCAAATTGCAGGGGCATTTAACGCAAAGGTGGCCTGACACCTCTATCCTGACACGCGCCCCCGGCAGAGCCGAGGTGACCGCCGTCACTCCACCGCTCCACTGGCCAGTCTGACAGAGGGACACCGCCGCCTGCGCCACTCCGACTGCAGTGCCACTCGACAGAGTGAGTCTGACAGGCAATTAGGCCTTGCCAAAGGCGCCACGGCGAACTCCGCTCCGCCCGACCCCAGGGCTCGGACTCGGGCTAAGACCCGGAAGACGGCGAACTCCGCTCCGCCCGACCCCAGGGCTCGGACTCGGGCTAAGACCCGGAAGACGGCGAACTCCGCTCCGCCCGACCCCAGGGCTCGGACTCGGGCTAAGACCCGGAAGACGGCGAACTCCGCTCCGCCCGACCCCAGGGCTCGGACTCGGGCTAAGACCCGGAAGACGGCGAACTCCGCTCCGCCCGACCCCAGGGCTCGGACTCGGGCTAAGACCCGGAAGACGGCGAACTCCGCTCCGCCCGACCCCAGGGCTCGGACTCGGGCTAAGACCCGGAAGACGGCGAACTCCGCTCCGCCCGACCCCAGGGCTCGGACTCAGGCTAAGACCCGGAAGACGACGAAACTCCGCCTCGCCCGACCCCAGGGCTCGGACTCCGCCCTGGCCTCGTCCGGACGACTTCCGCCTCGCCCGACCCCCTGGCTCGGGCTCGGCCACGGCAACTGAAGGCAAGACTCAACCTCGGCTTCGGAGGAAACCCCACGTCGCCCTGCCTAGAGCACAGACCGCCACGTCAACAGGAAACGTCATCATCACCCTACCCCGAATCGACTCGGGTCACGGAGAACAAGACCGGCGTCTCGTCCGGCCAGCTCCGCCAGAGGGGCAATGATGGCGCTCCACGAGCTCTATAACGACGGCGGCCCCCAGCTCTCTTACGGCAGCAGGACAACGTCAGCAGGGACTCGACCGCTCCAACAGCTGTCCCTCCATCAGGCTCCGCCGCACCACCGATAGCCACGACATCACGCCAGCAGGATGCCCAGATCTCTCCGGCTGCCACATCGGCATGTACCTAGGGCACTAGCTCTCCCTCCGCTAGACACGTAGCACTCTGCTACATCCCCATTGTACACCTGGGTCCTCTCCTTACGACTATAAAAGGAAGGACCAGGGCCTTCTCAGAGAAGGTTGGCCGCGCGGGACCGAGGACGGGACAGGCGCTCTCTTGGGGCCGCTCGCTTCCCTCACCCGCGTGGACGCTTGTAACCCCCCTACTGCAAGCGCACCTGACCTGGGCGCGGGACGAACACGAAGGCCGCGGGACTTCCACCTCTCTCACGCTCGGCTCCGGCCGCCTCGCCTCTCCCCCCTCCGCGCTCGCCCACGCGCTCGACCCATCTGGGCTGGGGCACGCAGCACACTCACTCGTCGGCTTAGGGACCCCCCTGTCTCGAAACGCCGACAGTTGGCGCGCCAGGTAGGGGCCTGCTGCGTGCTGACGAATAGCTCCCCGTCAAGCTCCAGATGGGCAGTCTCCAGCAACCTCTCCGGCCCGGGACGGTGCTTCGTTTCGGGGCTCTCGAGTTCATGTCCTTCGACGGCAGCAACGACATGATACTTCTTCCACCGCCGTGCGACCACGACAATGGCGGCCGACAACCCGCCCGCCGGCGGCGGAATCGACGACGTCTACCCCGCGTGGTGGAAAAGCAACATTCGGGCTCGCTCCGTTCTCTCCCCCGCCAACGGAGGAGGAGGCGGGGCCGTCAAGGCCAGACGGGAGGCCGCGCTTCGCCGGCCGTCGAGCGAATCGACGCCCCAGACGCCCCGACGGAAGGCACGCCGGACATCGACCTCGCGTTCAAGACGGAGGCAAGCGCCGTCCCCCCGCGGCACGACGACCCCGAGCAAGAAGACGACGCCGGCGCGCTCGCGGAAAGCCTGCAGGACGTCGCCCTCGAACCAGAGATGACGGCGCAACCAGTCCCCGATGTGACTACGTCGCTCCTCGTCGACCAAAAGGTAACGACTAACTCCCATCTTGCGTCATTTCGACTCGGCCTCCACCCGCCAAACGACCTCGATTTGGCGGGCGCTCTCATTGAGGCGAGTGCAACCCCACTGAGGTTCTGTATGCGATCGCCTTGGGACCGACTGACGGACGTCTCGACCTACGGGCCCTCTGGGTCCGAGGAAGATGACGATCCCAGCATCGGTTGGGATTTCTCCGGACTTGGCAACCCCAGTGCCGTGCGGGACTTCATGGCCGCATGTGACTACTGTCTGTCCGACTGTTCCGATGCAAGCCGCAGCCTTGGCGACGAGAGCTGCGGCCCAAGCCGCGAATGTTTCCACATCGAGCTAGGGAATCCCACCGAAGGCAACCATCTTGGCATGCCGGAGGATGGTGATCTCCCTAGGCTGGTGCCTCGCGCCGACATCCCACGGGAGCTAGCTGTGGTCCCCGCTCCGGCGGGGGGTTACGACCCACAACTCGAGCAAGTCCGCGAGGCGCAGGCCAGGCTCAACGAGGGAACGGGAGCGCTTGAGCCGATCCGTCGGGACGTCGGACAGGCATGGGTGGGCCAACCCCTGGCCGGAGAAATACGTCATCTGCCCCAAGGTCTCCAGCACCGCGTCGCCAACGACGTCAGGATCAGGCCGCCGCCCGCATCCAGCGGGGTCGGTCAGAACCTGGCAACCGCAGCAATGCTCATCCGCGCGATGCCGGAGCCGTCAACCACCAAGGGTCGGCGGATCCAGGGAGAACTCAAGAATCTCCTGGAAGGCGCCGCGGCCCGGCGGGCCGAGAGCACTGCATCCCGAAGGCAAGGATATCCCTCGGAACCTCATGCCGCGACTTCCCGATTCATGCGGGAAGCCTCGGTCTACACCGGGCGCACGCGCAACACCGCGCCTGCGGCCCCGAGCCACCTCGGCAACGAGCACCATCGACGCGACCGTCGGGCTCACCTCGACGAAAGGGTGCGCCGAGGCTATCACCCCAGGCGTGGGGGACGTTACGACAGCGGGGAGGATCGGAGTCCTTCGCCCGAACCACCCGGTCCGCAGGCTTTCAGTCGGGCCATCCGACGGGCGCCATTCCCGACCCGGTTCCGACCCCCGACTACTATCGTAAAGTACTCGGGGGAAACGAGACCGGAGCTGTGGCTCGCGGACTACCGCCTTGCCTGCCAACTGGGTGGAACGGACGACGACAACCTCATCATCCGCAACCTCCCCCTGTTCCTCTCCGACACTGCCCGTGCCTGGTTGGAGCACCTGCCTCCGGGGCAGATTTCCAACTGGGACGACTTGGTCCAAGCCTTCGCTGGCAATTTCCAGGGCACATACGTGCGCCCCGGGAATTCCTGGGACCTTCGAAGCTGCCGGCAACAGCCGGGGGAGTCGCTCCGGGACTACATCCGGCGATTCTCGAAGCAGCGCACCGAGCTGCCCAACATCACCGACTCGGATGTCATCGGCGCGTTCCTCGCCGGCACCACTTGCCGCGACCTGGTGAGCAAGCTGGGTCGCAAAACCCCCACCAGGGCGAGCGAGCTGATTGACATCGCCACCAAGTTCGCCTCCGGCCAGGAGGCGGTCGAGGCTATCTTCCGAAAGGACAAGCAGCCCCAGGGCCGCCCGTCGGAAGAAGCTCCCGAGACGTCTGCTCCGCGCGGCGCCAAGAAGAAAGGCAAGAAGAAGTCGCAATCGAAACGCGACGCCGCAGACGCGGACCTTGTCGCCGCCGCCGAGTATAAGAACCCTCGGAAGCCCCCCGGAGGTGCAAACCTCTTCGACAAGATGCTCAAGGAGCCATGCCCCTACCATCAGGGGCCCATCAAGCACACCCTCGAGGAGTGTGTTATGCTTCGGCGTCATTTCCACAGGGCCGGGCCACCCGCCGAGGGTGGCAGGGCCCACGACGACGACAAGAACGAAGAACACCCAGCAGGGGGGTTCCCCGAGGTCCGCGACTGCTTCATGATCTATGGAGGGCATGCGGCGAACACCTCGGCTCGGCACCGCAAGCAAGAGCGCCGGGAGGTCTGCTCGGTGAAGGTGGCGGCGCCAGTCTACCTAGACTGGTCCGACAAGCCCATCACTTTCGACCGAGCCGACCACCCCGACCATGTGCCGAGCCCGGGGAAATACCCGCTCGTCGTCGACCCCGTTGTCGGCGATGTCAGGCTCACCAAGGTCCTGATGGACGGGGGCAGCTGCCTCAACATCATCTACGCCGAGACCCTCAAGCTCCTGCGCGTCGATCCGTCCACCGTCCGAGCAGGCGCTGCGCCCTTCCACGGGATCATCCCTGGGAAGCGCGTCCAGCCCCTCGGGCGACTCGACCTCCCAGTCTGCTTCGGGACACCCTCCAACTTCCGAAGGGAGACCCTGACGTTCGAAGTGGTCGGGTTCCGAGGAACCTACCACGCCGTGTTAGGGAGGCCATGCTACGCGAAGTTCATGGCCGTCCCCAACTACACCTACCTGAAGCTCAAGATGCCGGGCCCCAACGGGGTCATCACCGTCGGCCCCACGTACAAACACGCGTTCGAATGCGACGTGGAGTGCGTGGAGTACGCCGAGGCCCTCGCCGAGTCCGAGGCCCTCATCGCCGACCTGGAGAACCTCTCCAAGGAGGTCCCAGACGTGAAGCGCCATGCCGGCAACTTCGAGCCAGCGGAGACGGTCAAGGCCGTCCCCCTCGACCCCAGCGGCGACACCACCAAGCAGATCCGGATCGGTTCCGGGCTCGACCCCAAATAGGAAGCAGTGCTCGTCGACTTTCTCCGCGCAAACGCCGACGTCTTTGCGTGGAGTCCCTCGGACATGCCCGGCATACTGAGGGATGTCGCCGAGCACTCGCTGGATATTCGGGCCGGAGCCCGACCCGTCAGACAGCCTCTGCGCCGATTCGACGAGGAGAAGCGCAGAGCGATTGGCGAAGAGATCCACAAGCTAATGGCGGCAGGGTTCATCAAAGAGGTATTCCATCCCGAATGGCTTGCCAACCCTGTGCTTGTGAGGAAGAAAGGGGGGAAATGGCGGATGTGTGTAGACTACACTGGTCTCAACAAAGCATGTCCGAAGGTTCCCTACCCTCTGCCTCGCATCGACCAAATCGTGGATTCCACTGCTGGGTGCGAAACCCTGTCCTTCCTCGATGCCTACTCGGGGTATCACCAGATCCGGATGAAAGAGTCCGACCAGCTCGCGACTTCTTTCATCACGCCGTTCGGCATGTGCTGCTACGTCACCATGCCGTTCGGCCTGAGGAATGCAGGCGCGACGTACCAGCGGTGCATGAACCATGTGTTCGGCGAACACATCGGTCGCACAGTCGAGGCCTACGTCGATGACATCGTAGTCAAGACACGGAAGGCTCCCAACCTCCTCTCCGACCTTGAAGTGACATTCCGGTGTCTCAAGGCGAAAGGAGTCAAGCTTAATCCTGAGAAGTGTGTCTTCGGGGTGCCCCGAGGCATGCTCCTAGGGTTCATCGTCTCTGAGCGAGGCATCGAGGCCAACCCGGAGAAGATCGCGGCCATCACCAGCATGGGGCCCATCAAGGACTTAAAAGGGGTACAGAGGGTCATGGGATGCCTCGCGGCCCTGAGCCGCTTCATCTCACGCCTCGGCGAAAGAGGTCTGCCCCTGTACCGCCTTTTAAGGAAAGCCGAGTGTTTCGTTTGGACCCCTGAGGCCGAGGAAGCCCTCGGCAACCTAAAGGCGCTCCTTACAAAGGCGCCAGTCTTGGTGCCGCCGGCGGACGGAGAAACCCTCTTGGTCTACGTCGCCGCGACCACTCAGGTGGTTAGCGCCGCGATTGTGGTCGAAAGGCAGGAGGAAGGGCATACATTACCCGTTCAGAGGCCGGTTTACTTCATCAGCGAAGTGCTGTCCGAGACTAAGATCCGCTACCCACAAGTTCAAAAGCTGCTGTATGCTGTGATCCTGACGAGGCGGAAGCTACGACACTACTTCGAGTCCCATCCGGTGACTGTGGTGTCATCCTTCCCCCTGGGGGAGATCATCCAGTGCCGAGAGGCCTCGGGCAGGATCGCAAAGTGGGCAGTGGAGATCATGGGCGAAACGATCTCGTTCGCCCCTCGGAAGGCCATCAAGTCCCAAGTGTTGGCGGATTTCGTGGCTGAATGGGTCGACACCCAACTACCAACGACTCCGATCCAACCGGAGCTCTGGACCATGTTTTTCGACGGGTCGCTGATGAAGACGGGGGCCGGTGCGGGCCTGCTCTTCATCTCGCCCCTCGGAAAGCACTTGCGCTACGTGCTGCGCCTCCACTTCCCGGCGTCCAACAATGTGGCCGAGTACGAAGCTCTGGTCAACGGATTGCGGATCGCCATCGAGCTAGGGGTCAGACGCCTCGACGCCCGCGGTGATTCGCATCTCGTCATCGACCAAGTCATGAAGAACTCCCACTGCCGCGACCCGAAGATGGAGGCCTACTGCGACGAGGTTCGGCGCCTGGAAGACAAGTTCTTTGGGCTCGAGCTCAACCATATCGCTCGGCGCTACAACGAAACCGCAGACGAGCTGGCGAAGATAGCCTCGGGGCGAACGACAGTCCCCCCGGACGTCTTCTCCCGGGATCTGCATCAACCCTCCGTCAAGCTCGACGACGCGCCCGAGCCCGAGGTATCCTCGGCTCAGCCCGAGGTACCCTCGGCTCAGCCCGAGGTACCCTCGGCTCAGCCCGAGGTACCCTCGGTTCAGCCCGAGGCACCCTCGGCCCAGCCCGAGGTACTCTCGGCCCCCGAGGGCGGGGCGTTGAACGTCGAGAAAGGGCAGAGCGGGGCCACGCCAGACCAAGATTGGCAGGCCCCGTACCTGCAATATCTCCGTCGAGGAGAGCTACCCCTCGACCAAGTCGAGGCTCGGCGGGTAGCGCGACGCGCCAAGTCATTCGTCTTGCTGGGCGACGAAGAGGAGCTCTACCATCGCAGCCCCTCGGGCATCCTCCAGCGATGCATCTCCATCGCCGAAGGTCGGGAACTGCTGCAAGAAGTACACTCGGGGGCTTGCGGCCACCACGCAGCACCCCGAGCCCTTGTTGGAAATGCTTTCCGGCAAGGCTTCTACTGGCCAACGGCGGTGGCTGACGCCACTAGAATCGTCCGCACCTGCGAAGGGTGCCAATTCTATGCGAAGCGGACACACCTGCCCGCTCAGGCTCTGCAGACAATACCCATCACCTGGCCCTTCGCTGTATGGGGTCTGGACCTCGTCGGTCCCTTGCAAAAGGCGCCCGGGGGCTACACGCACCTGCTGGTCGCCATCGACAAATTCTCCAAGTGGATCGAGGTCCGACCTCTGAACAGCATCAGGTCCGAGCAGGCGGTGGCATTCTTCACCAACATCATCCATCGCTTCGGGGTCCCGAACTCCATCATCACCGACAATGGCACCCAGTTCACCGGCAAAAAATTCTTGGATTTTTGCGAGGATCACCATATCCGGGTGGACTGGGCCGCCGTGGCTCATCCCATGTCGAATGGGCAAGTAGAGCGTGCCAACGGCATGATTCTACAAGGGCTCAAGCCTCGGATCTACAACGACCTCAACCAGTTCGGCAGGCGATGGATGAAGGAACTCCCCTCGGTGGTCTGGAGCCTAAGGACGACGCCGAGTCGTGCCACGGGCTTCACGCCGTTTTTCCTGGTCTACGGGGCTGAAGCTATCCTGCCCACTGACCTGGAATACGGCTCCCCAAGGGCGAGGGCCTACACCGAGCAAAGCAACCAAGCCAGCCGAGAGGAATCGCTGGACCAGTTGGAGGAAGCTCGGGACAGGGCCTTACTACACTCGGCGCGGTACCAACAGTCCCTGCGACGTTACCACGCCCGAGGGGTCCGGTCCCGAGAACTCCAGGTGGGCGACCTGGTGCTTCGGCTGCGACAAGACGCCCGAGGGAGGCACAAGCTCACGCCCCCCTGGGAAGGGCCATTCGTCATCGCCAAAGTTCTGAAGCCCGGAACATACAAGCTGGCCAACAATCAAGGCGAGATCTACGACAACGCTTGGAACATCAAACAGCTACGTCGCTTCTACCCTTAAGATGTTTTCAAGTTGTTCACATACCTCGCACCTACGCAAAGTTTAGTTGTCAAGGAAGGGTCGGCCTAGCCTCGGCAAAGCCCGACCCTCCCTCGGGGGCTAAAAGGGGGGAGACCCCCTCTGCGTCGAATTTTTTCCTCGAAAAAGGACCTCTTTTTAGCAGGATTTCTTCCGTGCTTCTTGACTACTTTGGAAAGCGGATCCTGGAAACGACGAGGTACACGTAAGCAGCCAAGGCTGACCGAGCCGAGGGACTCCTACGCCTCCGGGATACGGATACCTCACTCGTCCCCTTCTGCGATAAGTAACTTGCGCTCGGATAAAGCGACTCCGTGGACCGAACGAGTCATCACGTTCGGAAGCTCTCCTGCCGAAGCAGTCCTTCAAGCTTTCTCGACTAAATCGGGGACAGGGCCTCATGGACGGGTGAAAGTACTCGTAAGCGGCAAGGCCGACCGAGCCGAGGGATTCCCACGCCTCTGGGATACGGATACCTCACTCGTCCCTTCCGCGAAAAGCAACTCTCGCTCACACAAACATCCCTATTACCGACAGAGTCCAGATGCTCGAAACAAGAGGGAAAAAGGACGCAGCTTCGCAAGCGCGGCGAGGGCGTGTTCTTCTGGCCTCGGCGGCCGCAGAAAGCGCACGCTACAAGATGATCTGATCCTGCAGGCTCGGGTCTTCACGCCGAAGGGAGCCGTAGCACCCTCGGCATCGACGACGTCTACAGCAAAGCCCGACCCAGCCTCGGGCGGCGCCGAGGTCCAGGGGCTCCTCCAGGAATCCGGCCCGAGCAGGCGGCTCAACCGGTTACCCCTGGGGCCTCGGGCAACCGGCTTCCAAGGGCGCTAGCCCGATCCGAGGCCTCGACTGACCGACTTGGGCGTCGGCACCGCTGACGGGCGACACGGCTAGGCTCCGGCCAACCAGGTTCCCCATTCTCGAGCCAACTCCGCCTCTGTTCATACTGATATCGCTACCCCCGGCCTCGATCCACCAAAGGGCGGCCGAGGGGTCCCTTCAACTAAGCTAGAAGAGCCTCACGTAACAAGGCCGAACGGGCCGAGGGATTCCTACGCCTCCGGGATACGGATACCTCACCCGTCACCTTGACACGGGGCAACTCATGCTTGGTAAAGCGGTTCAGATAATAAAACAGGCGAGACTTAGTGCTCGGAAATGAGGAAAAAACACGGCTCCGTGCCAAAATTACATACACGTTCAGGCCTCGACAGCCACAATGAACGAACTCACTGGCATACGAGATGCCACTACCAACGGAACTCCGGTTCCCCCCTCCGCAGGTACGAACGACCCCACTCCATGGGGAAGGCCTGCGGAGCCACCGAAGACCGATGGCTGGCTCGCCGCCGCCCGTCCTGACTGCGGCAACAGTGGGTCGGCGCTGCTGCGGTCTTGTCCCTGCCCCCGCCGACGCTCGAGGGGCGAGGACAAGCACGCCGGCGCGGTGGCCCGGGGCGCGGGCGGTGGCAGTGATCCCGTCGGTGACGAGGACTTCTCGAGCCGCCTCCGCACCGGCGCCGATGGCAGGGGGCACCAGCCCCCCGGCAGATCCCCACTCAAATCCTCCCGGACGAGTGGGGGCGCCGGCCACTGCACAAGGCCGCCGTCCCAGTGCAAAAGCAGGACCACCCCAGAACACGAACGCCGCCCTAAAGGCGCGCGGAATCCTGGGTGGTCCTCCTATGCACGCGCTGCGGCGCCCACCCTCCGGCAGGAGGGGCCGCCGGAAGCCCGGCCGACAACTCCGACACGCTGGAGGTGACGACGCCCGCCGTCGTTCAGCCCCTCGTTATCGAAGTCCGCGCCGTCCGCAGGGCCAGCGAGCGCCTCCACCCCCAAACGCCGTGGGAAGGGGCGACCCGCGGACCCGCGCGGAAGGTAGAGCGCCGGCTCGGCATGACTCCCGCCCTAGCGGGGATGATGAACATCCTTGAAGCTGAGGGTGGGACCAAGATTGCAGCCTGGCTTGCTCTTCCCCACCTAGAAACCGGCGGTCACCATCCTGGGTGATCGTCGGCATGGGGGTACGGCCGGGCCGGCTGATGAAAATCCTTGAAGCCGAACGATGGCTGAGAGGTACCAACTCCCATGGAGTTGCGTTCCTCCAACGAGGAGGCGGAAAGGCGGCGGATATCCCCCATCCGGGGGCTTGGAAGACGGGAAGACCCGGCGCTTAAGGGAGGAAGAAGACATGGTCGCCTTACGAAAGGAGCCTCCCTCCTTTTAAAGGCAACTCCCCCTACGTGCGCCCCCAGGCGCCGCGGGCCGAGTCTTCTCCAACACGCTCCAAGGCCCTCCCCTGCGACTCGGGGGCTGGGTCCCGCATGTCATGCAAGCCGGCTCAGGGCAGAAGAAGCCAAACCGCCGCGCATGGTGCGCACGACCGTCCAGCGGTTACAGGCGACCCCCCATTTCCGCCCAGACCAACGGGCAGAAGGGGCGAGCAGCCATGCAGGCGGCATGCAACCGCGTCAGATGGACGCGCTTCTCCAACTTCTGACACGCCAGCCTGGGGCCCAGGCCCACGCGTCGAGCAACTGGCACGCCAGTTGCTGCATGCAAGCAACCGCACCGCCACTTGTGCCACCGTCGCGCCTCTTCGGTTGCGAAGCCTATGCTACGACTCGAGGCGACCCAACAGCGCCAGACTGGCGCGTCGGTCAAAGCGACCGAAAGTGGGCCGGCAGTAATAGCGGTGGCAGGCGGGCGGGCGCAGCGGTCACGTCGTCAGCCAGGCTCACGTCCCATCCTGAGACAGCAAGAGAGCCTCCTCTCACGGCGTGAAGACGGTGCACCCGTGACCCGTTCCTCGAACGGATCACCTGCGCGCAACGGCCGCCCCGCCAACCACTCGCCCCGTCGCATTAACTCCGCGGCGGGACACGCGGCGCTTCTGGCGGGAGGAGCGCGCGACGCTTCACCTTCGCCTTAATAACCACGTCAGAAAAGGTACGCCACGTCGTCTGATTTCGTATCCTTTTCCGTTTTCCTCTTTCTCTATCTCTTGCAACAGGGACCGGGGAAGGGGGATACCCCGAGAGGGATCCTTCTCCGCGAAGGAACCGGGCTCCGCGCCCCCCATTACTGATCAGGGGTTCGAAGGCTGCCCCCCCGAGGGTTCAACAGCTGCCTCAGATCGCGTGGGCCCGACACCCACTACTGGTCAGGGGTTCGAAGGCCAGCCCCCCGAAGGGCTCCATGGCCGCCTCAGGCTACTCGGGCTCCGCGCCCATTACTGATCAGGGGTTCGAAGGCTGGCCCCCGAAGGGTTCACAGTCGCCTCAGACACCGAGCGAGGGATGACCAAGGGTACGTTCGATACATAACCGAGGCTCGGGCTGCGCTCCCGAGGTACCCTAGGACATATCCGAGACCAGTGGGAACGATCTTGTAACGGAATCCCATCGGAGGGAGGCATCGAGCCCTCGGACCCCGTCGCCAGGGGACCGGGTCCGGCAAGTCACCCGCAGGTACTTTTGGGCGTGCCTCTGGGCCCCTAGCCGACCCCCAACGAACGGGGCACGGACTTCCACTCGGATTACCCGCTTGCAGCTCACCGAAGACACCATGTTCGGTGCCCATCGAGGGTAACATGGCGCACTCCCCCCCTCCTCCTTGCGGAAAGGCGACGAAGGGGCGTATGTAAAAAGCCGAGTCTGTCCCTGATCGTCCTCTCGCCCTGTGCAGAGGCTCGGGGGCTGCTCTCGCAAAAACCGGCTCCGGCCAAATCGTTGACAGCGTCAACATACCAGCCCGAGAGCTTGGGCCCCGACCGTGCACCCGGGCTACGGCCAGTTCGCATGAGGGAACGACCAGACCAGCCGAAGCGTTAAGCGAAGTATTAAGACCTCGAAGGAGTGTAACCACTCCTCCGAGGCCTCGGGGGCTACACCCGGCGGGTGCGCTCGCGCGCACCCACCGGAACGAAATGCAACCGAGAAAGGCTGGTCCCCTTGCAAAAAAGTGCGACGAAAGCCTCCAAGCGAGTGCTAACACTCCCTTCGAGGCTCGGGGGCTACTGTCGGGGACCATAATTAGGGGTACCCTCAAGACGCCTAATTCTCAGCTGGTAACCCCCATCAGCATAAAGCTGCAAAGGCCTGATGGGCACGATTAAGTCAGGGATCAGTCCACACGAGTGACTCGATCACGCTTCACCCGAGCCTAGCCTCGGCCGAAGGCAGCCGACCTCGAGAGACTTCCGTCTCGCCCGAGGCCCCCTTTTTATGGCGGACACATCACCGGCTTGCCCAAGGCCTTGGCTTCGCTCAGAAGCAACCTTGACTAAATCACCACACCGACTGACCAAATTGCAGGGGCATTTAACGCAAAGGTGGCCTGACACCTCTATCCTGACACGCGCCCCCGGCAGAGCCGAGGTGACCGCCGTCACTCCACCGCTCCACTGGCCAGTCTGACAGAGGGACAGCGCCGCCTGCGCCACTCCGACTGCAGTGCCACTCGACAGAGTGAGTCTGACAGGCAATTAGGCCTTGCCAAAGGCGCCACGGCGAACTCCGCTCCGCCCGACCCCAGGGCTCGGACTCGGGCTAAGACCCGGAAGACGGCGAACTCCGCTCCGCCCGACCCCAGGGCTCGGACTCGGGCTAAGACCCGGAAGACGGCGAACTCCGCTCCGCCCGACCCTAGGGCTCGGACTCGGGCTAAGACCCGGAAGACGGCGAACTCCGCTCCGCCCGACCCCAGGGCTCGGACTCGGGCTAAGACCCGGAAGACGGCGAACTCCGCTCCGCCCGACCCCAGGGCTCGGACTCGGGCTAAGACCTGGAAGACGGCGAACTCCGCTCCGCCCGACCCCAGGGCTCGGACTCGGGCTAAGACCCGGAAGACGGCGAACTCCGCTCCGCCCGACCCCAGGGCTCGGACTCGGGCTAAGACCCGGAAGACGGCGAACTCCGCTCCGCCCGACCCCAGGGCTCGGACTCAGGCTAAGACCCGGAAGACGACGAAACTCCGCCTCGCCCGACCCCAGGGCTCGGACTCCGCCCTGGCCTCGGCCGGACGACTTCCGCCTCGCCCGACCCCCTGGCTCGGGCTCGGCCACGGCAACTGAAGGCAAGACTCAACCTCGGCTTCGGAGGAAACCCCACGTCGCCCTGCCTAGAGCACAGACCGCCACGTCAACAGGAAACGTCATCATCACCCTACCCCGAATCGACTCGGGTCACGGAGAACAAGACCGGCGTCTCGTCCGGCCAGCTCCGCCAGAGGGGCAATGATGGCGCTCCACGAGCTCTATAACGACGGCGGCCCCCAGCTCTCTTACGGCAGCAGGACAACGTCAGCAGGGACTCGACCGCTCCAACAGCTGTCCCTCCATCAGGCTCCGCCGCACCACCGATAGCCACGACATCACGCCAGCAGGATGCCCAGATCTCTCCGGCTGCCACATCGGCATGTACCTAGGGCACTAGCTCTCCCTCCGCTAGACACGTAGCACTCTGCTACATCCCCATTGTACACCTGGGTCCTCTCCTTACGACTATAAAAGGAAGGACCAGGGCCTTCTCAGAGAAGGTTGGCCACGCGGGACCGAGGACGGGACAGGCGCTCTCTTGGGGCCGCTCGCTTCCCTCACCCGCGTGGACGCTTGTAACCCCCCTACTGCAAGCGCACCTGACCTGGGCGCGGGACGAACACGAAGGCCGCGGGACTTCCACCTCTCTCACGCTCGGCTCCGGCCGCCTCGCCTCTCCCCCCTCCGCGCTCGCCCACGCGCTCGACCCATCTGGGCTGGGGCACGCAGCACACTCACTCGTCGGCTTAGGGACCCCCCTGTCTCGAAACGCCGACAAGTCTGATGTGCACCAACATGTCCGGTGCGCTAGGCGAGCAACGACTCTTTGCCCATGCCAACTTTCGACCGCGCGATCAGCGTCGGCCATGTCAGTAGGCAACGACCGGGAAAGTGCCACCAGACAGTCTGGTGCCCACCCGAGAAGGAAGGTGATCAATCATATGATTCGTAGCCGTTGCACAGGAGTTGTCCAGTGCACCGGATAGTCCGGTGCACCCATAGACAGAAGGCAACTGTGGCCTTCCAAATGGGATTTCAACGGCTCCTAGGCCCCTTTTGACTATAAAAGGGACCCCTAGGTGCATGGAGCAGAACACCTAGCATACTTTGAGCATACTACAACTCCGAGACTTCGCAACCATTCCTCCGAAGTGTTCTAGAGATATCTGAGCACATTTTCTAAATCGTTACTCTATCGTTTTGTTGTTACGCTCTCTTCTTTGCATTTGTGTGTGTTGCTGTTGCGTTGTGCTCTTGTGTGTTTATTCTACTCCCTCCGTTACTCTAGTTCTCAATTGTGATCATTTGTGTAAGGCGTGAGAGACTCAAACCTGTGGAGATTCCTCATAACTGGGATATTGTAAGATATAAGGAAGAACCATGGTACTCAAGTTTGATTTTTGGATCACTTGAGAGCGGTTGAGTGCAACCCACGTCCATTGGGATGCCATAACGTGGAGTAGGCAAGCATATTACGCTTGACCGAACCATAGGATAAAAATTGTCGTGTCTCCTACGCCATTTACTTTTTTGTAATTTTTATCTCTTCCTCGTTCCAATTCTTCACTTTTGATATTTCTCTAAGTCCAAATTAAATCTTGAAAGAGCAATCAAGTGAAAGGAACTTCTCTTTTCTTCTTGACTCTCAAACATGGTTTTAATTCAGTCTAACTCATATTTTAGATCAAGTTTGTCTTGTTTGAGATTAATTTTTGCTTGATCACCTACCCCCTCTAGGTGCTCTCAACAATAATGTCTTATAGCAATATACTTGATCTCGACGGTGGATGGAGCAACTGAGTTTTGTTTCTTTGAATACCAAGACACCAGGGATCTCCTTAGTGAGAGCACCTAGAGGGGGGGGTGAATAGGTGATCCTGTAAAAGTTCAAAACTTAAGCCACAAAAACTTGTTAAGGATTAGCACAAGTATGGCCAAGTGGCTAGAGAGAACTCAAAACACGATAACCACAAGAAAGCAATCACAGAGTTGACACGGTGGTTATCCCGTGGTTCGGCCAAGTACAAAACTTGCCTACTCCACGTTGTGGCGTCCCAACGGACGAGAGTTGCACTCAACTCCTCTCAAGTGATCCAATGATCAACTTGAATACCACGGTGTTTTTCTTTCCTTTGATCTTTTCCCGTTTGCGAGGAATCTCCACAACTTGGAGTCTCTCGCCCTTACAATTGAGTTCACAAAGAAATACGGAGTAAGGTGGGAATGAGCAACGCACACAAGACTCGAAAATCAGAGCAACAACACGCACACAAGTCGCAACAAGAGCTCGCAAAGCAACACAAAGAGTTCACAACTCCACAAGAGCTCTATATGCTATCACAATGAAACGAATGCGTGAGATTGATGTCTTGGTGCTTAGAAGAGTTGTAGGAATGCTTGGTGTGCTCCTCCATGCGCCTAGGGGTCGTTGGGAACAAATCTGGAAGGCCATCTTTGCCTTCAGTCTCGTGGCGCACCGGACAGTCCGGTGCACACCGGACACTGTCCGGTGCCCGATTTGTTTCCTTAAATGGCGAAGCCAACCGTTGCCGACCGTTGCAGATCTGGCGCACCGGACAGTCCGGTGCACACCGGACAGTCCGGTGCTTCCTTCCGACCGTTGGCTCGGCCACGTGTCGCGCGCCGATCGCGCGGCCGACCGTTGGCCCGGCCGACCGTTGGCTCACCGGACAGTCCGGTGCACACCGGACAGTCCGGTGAATTTTAGCCGAAGTCGCCGGAGCAAAACCCGAGAGCAGCCTCTTCGGCTGGGGCAGCCTGGCGCACCGGACACTGTCCGGTGCACCACCGGACAGTCCGGTGCCCCAGACCGAAACAGCCTCTTGGCTGTACACAGCCAAGTCTTCTCTTCTCTTCTTCTTTCTGTTTCTAACACTTAGACAAGAATATTAGTACACAAAACCAATGTACTAAGGCTTAGAAACATACCTTTACTTGTGATTTGCAACTTGTCCATCCATGGGCATATTTTCACATTTTGGCACCTGTGTTTGCACTTAATCACCAAAATACTTAGAAATGGCCCAAGGGCACATTTCCCTTTCAATCTCCCCCTTTTTGGTGATTTATGCCAACACAACATAAAGCAACTAGAACAAGTGCAAAATCACTTCAAATAAAAACTCAATTTGGTTTTGATTCAATTTTGGCATATATGGATCATCCTTTGCCACCACTTGGTTTGTTTTTGCAAATCAACTCAAATCTCTATCTCTAAGTCAAACACACATGTTGAAGCATAAAGAGAGTCATTCCAAAAGAGATTGATCAAAGATTTCAAAAACTCCCCCTATTTCCCATAATCAATACTTCTCCCCACAAGAAGCCAATTTTTGACAAGAGAGACAATAAAAGAGTTTAACAGTACAAAAACTCTATTCTATTATTTTCAAAATCTCTCAAGTGGTAGCTGATCCATTTATTGCTTTGGCCTTTATTTTCTCCCCCTTTGGCATCAAGCACCAAAACGGGATCAATCTTGGCCTTTTAACCCCATTGCCTCACCAAATTCTTCAATTAAGAGCAAATGGCAATAAGATTTCATGAGATGAACTTGGAATTAGTTACCCTCTCATCGGAGTGCAGTGGAAGTCTTTCATGGTCCAAGTCCACCTTTTCCCTTTCAATCCTCCGTCGAGACTAAATTACCAAACTCAAGCACATGGTTAGTCTCAAAGGGTCAAGTTGTAACACATCTCCCCCTAAACATGTGCATCACTTTGCAACGGACTTGTGAGGTCCAGGGAGTGTTTGTACAACTTGAGCACCATAATATGCAACATAATGCAAAAAGGAACATGATCAAAAGCATAACTACATGTATGCTACAATTCAATCCAGGTTCCGCGAATCTAAGACATTTAGCTCACTACGCAACCTGCAAAAGGTCTTCTCATCTAGAGGCTTAGTGAAGATATCGGCTAGCTGGTTCTCGGTGCTAACATGAAACACTTCGATATCTCCCTTTTGCTGGTGGTCTCTCAAAAAGTGATGCCGGATGTCTATGTGCTTTGTGCGGCTGTGTTCAACAGGATTTTCCGCCATGCGGATAGCACTCTCATTATCACATAGGAGTGGGACTTTGCTCAGATTGTAGCCAAAGTCCCTGAGGGTTTGCCTCATCCAAAGTAGTTGCGCGCAACACTGTCCTGCGGCAACATACTCGGCCTCAGCGGTGGATAGAGCAACGGAAGTTTGTTTCTTAGAGTTCCATGACACCAGGGACCTTCCTAAGAATTGGCACGTCCCCGATGTACTCTTCCTATCGACCTTACATCCAGCATAGTCGGAGTCTGAGTATCCAACTAAGTCAAAGGTAGACCCCTTTGGATACCAGAGCCCGAAGCAAGGCGTAGCAACCAAATATCTAAGAATTCGCTTCACCGCCACTAAGTGACACTCCTTAGGATCGGATTGAAATCTAGCACACATGCATACGCTAAGCATAATGTCCGGTCTACTAGCACATAAATAAAGCAAAGAACCTATCATTGACCGGTATGCTTTTTGATCAACGGACTTACCTCCTTTGTTGAGGTCGGTGTGCCCGTCGGTTCCCATCGGCGTCTTTGCGGGCTTGGCGTCCTTCATACCAAACCGCTTTAGCAGATCTTGCGTGTACTTCGTTTGGGAGATGAAGGTGCCGTCCTTGAGTTGCTTCACTTGGAACCCAAGGAAGTAGTTCAACTCGCCCATCATTGACATCTCGAATTTCTGCGTCATCACCCTGCTAAACTCTTCACAAGACTTTTGGTTAGTAGAACCAAATATTATGTCATCGACATAAATTTGGCACACAAACAAATCACCATTACAAGTCTTAGTAAAAAGAGTTGGATCGGCTTTCCCAACCTTGAAAGCATTAGCAATTAAGAAATCTCTAACGCATTCATACCATGCTCTTGGGGCTTGCTTAAGTCCATAGAGCGCCTTAGAGAGCTTACACACATGGTCGGGGTACCGTTCATCCTCGAAGCCAGGGGGTTGCTCCACGTACACCTCCTCCTTGATTGGCCCGTTGAGGAAAGCGCTCTTCACATCCATTTGGTACAACCTGAAAGAATGGTGAGCGGCATATGCTAGCAAGATTCGAATTGACTCTAGCCTAGCCACAGGAGCAAAGGTCTCCTCGAAATCCAAACCTGCGACTTGGGCATAACCTTTTGCCACAAGTCGAGCCTTGTTCCTCGTCACCACCCCGTGCTCGTCCTGTTTGTTGCGGAACACCCACTTGGTTCCCACAACATTTTGCTTCGGACGAGGCACCAGTGTCCAAACTTCATTGCGCTTGAAGTTGTTTAACTCCTCTTGCATGGCCAACACCCAGTCCGGATCTAGCAAGGCCTCTTCTACCCTGAAAGGCTCAATAGAAGAGACAAAGGAGTAATGCTCACAAAAATTAACTAATCGAGATCGAGTAGTTACTCCCTTGCTAATGTCACCCAGAATTTGGTCGACGGGATGATCCCTTTGAATCATCGCTCGAACTTGAGTTGGAGGTGCCGGTTGCGCTTCTTCCTCTATCACTTGATCATCTTGTGCTCCCCCTTGATCAAGCGCCTCCACTTGAGGTACCTGTTCGTCATCTTCGGTTGGGGGTTGCACCATAGTTGAGGAAGAAGGTTGATCTTGTTCATCTCGTTCCTGTGGCCGCACTTCTCCAATCGCCATGGTGCGTATAGCGGCCGTCGGAACATCTTCTTCATCTACATCATCACAATCAACAACTTGCTCTCTTGGAGAGCCATTAGTCTCATCAAATACAACGTCGCTAGAGACTTCAACCAAACCCGATGATTTGTTGAAGACTCTATACGCCTTTGTATTTGAGTCAAAACCTAACAAAAACCCTTCTACAGCTTTGGGAGCAAACTTAGAATTTCTACCCTTCTTTACTAGAATGTAGCATTTACTCCCAAATACACGAAAGTACGATACATTGGGTTTGTTACCGGTTAGTAGCTCATACGATGTCTTCTTGAGGAGGCGATGAAGGTAGACCCTGTTGATGGCGTGGCAAGCAGTGTTAACGGCTTCCGTCCAAAAGCACTCGGGGGTCTTGAACTCTCCTAGCATCGTCCTTGCCATATCGATGAGCGTCCTGTTCTTCCTCTCTACCACACCATTCTGCTGTGGTGTGTAGGGAGCGGAGAACTCGTGCTTGATCCCTTCCTCTTCAAGGAACTCCTCCACTTGAAGGTTCTTGAACTCGGATCCGTTGTCGCTCCTTATCTTCTTCACTTTGAGCTCAAACTCATTTTGAGCTCTCCTGAGGAAGCGTTTGAGGGTCCCTTGGGTTTCGGACTTTTCCTGCAAAAAGAACACCCAAGTGAAGCGGGAAAAGTCATCAACAATAAATAAACCATACTTACTTCCTCCTATGCTCAGATAGGCGACGGGTCCAAAAAGGTCCATATGCAGCATCTCCAAGGGTCTTGATGTTGTCATCACATTTTTGGTGTGATGAGAGCCTCCCACCTGTTTCCCTGCTTGACAAGCTGCACAAGGTCTATCTTTTTCGAATTGAACATTAGTTAGACCTATCACGTGTTCTCCCTTTAGAAGCTTGTGAAGGTTCTTCATCCCCACATGTGCTAAGCGGCGATGCCACAGCCAGCCCATGCTAGTCTTAGCTATTAAGCATGCATCTAGACCGGCCTCTTCTTTTGCAAAATCAACTAAATAAAGTTTGCCGTCTAATACACCCTTAAAAGCTAGTGAACCATCACTTCTTCTAAAGACAGACACATCTACATTTGTAAATAGACAATTATACCCCATATGACATAATTGACTCACAGATAGCAGATTATATCCAAGAGACTCAACTAAAAACACATTAGATATGGAGTGCTCATTAGAAATTGCAATTTTACCTAAACCTTTTACCTTGCCTTGATTCCCATCACCGAATATAATTGAATCTTGGGAATCTTTATTCTTGACGTAGGAGGTGAACATCTTCTTCTCCCCCGTCATATGGTTTGTGCATCCGCTGTCGATAATCCAGCTTGAACCCCCGGATGCATAAACCTGCAAGGCAAATTTAGGCTTGGGACTTAGGTACCCAACTCTTGTTGGGTCCTACAAGGTTAGTCACAATTTCCTTAGGGACCCAAATGCAAGTTTTATCACCTTTGCATTTTGCCCCTAACTTCCTAGCAATTACTTTTCTATCCTTTCTACAAATTGCAAATGAAGTATTCAAAGCACAATAAATTGTAGAAGGTTCATTCACTACTTTCCTAGGAGCATGAATAACATTCTTTCTAGGCACATGATGAATAGCATTTCTCCTAGACATATTTCTACCATGCATAACATGAGAACTAGAAGCAGTCATAGCATAAGAGTCATAAGCATGTGAATCAAACATATCATGACCTCTAAAAGCATTTCTAGAATATCTCCTATCATAGTACATAAAAGCATGGTTCTTTTGCACATTACTAGCCATAGGGGCCTTCCCTTTCTCCTTGGCGAGAATGGGAGCCTTATGGCTTGTTAAGTTCTTAGCTTCTCTCTTGAAGCCAAGTCCATCCTTAATTGAGGGGTGTCTACCAATTGTGTAGGCATCCCTTGCAAATTTTAGCTTATCAAAATCATTCTTGCTAGTCTTAAGTTGAGCATTAAGACTAGCCAGTTCATCATTAAGCTTGGAAATTGAGACTAGGTGTTCACTACAAGCATCAATGTCAAAATCTTTACACCTAGTACAAATTTCAACATGTTCTACACGAGAGTTGGATTTATTTGCTACTTCTAATTTAGCATTTAAATCATTGTTGACACCTTTCAAAGTAGAAATGGTTTCATGACAAGTAGATAGTTCAAAAGAAAGCATTTCATTTCTTTTAACTTCTAAAGTATAGGATTTTTGTGCCTCAACAAATTTATCATGCTCTTCATACAACAAATCCTCTTGCTTTTCTAAAAGTATATTCTTTTCATTCAAGGCATCAATTAATTCATTAATTTTGTCTATCTTAGATCTATCTAAGCCCTTGAACAAACATGAATAATCTACTTCATCCTCATCACTAGATTCGTCCTCACTTGAAGAAACATAGGTAGAGTTGCGAGTACATACCTTCTTCTCCCTTGCCATAAGGCATGTGTGACGCTCGTTGGGGAAGAGGGTTGATTTGTTGAAGGCGGTGGCGGCGAGTCCTTCATTGTCGGAGTCGGACGAGGAGCAATCCGAGTCCCACTCCTTGCCTAGATGCGCCTCGCCCTTTGCCTTCTTGTAATGCTTCTTCTTTTCCCTCTTGTTTCCCTTTTCCTGGTCACTATCATTATCGGGACAGTTAGCAATAAAATGACCAAGCTTACCACATTTGAAGCATGATCGCTTCCCCTTGGTCTTAGTC